>NW_028327174.1:190954942-192196942 GCF_987537825.1 Furipterus horrens
AATCTTAAAAGCAGCAAAGGAAAAGAGGAGTGTTACCTACAGAGGAGTTCCCATAAGGCTGTCATCTGATTTCTCAAAAGAAACTTTGCAGGCAAGAAAAGGCTGGCAAGAAGTATTCAAAGTGGCAAAATTCAAGGACCTACAACAAAGATTTCTCTATCCAGAAAAGCTATCATTTAGAATGGAAGGGCAGATAAAGTGCTTCCCAGACAAGGCAGAGCTAAAGGAATTCATCATCACCAAGCCCTTATTATATGAAATGTCAAAGGTACTTATCTAAGAAAAAGAAGATCAAAACTGTGAATATTAAAATGACAACAAACTCACAGCCATCAACAACTGAATGAAAAAAATAAAAGCAAACTAAGCAAACAACTAGAACAGGAGCAGAATCATAGATATGGAGGGTTATCAGTGAGGAGGGGGAAAGTGGAGAATGGGGAAAAAGATACAGGGATTAAGAAGCATAATTGGTAAGTACAAAATAGCTAGGAGGATATTAAGTATAGTAAATGAAATGGAGAAGCTAAATAACTTATATGCATGACCCATGGACATGAACTAAGGGGGTATTGCTGGAGGGAAGCGGGGTATTGGGTAGAGGGGGGCAAAGGGAAAAACAATTGGGATAATTGTAATAGCATAATCAATAAAATATACTTAAAAATAGAGAATCCATCTTCAAGGAGATACTACTACCCAACTCTAAGATAATTTAAATAAATAAATAAAACATTTTGAAAAATATAGAAATCCATGAGTTTATACTGATGTAACTTAAATGAGTAAACAGATGGGAAGAAGAAAAAACATGTCTTATTGTAATATGCCAAGTAAGAAATTTCAAAGAAATGATGGAATTTTTAAAAACACTATTTTAGCCCTAAGAGCAATAATTAAATCAGGCAAATAAAAAATAAATATATGTTAAAACTAGTGAATAAATGTATGAGGGTGAATGTGATGTTTATATACCTTAAAATATCTCTCACAAAGTACTTATTTACTTCAAAGAGAAAAGGAATAACACTATAAAAAATGAACTTGGCAGAAACTACTTTAATCAAGAGATTAACATCACTAGCAATGTTTCAAATTGAAATTGTGTACCACTCAAAAAGATGCAATAAAAATAATACATCATTTCTGTCATATTTCAGTCCCCCAAAATGCATAATTTGAGTGTAATTATGAGAAAAGATCAGACAAATCCAAATTGAGGGACATTTTATAAAATATTTTATTAAATTGGCTTTAATCTTCAAAAGTATTGAGGTTATGAAAGTCAAGAAAAGACTGATGAGTTGTTCCAAATTGAAGAGGACTAAAGGGACAGGAGGACTAAATGTAACACATGATCCTAGATTATTTTTTTGCTACAAAGACTATCTCCGGGGGAACAGGCAGAAATCAGATGTGTTCTGTGGCTGAGACAGCAGAGAATAGATAATACTAGTGGTAATTTCATTATTTTTATAGCCATACCATGACTACGTCAGATAACACCAGGTTGGTAGGAAAATGCTGAAGTACTTACTCAGGAGTAATGGGACTACATGTATGCAACTTGCTCTCAAATTATTCATTGGGGGTCGTGGACCCCATTGTTTATTCTGCAACTTTTCTATAATTTTCAAAATTATTCAAAATAAAAAGTAACAGAGAAAACTGTCTGAAATATTTCCAAGTAAATAAAAGCTGCCATTTCTGACAACTTTTGAAGAGATCATTACAAATGTTAACATCCCTACTTAAAGAATTGGAAAACAGAGTGAAAAAGCACTCAGCCATTTTAAACTAAAGTCACACAGCTAGTTCTTGGCAGATCAGGAATTTTAACCCTGATTGCTAATACCTTCAGAAAGACCTCTTCTCTGTCAGACTATCAAGTTAAAAATAAGAAGAAAAGAAAAGGAAAAGAAAAAAGTGAAAAGAAAATATTTTCTCTACTGTTTAACCTAATTTTTAACTTGATTATTTTGTGATGGCTTTTGAGTATGATCAAGTACAATGAAAAAGAGAAAGCACTGATAAAATGTGAAAGTATTTAGTAACAGTGTTTGATTCATGCATCACCCTTATCCCCCATGCTACAGATGGAAGGGTAATTACAGCCCATTACCAAATTACTTGCAGTTACCCCTTGATCTTGTAGTTATTAGAGTGAACCTTCATTTGCATAAATGTTATTAGCATATTTTACACCACATTCTGATTTTTTTTAGGAGTGACTGTTGCCTAAGTTAGCAGATAACAGCTTGGAATATTTTCTTTCTTCCTTCCAGCCATTATAAGGCAATGTTTAACTTTCAGGCCTACTAGCAGATTTGAATGAGTTAGATGCTATAGCAAAACAGGAGAGTATAAGCTGCTAAACTATGAACTTTTTGAAGTTAGAAAAATACTTTCATTTATCACTGCATGCACAAAACCCAGTATAGATTTGGGAGGTACTTGATGCATTATATTTGCCATCTTTACCAGGAAATCTCAATGACATCTCAAATTGTATCTGTTCAATATTAACTCATCAGTTTAATGACTCCAAAACCTTCTCTTATTTGTAAGGTGTCATTATTTTGATATATTATTGTTCATAGACATCCCGAAAGACTCCACCAAGAAACTAATAGAACTGATAAATGAATTCAGCAAAGTAGCAGGATACAGAATTGATATCCAGATATCAGTTGCATTTTTATATGCCAATAATGAACTAACAGAAAGGGAAGTTAAGAAAACAATCATATTTACAATTGGTTCAAAAAGAATAAAATCCTAGTAATAAACCTAACCATGGATGTAAAAGATCTGCTCTTGGAAAATTATCAGACACTGAAGATAGAAATAGAAAAATATACAAATAAGTGAAAGCACATACCATATTCATGGATAGGAAGAACTGACATCATTAAAATATCCATACTGCTAAAAGCAATCTGTAGATTCAATGCAATTCCTATCAAGATTCTAATGACTTATTTCACAGAAATAGAACAAATATTTTAAAAATTTGTACGGAACCACAAAAGGCCCTTCATAGCAATAACAATCCTGAGAAAGAGAAACAAAGCTGGAGGAATGACACTACCTAATATCAAACTATACTACAAGGCCATGGTAATTAAAACACCCTGGTACTGGCATAAGAACAGACACATATATTAATGGAACAGAATAGAGAGCCCAGAAATAAACCCACACCTTTATAGTCAATTAATATTCAACAGAGAAGGAAGCACATGCAATGGGCTAAAGATAGTTTATTCAATAAATGCTGTTGGGAAAATTGGACAGATACATGCAGAAAAATGAAACTAGACCACCTTCTTATACCACACACAAGAATAAATTCAAAATGGATCAAATATTTAAATGTTAGACTGGAAACCATACAAATCCTAGGTGAAAACATAGGCAGCAAAATCTGGGACATTGCTCATAGCAGTATTTTATCAAATATATCTCCCAAGGCAAGGGAAACAAAAGAAAAAAAAATGACACTATATCAAACTAAAAAGTTTTTGCACAACAAAGGAAATCATCAAAAAAATAAAAAGACAACCCACAGAATGGAAGAATATATAATAAGGGGTTACTATCCAAATTTTATTTTTAAAAATTACAAAACTCAAAAAAACAAACAACTGAGTTAAAAAAAATAAGCGGAGGACTTGAATAGACACTTCACCATAGAGGACAAACAGATGGCCAGTGGATATATGAAAAGATACTCAATGTCACTGATCATCAGAGAAATGCAAATTAAAACCACAATGAGATATCATCCCACACCTGCCAGAATGGCCATCATCAATAAGTTAAAAAACAAGTGCTGGAGAGAACGTGGAGAAAGGGAAACTCTTTTGTACTGTTGGTAGGAATGCAGACCGATGCACCTGTGAAAATCAGTATAGAGATACTTCAAAAAATTAAAAATAGATCTACCTTTTGACGAAGTGATCCTACTTCTAGGAATATATCTGTAGGAACCCAAAACACTAATTTGAAAGAACCTAAGCACCCCTTTGTTCATTGTAGTGTTCATTACAATCACCGAGATATGTAAGCAGCCCGAGTGTCCATCAATAGATACTGGACACTTACACAATGGATAGATATGGATACTACTCAGCCATTAGAAAGAAGAAAATTTTACCTTTTGGACAGTATGGATGGACCTGGAGATCATTATGCTAAGTGAAATAAGCCAGTCAGAGAAACAAAAATACCATATGATTTCACTCATATTTGGACTCTAATGAACAAACTGAACTGAGAAGGAAAATGGGGACAGACTCATAGAGGGAGAACAGGATGACAGCTATTGTAGGGGATGTTAGGGGGTGAAGGAACTGAGCAAAAAGATAAAAGGACTCATGAACATAGCCACCAGTGTGGTGATCGCTGGGGGTTGGGGAGGATAAGGGGACTAAATAGTAATGGAAAAACAATAATAACAATTACAAAAATCCACAGATAAAAAATTAAAAAAGAAAATTAAGGGCAAGAGATATAAATAGCAATTTTGCAAAAGAATAAATAAATATGGCCAATAAACATATGAAGGGATTTTCAATGTTGTTTCTAGGTTGAGTCTGATCATAGCTTTTCTTATTAACAGAGTAATTGGAATTAGTTCAATGGTGGCTGCAGTTTTTCTGGGTTCTTGAGTGACATGATGATTAGAACCCCTCCCTCTGTCATCAGCTGAAAATGAAACTTTAGAGTAAGCAACACTTTAGTATGGTTAATCTCTGTTTACTTAAGTCACCGAGAATTTGTGGTTTCTTATTAATGCAGAATGATTCAGTTTATGTCCAATGCTAGAAAGAAATGTATAAAGATAGCAGAATCAATGGATAAGGACTGGTAAAATTAGTGAATTCAAAGTACAAATGCAATATCAGGTAGAAAAGGTACTAAAAGTATACATTGATGGTGATAGAAGACCTCTATAATAATGAATTTGATTAGAAACCTTTTCGAAGTGAGCAAGATTTTATAGATGTCCATAGCAGAGTATTCTAGGATAAGAAAGGG
Organism: Furipterus horrens; assembly: GCF_987537825.1. NCBI lineage: Eukaryota > Metazoa > Chordata > Mammalia > Chiroptera > Furipteridae > Furipterus > Furipterus horrens. The sequence goes on from NW_028327174.1 coordinate 190,959,986, forward strand.
TAAGAGCAAAGGCCCTGCGGCCAGAACAAGTTTAGCCTATGTGAAGAAGAGCAAGGATGCTAGTGTGGCTGGGGTCGTCTGAGGATTGGCCAGGGTAGCCTGAATTGAGCTCAGATAGGCAGTCTTAGAATGCTTTAATGGGCTACATGAAGGATTTTGGATTTAGTTGTGAATGATTTGAAAAAAAAATGAAAGAATTTTAAGCTGTTGTTATCTGAGTTATTATTATTTTTTGAAGTATCACTAAGACTTCTGTATTGAAACTAAACTTTGGGATCAAGGTGGAATCATGGGGACCAGTTAGGAAGCTGTGGATAGTGCTGGTCAAAAGGGGGAGCAATAGTTGGATTCTGGACTTCTTTAATAAATCTTTCCATACCTAAATTCTGATGTACACAAAATGACAGAGATGTTCAATTTCATCCTTTCCCAAATGAATAACTACTTCATCCAGCTTGATTAGAATTAGTGGCTCCTTTCCCCAATGATCTAACTTGCCATTCATACACTGAACTGCCATACATTTGTATAACATATATTTGCAAAAGACAGGAGATGCAGGTAACCTGTGGGGCCGAGTGAGCTCATCCGCTAGTCACATATGGCCCAGTGAAATCCCTGAGCTCTGATCAATCATATCCGCCCTTCTTTTCTCTTTGGAAAGGAAGCCAAATATTAGGAGGGTGGAGGCAACAAAGCTGCGAAGAGGGGCAATGAGCCACCCTCCTCGTGAACCCACAACTTTGGCGCATGCGTGCACAATTCCCTTCCACCCTCTCCTTCTTTGTTAAGCTGAGACGATGTGAGCTAACACTTTTTATATTGGTAACGGGTCTAAGTCATTGTCACGAAAAAGAAGGGAAGAAAAAAAAAGAAACAGTAGAAAGCTTGACCGTCTATCAGATTATTTGAGAGGATTTTTTGCCTTCCTTGGTTCCCAGATTGCAGGAGCCTTTAAAGGGCTTCCCCCTGACTTGAACTTTTCTGGCTCATATGGTTCTCTTTTTGATTAAAATGTACCACTTTGTTTTCCCATCCTCCTCAGAGCAATAGGATAAATTAGTTCATGCTAATAATGAGTAATTACAGTTGTCAGGCCTCATAGTGAACAGTGGACAGGTCCTGGACTAGGAGTCAGGAGACCTAAGTTTTTTGTTCTAACTCAAGGCCAAAGTTAAGATTCATGCTAGTCAAGTCATCAGAACTCTCTGAGCCTTACTTTGTTCATGGCTTAAATGGGAATAATATTCCTTGGTATTTCTATGAACCCTGAATTAAATAATAACTGATGTTAAGTTGCTTTGCACTTTAAAACTGCTTTCAGGAGTTCTAAACCCTAGCTACAAATAAGAAACACATAGGGGGCTTTTAAAGAATATACAGTTTTGAGCTGCACCCCACAATTCTCTACAAATGGTATATGGGAATCTGTATTTTTAAAACAAACTTCCCAGATTATTGAGCTGTGTAGCACCTGCCAAATGTATTGTTGTTTAAAAGAGTTTTTAAAAGTGTATTAAGTGTATTATAAAGGCTGGAGAAATGAGGATACTGTATTAGAAGATAATTGCATGGACTTCTGTTTCTTTTTCAACTGATACCTATATAAGGGATTCTTCAGTTCAGAACAGCCTGTTTTATGTATCAGAAGTGACACTCCAGAGTCTGCTGTCATTCCATGTGGTCATTCTGGAGATCCTGAAGGCTGATCTTGAGAGCTAGATTGAAAGCATCTACTTGTCCTGAGTGTAGGGCAGAGCCACAGGATTGATGTTGTCTTTTATAGTGTTCCCAGCTTTGAGACAAACTGTAAAACTTTTAATGGACTTGAAAGCTTGGCTCTGATAAAGTACCACTTAACACAAATTAACAGGACAGATGAATGATCTTGGAGAAACAGCCTCTCCACTTGGCTTTTGATAGACTCAGAAGTTGAGAAACATGAACAAGGAGCAGCAAAGGGGGGGAGGTCATCTGAGATAAGACTCTAATCCAGTTGTTCCTGTTTTAATTTGTCTCTCTGATAATAATTCACAGTCCTTCACTCAACAAACACTCACTGAGACTCTAATGTAATCAAGGCATGCTTTTATTGATGCCACTGAAAGCTTATTTCTTGTCCTCAAGTTGCCTAGAAGCTGGTTGAGGAGATGAGACATGCATGTAGATACTTTAACCAACCTTAAGAAGTGGTAAATATTGTGAAAGGGTTGTGGTAAGTGAAAGACCACACCCATTTGAATGGGTGAAACCAGAGAGTTCTTTAAAGTTCTTCTTTAAAGGAGTAGTAAGTTTTATAAAACTCCCAAATTGGACTCAAGCAAAAAGCAAGGTATATTTTAATGCAAAGGTAAAGAAATACGTTCCCTAAGGCAGGGAGAAAAGTTATTGAAGCTCTTCTGTAGGGGGTGAAGGTGATGGCGGTGGTGGCTGAGGGATGGAGGAAACTGAAAGAGTTTTAAAGGAAGAAAGGGATGTGATTTAATCTGGATCCTGGAACAAGAGTGAGTGAGATCAAAGCAGAAAATATTTACTCATTTTTGATGGAGAGGAGAAGGGAAGAAAAATTAGAGATGAAGAAAAGATAGGTTATGTTGGTAACGTAATAATTTTTCATAGTATAGAGTTCATGGTTTGAAGAGAGACTCTTATTCTGAAGTATACCTGCATAAGCAATTTTGGTTTGCTTATCTTCATGATACAGAAATCTTTGTTTAAAAAAAAAAACCCAGAATATACATGACTTTAAGAAATGTGTCCCTTTGGGGAAAATCTCCTGCTATTTCCCTCACTATCATGGAGTTGGTAGGCTAAAACAGAACAACTTTTCTCTTTTTAATAGTCTCCAAATAACTCTCTCTAAATGGCCCAGGGTAGGCATGTGAGTCAGTGAGAAGCGTTGGCATGAGCAATGGTGACCTGGTCATGGGAGGGGGAGGGGCGCTTCCCCGGCACGGCAGTGAGGCTGGGAAGAGTGAAGACCCTGCATGGTTGATTGTGGTGCAGGTGCTGGGGGGGTGGCAGTTAGTTTTAGAGTCGCATTGGCAGAAAGGGAAATTGAAAAAAAAATAAATGAAGTTAAGTAGAAGAGGGAGGCAATTGGATGGTCTAAGAGTCTTAGACGTGGGCAGTCTGGACAGACTTTAGAGATTACCCAGTCCGTCTCCCATAGTTGTGACTCTCAGCACCGAAGGTTAAATGACAAACTTAAAGTCACAGAGCCAGTTAACCATAACACCCTAAACCAGGACCCAGGGCTATCGTCTCTCAGTCCAGCATTCTTTCTACTCTGGGTTCTACGAGAAGCATAAGATGGAGGGAAATGAGGCCTTTTCTGGAGACTTAAACTGTCAGGGCCAGCTTCACAGGCATGTGACCTGTGCAGGGCACAGGATCACCCCACACTCAGAAGGCTCCCACGCTTGGTTTAAGGCTCCACTGTTGCTATCTTGACCCTCTTTAATAATTTCAAAACAAAGAGCCTTGTATTTTTATTTTGATTTGCATTCTCCAAATTATGTAACTGGAGCTGCTTGACCTACCAATCTGACTTCATGGAACCCGGAATGCTGAATCTGCAAGAGGCAGCCCTCGTATGTTGCCGGCCATGAACGTGCTCACCTTGCCGCCGCAGGTGTGGGACGTGGGGGGGGGGGGGGGGCTGGCAAAGCTGAGGCTCCACCAGAACTTAGAAAAGTATTGTCCAGTTTACCAAGGTCTTGGACAGGCAGTCATGGTAAAACGTTGCATTTTCCAAGCTTGAGGCTGCCAAAGAGTGAGATTTTGCTGAGTTGTTTGCACAAAGTAATTTAATCCTCTGAGCCTGAGATTTTGTTGTTTTTGTATTTTGTTGGCTTTGTTGTTTTATAAAAGGGAGAAATAACCAAAAAATTCACTGGTTGCAATAATAACGTAAAAAGGCAATAATGTTGTAAATTATTATTGAAAGCAGCCCATTGCTAATATCTCCATGGCTCTATGAAAGTTGGCAGGTCATATAGTGAGGGTTTGGTTTTAAAGAAACATGAGTTCAAATCTAGTCTCTTGTCATCTAATACCTGTGACCCTGGTTTAATGACCTAAGCAATCTGAGTTTTAATTAATTAACTCATCTGTAAAAAATGAGGACACAACAAAATAACCAGCAAAGCCATTTTCGAAATTAAAATGAGATAGTGTATGTAAAGTGCTTGGCATGGCCCTAACTCCTAGTAAAGATTATAGTCATAATATGAACAATAAACTGACACATTTGATTTTGATACACCTCCTAAGTAGTGGAATTTAGAACCCCTTCATCCAGGATGCTTATTCCTGGGCTCTAAACTATTTCTCAGATTTTCTAGACAGAGTGCTAAATATTTTGAGTGGAAGTTAGAGAGAGGAAGAAGACATTTGTTTCCACCAAGTGGGAGCCATCCTCTTTTCGGATCCAGGATTTTGCCCAGCAAGACCTGCCATGCATATTCATAGCGTCCAACAGCTTGTTCTGTCATGCCCCAAAGATAAATTATTGTACAGTCCCTTGGCATTTTACTCACAAGCTGTCCATTCCTATACCAAATCCTCGTTGGGACTGTGGCAGGAGGTATGGGGGATGTTTAGGATTGGAGGGGGACTGGGATGAAAACAGATGGTGGTTTGGCAGAGTGATTACAACACGAGATATCTGTTTCAATGAATTGGCCACCCAGCAGTAAAATACTGCAGTAGTGAGTCCCGGTCTTCTCAGGCAGTAATTGCAGTCTTATTTATCACGCATGTTTGCTGGTGGTAAAGCCATGCATTTTTCCCTTGCCATGTACTGTCCTTTTGGATGTCATGGGGTATAGAATCATAAAGGAAGAGAGGAGACATTTACAAAAGCAAGAAGCAGCAGTTTGATCAGTTCCTTCCAATGTCTGTATCAATCTGGAAGATCCATTGAGCAGTCAAATTTTTCATGTGACCTTTGAAGAGTCACTTAATCTCTCTAGTCTTCTTTTTCTATGTTAAAAAAGTGCAGCTGACAATCTGGTCTCCTAGTTATCTCATGGTAAGAAAAAAAAAAAAAAGAGATGAGGTTCAGGCCAGAATTCACTTTGGAAGGGATACTATGGTAACCATTAAACCGTATTGTAAAGTGACCAGCAGGAAATCAAAACAATCTAATATGCAACTGTTGACCTTCAGGCTCAGAATAATTTTTATGCATTTGGGAGTTAATATTTCCACCTGCAAATTAGGAACTATTATGTGTAATAATGATTTAATGTCTTCCACTTAGCAGGAGGACAAGAAGAAACCCGCTGACACTTCCCAGCCTGCAAAAGCTAATTTGGAGTTGCATATTAATTAACTGTATTGATGCAGAACAAACCAATTGGAATTAAGAATCCCAGCAAAACAGCATGGTTCTGGCATAAAAACAGACGCATAGATCAATGGAACAGAATAGAGAGCTCAGAAATAAACCCACGCCTTTATGGTCAATTAATATTTGACAAAGGAGGTAAGAACATACAATGTAACAAAGACAGTCTATTCAATAAATGGTGTAGGAAAAATTTGACAGATGCATGCAAAAGATTAAACTAAACCACTTTCTTACACCATACACAAGAATAAACTCAAAATGGCTTAAAGACTTAAATGTTAGATTCAAAACCATAAAAATCCTAGAAGAAAACATAGACACTAAAATCTCAAACATTTCTCATAGCAACATTTTTTTCTGATATATCTCCTCAGGCAAGGAAAACAAAAGAAAAAATAAACAAATGGGACTATATTAAACTAAAAAGTTTTCACACAGCAAAAGAATCCACCAACAAAATGAAAAGACAACCCACTGAATGGGAGAACATATTTGACAATACACCTAATAAGTGGTTAATATTCAAAATTTGTAAAGAACTTATACAACTCAACACAACTCCCCACCCAAACCAATCCAGTTAAAAAAATGGTCAAAGGACCTGAATAGACACTTCTCCAAAGAGGACATAGAGAGGGCCAGTAGACATATGAAAAGATATTCATTGTCACTAATCATCAGAGAAATGCAAATTAAAACCACAATGAGATATCATCTCACACTTGTCAGAATATCTATCATCAATAAATCAACAAAAAACAAGTGTCAAAAATGTGAAGAAAGAGGAACCCACAGACACTGTTAGTAGGAATGCAGACTGGTACAGCCAATGTGGAAAACAATATGGAATTACCTCAGAAAATTGAAAATGGAACCATCTTATAACAGTGATTCCACTTCTAGGAATATATCTGAAGAAACCCAAAACATTGGTTCAAAAGAATATATGAACCCCTATGTTCATTGCGGTGCTATTTACAATGGCTAAGATTTGGAAGGAGCCCAAGTGTTCATCAGTAGATGATTGAATAAAAAAGCTGTGGTAAATTTACACAAGGGAATACTACTCAGCCATAAAAAAGAAGGAAATCTTACCATTGTAACAGCATGGATGAACCTGGAGAGTATTATGCTAAGTGAAATAATCCGGTCCACTTAAATGTGGACTCTAGTAAAAAAAATAAATGAACAAACAAAATAGGAACAGACTCATAGATACAGAGAACAGACTAAGAGCTGCCAGGGAGGGGCACATTGGGAGGCTGGATAAAGGAAAGTGAAGGGATTAAGCAAAAACAACAACAACAACAACAAAAAACTCATAGACACAGACAACAGTATGGTGATGACCAGAGGGGAGGTGGGGTGAAGAAGGGAGGCGAGGGTAAAGGGGAGATAAACGAGGATAGAAAGGGACTTGACTTGGGGTAGTGAACACATAATATACAGATGATGTATAATAAATGTACACCTGAAACCTATATAATTTTAAAAACCAATGTCACCCCAGTAAATTCAATTTAATATAAATTTTAAAAATTAAAAATAGCAATCCCAGGTTAAGGCCAGTCATTCTGGTTTGGTGGCTGAGGCAAATCTCCTTGGATTTGTGTGTTTCTAAAATGTTTTTTTCTTTTGTATGCACACTAACCTTAGAATAATAAAATTGTCAATAAATACATTTTTTCATATCTTCAACATATCCCTTATGAATCTTGGCTTCTTTAGCTTTGAAATGGGAATTACTGAACCTACTGAAAGATTATTGGGGGTCAAGTTTAATAGCCATGAAGATACTTGGTAAATTATAAAACATTATAACAATGCTAACTATCTAGTCATTCTATTGTTACAGCTATTATCAACTTTTCTTTAGGTGAATTTTAAATATTTGAAGGTACATTTTAAACATGACTTCAGAAAAAAAGGCAAAAAAGACCACAAATATTATGTGATACATAAATAAATAAATCTTTTTAATGGTCCTATTGTGGCAAACTAGTGAGTATGAATCTGCCATGTGTATCACAATTAGTATCTTAATAATAATTAAGGTACAACAGTTTGCAATGACTTGTTTTTTATGATCACTTAGATTGAAGTATTTATACATTATATTGTCACTCACTTGAATGTCAATGTTTTCTTAAGTAAGTGAGAAAGAAGTAGACATATGGTTAATTGGCTCGCCATTTCATATGACCTTGAGTAAGACCCCAAGAATGTGTTGCATGTTAACATCGAGAACTCATGATTTAGTCAGTTAAGGGAGTTATATAACTTTAAAGATTATTATTTTCAATTACAACACTATAAAAATTCTAATGGATTTATTAGGCTGATAGATGGGTTTTGTCTGAGAAGAGTTTTGATGTCATCTTTGGCATAACAATAGCTTGAGGATAATGTTAATTTCTAGTTCCCAAATCGTAATGGCCCTCAGTCACAATTGATATTTAGGATGCTTTCTTGGCAGCTCAAAATTTAAACATATCAGCTTCTCAAAACTTGGTTTAAAAATCACCAAAATTAGGTCAAATGAATGGACACCTTGTCTTAGTTCCATTGCTTTGTAGAAATGTGACCTGACATTACTTATTCAATATCGCTGAGTCTTACTCTCTCAATTTTAAATGGTAGGTTATATAAACTAATGAGCACGATTTTGGTACAAATTAAATATTAAAATATGGAAAATTATAAAATTTCTAGCTGAGTACTACTATCATTACCAAGAGCATCACTATGCTTTTCAGCGATACGTTTTTGATAAATTCGGTTTAACTAAGGGGAGCATTGCTAGGGACCATGTGGTGAAATGGCTTGATAGTTACCAGATGAGGTGGCGGTTTCGAGGGAGGCTATGTTACCCAATGCTGGCTCTTCAGAGATGGAATTCAAAGTGTGTTTATTTTTTTTTTTAGGCACTTCTTATTTTAGGTGGCCCTCGTCTTTTCTCAAAATACAATTAGTCTCATAGCTTCTATTAAGAATAAATGTTTCACTCATTTCTGGAAGGAATGTAAAGTGGATAAGAGGAGTTCAAGCATCCTGAACTATTGTTGCTGCTGTTGTTTATGATCTCTTCTTTCTTTCTAAGATCTAAGTAGAGAAAATTTGGTTTAAATAGTATTTGGTCAGTTGTAATAAAGCATCTGCCTGGGTCTTAAAATTTTTTTTCATGTATTTGCCCAACCAGATAATCACTTCCTCCTCTCTGACATATTTCTAATATGTGATTATTATAATATACTATAATTGCCTATGAACATAACTATCTTTGATATTAGACTATAAGCTCCTGGAGGCATGAGCCATAATTTAATTATTTTTTCTTCATTGCCTACCATAGCACATGTAATATAATAGATACCCAGATCTTATTTGATGAATATAAATTTATGGGACTGAGCATTTGCTAGCTGTCACTCAGAGATCACTGGTAAATAGAGACCTAAATGGGATAATTCAAACATTTAATATTGGCTGCAATGTCTCCTTCTTAAATTGAAAATAAAATTAGCTTGCCCTAGCCACAAATTTAAAAATTAATTAAAATTACTTCCTAGTTTTCCAAGAAGAGAAACATAATCTTGCAAGACATGTACTCAAAACAATGTTCATTAAATATGTCAGAGGAAGCTATGAGATAAGGCTAATTGTTATACAAGAATTTACCAGCTTTTGTTACTGAGTAAGATGTAGTGAGAAAAATATTTTTTTGTAGTGAGAAAAATATTTTTTAAGAGAGCTCCCCAGGTCGGTCAAATTTATTTGTGATATGCTAAATACAGTATATCAACCCCTTAGAAAATCCCAGTTCACATTAAAGGCCCAGTGAAGTCCATGAATTTCCTAAGCATTTTTTCACTGCTAAATCAATTTTTTCAAGTAATAGACCAAGAAGCTTTATGAACCAAATTTAATAATGAGAAAAATCAAGGCAACCATGAGTAAGTAATGTGCCCATTGATATTCATGATATTGAAGCCCAGAGATAATGATATGTATGTGTGTATGTGCATTCCTCTGTGCATGTGTGCATGCGCGTGGGTGCTGTGTTATGGAAGGTGTAACCCCTGGATTAAAATGAACTTGGAGGATTTATGATTTTCTTGTATAAGCAATAAGGATGATGGATAGAAACATTTCAACAATTCTAACGTGATGTTCCTGAACGCTATAAAAACAAGTTTTGAAAATGCAGCATGTAGTATATCCCTACATTCCTCATAACAATGCAGTAAGCACATATTGTACTTAATAATGCAATAGGTAGAGATATGAGGCAAAATCCTTTAGAGTGCCAGCCTTATGTGTGTAAAGACCATCTTCATTCTATCTTTAGGACCTATTACAGTGTTTGGTATGTAACAGCAACTCAAGAAATATTTGTGGAATCAATGCAAACATACATTAGGGCCATTGCATTCTCTGGTCATAAAGTTGCTCACTTATCCACCAGACCAAAACTTAATTATCTTCCAAGGCCCAGATCCAAAATCACATTTCCTCTTTTACTGCAGTGGGAGGAACCAATAAATATCTTCTGCATGATGAAAAGAACAATAAAAAATTATTATGGATACCATTTATTGAGCTGCCAATATGTGCCAGTCTTTCTAAAGTAGTGACTCTAATTCTTACAACGTCCTTAAAACACACCGTGTTCTTCCTGCTCCCATTCAGGGAAATGGACTCCCACAAAGGTAAATAATATGCCCAAGTTGACATAGCTAATGACTGATAGATTCAGAATTAGAAAATGGTTTCTCTGCTTCCAGTCTGTGCTCTTCCAACTATGCCACTCTGCTCCCCACACTTTAAGAAAACAATGTAATATACTATTTTAAATAGGCATCATTTGCATTATTGAGCAGCTGCGTGACTCTCTAAATTGACTTGTCTTCCACACTGCATGGAAAATAGTATCTAATCCATATTAATCATAAATACATAACCCTCTGTTTTAAATACCAGCTAGTTGATGAGTAGTGCTGAGCTCATTTTTTAGTAAGTGATAAAGGTTAAAACCTTGACAGGCAATCATAACTTAGCAAAGAGCTCAGTGTTCATACTGTGGTATTTAAAGTCTCGAAGAGACCTTAGAAATATTTGGCCCAGTATTTCTTAATGAGAGCGCTGTGTGAGTTGTGCAGGCCGGAAAAGGTTCAATATTTAGCGCCCTTGCCTTTTCCCCTGCTCAAGGCCAGTTACACAGCTGTCATTACGGCAGCCAGAAATGCCTCTTCGCGTGAAAACAATTCTCCCATGAATGTGAAACACCCACTTTGAGTGGTTATTGATGATTGTCCAAACTCCCGTGGAGCCTGTAGGTGTAGAGATTATCGGTGAGCCCTGCAGTATCACACAGTAAGTAAGGCGCAGGTCCAGGACTATTCTACATAGTAATAACATCTCTGTACCGAGGACTTGTGTGTTGGGCCTCGTATTCAGGGATTTACATTACCGTCTTCTTCCCTCCTCAGTGCAACACAATAAGCACACGCTGTCCTTATAAATGCAATAGGTCCGCAAGGACTGCGGAGTGATTCAGAGTGCGGGCTCTAAAGTTAGGTAGTCCACATTTGAGAACTGTCTTTACCACTCGCTAGCTGTGTAAGCTTGAGTTAGTTGATTTATTATTATCTGTGTATTATTTACTCTGTACAGTGAGGATAATAATAGTGGCAACTTCCTGGGATTGTTAGGAGGATGACATTAGTCGATTCCAGAAGGTGCTTAGACTTAGATCTATCACAGAGTCAGTGCTCAGTACATCTGGTCTCTGATGACTATCTATTGTTTTCCTGGCACTGTATTGGAAGAAACTGGAAATAGAGAAGAAGCAGAAGAAAGATGTCCAATCCTGACTTTACATTCTGGTTGGAAAAACAGTAAGAAAATAGGTTCTTCCTATAATTATGTAAGTGCTTACCTGATGTGTAATTTCGAGTCCGCTGTGCTGAGATGACTTATCAATAGCGGCTAGGCAGGTCAGAGAAGGCTTTTTTAGAAAAGAGCTAGAACTTTACCTACTCCTGGAAATATGGACAAGGGATACATTAATAAAAAATGGAATAGGGTATAGTAACAAAAAAAGGTTTTTAAAATTTGTGCATTGTAAGAGGGTGTGTGTGTGTGTGTGTGTGTGTGTGTGTGTGTGTGTATGATGGTGTGGCCAGTGGAGGGAGCTAATATCTATACTAAAGAGCAAAATATAATTAGAGAATGGAGCAATAGCAACTATTAGAATATTCAACAGATTTGGGGCTGACTCAAGGGAGTTTCATTTGCCTCCTTGGAGGAAAGAGCTTATCCCTTTATGGCCCTTTAAACATAATCCCAAGAATACTAAATGAAGAGTGAAGCTAATCCCAAGATACTAAAGAGGCATTAATTGTTTTAGACATTGTGGCTGGTAATTTGGTATATGTTCAAAGGGTTAGATTCCTCTGCCTAAGAAAAAAGAAAATAAGAAAGCAGTGTTAGGCAGAGATGTGATGAAAGACCTGAAAAATTAATGTTGTGAGAAAAATAAAAGGAATTTGGGTGAATCGGCCCAGAAGAAAAGACAGCTTGGCATAAAGAAGGTAGGGAGTGGCAAGAGGAGGGGGCTGATAAAACATCGTCGTCGGCAGCCGTCCGTCTCGAGAGACGATGGTGTAGCTTCTTAAGAGTCTATCTGCATCGCCGAGAATGGCTGTGCAGTCCGACTCGGGAGTGACACGGTATCTGTCTCCTCCCGTGTTGAATCGACATCTTGCGATGACGCTGGAGTGTCCTCTCCAGTGAAGCTGAAGCTACAGAGCCTGGGCAGGGTGATATGGAGGGTCTGCTGTTGCCCATGCAGCAGACCCCCCCTCTCTTCGCAGCTGAAGGGTCCAAGGGAAAGACGGAGTCAATACAGCTTGGCTTCAGGTGCGCCGCAGGAGTTGCCGGTGTTGACTACAACGTCGAACCGCCTTAGGGACTCCGGCTCCGGATTTTCTGTCGGGGTTTACTCCCTTAGCCTTTCCCCTGAAGAGGTATGCCGCAAGGCAGCAGAGGTTTTTGGGAGTCAGAGTTTTCCTTCTCTGATGTGCCCTGACTGGAAGATCGAACCAGCGACACTTAGCTCGCAGGCCGACGCTCAATCCACTGAGCCAAACCAGCCAGGGAAAACATAGTGTTCAGCATATATTACTTTGTGCAGAGCATGAGGGCGCAATCTCTGGCTTTCTGGACTAGATAGAATTAGGTGGATATGGTCTCTATTCTTAAGACGCTTATACTCTTATAGAGGCTACATAAAGAATGTGAATAAATCACTGAAATAAGAGGAAAGAAGTATTAATTACTCAAGTAGCTTCCTCGAGAGAGAAACCGCACCCAGCTGAAGGAAGCAGTATGAGTTATCTGCCCACTGAGAATAGACATAGCACTGGAGTGGAATATATAAAATATGCATTTATCTCCTTGTTCTGCCTTCAGGAGCTCCTTCCGCAGACACTGGGCAGTGTTCCTTTCTCTGTAGGCCGGTGGGTTGCTTGTTGGTGGTGGTGGTTTTCTGTGCGTGCTATTTTGTTTTGTTTTAATCCCTGGTTACACGTTAGCATCACTTAGGGAACCTTTAAAGAGGACCAATACTGAGCTTTATCGCAGACCATTTCAGGGAGGATGGCTGTATTCTGGACTTGGGCACAGGCAATTTTATAAAAAAAGTTTCCCAAGATATTCTAATGAGAAGTAGATTGGCGAGCCCCTTGGCTTTTGTCTGCTTATGAGAATGACGAGAAAGTTAGGTTAACTGGTGTTTACAGTCAGTGACGGTTCCTCAATTTTGTCATTCTGTTCATCCTGTTTTCTCGTGTACAGATTACTCTCTCTTTTTAGAGGTGAAGAGACTGAAATTTTTAGAGTGAACGTGACTTCCCCAAAGGAAGGAAGGCACACAACCGAAGAATAACAGAGTCTGAATGGGGTCCTTGCTCACTAATTCTGTGCCTTCCTCCTCTGTCACTGAGCCATTCATCCTGGATAGATTCTGAGATTGTTACCAAGGGGAAGAGTTCTGTTCAAGGCTTAGAGCGTTTGTGAAAGTAAAATCTATCTTGTCAGCTCTCTCGAGTTGGGATTTTGAATCAGTGATAGCCACGTGAGGGTGAGCAAGCCCACGACCCAAGTAGCGGCGGGATTCTCCCATTCACCCCTCTCTGCTATTTCACCTTAATTTAAAGAGGCCATCAGGCAGGCGTCTGCGCAGCTAGGACTCCGGGCAGAGCCCGGCCGAGAAACGTCTTGCTGCTCCCCGGTCGAACAGTAGAGGGAGACAAACCTCAGCGATTGCCATAATGGGTTTTTTGACCATCTCGTTCTGGTTTTCGTTTTCCCTGAAATAACTGTTTTTATGAAAAAATATCTATACATGACCCTCACCTCAGAGTTCCAAAGAAGATTAGATTAGAAGTGCTTGAGGGAGAGTTGGGTGAGACATCTCTGAGTAACAAACTCGGGAAGGGAGGAGGAAAAGGAGCTTGGACCCAGCCAGGAACGGGCATGTGTTAGTATTTTCATCCATCACCAGGAGCAGGAGAAGGTGTATGTGCCCCTGTGCGAAGGCGTGAGGAGGACGTGAAGGAGGGCGAAGAACTGGGCATCGGCAAGTATGCTGTAACCTCTGCCCTCACGTTTGGGGGCTGAGAGTCCAGTTTTTAGGGGCCACTCAAAGTCATTCTTTCTCTTCTTCTAGCTTTTCTCAAGGGAATTTCTTACAAAGCATGTGTGCAATACAAGGTAGTGAATTCCCAGAGGGCAGGGCTGTGTCTAATAGTCCACTCCTGCGTGACAAAAATCCAACTGTGCCTGACCCACAGTAAATACTCCCCACTTTTTAGTCTGTTAAATTCGCGTGCCTCCCTCTCCTTAACAATGTTGCCCTAAACCACCTAAGTAGCTAGATGTCCCGTCCTCATAGGTAAGCAAATTACACATTTGTGCGATATCGGAGCTTAGCGGCAGTTCACTAAGCGGCACACAGTGTCAAGTTTCTCCTAAGGTGCTTTTTGTTCTTAGCACTTGTTTGACGCTGATCTCTGCTCAGTGCGCCTCTCATCCTCTCTGATCCTGCAGATAGTGTTTTATCTAAAGGAATCACCTTTATTCTAGGCATAAATGGTTCCCAGATATATTACCAGCTTGTGTTAATTTTCACAGCCTCTAAACAACTGGCAAAATAACTGCTGATTTGGCAGCTTTTGTAATGTTCCCAGGTAACTCAGGTATCTTTTTTTGCATGTTATTGTGGCATTAAAGATGTTGGTTGAAGCTATAAACCATATGTAATATGGATATATAGCATACATGCACACATTTATTCATTCAACAACCATTGAGTGTCAGGCACATCTTGATATTTAACTTTACTTTTCCATTACTAAAAAATATGGCATTTTTAAAAACATGAATTATAAAATATATGATGGTCACTAATAGAGAATCATTCTCTGAACATTTGCAGGGGCAGAGGAGGGCTGTAGGAGACCAGGCTTATGTAGGTTTTGCTGAATTATTGATTGTGTTTTGTTTTGTTTTGCTTTATTTTCCCCAGGAGAGAGCTGTGACAGAAAGTCAACACGGTCACATTTAGGAGAGCAAATTTCTTCTGAGTTCATCAAAGACATATTCTCCTATTTTCCCCACAAACAAGACCTTAAGAAAGGTCTGAACTGCCCCTAGAAAAGGGTGTGTGGATTCTCATTATCTAAGAAAGGGGATGAAATAGGACTATTTGGGTTTCAAAGGTTGGAAACGGTAGCTCAAGTCTTGGTGGATTCCTGGAAGAAGGAGACAGTAGTCTTATTCTGCAAGGGATGGAAACATAAATCAAATGTGACTTAAAGTTGATGAGTAGGCCAGCTTTCTGAGGCATGACTGCATGTGGGAATGCAAGAGGCAAATACTAAGATGTGTAAATCTAGGAACTCTAGTGAAGAGATCCTATGGCTGGTTTTAGTAGAATGAGCCTTCCTTGAAGGTCTAAGGACCTGTTCAAGGAATTAGGTCAGCAGTTGACTGACATCATTTGTGAGACTGAGTCTCTATTCTCTCAAGACGGTCTGTGTCAATGATAGTAGCTGGCAGTAGTTTACTTCTGTTGAGAAAGCTGAACTTTCTTTTGAACTGTGGCCTCCAAATTTCTTCCACAGTTTGGGGCAAGTGAGAAGCTCTGAATGGAAATCAATGAAAAATGTTGCTAAGACTTATTGTCAAACTGTCCATGGGGGTCTGAGTCTATTTTATTTGAAAATTAAAAAAAAAAAACTGATTTCTACACATTGGAAGACTGACTCTGTAGAAGTGTTCATATTGAATAAAGGTAAACTTTGAGGCAATTTAGGTAAATTTAAGCAAGTACTAATGAGCGTGAGATCCCATCTCTGTCTCTCAATGTTCTCAGATTTGTAAGAATATTACTGTTCCTCAAGTATTACTATAAGTCCTTATTTTACTTTGCTTCTCACTCATATTTGTTGTTGCCAATGGCAATCTCCTTTATATTTTCGCTTTTGACTTCCATGATATCAAATTCTCTTGTTATTCTTCCTTTCTTCTTTTTATAAAGATTTTATTTATTTATTTTTAGAGAGAGGAAAAGAGAGGGAGAAAGAGAGGGAGAGAAACATATATGTGTGGTTGCCTCTCACACACCCTCAACTGGGAACCTGGCCCACGACCCAAGGCATGTGCCCTGACTGGGAATTGAACTGGTGACCCTTTGGTTCATAGGCTGTCACTCAATCCACTGAGCCACACCAGCCAAGGTCCTTCCTTTCTTGCCTCTCCACATTTTGCACATGATTCTTCTGCTGCTACCCAACTTAGAAGTTATCTATGGCCATCTAACTTGATTTGACCAATGGAATTGTATGTCTTCTAGGCAGGAGTTGTACTACTGAACTAATGAACTAAAGGCCTAAAAAATAATCCCCAAATTATATTACTTAATAAACCACTTGAGGAACCTTGGGATGTTAATATTAAAAAAAAAATTGGGTATAATATGATATATATTTTGGACAGATTATGAACTAAAATTTAAAGAAAATATCTTATGTAGAAATAGAGTCTAGAGTCTACTTTCCATAGTGTGATGAGCACAGTTGATCATAGCATGCTGGTACTCAGTGTAAGAAAGCCATTCCTCAAGAGTGCTCTCCAGCAATGAAACAAGTTCTCCTGAAAGAACTGAGCCATCTCTCATTGGTTTTGCCAAACCAATGCTGCCTATATGGCTTTGGGATGTGGAAGGAAGTAGTGTATGGTATAATTCATTGGGTAAAACTTTAGCAGAGTTATTTGTACCACTCATATATTAATACGTAATAGCCAGGCACTGAGCTAAATTACTTCACAAATATAATTATTATACCACACTGCAAAACATTAAATTCCTATCTACTTCATATAATGAGTAATATTTAGAGCTAGAATTTGAAGCTGGGTTTTTGGAATCTTTCAATTCATGACATTTATGAGTTCATTATCTATGGGTTCTGCTTGTTGATGTTTTCTTCTCCACTGTTCATTTGGGAATCCATATTCCCAAATGAACAGTGCTTTACAGAAGAAATGTAGGTGGGTGTCATACAAGAAATTTTGAAATCCAAACCAGAAGATTTACATTCTTGGACTAATCACATTTTCCTGGATGGCCAGGGGTTAAAATTTGAACCTGTTCTTTAGTTCTCTGTTTCTTAATTTGTAATAAAGGCTCTACTACCTACCTACCTCTGCCTTCCTTACAGGTTTCCACAGAGGACTGATCATATTTCATGAAGGAATTCCTTATAAAGAGAATGTAATCTGCTGGCAGATGCTTCAGTTAAAATTTTCATAGCTCACAATGAAAATATTTAACAAGACATACTGTGATATAAATTCCATGTCTGTCATGCTTCAGCAAACCACTTCTTCGCTCATTTCTTCTTTTCAGTAAAGCAAGATGCAGCCCCAAGACTTCTAAGCTTAGGGAGGAGGACGTTTTTGTTTCTCAGTATAATTCCTTGTTCTTTTCTTCTTCACAAAATCTATTAAGGTTATCCTCTCTGACAAGTTCTCAATCTACCTGGGAGAAGCTGGCACTAAAATACTTCATTATCATTGAGCAAATGAGTACTGGGCACTTTGCTAGATTTGAGTACATTGTCCTGTAAATTAGTCTTTACAATAAGTATACAAATTAGGATTTATTTTACAAATGGAGAAACCAACATTCAGAGAAATTAAATAACTTTTCCAGAGCCCCACAACTAATATTAGTCTGACTCCAAAGCTTGAGTTATTTCCACCTTGGGTGGACCACTTTCTCTTCTCCTTCAGCCAACCCTCAGCTATAGCTCCAATATTTATGATCACTCTCAGAGGTCATATCCTGTAAGGTTCATGGTTACTCTGGTTAAGAAAGTCTCCATCAACCTCCAAGGCCCATTAGCAGGTTTTAAGAGTAGCATCAATAAGCTACCATGAAATTCAAACAGCCTGGAATTGAAGGCCCTGCATTGTCCAGCCCCAATATGATTTCACACAGCTACCATTTTTTTTAATGCTCTCTATATGCTCCAGCCAAACTAAATTACAAGCTCTCTCCCAACTAGAACACAAATTCCATGTAACCTGAACTATGTTTGCCCGTCTTGTTCAATGCTGAATTCCTAGCCCCTAGACTAGCCACCGTCACAGAGTAGACACTCAACTAACAGATGTTAGATGAGTAAATAAACCAATGAACATTGTGCTCTATCCCATACCTAGATATCATCTGAAATGAATTACATCTCTCTGTACCTATATAACTCCTACTCAACATTCAAGCTCTAGTTCAAAAGTCACACCTTTTAGTCTTAAATTCTCAGCCTGAAGCCATATAGAGTTAATGTTTTGGTCCATTTGGCCTGCTATGCCAAAAACACCATAGACTGAATGACTTCGGTAATAAGCTCTGATTTCTCACAGTTCCAGAGGTTTACAGACGGCTATATTCTCAGTGTGTTCTTACATGGCAAATGCATGAGACAGCTCACTGGGGTCTCTATCGTAAGGTCAAGTGATCCTCTAATGATCACACAGGCAGTGGTCAGTTACTGGCATGTGCAGAAGGAAATCCAGGCCTCTGTCCTTTAATCCAAGTTTGGTGTTTTTTTTTCACTTACCTAAAGAGTAATGAATTATAAAGCTTCAACACTCTTGAGTGGGAACATTATTATTTTTAAATGCATACAAAGACACGCCCATATTATATGTTCTCACAGGGCACCATGTGAAATGTGCAAGGGGGAAGGAACTTGGTTAGGTCATTGGAAAGGCAGTTTGTATATGTGATGGGAATGGTAAGAGTACAGCCAACAGTAAATGGTATTTTTTTTTTTTCTGCATTGCCTAGAAATCACGACAGATATGGTAGCTGATAAGGCTGAGGAACAGAGGGAGTCCTACCAGCCCGTTTGAATAAAAGGATAAAGCAAATGAAACAAATGTTTTGAAGTCAAGGCAGCAGTAATCTCTCTTGTGTATGCCTTAGTGAATTTGGCCTCCCAGATACAGATTTGTAAAGAACCAAGTAACAGTGGCAATGGGAAAACCAGATTTACAGGCCAAATCTCAGTAGGAAGGTGGGGTAAGGAAAGAGAAGGGAAACAGTGTGAAGGACGAACTGGGGCATCTATCCTTCATTCTTTTGTTTCTTTACACATAATTCTATCGTTCACTAAGTATAGTTTTAGAAGGATGCTAATATATTGCATATGAAGATGGTAGGGTTACAAAGGACTGCTTTTAAAACAATATCTTACATATGAAAATGTACGGGTTACAAAGTGCGGTCTTTAAAGTTATGTTCATGATCTCATTTGAGTCTCACAACAGTATCATGAGGAAGGCATTACTGTATTTTGGAGGTAGATTTTGTAGGTATCCTGATGTATAAAAGAGGAAGCTAGGACAGGAGAATGGCCACTTGAACAACACAAGTTCAAGTCTACTACTCTTTCAACTGTGTTAAAACATGGCACCATCCTAATGGTTTTGAGATCTGACCTTAAAACAAGTAGGCATTATATTAATTGTTTCCAAAAATGTAAAACTGTATTTTGCCTCTGTCCCTTCTTTTAACCCTCACTTTCTATCTTCCTACCCCTTTTCTCTTCCCCTCACATTTTCTTAAAAATATGTTCTTTCTCTTGTTCTCACATTCTTTTCTCTCTTTCTGTCTCATACTTGCTCTCATTCTGGCTTCCTTTGCATCTATTTGACTCTCTCTTCTTCACAGTCTTTCTGTTTCCACTGGGAGATATTAAAGGATACATGTTTTGTTTCATTCAACTTTAAAACGGTATGATTCGGAAATTTTAAAAGACTAGTAATGCTTGTTCTAGAAGTCCAGAAACAAAAAGTATGGAAAAAGCAAGACCCCCAGATGTTTGTGCTGTGGTGTACAGTTAGTGTTGTGTTTCTCCCACCGTAGGCTCCTGATGATACTTTGCTCAGTCAGAATGGCATCAAGAGCTAGATATGGCCTACAGTCCAGAAGTCCCTTATCAAGGAGTGCAAAAGTTTAGATAACACTGACCGGCACGTACAGAATGAAAATAAAAACAAGCGTCCTGTGTAATATCACCTACATGTGGGTTCTTAAAAAAGTCAAACTCACAGAAGAAGAGGACAGAAAATAAGCTGCCAGGCCTAGGGAGCGGGGGAAATAGAAATAGGTTGGTAAAAGGCTACAAACTCTCAGCTATAAAATGAGTAAGGTCTGAGGAAGTAATGCATATCATGGGGATGATAATTGATAACACTGTATGATTGCAGTTTTGTAAGAGAGTATATGTTGAATGTTTACACATACACATACATAAAAGATAAAATATATGTACCACAGATTTCTATTTCTGTTCCTTTTGCTTTACTTTGGAAGCTAGGTCACCAGCAGAGGCAACTCTCTGGGGCTTTAAAATCCAGGCATGCATTTGTACAAAGTCTCAGGACTTAAAATACAAAGAGATAAAGTTTGTAATTCTTGACTCATGAACAAGGAAATGTACTCTCCTATGAGTAACTGTGAAGGAGAAAATGCGGGATTCTCTTCTGCCATCCTGCAACGTACAGTTTCATGGCTCCCACCCAAATGAAGGAAAACGGAACAGCAGGAAGAGACTTAGTCCCTAGTTGTGAGTCTAACTTCTGCTCAACTGCTATTTGCAAATTGAACCAATATATACCCAGACTCATGGTCATAAAGCTGTGTCTGCAAACACAGAGGGTTGCTACACATTCTCAGGATATGACCAAAGAAGAGCAGATAAGAATCCGTTTGGTTATGATACAAAATAGAATCTCCAAAAGCAGAAAGAGATATTGTTGGTTAGTGTTATTACCAGATAGGATAACTAAATCACATTTTCAGTATCTGCTCATTTTCTCCATCAGCGACATGCTAGATGTTTCGGGGTGATGGTTTCACTCATGCTGATGTATGAGTTGTCCCTGCCAGCTCATTTTCCCTCTCTACATCACCCACCACTTGGAGCAAACACACTCAGCCTAAGGAAAGAGCTGTGGCCGGTCAGAAGTATGAGAGCAAGATCGCAACCTGAACTTTGCAAGCTGTTTTTATTCCACAAGCTGCTATTGTCTTAAGTACTTACGATGTGGCCTGGAAAAGACAAATAGTCTTCTGAAAATATCTCTACAGGAAGAGCCTTCTCCCCAGTACCTATAAAACATTCATAACACCTTCATTGTGCTGTAAATCCTTAGCAGGAGTTGATAACTGTGTATGAATTTTTAATGTAACATTTATAAATGGTTATTAAAACTACCCTCAAAGTAAAGTGTCAGTTTATTTTTAATTAACTGTTGGCTATTTAAGCTCCCAGATGGCCTGGGGAAAGACCAATGGGCCCACATGTCAATTATCTTCCCTTCACCCCTCTCTTTAACTCCTTGTTGCCTGCTGTCATGATGTCCAAATGGATGTAAGCTCTAAAAATTAATCAACTGCAGATCAGGCCTCAGGAACGTTGTATTTCTTATAAAATAGTCCTGAAATACCTGTCAGCTACAATGACTGCCATAAAACTGTGAGGTAAGCACTGCCCACTCTGAATCCTCACGGTCCAAACCCACTTTCGCACACCTCTACCCTGCAAGGAAGGAAACTGGGGCAAACAACAGTGATCAGTAGGTTCCAGAACACAAGACCTGAGGCACAGGATTCCAGCTCAGGCTCAGTGGGATTGTACTTGTATGATCCTGAGCAAATGTCAGCTCCCTGGAATGTGCTTCTTTCTGTGAAAGTTCAGGGATTATGCAAACCACTCTGCCTCTCTCAAGAGGTTGTAAGCATCAAATTAAAAGGTAGCTATGAAAATAATTTATAAATTATAATAAGCTGTCCACACATATGGTCTCCTCTTTTATCATCTTCCAACTATTGATCATTGTCCTCATAGTCTTCTGGCATGGACTTCTCCAAATTCTTGGCATGCTCGATCTTTCTAGCACCCAGAAATAAGGGAAATCCCTTTTGTTTATATGGGTATATATATTTTTAAAGAGATTCAATGTTAAGGTCAAGAAAATCTTTTAGAAAGTAAATAGAAAAACATATAAAATAGGAAATAAAAGATAATATAGAAGATTAATACAGGAAGTCTAACATCTGATTAAGCTAAGTTACAGATAACAGACAAAATGAGAGGAATATATTTACTAAAGAAATAATTTACCAAGGGCCCACAGAGTACCCAGCATATTAAAAGCATATCATTATAAGATTTCAGAACATGACAAATAAATCAAATATTCTTAACGCTTCCAAGAGATATAAAATAGATCATACACAAAGGACTGGGAATTAGAATGGCATTAGGCTTCCTAAAAACAATATTGGAAGCTGCCAGACAGTACAGAGTAATTTTTAAATTCTGAAAGAAAACTACTTCAAACCTAGAATTCTATACACAAACCATTACTTAGTGTTAATAACAATATACTTCTGACATACAGGGAGAGACTCAAAAACTTAACCCCTATATACATTTTGTCAAGAGGATAGGTGTATCACACCTAAATAAGAGAGTAATCTGAGAAGAAAGAAGACAGGAATCAGGAAATAGGTAACCCAACAAGAAAGAGGTGAAGACAAGTCCCTGTATAATGGCTGAGCAGCGTCCTGGGTCAAAAGCTGTGAGACACCTATCGACTGATAGTCCTGCTTAGAGGAGATTGGGGGCTGCTGGCAGACAGCTCCAAAGACAAAGTAAGGAAAAAGAACCAATGCATTAGTGTTACCTAGTGCATTTCAGCAAATTAATAAAATTGTTTGAGACTGAATTAGTGACAAGAACATGGGAAAGTAAGCAAATGAAAAAAGCGAATCCGGTGTTAAATTTATGCAAAGTAGTATATGTGTGTGTATGCATGTACACACACACACAGACAAACATACACATCATATGCTATACAGTAGTCCCTCTCTATATTGCGGTTCACTTATCACAGCCAATGTGTATCACGGGATTTAAAAAATATTATATTTAATTATTTATCGCGGACTTTTTGCTATATCGCGGGATTTTGCGGTACTGTATACATATGTTGTTAAAGTTATGTAGGTTTAAGAGTGTAGAATATGTTTAAGAACATAAGTAGTATTTATAAAAGAGTGGGAAAGGTTAATAAGGGAGTGGGAAAGGTTAATAGGGGGCTGGGAATGGTTTATAAGTATGTGGGAAGGGTTTATAAAGCCTTAAAATATATATAAGTACTAAAATAAATGTAAGGTTCCTACTTCACGGATTTTCACCTATCGTGGGGGGGTCTAGAATATAATACCCATGATAAGTAAGGGAATACTGTATACTTCAGGTGCAAACTATACTTATATTGTCATAATAACGTAAACTGAGTATAAATTTAATATAAATTGATGTAACTATATTAAAAGGATAGAGAAAAAGAAGAATTTTAGAATTGGTAGATCATGTAAGAGAAACAAATTATTTTATTTCAAAGCATGGCTTTAAGATAGCTCATCATTTTTATAAACAAAACAGCATAACCCTTATGTCTTAGAAATATAGAGATAAATACTTGAAGAAACCATTTAAAAATGTTGAAAGATGTTTTAACTTCAGGGAGAAGTAGAGCAGATGACTGCTTTTTTCTTTTTTTTTTTTTTAAGCTTGATTTCTTAAACTATACACATTTTGATTAAATACATTAATAAAGTGAAGGTAGGGCATTTTGGAAAACATCACATCTAGAGATGTGAAGGAGTTACCAGAAGATGAAAATAAGATTATAATCAAACATTCTTATAATAAGGTGGGAGAAGATGGAATTCCAAAATAACAGTGGGAGAAGAGTAAAATTCAGCAATGAGAAATGCTTCAGAGATTCACGTAGAAGGAACAAGGAAGCAAACATCATTGAATCTGACCACTAAAGGACCATCAATAGCCATCTAGAGGGCTGTTTCAGAAAGTCACCTAGGGCTGCTTCAGATTCCTGCTGGGAAAAGTTTTCAGATAAATCAAAGATATAACCTCTTTCACCTCAGACCCTTCTGCCCTGAGATTGCTACTTATCTGATCCACTCAGCCAGTTAGTCTCTCATCAGAATTTTTAGATCTTGGAGGTAAACAAAAAGGAAGATAAGAATCGCTCCCACTCAGGCCCAGGGGATGCTGTTTCACCCAGGACTCAACTTGTCAACAAGTGTTTGTTCAGCTTTTCCTGTGCTTTGCATACTGGCTGGAAATAAAACCCACAAAAATAAGTAAAACAACAACAATAAAAGCGTTGTTTTTCCTTCATGGGGTATATGCTTTATTTGGAGCAGAAAGCCACCATCAGATGAAATAAAAGAAGTAGAGAGGGGCATGAACACTCAAGCAATAAAATGTATAACTCCCACTTGAACTATAATAAAGGCTCATGAGAGCTAAAATAGCTGGGAAGTCCCATACAAGAAGCCTAGACCTAAACTAAGACTTGAAGGTAGTAAAGGGTGACAAGAGGGAAAAGGTCATAAAGGCAGGGGGAGAAGTGCCGTAAGGGATAATAAGGTGGATGTGCTTCTCCAGAAATACACACAGATACTCAGAAACACAAAGCCCCTATCTGAGTGACTATGAACTTCTCTTTCCTCTGCCTCAGCTCTGGCAGCTAAGAGTAGTATGAGTTTGGACAAAGCCAAGTTCTCTTGGGCTACATGGCAATGATTGTACCTGCCTGGGATGATGGCACTGAGGACTACATCACACAGGGGCAGGGAGTTTCTGAATGATAAAATGGGGCAAAAAAGTAAGTGGCGATAGGACTCGGGGTGTTAGACTTTGTGCCATTCATTATTCACCCAGTTGCACTGATTTGTTCAATGTATGTGTATTTGATGTTCACGTTTTGGAGGGGAATGTAACAGACATTGTACCAAATAAGACAGACATTATACAAGTCATCACACAATCAATTGTTCAATTCCTCAGCATGGCCCATCAGGAGTTGCATGATCTGATTTCTGTCTGCTTCAGCCTGTCATGCCCCAGGCCTCTTGGGGAGCCATCACACAGATGTTCTCTGATCCATGAACATGCGTGCTCTGCTTCTCCCCTGCACAGGCACTTGGTACACGTTTCCCTCTCTGTTCCCAATCTGTTTCATTCCTTCCTCTCCCCCATCAGATTGCATGCTAATGTAGCCACACCTTGGAGAAGCTTTCCTTGAAATCCTAGCGGGGGTTGGTTCACTCTGCTCTCATGACATCTTATGATACTCTGTTGTAGTAGTGACCAAAAGTGGAACTACATTAAATATATGTTTTATTTAAATTTTGTGGTTCCCTGCTAGAACGTGGGTCCCGAGGATGGAGATCTTTTCTTTTTACCACTGTAACCTAAGGACTTAGTGTGGTGCCTGTCCATCATAAGCCTTCAATACCCATTTTCTAAATGACTGGTCAGACTCACGTAAAAGCTATTTTCAGAATTTCAGTCACGGGTAGCAATTTATACTCATGAATCTCTAAGTTTCTTTAACAACCTGTTACAAGTTCACTTTCTCTGGGTTAGTCCAGCCATCTCTGATTCTATTTTTATATACTTGCAAGTTCCTTAAGTTATCTCGTAAATGCCAGACCCAGAACCAAATTACATCATCTTTGTCCACTGTCAGCAGGAATCAAAGGCTTTCCCTTTTCTTTATTTTTCAATTGACTTATAAAATCAGGGGGTGAAGAGGAAGGCTACTCTAATAGGGGCATTAATTGCAGTGTAGAAATAACTGGTAATTATGCCCTCTAAATGAACTTAACTTTATGGCTGGTGTCAGGTTTGGTAAGTGCCCTGGGCCCAACTGAGACTAATTAGGCCTGCATTAAATATTAAAGCTTTCTGACACTCAGGTTTTGACAGTGACAGAAGCGAAGAAATCCTGTAACCTAATCTGTACCCAACAGGAGTAATTTATGTTCACTTCTTATAATAAAAGAAAATCTAATTATGTTGCTGGCTGGAAGATATATTTAAGGAGAAGTTAATGTAAAAAAAATCACAAACACATACTCGCAGAGTCCATAAAGTAACAAAAATGTCAACAGATAGTTCCTGTTTGCCACCAACTACATCAAATGCCTGTTGATTGTTCTCCTATAAACGTGGGTTTGCATGGGAAATAGCTTTTTGCCTATAAATGTATTTAATATAGTGGAGGGGCACAGAGTCAACTTGGAGCTTTGGATGGCAAAAGTACCATAGTGCCACTTTCACATAAGAACTATTGTATGTAGGCCTCACTTATAATCCATCACAGGACCATAACGTTTTATTCCTTTAATTACTGAACTTGTAAAGGGGACGCTTGCTTTTTCTTGCAGAACAGGAAGAGCTCAGGGTTAAGAAATCTGATCTATGTCCCAGCTCTGTCTCTAGGTGAGTCATAGAGTCCCCTAGGTCCTTCTGTTTTCCTTCCCATAAAATGCAGCACACACATCTCTGAGAATGTTGAGCTTAAATGAGGTAACATAGTGGTTTTCAGCATCTACAAGTAGTAAAACTTCAAACAAATCTTACCAAGTGTCTGGATGCTAAAACAAACAAAAACCCATAAAAATCAGTATTGTGTTATCACAAATGTATGCTGTGCATATTTTGAAGCCCCTCAGTGAGACAAAAAATAAGTAAACATATAACATTGTTTTCAATATGTTTTTAAAATAGAAAAGTTCAAATATATACAAAGGTAGAAGAGATGGGACAGACACCACAACCTAGATTTAATAATTGTTAACTCATGGCCTGCTCTGTTTCATTTCTCCTCCCCCAGAAACCCATTCTTTTTTTGAAGCAGAGTCCTCTCATTGTATCATTTCACTCATACACATTTCATATATACATTGAAAATAGGAGCACTCCTTAATATTGTAACATCAAAATAAAAATTAACATTAATTTCTAAATAAAAATTAGGTTATTTGGATGAACAAAAGATACAGGAAAGAGTTTTTTAATGTCATTACTGTTGGGTCAACCTCAAAATCTTCTTATTTTTTATTTGTATTTTTATGGTAGAACATAAAATTCTGATAGCATAGAAAAGTACTTTCACATATTAACAGCCTTTTAGCAATGCACCTGGCAATATCCAGAATGTTTCTCAGATAAACAGGATTTGCTAAAGAACTTGAATGCTACCTTTTATACTAACACAAGTTAATTTAGCAACTGAAGTTAAGAATTGTAGTTTTTCTCATTTTGTTAATACAGAGTGGGGCAAAAGTACATTTAAAGTTGTTTGTATAGGAACTAATACAATAATTAATAAAAAAATAATACAAGAATAAACTCTGTTTTGCATACTCACAACTGTAAACCTACTTCTGCGCTACCTTGTATGTGGCTTATAACACTTGGGGTGCATGTTATTTATTATTATTTTTCATTATTATTATATTTTTAACAGATAATTGATATTCCCCAAAGGCCTACTATAGGACACTGTACAGAATAAGTCCTTAGTATTTATTGAATAAAAACTGAATAAATCAAAATGATATATAAGCAAATATTTGTGAAACAATGAAACATCTATTTAAAACTCTTGGAGAGTAGGTCTTAAAACCACTGGAATCTTATAGAGCAAAAGTGTCTTAGAACAATGAAATAAATCATCGTCGTTGGCAGCCGTCCGTCTCGAGAGACGATGGTGTAGCTTCTTAAGAGTCTATCTGCACCGCCGAGGTATATCATTATTATTTTTTTAATTATTTAAATTTTATTAAAGCTAGTTTACTGGATGTACAGACATCTCTCTCTCTAAGCTCATTAAATTTACTGAAATTTGAAAATAAGAAACTGTAAAAGAGGAAGCAAAAAGAGATTTTCCAGGAGGAAAAAATGTAAGGACACTACACTGCAAATCAGGAGACCTGAGTTACAGACCCTCCTTGGCCGTCACTGACCTGAGTTATCTTAGAACGTCATTTCCATCTATGCGACCCCAGTAATATAATGTAACTAAGAGTTGAGGAAGATAGTAGTCCTTACCCCTTCCAGTTCTCGATTCTGTGATTTTCAGCATATGTGGGACGGAAACTAATTAAATAGGCGTAAAGAAGGTACCTCATTGGCCGAAATGGCTTTTCAGTAACATTCTCAGGACCTCTGTGAAAACTTGGGGGCACCTTAGGATTGATGTTAGCTTGTCTCTCCTAATTGGGCTGTGGCACTTGTATTAAAAATAATTAAACTGTGGGATGTCCTAGAGCTCATTTAGACCTCACGGGGAGGAGGGCCTTTCTGAGTTTACTGGACGAGAGAGTGATTTCCTTCTGAAAGGGCAGTGTAATCAACTTGGAGACTTATTACAACCCTCACCCCAACCCCACCCCCCGCGTCAGCACAGCCGCCTTCTGGGTCACACTTATTTATTTTCCCATTTTCTTCCCCCGCCCCCTCCACTGAAGCACATTATGAAATTATGGAAAAGCCATTTTCTATCCAAAGGCAGCTGGTTGCCACGGGTTACAAGAGTCTTATCGGTCCCCAGGGTGATTTTACTGACTGAATCCACTGCAGGAGGGAGGGGCTGAAGAAGAGAAGGAGGCAGGAGGGACAGCATCCTCCACCACTCCTCCTTCTTCTCCTCCAGAAACAGGGCTCTCCAGGATGTGTTAGGAGGCCCCAGTGTCTCCTCCAGGCTTGGCCTGGAATATGAACTTGTCTGAAGCAAGATGGCTGGGGGAAGCTTGGGTAAGGAAGTAGCCTACAAGGTTCCTGGAGAGATTTCAGATGAAGAGATGACTAAAAATGTCACAGCATGTTGAAAGCCGGAAAGCAGTTTGTTAAAGATGGAATCTGTTACTCTTTGTCTCCCTTTCTCTCTCTCCCTCTTTCTTTCCTCCCCTCATGATACTAATACTTTTAAATGATAGCAAATCAAAGTTTGAAAGTCAGTATGGTTTTCTATCTGATATTGAATTTCTCCTGCATCCTCCTACCCCCAATAAGAGCTCATCCAATCTGTTTGAATTCTTAAGACTGAGAGAGAGCTCACGCCTTCCAAAGCATACTCATTCTAAGGTTATTTGCACTAATATTGATAATAAAGTCTAATATTTATTGGACGATCGCTACATCTTAGTCTCTAGACTAATTGTTTTCATCTTATCTTGACAACTAATTAATGAAGTTAATATGCCTGACTTGCAGATGAGAAAACTAAGACATGGGGTCATATATCAGGAAACTAGAGGGGCTTGACTTCAAAATCAATGTCCCAAGGGCTCCTAAGCTTTGTTCTTTCAACTGTGCTATTCTGCCTATTGCATGCTTCCTCTCTCTTTTAAGATATATATCTCTGTTACTCCAATTTTATGTTTTAGTACCCCAAGCTTCTTGGTAACCTTCTGTGTCTTCACCCTTTGCAAATGCTTTCCTTATAGTATCATTTTCTGAACTGTTTATTTAGTCTAGGTTATCTGTTCTGCTACAGGAACAGTCTTTCTTCTATTTTCCATATTCTGCTTCTATTAATTCATGCCAAAGCACATATATTTTTCCTGGTCTCCACATGTATTATATTCTTGAAACATAGTGAGCCAGATGAGAGCCCCAAGCCTATTATATCCATGCTGAGTTCAACTTATGTTTTGCCCAGGCTCTATATATTACAAGAGAATAGTGGCAGGTATTTACATTTTTTCATATGAAATTTTATCTAATTGATTAGCTTTGTCATTCCAGGTTATGAAACCCTTTTTAGATAATAATTTTTTTATGCAACATATTTGATTTGACCAATAAATTATAACTTAATCCAGGTCATGAGTTAAAATATAATGACACTTATTAGTAATATAAACAAGGCTACGGTCTCATGTACAGAAATCTAAAATTGACACGATTCATACATTTCTCCTTCCTGATGAACTAATCAAAGGAGACTGGAACAGAATATGGAAAGCAGATGTGCTTTGGGAACAAGACTGGCTAAATATACAATTGGTTTCCAGCTGCACAGTTGCAGGCAGTAAGAGGGCAGAGGGAGACATAGAGGCTGTGAGCCAAAGCTGCAAACATCACAGCCTCTACTGATATTGACTCTATTTATATAATGCTAAGTATGTTTTTTAATTACTTTTAAAATCTGAAAAACATTAATTTAACTAGCAAACAATTAATAGCACCTACTGAATAGGTATCAGGAAACTAAAAAAACCCATCAATTTATTCCCCAAATTTTTGTCATAGTTGTTGCCCTGACTTCATGGAACTTACAGTCTAAAGAAGGGATAGAAGTTAATGTACAGATTGAATGTGATGAGTACCATTACGAAACATAATCGGGTCTTACGACAGAAGAGAGTAGATGGGATGATTTAGATTCATAATTACAGAATGTTTTTTTCTGAAGAAACAGCTTTTGAAGTAAGACCTGAAGGATATGTAGTATTATTTGTGGTGGGGAGGGGTGGGGAAAGGGGGAATCGTTCCTTGTAGAATACTTTGAGGGGGGGGAAAGGAAAATTTAAGGAACTAAAAGAGCACAAAAAAGCTGGAGGGCAGTGAGGAGGCTGGTGAGATGTAAGGTATGAAACGCAAACAGGGCCAGGTTACATAGGATTTTGCATAATGGGTTAGTATAGTATTCTAAATCTAAGGACAGTGTAATCAACTTGGAGACTTATTCCTACCCCACCCCACCCCGCATCAGTGCAGGGGCTTTCTGAGCCACACTTTTTGTTTTCTCAGCCCCCCCCCCAACTGAACATCTTTGGAGGGTTTAAGAAAAGGATGTGACTTAATCAGATTCATGTTTAAAGTAGATACTTCGGGCTGTGATGTAGAAATAAAGTGAAGGAAGTTATGAATAAAAATAAAGAGATCAGTTAAGAAGTATTGTAGGGTCTGAGATCAAGGGAAAGATGATGAAGGCTTACATTTGAGTGGTACGGTTGAAAAGTGGGTAATATTGAGAGCTACTCTACAGGTTGGATCTACAAAACTTGATTCAGGATTGCATGTAGATGGTGAGTGAGAAACATGTCAAAAATTATGAAATTCCAGTAGGTTCTCTTTTTCCTTTGAGTAAGTAAAAGCCTTTGCAGGGAGATAATATATGCAGAAATTCAGCAAAGTAGCAGGACACAAATTTAATATTCAGAAACCAGTGGCAATTTTATAGATCAATAATGAGCTATCAGAAAAATAAATTAATAAAATAATCCAATTTACTATTTTAAACAACAACTACTATATGTATCCCTTGATACATATAAGGTATCAAGGGATAAATTTAACCAAGGAGGTAAAAAAACTGTACTCAGAAAATTATAAGATACTAAAGAAAGAAACTGAAGAAGATACAAGTAAGTGGAAACATATACCATGTTCATGGATAGGAAAAATTAACATCATTAAAATGTCCATACAACCAAAGCAGTCTACAGATTCAACACAATTCCTATTGAAATACGAATGGCATATCTCACAGATCTAGAACAAATATCTGAAAAAGTTTTAGTAAACCACAAAAGACCCTGAATAGCCTCAGTGATCTCGAGAAAGAAGAACAAAGTTTAAGGTATCACACTACCTGATATGCAATACTACAAGATCGTAGTAATCAGAACAGCCTGGCACTAGCATAAGAACAAACATATAGATCAATGGGTCAGAACAGAGATTACATAAATAAGCCCATACTTTTATGGTTAATAATATTTGACCAAGGATCTACAATGGGGTAAAGACAGTCTCTTCAATCAATGGTGTTGGGAAAATTGGACAGGACATGCAAAACTAAATAAATAAATAAAACCAGATCACCACCTTACTCCATACATAAGAATAAACTCAAAATAGAGTAAACACTTAAATGTAAGTCATGAAACCATTAAAATCCTAGAAGAAAATACAGGCAGTAAAATTTCAGACATCTTTCATAGTGATACCTTTGCTGTATATCTCCTAGGAGAAGGACAATGAAGGAAAAACTAAATAAATAGGACCATCAAACTGAAAGCTTTACGCAGAGAAAAAAAAATCAACAAAATGAAATGAAAAGGGAACCTACTGAATGAGATAACATACTTGCCAATGACAGATATGATAAGGTAGTTAATTTCCAAAATATATAAAGAACTTATACAACTCAACACCAAGAAGATAAAGAACTCAAGAAATGGGCAAAGCACCTGAAATGATACTCCTCCAAAGAGGATATACAGGTGGCCCATAAACACATGAAAAGATGTTCAACATTAGTAGCCATCAGAGAAACACAATTAAAACAATAAAATATCCTGCCTCTCAGTAAAACAACAAACAGCGAGAGCTGGAGAGGATATGGAAAAAAGGGAACCCTATTGCACTGTTGGTAGAAATATAGATTGGTGCAGCCATTTGGAAAGCAGTATGGGGTTCCCTCAAAAAAAAATTAAAAATGGAACTGCCTTTTGAGCCAGCAATTTCACTTCTGAGAATATATCCAAAGAAACCTGAAACACTAATTCTAAAGAATATATGCTCCCCTATGTGCATTTCATCATTATTTGCAATAACCAAGATCTGGAAACACCTCAAATGCACATCAATAGATGAGTGGATTAAAAAATAAAATTGTGGTACCTTTACACAATGAAATACTACGTGGCTGTAAAAAAGAAGAAAATCTTACTTTTTATGACAGCGTGAATGGATATGGAGTTTATTATGCTAAGTGAAATAAGCCAGTCAGAGAAAGACAAGTACCATGTGATTTCGCTTACATGTGGAATCTAACGAACAAAATAAACCGATGAACAAAAAAGGAACAGAGTCATGGATACATGGAACAGACTGACACCTGTCAGAGGAGAGGGTCTTTGGAAGCTGGATAAAAGAAGGTGAATGGATTAAGTAAGATATATATATAATACATAGACAATAGCATGGTGATAACCGGATGGAAAGGGGGGTGGGAATAGGTGGAGATGGGCAAAGGAGGGGGAAATGAGGATGGAAAGAAACTTCACTTTGGGTAACGGGTGCATGACATAGTCAGTGGGCAGATGACGTTTTGATGAGTTGTAGACTTGAAATCTGTATGGTTTTCTGAACCAATGTCACCCCAATAGATTCAATAAAATATAAATAAATGAAATTAAAATTTAAAAGAAAGATATACACCTAAAGAGGTTTAAGGAGCTCAGAAGGAGCTTACTTTGTACTAGCAAATCTCAGGAAGGCTTCACAGAGGTGGTGGCATTTGAGGCAAGTCTTAATGTATGGTTATATTTTAGGGTACAGAGATAGAAGAGTGAGCATAATTACACAGATATGTGAGTACTTCCACCTCTATCGATTTTTATGTAGTGCTGTATTTGGCACAATAAAAATGTGCCTACAATATGTCAAGAATTTTATACATTTTAATGCAACATTTAATGTATAAGCAGATATTCATTTTTACACACTTTATAGAAAGATAAAGTTATAGCACTGAAATAGTCAGTAGTGTACAACCTGTATAAATAATGGAGCCTATTTTGAACCCAAACCTGCTGGACTTAAATTTTTCTAATTCATAATTGCAGCATCTGTCCCTAGCATTCTATGGCTTGTTTTTCTTTATACTATCTAAAATAATGCATATTGTTGTTGTTGTTTGTTTGTTTGTTTTGTCTCTACCACTAGAATTCTAAATCCTCTGAAGGCCAAAATTTCCCTGTTTTGTTTACCACTGGATCCTCAGCATCTGTGTAAAAGTCTATACTCAGAGTGCTCATCAGAGGAATGAGTCTAAAAAATGGATGATTCTAAATCCATGTTCCTCCCACTAACCAAGGACTTATATTAAATTGAGGTATATCAGTTTTTAATACTATTGATCTAGTTTCACCAACTCAATCTCTATTTGATATTGTCCTGTTTTCTTCTTATTACCCACCAGTCATTCAAAAATAATTTATTGACCCATGTGTTTAGCTCCAGAGTAACGATGAAGACACAAGACAGACTGTGCCCTCAGGGAGCAAATGATATATTTGAAGGCCCACGACATAATTTTTTGAAAGGTTAAGTAATACTAACACAGTGATATAATCAGTGCCACAAGACTGCATTAAGACAAAATTGAAGTGCCAATGAGAACAATAAGGATAATAAATATGGGAGATAAGAAGACATTATTGAGGACTGAGTTGATCTATACTAGTTTCATAAAGGAAAAGAACTTTGACCAAGATAGTAAAGATAGGTAAGATTTTCTTAGGTAAAGAGAAGACATTAAGATAAGCCAGGCAAGAAACAAGCAGAAGCAGAAGCAAAAACACATGGGTGAACCGACACAGACAGGAGGGACGGCGTATAGAAAGGGCTGGCTGGATCAGAGAATGGGAGAATGGGAGTTTCTGGATACCACGTCCCAACTGTAAGAGCTGAAACACATACAATGAGGTTCCCCAAAACATCTTGACATTAAGTCCTGACATGCGATGACCTATCATTTTTACTTCTGAACTACTTTATTATGGCTAGGGAGGAAGACAAGTACCCCACCATTAGACATTAACAGATAAGGGGCAGGTTTTATCAAGGAAACTTATAAACCAAAGGTCAGAAAGATTCCCTGTTCTGTCAGCATCATGGAGGGAAGGGTCTGGGGCCTGAATAATTTGCTGGAAACATAATTGGTTTGAGTCTTAGGGTGAAGCCCTTTCCTTATTACTTCATAGTGCGAGCATGAGGACTACTTTGAAAGAGGTTTCCTCATCAGGCATTCCCTGGCAAATGCCAGCTGCACAGGAGCTTGTTAAGAATGGCAGCCCGAACACCTATGACCCTGAAAAACTTTAGATTTGAGCTCCTGGGAAAGGGGGTTCCCTGATTCCTTGGGAAGCTGGAATCAAGCACTTATTTTTAAGCCATCTGCGTCTTTAGGGATATTCTCTAAAGCAACCCTCTTATCTCTCTCACCAGCTCACTGATGAATTAAGCATCCCAGATATCTTCTATTGATTTAAAACGGTGAACATCGATTCATTTACTTATTGAAAAATGTGTATGTTGTCCTTCAGTTTAAAAGCATTGTAACTACTATGTGCCAGACACTCACACAGGCATTAGGGAGACATCACTGAGCAAGACAGAGCCCCTGCTCAGGAATGATAATGGAACAGGGGGATTAAATGCTGTGATGAGGGTTCTGGGGGGAACAAGCGTTGGATACTGTGGAAAGGTAGAGGATGGGCACCTAAAGTATAGTGATATCGAGGCTTAAATATGAAGGTGAGCCAGGGATGGAGTATGGAAAGGAGGGCTTTCCAAAGGGAGAAATCTGCATGAGCTAAGATCTAGAGGTGAGGAGGAACACAGCCCATTTAAAGGGGTGCAAGTGATTCAGTAGGGCAGGAGCATAGGGAGAGCTGGAGAAGCAAACAGGGCCCAGATCAGAAAAGTCTTCAAGCCCTCTTAGGGAATTTGACCACTGTCCTAAGTAACACTTGAAGGGTTTTAATCAGGGGAATAGAATGGTCAGATTACATTTTTAAAGGGTCTGCCTAACAGCACTCTTCAATGAAAATAAACTGTGTATTTTGAACTACATATGTGATTCTACACTTCTATGAAAATATAATGTGAGTTCTGAACCACATACGTGATTTAAAATTTTCTAGTAGCCACATTTTTGCCGTATTTTAAAAATAAAGCTAATATATCAAAAACAATTTAACACAATGCCTCTAAAATCTTAACGTTTTAATATGAAATCAACACAAACGTTATCAAGGAAATATTTTACATTCTTTTGCTTATAATAAAGCTTCGATAGCGAGTATGTGTTTTACACTCACAGCATGTCTCAAACAGAACTAACCATATTTCCAGGGCTCAATAGCCAGATGTCGCTAGAGGCTACTCTATTGGAAAGTGCAGTACAGGGAGTGGTGGATAGAAAAGAGCTCAGAGTAGAACGCGTTGAGGGTTAGGAAGGGACAAGACCTGAAGGAATTTTGAAACATAATGCTGATGGTGGGACAGACTCTGGCATGAGTGGGTCCACAGTGAGTTTGTTCTGAGCGACAGATCCAGCTTGGAGGAAGCTCAGCAATTGAATAGAATGAAACATTGAACAGAGACCAAATGCAACAAGACGCTTTTGTCATATCCATCTGGAATATCTGCCTCCAGAAGACCCCATGTTACATTGTATAATTCTGAGCAAAATTCAGCTTCCTAGAACACCGTCACAGCGAGGAGAGGGTATAAAGGGGCAGGAGCCAGCTGTGGGAGTGGGCAGTTGGGTGGGCAGCAGTGAGGTGACCTTTCAAAATGGAATAAGGGCCAGGGACAGGACTCACTCTCAAGGCAAGTCCTCAGACCCTGGAAGGCAGAGTGTGACAGGATGACACCAGGGAACTCTCTAGGAAGAAAAGGGAAGACAAGGAAAGGGGAGGATGTTTTTTAAATGTTTGAGTACTTATTAGGTCCAAATAGGCAACCAACATATAACCAGACAGATCACGATAATTTATGAAAATATATGTATGAAACCACCCAAATGCACTTTTCTTCTTTTCATCATCCACCTTTCCATTTTATGGGTGAGAAAACCAAAGTTTGGAATCATCAAGTAATATGTCCGAGGTAAGTGTGTGGCAGAGTCAGAAATCAAATCTAAGTTGGTATCACTCCATAATCTATTACTTTTCTCTTAAACAACTCAATTTTCATATCTGGGATGCATGAAACAAATCAAGGACCCAGTCAACAGAACTGGGGCACATCACAGCTATGAGGATGAAGAAGCCAGTCTAAGGCTTAAGATCAGAGAATAGTGAAGGAGGGACCGGACTCTGAGACTTTGAGTACATGGATCTCTACCTCCTTCCACCACCCAAAGTTTAGAAGGATCATAATTTAGCAGCATGATGGCTGCAATCTCAGCTGACCCCCAAAGCCGAAATAGCTGAGTTTGAATACTGGCTCCACCACTAGCTAACTGTGTGGTTTGGGCAAATTACTCAATTTCTTTATGCCTCAGTTTCCTCATCTGTAAATATAGATACAATAGTACCTACCTCATAGAGTTGTATCAGGATGAATATTTGTTTAAATCTTAGGAAAAAGGCCTAATACCTATGCAATATAATGCTGACATTAACTACCTGGAGTTATTGCAGACTTCTCTGGCTAAAGGCACAGTCTTCCAAAACTTCCCTCAGTTGAAACACCAGCCAATAGTTCAAGGGTACCCAGGCCACTCACCCTCTAACTAGAGGCTACATACAAATTCAATAGTTTCCTCTACCCCCTTGGGTTTAATAATTCCCTAGACAACTCACAGAACTCAGGAAAGTGCTATACTATGATTACAGCTTTATTATAAAGGATAAAAGTCAGGGCCAATCACATGAAGAGTGAGCTCTGAGACAGTCCCAGACCCAAAGTTTCTGTATCCTCATCATGCATCACATTCCTAGAAACTCAATGTGAATAACCACGCTGGAAGCTCACTTGAGCTTCAGGTAACCACATGCTGGTCTTCCTGGCACGGCCGTGTACCATCCTAAAACTATTTTGGAACCCATCATAAGTTACCTCATTAGCATAAACTCAGTTGTTCAAGAAGTCCTTCATGAATAAATCTCAAACGTTTAGAGGTTCTTTTTCCCAAGAACTAAAGACAAAGTCCAACAAAATTCTTTGTCATATGATAACCAGGTATTTAGTAAAGCTACTTGAATATTAATGTATACCAGGGCCCTTTTTGTAAAGAGCCAATTAGTAAGTACTAATTGGCTTTGTGGACCATATAGTTTCTGTGACATATTCTTGCTTTTTGTTAACAGCCTTATAAAATATAAAAGTTATTTTTAGCTTATGGACCCCATGAAAATAGGTCATGGGCTAGATCTGGCCTACCAGCCACAATTTGATGATCCTTGATATATACCACTGTTAACTTAATAGATAGTATTAATATGTACTATATGATAAATATTTTTATTATTTTGGAATGATACTGTTACTATCATCATCATCATCATCACCATGATCATCATCACCAAAATTATCATTGAAGCAAGGAATAGGTTTTCAAACAACATAACAGTGAGACTTGGCAATTTAGCCAACAATCTCATTTCAAATGTTAAATTCTTTGTTACTGTGTGAGACTGGTATTATTTCAGCCACCTGAAACTCTGGGCCATATTCTGAGATGGACTACCTCAACCATAGTTTGGAAATAAGATGTATACAGAGAAATCATTTTGGTTTCATGCATCATCTGGAACAGAAATGTCTTGTTCTATTATATTAGATCACCAATTAACTTCATCTGAAAGGGAATGGCATTCTGCAAGTGCTGTTTGTATTGTCAAAGAATAATTTTTAAATTCTCTGATTATCACTTTGGCTGAGAGGGTCTTCTCTTCTGTCTTTATTTACCATTTCCCAGAGTGCCCTGTCTGCACTCACTATTTCATGTTGAAAGAATGTTCCATTCCCTACTTTGCTTGGGTGAAAGGGGATATAACCATGGATTAGACTCCAGCCTGTTTCATTCTTATAATTCCAGAGGCTGGAATTGGTGCCATAGGAACTGCAATTGCTTACCTCAAGGCTCACATAAATTAGCATTAATAATCAAGAGGGAGAAAATGACCAGTCATTCAGATTCAGGGACTGTTCCAAATTTTGGCATGATTTCTTTGCAATATTGATTAATGAGCAAGAACCAGGGAAATCATTTTAAAGATTTAAACCACTTGTTTTTTAATTCATGTGAGCATCGGTCTCATTTCATTCTTAAATATTTGCTGTCCTTCCCAGAAGGAAGATTTGCTTCGGGAGTGGACAAATTATGTGGCATTTGTCTAAAATGATAGGTCTAATTATCTCTCTAAAATCCTGAAATATTTTTGAACTCCCAGTAAAAAGGCAGATGCAAAGAATTCATAATGATTTCAAAACTGATTCGAGGTCCCATTTCTCTATGCTGAGCTTAGAAGTTGAAGGATCAAAAATGAAGCAGAAAGGAAAAGCAGGGCACCTCCTGAGCTTTTCAGTAGTTGAGCAAGAGAATTTGATAGAATAAATAATACAGTATAGAAGATAGATGGCTTTCAACGAAAACAAACAAACAAAATAACACCAAACAAACACACACACACAGAAAATGACTCAGACTGATTCCGATTAAACAAGAAAAATATAGGTAGAACACAAAAGGATGCGTCTGGATTTGTTATAACTTATAAATGTAACTGAAAAACATGTCCAGTGTAGGTGGGCCTCCCTTAACCCAAAACATGTGCTTTTGTAGAAAAGGGAATTTTGTAAATCACGTCACATTAAGAGTACACTAATACCTAGTGGTGATACTTTTTGTAAAGCCAATGAATATTTTTAAATGTCCAGAACCAGCTCTATAATGTATGTGTTCTGTAAGAATGACTTTCTGTGAAGAAGAAGTGGCTGACCCTAAGAAATAGCAAAGTAGCTAATGTCAGCATGTGGATGGACTGACCAGGACGTGGAGCTGTGCATGTGGGTGGTGGTGAACTCAGAGGCAGCGGAGAGCAAGGAGGCTTTCTTGACTGTATCTTTACATAGATCCTTTCCTCTAGCTGAAATCTCTGTTTTCTATTTCCCCAATCTGTAATGTTCAACCTAAACACATCCTGTAAGACTTACCTAAAGGAATACTTCCTTTGCGAAGCATTTCCTCCAGGTTGATTTATGTGTTTCTTCTTTCTTTTATTTTCTGTAAATGATCCGTCCGTGATGCTACCATAATGCTTATCACAGTACTGTGTCTATTGATTTCCTTCTCCAGCTTGTTTCCATGATTTTAACCAAATATGCTATAGCCAGTGCTTAATAAATAGTAGATGAATGAATGAATTCATGAGTGAATGAAGCATTGCATGGATGAAAAAATTATTTTACTCCCTCGAGTAGTAGTCTGAACACTGGTAATATGAAAATAACATTTCTACTAAAAGGTCCATGTAAATATGAGGAAAAGTCTGTTTTGTCTATTCCCAGGGTAATTAAAAGCCATAGCTCTAAAGCTGTGTTTTGACAAGCTGAACAGTGATATAAGCAGAGTTTATACACCTCACATCTCTCTCTTTATTATCTCTTTTTATTTTCTCCATAAAATTTCCTACCACTCAGGTCTTCACCCAGTCAATATCTATTTCTCCATTTTTCCAGAAGAGTTTTGTGTGTGTGACTGGTTATTATAATGTTGTGTGGTCATTTATAAAATTTGAGGTCACAGGAGTTTATAAACCCCCTGAAGCCCATTTGCAGGTTTTCAGAGTTCTGACTGTCAAATAAAAAACATTATAATATATACATTTTTAATTTTGCCATTTTTCTACTGGTATTTTTAAAAGCTATATATATGTACATATAATAGGTATACTATATATAAATATGTATTATATATAAACATATATAGTATGCTATATATATAAATATGCATACATAAGAAATATATTTAAAATATATATGTGTGTGTGTGTGTATATATATATATATACACAATTACCTAGCAGAAGATGATGAAGTCAACTTTAGAGATAACTGAAATGTCAAAGCTATGCTGATCACATAATTTAAATAATTCTGGGCAGGCGGTTAGTGGTTAGAGAGGATTCAAGTAGCAGGACACTTAGAGAGGTACTTTCTGAACTCCTCTCTCTCCAAAAAGAAAAGCTAATAATAATAATAATAATAATGTGTTTTTATCAGGTTTAGATTTATGGATATTGGATGGTGGGAAAGTGCTCTCCACAAAGTACAATTTAATACTAACATTACTATCTTCACTGAGTTTCAATTATGTTATCTATAAAATGGGAATGACTTTTTTTTTTGCCTTGAATATCTAATAGACCTCAGGCGAAATCATTTTTTAAACTACTGGATGCTACCAGTAGTTGGCTGCTCTCTGCCAACAGAAGAGTAGCTGAAATTGTGTTCATGTAATAATAGATGTCTACTGTGTTCACCTAGTAACAGATGCCAGGGAGCTCACAAACAATAGCATTCCCATCACTGGATAAGCCCCACAGGGCACATCTGGATAAAGTTAATTAATGAATCAGCAATTAGGAGTGAATGTTTACAGAGGTAATGATAGAGACATGCTAAAGGATCTGCTTTTTGTTATTTTGGTGATAAACGGAGAGTGGAGGGATTAAGCCTGCTTATTGGTCTTTAACATCTTTGAGTGTGCAGTTTCCACAGCAGGCCAAAATCTAATTGAAAAACCTGGGGAAAACCTTCCAAGTTTCCAATATGTAAATTGGGGAGGTGGGAGGAGGTCAGAGGATGCCATTAACATTCTGATTAAAGTTATGAATTATTTCCACCCTCTCGAAGGGTTTCGTACCCAATCCCACTGTTGGAAGGATATCTACACAAATGCTCCGGCCCCAGCTGGGTGACCTACAATTCAACTCAGTTCTGACACCATCTCTGTGGAGATGGTGTCAGATCCCACAGGTTAAGGGCTCAGTCCTACAGGACTGTCCCCCTCTCCTCACACTGCGGATACCACTCGTGTGTCCGGGTTGTCACTGGGCTCTTTTGACCAACTGGTCATATAGAGCAGAGGTTCCAACAACCACTAATTTGGGTTAAATTAATTTGCTAGAGCAGCTCACAGAATACAGAACAAAACAAAGCAAAACATTTTACTTAGTAGATCACTGGTTTATTATAAAAGGATAGAACTCAGAAAGAGCCAGATGGAAGAGATGCATAGGGCAAGGCACAGGGAAAGGACTCAGAGCTCCCATGTTCTTCCAGAAGTGCAGCCTACGCTTGTTCTCCACTTATTCACCAACTCAGAGGCGCTCTAAGCCTGTCTTTTGGGTTCTTATGGAGACTTCATTACATAGGCATGATTGATTAAGGCATTGGCAATTGGTAATTAATTCAACCCCCAGACCCTCTCCACTTCCCCAAGGTCAAGGGGTGGGGTTGAAAGGTGCAGTTATCTAATCATCTGGTTGGTTCTCCTGGCATCCAGCCCTCATTCATAGGTTGCAATCCAGAAGCCACCTAATTAACATAACAAAAGACACCTTGATCATCATCATTGCTTAGGAAATTCCAGGACCTTCAGGTCTGTCAGAAATAGGAAGGCAAAATATACATTTCTTATTATGCATCACAATATCACACCCTTGAAAACAATCATCATATGCAGTAAGTTTTTCATATATTTTCAGGGCATTTGTAGATTCCTTAGGGTCTTTAAAACCCAGATTAATAGTCTCTTTGTTCTATTATAACTAGTTTTCACTTCTGATGAATGGAACCCACAATATATTTATTATGTGCTTCTATACTATACCATTTCCCATGCATTATATCTCATATAACTCTCACAACAGCTCTAACAGGTAGGTCTTATTATTTCTCCCAAATTGCCTATGAGGGTCAAAGCAGTATAATGATTTATCCAAGATCACACAGTTAGAAGGCTGCAAATTGAACTAGAATCCACATTGCTACTGGACAGAGTGAGCATAGGTGTCTCTGCCATGGGAAACGGACAGTGTGAGACATTGTCCATGGCTTTGAATGATGTTAGAGTGATGGCACTGTATGTACCTCCAGGTTGCCCACAATAACACCCAGCGGACTGAGGCCCCAGCCCTGCCCTTACTCTGTGTTCGCTCAGCTCTGGAAAGATTTCAGGAACTGAACTGGCTTCATTAGTTGTGCGTCTTTGGGGAAGTGTGGCAGCCCATAGGGTTGGAATTGTGGGTTGAGAGTCACAAAGCGGCCGGCCTCTGAATGTGGAGGGGGCATCCCCCGTGCCTCGGAGGGGCCTGCAGGTTGCAGGTGACACTAATTTCACAGGAAAGCAAGGTGTTCACCAAAGGAAGGACAGATGGCTCCAGTCACCAGTTATTTATTTCTATAATTAGCCGCATGCTGTGATCTCAGATCATGGAGAAATTGTTACTTCCTATGTAATTCCTCCCATCGCTGGGGAAGAAATGGGACTTGGAAGCTGAGGAGAGAAAAGCTGTTGAATGGTAACTCCCTGAATCCCTGGGCTTGAAACTGTGCTCGGAAGCAAGGCATGCTTGGGAGAAATAATCTGAACCAGCCAAAAGGATTGAGTTTTAAGCACAGCTCTACTATGGTCATGTGTTTTCACATATAATTTACTCTTTCTGGGTTTCATGTTCTTCATCTAATAGACGACAATATTTTGAGAAGAATGTTTGACTCGTCGGCAGCCGTCCGTCTCGAGAGACGATGGTGTAGCTTCTTAAGAGTCTATCTGCACCGCCGAGAATGGTTGTGCAGTCCGACTCGGGAGTGACACGGTATCTGTCTCCTCCCGTGTTGAATCGACATCTTGCGATGACGCTGGAGTGTCCTCTCCAGTGAAGCTGAAGCTACAGAGCCTGGGCAGGGTGATATGGAGGGTCTGCTGTTGCCCATGCAGCAGACCCCCCCTCTCTTCGCAGCTGAAGGGTCCAAGGGAAAGACGGAGTCAATACAGCTTGGCTTCAGGTGCGCCGCAGGAGTTGCCGGTGTTGACTACAACGTCAAACCGCCTTAGGGACTCCGGCTCCGGATTTTCTGTCGGGGTTTACTCCCCTAGCCTTTCCCCTGAAGAGGTATGCCGCAAGGCAGCGGAGGTTTTTTGGAGTCAGAGAATGTTTGACTATGAATGTGGTAAAATATTGGCTATATATGGTTAGGCCAATGAAACATACTAAGCTAAAACAAATGAACCCAGAATATAGTATATTAGGCAAATAGATGTGAATCTGAATCAATTAACCCCCACATTGTTAGCAAATCAGCTCTGAACAAGTGACTTTAAAACTCAGACCCTTCTTTGTGAAATGGGACGAGGTAGCGGTAGAACTGAATGAGGATATGCATGCAATGTCCCTAGATCGGTGGTTGGCATAAAGCAGGCACTCAATGAATGAGCATTAATTTAATTTTTTTAATTTAGTAGAGAAAACAGATTTAAAAGCAAAATATTTATCTAAAATATCATAGAATAAGTCTAG
Organism: Furipterus horrens; assembly: GCF_987537825.1. Classification (NCBI taxonomy): domain Eukaryota; kingdom Metazoa; phylum Chordata; class Mammalia; order Chiroptera; family Furipteridae; genus Furipterus; species Furipterus horrens. Next base: position 191,003,929 of record NW_028327174.1, read on the forward strand.
TGCTAAACTGATGTAGGGGCAGTTGGTTGAAGACTTTGGAGGATGGAGAAGAAATAATATTGGTACCATTTTCTGGTCCATTTCTGAAAATAGGCTCTTGTTCTTTAGAAATTATCTTGTAATGATGCAGACTTCTGTGACTAGTTTTGTGGAATGCTATGTATGCCCAAAATCATCATTCCTTTCTGCTTTAGAAGTAGGATTAGAATTTAGAACAGTTAGTGTCTGTATTTCTGATACACTCCTTGGAATTAGCACCTCACATATCTTGCATCAAACAACAGAGAATACACATGTGGAGAGAAATTGAATAAAAAGGGATCGTCTCTTTTATGCAAACCAAGAAAAGGAAACAGACTCACAAAACAGCAAGAGTCTGTCTGCCCACTAGCTTATCTTAATTGATATTTTTAAGGCTGTTATCCTTTAAACGGCTTCAGACACTCGGCGTGTATTTGTTGCAAAGCTTCCCAATGATTCTGTGTGGTGCTGCAAGGAAAAGAAACTGGTCCTAGTAATAGCACTCAATATAGTAACCATATGATAATCCTCCATAACACTGTATTTTCTCATTAAAATCACAGTCCACTAAAATGGGTACAGGTAGAGTGAGAAGAAAATTAAGGTAATAGATCATACCATACCTCAAATTTGTTGTGCCTAAGATCTAGATACCACTGTCCCTCAAAAATCGGATGACCCCCACCTCAGTTAATGGCACTCACATCTATCCAGTTGGGCAAGCAACACATTTAGAGTCATCTGTGATACCTGTCTTTCCACCTATACTCACCCTGGATAGTTTGTACAATGCATTAGAGGGAAGACAAAGTAAATGGTGCTGGTGCGGGCTGATAAAATAGGATATTGCAAATGTCTAAACAAAATGTAACAATGGCTTGGCTTTAGGGTATTAGTGATAGAGTTGAAAAGAAATGGACAAAATTTGTGCAAATAGTGTTGCCTAAGGTCCCTAAGCTAGGGTATGAAAGAAATGGGAATCTCCCTTTCGACTTTAAACCTAATTCCAGTATGATTTCTTCTCAACTGCCATGTTAAGTTCTGTCTTTTAAATGGAGGCCTACATTGGCCAGAGACTTTGCTTTTCAGGGTTTTTTTATATGTAAAATGGGGCTAATAATGGTACCTTCCTCATACGGTTTCGGGGATGACTAAATTAGATAACATACAAAACACGTTTAGCGTTTTGCTAAACACATAGTGAAAACTCAATAGATATATGAATATAAATGTATCTGTATTTCTATATCGTATAAAAATAATTATGAATGTAGGTTAAAAAGACAAAGCAACAGGGGACAGATGAGAACTGAAAGATTCCTACCGCCCTCTGCATCTGCTTTGTGCTTTCTCTCATTTTATTAAAGTCAGAACCCAGATGATCTGATTCTTCAGGCACTGCCTCCCACCTAACACAGATGATGGCAGGCTGTAAAAAGACTTCCATTCTGCCTCATCCTGTGTGTGCGTGCGTGTGTGTGTGTGAGAGAGAGAGAGAGAGAGAGTGTGTGTGTGTGTGTGTGTGTGTGTGTGTGTGTGTGTGTGTATTTAAGATTAATTTTGGGAGACTAGCGGAAGATGCTGCCTTGAATTGTCCTTGGAAAGAGCACCGCTTTTCTTGATTGAAGATATATTTTTACAGCCTAACTGTGCAGGTCAGAGTAATATTTTGACAGGTAAAATACTTATTTGTGACTGTCCATGAATCTTCTTTTCTTTTCCTCCTTAAATCCCCTCTCTCTTGTCCTGTTAAGATCTGTCTCCTCATCTTACTGAGGCCTGGTATCGGCCCATCCCTGCCTCTTGCTGACCTGGCTGCACCTTCTCTGATTCTTATCCTGTTGGAGGTAGTCTGGCTCTGAATTTGCTCTCAGGCCTTGACCTCCTAAGTCCTTGCCTCTTAAGTCAGAGTATGAGTCCCCGCCAGGAGAATTAAGGAAGTGGAGTATCAGTGGGGACTGAAAGCCCAGAACACTTCACCAATGTGTCACATTAATTTAATTGAATAATATTTAACTTAAAACATGTACGTGCTATTTTTTTAATGGAATAAATTCAAGTAAAATGCCAGACCTACTATTTATTAGCTTTGTGACCTTGAGATGTTTCTTCCCTGTGCAATGCAGTATCTTATTCTGCAAAATACTTTCTAGAAGTATATAAAATAAACGTGTGAAGCCCTGATGACAGTGTCTGGCACAGAAACTTGTTTCATAATCACTGCATTTTATTTTTATTTTAAAAGGATAACTATCTCCAAGTTACAGGGGAGTAAACTGAGATTCAGAGACTTAATTACTTGCCTTAAATCAAAACTGGCAAGTGACAGACCTGGGACATGAGTATCATCTGGAAACTGGTTAGTTTAATGACCAGATCATGATCCAGACCATGGAACTATTCATCAAATAAAGGCTATGCTTGGGTGGTGGACACTTGGGGCTATTAACAACCAATATGTAGGCAGCGTTAGTTTAGCTTTGGTGCCTCGCTATGCTCTTATATCCCACTGACTTCCTTGGTTCTGGAAAATTTCCCTGTGTGTCATATCGACTTATCAGTCTTTACCCACAACTAGCTTCTAGAGTCTAGTGATTGCATTTTGTTCACATTGAATTGTAGGCCACTATCAAAAATGCCTGACATATTGGATCCTCAGTAGACACGTTTCAATAAATGAGTTAAATACAATTAATTTGTTAGCCAAGACAGGATTAAGTGTTCAAGGATTTTATTAGGAGGAGTACCTGTGAGAGAACATGGAGGAGGAGTAGGAATTTGCTCAGATAGACATGAGACCAAGATACCAAGCTGACCCCAAGTATAGGAGAGAGAAGAGGAAGCATCCTTGAGTGTGGTACAGCTTAGGAAGGTTCAGGAAAGGAGACTCATGCCTCCTGCAATGGCCCTACCTTAGCATCTCTGCTATGCCCAGTCACTAGCTGGGAACAGCCCATGGAAAGTATGGCCAAGGCAAGAATGCAGACATGGGTTTCAGAGAACAACAGCTGGGGCCTCTGTCAATCATTGGCCACCTTCTCTGAAGGTAAATTCTGTGAGGCACATTTTTATGGTGGCCACAGATAGTAAACTGAGGTTATTATCCACTGAACCATCTTTCCATTGGTTATTCTTTTATTCAATTAGTATTTATTGCATGAATCCTTCGTGCAAAGAATAACACTATAGACATAGATATGAAAGTGAAGGGGAAAGTACTTGCCCTTAAAGAGTTCATGTTCTAGCAGGACAAGCACACACAGTATACTTCTAAGGGCAGGGGAGAAGTAACCCAGAGTTTGGTGGGAGCACAGAGGAGGTGTTAACTGTGTGAGGTTTGAGGAAGATGGGGAGAACCGAAGCCAATGTGACACTTGGTGACTTCAAAAATTTAGAGTTCTGCAGGATGTAGAGAGTGGAAGGAAGAATGTCCCAGGAGATAAATAAATAGAAACTCTGGACTTTCTTGGGGTTTTAATTATGATGTGAAAATCATAGGCATGGTCAGGGTCCAGATTACAAAGGACACCCTGAGTTAGGGCTGGGGACACAAGGCCTCAATACATTTACACTTTAAAGAGAGAAGCAGCCAGGCAGTTCTGTTAACAGGTAACACTAGTCCAATATCATAAATGTTCAAGAAATGGTGGTATTTCTGGCCTGAGAGAAAGGGAGGAGAAATCAAGAAAGGTTTTCAGAAAGGAGCAGTGGAGCCTTGACTTTTTTGTTATTTTTCTTCCTTTTGGAGAGTTTGAAGGCCAATGTAAGATCCTTATTTATAGAGAGGGAGAAACTGAGTAACAGATGCATAGATAGGCCAGACATCTGTCTTGGGGACCAACAGCATCTGGCAACATTTATATCAGATGGTGTCATTCTTGGGCTTAAAATCATTATTTATAGAAAAATATTCAAGCCCCTAGTCTTGACATTCATGATTCTATGTGACCTGCCCCTTGCTTGCTACTCTACCTCATCTTGAACAAATCTCTGCTCTAGCCACGTGGGCCAGATCAGTACCTCAAACACATCCATGTCCTGACTCTAGGAGGTTGGCCATAGGAGTGATCTCTGCCTGGTAGGCACATTTCCTCAGAACTTTGCAAGGTAGACTTTCTGACAATAGAGCCTCAGCTTGAAGAGAATCTGTCCATGACCACACAATAAAAAGCGGGTACCCAGTCTCTCTTCATTTCATCAGCACAATGTATTTTACCAAAGCACAGATTATTGCCTAGTAGTACATCTTTTATTTTTCTTAAATTGATTATTGTCTACTCCTCCCACATGTAATCACCTTGACAAGCTCATCTGCCTAGGTCACAGGTGTAGCTGCAGTATCTCAAATAGCAGGTGTCAACCTCTATTTATCGAATGGATGAAAGAATAAATACAAGAAAAAAATAAATTGAGAATTGTTCTCGTTTCTCATGTCCTCTGCTCTTCCTACTGTTTCTATGGGCTGCAGGGAGGAGAAAAGCAATCACCAACTAGCACACTTGCTCCTGAGAAAAAGCACACTTTGAAAAATGAAGTGTTCCCTGTCATTAGCTTTCAGTCAAGCATCACATCAGGAAACTTTTGCATCAGGTGCTGTGATTGGACCTTGAGGAGGGACACCTGTGATGCGGATCTGGCCCTCTGTGAGCTGGAACAGATGGTTCCTTCACATACATTGAAATAAAGCTGTAATGGGGTTGGCCCACAAACACCTTCCTTTACAAATGACAATGTGTTCCTTGGATATTCTGTGAAAATCAATATCTACGGTGCCACTAATTTTTATTTTAGACACAATTTATCTTCTTTTAGGATGTCTCATCAATGGAACTGCCATTCTTTCTCATCTAGCCTAATATCAGCCTGCCCCCAGAATGCCCCCCTCCCTTATCCCCACCAAGTTATCCTGCACAATCCATCAGGGTTATCATTGTAGAGCATCACTCCCATAATGCACCCCTCTCCCTCAATATCTGAGTGATGAGCCGCCTTCGATTATCTGATAAAGATAGAGAATCCCACACAACATGTCTATAATTAGGCTGTGCTCTGATTAGCCAGTTGATGTCATAACCACAGCTGATGCCTTACAGCACAGGAAAGCATCTTGGAGAGGTAAGTCTGTGGATCATTTAGAAAGAAAGCCTAGCAAGATAACCACAAGGCTTGTACATAAAACATAAAATAAAAATAAAGCACGGCCTGATAGAAGATATTATGCTTTATGAAAATAAAGGGGAGAGAGTTGTTCTCTCTCCCATCCACTCAAGTTGTGAGAATTCAGGGGACTAATCGACAGTGTCCCAAGGAACCAAGAACAAACAAGGGTGGGTGAGTTTATCTAATGTCCTTTCTTTCCCACTGGACTCAAGTTTCCAGAGCTTTGGGGCCATGTCTGCGTTCATCACCACTACGTCCCCATTACTAAGCAGAGTGCCTAGGGCTTAACAAACATTTCTGAAATAATGAATGATGGAGGCGAAGCTCAAGTGAGGATTTAGAGAGGATAATAGATCAATGACAACACATCAAGGAGCACAACATGAAGGACAGGTGGGAAGAAGCAGCTGGGAGCTGCCTATCTTTCTCAGAACAGAGAACGCCATGAAGGCCTTCCAAAGATGAGGGACACAAAGGGTTTTAGGTTTTATGTTGCACCAGTTGGAAATATCCTTGATGTATTTGTTTGTTTCTTATTTGTTGTGGGTTAGGGTTTTATAAGTTCTTGATGATTCTCTGTGTCTATAGTCCTACAGGTATTACAGGATGATGTGTGGAGGTGAGTGGGCTTGGGACATGATAATTAAGACATTACTTCATTGCAGATTCTACGCTTAGGGAACTTGTAGATGGATACAGACCCACACAAGAGAAAGACAAACTACTATGTATCTATGATATGCTGTGCCCTGATAGATGGGTAACATCAATCAATCTCTCACAATTCTCTCAGCAAATTTGAGAAGTAAGCTTTTTTTTGGTATTGTTATTGTTGCTATTTTACAAAAAATAGAAATCTGGACTTTAGAGAAGTAAAATTACTTTTTCATAAACACACAGCAGGTACAAATTAAGACCTAAGACTAGAATTCATGTTTCTTTATTCCAGAGAATTACTATTTCAATGTTATCCCTGAAATTTATTACTATAAGAAGATGGAATCTAATCTTCCCTTGTACATTTCTTAAATATAACTGTTATGTTTTTTACTGACCCAGATTTTTCTATATCCTGAGGCACATACACAGATACTTGAAAATGTGGATGGCAAATATACTTGGTACACGCCAGTTCTCCTACCCACGTGACAGATATTACCAATTAATTAAAGAGCTCTTTCCCACTGAGTTCAGATACAGCCTCAGAATTCTTCTTAGCACATGGAGCTCCAAATTCTACTACTACTAAGAATTTGCACACCAATATAAAAGCTATTTGCTGTCTTTGTGTGGCTATTCCTAGGTGAGTGCACTAGGAAAGGAATTAGGCTAGAACTTAGGAAACCTACATTTTTACCACAAGCTGCCACTTTTAACTAACTCAAGTCATTCAATTTTCTCTGAACCCCAGTTTCCCCATTTATAAAAGGAAATATTTAGGCTAAATCAACTCTAAGTTCTGTTTTCAACTAGCAATTTGTAAGTGACAAAGGTACTTCAAGAAATTTACCAGTCCTATATCACAGTCCCCGAAGGCTAGTTAACCTGATAAACTAATTACTATGAAGGTTTTCATGAGTTCCTTTATTATACAGTGGTATGTGTTTATCCTGTTAGGTAAGTTACATTCTTACATTTCAAAAAGTTTTTCAAGAATATTATCCTTATACCCAAAAGATGGGTTATGAAGGTGGAATTTCACCTTCTGTGGAGAATAATACTCTATACCAAGGACACAGATTTTTTACTCTTTCCTTTGAAATGTGAGTTACTAGAAGGGGGAGAGTATGGCTGGATTCAGTTTCCTAGTTACGTTTCATCGTGTGAGCAAGAATGAAATAGATTCTGCTGACATTAGTAGACTGAGTGTTGGTCCCACTGATCTTCTATGAATCTAAGAGGAAGGTGACTTTTTATACACAGATGAGGACAGACATCACTCAAGGAGGGCCTGAGTGAGCAGAGATAGAGTATCCCCAGATACATGCCCACTTGTAAGTTGGAGTCCCAGAACCTGCATTTATCTTCCTGCTTAGACTCCCCACTGCCCGTTGGGAGACATTCAGTTACTTCCTCACCGGCATGTCCAATAGCGCAGCCAGGGGACACATGTGGCTATTTAAATTTAAATTAATGAACATTTAATATTAGAACATTCAGTTCTTCAATCACACTAACTGTATTTCAAGAGCTCAAAAGCTGTGGCTAATGTCCATCACACTGGATGGCACAGAGAAAAGTCCCATCAGTACAGCTGTGTGGGAATGCTGTTCTATATAAGGACATATCAGTGCTCCTCTGGAACCTGGAAGTTCTTTGTGGTGATGATGCTCTTTCTGTAGGTAACAGGAGATGTTTTCTTCCTCGCCACACTCTTGCTTTTCAGTATGAATTAAGTGTTGTATTGGATGTGTAGTGTGAAGACAAGATAATTTTTGGTTCCACTCCACCCTTGCTCATTCTCGACATAATAATATACAGGAAATTTAAGAAGTTCTGAGGAAATATTGCACTTGTATATTAATCTTAAAAATAATGTCCTTGCTCTGATCATTGTGTAGTTCCGAATGAATGATGTTGTTGATTGGAGTTTTACTCAAATACCATTAACTAATTATTTCTATTAATTATTAGTAAATTCACTTTAGCTTATGAAACACTGTAAATGAACTAATTATCCAAAGTCTTTAGGGTACCACCAAAGTCCCATCTTCTACTAAACTAATTATAAGTTCATTTCATTTTTCTAGTAATGTGTTGATCTAGAAAGACATTTCATTTTATTTTTGTGGTTTTCTACTGGTGAAATACTATGGCCAAATAGTATCCTCCCATCCAAATCTCATTTATATTTTCACCCTGGGCCATTTCTCACTCCACTGACCTCATTTAGAATGGTTTCCCATTTTTCAGAAAAGGTTGCTCATAACGAAGCTGGGAATTGGTTTCAGCAAACATATTCTAGATACCGTACTTGATTAATAGAGTCAAAGATTCTTCATTTAACATTTATTTTCCTTTTCTCTATGCAGATTACAGCATATGAGAAAAAATGTCAGCACCCTATGTTACCCATAAAATATTTTACTAACGGTCATCTTCTCGGTTTTCTCTATACTGTCCTCACCCACTTACTGACACATCTATTTACCTACCTACTTAAGTGATATGTGGATGCATTTATAAGATCCCAAATTCAGGAGTAACCCTGAGCTGTGTTGGGTGTCAGCTCTGATATGGGCTTCTACACAATATGAAGTTCTAGATAGCACTAACCTTTGTTCCCATTAACTTGGATTACTCAGATTTCAAGAATATTATAATATTCACTGCTGAATTTCTATGCCTGATTACCAATGCTGGTACAGAAGAGAGGAAGGGCGAACTGTAGCAATACTTTTTAATTTACTTGAGGGGCAGTAATTTAGAGCTCAGCTGTTTGGACAGCAAGTTTCAGTTCTGCTTTATACACAATGTATGATCTTCAACGAGTTTCTTGAATTCTTTGTGTCTCAGTTTCCTCATCAGTAAATGGGGATAATACTTAATAATATCTACCATATAGGGTTATGAAGATTAAATGAATTAATGCATATAAATTACTTTTAAAAGGTTCCAGGTACTTGGTAAATCATCAGTATTATTAGTTATTATTATAATTATTCCTTGAAACCTGAGGAAGGAACCTCAGGGACTAGGGGAAGATTAACTGATTTCTATTCCAATTTTTAAATTATTCTGAACCACAGAGAAAGTCTCACCATTGGATAAACTGAGCTAGTATAGATCCTCATTTCCACTGCAAAAATATAGAAGTACCAGGGAAAATCTAAGGCATAACAGAAAATGTATTTAAATAGTTAGAAGAATTTGAAGGAAGGGGAGAAAAAGAAATACTTAGGTGGTGAACACATAAAATAAAACCAGTGTGGCAGAAGCAAGGCCTGTTTCTCTCGGGTTGGGTGGAGGCTCTGAGGCTGGTATTTGGTGGGTAATCGGGGTTTACCCTCCTTCCATCCTCTGTCAGGAAAAAGGAGGGGTAGCTTTGTGATGTCCACAAAGATGTGAGACGCTGGAGCTGGGACATAACAATAAAGCCTCCACAGTTATTTTTATTACTGAAAAAAAGGAAGACTCTACTTGATATAGTCTAAAAATTAGGAAGAATTTTTCTGGGATTCTAAATATGTAGAGAAAATCTCCTCTAATTATTCAAAATTTCAGATCTGTGTTACATGTGGATGTGGAATCTAGCTGCATAACTCCTGTATTTTATTGAAATCCCAAGATCAGAAATTATTATTAAAAAGAAAAACTGGTCGATCTTAAAACAGTCAAATGTAAAAACACTGTATAAGAACACTTCTGGAACCAAAAGAAACAAGCTTTCATAGGGAAACAAAAATGTTTTGCTGAAGATGAGCTTAAATAAAAAAGAAAAATTACAAATCCATTCACCTTAAGGAAGACTAAGAAAATAGAAATAAGAGAATTAGAACCCCATAAACTTGAGACAATAGAAAAATCTTGGAATAACTATAATTAAAACGAATAAAAGTAACAATAGAAACCACAATAAAATAATAGATTCTATAGAAAAGTTGATCTGAAAGAGAAATTTATTTCTGAAATTAAAAACCTTGTCACGAAATTTTAAAAGCACTACACAGAAAATTACAAAATTAGAGATTTGTTCAACGTTAAAAAAAATAGTACACAATCTGGAAACATAAAAAATATGTTTTAATATGTGAAATGCTTTAAGCCTATATTCCTCCACAGAAAGATATTCAATACATGTCTGTGTATACACACACATATGTATATATGTATACACACATAATATGTGTACACATATACGTGTTGTGTATATGTTACATACACATATTGTATATACATATTGTGTCATACAGTTTGAGAAGTAATTTATATCATATTAAGGAATTATATATATTATGAAACTTCTGCTTAACAGCAATTAATATTGTATATCTTCTGATGTTAGCGTGTTTAAATTTTGCTCATTTGTTTTAAAAATGATACAACAGTTTATTTGGATTTTTTTTGTATTCATAAGTTTTTTTCCCTTCTTGAAATTACAAACGATACTGCAAACATCACGCTTGTGTACAACATTTTGTGCACGTGTGGCCTTTGCAAGAAGCTGGAATACTAGAAGTGTTGTATCAAAAAATATGCATTTAAATTTTTGATACATATTTACAAATTGGTCTAAAAAATAGCCACTCAGCTTACCTAACAAAACAAACAAACAAACAAAAAACTCCAGTTGTATCTATCTTACATAGCTGGGTTCTGAATGAGCTTTTATTTTATTTTATTTTTTAAGTATTCTGGTGCCCAACGTAACTTGAAAAGGTACCAAACCAACCTCAGGTCTCTTCTTCCAGCTTTGGCTCAGTGGGCATACTTGAAGAGAGGGGCCCAAAATCTCCCCTTCTCTTTGCAGCACCATGGAATACGTGTGCTTTAAAACGTACAACGCACGTTTCTCCCAAGGGGCCTTTGAGCATCTAGAGGTGGTTCTATCAGCCTCATGTCCTTGAGCTTTGCTACCACCTCCTGTGCTCTGCTCAGGTCAGCCGTAAGCTTCAGAGGACCTGCTTTCCTGCCGTGATCCACAGCGCACTTTGAGTCTTACCCCTACATCCCTTTTTCTGGACACTGGGGGCTCCTGCTTGGACACTGGGGGTGGCTTCAAAGATATTAAAGCCAGTCAATATCCCTCTAAGAAGTAGCTCATCTGAGTGTGATTCAGGAACCAATAAAAGATGATGGCGTATCACTTTATGGAAATTAGCTTTTAATTATTCATTGGCAATTTGACTGCAATCCAGCAGGTGCCCTGATAGGATGGGAATGACTCTATAAGTGGATTTTTTTTTCTCTCTGTAAAACATATTCAACATGTGCCAAAATCCACCTGCAATTTTCCAACTTGAAGAGGCCATGGAGGGAGAACCAGTCTATCACCTCCAGAAGGTATAATCTCAGTAAAGATGTCATTATTCATTTATTCATTTGTTGAATGACTCTTATCCTCTGCTAATGAATCATTTATAGAAGAGACAAGAAAAAGGACTGCATAAAAAGGTAAAATATATAGAATCATCTGATGTGAGGTCATATTTTCCCCTCTCCTCTTCCACCCATTTTCTGAAAGGCAGGCAATGCGATATTATGGGGAAAAACAAATTTTGAGTGGGGAGACCTGGGTTCCGAATTAAATGCCATCAGTTATTGGCTATATGACCTTAGCAAATCAATTAACCTCTCTGGACCTCTATTTCCTCATTTGCAAATATGGTGATATTAAAAACTTGAATGAAGAATAAAAATATAATGTGAGTGTCTGTAAAATTGTTGGATTGTGGAAATGACAGTGGTTATGATCATTATTCAGCAAAATGTCTTTTTGAAGTGTCTTAGAAGGCCAATCTCCAGCTGGGGCCCTGAGGGCAGTTGGCAGTTTACAAATTGTCCACAGGACAATTTACGTATAATTTCATCTGGGAGCTTTGGAGCACAGGTTTCCCTGGCTACCCACAAGTACAGCCCTCCTGTGAAACCTTTCTTAAGCCGAAATGGCAAAAAGCAAAGAAGCAATTACCATTAATTTAAATGTCTTTATTTAGTTCCCCATGAAAAAAAAAACCATGTCTAGTTTTATGTTAAACGTTAACACCCCCACGGACTCTCTAAGGCTTTTCTGATACCCGTAGGGCACATCTCACTAACAGATGCACAAAATAAATCAAGATACAGCACAGGTGCTCACAGGCACAGTTCAAAACTATAGCCGCTTGATGCTGCATGTGCTTCCCCAGGATGGACACTGGCGGGGCCACTTGCTATGTGGGGTACATGCTGCCTGTATCAGGGCTTGCTGCAAAGCAAATACTGAGCTCTATTTTTTTCTTTTGACCTTTTTTTCAAAAGCGAAAGTCCTCTTCGAATTTCTTCTCGGTGTGTTAATGCTGGTCTTTTGTAAAGGCAAAGTGGCATAATGGGCACTTTAGGAAAGTGTCCGGTCCCTGCACTAAATTCAGGAACTGCTCGATCATCTTATCAATGGCTCCCTAGGAGCAAGAGGCATGTTCAGTAGACGGTCTGCAGATTGAAGCTTTGGAAATAGACTAGGACCTTCCCCTGTTCCCTTTAATCCTATCATTAGGAACATGGCCATGAAAAAAACAAATAGGATATATGAGAAACTTGGCCTAAGCTCCAAATTGTTCTTCAGATATAATTATGGTAGAGATGGCATCCCAGCATCTTAGATTTGGGAAAGATCTAATTATCACTAATTACTGAGTGTTCACACACCAGAAATTTTTTTACAAAGGCAATAACAATCTAACCCTTAGCATGATATATTGGTTTTAGCTTATTCCATAATTTAACTCTTCATGTTTCACTAGCAAAAACCCAGGGGCCATGTAATTTTTGCCTCTCTCCTTTTTCTGTAGTGTCCCTTCCTTCCTCCTATCCTCTCAATACTTCTTTTTTTGTTGAGTTGAAATTGTTTTGTTAAAATCTAAAAGGGGACAACTAGAAAAAGTAATTTGGTGATTTTGGTTTGTAAAACATTTCACAGTCATTTTTGTTCACGATCAACTTCCTTATCCTTCTAGCCTAATCTTTCACCATTATTCCATTTTTAAGGCAGGGAGGGTTCCTGGTCTATAAAAAGTTACATTATAATAGATCTCTACCAAGCTTGTAAGAACAGACAGGCAACAAACTCCATTCCAGGTTCTTTGTGTGAAACATAAAATCCAAAGGGAGAAGGTGACTAAGAGCCAGAAATCTGAGAGAGGAGAGAATACATCTATTTGCAAGGCAGGGAGGGCATGTGAGGAGCAGGCATCATTTGGTAGAGCTGATGCTCCCACATACCCCGCAAAGAGATGGGGACAAGAGCTGACAATCTGCTTTCCTGCTGCTGTTCTCATCTCCCAGAAGTCAATCCCACCTTTTGCTTTGAGAAAGTACCAGGATCTGAGATTTCAATAGAGGATTAAGGGGGTTGAGGGGGAGGGGAGAGAGAGAGAGAGAGAGAGAGAGAGAGAGAGAGAGAGAGAACACAGGGGCACGCAAAGGGACACAGAAAGAATAAAATAATAGTTTAAATCTTTAAATCTTGGGACAGATGGTAAGTGCTACCGTGAAGGGTCAAGGAAAATAATACTGTGTCAAAGTCAACATCAGATTAAATTAGGCAATTTTGGAGGAAACCACGGTAAAATTAAATCTAACGGAATAGAGGGAGAAGGAGGAGCCACACAGCTGTGGACTAGAGCGGAGGGCAAGGAGGAACTGAGAGGGAAAAAAAAAAAAAGTCAGTAAAGGCACAGTGTCAACTTAAAAACCAGACAAGAGAAGTGCCTGAGAGCTTTGGAAATGTTTGTGTCTAAGACCTGGGAAGCAGCCTCAAGATAATGTAAAGTCAAATGCAAGCCCTGGAGGATCCTGGGGCTTCAACCTTATGTTTAACTACATACAGCATGAGGTTATGAGGTTGGGAGGAGGGAGATGTGGGCTCTGAAGTCAATCCTTTCATTTATAAAGAGGGTCACCTGGACAAGCTGAGTAAACACTAAGGACCTCAGTTTCTTCTGTGAGAAGTGAGGAATGGCCTAGGTAAAGTATGAGGCCACTGCTCACTCTAAGATGGTACTGAAATCTCAAGGCTGAAGCAAATGACCCAAGATGGGTGGCACTGCGGATGAGCTGGTGGATGGCACAATTCGCCGTGACAAGAGCCCTACTGTGTGGAAATCCCACACAACAAAGAGCCTCAGCTACAAGTTGACACTGAGTCTGTGGAAAGAATCTTGGGTCTCTGCTTTGGTTTCTGCCTGAAACTCACTATGCCTTGCATTAGCCTGTTTTCTGACAGATGCAATGTGCATGTGGGTTTGTGTGGGGCTGTGGGGAGATGGGAGGTAGAAGAGTTGGAACGCATCCTACGTAGCCTACTCAAAGCAGCCAAGAGGGAGGCCAGCTAGAGACTGTGGAGAACCAGCAGCATCATATGCTGCCTAAAGGGAGATGGTGGGTTGGTACTTGACTTCAACTAATTGCATGAGTGGGTGTGAAAGTCAAATAGTACTAGATCTTTTAATATTTGCAAGAGAAGTTTGAATTCCTGACTTGTATGTAAAATGCAATAGCCAAACAAGAATGAGGACTTCAGCCAAACAATATGAATGGAACCACCAGGTCGCAGCATGCAATGCATAGACAAATGCTCTTTTGGAAGAGGCATTCCATGCTCCCAGCTCTAGCATTCTGTAACACAAAGGATGGAAAGTTCTTAGACAGGAGCATGAAAACCAAGGACGCATGATCAAGGGAGTGGATTAGGAAAGATGTTTAGTGAGCTTTCCTCTTATTTGCTTTTGTTCCCCTGTCTGATTGGTTCAGTCCTCCCAGTTTCAGTCCAAAGCCATCAGGAGCAGTGTCTCTTTAATGCTACTCACATTTAATTTTGTCTCCTATCCTTGTCTCTGTCCTTTACTTCACACAGCTCCTCCTGACCACATGTTAAAATTCACCCCTGTTCCTCATTCCTGGTCTTTATCTCTTTGCTGCCTCTACCCCTCTGCTTTCTGTCCTTGCTCCCCATTACTTAGAGCCTTGGGTAGCACCAGCCCTGGTATCTGAAGGCAAGAGAAATTCTCATGTATGAGAAGTTTAAAAGTATTTCTGTGTTGGGCTATTTAATCATTTGAATCCTTGATAGGAATACTTCTTTTTATGTCTTCCAGCAATAAATCTAGGCTGTATCTAATCTCTGATCTCAGAGAGAAGAGAATTAACCAGCTGAGAGTGTGACTAGAAATGAAACTCAGAGAAGGGAGTGAAAAAGAGACCACTTTATCTCTGCGTGCATACAGCACAGCAACACGGCATCAGTGAGCAATGGAGAAAAGAGCTATTCTTGGGCGCTCTTTTCTCCTCGATCAGCAACACCTCTTAGAATGCGTGAGTTTTTCCATCTTCAAATATCATCTTAGTTTTGCTCCTCTATCATTCTTACTTTACCTCCAAGAAACCTTTTGATTGTTACCCTCTACTTAGATAGATCTCCTTAGTCCTTTCGTTCCTTGTTTGCTCTCTCTTTCTAGTTTCTGCTTCTTTTCAAAAGGTATTGTTCTTTGTTTCTCCACCAGATCATAAACAGTAATCTGTCTCATTCACCGCTGTATCCTCTTTGTTTATTATATGTCTGGCATTAACTGAGTACTTAATAGTCTCGCTCTCACATGCACACACACACACACACATACACAATAGGTACAGTAATCTTCTTTTCATTTCAGTATCTTAGGTGGTGTTTACAATTTACCAAGATTATACAGGACTTCCACTAAAAAGGCCAGATCTAGGGTACCTGGCTCACCTCTATTAAGCTTGAGGGTTGAAATCAAGACCTGTATTTACTATGACACCAGAACAGTCCTTAATTCATAGCAGAGACTCCGTTTTATATCACACTTCTTGAGAGTAAACTGATTTGACTTCTTACCCAATCTGTGCCTTTCATCATCTGTGTGAACGTGGCCAACATACACGAACTTGCTGAAACTCAGCTTTCCTATTTCTAACATGAAGACTATATAAACTCTCAAGTCTTTATTTGAATATAAATTGATTACAACTTCGTAATTATAGTTGAATATATTTCTTGTCCAAATTCCCAATAATTCCTCCTAATAAATAAAATCAACAGGAATATATGACTTCGCTCCATTGTTCAAGAGGCATCTTACTTAGGCCCAGAAGTAAAACATTAAATGCAGGGCAATAGAAAATTAATAAAGCAACAGCAATCACACACACACGTGCACACACACATGCATGCACACACACACACACACACACACACTCACACACTACTGGAAAGAAATACTGTCCCAAACACAAACAGCAGACTATGGAGGAATGTGGGTGTGGAAAGATCCGAGACTAGGATTGTGTCATTTCTAAGTTATTCCTTTTGTGGGGCTCAGTCTTTCTCACATGTAAAGTGAGGGCTTCAGATAAATAATCTGTATCATTTTTCTCTGGGTTCTGACATGCTAAGATTGAACAAGAACAGCTTCAGACTAGATAACATGCATCCAAAGTGGAGAAGAATGAAACATAAATTAGTTTGATACATTTGTCATAAAGTAGCCCATGCTTCCCAGGAGGATGCAGATTGGGGTTTCAGCCTCCATCATCCACTATAGAAGTGGTCCCCTGCCCCCATACTGATCTTTACTTTTATAAAACTCTTTTTCTTTCATTCGTGTGTGTGTGTGTGTGTGTAAATCTGCTCTTCCTGTTCTCTTCTCTGCCTGTATTGCAGAGACTCTGACATTGTTTATTTCTAATACTTGAAATAAAGAATTATTTTAGGTATACATTCTCTTTGATGGTTAACACACTTAGAACATGTTCAATACATGAAAGGCATCAACTAATTTAAAAAAATACAAAGTATCTTCACAAAAATATGTTTTCCTTCTCTAATTATAAAAAATGCACAAGTATTCCTTGATTGTAAGACCTCTGTCTCTCCACTTATTCTCTGTTTCGGCCATCAACATGATCTCTATCCTCATACATCTCTCTCTCTCTCTTCTTTCATTTTTCTTTCGTTCTTTTGCGTTTTTCTTTACTCTGGTCTCTGTAGTTTTCTTTTTCTCTTCTAGCTTCTTTTCTCTATATGAACTCCACCTCTCTGTCCCCTCACAGATACATAAAGAGAGGCAAATTAATATAGATACATTATAATGAGGTCAACTTTATAGTTGTAACTTAGCTGAGCCTCAATGAGAGTGATATCTATAGCAAAATTAAAAAAAAAAAAAACAACAACAACAACATTAAAAACTGGTCTCCCCTGCTATTTGGTGAAATGGCTGTATGCATATCCTGATGACCCAACAGTTCCAAACCTGGGTACATACTCAACATCAGCGTGCCCACCAAAGACATGCAACTGAAGGTTCAAACTGACAGTACTTGTGACAGCTAAAAATTGGAACCCACTCAAATGCTCCTGGAAAGTAGGGTGAGAAGTAACATTTATGGTCATACGACAGATTATGATATAGCAATCAGAAAGAACAGTACACAATAAACAAGAACATACACTACTTTGATTGAAGCCCTGCAAGAATTCATGGGATATTACTATGCCTTTCTTGCCCTCCGCTGCCTCCTCTTCCCAGGGCAGCACAGGACAGATACCGTGAGGAAAATCAGCTTTGCATTTGGGCACTTCCTTACTCTAACCCCTCATGCCAGCTCACCTGGCTTTCAGAAGATTCACTGTTTTGCCCTGGCCAGCATGGCCTGGTTCATTGGGTGACAATCTGCCAAGCAAAAGCTCATCAGTTTGATTACTGGTCAGGACGCATGCTTGGGTTCCTGGTCTGGTCCTCAT
This sequence comes from Furipterus horrens, assembly GCF_987537825.1. Classification (NCBI taxonomy): domain Eukaryota; kingdom Metazoa; phylum Chordata; class Mammalia; order Chiroptera; family Furipteridae; genus Furipterus; species Furipterus horrens. Next base: position 191,021,573 of record NW_028327174.1, read on the forward strand.
CTTGGGCATGTGTGAAGGACACGCCATAGATGTTTCTCTCCCTCTCTTTCTCCTTACCTTCCTCTCTCTCTAAAATAAATAAATAAAATCTTTTTTTTTTTTTTTAAAGTTTCACTGTTTTATCTTTTCCTCAGAAGAGTCTCTCTGCCTACTGCAACCCCTATCTCCAACCTGATCCTAGACTCAACAAATGTCCCAGGGGAAGAAAGCAGAGGTTTCACTAGCCTAGGAAAGGCTCTTTTCTCTCTGGAATTTAATTCCACATTTTTTAAATTTCACATATATGATAACGTTTAAAATGTGTGTTACTTTTGTAATTTGTTTTGTTCCTCCCCTAGTAGTTCCAACACAAGCGATAGTTTGCTGCTACCTTCTACTACCAAACCAGAGTATACGGCTTCTCAAGTCTGAGTTTTAGTTCTTTTCCTTGCTAGCTCTATAAACTTAGGCAAAAGTCTATGAGTTGGCTCCTCATCTTGAACACTGAGATGATAATAGGACTTTCTCCATAGGGCTAGTGAGAAGATTCAATGTGATAATACATGCAATATGATCTAAATGAGGCATATAAGAATTTTTTAAGATGGCACCTATAGACTTACCTAAATTATGTAGGTAGTAAAAATTATGGAATTTGGGGATGTCTGTTTTATAACAAGAGTACAAAACTACAAACACAAAATAAAGGTTTAAAAATATTTTGTTAGAAAAGGAAAGAAATCAAACTCAAATTTTTAGAGTTCCCAAATCCAAAAAGCAATGTAATTTTTTTTTTACCAAATAATTAACTTTCTGACATATTTCTGTAATAATTTTTTCTTTTTCTTTTTGCTTCATTTGATTGTTTTTCTATGACAATGCTTTGTAATGTTCTCTAAAGAGATAATTAAAGGCAATTTTATCTTTTCTCTGACAATGTTGCTTAAAATTTGTTTTTTCATTACAGATCATTTAGAAAAGTTTGGGGGGCTTCACTAATTATTAAATGTCATGTAAATTTTAAAGATGTGGTCAAATTTATAAAAAATCTTTAGAAAATTATTTTCACCTATGCATTCTAAAGTTTTAAAGTGGTTTAGGTTTTCTTACAGGGTTTTTGAGCTTACAGCTCTAATTAGAATTATTAGGAAACGCCATTTCTACACTGGAATGACTAGAAATAATTCATCTATACACAAAACTGACTCTGAACCATGCAAATATATTTCACTGAAACCCAGACCCTGGATCACTAACCAAACTTCTCATTATCCAGACTGAAAATGTACATGGTTATGTAGTCACCGACCAATATAAGAGAACATATTACATAATGGAAATTACAATGGGAAGAGCTGTTTTAATCAATTAAGCTTAACACACTTCACTACTGAAAATTTTACAATGAAATACATGACCACGTGAAAAACTCCCAGGACCTGGATAGACCCATGCAAGGGGGTAGAACAGAACCTTAAGTTTCATTAGCTTCTTGGCAAACCCACCAGGGTTAGGAGCTGTTTACTTATAACTTTTCCTACCCTGAGCAAAGCAAGCAGATCTTCTCCTGCCTTCTTCACCCTGCCATCTCTGACAGATTGCCCAGCCGTTGGGGAGGCTGTAGCATTTTTCAGTGTGTTTTCTGAAGCACTAGTCTCTAGATCTGTGCTGTTCAAAGTGGTAGCCACTAGCTACATGTGGTTTTTTAAATTTAACTTAGAAATTAATTGATGTGAATGGAATTTAAAGTCAACATTTTAGTCCTATGAGGGAGTTCTTAAGGGCTCAATAGCCACACGTGGCTACTTGTCATGCTATTGGTTTGAGCAGATATAGACATGCCTATCATCAAAGAAAGTTCTAGAGGACACTGTACTGAGTGGTTTTCTGCACTTTTATTGTTGCTGGTGTTGTTTTTAAATTTGGAACACTTTGCGAGACCTTAGTGACCCACTAGGATTTTATGGAGTAGAGTTTGGAAATAATTATAATAGATTTTGTAGTCTCTTTGCGACATAGCACAGGAAGTGTCCTTGAACAGGTTGGAATATATCAAGGGGAAACCTGAGAAATTCAGTTCAGTTAAATGCTCTACAGAGAAATGGTGCAATTACTGATGAGTAATCCGAAAACTTCAAACTAGTGATTTTCAATCTTTTTCATCTCATGGCACACATAAGCAAATTACTAAAATTCTGCAGCACACCAAAAAAGTATTATATTTTTTGCCTATCTGACAAGAAAATGGTATAATTTTTATTCATTCACACCAGACACCTATTGTTGTATTGACTGTTGGCATTTGTTTTTCATTTGACACTCTAAGGTAAAAGAGGTCAGTGCCCCTGACTAGTCAGGTAGTGCATGTTTTAAAAATTCTTGTGGCACATGGGTTGAAAATTGCTGCTTCAAACGAACAATCCTTAGGTTACCTACTCAGAAGCAGAATGTGGGGTGGAATAAACCATGTGATTCACCCAGAGGAACTTTCTGATCATATCTTGATGTCTTCTTATCAAAACTTTTAAGAACTCCTAGACTCAAAGGAGATTTAGAAAAGATATACAGTTGGATGGCAATCTTTCTCAGGCTTGGTTTTCACAACAAATAGTGAAGTGAAAAGTATACAATATTAAAAGCCTGAGGACCAGATGTAAGTTGCATCTAAAAAATTCTAGCTCATTCAATTAGTGCAACTTGCTTGGTCTTTCTGACACTACACAAATGGTCTCTTTCTCCTTTCTTTCTCTCTGTCTCCCTACCCCACCACACACACTTGTCCTTCAGCTTTACCAGTGGAACGTGAAAAGGGAGAGTATGCGTTACAAACTATAAAGAACAACATGAATGCGATGTATCTTTACTGTCTTTAGTTCCCCTTTCCATCTTGCCTTTCTCTCTTTGGCACCAGAACTCAAGTCAACACTGTCAGGAAGGCAGATTGCCTCCAGGCAAAAAGCCCCTGGTTACAAGGGGCTTTAGCATGACCTGTGTTTGACATAACTTGCCTGGGGCAATTAGTTTGGGCAGGACCAATGCAGTATATCTCTGCAAGCCCATAAGTAGATTTTTTTAAAAGACAGATATTGCTCCTCCTGCACCACCTGCCTACATTGGAACAGTTTTGCTGTTTGCAGGGTTATCCAGGGAAATATGAAACTGCTAAAAAAGCATGTGTCACCGACGGATTGAGACAGGGGGGTTTGGTGGTGTGTGTTTGTGTATGTACATGTGTGTGCATGTGCTTCTACAAGACAGGGCGTTGTGATTCCTTTGTTCCAAAGGGCAGTTTTTCTTAGAAGTGGCCAATCAGTCACTGTCACTACATGAGGAAGAGGAGGTGGGGCAGGTGGTTCTGGGGTGGGACAAGCCAAGTTTGCCCAGAATACTCATTGGACAGGATGATCCTTGCAGCTGTTGCACACCCAATGTAAATACGGACAGCTCCATTCATCACAGGACTCCCTTCTGCAGCACACGTCCAAAGGGCGGCGATGATTTAGTGCCTGCAGTTGGAACTGCGCTACGTTTCTCCAAAACAGTGGTGCTTAAGAGTGAGGAGGTGGGGACGGAGAGGACGCAGGGGTTACAGGGAGGGAAGAACTCATTTCAGGTTTCTGAGAAGAGAGGAGAAGAGTAACAAGGGTGAGCTACCCCACTAAGCCACCTCTACACTTTCGCTTCCGTTTTCTCCCAAAACTCATTGGCTTTGATGTAACTCAAGGGAAAACTTTTGAACCACTGTTTTATCTGCTTTACTGCATGCTGATGGCCCTGTCCATATGGGCACTGTCGGTCTCAGGGCCTGCTTTTCAAGTATTGATCCAGAGCTCCTGGAATCCTCCCTGTGGACAAACCATGTACAGATCCAGAAGGACAAGAAAAAAAAGCTTGATATTCTATTGGACATATGCATTTATCATTCATTCATTCATTCATTCCTCATTCATTCATTCAATAAATAGCTTGTAGCATCTACTACATGCCAGGTTCTCTAGAGCGCTAAAGGCACAAATAGAAATATAAAACCCGCTCCTGGGGCCTTTATATTTTAGTAAGGGCAACCGTCTCACAAATTACAATATAACATTTTTAATGTCGGACCCATAATAGATGCTCAGTGATGCTGAAAGCCAGAATAGAGAATGCTATCAAGTTTTGTGGGGAAAAATAATCTTCTTTACAGATGGAATAAAGCTTTCCTCTAGAAGAGTTCTCTGAGTGCAGATGGAACAAGGTATATTTCGGACTGCCCAAGAGTGAAATGTGTCAGTGTGGTGCAGGAAGCGTGAGAGATTTTGGAAGGTCTTCAGAGAGGGTGTAACATGATGACGGTTTGTTAGAAAGGTGAGTAAGTGCAGGTGTGAAGGACGGATTCGAGGGAAGAAAGAGACGAAGACACAAGATAGGAGCCTGTCTGGACAGTCTGGACAAGACGCGATGAGAACCTGACCTAGGGGCGTGGCAATAGGAGACGAGGAGGCGAGGCATTTTAGCGCTGTCCTAGGGAGAATTTTCAGGACTTGGTGATCATTTGGATGCAAAAACGACTGTCTCTAAGTTCCAAACCCATCTCTTATTGTTGTGTCATGATGTTGAGACCGAACATCTAAAACTATAAATTTTTTTCTGGTGCCTAGCTTTCTGGAAGGCTCTGACGCTAAGGACCACGAGAGGAAGTCAGGAGACAAGCAGAAATGACTTTTTCCTTCTTCTTTTGCTTCCTGTTTTTGTTACCAATGATTTAGAAATGACACTCCGCCCTGGCAGCACAAATGGCTGCAAATGCTGTCTTCCTTTAGCACTCACATCGCACCTTCTCAGAGGTACCAGTCAGAGTTTGGAGCATCTTCTAACTGAGGATCTAGATTATAGTCATCCCAAGTTCTTCTCTTTGGGTTCCCAGTCCTAGGGATAATAGCGGATTCCTTGATTCCTTGATTCCTACAGCCGGAAATTTCGCGCTCTCTCTCCATCTCCCTCTTCCACTCTCTCTCTCTCTCTCTCCGCCCCAAACATGCAGAGTCAATTCCTTACATTAAATTTCTCTTTAGAATACTTGATGTGGTATGTTTTCCTGACTAAACCCACCCTGATTATTGCAGGAGTCATTGATGATTCCAAGGAGTCTGGTTCAGGGGTTTTAGGAAATGTAAAGACTGTCAAAAGGATGACACAGAAGAGCAGTTTTGTTAAGACAAGACAATGAATTTGGTTTCAGCGTAGCCCTGGTGATGGCAAAATAGAAATATGTGTCTGAAATAGAAGAGAGTTATTATAGTTGGAAAGGGCAATCTAGAAGTAATAAATATGTATATAAATAAAACAATAACCAAAACTTTAGAATAAGGGAGGATGCTCTAAAAGACACATGTTATTTGACAGTATCAAAGAAATGTAATACATATTGAAAATGCCTTAATTAATGCAGTGTGTTGACTTTTCCACCTGTGATTTAGACAGGTGCAGCAATATTGCAATGCAGAAACACGAAATTTGTCCTCATCTATCAGGTGTGTCTTGAAAGCTTCTCACTTCATATAAACTTAATTAATTCCTCATGTAATTATTTACTCATGTCATTTAGTCCTCCCAGCATCCTAGAAAGCAAAACTTGGTGGATGTCACATTCTTTTTATACTTGAAAACCTTGTGTCATATCAAATACAGCAGCTGGAACTCCAAACCAGATCTCTTCTCTTTGAATCCAAATAATATATGTGTTCCCGACACAGTAAAGGAGTCAATATTCCAACGTATATTCTTTGGATTAAAAGAGAATTTGAGAAACACAAGTAGATATGTAAAATGGGGATGGAACATGGAGAGACTTCAAATCTAATCCAGAAGTGTTGAATTCATGAAGCCCTGTTGACTACATATCAGGAACAGCATTCTGGAAAGATGAATGTGGCCATGAGGATTTGATCGTGTGCAGCAAACGATTTAGAACGACTGCGCACAGTGACAGGTACATGTGAGACTGTTGCAGTTACCCCAGCATCCAATAAGGGGCTTCTCTCAATTAGAATTATAAGCATAGTAATTGAAATAGAAAAGCGGATGTACATGAAATTGCAAGAACAATAACAAAAACAGCAAGAAGTATTGGGATAGCTAGGTAAGTAAGCGTATGAAACATTTAAAGGAAAGAGAGAGAGAAAGATCTCAGTTATAACATTGCGGTTCCCATGCTGGCTAACCAGGGAGATAAAAATAAAAATGCCTTTCTCTGAGCCTGGAGCTGTTTTGTTGAGAAGCTGAGTTCAGGTATGCAGATGTTCTTTTTGAGTTGATAAACTGATAATGAGGAATTACAGTGGGAAAGTTCAATTGGTAATTAGAAATGTGTGAATCCATTTGTTTTTCAGGGAGAAAAAAAAATTTGCTTTGTTCCAAACCCTTGCTGGAGATGCCCTGGGGAGTCTGTGTGTAATATCCTCAGCCTTCCCCATTTACGATTAAAATTAAGAGGGGATGGGAGAGGACGGGGAAGAGAGAGATCCCACTTTCAGAGCTTTAAGAAATGAGTTGTTTTAAAACTTTTCTTTTTACCCCCCAAAAATTCCTGTTAGACAACCCATTGAGTATGATACCACAGCAGAGCTGCTCTGATTGATGTGCAGAAAGAGTCTGCTTGAAGCCACTTTTGTGCAACCTTCTCCCTACACTAGTTACAGCAAGGTGCCTTCTGAGACCCTGCAAGGGAACATGGATCTCCCCAGAAAACCACTGAGCTAAGTCCAGTTCTATATGGGAAGTAAAGTCCAGGAAATGAAGTCACTTCCTGTCCTCTGAGTGAATCCATAACATCTGAGCAGTCTCCAAGGGAAACCCAACATTTCCTGACCCCAGTGCCCTCACTTTCTATCTTCCAGAATCAAACATTCCTATACTGAGTTCTAAAAAGTGTAAATTTCTGTACCAGCTGTATGCTATTGAGATACAAGGTACCATTCAATTTACAGGAAAAAGACAGTTCTGACCTCCTAAAGCCAATTTGTTCCAAGCACCACTTTCTTACCAGCATTTCCATCAATGTCATGCACTACCTGAAACACTATTGATGACTTAAGTCTCCCTGGTAAGGATTGCTTCTCTGGGAAGAGTGTTGACTACATTAAATGACTAATGAGGACAATCTGGAAAGACTATCTGGGTGAATACTGGACAGATGTGTACACATGTGGCAGCAGAGCTGACACAGCAGCATGGAAGGAAGAAAAGCACACTGAACCAGAAGCTGTAGGACCTGGATTAAATCCCAGCTCTGACTTTACCATTTCATAAAAAAAAAAAAAAATCATTAATAATGAACTCTCAAGTTGTATATGGAGACATGCACATATGGAAGTGAACATTAAGATAAATGATCATACAACACATTTTGTCAACCGTAAAGTTTTGAACTGATGTCAAAACTTGCATTTTTTTTTAGTAGTGTAATATGAGACTAGATACTGGTATTTGGCTTGGGAGCAACCTCAAAGGTCATGCAACGGGATCCCTTCATTTGAAATGCCCAGACAGGAATGGTCTGTGGAGGTGACCAGCCCTAGGTAAAGTATTGGTTTAGTGAGAGAGTCATAACTAACACTCAATTCTTGTTTGGCTTTTCATTCTGGTGTTTGAACCCTAAATAAAGAGCCAAGGTGTGGGTCAACGCTTTTGAGATCTTTCTTTAAACTTGTGTTTTGAATACTCACTCTGTAAACTTCTGAGATCTGTGTTATAGAAAAGACAATGGTAAATAAAATTAGACATGATCCTCATAACTAATGTATCAGAAGGCAACATAGGCTAACTTTAAAAAGTAAGGATTTTGAAAGAATATTGGGTGGGTGTCTCCTTAAATCCAAAGAGTTAAATGAATAAGACTCCAGAGAGGTGAGGAACAGGGAAGACCAGAGGACCTAGGGAAAAGGAGAATGGTTTTCTCTCCGTAATACTCTGCTCAATATGGCTCATCTGTCTCTCATTTTGCAATTACAATTTTCCAGAAGAGAGAATCTGACTGTTCCAATTGAACCACTTCTTCACTTTAGGATAAAACTGCTGTGGCCAGAGGTGTGCTGGCAGATAATACAGACATGGCAGCTGGGTCTCACACTTAGGAGTTCCCAGAGATTAAAGAATCATTATGAGCTAGGCAGCTCCTCTCAAACAGGACCTAGTTCAGTAAAAACACAGCACCTGCCTTTAATGGGTTTATTATCTAATCGGGGTGAAGAGCATACATTATAAAAAGAACTGGAATGAAAGGGGGGGGTAGAGTAGGGAGAGAACCTTCTGAAAGGGGAATCATGATTTTTCATTCACTGTTGTCCTCTGAAATCTTTCCCATTAATTTAAACCTAGAATTTAGGTAAAAGGTGTTTTCAACTGTTCTCCAATTTTTCTTTAAAAAAGAACATGGAAAATTAGTCTTACACAAGTAACTGAGAACACTGACATAATAAAACAATCCCAATTTGCAAAAGCCATATTTATAAAACTATTTGAATAGAAAACTTCTTATGTATCCCTGTAGAGCAATGCAAGAAAAAAATAAAAACAAAAGCAGGGCTGTAAGACTATAAAGAAGCAGGAAGAACTTATTCTCTTTAGCAGGAAATGCACTTGCAGCAAGGGCACTAGGCAGTGGACCCATGCCAGTCTTTCTGGATCTCCAATAAACCCCAGAGTACCTGAGGTAGGGATTGGGGAGTATGCTGGAAAGAGAAAGACAGATTTACACTTGCAGCATAGATTTTATATTCCCTAGCTGTGTCTGTGTGACCTTGGAAAAGTCACTTAGATTTTCTGAGCTACTTTCTATTCCTTTTGTAAAATGGGATGATATCATACTTTCAGAGATGTATGTAAAGAACACGTACAGTTGTCTATGATTTTCAAGAACTTTGTTTATCAATGGAACTGTGGAAATCATTTTTTAATTCTTGATTCTGTCTTAATCAGGTCTCTTAGTTGAAGGAGAGAGGAGAAAGATCAACTAGCTTAGGAAAACCAAAATCTCTCAGAATCCAGGAGAGTTTTAAGTAACAAAGCTGTGGAAAGGGGAAGTATGCAGATAAGCCTCAGACACAATGAGGAGCAGGAGTACATTCCACCAGAACTCTGATCGGCCTGACTTGCATCAAGTGTTCACTGATGACTACCAGTAAAAACCTTTGGCAGGTGGGGTGGAAACATAGCAGAGTATAGTCTTTCCTTGTCCTATGAAATGAGGGCACTTTCCAGTAGGAGGGGGTTTCTGAGCAAATAACACCAAAAATGTCCACCAGGATACCCACAGGCTCACGGTCTTTTACATAGAAATCCAATACATATTAGAAGAATGCAATGCAGGCAAGATGTTTTTGTGTGGCTCTGGCTTTAATGTTTTAGAGAGAAAGTCCCCATGGAAAATAGAAGCCCTGTGTACTCTTTATGACCGTGAAGATAACTGGAGAGAAAATTTTCAGATTCATCGAAAAAAGCTCTTTCTTAAAAAAAAAAAAAAAAAAAAAAAAGTCAAGGTGTACAAAGTTTCTATTATGCAAACTGAATAAGTTCAGGAGATCTAATATACAATAATAGGCCTACAGTTAACAATACTGCCATGTATGCTTGAAATTTACTGAGAGGGTATATCTTAAGTGTTCTCACCTTTATTTAAAAACATGGTAACCATGTGAGGTTACTGAAATGTGAATTAACTTAACTGTGGTGATTATTTCACAATGCATATACATGTCAAATCATCAAGTTGTACACCTTAACTGTATACAATATTAATTGTGAATTATACCTCAATAATTTGGGGAAACGAGAGCTCACTCAAGGGCTTATGTAGCTTCAGTTTTTTACCTTTACCATGTCTCTGCATAAGCCACACCCCTGAGTGTCCTTGTTACTCAATATCACCTGCCAGGCTGCCCTACAAATGGCCTTTGATGCAGCATCTTCTCAAATATCCATATTTATAGCTTCCACAGTCTCAGCTGTTGGTTCTTTCTTAATTGTGTAATTAAAATGTAGTTCTGATGGGGATAACCAAATGACTTTTGTGTAATAAGTTAAGTACAAATTTGGGTTCAAGTTTTACTTTATCATTGACCAGCTGTATGGCCTTAGGTTATTGGTTTATGTCTCCAAAATTCTGAGTACAATTGATGAAGTGATTTTGGATGATTCCAAAGGATTTTTCTGCTTGGGCATTCAAAAATACTCTGATCTCTTGGTGTGCTCTTTGTTTTCTAGACTTTTATAGTTTTATAGGGATATGTTACACATCTGTGCATTTTACACATCAATTGAGCATCTATAGTTCAAAGAACTTTGAGGCTTTAGACATATAGAGATAAATAGATGAAGGTTTAATCCTACACAAACTCTCAAGTTTCCTTCTCTTTCTCCCCTTAACAGCTGGCTTACCAGAGGGGCTTGAGAAAAACACCTGGATTATAAAGTAAAAATCATCCCTGCCTTCCCTACGCACAATCCCTGGGCATGAAGCCCCCTGGAGTTGAAAAGTGCTCTATTCCTTTTCATCTGTGTTATTTTCCATCTGTTCTAATTATATCCCCTTCTTGGGAGTAAGAGAACTACTACTGTCTGTTGCAATGTAAGGGTGAAAAAGGTTAATTAACACTGAAGAGAGGTCCCAATTGCCCTACATCCTACCCCTGTCCATACGCATTAGACTGCATGAGGGAGCTTGCCTTTCCATGACCCAGTGCTGCTCATGACTTCTCTGCCTGCTCTTCTCAGCTTCTTGCTTGTCTCCCCTCTTTACTGAGTCACCTCCTCAGCGCTGCATCCAAAGACAGTCATCCATACTAATGTGAAAAGTCATCTCAGCCACAGGGAGGGGACATACCACATCATACAGAAGAAAAGGCCATGCAGAACTGCCTTCAACACTCTCAGCTCAGATTCAACCAGTACTAAAGTTGAGGTTATTTATCTGCACAATGATTGGAAAGATAGGCAATGCTAGAATCACTTTGCAGGCTCAGGGGAGAAGACTCAGGGGGAATGAGTAATTTACCTATGGTCGCACCACCGGTAAGAGCCAGGATTCAAATCCAAGTTCAGTGCCTTTTCTACTACATGCTGCTTTCTGTCTACTTCAAATTCCTTTTTGTTCTGTGCCTGTCTTGTCTACCCATTCTGCCTTTTCTCATTGCTTCTACTTTTCCACTAACTTCAATTATTAATTGCCCTATGTTCAGGTCTCTTAGGCCCTGTTTTATTGTTTTTGTTTTTTCTTTGTCACATCTTCAAACATTTTGTAATTAATTTTTTTTTGTTCAATGTTAAAAGTACCTGAATAATAAATACTGTGAAAGCAGGGAACTTATTATAGTCCATCACTGAATTCATAGCACCTAGCAGGTGCATAATTACCAATTATTCACTGAATAACTTCAGAAAAGGCAAACTCTTCTCTGTTTTTATTGATTGAAATATTAAGTACATACAGAGCACTAGAAGGTAAAGTCAGAATTGCAGGAGGAGACGATATTACTAAAGGACTTTAAAGTCAATTTAAGAAGATAGCCCAAGTATAAAATTTAATATTCAATTATTCATTTAGTTATCAAATACATATTAATTATCTACTCTATGTTAAAAATATATTTGTTGTTTGACTTGAAATAATAAATAAGTCCATGTTTTTAACCCATAAAACTTGTTTATACAGATAGGTAACTAAACATAATATTATACTCTTGATGAACAAATGCTAAAGAACATGTAAATGGTGCAGTGGAAGGAGAAACTATAGGTACCTAATCCACTTGTCAAAGTCAGAGAAGGCATCCTGGAGAAAGTTGTGTGTAAGTCAGGGAGGCAAAGAAGGTTAAGGGTACAAATCATGTCAAGAAGAAAGAGATATGAAAGAAAAATAATATAAATTATTTAATATGACTAGAGAAAAGGGTTTGAAATGAGAAATCCTGAGAGATGAAGATAGGCAGATAAATAGTGATCACTCCAGATTTGCTTCTTACCATGTGGTTGGTTCAAGAAAAAGAGTATCATCATCACATAGGAGCTTGACAAGGGCAACATCTAAGGCACATAATTTAAGGAGGCATTAACTCTCAGGCTCATGCAAAGAATAGCATTAATACTAGCACTGCCTTGACAGAGGGTGGCTCCTTAAATTGTTCATCTGGGGTGTCTCACTCAACTCAACCTAGTCTAGGACCTGTACCCCAACACACTGGATTAGAAACTATAGTTTAACAAGATGCTCAGGTAATGTGTACTTAAGAAGAACTACTCTAGATAGCTTGTAAACTATGCTTATCTTTGAATTGTCTTGGGAACAATGGTTGTTATTTATAGGCATTAGGCAGGAGGGGGTCCTTGTTTTATTTATAAGTCTCTGTGGCAGTGTGGGGGCTGTGTCAGGAGCTAGTGAAGCCAATTAGGAACCTGTTCTAGTGATTCTTAAAAGAGTCTTTAAGATTCTTTTAAGATTTTAAAAATATTATTATAGTGATCCAGGACAGGAAGAACAGTATGATTTGAAGGCTGTTTGACCAGAATCCATGGACAGTTAGACACATGGAATAAGGATGAGGGAGAAATCAAGAACACCTGTCTCATGGCTGCAGTAGGCAGGTAGTCAGGGGTACCCCTTATTGCTGTAAGGAAAAAATAAAGATGTGGAGATAAAATAATGAGCAAATATCTGGAGATGTTAAATGTGATAAATTTTAATTAGGCAACACAATAGATGGATGTCAATATCATGAAAGAGATGTATAATGTACAGAGATAGATTTCACAACTATTGTCTTTAAAAATGATGATTAAGTTTGTGGGAAAAATAGGGGTTTTTAGAGACTGTATAAAACAAGATAAGCTATAAACTTAAGAATCAAGGGATGCCAACATTTAATATCCCAATAATTATTTTAATTTTTCAAATTGTTTTCACATCCATATATCATTGAACTACAAACATATTTTTGGTGTAGGTAGGACAATATTATTATCCTTGTTTCACAGATAAAGAAACTGAGGCTTGTAATTTTTGAATTGTTTGGGCTAGTAAATCATCTAGCTGAATACAGACTTAGAGCAGTTCCAGTTATATAGAAAGGCATTCAATTAAGAGAGAGTCCAATTATTATAGAACGCAACTGTAGATTTAATAGAAATAGAGATATGATGTAGACCACAGTGGTTAGCAAAGCCTTCACAGAAGTTTTCATTATTTAATCAACTGCTGTGGGTCTTGTGGGGGACATAGCTTTTGGGTAGATATTTATGGTTTAATGTTTTTAACAATTAATATTTCTGCTAAATGTTTGATAGTTTGGATACTTATTGGTAAAATAAAAATAAATATCCTCCACTATTATGGAAGATTTTACAATGACCTGGGCAAGATATAAAAAACTGGTTGCTTTTAAATCTTGAGTGACAAAAATCTTCACAGAACCGCCACTTAATCATCTTATCACTTCAGCCCTGACTAATTATGATAGTACAAATGTGTATTCTGAGACAGAACAGCAGCTAATAAGTCTACCTACATTAGGCAGTTATTGGGACAGGAGAAAATGCAATAACTGATTTATAACATGAGCCATGATTAAGCGGAACTATTTGACTGTATTAATCTTAGAATTCTTAACCTTAGGTGACAAAGAATCAACTATAACAACATTCTGAGTTCTTATAAACAGTTTTCATATTAGTCACAGAGAATTTACAGCCCCATCCTCATCTCTTCCAAGTGACCTAAGGTTCTGAGAAGTGTAAAAATCACTATTAACAATTTTATGGTTTGTTATAGTTTTTAAAATTCTCTGATATTAAATTGGATAATTACTAAAGTTTTATAAGGAGGGGAAGATGGGAATTTTTATTCCCATTTTTTAATTTGAAAAAGATGGGAAAAATAAAGTTTATGGAGTATGAACCTTGCTCTGGTTAAAACAGTAATTAATAGCAATAGTTTTAATATAAATAATTTATTAGGTGCATAAGATATGCCAGGACTTGAGCCAACTGCTTTACAATCATTATTTCACTTAATTATCCCAATGAGCTAATTGTTATTATCCTCATTTTACAGATAATAAACCTAAACCTTGGACAAGTCAAGAAAGTTGTACAAAATCGCACAGAGAATATATGATGGAACTGTGAGTTCTAACTCATTGTTATACGCTCCTCTTATAAGTCATTCAGTAATCTTTTGTTGAATATCCATTATAACTGGGGTACAATTGGAGAAACTGAAAATATATAAGTCATTATTTCACAAATAATACACAGAATGTTAGAATACTCAGTTTTTAAGTCATTAAAATTAGCCCTGGCTGGTGTGGCTCAGTAGACTGAGTGCCAGCCTTCAAACTGAAAGGTTGTCGGTTCGATTCCTGGTAAGGGCACATGCCAGGATTTTGGGCCAGGTCCCCAGTGGGGGGCATGCATACAAGAGGCAACCAATCCATGTATCTCTCACACACATCGATGTTTATCTCCCTCTCTTTCTCCCTCCCTTTCCCTCTCTGTAAAAGTAAATTAATATTTTTTTAAAATAATTAAAACTAACAGATTCTTTAAATATTGCACAAAATGTAGACATGTTCCCTCTTACTAAGAACTTGTAGTTCAAGATGGAGGGTGTCTATAAAGAGATAATTCCAAAACAATGTCATAAGTACAGTAACAGAATCAGGAATGAGGGGGAATCTGAGACTTGCAGACAGCATTACAGAAACGAAGATGACTGAGCTGGGTCTTACGAGTGTAGATAGCTATTTCTTGGTCCACAAAGAGTGAAGGCCCAAGTATAGGCAGAGGGGTCAATGTACAAAAACAAAAAAGAAAAAAAAAATGCATGTAGTGATAAACAGTAATTTAGAGGAAAAAAAGGTTTAGATAGTTGTGCCATGGTTGTAAGGGAGTTGAAGTCATTAAAACAAGATTATCACACTTGCTTTAGTCAACGGAAGCAGGGATATTCAGCCAGTAAATTAACATGGAAGCCTGTTTTCTAGAGATCCAAATGACTGCTTGAAACTGAAAAGACACCGAAGTGCCCTTCGTTAAAACCCTACTCTCCAATGTGATGGTATAAGGAAGTGGATTCTTTGGGAGGTAAGTAAGATTAGATGGGGTTCAGAGGGCAAAACTCTCATGAATGGGATTAGTGCCCTTTTAAGAGTCAGAGAAAAAGCTTACTTCCTCTCTCTCTGCTTTCCACCATGTGGGGATACAACGAGGCACTGGCAGTCAGCAGCCTAGAAGAGGGCCCTCATTAGACCGTGCTGGCACCCTGACCTGTGACTCACAGCCTCCAGAACTGTGAGAAGCGCTTTCCTGTTGTTTACAAGCCGCCCAGTCTATGGTACTTTGTTACAGCGACCCAAACCGATAAGACGGGGCCTGAGAGAGAAGACGAAGGACTGGTTTTCTGTAACGTAGGCCAGATACAAGATAAGGAGGACCTGACTTAAGAGAGTGGGGTGGGCACAGAGGTGAGATCACATGTTTAAAAAATCTGAATAGACAGACTGGGGTGACAATTGGCCAGCCTTCTCACAAATCCCAGTAAAACAAATTCCTCTGTTATTATGTCCCCTAACCTATTTTATTTTAATTGATGTTTTCCTGAATATAGAAGCTTTTTGGGATAGACTTCTCGATGGGATTTCACTTCTCATTCTGCTCAAGTCCTGCAGCACCTCCTCTGTAAAGGTGCTCTAAATGGATTCGTTAATTTCAAAGTTACCCGTGTCCGTAGCATACCATGACTAGTCTATAAATGTCTCGAGAGGAAGAGCAGTGTTTGACTCATCCTAAATCCATCACAAACCTAGCTCAATATTTGCAACATAGTTAAATATTAAACACTAGTTTGAAAATAAATTATTATGCATTTCTTACCTATTCCCTTTACTAATGATGTATGCAAGCATAATAAGAAACTTAATTCATGGCTAGATGGATCTGATATCCACTTCCATAACATTTCATAATTCTAATCATAATACTCATCATTGAGTATTAAAATTCACTCCTAGACTCTGTTAATTCTATGATTATATTCATTGTATCTTTTATAATATTTCAAATTCCATACTGTCTAGTTAGTGAATAAATAAATAAGTCATTAATTATTTGTCTCATGTGTTATGTATTTTGGCTCCTCGATCTTTCCTTTGCCCTCTATGCAGGTATATGTATGAGTAAATATAAACAGTATTACTGGCCCACAACTTCAGCTTTTTAGTGCACACTCAAAAATTACAAAGAAACCCAGAGAGAGCCCTATCCAATCAAAATGGACATTAAAATACTTATTTTAACCTCTTCTTCAGCTATTTTGTGAATTCTAAAAATAGTTTCTGAAGGTGGCATTTTCATCTTAATGGACTCATTTGAGCAGAGAATCAGGCCACACAGTGGTAACACATTCCACCAGAACCTGCACTAAAGTCTCATAACCTTTTACCACTTTCCCCCTAAATTCATATGCTGTGCTTAGACTGTCCAGTGAAGTTCAAGGGATGTTGACAAGAAAAGCAAAGGAAAAAGCTCCCTGCTCTTCAATTCCCTATAACTTGAATACACAGAAGACTGTGGCATAGTTTTGTGATGGTATTAACAGAGTTAACACATATAAGCACCACATTTACTTACAGAAATGAGGGAGTTTCAATAACAGCTGAAATGCAGGTAAGGTGTCTTTCGATTGTTCTCATCTGCTTCACCGTATCAGTCACAAACCTCTATGCAAATTCCACCACCTAACTATCTGTCTTACCTGATATTGTCCCAA
This sequence comes from Furipterus horrens, assembly GCF_987537825.1. NCBI lineage: Eukaryota > Metazoa > Chordata > Mammalia > Chiroptera > Furipteridae > Furipterus > Furipterus horrens. The sequence continues at coordinate 191,038,350 of NW_028327174.1, forward strand.
CTGTGGGCACCCTGATTCAGAGTGTCACCTTTCACCGTATGTTGTTGAAATGACATCCTTATTTACCCTCTCTATATAGTGTCTCCCTATCCCTACTACCCATGACCTTACTATCCTTCTGAGGTTTTATTTTATTTTATTTATTTTATTTGGAGCATATTTCTTTGTTTCTTCATTTTATTTGACTCTCTGTGTTGGTTTCAATGCCTTAGCTAAAATATCCACCACTGCTAGTCTTGAAGAAGTAGCCTTGTGTAGGAGATGAACCTAATATTTAAACTCTCCCCTAGCTCTTGGTGGTCCCTCAAACCTTGTGACTGTCCAAGCAGCCTCCTTTATTTTTATTTGCTCCCAGTAGCTGAGGGCGTGGCAAGATCTGTCAGTGTTCCCAAGAGAATCTCAGCACTTAGTTTCAGGCTGATTGGAAGCCAGACACGCGGGCAGCAGCTTTCACTAGAGGCAAATGTATAAAGTCCTGTGGGATCAGAAGCTTAATCCCCACTGGGCTACCAGTGTGAAGTGATCTAGAGGTGCCCTCTGAGCAGCAGTCTCAAAAAATTGAGACTCCAGACACGTGTATAAGCTCCCGTCTGAGAGATGCCAGCAAGCTGCAGGGAGGCACGGGGCGAATGCAAAGCTGGCATCCACCGGTTCATGTTCTTCGGGCCTCTAGGTGTGTGCCAACTCTGAAACCTGTCTCTCAGGCTGAAGCTTCCGGACAAGCAAACAGTTAGTCCTCGTTCACAGAAGGCCTGGGGGTGTGTTTCAGCCAGCTGTCTTTGCAGAGCTCTGGGGGGTGGCAGCTGGCCAAGAACGGGCTCTGATTGTTGCAGTTTCCTAGGACTCAGGGATGCAAGCACCCGAGGCCGTCAGAGCCAGGCAATCAAGGGTCATCTTCTGGAGGGCAGCTCAGAGATGGGCACCAGGTGCACCCAATAGCCCCCATCCTGGAGACACCTGCTCTCTGGAATGCAGCTGAGGGAGAGCGCAAAGATGGCACCTGTCCTCAGAGTTGTCTCGACAGGATGAGCCAGCCCTTGCACGTTTGTTTAATTAGAAGCCTGCCCCTCAGGCTCAGGTATGAATGATAAGCTAACAGGTCACGTTTACAGAAAGACTCAGCTCTTGAGTCCCTTACCTTTTACTGCATCCTGGAGGTGGCAGCTGGTCAAGAACTCTTTCTCCGTTGGTCATAGTATTGTGGACCCAGGAATGTAAGCTCCACTGGCCACCAGAGCCAGGAGATATAGAGGGGTCCACTGGTGACAGCTGCAAAAACGTGGGAGCCAGATTAAAACAGGGGGGCCAGCCTCAGAGCTGGGCTAGCAGATATAAGATGCGAGCACCAGACATAAAATTGAGCCGTCAGACGTAAAACTGGGGCACCAGACATAAAACAAGAGCAACGGACGTAAAAGCAGGACACCGGTTGCGTGTAAAAACTCCCTTCTGGGAGACACTGGTGCTCTGGACTGTGACTGAGGGAGAGTGTAGAGATTGCACCCTCTGGGAAAAAAAAAAGAGTAAGAAAGGGAATAAAATAAAAATTTAAGAAAAAAAAAAGCTTAGGGTAAGGGAAAAAAAGTGGCATTTATGGGTTGAAGCAAGACGGGAGAGCAAAGACGGTGCCGGAGAACATCCCCGAAGGCCTCCAAATGTCCATCGAATGAGATGCCAGCTGTCGCGAGCATATATTTTGTGATCTAGTCTTTCCTATAAGTTAGCCTTTGATTCCTGCTGGGTTAGCTGATCCAGGCCTTGAGTACCGAAAGCACCGAGCTGCCTATACAACCACCGTTCCTACGAGTGACACCTGCACGGAGAAATAACGGAGCCAACACAGGTGACTATGCTATTCATCCAGCTTTTATTAATTCACTCCCAAACCATATAATAATCACTCAGAAACAATCAATAATAACATTACATGAGGGCCTTGGGGGATCACAACCTCGAGCCCCAGAGTCTCAATCTGCGGGTCCCAGGGAGAGCACTCAGGATCTTGTCAGGAAGCACCCTGTGGCACAGTGAATCCAGCAGCGAGACTCTGTCTTGCACACCACAAAGAGCTGGTTTGTGGGTCAGAGAGGTTACGGTCTTGATCCAGCGGAGCGCAGCCTTCGGCGTATACCATGTCAGAAAGCAGCAGGTGTGTGGAGCTTACCTGTCTTGGCATTGGTCTGAGGCCCCTACTTCTTATGCCCTTTGAGGGTCGTGTACTCCGCCCTTCTGATTCTCTCGAGAAATGTCTTGAGACCCTTAATAAGTTGTTGGGGAATTCCCAGTGGGCTTATCCTGGGGCATTCTGCCTCTACAGACATGTCTGTTCAGGTCACCTGTGCAGGTATATTGAACACTCCACCCTGACAGGCATGACTTAGGTAGTTTTCTTCTCAAACTAGACTCTACCACACATGTTCTGAACATGGCTTCAGGTCCTGCTCTCGACACCCACCCCTCAAATGAGCCCTTCCTGCACAGACTCAGGGAGTCCCTCTGTTTCTGCTTAGCCCTGGGCCCTGAGGCAGATGAGTCCAAGAATAAGCTCTTTAAGGGCCATTTCTCAAATTGTTATTAGCCCTTTGGCCATCATGGAAACAAACCATGTTTTCAAAGCTAGATGTTTTGAGAGCTCCTCTCTTAGATGCAGGTCTTAAAAGTTGAGGATGTCTGATATGGAGTTCAAACCCTTGGGTCCTCAAGGAGAAGCTTTGGGTTTAGAGTTTCCTCCCAACTGTGGGTTCCTGTGCTGGGTGAGGGGTTTATGGTGGAATTTTGTCCAGCTTCTGCTACCTGCTTTGATGTGAGCCTTCTCTTCTTTTCCAGATGCCTAGAAGTAACTCAGCCAGATTTTAGAGTTTTGTTCAGAGGAAGATGTTCCATGTGCAGCTGTAGATTTGATGTGTCTGTTTGAGAAGGTAAGTTTAGAAACCTTATGTCGTCCTCTTGAACTAGAACTTGGCAATTCTTTATTATACTCTCCACACACTCTTCAGAATGACATTTCCACTATTTGTATCCAATCAAGCCATGCACCTGCTCAATATTTGATAACAGCTCCCCTAGACCATGGCATGGAGTCATACATATTTTTGTTGGATAGACAAGTACCTCAGCAGTGCCTCTTCACGCCAAATTGTTTTTTCCAAATAATAATACTAATTATTATTATTATCTTACATTGAAAATAATGCTCCCCCAGCCTGGAATGGCCTTCCCTCTGTTTACACTCATAAACCCTACCCATCCTTCAAGTCTTGGCTCGGATATGGTCTCTTTTATGAGGTCTTTCCTTATCATCTCATACAATAAGAGGGGTGGACCTGCTTTCAATTTATTGAACATCTAGAGTCAGGATTGTTTATATTTCTATATAACCACCAGATGCTAAGGGGACCCTCTCTTTCCATCTCTTTATCCTCTGTGTGCAGTTACAAGTATGATTCCAGAGTAAAAAATGCAACTATTTGCTGAATGATTCTATTCACATCTCTAGGGTGAATGTGTCTTACTTGCAGATATGGTCTCAGTAACTTGCCCCTGGGCTAAGTGTCTTCATTTCTAATATGACAAGTCCTGAACATTAATTATTCTATAACTTCTGGGTGGCTCCCATATTTCATGTGATACAAAGTCAACCCCCATATAGATGGTACCTCTGCTCTGGTGTGATCACCAAGAAGCCATAAAAAGGAATTAGTCAGCTTAGGTAGATAATTGATGGATGTCAAGTGTCCCTTTATATAAAGGACTTCTTCTTCTAGACTGATTGCCTGAGGGCTCAAGAGACTACTAGAAAACAGCCTGGATGCCTTCTTATTTCCTCTGAATATCTGAATTTTCACCGAAAATTAGGGCACCAAGGACAATCTTTGAGGAAAGTGATGGCCTCTGGGCTAGCGTATTTAATGAGAAATATTTTCAAGGGTCATCTGCTGACTTTGCAGTGATGGGGTTGCTCTGTATCTACTTAAATTAAAAAAGAAATCTATGATTTACTAGTTTTACAGGATTTTAACAACCTGATTTGCTCCCTCTTAATTAGTTAATGTTTAGTTCAGGCTGTGACAGCCTCCAGCAAGGCTTATAGCTGATACTCAAAGCTTATAGCCTTGAAATATAGGCTCTAAACTCAGAGTAGTAAGTAAAAGCATAAACAGGGAAGTGATATGTGTTATCCATAATGAAGGTCCTTTCCTCCTCCCTCTATTATACAAATAACTGTAGAGATATTTTTTTTTTCTACAGGCTGTAAAACTGGCACTCCAAAAATAAAAGAATTAGGAGTGGGTTGTTCAAATTTATGAGTAGTGTTCATTGTGGAGTTAGGATGACAACTCTGGTTTTGACTCCCAGTTTAAAGTTAATTTCACAGAACACTCTGCTGCCTCTTACAAAATTTATCTGTTAGAAGTTATGCGGAGGGAGAGCCCGAAGGCTAAACTTGGTGATTAGTACTGCTGAATGCAGCTACACACCCTCTTATACCATCCCAGCCAACTGGCCAGCACTGTCCTTTTGTGCAGCCTCCATAGCCCTAAAACATCAATCCATCATTAGCCTGCAGAATGTTGTTTTCTGGGTATCAGGCAAGCTCCTTGGAGCATTATTTGAGTCATAATGACAGGGATTGGGCTATAATGACAGTCCTGAATTATGCCACATTAAGGTTCTTCCCCCACCATGAAGCTGGTTGCTGCTCAAATATTCTCTTGTGTGGCTTCAGACACAGCCATTAGATATTTAGCATGAATTTTGGCTAATGGATCTCACTTATCTCCAAGATATCCATCTAAAGCAGGGAGATGGTATTACTACCCTTTACAAGGTGAGGAAAGAAAGATTAATTGGACAAGACTTGCATCTTGGAGTAGCCAAATCAATTTCTTAGACCCCTTTACAATAGCCACTCCCTGCTTTCTTTGCCTTTTAGAGCAGCTGGGATTTTGAAAATTCTTTTCAAAGACTGTCTCCAGCTGCTCTATCCCTAGCCAGAGAGTTCATGACCACTGGCTGGTATTAAACTTCATCATTCTCCCCTGTTCACTACTATTCCTGAGTCTACCCCTTCCCAAGACTCAGAAGTCCCCTCTCAACCTCCCCTAGTCTTTAGCTCCCGCCTTTCCTTTCTCTGAATGACTCATTTTGTTTACCGAGTAGAGAAGCTAATAGAAAGTAACAGAATTTAAGCTTCCCTGGGACTTGCTTTACATGTTGACAAAATCATTCTTTTCTCTCTCTGTTAAATATTCATGGCTCTCAGATTTTTAGATACAAAGGTACATTTTGTTTTAAAGTGTGCTGATCCAAGACATACTGGTTTGCATTGATTTCCTCCTCTTTGCATTTCTATTGCATTGGAAATAAAGAGGTCCTCATTCACTTTTGAAATATGGATTTGAATTTATCTTTTTCTTAACTTTGGTTGCCATTTGGAGAAAGGACTGATGTTAGTAGACATTTTACGTGTTTGTGTGTTTTTCTCTTTTGACATTGCACACACGCACACAAGCACACAAAGAGAGAAAAATCACATCATTTTTCTAGGCATCACAGTCTAATGTTTACATGCTTTGAAAGGGATTTTAACAGGAAGGTTTGCTCTATTACAGATTTCACATATTTACAATTTGGGACAAAAATAAAATAGAGATAGATTTATAAAAATGAAGAGGAGGCTCACTCTAGAATACTTGAGGGAGAGAAACCCCTAGGAAATAAATAAGGACAGAAGTTTCCCTATTTTAAAAGAAGGGGGAGAAAAATGAGATGGCATATGCATTACAGAAAGAGAATAAATAGGTGTGCATGGGAGGAGGGATAGGAATCCCGATTAATTCAGGTCACTTGACAGAGTCTTACGATGTATAACGCAAATGAACAGAAGTTATATGGTTTTCAGATTCCCCAAGTCACATGGGATTTTTATTTACTTTTTGCCCAAGCTGGTATCACACATATTGCCACATGAAATTAAAAGAGAAAATAACTTGTTGATAAGAAAAGGCTGAGTTTTTCTTACTTTGGTAAGGGAACTTACTAACCTGGTAGACTCTTGTAAAGTCTTAGGACTTTAATGAGGTTCTGGAGTCTTTTAATAAAGCAATTTTATAACAAAGCAAACTGGGGCCTGTCCACGTGTTGGCTTGATGCACGACCCAAAAATTAGTATTGAAGGAAACGGGTTTTTATTTACAGGATTCCAACCTTTGTGGGGGGAATGGGAGCAGTCCTGCTTGGAGCTCTGTTCTCCTAGGAGACCCAGCACTTCCATTGCTCCCTACCCGGCTATAAGCCAAAAACATGCCCAGGAGTTCCCCAAATCCTTTTCTGATCTTCCCTTCCTTTAAAGGCTGACCTGGAGCTTCCTATGTGACCTCATATCTGGCTCCCCCTACAATATGCTACTTTCGCTAGTTCCCCCATATCTTGCATTTTCTTTTGGTTGCTGTCTTTAGTCAGGGTAAGCATTCTCAGTGATGCATGGGCCTCTGCCTCCCTGCCTCCTTCCCTGGCTGCTTCAGGCCCTGAATGCCCTTAGAGTCAGGTCCGCTTGTGCCTGGGGTGGCAGCCCGACTATTAACTAGCCATCAATTTGTCATTGTAACGAAAAGTACCTTAAGCCATATCATCCCTATCATCTGCTCCCCCTTCCCCCAAACATGGACTATGGGGAATTTCTGGGGACCCTCGCTCTGCACCCCATTACAGTTTAATCAGAACTGGGCAAGAATTCTCACGTAATTGTTTAGGATTGGTGAACATTTTGATTATTATTAGTCAATTATTATTCTTTTTTTTCTGATGGGGATCTGTCTTAAGATTGTTCTTCTGGCACATGTGGCTTTAAAAATTCCAGGACCTATAAGCTATGTTTTAATATAGGTACAGAGAAGGAAAACTCTGACTCCAAAAAACCTCCGCTGCCTTGCGGCATACCTCTTCAGGGGAAAGGCTAAGGGAGTAAACCCCAACAGAAAATCCGGAGCCAGAGTCCCTAAGGCGGTTTGACGTTGTAGTCAACACCGGCAACTCCTGCGGCGCACCTGAAGCCAAGCTGTATTGACTCCGTCTTTCCCTTGGACCCTTCAGCTGCGAAGAGAGGGGGGGTCTGCTGCATGGGCAACAGCAGACCCTCCATATTACCCTGCCCAGGCTCCGTAGCTTCAGCTTCACTGGAGAGGACACTCCAGCATCATCGCAAGATGTCGATTCAACACGGGAGGAGACAGATACCGGGTCACTCCCGAGTCGGACTGCACAGCCATTCTCGGCGGTGCAGATAGACTCTTAAGAAGCTACACCATCGTCTCTTGAGACGGACGGCTGCCGACGACGACGATTATTCGATGCTATGCAATTTGCAGTGAAGAGAGGAAGTGATTTATTAGAATTGACCAATCCAGAGGCGGCTGAGCTTGTGCTCTGAAAGACCCAGCCCCCCAAAGGCAGGGGGGTTGCAGATTATATAGGGCAAAATTACAAGACACTGTGGGTTCAGAATTTTGTTAGGAGCTGATTGGTTAGAGGTGAGGTTTTAGGGTAATAAGTCATTTCTGCCGGTCTTGAAGACAACTTCTGAGGTCAGCTCCAGTGTCCAGAATAAGTTGCAAGTAGAATTAGCAAAGGGGGGTTTTCCAGTCCTAGGGCTCAGGACTTAAAACCTAGCTTAGATTAAGATGTGACCTGGTTAGAACCCACTTATTGTCCTCTGCTGCCTCAGCAGTCAACAATCATCATGATGAGAGATTCATCACAGGTCAGCGAAGTGTGCTGAGAGAGAAAATAATGGAAAAAAGGACTGTTATAAAAGTATAGTTTAAATCAGGTCAGAAATACAAGGGCCCTCAGTTTCACTATTATTGAGATTGTGTACAAATAGTTTAAGCACTCTGAGCCTCAGCTTTTTCATCTGTAAAATGGGAATCCTACCTACATTACTGAGATACATGACATAAGGCAATGTCTGATAGATGGTAGCAAGTAATAACTATAATTTTATTGTACAGGATGGGGCAAAAGTAGGTTTACAGTTTTGAGTACACCAGAGTTTTTTCTTGTGTTATTAGTTATTAATTATCATATTATCTTCCATACAAACAACTGTAATCCTACTTTTTCCCAACCCTGTATATTCCGTTATTTCATCTTTGGGTCATTAATCATTAACAGGAACATTAGAAATATTGTTCCCAATTTTTTATGTGAAAATATTAAGGTTTAGGGAGTTCAAGCATCTTGAAAAAGACAATTGTGATACTGTAATTGACGATAAATGTATATTTAGTCATTTCACAGTTCTTGAATCGCACTCCCAACACCCTTGAAATTTCCTGTGCACAATGAGGTCATCTTTTGTTATAATATTTGGTCTCTTATCCTCAGTTCATGAAATCCATTCAGAGACATAAAAAGGTGAAATGGTGTCTTGTTCATCATAGCGATCCCCCTTTCACTACAACTGGGCTTCTGTTAATGACGTGACTTTTGGAAAACACCTTAGGATGGTGGCTGGTTGCCAGGGGAACCAACCCTGAATAAAGGATTGGAACTTTCAGTCCCACCCCCTGATTTCCAAGGAGAGGAGAGGGGCTGGAAGTTGAATTGATCAGCAGTGACAAATGATTTAAAGAATTATGCCTATGTAATGAAGCGCCCATAAAAAAAAAAAAAAAAAAAAAAAAAAAACAAAAAAAAAAACTAAAGGGCAGGGTTTGGAGCACTTCCAGATTGGTGATCCAAGAAGGCTTCAAAATGCCATCATGCTGGGCCCCAAACTCCATGAGGACAGAAACTTCTTTGTTTGGGATCTTGCCCTATGTATCTCTTTATCTGGCTGTGGATTGGTATCTATTAATACCCTTTGTAATAAATTGGTAATCTAGTGAGTAAGTAGGTTTCTTAAATTCTGTGAGCTGCTCTAACAAACTAATCAGACCCAAGGAGGGGTTGTGGGAACCTCTGATTTGCAGACATCTTGTCTGAAGCCCAGGAAAGGGCCTGGATTTCAGACAGGTATATGAAGTGAAGAGCAGACTTGTGGGACTGAGCCATTGACCTGTGGAATCTGATGCTATCTCCCAGTAGATAATGTCAAAATTGAATTGAATTGTCGGATACCTGGTTGATGTTACAGAATTGCTTGGTGGTGTGGGGTATTTCCCACCCATGCTCAATTCTCAAGGCTGGGATTTGAACCCAGTTATTCACAGGGGTGAGGGAAAGGAAAATGAGGAAACTGAAGGGGAGGGTATAAAATTCAGTGATCCTGCAAGTTTTAATAATAAGAATTATTCTTGCAACAAATGCAGACGTTCATTCCATCACTTAAATATTTCTAAATCTGCATTTTTTACAGAACCTCTGGGCAATTCATATAGTTAACACATATCCAGGACTTAGGCTACCAGGTATTGTTCTAAATGGTTAGGTGCTTTGCTCACTGTCTCACAGATGGTAGGGGGCCAAAGTAGGATCCAATTTTAGAGGCCATTATCTTAACTACTTACTATACTCTAGTGGCTATCTAGCTGTACCTAACATTTTGAGGCACATGGAAATAAATAACTACAGAAGGTGGAAGCTCAGAGAGTATAGTTGCTATAGGGAGGTGTGGTGCCTGGAATAGATCACCAGGAGGAACCTATCTAAAATTAACATGGAAGGTGGCCATGATTAACAAAACCAAAAAACTAATATCTGGTACAATATGCTCAATATATATTTGTTGAATAAATATAATGCATGTGAGGACAATAACAAGTTTTCAGTCTTAGGAAAAAGAGACAGAACAATTTATTTAGCCATGGGATCTTTGAAACCCAGAATTAGAATAAACTTTAAAAATCATCAAGACCAAGCTCCCCATGGATGCTATAACTCTCTCACAATACTTCAGACCTGTGGTCCATCAGTTAAAGAAGAAAGCAGCCTCTGACTTGCAGTGAGGAAACAAGAGAAAAGACTGGAAATCTGACAGGCAGAGAGTTAAGAAAACTGTAAATGTTGGAGCTCAGTAGACTCTGGATTCTAAACAGGTATTTGACAGACAAGAGGGAGAGAGATAAATACTGCCTACAATCACAGAAGTGATTCTCCAGTAGCAAAAGGAAGCTCACAGACATATGGGGCCCATGTAAGGCTATTGATTTTTCTCACAATTCCTTTTTATTGCTCACCTTTCCCTGTTAGCTCATACAGCCAGTGTGTCAGGGACTGCGGTTCCACATGGGCCTGCCAATCTGATTGCTGTTGAATGACCATGAAATACAAGGGTCCATGAGCCCCTTAATTGGACAAGTCCTAGTTAATAATGCAGTAGAGATGCTGGCAGTCAGAGTCGGCAGTTGGAAGAGAGAAAGGCAAAAATGAGAAAAAAGAAAGAATCCATAAATGTTTTCACAGAGAGAGAAAAAACAGAGAGAAAGAGTCACTACACAAAGTTCAGCCCTAACAACACTAATAGATGAGTAGGATCATACTACTCACTTGGTTGAATAAATAAACTGTTCTGGTCTTCTGAGATCTTGATTCTCTGAGCTCACAGATTCCTGCTCAGTGTGCAGGAAACCTAAGAGGGGTCTGTTGTGAACCGAATGTTTCTGAGTCCCTAGAATTCAGGTACTGAAACCGTAATCCCCAAGGTGACAGATATGGGGGTGGGCTCTTTGGGAGGTAATCATGTTTAGATGGGGTCATGAGAATGGATCCTCCCTGATAGAATTAGGACCCTTAAAAGAAGATAAAGAGACCAGAGCTCACTTGTGCTCTGCCATTTGAGGCTACAGTAAGGAGGTGGCAATGTACAGCCACCATGCCAGCACACTGGCGTGTGATGGACCTCCAGCCTCTGAAACTGTGAGAAACTGATGTTAGTGGTATTTGTTATGGTCGCTTCAACTGATGAAGACATGTACAATGAAAAAAATGTAGAGAGGTGAGGCTGCAGTGGTGACCACAAACCAAAACATGAAAATCCTTGTAAGCCCTGTGAGAATACAGTCTTTACGCAAACAGAGTTAGCACACCTTTGCAGGTGTGGAGGTTCAGAATGAGCCACCCCAAGATATGCCTCAGTGATATGCAAATTACTTTGAGCTGAAGGCAACTTTAGCTTCAGGCTTAAGAGAAACTTCAGTTCCACCCTTTATAAGGCAAGGCTAAATTCTATTTATTAAATATCTGTTCTTACCGTCTTGCAATGACTGAAGCTTCCTAGGTGTATTACCTCATCCCTAGCTCAAGATGTCTTATATTTCTCAGTTCCCCTTTCTATCTCTGAAGCTCTCATGCATGTGGGATCTCTGACTCTGTCATGTATGCAGGATTCCCATACATATGTGTGTATTCAATTTGGTTATTTTACTTTGCTAATCTGTCTCATGCCTATTTGATTATTAGACCAGCCAGAAGAAGCTTGAAGAAAGTTTCTTTCTCCCCCACACAGGCCTGCTGGGAAGGCTTCTCTCCAACTATAGCAACCCTGCTTGGGGCCTCCGGATCAGTCCTGTACTCCAAATCCCCATCCCAGTAACTGGGATTCTACCTTGAGCTGAGCAAAGCTAACTAACACTGTACCCTTGTATGGCTTCTAGCACACAGGCCTTAAATGTCATTGTTTCAGTCCCAGCTAAGATCAAGTTCCAATCATTTTCAGTCTCCTCTCAGACAAGGGTTCTACCTTTCTTTTTCTGGACCTAACAGAACCAGAACCCTGGTCCTGAATTGGGGGTCCTACTGGAGTTTTTCACCTCTGTGTGGTCATTGCCTGCAGGATCTCCATCTTTCACTAACTCACCTGAACATGGCATTCTGAACCACTCATTAACACCTGCTGGGCAGCCCCATGTTAATCGTGTCCCTGCTCAGGATATAGACCTCAATCAATTTCTTGCCTGCTTTTCCCTCCAGCACCTGCAGCTGAATCCAACTCTATTGGCCATCTGAATGTCATATCTAGTCTCTGTTTACTGAGTCTAGTCTGGCTGGATGTTTCTAAGTAACTTTTTATAATCTTTATGAACCCCCGCAAGCATAGAGAAAATATTACCTGAAGCAATAGGCAATATTTCTTACCAAACAGGCAAGGAAAACATTCATAATGTTTGCAAATAAGAGAAGGAATGGGTTTTGCTACGGCCTATTAGGGAGGTAAAGTTCAGTTAGTTCTTTCACTTATTTGATTATCAGACATGGAGAAGACAATTGCTTTGTGCCCAAGACTACTTTAGGCTCTTGTTTGACTACATACAAGATAACCTTTCTTGCAGATACTAGTCTAGAGGAGAAGGAAAACTTTTAAGGTTTAACTTGTCCTCTAGGATGGAGTAAGAGTGTTTTCATGTGGGATGGAGGCTTTCTAGTGCCTATCCATAGAAGCTGGCTCTTGAGAAGCAACTAAACATGGTCCATAAGTGATTTTGAACCTTTGGGGAATCCTCACAGCACATGTTTTCCGAAACAACATTCAGCTCTGAAAAATATCCATCATGCTGGTTCCTTTTGTCAGGAATCCTAAGGCAGAAGGCAGAAGGTAGAGGGTACAGAGAAAATACGCCTGCAAGAATTGTTCAAGTTGTTTGCTTCAAAATATGATACCACAGGGAGAACCAGCAGGGAGAGGAAGATGGGTACCACAGGAGGGCTCCCCCTTTATCTGTTGCTCTGTTTGGTGACATCACATCCCTCATGAAAACTGTTTCTGTGAACATTTTTTCTTCCATATACATGGGGTAGAGATATTATTCAATGATTGTCAGCAGTGAGAAATGCACGGAGTGATAACGAAAGGAGTTTGCCTCTCGGTGACATTGAATAAGGATTTGTTTCCTTTATCAGAGAACTTGGACACTAGTGAATGGATGCCATAAAGCCTATCTGTTATCTGCACAGGAAGCATAGCGTGCCTCACTGCCCGGTTAGCCAGCTACCAGGGCCCCTCTGCTGTGGGTCAGGGTACCATCTCCCCTTTCCTCCCAAGCAACATATATGTTAATCTAAAGAGAAAGGGGAAGAGGCCTCAGGGGCTGCCAGAATGATGCAGTGGGAAAGTTTTGATGTTAAAGTGAAAGAGATTAGATTTCTCTCCTAGAATATCAACTAGGCAGTGTCTTCAGGCTGGTCTGTCATTTCATGATACCCTTTCAAATGAACACCCATCCTCCTCATTTGAATCTAGGAAAAAATTGTCACATGTTTCTAAAAATAATCTTATCTCCAGGTAATAAAACAGTGGGTAATTTTTACTTCTTTTTTGTTTATCAGTATATTCTAAATGACATATGATCAGCAAGCAGTTCTTTAAAAAAATGTACTTTCCTACAGTTGTAACAGTGTGGGAGGGTATATTAGTGTAAACTTCTTGCAGACCCATTTTGAAACATTCTTAGCAATTAAAATACAGTTTGCAATGATCTTTCAAGAATATTCTTAAAAATACTAAAACTGTGCAAAGAGATACAAGAATATCCCTGGCAATATCTACAACGCAGAACTGGAAATGGCCTAAGTATCTATCAATAGCTAAGTCAGGAAGTGAATGCTGGCTCTTTCATGCTGTCAAATACTCTACAACTGTTAAAAGAAAATGGTAGATCTATATATGCTGAAATGAAGAGATCACCAAGTTGTTTTATAAATTAAAAATCCAGGTGAGGAAGGGAACTTGTAGAATTCTATTTTGTTCTGTTTCATGCTCTGAGTCTAGCTGGTTACATCAGAGCATTCAGGTTACAAAAATATCAAGCAATTATAACTTAAAACACATACAGTTTTCTGCATGTACATTATACTTAAAAATATTAAAACAATGTACAGAATATTATATGTAATGCCATTTGTGATTTTAAAGTAGTAAATATTTATATTAAGTACTTTGATGTTTGTACAAATTCTTGGATACACAAGATGCTATAAGCAATGATTATCTCTAGAATGAAGAAAGGAAGTTATGACATAGATATTTTACTTTTGGTTTTATATCTTTTGCATTTTTTGATTTGTGCTTTATTTTTAAGTAGGAAAAAAGCAATGGTTAAGATTAGCTTAAATACATTTTTGAAAAAATGAAATACCATTTCTGTCTTCATTACTCAGTGCCAACTATGGTGGCTTCCTTTGCTAGATCAATGTTCTCCACCTCTAGAACTCATCACGATGTATCTGCAGTTCCCTGCTCTCTTCTCTCAGCCTACCAGACTCTCTCCACATCTTTCAAGGCCTCCATTCCAAATCCAAGGGGGTGAGCATCTGTTAAACAGCTGCCACTTCCAAACTGAGAGAGGGCAACATTTCAAGCAAGAGGCCAGAACAAGAATTATTCTGAGCGGGAAATGTCTTGGCAGGGTCCAATGCTCGGGGACCTATCTGAAAGGAAAGATCATTCATGTTAATCTAAGTGAGCTCAGGGTGGGAGTAAGCAAAGCTATGGTTTCTGGAGGAAACAGCTTAAACGAAGGGCTGGTTTTATTTGACAGAGACAATGAAGAATCATTTGTCTATGTAAAATAGAGACATAATTTTCCACAACTGATACGTGATCTTTCAGCTGCTTTCTCTGTTCTGGTGCAGAGGAGCCATAAAGAAGCATGAGGAAGTGGGGCCACGAAGCCTCACCGTGCCCAAGGCTGTGCTTGTGTGTTGGGTTGGGATTTCTAGTCTGGGCTGAGGAAATAGAGGGTTGCTTACATGGAGCTGTTTCCTTTTAGGTTTCTTAGGTGATTCTAAAATCACATCAGCTAACAATAGCAGCAGACCTGAAGCTGTCCGACGTTGGGCACCTCATGAGAAGGCAGGGTTCTTTGGAAAAGACAATAAGGCTGAGAAAGATAGAAGGCAGCAGGAAAAGAGGAAGACCAATTATGAGATGAATTGAGGACATAAAACAAAAAGCCATAGGCATGAGTCTGCAGGCACAGAAGAGGGTTCTTGAGGACAGGAGACAACTCATTCATAGGGTCTCCAGGAGTTGGAGCCATTTCAACAACACATAACCCACACAAATATCAGAAAGATCCCACGTGACTCTCGCCTAATGGTTAAGCACAAGGGCTTTGGCATCAGGCTGACTTATGCATAAATCCCAATTGTAACACTTAAGTGGCCCTGTGATCTTGAGTGAGCACCTAAACTTCAGGGTCTTCTGCAGTAAAAGGGCAACAATAATAATATTTATCTAATCAAGTTCTTTATGATGATTATTAACATTGATAAAAGATATCTATCATGTCCCATAGTGCTTATGAGGTAGATATAATTATAATCATTTTGTGTGAGAGAAAATGGAAAATACAGGGATACAGCTAGGACAGAGGGGAGCTGAGATGCAAACACAAGGCTGTCTAAGACAGAACCCAGCATACTTTTTACCCCAGTTTGTGTGGGGAGTGTGCAAGTTAGTTTTATCAAAATGACTATTCTGCCCAAGATCTCTCGAAAATAAATGTTTAACGCAGGCCTCCATTTAGTCTCTAAAATTTATGAAATTAACGCTTTTTGTCCAGCATGTACTCAGGATCTCTGATGGCTCAAAACATTAATAAAATTATCAAGGACCGAAAGCATTAAAATTGCTCCACAACTCACCCACTCTCACATTATTAACAGGGTGACCCTGGAAACAGCTGTTGACCTTATGATCTAGTGCTGGGAGAAGTTTCCTCTGCCCTGGGAGCTTTTAGAAATGCAAATGATGGCCCCACCTCAGACCTCTGTAATTAGAATCCAGTTTGCAAGTTGGAAGCTAGGAATGTTTTCACAAGCTCTCTGGGTGATCCTTCTGCACACTAAAGTTTGAGCAGCACTGGCCCTGCACCAAGGGTTTAGGACAAATCATTAGCTACAAAAAGCAAGGAAAGGAAGGTGAGATTTTCATATTGAGAGAGAGAGAGCGAGAGCGAGAGCGCGAGAGAGAGAGCGAGAGAGAGAGCGAGAGAGAGAGAGAGAGTCAGTCTTATTCCTAAAAGAGCTGCTCAGTCCTTTTCTCCAGGTAATCTTAGCCTTAAATTATTTTTCTTCTATGTTTGGGGAGTGGAGGGAGGATAGTGTAGTCAGAAGGAAGGGGAATTACTGTTAACTGCTTCCTAAAATCTGAAGGGATTGTTCAAACACCATTTTCAGATAACCTGAAAAATGTTTCATTTACTTTTTTTTTAAAGTACTTTCTGTGCGTGTTCTGTAGAAACAAATATGTACTCGACGTGCAGTCAAGAATCTGTCTGAGTTTTAGGTTTTTTTTTTTTTTTTTTTTCTGCTCCATCTCTTTTGTAATCCCAGATCATATCCTCCCCTCTTTCTGTCTCCTACTCTTTCTTAATTTCCTTTCAGTACCTGGCCTTTTGGGGGAATTAATTGTGAACAAAGCACACACTGCCACTACCCTCAGGGACAATACAGACTAGTGAGGACATAATGAGTAATAAATGTGCAAATCAATGCAGGGTCATCCTTGGAGAGACCAGGGAAACTCTTCCCAGAGGAAGGATTGGCTAGGATTGGCAAGAATTTTGAAGTGGGGTTGAGAATCAGAAGGAGCATGTCTAAAACTTCAAGGTAAAGAAGGGTGAACATGCAAAGAATTTTAAGAAGGCTTTTCCACTTCAGCAGAGAACAAAGAGGGGGTGGCTTGATATGAGACCCAAGAAACCACCTGAGTTGGAAGAAGAGCGCCTTCCTTGATCAATCAAGAAAGCAGTCACTCTCCCCAGAAATAAGCATTGCCGGAGGGGATGGGTGGAGAACAATGCTACTCTCTAGTCTTCTTCTTTTCACCTCAAACTAGAATTTATCAAGGGAACTCAATAACAAAGTTTCTGATCCGTGGCCCTTACTTGTTAATAGAGGAATGTACCTGTAAGAAATCCAATAAATTTGAAACTCAGATTTCACATAGCGCCACTTCTTGGGCTGCCTTTTCCCAAGCCTGGGAGTCTTAGGGCAGTAGTGCTTCGTGGTTACAAACAGGATCTTTGGAGTTAGCCAGACATAGATAAACAGTGATCCCTCACTTATCGTGGGTAAGATGCCCCTGCGATAGGTGAAAATCTTCAAAATAGGAACCTTACATTTATTTTAGTGTTTACTGTACAGTACTACCCTGGCTGGTTTAGCTCAGTGGATTGAGCGTCGGCCTGCGAGCTAAGAGTCGCTGGTTCGATCTTCCAGTCAGGGCACATCAGAGAAGGAAAACTCTGACTCCAAAAAACCTCCGCTGCCTTGCGGCATACCTCTTCAGGGGAAAGGCTAAGGGAGTAAACCCCGACAGAAAATCCGGAGCCGGAGTCCCTAAGGCGGTTTGACGTTGTAGTCAACACCGGCAACTCCTGCGGCGCGCCTGAAGCCAAGCTGTATTGACTCCGTCTTTCCCTTGGACCCTTCAGCTGCGAAGAGAGGGGGGGGTCTGCTGCATGGGCAACAGCAGACCCTCCATATCACCCTGCCCAGGCTCTGTAGCTTCAGCTTCACTGGAGAGGATACTCCAGCGTCATCGCAAGATGTCGATTCAACACGGGAGGAGACAGATACCGTGTCACCCCCGAGTCGGACTGCACAGCCATTCTCGGCGGTGCAGATAGACTCTTAAGAAGCTACACCATCGTCTCTCGAGACGGACGGCTGCCGACGACGACTGTACAGTACTGCAAAATCCCGTGATATAGTGAAAAATCCGTGATAAATAATTAAATAATATTTTTTAAAATCCCGTGATACAGAGAGGCCGCGATAAGTGAACCGCGATATAGAGAGTGACGACTGTACAGCTTCAAATGCCCCTGCTGCCTCTCATTGCCTTTGTGTCCTTGTGCAAGGTAATTAAAAGTTCTCTGAATTTCCATGTCCTTATCCATATGATGCAAATAATAAAACCTACCTCTAAGCATGTTGCAAAGATTAAATTAGATAAGATATTCTTGGCACAGTGTTTGGGCACATAGCAAGTCCTTAAGGGTTATAATTAAAACACCTCTTGTTCTTTGATTCATTTAACTGATCAGCAATCACTTACTTCCTCCTTAGTCTGTAAAAGAGTAAGATGATTCCTTCTCTTTGCTCTTAGGGGCATTGAGTAGGAAGAACATGATAAATTGTGATTAGAGAGACAGATGATGTTTTCTGGGAATCGAGAGATGCGAAGGTTAACTATTGGCTGAAGGAGTGAGCTTACGGCAAAGGCAACATCTGAGTTGTGTCTTGACGAATATGCTGAAGAGGAAGAAGAAGCAAGTATAGAATGTGTCCTGACAACTACGTTTTATTGATGGCTTACCAACTTCTCGGCGCTGTTGTAGGCACAATACTTTCATTGGCTCATTTCCTCCTTCCAAAAACCCTAGCAGATGGACACCATTATTATTCCCATTTTATGGAGCAAGAGACAGCAGCACAGAGAAGCCAAATAACTTGCTCAAGGTTATATTACTCTTAAGCAACAAAGCCAGGGTTTGATTCTAAGTAGCCAGCTGTGGAGGCTCTTAACCACTAGACTCATTTATGTTAGAGTTAATTAAGTGTATCTCTACTTTATTCTAAATTAATTTTAAAAATTAAATAGGTGGACTTGGCTGGAGGATAAGGGGCTTGGAGGGTATAATTTGAAGAAACTGCCCCCTAAAAAGAAATTGAAGTTTCTTCTTGGGTGCACAGGTGAGGAGCAAAGATTTCTGAGAAGGAACATTTAGAAATCATTCCATGTGGTAGAAATAAGCCCTCTAGTGCACTTTTCCATTGCCTCACATTTTTATGAACTGAAATGTATTCCGCTCACACAGACCACTTCAACATCTTTTGTTTTTAATCTTTTCAACATAGGAGAACAAATTTAACTATGAGATTCTGTTTCTGTTCTGTACATGTGGAATAATTAAATTTGCATCCCACTTCTGCATTAGATTTGCTATTTGAAGGGAAATGTATCAATTGGACACATGCCCTATGATTTCAAGTCTGCAAATAAGGCATTTGAAGGAGGGGGAAGGAAAGGCAACATCTTTCTCCCTAGCAATAATCACAGTAAAATCTTCACTTAGTGACAGCTTGTTTGAGGCTGGATTAATTCCCATTTGAGAGGGGGCCAAGGGGCAGGGAATTAAAGGCAGGAAACTGGAGAGAGGCAGAGCATAATTATGGAAAGTCCCAGAGGACTCTGAAAGAAGTTTGCTAGAGAAGCGAACTGGCAGATAACCTGAAAAGGACCTTGGTCGGGAAGCCACGGGGGCCTCTTGAGTCTCTGGCTTGTTTCCAAGGTTCTAACATCCTTTTCCATATAGAACCCAGGAACCTGGCCTGATTCATCAAAGATAGCAATGTTGTAGAATGCAATTAATTGATACATAGCTTGGGGAGTGAGGTGATGAACTTGGATTTAAATTTCAGTCCTGCCACTCTGTGTATTTCTGAGACCTTAAGCAAATTCTTTGCTGCCTCTGTCATGTTTTCTTTTCCTGTGGGGAAAAAACAGTGCAAGATAGTTATTTCTGCTTTCTATTGAAAGTTGAAAAAAAAATCTAATAACACATAAAAGCTCTTGACACCTGTTAGGTACTCAATAAATGTTTTCCTAAATTCTCTTACCTTGCAGGGTCATTCCTACATTTCTATTCCTTGAAAGTACCGTTCATTTTGTTTGAATAAAGCCTATTTCTAAAAGTAGGGGTAGAGGGGGAGAAACTGGTGCAGGAGAAGACACTGATCACTTAAATGGCAATCATCTAGGGCATTGATAGGGATAATATTACGAGTTACTAAGGATATTATATTTAAACAAACAAACAAACAAAAAAACCTCTCGCTCATTGGCTCCCTGCATTCTCTTACTGATCTCAGCTTATCTTTCTTCCTCTGGCGCTTTCTACTATTTTAAGAAGTTGAATGTGTAAACTTTAACCATTTTTATTTCCTACTAGCCTGCATTCCACATGAGATCAGAAATTGTCTCACTTGTTAATGCCCATATCGCTGACCTTTAGCCTATACCTAGAATATATGTTCAAAAATCACGTGTAGAATGAATAAATAAATGAATGAGTGAGTGAATGATCTTTTCCCCTGACTATGGTCTTCGAAGCCTAAAGTTTTTGAAAGAACATGGAAAGAAAACAATAAAAACATGATCTGACTGGGATGAAATCAAGAGCAATTCTTATTTAGTCAAAGAGCTATTTGAACCTGTTCCTCCTCATCTCAAATTCTGGAGATAAGAATTCCTTTCTGAGTAAAACTAGAGAGTTTTTTAAATTATTCCTTCTACATATACACTAGCCAGGTCAGTGAAATGCAGAAATAATGACAATAACAGTATTTTTTATAATTGAAAGTGGGTTTTCTTTTTTTCTTTGTTTGTTTTTGTTTGCCTGTTTTGGAAACACAGTGGACTCAAGCATTTCCTCTTCCTTGCCTTCTCTCTTCTCACTGTGGTATGGAGAATGGCTCAGAGAAGCCCAGAAGTGGCAGCAAGGAGACCAGTTAGAGACGATAGCAGGTATTTAGAGGACTTATGATGGCAGCCTTGACTAGAATCGGAACTGAGGAAATAGAAAGAAGACAGGAAGAAGACAGGATTGGAATATATTTTTGAAGTTGATCTGAAAGAACCTGAAGAGCTTTGGAGCTGGGGATGAGAAAAAAGAATGACTTCTAGGTACTGTTCTGAGCTAACAAGTAGTTATTGGTGCCATTTATTGAGACTGGAAATATTGGGGGAGGAAAAGGTGTGGTGTGGTTGTGTGTGTGTGTGTGTGTGTGTGTGTGTGTGTGTGGAGGTAGGGGGCTGGTGAAATATGCATGTCACTTTTGTTTACTTTTTCTATTTGGAAATACCATTTGTGATACCTATCACATTGAAGAGGACATTTCTATTTGACAGCATTTTGAATCTAGAATTCAGAGATGAGCTCCAGGTTGGTGATGAATTTGAACTTCATCAACATAAAGCTGGTGTTTAACGCCATTATGTTAGATAAATCTGCTGCTTAGAAAAACTTATCCTCTTCTCTTTTGAACATAGATCAGTCTCAACCAAACCCAATGGGTATTTGAGTTCCAAAAGTAGACTTTAATATAAATATATCTTGCAAGAGAGAGAGAGAGAGAGAGAGAGAGAGAGAGAGAGAGAGAGAATAATATGCACCCTAGATTCATGGATTGAAGAAAACATATTAGGAGAAGTTAAAAATTTGAAGTCAATGTTACTGGAGCTATGGTTTAGGAATGGTTTAAAATTTTGTGGAATATCCTTAGACTCATAGACTCATAGAATTTCAGAGTTACATAGCATCTTAAAAAGCCTTTAGACTATTATCCCTTTAGAGAATAACTTTATACAATATTCCTGGTAAGTTATCAAAATGCCAGTGCTTATACATTTCCAGTGATCGGGAGTTCACTACCTTGTGACATAGTTTGATTACATTTGCTTTTATTTTTTGGATCATAAAGGATTAGCCTAATTATCTTTTCCCATTATAACACTGTAGCTATTTGAAGACAGTGATTATATGTATATATTTCTCTTTTCCACCAGCATTTATATCACTAGATTTTTTTCAGCCTTTTCTTCCAAGTCATGATCATTTTAGTTCCTGTATATCCCCCTCTAAATGAGCTACCATTTTTGTATGTAAATCTCGAAAGTTTTGTATCTTAAGATGTGTTATAATGATGTTGAAATCTTAGTGATGGTCAACAGATGAGACATTTAGTTGAAGGAGACTCTTGGAAATTTTGTGTGATGACGAGGGGAAATGAAAGGTCACAGACATAAGTCAAATATTTCTAGACTTTCTTACAGTTATTATAGGTGCCTGGGATAATTTATTTTCCCAATTATGGGGAATGTTTTAGCTGTTCATCTTATGTTTTGGCCTCAGCTCACAGAATAGAGATTTTCTGTTACACTTTAACTCTCTGGACACCTACTTACTTTTGCCTCCCTACGGGAAGGAGGAGATACTAACCTAAGAACTACATTTTATGAATAGGCAAAGACACTGATCAAAAGCACTCAGTGTTTATAAATTTGATCTTACTCTCTCTTGCCTTTTACCTATTTATGTGGTGAGCAACTCCACTGTCCCATTTTTTTTTTTTTTTATTTGCCTTTGAATGGATCAACTAGGCAGCTGGCTGGATAATAAACTGACTACTCTTCAGAGCTTCCTTAGTTTGCTCTCCTTTTGCAGGGCATGTCTGAATATATGGTTTCCAATGTAGAGATTTGAAATAGGAAGAAGGTTTGAGGCTTGGTTTAACTTCATATTTAAGTGATAATTTTTACTTCACCGTTTGTCAGTAGGAGATCTGGATATTCACCTAGTGAATCATAAATAGGTGTTTTGCTTCCAGTTTGGTTAATTTTATTTTAATATCTGTGGCATTTGTCAAAACTGCCAAGGGCAGGCTGGTGAGTAGTAGTCTAATTTCCCCCAACAAGCAAGAAACCTTACTTTCCATCTTCCACATGTGAACCTCATTGATGAATCTTCCTGATTTACACAAATTCACATTGATTTCCTTTCTCTATTCTCTTCATATTTTACAGCCTATAACCATAGCCTTAAGTGCTAAGTTACTTTCTGTCTCAAACATGATAGAAGCTGTTTTATGTCCTCTAATTAAATTGAAGGTAAAACTAGTTATTATATTTGAATTGGTTTTTGCAGTCACCTAAGTGAGTCAACATGGAGCTGACAATCTAAGTCCACAAAGACATCTTGATATTGTATATTAAAAATCACCATTTGATATTAAAATCCACAGTGTTTAAAACCCAGCTTCTCTTTTTTTAATGTAAATACTGTCCACGTATATAAAGTCATAATGCTGGTAAATAGAAGGCATCCATAAAATACATGGTGGAGGGCATTTTAACTGTGTCAAAATTAATTTGAAAAATTAGTCCCCCTGAAAAAAATCTAAAGAAAATTATTACTTTCTTGTTTTAATGCAAACACAGCCACCTCCTTCAGCTCTGCCCCCACCCCCACCCCTTGTGTTTATTATTCCTTCTCTGCCCTGCTCTGCTCTCTCCATCCCCTTTGCTTTCCACACCTGAATTACATGCCACGGAGGAGCATGCAAAATATTTCTAGTTGTCAAAATACAATCCATCAATGCTTGTTATATATTGCACCTAAATGAATCCATTTTAACTGAGGAAGTAGATACATCAATTTAAGTGGAATATTTTTGACAGTTTAATTCAATTTAAGTCCACTTTATTCAATTAGAAGGGATCTGAGAAGGAATGTAGGAGGATGGTGGGGGCGATAAACATGTCCTATTAGAGGAAAACAAATGCACTTCTTCACATTAAACTTGTCTGTAGACATTTTTACTTTAAAAAAGCGACATCGTAACAAGTTGTTAATTTATCTTTCCTTAACAAATGGTGGATTACTCACTTCATTTTATATTGCTCTTTCTTTGCTTTTGGCTGGATCCTGACAGTACTGAGAGATTACATGGAGAAGGAGAGAAAGAGAGACTCTTTTTCTAACTTGAGAGTTAGCTACGTTATGTTGGCCATGATTCATTGGATGAAGCTTTTGCTAAAAGGCTTGATCAATGCATAATGGCATTGACATTTTCAGGCTAGAGTGTGGATTTGAGATGAGAAAGCTATATTCTATAGCACTTTAGAGCATCTAAGAGTTTTGGTCTATCTTAATATACAGTGTTCAAAGATTGTTTGTCATGGTCGAAGTTTTGTAAATGAACCTGACACTACAAATCTCTGTAGGAAAACTCTAAGGCACCAATCAGACATAATAATGCCTACAAAACTTAGGAAAGTAAACTCAGTGAGGTAAACAGACTGGAGGAAAACAATAGGGAGTGGTAGGGGTTAGGTCAAGCTGGAGAGCATGCATTTCACCTAAAAGGAGAAATGAAACTGTACTTAACTCTTGCTCATCGTCATGGGGGAAAGTGCAGGCATAGTTGTACTGAAGTTTCTTGTTTTTCAAAAGAATACTTAAAAATTCATATACTTATGTCCAGGGCTGAATTTCATTCATGCACCTCCATCATGTGTTACTGTTTTAGAGCATTTTGCAGAACGAGCAAGTATATGCTCTGCTTGACACCGCTTCTCTCCTGTGTCCACGGCAGATGCTGCTCATTGATCACAGGGTTCTTCCCCACCGAGTCTAGAAATGAACTTAAAATTATTCCTAACAGGAACTGTAGGCAGCCACTACCAACCATTCAGAGTTGGTAAGCAAGAAGACATTCCAGACAAAGGAGATTTAGTCATTGTATTCAAAGACTTTACCATGCATGACAGACAATCTTAAAAACTCGAATAAAGAATTGTGAGACACTAACTTACAATAATTATACCTCGTTATTTGATTGTCTTGTTCAACTTATAAATTATGTTCAAATATATTGTTCTAATTAGTCACAAAGATCCTTATGAAGTAGCACAGAAATTGTGTCCATATTAAGATGGAGAAAACTGATATTCAGAGAAATTTAGTGAGTAGCCAAAGGTCACACGTCTAGTAATTAGAGGCATATAAAAGGAGTAGCTCAGGTAACTGGAGAGCTATATAGTTTTTAAAAATTATGGAGAAAAATCCACAGGGAAAGAAGAATTAAGCTTACAGTACTAAAGCAAAAGTAAGCAATGAGTTTCCACAGAGGAGTCTGTTAACCTATTTACATCCCCTTTAATTACTAAGTACAGCTGGGGAAACAATGCTGGGGCTTGCCAAGTAAACCCACGCCATTAGAGCTAAGTGACCATTCCTGACACTTTATGGTGATTTTTCTCATACTTTCTCTGTTGACATTAAGCAGAGATTTGGTGGGGAAAGAGGGAGAGAAAGCAAGCAATAAATACTGAGACATTCAAATCAGAGAACTTTTTATTGTTCCCTCTAACCTTTATTTTCTACCCGGGTAATCATATTGCCTGTCCACTGTGGTGACCATTCAAGTGTTTGTCTTGGGGGATTTTCTAAAATAATTAACCTGGATTCTTCCCATATATGAAAGAGAATCCTCTGAGAGGGGCATAACTGCCATTGATCTTTCCAACAAAAAAGAGTCGATGACCCCCTGTCACCATTCCCTAATCAAAGTGCTGCTGTGATGACGATGAGAAGGAGGAATGCTTATATTTGTAATTTTCCCTATTTGTACATTTTTAATGAACTATAACACGCTTTCACATCTTGCTTTACATTTGATTGTCACACACACACACACACACAAAAACCTGTTAGGTAAACAGAGCAGGTAGTATGAGTGGTAGGAAAATCGATGCTTGCAATCTTCACCAATTAAATGTCAAAATCAAATCAAATAAAAGCAATTGCAAAAGCTAACATTTGAAATACAGAAACATGGACAGGGAGATCTTAAGACAAATACCAGTAGACACAGTAGAATTATACAACCATTTGGTAGTCGTTAGAACTCTAAACACCTACCCACTCACTTTAGTTTAGTAATTGTTGGCTTTTAGAGTTAATGCTTAGATTAATAATCTTTATGGTTAACAGAGGTGATTATATTAGAACTAGCCAATTGTCCATGTTAATTTTTAGAGAATGTGCTGCTATTTGTATGCAGTATTTTTCAAAGTATCTGATAGTACATATTGTTTTAGCAAAGTCTTTTCTTTGGCAGATTAGCCAGCCAGAATTTCTTCTGTCACATGTTACTCTATACAGCTAAAGACTCAATAATATCACATAGTTCATAGGCAGCTCATTAATGATTTCAATAATGTACATATAAGTATAGCGAACAAGTTCCAAACTACAATCTAGGGAATGCTATCTCCACAGATGTTAGACAATATGAACAAAAATGTTAAAAATTTTCAATAAGTTTGGGAAATACTGTGGTGAACAACACTAAATGGTTTCCTGTAAGATTTCTTAGGATTGTTAATATTCTTATGTGCTTTGTGAATCTCCAAAGGCTCTGGCAGTCTGCTGCTTGTCTCAAAATTATGTGACCAAAGAAATGATTTGTTGTTTTCCTAGGGCATCTTACATGACTACTGGTCCATGGAAAACACATTTAGAGATGCTGAACCGATATTGGTATAAACACTTGATTTGATTTTCTAATCTTTTTTTTAAAAATCAATTTTTACTTGTTTTTTAAAATAAACTTTAAATTTTAGATCTGCTGAATTATTTTGAAGATGGTACAGATCTCCTGTATACTGCACACCTAGTTTCTTCTATTATTAATATGTTACAATAGTATGGCATATGTCACAGTTAACAAACCAATATTGCCATGCTCTTATTAATTAAATATGCTTTATTCAGATTTCCTTCATTTTTCCCTGATGTCCTTTTTCCTGTTCCAGGATATAATCCAGGATATCACATTACATTTAGAATTCATAGCTCCTTAAGCTTCTCTCAGTTGCATGACAGTGTCTCAGATTTCCCTTGTTTGTGATCAGTTTGACAGTTTTTGTAGAGTACTGGCCAGGTATTTTGTAGAATGTGTCTCAACTGGGGTTTAACTGATGCTTTTTCTCATATTACACTCGGGCAGTGTGTTTTCAGAGAAAGACCACAGAAAAAATGTGTCATTCTTATCACATCATATCAAGGGGACATACTATCAATATGTCTTATCACTTTGATCACTTGGCTTGAGGTAGTGTTGTAAGGTTTCACCACTGTAAATTCGTCTTTTTTCCCCTTTCCTTTCCATATGTAAGGCATGAGGAGTTATGTTTCATTGTAATTTGTTCCCACTATAAAATTGGACTTCTTTTCAGTCACGAATATCCTGTAACATATCACTTCATCAAACTATTTTTCTTTCTTTTTAATCTCCTAAACCCAAAGCCTATAGACATGCAACATTCTCCTTTATGAACATTGAATAAACAGACAGCCCTCATTCTCCCTGTAGGACCCCCTCCAGCAACCAGTTTTAATGACTTTCTTGGAAAACTCTTACCACCTCCCCAAATAGCTCTGTCTCCTTCAGATTTTCAACCCCTTGGCCTTTCCTTCCTCCAAACCCAGACTCAACTAAAAATTATCTCGCCAATTTTACCAGTGTTTTCTTATTTCACATCTATTGATCAATTTTCTGGAAATTTTTATTTATTTATTTAGATTATGTATTATTATTATTTTTTTTTTTTAGAGAAAGGGAAAGAAGGAGAGGGGGAGTAACATTGATGTGCAAGAGAAACATTCATCATTTACCTCTTACGCGCCCCCAACCAGGGATCTGGTCCACAACCCAGGCATGTGCCCTGACCGGGAATCAAACCAGGAATCAAATCGGCCACCTTTCAGGCTGCAGGACAATTCCCAACCCACTGAGCCACACCAGTCAGGGCTCATCTTTCTTTGTCTTCTTAATGACACACTCACTGTGCTCTGCTGGCCTGACTCACTAGTGCATTTATCAAATGTCTCTATCAGCTTCTTAGTTTATTCTTTCCCGAAGATGTCAATCTGGAGTTGTTTTGTTTTGTTTTTTAATTATTTCTCTTGTTTGCTCAATCTACATATCTTTGGGCAACTCCATCCACTTTTGGGGTGATATGGGCTGCAAATCTGACTAGTCATGAATCTATACTTTGGGGCAAAATCACCTTGTTGAGCTCTGTATCAACACAAACAAACACTTCATAGATATCATTATCAGGGGTGGTGGCATGTCATGGTAAGCAGAGTCAGTATTTCCAAAATATTCCTCAATTATCTTTCCTGTCCCACCTCCTTCTGTTGTTCTCATCTGTACTCTCTGGTAGATGAAATTTACATTTGCATGTGTTTCTTACTCTGGCATTGATATTAGCAGACACCGAAGTTAAAGATGGGAACTTAGCCAAGGCTCCTGAACCCTCATTCCTCACCTGCTTTAGAAGCAGCTGCTGCGTGTGCTCGCTTCACTGTGAGGACTTGAATTTCCCAGCACCCCATCACCGCCCTCAGGAAATGCTAAAGCCTTGTCTGGTTTCCAATCCCCTCTGCAGTTCCAGTCGCACGTATCGGAACACCCTTTGCCAGAACTCTAAAGCAGCTCTCGGGCTTCAAAGTTGGTGGCAGAGCAAGCTGTTGAATGTCAGACATTCAAAGTAAGCCTGGCCAATCAATAAGTTCCCAAGGAGGCTGTATTTTCACAAGTTACCCAGGAAGTGCTCAAAAGAGATAGAATAGCTAAGCCTTTTCTGGATGACTATTTGATCAAAATAATTTTAAAGGTGTTGAAAAATTTAGCATGAAAAAGAAAAAACACTTTTTTTCCCCACCGACAATGAGTCACTTCTGTTGTCTTGACAGCATTGACTGAATAATTTGAGCTGAAGGGATGAAGTGGGTGGGGTAGCTTTGCTTAATACAATCCTCGCCTCCTGCTCCCGCCTCTGAGACAGCACATTAATCAGCCTCAGTTGACTGTCTCATTT
Organism: Furipterus horrens; assembly: GCF_987537825.1. NCBI lineage: Eukaryota > Metazoa > Chordata > Mammalia > Chiroptera > Furipteridae > Furipterus > Furipterus horrens. Next base: position 191,066,749 of record NW_028327174.1, read on the forward strand.
CTCTCTTAAATAGTACCTGTACCAAATGTGAGATGATGCATGTGTTTAATTCCTAGAAGAGATGGCTGCAGATACAGAGTTCACGGGAAAAAGAATGCAATTACAGAAGTGTGGTTGAAGGAGGCTGAGGTGGGTTTGAGGATGCTGAAGTTTTATTTCCTGTTTTAACTAATTTCTTGGGTATCCTGGAACATCAGTTCTCAACTAACAGAGATGAAATAGGCCTTACAGAAAACCTAGTCCAAATCCCTGATTTTACAAATGAGAAACTGATGTTCAGAGAGGTAAAGCGATAGTACTAGCATAAGGGACTCAGATCTTTTGATTCTTATCCCAGCAAATGATTTGTCATTTGAATTGAAATCATAGTAAGCTCCTTTGGATCTGTTTTCTTAGCATATAATCCTTGCTCAGTTGCTTGCCAGTTGGCCACAATTTTATTAAAAATGCACCTGGGATAGTGACAAATTCATAGCACCAAAGTCACCCTTATTTTCTGGACATCCTGAGCAATTTACACGAGGACACTCACATTTTTCATGAAAGTTTCTTTTGTGACAAATACCTTAGATATTTTTTAAATACTTTGGAGCTGGCTGTATTTAAAGTTCCTGAGTTTTTTATTCAGTAGTGTGTCGATAAATGTTTAATAACTGGATCTCTGGGGAAGTTGGGGGAAGAAGACATAATCTGTAGTGTCTGCCGATGTCCATGGTTTAAATACACCCAATGTGGCCTCGTTCAAGCTTCTAACGTAAGTCAGGGACACAAAGTTAGGAAGAAATGTTGAGTTCTTATTTTCCCCCTCTGCACAAATTTATCTATCAATTTTATTTAAACGACTGCCAGCTATTTTACTCCAATCCAGAACTTCTCTTTAGTCTCCATCCAGCATTTCCACCCATTATCTGCTATACACCTTATTATATTTGCGTATGACTCAAATTATTATCCTCCCACATCAGCCCTACTCCTTCTGATTTGTCATTTTCAACATCACCAACTTTCTGACAAAAATTCAAGATGCCACACCTTTGCTCTTAACTTTTCATTCATCCTCGCCCCCGCATCTAACTTGTGCCAAAGCGCTACTAAACCTACATACACATTATCTGTTGCATTCAGACTCTCATTATCTTGATTTGTGAGTTCCAGATTATTTGCCCTGCTGAAAGGGAACCTGAACAATTCTCTTGCTTCAAAGATCTCCTTTGACATGTATATGAGTCAATTTTTCTAAATGTAAGAACATTTAATTTGTCACAACTAAAATACCTCCCATGGAGAGCATCCTTTCAAAGGTGTAAAGGACTCACTCATATATCTCAGAAGCATAGCACGTGCCTAGGTTCTCTGCTCAGGATATCATAAAGGTCAAATCAAGGTGTCACCCAGACCGAGTGCAATACTGGATCCTCTAGGGAAAGACAAACAAAACAAACCCTCTCCCATGCTCAATCTTATTGACAGAAATTAGTTCCTTGTGTTTATAAACTTAAGGTTTCTATTTACTTCCTAGTTGTTATCAAATATTGCTCTAGATTTTAGATGCCACCTGCATACCTGGCCACATGGTCACCTCCATCTTAAAGTCAATAACAGAACATGAAATCATTCTCTTACTTCCAAATTACTGACTTCCTCTTCAGCCACCAGCCATTTTACTTGAAAGTGCTCATGTGATTCAGTCACGCTCACCTGGTCAGTCGCTCAGCCTGAAGGTCTTGATTTGGAACTCCAATTACATTTGAAACGTCCCTTCACAGCAGTGCCTACATAAGTGTTGACTGGATCACTAGGAGAAGGTGTATGTACACCAGAGGACAGGAATTTGGGGGTACTATGTCAGATTTCTGCATACAATGCCATCTGTTGATCCTTTGTTTGAAAAGCTTTCGTTTTTCTCTTCCTTGACATTCTTTAAGTCAGAACTTCAATGTGAGCCATATGGAGTCTCTTTCCTCACAATCTAAAAATTCTATGCTCTCTTTCCAACTAGTTTATATTAACTCTTTGATTTTTTTTCACTGTAATTATCTATTGTTACTCCATTTGTTTGCTTGTTCCTTCTCTGTCATTTTCTGTCCTGTCAGAAATAAGCCCTATGAAGGCAAAGAGAGATTTCTGTCTTGTCCAGCAATTTATCATTATCGCCTATGCTGTAAGTTCTAGTTAATGTACTGAAAGATTTAGTAGTTTTATAATAAATACACTAATTGAGTCATTTAAGGCTTGATGATGGCATGTGAAGACCTGAGAAAATGTTTGCAAGGACACTTCCACTCCTCGTAGGAAGTTCTCCCATATTGTCCTCTGAAACTGACCATAGTCTAGGTAAGAGTTAATTATCTCTTCATTCTTCTCCTTTTTGTATTTTTATTGTGGAAGTTTTCAAATATACACCAAAGTACAGGTAGTAGTATAATGACCCTTAATAATCCCATAATTCACTTCCAAATATTAACACTAATATTTTGCCAGTCTTAGGACATTTAAAGTCTCAATTTCTTTTCCTAGAATATTTTAAACCAAATTCCAGACATCAAGTAATTTCTTTTATAAATAATTTGCTATATGTTTACAAGTAACTAAGACAGAAATGTTCTTAATATTATGAACTATTATCTAATATTCAATACATACTCAAATTTTCTAACTCCTATGTTTGACTTAGCATATAATAAGGTCTACATATTGTATATTATGTCTTTAAAAACTTTTTAATTCAATAATTAAGGTTAGTATTTAAAATGACATTGTATTTATTTGTCCTGCATAGTAGCACAACTTCCAAAAGTGACTGACTACTAATTCTATTTTATCTACCTTGGTTCTCTCTTCTCTATGTTGTCTTTGCTCCTAGGCTTTTAAGTAGACAAAATTAGGAATTGTTTTTTTTTAAAGTTATCATGAATTCATATGATATTTCAAATTCAAATTTTAAATTGAGAGTTTTTATATAAATTCTTTGATTTCATACTTACATTATATACTATTATGTTGATGATCTTTATTCTTAACAAAATTTCCATTATCACTTATTTGCATGTATATACATGTATGCATATGTACGTATTATAACTTAAAAAAATAGTATCACCATTATTGACAATAACACTACTGAATGTGGTTTAAAGAATACTTTGTAGATTTTGTTTGTAGGCTACCATCAGGGAAAAAATCAATCAGATTTCTGTGTTATAAAATCACTGATGATAAAGCTTATTTCTCTGTTGCAATGCAGCCAACTTGATAAATGGTTTGGTTCATTTGTTAAAGTGTGTTTTTATTTATTTTCTTTTTAAGTTCAATTTTGTTTTTAATTTGTAAAATATTTACATGGTTTCAAATTTAAAAACTATAAAAGGAGATACATTTATAAAAGTATTATGTTCTTTTCTGTCCCTCCCTTTACCATGTTCCCTTCTTGGTCCTAGGGATAACCATTTTTATTAAATTTGATTTACTTTTTTATCATTTGTATGTGTGTGTTCACAAGCATGTGTCTGTTTCCCTTAAACATATACACATAATGTAGCACACTTTAAATTCTGATCTTCATTTTCCTCTTTCCCTTCTACTAAGAATATATCTTGAAAGTATTTCATAATCTCTATGAAGAGCTCTTATTTATTCTATTTTACAATCTTTTAGTAGTTCATTGTGAAAACGTATCATGGTTTATTATTGAAAGACATGGGTATTTGTAATTACAAAAATTAGATCCAATCTTATAGTAATTACTAAAAGAAAGATGTAATAAATATGTGCATATGTCATTTTATACTTTGACAAGTTCAACTAACTTTTGATAGAGCTGCTACAAATAGTAGCAGAACTCCCCGAGCCTTCCCTCCCTCTTCCTTTCCAAATATACCTTCCTCCCTAGGGAAGACTATTTACCGGCTATGCTGTGTGAACTCTATGTAAAGTCTCACTTCAGAATCCTTACCAAAATTACTTCTTCTCGCTCCTCTATCTAGCTATATTTTATTCCTTATTCAGGTCACATATTGAACTCCAGCTTTTCCATATATTGCCCCATGACCGATTCATCTACTGTTGCGTTCTTTCTGCTTTGAAATTGCGTAACAGGATTACTCCTCTTGGAACATAATCAGTAACCGTCTATAGTTTTATTACAATGTGGCAAATGTCAGGATCATATTATTACAATGAAATATTAAGTAAGGTAGAAACCATCACTTTTTTTTTCTGTATCTTTTATAGATTCTACCATTGGATTGATTACCAAGATAAGCATGCCATAAAAGTACTTACTGAATTGAATTAAATCAAATTGAATTGATTCTCCTGGATCATCAGTATTTTCTGGGGCATGATATAGTTATTCTACTCTGAGTGAACATACCTTTCTGAAACACAAAGTACAGTGGGACTTTTCTTAAAAAATGATTTCAAGATATATCTTATACAACAAAGAAAAACAGTCATATAAACAGAAAGATGGGTTACAAGACAGCCAGAGAGGAGTATTACATGGGTTTGATTTAAAGGTCCTGATTCTATGTTGCATGCATAATATAATAAAATAAACCCATATTTAAAAATTTCTAGGAAACATAAAGTTTCCATAAACAAAATTCAACACTGAACAGAATCATGTAAAATAGCAAAAGAGAAACATAAGATATTTTTTATTATTGATTTTTAAGGGGGAGGGAGACAAAGAGAGAGGAGAGGGAGAGACAGAGGGGGAGAGAGATGCAAGGGGAGATACCGAGAGTGAGACAGTGATTTGTTGTTCCACGTATTTATGTATTCTTGGTTGATTCTTGTATGTGTGCTGAGTGGGGATAAAACCTGCAACCTTAGTGTATATGCCCTGACTGAAGATCTAACCCACAATCTTGGCATATTGGGACAATGCTCTATAATCAACTGAGCTACCAGTCAGGGCACATCAGAGAAGGAAAACTCTGACTCCAAAAAACCTCCGCTGCCTTGCGGCATACCTCTTCAGGGGAAAGGCTAAGGGAGTAAACCCCGACAGAAAATCCGGAGCCGGAGTCCCTAAGGCGGTTTGACGTTGTAGTCAACACCGGCAACTCCTGCGGCGCACCTGAAGCCAAGCTGTATTGACTCCGTCTTTCCCTTGGACCCTTCAGCTGCGAAGAGAGGGGGGGTCTGCTGCATGGGCAACAGCAGACCCTCCATATCACCCTGCCCAGGCTCTGTAGCTTCAGCTTCACTGGAGAGGACACTCCAGCGTCATCGCAAGATGTCGATTCAACACGGGAGGAGACAGATACCGTGTCACTCCCGAGTCGGACTGCACAGCCATTCTCGGCGGTGCAGATAGACTCTTAAGAAGCTACACCGTCGTCTCTCGAGACGGACGGCTGCCGACGACGACCTGGTCAGGGCAAAACATAAGATCATTACAACTGACTTTAAATTTGTTTTTTCACTTTCCAGCTATGTTACATTGGACAAATTACTGAAACTCATTGAGACAAAGGGAATAGTAACAAGGGCCCCAAACCACAAAATAGTTGAATATCACAAAATAGTTAAATGTGATTATTGACTAAGCATTGCTAGTTATAATTTCATAAGTAAGGAATTAAAACCAAGATGGTAAAATGATTTCCATGAAGTCACACAAAAGCTGGTGACAATTTCTTTAAGTTAAACTCAATATCTTTGTTTTAGATCCAGCTGTACCTCTACCAGGCCTTCAATGTTTCACTGTACCACTTCCTAGCATTGATGAAGGACCCTTGGATTGCCTTCTTCCACTAGTTTCAATAAAACGCACAAACTGACACCTATATCTAGTCACTATGGACTTGTCTGCTACCTTTTCATCTAGAACTAGTAAAATATCTTTGTTTTTGAACTACTTGATGTGGAATTTCTTTCTTATAAGAACTTGAGCTTTGGCCTGTCCCTTCACCATATATGGACCAAAACGATCACTTCCAGAGTCATGATTTGCAGTCACTTTAAGCTGTCAACCCACAAGGGAAAAGTTCTGAATCTCATAACTTCAAGAGTCAAGTGGTCTTTCCAAGTCAGATTTTTTTTTATTATGCTTAAAAAACCAATATAGCATTCTTTAGCTCTTCAGGCTTCCAAGTCTCCAATGTCAGTTCCCGAAGTAACTAGAAATCCTGCCAAATCTGACCTTCTTTAAACAGCATATCTCTCTTTTTTCCAGGGGAAAACTGTAAAGATCAAGTCACAGCTGCATGAAAGTACCTAATTAAACAAGTGTAGGAAAGCAGAGAAAGGTCAGGTTGTCAAAAATCATTGCTGTATCTTTACTGGATTGTATTTAAAGACTGATTGCAGCAAAGAAAATAACTCAATAAGGTGTATGAGACTGGAATAACAAATGAACACAAGGGGCAGGCTTCTGCCTGGCACATAACAAAAGATTTTGAGATAAAAATCAAGGAAACAAACCAAGGGAAATGAAAGGGAGAGAATATGTGGAGAGAAAAACAAACAGCTAATATTAATATGGAAAAGAGGTTCCATGGGCCAAGTGATAGTTCATCTACTTGATTTTTTTTCTTCTTAAATCAAACTGTGAAAATAATAGGTGTGAGAGATAGTGAAAGAAGAGGCAAGTGTGATCACATGATCAAGATAAAATAGAAAAAATGGAAATTAAGTGTTTTAAATCACCAAAACATATTTAGTCAGGTGTGGGGAATATTTTTAACTACTTATAATGATTCAGAGCTTCCTATGCTGCATTTTGTTTATCTTAGGAAGTTTGTAGGCATTTTATTTCTCTTTTACCCTTCCTTTTAATATGAGCTGAAGTTGGATGAGACCTCTAAAGAGCTCACACAAAAAAACCAAAGTACAAAATCATTGTTCCAAATGAGCACCTTCTTTCTTGAAAAAAAGAAAGAAATATTTTTCTTTCCCCAGTCTACTTTATTTTTTGAAATAGTGTTAACATCAGCCCATGGGAAATTCTGTGGACTGCTACTTAGCACGAGTGTAATTTTCAGTTCAGTGCACTCTCTCCTGAATCTCCAAGGATGTGTAATCTGAAGGATGGGCTTTGTGGCCTCTGGGAATGAAGTACTTATATTTTTGTAATTAAGGTGGAAAATACATTTTTCGTATTCTTTGATAATACCTATCAATTCAAGGGAGAACATATACAATAGCATTTACTACCTAAAACACATAGGATGTGTGCAGGTGGGTGTAAATATTTGTTTATTCTGTCAGAGGCCTTTAGATCATTTTTTCCTCTATGACAGCATTTAAATATTTATAAAATAAACAATAATAGAATCTATAATTTTTAAAAAAGGAGAAAGTGTATGTTGATTACTGTGAAAGATGAGAATTCTTCCCTTTTCCTGATCTCCCAGAATGCCATGGGCCCCATCTTGCCATGAATAACTGACGATGCATTCAGATAGTTCACTATTGCAAGTATAATTGCAATTTGTTGTAATTTCTGCTTAAATTCCTCCCTGGCGCAGTTGATTTATTTTGTAAATCAGTGCATCTGAAGGGTGTACTGTGTCGCATTATAGGTCTTTGATATAGAACCTTTGTTTCATAACAGGGAAAATAATTAGCTTTTGGATAAGCTTGAGTTGGGATGTCAGGCACTATCCATGGTGCTGAAAGAAATTATTAGCGCTGAGCTAATGAAGGCACTCAGCCAGGCTCTGCCACCTTACTAATTTGTCTCTTTGGGACTTTAGTAAAATTAAAAATAAAATAAACACAAGATAAGATAATTTTATAGTATAAACTAGTAAATTTTCTGATAGACTATAGGGATCCCTGATAAAACTAAATTTAAGGGAAATTATCATTTACCTAAGAGTTTGTGGCCATCCAAACATTATTTCCTTTAGTGTTGTTGATGGAATAATTTAAGCATATTTTAATTAACTTTTATATAGGTTTCTCTATTTGGGATTTCAAATATTTTTTGAAAATGATCAGCAAGTTGCAATGTCAGCACTCATCCTCACCATGTAAGGGTCTAATTTCAGGCTATCCTCTTCCAGACTACAAAGTAAACTTGCATTAAAGGTAAATATTATAGAAGAGGTAGCAGTAAGTGAGTGATAGTTGGTTTTGAAGAGTAACATTTTACCAAAGAGTAACAAATGCTTGTATGTTTCTTTCCTTTAACATTACTAAAATAAAATCTAATTGTCGAGTGCCTCATTCTCCCTTTGACTTTTGATGTGTTGGAACTTGTTTGCATTGCAACCAATAGCACGTGTAACTTGATGCTAGTTAGCGGGGTATGTAGGTCAGCTCTAAGCAGGAAAATCACCAACTGGTTATTTTATTCTCTTATTAGGTTATAAAATAGCACTCAGGTATACATCAGTAAATGCAAAACTATGGTCCTGGGGAAAAATAATCACATTAAATTGAGCTTCATGAATAACAAGTGTGGTTCCATTTTGCTTCATTTTGTTCATTTTAAAACCAGCATTAGTTTTCTGGTGGAACATAGCTTTGTTAGAATGATTCACTGTCTTTAATATTAGTGATTATAGTCCATTTCAATTACACAGTATGTTACATAGTTTGTTGCATTACTCTCCATATCTCTGCTATTTGACTCTGCTGGGAATGGTTTAGTGTAGCAGTGATAAGAAGTTGGGGTTCTGTGGGTGGGATGAAACTTTTATAAACATTTATGTGGTAATGTGGAGAACTTTCTTTAGTAAGCTTGTGAAAATCTCAAGATAGATAGGTGAGATTTATAACTTATATCACTTGACACTAATATATTATCATCTCTATCTTCAATATAAATGTTTTTCAAAATTTACATAAAATTTATGGAGATATAATTTATATACAATAAAACTATCCATTGAAATGTGTAATCTGAAGAGTCTGATAAAGACATATGCTCATAAAACCATCCTACCAATTGGATACAGTACTCCCCTCACCCCAATATATTTACTCATGTAGCTTTCCAGTGCATCTGCTCAACCACTCAATCCGGGTAACCTGAGATTATTTCTATTACAATTAACTAATTTTTATATTTCTATAAATTTATATAAGGAAAATAATAGAGAATGGATGCTTTTGTGTCTTGCATAATCGTGAGACTCACTTATGTTGTAGTTTTGAGTAACTTGTTTTATAGCGGAGTTGTATACCATTGCATACATATGCCATAAATACCCTAATTAGTTGTGCTTTCATGGATGATACACAGATATTTGTTTCCACTTTGTCGTTATTTTGAATGAAGTGACTATGAACATTTCTGTACTTTTTGTGTGCACATATGTTTTTATTTGTCATGTGTAAATATCTAGAAAGGCAATTACTGAGTCATATGGTTAAAAATATGCTTAACTTTATGAGAAATTACTAAGTGTTTTCCAGAGTACCAATTTAAATCTTATCAGCTTTATATGACATTTCCAGTTTCTATTGTTGTGAATCAATGATTGGTTTTGTCAGACTTTTTAAAAATTGTTTTTCTATTACAGTTGCACCAGTTTTTTTCCCCCTTTGCTCTCTCCTGCCCAGGTTTTGCCAGACTTTTAATTTTCGTTATTCTAGGATATGTTGGTGTGCTCTTTCTTGTGATTTAAAACTAATTTCCTTTATAACTGATGTAATCAAAATTTTTTTTTGTTTATTAGCCATTATGGTACTTTCTTTTTTAAAGTGAATCTTTACATCATTTTCCCAACTAGTGTGATTATTTTACTATTATTAGAGTTGTAAAAATGCCTGTAATATATATGGTTTAAAAAAAACCATGTACTTGCAATATTTTCTTCAACTAAACAGGTTTTAAAAAAAATTATATACAGTGTATTTAGGTGAACTGTTAGTTTTTAGTTTATTCTAAGAAATGTTTGCCTATTCCAAAGTTCCAAAGATTTTTTTTCTTATCCTAAATTTAGACAAATGTTTATGTCCATAAAACCATCACTACAATCAAGGTAGTAAACATACTCTTTGCCCCCAAAATTTCCTCCTGCATTTTGTATTCTCTTGCTTTTGCCCCCTCCTCGAATCCACTTGCTTGTTTACAGAAAACCAGCATAATGCTTATTATCACAATAGATTAGTCTACATTTTCTAGAAATTTATATAAAAGAGATTGTATAGAAAGTAGTATTTTCTGTCATTGTAATCTTTTCTGATTCATTCGTGTTGTGTGTATCAAAACTATTTTACAGAGTACTTTTGTTTTTGCTGAGTAGTATTTATTATATGAATGAGCCACATTGTGTTTATTCATTCACCTGTTGATGAACATTTGGGCTATTTCTCACTTATACCTGTTATAAATAAAGGAGCGTGTGTACACAATTTGATAGCCAAAGGTGTTGTGCTCACTGGGTAAACATATAGAATTAGAATAGCCAGGGTATATGATGGGTATATACTTAATATTTTTAAAAGAAACTGTCAACCTGTCTTTCAAAGTAATTGCACCATTTCACTTCCGTCTAACATGTATGAGAATTCCAGTTCCTCCACATCTTTGCTTCCACTTGGTATGACCAGTCTTTTCATTTTAGCTCTTCTAATGTGTGTATTGGTCTTAACTTGCAATTCTCTAATAACATAATATAAAGCATCTTTTCTTGTGTTTACTTGCCATCTGTGTTTCTTCTTTGAAATATCTTCTTTAATTTTTAGCCCAAAGTGCTGTTTTAAACTTCAGGTTTTCTAATCTAGCTGGCTGCAAAACAAGTACTGTGCTTGTTTTTGAGTGAACACCAATTCCCTCTAACTCTTTTGGTTGATTCTTCTCTTGGCTTCAGGTAGATTCCTCACACACACACTGCTCAGATTAACACTCTTCTGAATACTCAAAGATGGCTGTCCCCTACATGCTAGTGTGTCTGGTTAGCTTATAGCTATCCTATTCTCTTTGAACCCTGGCTGGTTTGGCTCAGTGGATTGAGCGTCAGCCTGTGAGCTAAGTGTCGCTGGTTCGATCTTCCAGTCAGGGCACATCAGAGAAGGAAAACTCTGACTCCAAAAAACCTCCGCTGCCTTGCGGCATACCTCTTCAGGGGAAAGGCTAAGGGAGTAAACCCTGACAGAAAATCCGGAGCCGGAGTCCCTAAGGCGGTTTGACGTTGTAGTCAACACCGGCAACTCCTGCGGCGCACCTGAAGCCAAGCTGTATCGACTCCGTCTTTCCCTTGGACCCTTCAGCTGCGAAGAGAGGGGGGGTCTGCTGCATGGGCAACAGCAGACCCTCCATATCACCCTGCCCAGGCTCTGTAGCTTCAGCTTCACTGGAGAGGACACTCCAGCGTCATCGCAGGATGTCGATTCAACACGGGAGGAGACAGATACCGTGTCACTCCTGAGTCGGACTGCACAGCCATTCTCGGCGGTGCAGATAGACTCTTAAGAAGCTACACCATCGTCTCTCGAGACGGACGGCTGCCGACGACGATCCTATTCTCTTTGTACTCTCTCAGCTTCATCTGCTGAACTTGGGATCTAGTGGTTTCCACTTGTGTTACCACTAACTATATCATTCCCTGAAAACTCCCAATTCTGTAAGTTGGGAAATGATAGGACTAACTTTATTTCTCATCTCATAGAAATCACTCTCCTTGTTGCCTGGCGTCTGAAAAACATTGTCTCTAATATTTTTTTGTTCATTTTCTTTTGTGGTTTTTTCAGGTAGGAGGGTAAATCCAGTCTCTATTTACTATCTTGACTCAAAACAGAAGTCTCCATATCCTTGCTATTCATTTTCTTGCTTCCCCACTCTCTCTCTGGGCTAGGAACTCTGGTACAGAGTTGAACTGAAGCAGTACTAGTGAAAACCATTGCCTTGTTCTGGGTTTAGAGAAAAATATTTATTTTTTCCCCATTAAGTATTTTCTTAACTGCAGGGTTTTTATGGGTGCTCTTTATCAAGTTAAATATATTTTGTTTATTCTTTGGTTGCTAAGTTTTTATATTGACTTTTATCAAATCATTTTCTGCATCATGAGAGATCATGTGCTTTTATTCTGTTCCAATAATGTTATGAATTATATTGATTGACTTTCAAATGTTAATCCATACCTTAAATCCCTAGATAAACCACATGTTGTCATATTATATCATTCTTTTTATATATTGGTGGTTTTATTTTGCTAGTACTTTGTACAGCATTTTTTTCCTATTTCTGTTTATGAGGAATATTTGTTTATAGTTCCTTTTCTTATAACATCCTTGTGAGCTTTTGGCATCAGCATTATGCTGGAGTCATGCAAGACATGGGGCAGGTCCTGTTATCCTTCATTTGCTGAGCTTGTATAAGATTGATATTATTTCTACCTTATGTGTTTGAAAGAATTTACCTGTGAACACATCAGACTTATGTAGTTTTATTTTGAGAACATTTTAAATTATAAATTCCAGTTTTTATTAACTGGGTAGCTTTTTAAATTTTCTGTATTTTCTTGTGGTAATTTTGGTAATTTGTATCTCTCTTAAGTTGTTTATCCATTTCACATAAGTTGACACTTTTGGGGGGATTAATTATATCCTTCTATTTTACTTTTAAAGTTTGCAGAACTTGTGTAATTTTTCTTTCATATTCGTCGTCGTCGGCAGCCGTCCGTCTCGAGAGACGATGGTGTAGCTTCTTAAGAGTCTATCTGCACCGCCGAGAATGGCTGTGCAGTCCGACTCGGGAGTGACACGGTATCTGTCTCCTCCCGTGTTGAATCGACATCCTGCGATGACGCTGGAGTGTCCTCTCCAGTGAAGCTGAAGCTACAGAGCCTGGGCAGGGTGATATGGAGGGTCTGCTGTTGCCCATGCAGCAGACCCCCCCTCTCTTCGCAGCTGAAGGGTCCAAGGGAAAGACGGAGTCGATACAGCTTGGCTTCAGGTGCGCCGCAGGAGTTGCCGGTGTTGACTACAACGTCAAACCGCCTTAGGGACTCCGGCTCCGGATTTTCTGTCGGGGTTTACTCCCTTAGCCTTTCCCCTGAAGAGGTATGCCGCAAGGCAGTGGAGGTTTTTTGGAGTCAGAGTTTTCCTTCTCTGATCTTTCATATTACATATATGAAAATTTGTGTTTTCTGTTTTGTTCAGTCTAACTAGTGTTTTCTCATGTTTAACATTAAAACATTTTTTTTAATTTACTTTTTCTATTTTTGTCTAGTTTATGTTTTATTAATTTTCACTTTTATCTTTTTTATTCTGTCTTATATTTACTTTAAATTGATGTGCTCTTTTATCTAGGTTCTTATGATGGATAATTATATGAGATTTTAATTTTTTTCTTTCCTACTTTAGGGGTTTAAAACTATAACTTTTATAAGCATTGCTTTATATATACCACATGAATTTATACATACATTTTCTTTTCCATTGAGTTAAAAATATTCTTAATTTTTACTTGTGCTTTCTTCTTTGACCAAGAGTTGTGCATACGTGTGTATTTAATTGTCAATTCTTTGGAGAATTTTTTTGGGTATCTAATTAATTCCATCATTGTGAGAGAACATACTCCATATAATTTCAATGATTTTAAGTATATTAAGTCTTTTTCAATGAGTCAGATTATGGTCTATTTACATAACTGGTCCGTGTGTATGTAGACAAAATATGTGTCTGCAACTTTGTGTGAAGTTCTGCTGTTATCAAATAGATAACATGCTATTTAAACATCCTATGTTTTACTGATTATTCCATCGATTACTGAAAAAAGAATTCCAAACACTGAGTATGATTGTAGCTTTGTTTATTTCTCTTTTTGTTCATATTTTGTTTGATATTTATAGAAGAGCCTTTGTTAGGAGTATTTTATGTTGTCTTGATGAATTGACTGTTTTAATATTATGAAATTGCCCTTCATCTCTGATAATATTCCTTGATCTGCAATTTCTCTTGTAAAATACTGATATATTCAGCCCAACTTCCTTATAATTAGTGTTTAATATATCTTCTTGTATCATTTTATTTTTTTGTCAGTGTATTATTTTAAGTGTGCTATTGTAGGAAGTATGTAATTGAGTATATTTTAATCATGTCTGGTATTGTTTGCTTTTTAATTAGTGCTTTAACTCATTTACATTTAATGCAATCAATGATATTATTGGGTTTACGTCTATCATCTTGCTATTTTTTCTAAATGTCCTATTGGTTCTTTCTTCCTTTCCCCCATTCTCTTGATTTCTCTTGTATCAAGTGTTTTCTTTAATATTGTTACTTCATCTATTAACTTATTTAATATAAATAAGCCAATAAAGAACTTAATGTAACTCTTTGTTTAATTATTTTCATTAGTTATTCTAGGATTTAAAATGTGTATTTTTTCTTTATCGTGATCTGCTTTCAGATAATGTTATACCAATAACAGATTAGAACCTCGAAGCAGCGTTCATTCCCTTTCTTCCTTACTGTCCTTTGTGCTATTATTTTTCTATATTTATCTTTTATATGTGTTAAATTGTAATTCCTTTTTATATTTACTTTATATGCTAATTATCTTTTAAAGATATCAAAAAGAAAAAAAAAACCATTTTATCTTTACCAATGTATTTATTATATTTGGAGTTCTTCATTTCTTTATTTAAATCTGTGTTTATATCTGGCATCTATTTTTTTAGCCTGAAGGAGAATCTTCTTTTATGTTGTTTTATATGGCAATTCTATTGGGAAAAAAATTCTCTCAGTTTTTGTTTGTCTGAAAATGTCTCCATTTCACCTGTAGTTTTGGAAAGTGATATTTTGAAGCATCTATTTGAAGACAATTTTAAGGCATATTTTTGGATGGTATTTTTATGTCTTCAACACTTTAAAGATATTTTTTCATTGTCTGTGTCCTTGCATTGTTTCTCATTAGAATTCTGTTATTAATTTTACTTTTTCCTCCTTCATGTAATATGTTATTTTCCTCTGAATTTATTTAATATTTTTTATTATTATTTTTAAACACATTATGATATGCTTTTGTGTATGTGTTGTGTGCCCCCATGTGTGTTTAGTTTACTTGATTACATTGCAGTTTCTTGTTTTAGGTATTGATATTTTTCATCAACTGTGCAATATTTTATCCCTTTATTGAATATTTTTATGCAAATGTCTTCCTTGTAGTACTATAATAAAAATTACCTAATATTACTTGATAGTTACCCATAGGTCTCTTCTCTTATTTTCAGAACTTTTTCTCCCTGAGGTTAGGTTTGCATAGTTTTTCTTACTTTGTCAATTTCACTGATCTCTCTTCTTCTTTGGTTTGAAATAGTCTATTAAACCTACTTGTTGACATTTTCATATCAGATCTTACATTTTTCCAGTCTAGATTTCCTATTTGTTTCTCTAGAAAGTATTCATTTTCCTACTGATATTCCTCATCTCTTTCCTTACCACATCCATCTTTTCCTTTGAATCCTTAAGAATCTGTATAATAGCTATTTTGAACAATCCTTGTCTCTAAATTCAACATTTCCATGATTTCTTTATTTGTTTTTACTGAGTACAATTCCCCCCATTTTAAATAATTATTTTCTAATTCTTTACATATCTGCATATTTTATTTTTTTATATGAAGGACATCATAGATACTACATTTTTGAGATTGGGGATTTTGTGGTCTTTTAGGGAGTGTTGTTTTCTTCTGACAGGCAATTTCTTTCCTGGTGTCTAAGTTTTATCCTTTGAGGCTTTATTATAGTCATTGTTTTCATGGGTCTGAAAAAGTTCTTAGTCTAGGATTAAATTATTCTCTTGCCTGATGTATGGGCTTTGCTATCTTAATTGAAAACCCAGAATATTCAGTGAGGTCTGTCCCCTCTGGCTGACCAGAATGGCTGTCTTCCAGCACTGCGTGACTTCTGACTGTCTGGTCATCTTATGGATTCCCAGTATCTATTCTCTGATGAACCTTATGGAGTCTCACCCTTTGTATTCATAACTTTGAATACATGGTCAGCTGTACAAATTTCTGAAGCACCCTCTCTGTGCTAATCTCTTCTCCCCGCTACCCTTCCCCACAAACTTTAGCCACCTCAGCAACCTTACGCACTATTCTAGTCCTTCTAACATTAGCAAGTATGTAACAACCTCCATATGTTATATCCACTTGTACCGCAATTTGAAAATTTCCTTCAGCACAAAAACTGGGGCTGTCATGGGGATACTTTTCTCATGGATCACAGCCTTGTACAGTGTTTTAGCAACACCTCAAAACTGTCACTTGATATATTTTCTAGAGCTTGATAGTTGTTTACGGCAAGAGGACTAATTTAATGCCAGTTACTCTATCAAGGTCTAAAGTCACCATTGTGAGTTTTTAAAACCTGCCAGCACTTTCCCATTAGAAGCCTAGTCTCCCAAAAGGTATTCTTTCTTTTACCCTCCCATCTTTCATTACCTGAAATGCTACTCTTTTGGATATGACAATGATTTCAAATTAGCTTTACCTGGTAAAATGGTCATTGATTTTATATAAACTAAATAGAATACATAAGAGATTATTTAACCCCTGAATAGCAATGCTGAAGATTAATAATGAGGAAGAACAAACACAGAAAAAAGAGAGAGATAATTTTTTTTCATGCTCTTCAAATCACATAAAGAATTAGTTTTAATTATGTGTATACAGGTCATGACATTTATCTCTATGGATAATTAAGTTTAGAAATTTACTTATATATAACTGAGGCCATTTATTTTATCTTTCAGATGGAGAAACAGTGCTAGAATGGATTTACTTTGTCCAAGATCCATAAAGCTGGTGAGTAATATTATTTGATCTCCTTTTAATACCTTGTGCATTTTGCTCCAATGTTTTTTTCTGTTATTACTTGGTTCAGTAAGACATTAATTTACATAAACTTGCAAGTTAACCACTTTGGTTTCTATAAACTGGCTATAGCAACTTGAAGTCATGAAGTTTTGAATCTATTTTGTTTTTACACTAAATGACCATTAAGTGATTGATGACACACAAATTTAACTGATTTGAGCATGTGAGTTGCTAAGAAGTCCAAAAGATTGCACAAACTTTATCCTGACCTTTTGATGTGTGAACCTTGACATTAAATCTTACTAGAACAAATTGCCTCTTATGCTTTCTGCTCGATTTAATTTCCATCTGTTTTAAAAAATACAGTAACAATATTTCTTGGGATAATTTAGTTATTCTCATCCTGTTAGGAATGTGGAATTAATAACCTGATTTTGACTGAGAAGTGAAATCGTATGAAACTCAAAGACTTAACTGACAGCTCTCTCTCTCTCTCACATACACAAACACACCATAGGCTTTCCCATTATTTGCCAATCAAATGGAGAATGCTTTATCTTTTTAAACAAATATTTAATCTTATTTTTATTAGTTTTCATAGGTCCAAATATTGGATATGAGTTAATGTTGGAGAAAAGTGAGAACATTAATTCTAATTTTTAACATGATCAGTTAATACTAGGACTATCAATATGGAATCTATAAATTAAATGTAAGCACACCATCACATACATTGATTATATTACATGGTTACCATGCATATTAGATTATAAAGATGCTTCTTCTTTGGTACTTCGTTTACCTTTCCAACAATATTAAGTGATTCTATCTATCCCCATGTTGCAGGCTAGTTATATTAAGGAGAATCAGCTGAAGTTATGTCAATTGTGAGTGACTGAAATTCAGATGAGGACTCAGTATTCCTATGCCAAGGCTATTCATTGTGTGTGTGTGTGTGTGTGTGTGTGTGTGTGTGTGTATTTGCTCTTTTAGATAAAAATGTTGTGAAACTATGTCAGAATTGAGTGGAGTCCTTCTTGTATATTCAATAATGTCCTTGATACATTTTGCACCTTCAAATGAACTGTCTAGGGATTGCAGTGGGATTGGAGTCTGTTAGACTTTGGTTTTGAATATATCATTCTACTTCCATGGGTGGTATTTAGGGTAGGTCAAGAAAAGTATTGTAAGACTTGTAAGGAAAACAAAGACCCTGTAGCACTTTACATATTTTGCTGGACACAAGGAAAAATAAATGAAAGACTACTTATGGAAGCCTTAGGAATGATATTTAAGTAAAGAATGACTCTTCATTAAATATGATTGAATTTTGGATTATGATAAAAACATATTAACAGCTTTTCCTTCCTATATTAGGAAAGGAAGATAAATTAGATTTGACTAATTATTGGAAAACTTGCATCTCTTTCTTTTTCTATGTGTTTTTAGATTTGGATTTTAAAAGGACAATTAATGACAATAATGGCATTCCCATATGGAATCCATAGAATTAAAAAACTATTAATAACTCTAAATAATCAAAGGAAACATATGCCAATTAAATAGTCTATCTGGATATGGTAGAACTGTCAATCAAAATAGCAATGAAACAGCTGCACTTTTTACTTAATTTTACTTCTGGGAACACCTACTTTCTATATATTATCATTTAAATTATATAATATACATTGTTTTTATATAACATAAATATAGAAACAAAATTATGACAGTAAATATATTTGTGTGTATGTGTGTGTGTGTGTGTAGCATGCTGCTGTATTAAGAAAGATAAGAGTGCCATGAACTTATTGTTAGAAGATACAGTTGATTACTTGGAATCTCCACAAACTGTTTTTTTCCTGTAAACAGTTTTCTGACTTTTATTCTAAATTTCTACAAACAGAACTTAATCTTTATTCTGATTATCAAAATAGATAATAAATACTGGGGAATATTAAAAGCTAAATAAAGATGCTAAAAAATTGCAATAGAAAGGAGTTGACGATGTAAAATAAGCAAAGAATCAAATGTGACATAGTAGATACTATCTGCTTCATTTAGATCTCCTCAGATCCTTTGTATAGATAGGTACGGTGTGCTCTGCCCTGGCTTCTGTGTGATTTGTTTCTGACTGAGTGCACCTGTGACTCACTTTGGTGGGGGCTCATGGGTTATCACTGCACTTGGCTGGAAAGTACAGATACTCAGAAGTGCTCCGGAGTTCCCATCTGCCTGTGGTGGATCTTAGCCAGTGATTCATGTAGGAGTTTCAAAGCCCAGCTCCTTGGTTACAAGTACACAAATTCAGATAATGAGTTAAAACTGGAGTTTCCTCCATGGATCCCTGCTCAAAATCGCTCCATTGCGTGACATCCTTTCCTGCCCTGTTTCCTGCCCTGTTCTAAACTTGCACTATTGCTATGTTTCTCTGGCAGTATTTCCTTAGAAAAACACTTGTGCAGAGACATTTTTCTCAGGGTCTGCTTCCGGGAAACCCCAAGACAGACAGATGATGACCCCTCCTATTATATAACACTTTGTGGTTTTCCTTGTTGTATTACTGTATCTTTATCTTTTGAGGCCTTCATTTCAAAAAAGAAAAAAAACAAACAAAAAATCTTTAAAGGTTAAGCAATTAACCTGAAATCATACAGCAATTTAAATACAAAGTCAGAACTTAATCTTTAATATTTCTCAGAATGTTAGAGGACATTGTTTGGAATGACTCCTATTAAAGTCACATGGGAACACTTTGGTTTTTGAGATTGTTTTCTTTTATTTGAAAAAATTGACTTAACTTCAAACACCAACAGGATAGATGAAAAACTATTTTAGAGAAAGATAAGTTTATTTGTTTATAATTTTTATAGACATAACATCCTCTGGAAAATTTTAAAAATCTGACTTCGTTGTTACTGATGATGTTCATTTGAATAACCCTAAAATAAAAGAAAAAAATGAGTGTTTTGATGGTCCAAGTAAAAGAATGAAATTATATCTCTCAAGAAAACTATAGAGAAAGACATTACTTTTCATTTCTATCACTCTCTCAAATGCATTGGATACTTGAAGTATCACCCTGGTGATTGCATCTGAAAGCAAAACACTTGCATACTTTAGCTTTTTACAAGCTTTTA
Source organism: Furipterus horrens (assembly GCF_987537825.1). Classification (NCBI taxonomy): domain Eukaryota; kingdom Metazoa; phylum Chordata; class Mammalia; order Chiroptera; family Furipteridae; genus Furipterus; species Furipterus horrens. Next base: position 191,086,612 of record NW_028327174.1, read on the forward strand.
AGTGATAAACTGAGAAGATGAGACATTGATTAAATAAGTGGACTACTTGGTTGCAAAAAGGACTTGTTAAGATAGACGTTTTCTAAAATTCTGTGTACTGATATAGACTAACTGCTTATCATTGAACCTTCCCCCTATCCCAGTTGTGCTTGGTAGGCTGGTTTCCTAAAGTATATGTGGGGAGGCAGAGGAGCTCAGTATTTGCATATTTTCAGTGTCATTAAGGATTCCGGGGCTCTGATAGAATGCCAAGTGGCAAAGAAATCCAGGCCACTCTGTCCATTGTTGGAGCCCTACATTCACCTCAGTAAAATATTCAAGGCAACTATATAACCTCAAAAAAATACTCCGGTGACTCTGCTTGTAGCCAGTAACGTGTAACTGGTATTGGATTCAGCCTCCCCATAGAAAGAATGGGAACTGGACAAAATGTATCTAAGAATTCTTTTCAGACATTAGACAACCAAAAGTACAGAGTTCTGATCTCTGAAAGAAGAGAAGGTCAGTGTGAGCTAAATGATGGCTCGACTGTTTTTTTCCAACCTGAAGTCACTTACCCATCCCCAGCACAGGAAAGGCGTATCCAATATGATGTAATATGATAGTTTTGCTGAGTTGAAAAGACCTAATATGAATTTGGGGATGCTGAAGTGGCTGGAATTTGTGGGGCAAAATATCAAAGTGGACAGTGCTCAAACATTTGCATGAAAGTTCCTTTAAATCTGGCTAAACACCGAACTGCATGTATAGTGTTAGAATCTGGGGGCAAAGAATACTGATTGGTAGTAGAACTACTATTCATGGGTTGAAGAACTGGAATTCACAAACAACTGGAAGACAGTTCTGGTCAGACAAAAAGAAGCGGCACTTTGAACACCTGGAGCATCCCATTCAGTACACAGAAAGACTAAAACTACCTTGGAATAAAGGCTACTTTAGTTACACGTGCCTAACAAAAATCAGAGCCACACATAAGAGATCAGGGGCATTTAAAATAAGTTACATGGCACTAGCAAAGTAAATATTTCTTAAAAGAATACAACAAAATTCAGCAAAAACCCATCTGCAGAAACACAATGAGAAATATCGGTGATTATGGGATTAGCAACAAGGTCTTTAAAACAGGTATTAAAATATAGTTAAGAATTAAAAGAAAAAAATAAACCCAATGAAAGTGAAAAGTATTTTTTAATTTAAATTCTATTTTTAAACTACAGTTTACATTCAATATTGTTTTGTGTTAGTTTCAGGTGTACAACCTAGTGGTTAGAAAATTATATACTTTATAGTTCCACATGTACTTTCAGCACCCAGCTGGTACCATGCATAGTTATTATAATATTGACTATATTCCCTATGCTATACTATACATATCCATGACTGTTTTATAACTACCCATTTGTACTTTTTAATCCCTTCTCCCTTTTCACCTAGTTCCCCAACCCCTCTCTCCTATGACAACCATCAACCTGTATCTATGAGTCTGTTTCTATTTTGTTTGTTCATTTACTTTGTTCCTTAAATTCCACATCCACTTGTATAAGTCAAATCATATGGTATTTGTCTTTCTTTTTCTAATTTATTTCACTTAACATAATACCCTCTAGGTCCATCCATGCTGTCACAAATAGTAAGATTTCATTTTTTATGGCTGAGTAATATTCCATTGTGTAAATGTACCGTTTTTTTTTTTTTTTTTTTTTTTTATATATATATACGTCTACTGATGGGCACTTGGACTATTGTAAATAGCAGTTCAATGAACATAGAGATGCATATATTATTTTGAATTTAGTGTTTTGAATTTCTTCAGATATATTCCCAGAAGTAGAATCTCTGGGTCATAAGGAAGTTGCATTTTTAATTTTTTTTTTTTTGAGGAAAATCTATACTGCTCTCCATAGTAGCTGCACCAATCTGCATTCTCACCAATAGTGCACAATGGTTCCCTTTTCTCCACATCCTTACCAACATGTGTTTATTGATTTATTGATGATAACTATTCTGAAAAGTGTGAAGTGATATCTCACTGTGGTTTTAATGTGCGTCTCTCTGATGATTAGTGATGTTGAGCATTCTTTCATATGTCTATTGGCCATCTGCATGTCTTTTTTTGAGAAGTGTCTATTCAGGACCTCTGCCCACTTTTTTATTGGATTGATTTTTTTTTTTTTTTTTTTTTGGTGTTGTGTTGTATGAAGAGAAAACTATTTTTAAAAGACCAAGGGAGAATCATCTAGAGTTAATACATAAACCTGAAATATAAAACTTTACTTGATGAGTTAGATAGTAGGTTAGACATTACAGAAGAAAAGATAAGAAACATAAAGATATTTCAATGAAAACAACACAAACTATATATAGAAAAATGACTGAAATAAGTGGACAGATCCTTAGTAACCTCTGGGATAAAACCAAGAAGTTTAACAAAGGTGTAATTGGAATACAGGGAGAAGATGGGCACAAAGGAGAAAATATCCAAAATTTTCCAAATGTAATGAACAAATATAAAACCACATATTCAAGTAGACCAATGGGCATTAAGGAGGGGAAATGCAAAGAGAATTACACCAAATAACAATTAAACTGCTGAGTACTAATAATAAATAGACATTTTAAAAGAGTCAAGACAGAAAGCTAAACTCTAATGAGCTTAAAATGTCAGAAGGCAGAGCCTGAGATAAATAAAATTCTCCAGAAGCAAGGAAACCTCAGAGAAGTTCATATCATCTGAATACAATTTTTTTTAAACATATGGCCAATCATCACATAATTTAGGTGCAAGTGAGGATCCTAGAGACTCAGGGGGAAAAGTAGCAGTTGGAAGCTGTATAAAATTAGGCTCTTAAAGCTTCAGTTTTTTTCATTTGCAAACCGGGCCAATTAAACAAACATTCTAGACACACAGCTGGCCAATAACATATCCAACAAAATAATGTATGTAAAATGCTCAGTGAATTGTAGACCTTACACAGCACATCTCTTTAATTCATTGACCCTCAGATTTCCCATGAACAATGGAATACTGCTAGTGAATATCAAAGTTAGTTTTCAGCTACTGCTCTACAGTGAAGCTGTTGAGTAAAGGAGCTTGGATAGGAGAAAAAAGGAGGGAAATGGCCAATTCAGGCATAAAAAACACAAAGGTTATTGACAAACAGTATACATAGAATGTTCCCTAACACAAATAATACCCAGCTTATGATTTTTTGTGTGTGAATGTATCTAGAATACAGAGGTAGAGAATAATAAGTAATTCTTCTTTTAAGAACTATTTATTAAACACATCCTATGTTACCTACAATATTCTAGGCACAGGGGGCTACAGCAGTCAGCATATCTGACGTTTCAAGCAACACAGAGGTTTTGTGCCAGTAGCAGTACACACCAGGCAATTAAAAAGTTCTGATTTATAATAAAAAGAGATATGAGTTATAGCAGGATAGGAGATCTAATGTGGGTTGAGTGTCCAGTGAAGGTTTCTGTAAGGGGCTGACATTTAAGCAGACACCTTTACAATAAGAGTCATCCACGTGAAGAATTTTATATTAGTAATGCTAGGTGCTGTAACAAACAAATGCTAAGATTTTAGAGGTTTAATGAAATAGAAGTTCATCACTTTTATGTAATGGCCCAATACAGTTATTCTTGGTTAGCTTTCCTCCATGTATCAATTTTGAGACCCAAGCTCCTTCTATCTTTTGGCTCTATTACCTCTTAGGAACTCAGAAAACTAATTCCAGCAGATTGAAAAAGAAATAAGCAATAAAAGAAAAAAAATTTCTTAAATTGTCTTGTCCTTACTTCTGCTCACATTCTATTGGAATAACTATTGGCTAGTGAATAATTCTACTGGCTAGTGGAGATTAAATAAGTTAATATTTATAAAGTAGACTAGGCAGTTTCTGGAACATAGGTATTGTTAGATAAAAGTTTTTGGATAAGTGATAATCTCAGCAAAGTGCATACTATACAAAAGCCTTGGTGTGGAAAAGTGATCAGAGTTCCTAAGCAGCAGAAAGAAGGCCAGTGTGGGATGATATTTTGAGCAAAGGAGAGTGTGGTGTAAGAGGAGCTCAGAATTTTCAGAAGCAGTCAATGAAATAAATTATCTTTTCTAACCAACAATAATGGAAACTCAGTGAGGGGGTTGGGTAAGTACTGACATGAATCTGACTCGAATGTAATTCTGTCTTTGATGCAAGACAGATATATTGGAAACCAACAGTTCTTCAGATTTGATTATTTCCTCCTTGGAGATGGTTCTTAATTATGAGTACTCATGAGATTGAAGACAATAGCCTTAAGTACTGCTTTGCCCTAATCTAACCCATCATTCCTCCATAAGCAAGTAAATACATTTCCAGAGGAATAGAGTCTGTTTTGCCTATTGCACAAATACACACAATGTGTTCAGTTTAGAACAGTGGAAACTAAATTAAAAATCACCTTGAGGCTGGGTTTATTGGTTTAATAATCACCTGAGTGTTAGTTGTCATTAGATGTAACCCTTAATACTTATTAAGGTTATTGCAATCCATCTCTTCAGAATTACAGTAGTATACCATGTTAAAAAAAAAAAAAACTAGTCTTCTAGAATTCTATTCCACACCTTGTCTTATATCCTAAACCTCCAACACCTCCTGTCTCATTTTTACTCTCAGGTGATGATGATCTTGCTTCCTGTTTCACAAAGAAAAATAAATTAGAAGAAGTTTTCACAAAGTCCTGTGCTTTATATACCCATCTTTCATTGTTATTATCCATATGTACGGCTTTCCCTCCCATCCCCTTGTATGAAGGATTGCGGTTCCTATCCAAGGCTGTTCTCACCAGTCTTCCCTGTTTGACCATGAGGTAAATCCATTCTTCTCATGGCTCAGAGCAAATGCCTCAAAGGCATTTTAATAATATCTCATACCACACATCCATTTTGCTGGTGACTTTCAAAATAGGTTGGTTCCACTTTCAAAATATCCAAAAATACTATAATTGTGACCCACGTTATCATTATTTCTAACCAGGATTCTTGCAATGACTTTCAAATTGGTCTCTGAGCTTTTCCTCCATTTCATCTACAACAGTGGTTCTCAACCAAAGGTCATTGTTTCTTCCCCAGGGGACAGTTGGCTACAGGCATCTAGTAGACAGAGGCAAGGGATGATGTTATATAGCCTCAAATACATAGGATGGTCTCCTACAACAAAGAGTTTCCTGGCCCAAAATGTCAATGGTGCTGATGTTGAATAATTCTGTCCTGTCACCTATTCTCAAGCTAGCAGGCTGAGTGAATGAGTTTAATCAGACCATTCCTCTTCTCTGTCTTCAATCCTCTCAAAGTAAAAGCTCAATTTCTTTCCATCACCCATCCTACCCTCAAGGTGCTGTGTTTCTGCTCTGTCGGCAATGGCCACATCTGCATTCTCTCTTATAGTCATGCCTGCTGGCCATGCCACCGATGCCCAGGCATTCTGGATTTTCCTGCCACAGGGCCTTTGGATGGACTGCTGCCTCTGGACTGTACTCCTGGCAGCTATCCATAAGTGCCCACACCCCTGGTCCTCCTCAGTTGGTACATGTGTCATCGTCTCAGTCAAGCCTGCCCTCAAATCCCCATCAATGGCAACCACTCTCCAGCGTTCTCTAGTCTCCTCACAAACTCTTTTTTTTTTTTTTTCTTTTCAAAATAATTGTTAGGGACTGAGTTGTACCCCCTCCCCAAATGTATATATTGAATCTCTAATCCCTAGGGCCTCTGAGTGTGACTTTATTTGAAGACAGGGTCTTCAAAGGGGTAAAGAAATTAAAATGAAGTCCCAGTGGGGAGGGGCCAATTCATTATGACTGGTGTCCTGGTGAGAAGAGATAAGGATGCAGAGAGGAACAGAAGAAAGGCCCTGTAAAGACATAGGGAGAAGGCAGCCATCTACCAGCCCAGGGGGGAGGCCTCTGAGGAATCCAGCCCTGCTGATACTTTGATCTCAGGACTTCTAAACTCCAGAATTCTGAGAAAATAAATTTCTATTATTTAAGCTACCGTATCTGTGGTACTTCGTTACAGTCCTAGCAACTTATACAATATAATAATTATTACCTTCCAGGATACAATGTGATTTGATTTGGTGTTAAATCTTTTGCTTAATAGTTATCTTCCAATACTTGATAGTAATCTCCTTGAAGGCAAAGGATTTTTTGTGTCACGTGTTAAATCCTGGTCTATATTTTCTGAGATCTGTACTTAACAAATGTTGAAAGAATGACACAGGAAATTGAAATGACTTACTCAAGGTTATAAAGGTAATGAATGGATGGTAGAGGCAGTGCATACTCCAGGTTTCCTAATTCCGAATCTTGCTGGCTCCCTTTTGAACCACATAATCGCCTTGGCATAGAGGATGAAGAAATGCTAGAAAGTCTCACACTCATCACTAACCCCCATCCACCAACCCACCTTACTCAGGAATAAACAATGAAGATGGACTGCTCAGACCATTCAACTGTTTAAGAAATGCACTTAACTTGTTTATAAAGAATAAAATATATAGACCTGTTCAGATTACAGTACTTTCCAGTGAGTGATGAGCAATAGAAAAGGGGAGGAAAAAAATGAAACTCTTGAAGAAAAGCTACAGTGTACAAAAGCAGAAGCAGTAAGTGAAGAGTATTATGAATTGGAAGCAATATATCAGTTTCCTGGTTATTTCTGTGCCTGCTATCATGGAAGACAAAACTTTAGTTATGAGTAAAAATATTCACTTCTCTTTCTACCCAGGATCAAATTCCAGTTTAACACATTAGCCCCTTTCTCTGCCATCCTGCCTTTGAGCTTGCCAAACCAACCAGCTTATATACAATTAACAGAGAGGTTTCCAATACAAGAAAAGCTTTGTTCTCATGGGAGAATATCCCTGTGTTCTCACCTCTAACAGTGGTTTCCTTTTAACCAAAATCGTCAGCCAAAAACATAAAATACAATAAATAAGCAAATGGGAAGAGGTAGGGAATGAAAACACTCTCTCTGATTGAAATCTATTTTCATCTCATGAAAAATATCTTAATTTTCACTTATATTCCATGCTTGTAGCTGAGGGCCATTAAAACTAATAAAACTAAATCATTTGTGACAGATCTTAGAAAACAGTTTCTGCAATCCACTGCACTCTCAAATGCTCATTAGAAATAGTGGTTTTCCTTTCAGCAGAGTGCTAGTGCAGCCCTTAAAATGTGTTCCTTCCGACTTTTCACAAGTCGAACTGGCAATGGAGTGTTTGAAGCAAAGGCTGGACGTAAAAAAGATGTCGCGCCGCTATATCAAAGATGACCGAAACAACACATCAAAGCCAAGAGCGTTAGGATGCAAGCCAGATGGAGGAGAAGGAGAATCAACACATTTGTTTCAGCTTTCTGCATTTTGTCGCATCAGAATAAGCAGGAGATTTGCACAAAGTGGAGGCAGAACATTTTACAAGAGTTTAAGACGCTCTGTCTCTTCCCTTGGGATTCAAAGACCCTTGGCCAAATACGATATAAGCCCTTGAAGATCTGGTCATATTTTCCTGCATGATGGCTACAACAAACACCGTAATAATACCAGTGACAGTGCTTACCTGTGTCACCTACTTTTCATGAGTGCTAGGAAAGCAAATGCATGCTAAAATAATTTTAGAGATATATTAATTATTAAAGAGACACTAATGTGTATTATTTGTAAAAAAAGATAGTTATCATTATTGAGCTCTTACTAGGCCCAGGACATTTTATATTTATAATTTGTTTTCACATTGGGTCCTTACATAGAGAAAATTACCTCCACATTAAAGACCTGTGCACTAAGAGTCAACAATGATTATATTAATGTTAACTACTATTTGAATAGTAGTATGATATTATTACTAGGACCAAAGAAGCACTACATGAGAAACACAGAAACAGTAGTTACAGTTATAAGTTCATTAGAAGGCCTGTCCCTGTCAGAGCTCAGTCAGAGGAGCAGAATGCACACTAAGGAATTTGTTTACAGGGATACGTGACCTTCTGCAACTGAGGGAGCAGGTTAAAAACTTTCTCAAGGCTGCTGTCTTCACATCCGATGCTGGAGCTTTACGTCTGTAAGGAAGGCAGTTAGACAGGAAAGATGAGGGGGAGGAAGGTCAAGCGGGAAGCTGGCAGCATGAGCTAGAATGACAGATGCAGCCTGGGACCCGTAAGTATGCGCTGGAACCTCTGAGCACTGCCGGGACCTGTTCTCAATTCCCACTGCCTCCAACCTTGATCAAGTGGGTGCTCTGCAGATGAAACTGCACCCATCACCCCGGTGCTACCTGATTCTGGCCCAGGTGTCTGAGAGGCTGCCGCAGTATCCAGGAGAAGGTGGAGCAGTTTCAGACCCACCTGCTGCCCCTGCCAGTGACATGAGCCAGTACCTAAGCGATAAGGTGCGTGAAGTACAAAGGCATCTGCTTAACCTTTGACCATAAACTATAAAACAGCTACTGCTTCACTTCTGCCCTCCAAGTCATAAAAACACGTCTCTGCTGGCCCACTCTAACTGGAATATAAAAAGAAGGAAATTCTGGGAGACAGTACTGCCTAGCCAAGTTGACACATCACAAAGCTACCACAGCCCGCTCTTTCAAATGAGAAATGCAACAAAGTTGTGTTGCTTTACATTGCATTACATTATACCACATGAGGCAAATATTCTTTATGTTAACCTTTGCTAACCCTTTCCCCAAAAGAGGATACAAAGACCAGCTTTGGGTGATGTTCATTGTTCTTCTAGCTGATTCACACTCTCCCTTTCACATCCTGTACCTTAAGTTATTAGATGAAACAAATTTTATGTTGCGCACAGAGGTATACAGGCATATCAAAATCAAGATAGAATATTCATAGCTATTGTCATCCTCATCTTTATGACTGGTTATGTGATCATATCTGCTATTTGTAGCTACCGTCCCTCACTCTCCATTCCATGTTTTTTCTCTGTCTTCAGGGAACACTTCGGTTTGTTGTGGTTCCCTGGCTAGTTGGGTGATTCAGACCTTCACTCCTCAAGTGTCATGGCCACTGAGAGTCCTGCCTGAATTGAGTTATTGTAGATTGTATCTGACTTTATTCACAGGCCTGGGAATACTAAGGGGTAACCCAGGGTTCTCCTGCATTTCAAGCATAGTCTCCTTCCACTCATTATATAATAGCAAACTGGTTTCTCCTTGATTGTTGGAATGAATCACCCTAGCCACTACCTGTTACCCCATTCGTTGCTTGTTGATTCACTGGCATGAGAATCCCAAAGCAGCCCGATGGTAGCCTCAACTTCTAGGTCAACAGGATCACTGTTGGCAAAATCAGTGATTTGGTATGCATCATGCCTGTTTTCAGGTCAGACTTTGTCTTTTACTCTCTGAGGCCTGATGAAACGTGAGTATACCTATAGATTTAGAATCAAAGCTACAGAGTGACCAGGAAGCGACGGAATCCCTCCAGAAATCCTAAAGAGCGGGAAACCAGTCCTGCTACAGCCGCTCCACCATCTACTCTGTCTCTGCTGGAAGGAGGGTTACATGCCCCAGGATATGAGAGACGCCAACATTATCACCATGTACAAGAACAAAGGAGACCGCAGCGACTGCAACAACTACCGGGGCATCTCTCTCCTCAGCATCGTCGGCAAAGTATTCGCCCGGGTCGCTCTTGCCCGCCTGCAGACCCTTGCTTCCCGCGTCTACCCAGAGTCCCAGTGTGGCTTCAGAGCTGACCGATCAACAGTGGACATGATCTTCTCCCTACGCCAGCTGCAGGAGAAGTGTCACGAGCAGCATAAACCACTTTACCTCGCCTTTATCGACCTTACGAAGGCGTTCGATCTGGTCAGTCGAAGCGGACTCTTCAGCTTGCTACGGAAGATTGGCTGTCCACCACATCTGCTTGCTGTGGTCATGTCCTTTCACGACAACATGCACAGCACGGTGTCCTACAACGGCGCAACCTCTGAGGCCTTCCCACTCAGCAGCGGAGTAAAGCAGGGCTGCGTCCTTGCGCCTACGCTGTTCGGAATCTTCTTCTCCATGCTCCTCCAATACGCCTTTAAGGACTGCAGCGAGGGTGTCTTCATTCACACCAGATCCAATGGCAAGCTCTACAACCTGGCCCGTCTACGAGCCAAGACCAAAGTCAAAGAGGTGCTCATCCGTGAGATGCTCTTCGCCGACGATGCAGCCTTGACATCACACTCCGAAGAGGGACTCCAGCAGCTAGTCACTTGCCTTTCCCACGCATGCAAGGAGTTCGGACTAGCCATCAGCCTGACGAAGACGAATGTTATGGCTCAAGGCACGGGGACTCCCCCATGCATCACCATCGACGGATACACCCTGGAGGTTGTCAACGACTTCACTTACCTCGGGTCCACTATCTCGAGCTCTCTGTCAGTCGACTTGGAGGTCAACCGGAGAATCGCCAGGGCAGCCACAGTTATGGCCAGACTGAACCGGCGAGCGTGGAACAATTCCAGCCTCACTGAGAAAACCAGACTGCGCATCTACCAAGCCTGCGTACTCAGCACTCTCCTCTATGGCAGCGAGACGTGGACCACCTACGCAAGGCACGAAAGGAAACTCAACAGCTTCCACATGAGGTGCCTACGACGCGTCCTGCATGTCGCCTGGCAGGATAAGGTCCCCAACACCGAGGTGCTGAAGCGAGCCAATATGAGCAGTTTGCATGCAGTTCTTAGTGAGAGACGCCTCAGGTGGCTCGGCCATGTCAAAAGAATGGATGCAGGCCGTATCCCCAAAGACCTCCCCTACGGCGAGCTAGCAGAAGGCAAGAGGATGACAGGGCGCCCAAAACTGCGGTTCAAAGACATCTGCAAAAAGGACATGACACAATGCTCCATCAATCTCAACACATGGGAAGTTCAAGCAGACGACCGCCTAGCCTGGAGGCTCGCGGTCAGGCAAGATACGTCACGCGCGGAGGCTGCGCGCAACGAGGAGGCAGTCCAGAAAAGATCGAGGCGGAAGCAGCGTCAACAGCAGCAACAACGGCCATCTGCCTTCACCTGTAACAAGTGTGCCAGGGATTGTCACTCCCGAGTCGGACTGCACAGCCATTCTCGGCGGTGCAGATAGTCTCTCAGGAAGCTACGCCATCGTCTTTCTAGACGGACGGCTGCCGACGACCGACGAGAATCAGAGAGATGTGATGAAGATAACTCCTGATAACACAGACCATTACAGTTTGTCCAAATGAGGTGAAACTAATGTCTTCAGGCAGGGGTGGGAGCGTTGCTTCTGTAGAAGGCTTCACAGAATTTAGGGGTTCAAATTCCAGATTGTACTGGACTATATCCATGTCCCATTGCAAATTGCAGGCTCTTATTCCCTCCCCATTAATGCCCAACCTTGAATCATAGAGGTCTCCAGAAGTTTGCAGAATCAATTTTCATTGCAATTCAGCCTCTCGCAGGATTGAGCTTTGAGTTTGGTTTTCAGAAATCCAGGCCCTGTGATTACAAGAGATAATGGTTTCTTTAGGACAGATGGAGACAATTTCAGGTCTGTTAATGCAGACTTAAGCTGGTAAGTTACAGCCGTATGTTCATCATTTTCTTCCCCCATGTTTCCAGTAAATTTAGAACCAACCAATCAACCCCATCAGATGCCTTATTTTCAATAAAACATTCTATGGCCACACCTACTTAGTCACAAAGAGGCTTGTTTTCTATAGGTATTTGATTACAGGTGTTTGCAGTTGATAATATGCATAATACTTTTGCCTTTCCATGACATGGACTACTAGTTCTGCCTTAGCACTAGAAATGGGAGTGATTAGGACCTTAAAATCTAATCAGAACAAACCAGATAACCCAGAACAGCCCAGAAAACCCATCTTAAGATACCATTCCTTTAGAATCTCTCTCAGTGACAAGTGATGTAGCAGGCAGGGTTCAATCAGGGAAGCTGAACTATAAGGATAGATTTGTTATAGGGATTTGACTCTGCCCAAGGGTGGCACTGGTTAAACAGTCTCCACAGGAAGATAAAAATAGATGTTGAGGGAAGAGAGCAAGGGTGAGCTAGAATTTCTGAGATGCATTCTGCAGGTCAGTTTTCAATGCCACCAGCCATGAGAAGTGGGTGTCTGCAGGAAATGCTAATGTCCTTCATCACAGAGCTGAACACACACCTGGAGGATCCAGGAAAAGGCAGAAGAGTTGAGGGCCAGGCTGCTGCTTCTCACCAACATGGTGAACCAATAGATTAGCAGTAACCTGTTTGAGCTACAAAAGTACCTGTCCAGACTTTCGCTTGAGCATATAATCCAAATGGCTGCTGCTTCATTTCTACTCACCAAATCTTAAGTGATAATGCCCCTAGTGGTACATTCTCACCTGAGACACAGAGGAAAGAGAATTCTGGGAAAAGTAGTTCAGCCTGACCAAAGCGACCCACTTGAAAGCTGCCACAAGCCCCATTTTTTCCTAGATGACCCTATATCTGTATTTGGGGGAACTTCTAATTTTTAAAAAATGTTTGCAACATTCTTATAGTTAATAATCTGTAGCCAGGAATAACTGTCATATCTCTATTTTGGGGGGCATTGGTACTAGGAAAGAGAGGCATAATACATTAAGGCTGAGAGGTGCATGAACAGATTAGGTGGAGAAATGTTAATTTGGGGCCTGAATTACGAGGCCTAAATAAAGTGGCATGAAATATGTACACATATACTATAAGTTTCTTTCCATACTGCTGAAAATTTGTGCCCTGGATCTTTTACTTTTAACTTCATGAGTTCTGTTAATTCACTAATCTTATTTACAACTTGATTTTATTACCCATGTTATGGGTCTCTGTTGCCGTCTCTGGAGTCATACAAAAAACAAAGCAAAATAATTTATTTGAAAGAAGACTGCAAAATAAACGATGCTTTGTAAATGGAAAAATGTGATAATTATATTATACTTATTTCAAAGTTAATTTGATAATTATTTGAAACCTACTTGCACGCCCTTGATAGAGAGACATTTCCTATTTAAATCTGTTGGGATGATCCCAAAAGGATGAAGAAACGTAGTTCTCACTTTAACCTATGTCAGGGGAATGGGAGCACAAGAAATAACCGCAAAAAGGAAAAAAAAAAGAAATAATCACAATTACTATGTGAGGTGGCAGATAGAAATCAACAACTAACACTTCAATGTTTGAAAGAAAAATAGAGGCCATGAGAATCAACAATTGCATTATGTTTCTAAGAGCCTTCGTGGTGTAGATTTTGTTTATTTGCACAGGGTCAATGCATGTGAAGTCGCCATCTGCTAGTTGCACCAGAAACATTGTTTCTTCTTCATGCACCAAGAAAACAGTGTTAAAGTATACATCAGCCTGGACTGAAATGCCTCTCTCACCAGTGTGGTCTGGGAGGGGTTTAGACAGAAAATTTGATTATCTGCCCTGGTCGCCCTATGAAAATAGGCATTTAAAAAGATATAGGTTTCTCTCTGTATATCTGGTAGAATGAGTAACTCAGGCAGGTAATCATGATATGAAAGTGTATGGGAAGGAAAACCACGCCCAACATATATAAAAAACAAACAAACAACAACACTAAAACAGGTTGTTGAAGAACAATGCCTTATTCAATACCAAGTTAACACTCGAGGAGATAAAACAGATGTGTTCTCCTTTCAAAAAGTTTATAATCTACGTAGAAGATGAGTTGTATTCTCCAGGGGAAACAAAAACATAACTCAAAATTCATGTTCTGGCTCAAGATTCTATGTGGTGGGTATAAACAAATAATGTTAAATATTCTAAGGACTAGGAATATTGATAAACTTATGGTCAGGGAAATGGGGTTTGGTTATTAGCTCTGCTCTTTACTATCACATGATCTTGACTTTCTTACCTTTAAAACAGCAGTAATATGTTCTACAATCACAAAGTTTTTGTGATTATATGAGATGATATATTTGACATTTGTATGTATAGGCCGCTCATTACTTTATAAGATGTTTTTGAAACCTTTAGTTCTGTGACTTCCAAGAGAAGTTGGTGCACAAAAACCTCTAGAGAAAGTGTAGTTATGCACATATACACATTCTATTGTATGTCATGATATCTAATGTATTTTACATTTTGAGATTACATTTACAGAATGTATGACATTTCTACGTTCATCCAATAAGAGAAGTGTAGCTTAACAAATGGTAGGAAAGATTTCCATTGATTTATTCAAAATAACCCTGTGAATCAGGCTTTGAGAAAACAGCCTTCCCATTTCACTGATGAAACAATTAAGGCTCAGAATTCATGCCAAGCCAGGGCACTTGGTTCCAAGCAAAATCTCCCACATCTGGTTCATAGGGATCTGCAGAAACCTAGATAAGATTTCAGTGTGCAGAAAACAATAAACACGGCCATGTATGGCTGTAATGAAAGTTGGAAAGTGAGAATTCATCATCGTATTAATTCTTATGCAAAAGTAAAGAAGAGGCACCGATGCATTTAATGTGTGGTTTTGTTGTTCTGTTTTATTTTTGTCCATTTTTAGTTGAATGCATTTTAGAGAGACTTCTGAAAATGTATGCAAAGCCAGCCACTAGGAGAGTTAGGAGTTCCAAATAGAAAAGAATCCAACCACCACCTTCTCAACCTTTCATAGAAATTTATGGTTCAGCAAAGTACCATCACAAGTATAAAGAACCAGGAAATCTTGTAGTGCCTCAGCGATCACAGAACCTGGAGCCATAAGCAGGCTGGCTCTATAGAGAATAAAGCATTCAAGGGAAACTTGATTACATTTTTGCTAGAATTAGAAGAATCATTGTCAGAAGAAATGGTGTTAATTCAATATATCTTGATTTTTAAGAAACCATTCCTGTTGGGAGAATTTTACATGAAAATTAATTTCCATTGGGTTGAATATAAGCCTTGTTAAGTAGGTAAAAACACACTGATTCACCACAAATTATATGTGATAAGAAGGGAAAAAAGAGCGATAAAAGGAATGGAGGGAATAGAGAGAAAGAGGTGGTGGCGGGGCAAGGGGGAGAGTGAAGAGAAGAGAGGAAAATGGGAAGGGAAAGAGAAAGAAAATCTGGAATGTGTTAAAGAATAAAGCAATTTTTCAGACAAAGACAATGGCAGTGTATGTTCTGGTGGTAAGTCTTTTTGCATCTTTTATCAAAAATGGAGTTCCTGAAGGTTCTAGAATTTTATTTATTTTTATTCTTTTTAACTTTAAAAAATACTTTATTTATGTATTTTTAGAGAGAAGGAAAAGGAGGGAGAAAGAGGAGGTGAGAAACATCACTGTGTGGTTGCCTCTCACACACCCCCAACTGGGGACCTGGCCTGCAGCCTAGGCATGTGCCCTGGCTGGGAATTGAACTGGCAACCCTTTGGTTCGCAGGCCAGTGCTCAATTCACTGAGCCACACCAGCCAGGACTGAAGATTCTAGAATTTTTGAACATACTTCTGAACAGTTATATCAGGGAGGTAGAGAGCTTCATAGATCATGATGACTAGATCTGTAACTTCAGATGAATGCAGGACCATACAGGTTAAGTGGACAGGTGTTCTTTAGGAAATTTTTTTCAGAGAAACTGGTGAAAAAAAAAAAAAGTGTAGCCAGTGGGTTTAAAAACAGCTGTTGAGTCAATATCACCTGATTCAAATAAAGGTTTTAGCAGTTATTCTTTAACTCTTCTCTCATGAAGCTGTCAAGTCTAATTTGCTTCCTTTTGTATATGGGACTGACCTTAATGTGTGTGACGGAAGTGCCCCTGTGGAAATTCTGAGCCTCCGCCATAGAATGTGATGTATCTTCCATGCAACTCTGTCAGAGGAGGCACCTCTGATACAGTGACTCCCGTGGGGGAAGTATGGCCACCCAGAAGCTCCCACGCTGGAGAGACCACATAAAAATAGAGAAAGTTGCCCTAGGAGTCCCATCTCTTCTGGTCCTCAGCTTATTGATCGTTCCCAGCACAGTGGCCTGATATGCGAGTGAAGAAGCCTTAGAGATGGTTACAGCCTCAACCAATGTCTGACTTGGCATGCAAAACCCAGGCTGAGAACAGCCTACCTGAGCCCAGTTAGTCACCAATGTCAGGAGAGAATAAACATTCTGGCAATATACCACTAAATGTGGGCTGATCATCTATGTAATAAAAGATAACTAACTGTGGGGGCAGTTTTCATGAGCTTCACTTTTTTATAGTAATACCTAACCCAGGAATTGTTGTTAAGTATAGTTTTAGATAATCTTAGTTTTAGAGTACCTGTATAATTGTTCCGGACATTTGTAGTTCATAAAAATATTCATTCTGACCAAGTTAATAAAGGTAGCATTAAAGTAAAGTAAAGGCAGCAGTATAGCAATAAATATCACATTTAGAGGCTTAGATAACATTTCAGGATATATTAGTCAGGGTTCCTCAGAGAAACAGAGTAAGTGGGGGAGAGTGACGGGGGATAGGATTATACTCTGAGAAATTGGCTCATACAGTTATGGAGGCTGGGAACAGCCACACTCTCTGCTGCGCTCAGGAGACCCGGGCCAGTCCGTGGTGTAATTCAGTCCAACGCTGAAGGTCTGAGACCCAGGTTACCCAACAGTGTAAAGCCCAGTGAGAGGACCAAGGGGAGATGAGAGATGTTCTAGCGCAACAGTGAGGCTGGAAAAAAGAAAATCCCTCCTTCCTCTACCTTTTGTTTTATCCAGGTCCTCAATGCAATGAATGATGCCCACCCACATTGAGGAAAGCCGTCTACTTTACTAAGCTTATTCAAATGCTCATCTCATCTTGAAACACGCTCACAGACTTACTCAGAAGGAATGTTTAATTTGGGCACCCTTAGCCAGTCAAATAGACACATGGAATTAACCATCACACCACACAGGGGTTACTGCACATGGCAAGGGTAAGATAGACTTCTTAATAGACAAACTCAATCTGACATGCGTAAAACTATTGCATTGCTGATGCTTCCAATTTGAATGAATGTTTCACCTCCATTTTTCTACAGAATGTTCTTTGGATTTTGTCATAAATACAAGGTAAGATCTTGTAATGGTGGTAATAAGATCAGAGATTCAGAAATATCAAGTTATACCCTGTTTAACAACCTTCATATAATGGAAAACATAATACAAGAGGTAAATAAAAATTTACACAACTAACGGCTTTCCAGGGGCCTAATGATCACTAACTAGTTATGACCCCAATCAAATAAGGGCCTTCTCAGCCGTAGGAATGCCTTACTCCTTCATGCCTGTGGGAAAAGAAAACCTCTCAGTCCATGTACACAGCCAGTTTCTTATCATGAAAGGGAAGCATGCAAGATGAGCCATATGCCCTGGGACCTGATAAACTAAAAGGTTGAACAGAATAGCAATAAAAAAAAAAACAAAAAACTGGGATTCTTTATTTAAGGAAGAATCAATCTGCCTGACAAGAGAGACTATCCCATTGTCTCTTCTGGGCTCATACTGAGGGGAAGAAGCAATGCCTCATCCCTTCAGGGACAGCTAAGCTGGGGGTGTGAGGAGCAGGGCCTACCGCAGGAAGATGAGGCAGAGTATCTAGTCTTAATTAATAGAACTGGCCGACCCTCTAAAAGACGGTGAAGAGGCCTTGCAATTTGTGTTGGCTGAAATCAACTCTGTTGTCATGCTTACAGCTTAACTGTCCAAGGGATCAATACTCCAATGAAATACAGGCTGTCCAGGAAAGAGGAAAGGAACATCTGAGATTATTCATTATGGAACTGTGCCCAATGGTGACCCTCCCCGTTAGATGTGGCAAACTGATCTAATGTGCCCCTCTCTGCATTTGGCACAGATACTAAGTATAGAGGGAGAAGGGGCCTTTTAATCCAGGCTCCAAATAGTAAGTTATTCTTCTGCTTCCCATAAAATTTATTACAATTCCTAGACTTGGATCTAGGATGAATATAGTACCAGGAAGTGTATCTAGAGTATGTCATGTTTTTGTTTTATTTGTATCTTAAAAAAAAACAAGCCACAATAAAACACTTCATAAGGTCATAAACAAAGGTCTGTTTAGGCCTGCCCTTACATGAGAGCTTAGAGCTCTAACTACTACATTCATGAGCTTGTCTCTCTCTCTGAAGGCTGAGTGACTGCATTTTGGTGTCTTGGTTTTGTTTTGCCTTTTATTTTTTTAATGATCTGTGAACCATAGCACGAAACATAGTGCCTTGCATAATATATGTTTTATAAATTGGTTTGGAATCCTCTTCTTCATTCCCCAAATAACTGAAGTTCACTTCCATACCATTCAGATAATAGATGTTTTTCTCCTTTTTATATTTTTATAGGCATTAAATTAGAGACAACTAACTCTTAAATCTCTCCTACAGGTAGAATCTGAAACTTATTTAACTTAAAAAAAAATATGACTTTGTTCTTTTCCTTCAAGTCACCCATACTCTTAACCTTTTTCCAGTAAGTCCCTATCCACCTAAGAATACAGTTATAATAACACAATTATTTAATAATCTGACAGAGTTCAAACAAATGACAAGGGTCATTTTCTAATGCTTGAACGCCACATTTCTTTTTGTATATATTTTAGTATTATTTAAAGTATTTTTTAATCAAAGGAGTATTAAATTGTAATATAAGTTCTGTTGTAACAACTCTCTAAAAAAATTATCTGAGAGCTTTCATTACATACAGTCCTCTCTGAATAAATAGTCAACCATACTTACTTTTATGGAAGCTAAGTGAGTAGATTCTTATTCAAGAACCCACACATAGTGCCGGAGATAAAATCTCCTTTTTGACAGAGAGTGTTTTAAAGCAGGTCACTCATCAGGAGATTGTTATGGTCATGCTGTTCTAACTTTTGAAAACTTAGGAATGAGGTCAAGTGCCTTTGGAGAATACAAATGCTACAAATCAACTCTAGACCAATTCCACATCATGACCTTGAAAATAGATGTGGGTTACATGTGAAAGCACATTGTAGAGGTTAAAATGTATAGAATTGGAATTAACCTATGCAGTTGTCATTCTTAAAAAATAATGACCATATCCAGATGGCTAGCACTTTAATAGAAACTAGAGAGATGCAGATCTGAGGTCTTATGGGAGATCACAGCTGAGAATTGTGTTATACAGGACCTTAGAAAACTGTAAATACAAGAATTTCAAGAGATGAGGAAGCACAATTGCAAAGAAGTTGAGTAACATTGGAAATTAGTTGTACAGCTGTGGCTACAATTAATATTTGGTTCAAGTCTGGTGTTCCTTCTTTTATGTTTCATTGCTTTTGAAAGCCCTAGGAAATCCAAGGAGACTTCAAAAGGAATCGGACTACTTTTCATGGTCCTAGTTATAATCTCTAGTTAGACATCTGGCTTCCTGGCTTTTCTTTAATGGAGAAGTCATCTCATGAGGATGGCATCAGCACAACTCACCTCTTCTCTGCATTTTGTACTTCCAGGAAATGAGTTTGGCCTCTCTAGGTGCTTATATACATTATGTTTTCTGAAGCTCTTCTATAACTCTGGTTCCCATTTCTGGGTAAATTTGCCTAAACAAATTCTGTTTAAAAAGTACCTTTTTCCCATTAGACTTCTTGAGTCTCTCTTTTGTCATCCAGGCCATATTCTTTGTGTTTTAAAGACAATGGACAAAGTTGTTTAGTGAATCTGCATAGGAGAGCGGGGGCTGATGTATCACTGATACAAACATATGCCACTGATGCAGGCTGGAATATAGCAGGGTTCCCAGGATAACACATTTCATTTCTGCCACTCTGCGTATTTCCCTTGGGGCCAGCCGAAAAGCTATGCTGTCTTTCGATATATGATAGACCTCGCTTCTATTTCGGGTGCATAAAAATAAGAAATACTCTCCTGGGATTCGTTTATGTCATTACTGTGCCAAACTCTAAAAGGGAAATGGCACTTGATATCCATCCCTTACAGTCATCAGGGGAATTTATTTTCCAGGGGCAAACACCCCAGCTATGGGAAGTGATTATCTCTAGATACAAGTGCTGTTAAAAGGACATTTATCTAGTAGATTACCTACCAAAACTCTTTCCCAGGCTTCCTACTCCCTCTTTAGAAATATTTTAATGGGCAGCGGGGTCTGTGAGTAACAATGTCTCTCGTAGCCACCATCTCAACACTCTTTCTTCCTCTCTGGGCCCATGCCTGATCAGTTTTTATGGTCACTCTATGCAGAGGGGTGATTTGTTCAGATAAAATGGAAAATTGAAATGGGACTGTTGCTTGCTACAACATCATCCACTTTTTCTATTTTGTCAAAATGCCATGGCTGCTCATTTTTTCATGGCCATGAGTTGAAATAAATTAAACTTCCCAGCGGCAAAACTCCTCTGAGATCAGATTGGAATATATTGATTAGCTCTTTGAGGCCTGATGGATTGGAGGTTCTTGCTTTATAAACACATTTACAAACATGCCTTAGGAAACAGTTGCTTAGCACTAGGTAGACTGATTGTGTTTATTTAAAACTGCAGGGAAGGGTGTACCTGCAATCCCCGATTTTAACTTAACAATGTTTTCACCGCAGATCAATGGTAACAAGTGGAGTTGCTCCTTTTAGTGACTTCTAAGACCAGCTCAAGGCTGGCTTGCCTAGTGATGTGTCAAGTAATACAGCAAAGCCTCAGGAACATCTTAGCTTGACATAGAATGCTAGAATGTTAGAGCTGGAGAGGGCTTAAGACCAACTTCTCCAGTATATGGAAACCAAATTCTCTAATGTTTAATGTAGTCAGTTTACAACATGAGTGTCTTTAGAAACAATTTTAGAATCAGGAAGGAATTTTACTAATTTACTCTTCCATGGCTTAAAAATTCAAATAACTACAATCTTCACGTATATAACATAAGCGAGTGAAATGGACAGTATTGAGTGGGGGACACAGAGTTACTTTAATGGGGAGACAGTTCCTCTACTCTGGGTGATTATTTTTGTGGAAGTATGTGGGCCTAGTATTCCTAAGTAGACTGATTTTCAAAGAACCCAGAAATACGGGTATTATAGGATTAATTTTATTTAACTTAAAACAAAACTTAAAAAAAAAAATCCTTTACAAATAAACACAGTTGCAGACTAAATTTAGTCCAAGATCCACCATAATATAATCTCTGATTTACTTACTATCATCTCACGCTGGTGAGAAAAGTTAGATTCAGAAAAATGAATAGCATGAGTGAATGACATCAATGATATAAGAACACAGATTCCCACATTCCCTGTGGGCTATTTTACATGCTACCTGGACATGGAGAAAATGTGGAAATTATAATCTTATAGTGTGCTGTGTATTCAGATAGAATGGTCGAATTCCAGGACTAGAGTGCAACATAACCTAACTCTGAACTTTCAAGAGTTGAGCCCATCTTCTGAATGGGCTTTTCCGAGATCACATTGAGAGTGAGGAGAGCAGAGACTGGTCTGGTCTGATGCTATGTATACTATGTGTCTTTCCAGTAAACTGGGTAGAAAACCCAGAAAGATTTTTTAAAATCCTCACCTGAAGAGATGTTTATTGATGAGAGAGAGAGAGAGAGAGAGAGAGAGAGAGAGAGAGAGAGAGAGAGAGAGAGAGAGAGAGAGAGAGAGAGAGAGAATATTGATTGGTTGCCTCCTGTATGTGCCCCAACTGGGGATTGACAACCTAGGTATATGCACTGACCATGAATCGAAACTGCAGCCTTTTGGTGCATGGGAGGATGCTCCGACCAACTGAGCCACCTGGCCAAGGCCTGGGTTTTATAATTTGTTGAGACTCCCCAATCTCTGTATAAAGCCATGGTGTTTAGAATAATGACTACTTAGAAAGGCATGGTAGTTGTGACATAAATACATTTTATTATAATTAATAAAACAAATCAAACAACTGATACACTTGGCTCAGACAAACTAGACTTTTTAGTAAGTTATTTTCCAGAAAGTAGGCAGTTGGTGACCTTGGTTCAGTATTGTAGTGATGTCTAGACTGCTGTCTCTTATAATCCTGGTCTTTCCCTCATAGTCACTTGTGGTCATTTTAGCTCCAGGTATCACAAAACATTAAATTGGAGAAGGGTGATGCCATCCTAGTTGTCCTTCTATTTCAGGAAACAAACATTCCAAGGAAAACAAATAACAGATGTTGACCTCTCTTAGGCTGTCACTGTGCACATGACCACCCCTAGTAGCAAAGGAGGCTGGAGGCACATGTTGGCCTCTCTTAGAGCCTGGAGTTGCCACAAAGCTTGAAGAAAAAGTGTGAGGTAAATCAAACTGAAGTCTTTTTCTTGTGAGGGAACCCCAAAGTTTAGGAAAATTTATAATCAGGTTTGAAATAAAGGTTTGAGGGGTTCACTCCACATTATAAAACCTGCTCTATTTCTGCAAGAATTGGGAGTAATAAAGGTTGATTGTACAGCCTTCTGAGCCTTTGGTCTGTTGGCGCTCATGCTATCATGTAACTACTTGCTAGATCATCTTTGTCCTACTGAGCTGCTTCCTCCCTTCACTGAAATGTATCTCTTCTAACGTCGTGGAGATGGTTATTGGATTCACACAAGAGAGAGTTATAAAGCATATCGGGAACACTGGGGGAAAGGAGATACAATTCTGCTCAGATTCGATTAGAGTAGAAAACACGCTGGATATCAAAGGGAAATTTATGTAATGTATTCCAGCGTTGTTCGGAGTAGACCATCATGTTGTATGCAGGCAGAGGGAGAACTCAGCCACACTCCCTGGAACATACGATAAAACAGTGACCAGGCAATGGGCGGAAAACAAACCATGTCCCACCAAGACTTCCCAGTCTATCTCAGAAAGAGATTCTTTCTAAAGCCAATAAGATTTTTTTTTTCTATTGTTTATGTAGATGAATTCTAAATGAGTAAGTATGAGCTCCTTTAAGAATCCAGATGGTGCGATTTAAGTGAACAGAGCAGCCTTGAATAAATAAATGGGAAGAAGTAAAGGAGAGAGATATGGTGGTATTACATTTATCTCCTTGAGGAGGAAGTTCAGAGTGACTCAGCGTAGGACTTTCAATTGAAAGTAGATGGGGTTGAGTTGGGAAAACTAAAGGGAGGCAGGGAAATGTACCATAATTCTTATGAGACTCAGGAAAGTTGTAACATCTGTAGCTGCCACGGGAAACTGATCTCAGGGGAGCTAGCGAGGCTGCAGATTTCTTCACAGAGCCTTTCTAGAAGGCGATGTCTATGCTGCTGAAACGGCACGAGCTTTCTGAGTTTTGATCTTTCCTTGTTTATTTGTTGCTTTTCTTCACACAAGTGTGGCTTCTGTGAACTCATCAAGGTAGCATATTGGATTTCCAGTCAGATTTTCAGAGGCTGTATTAGGGCATGTGTTAAAGTAGATATATTCAGATATTAAAATAAGTTAAAATTCGTATGTAATGCATGCAGCATTATTTCTTTGCAAGAGTGGTGATAACAACTTGCCATTATCTGAATGTGCATCCCTGACTTCAGGGCCAACCAGTCCACCCATAAATTCAATCAGTTAGAAATCAGAGATGCCCTAATCCACAAGGGTCTTATAAAGTATATTATATTTACATTACTAATTAGAAATGCCTGACAAATTAATAATAGCACTTAATGTGGCATACATAGAACAACATAGATCAATTTAAAAGTTAAATCGACAGCTCGAAAGATAATACAGATATAATCTTGTGTATTACACTCATTAATTATTACTACAAAGGGAAACAAACAAGGAAAGAAATGTTGGTAGCTAACTATGTCCCCGACACTTTTCTAAGTAGAGAAACATAGAACTCATTTAATCCTCACAACCACCCTATATGGTGGGTGATGTTTTTTTCCATGTATTATAGATGAGGAATGTGAGAGGAGATTGTATGTCTTGCTCAAGTTCACAGAAATTGTCAAGTTCTGCAGTTGAGTTTCAATCCAGGCTTTGTGATTCCAGACCTTTGCCTCCATACTCTGTCATAACCAATAAGGATTTAAGAACTCCACATCAGCAAGTTTCAAAAGACAAAGGTAAATGGTTTTAAGGGAATTAAATTTCTGTGTCTGTAATTTTTATATACAGTGAGACCTGTTCAAACCCATCTCTTGTAACAGATAAATATAAGTAAGAACACATGGCGCCTGCAAGCTTTGAAGTGGTTTTCAAATAGTGTTAATAATAATAATAGATACTATTAATTGAGTGTCTAGTGTGTACTCTGTACTAAACTTCTTTATTCTATTTTATTTAATCTTCAGTATATATCACTAATTATGTTTCTGCATGATACGCATGAGAAGAATAAGGGACAGAAATTAACTGAAATATTGTCTGGAGTCATGTGGTTTATAATTGGTGGACTTGGGCTTTAGTTCATGTCTACCTGATTCCAAAGTCACTAAGTTTTGGTCACAATCTATGTACTAGACACTGTGTTGAGTACTTTACTTGCTTTATTAGACTGAACACTCTGAATCCCATTATGAAATAAGTACAATAATTCTTCATTGAACAGATAAACATCTTGAGGCAGTAGGTGAAAGAAAAAGAAAAAAATAATTTTAGAGAAGTACACATGTTCATTAAGCTGGTAGGAAAGTATAGATTTTGTACTTAACTTTATCAACTATGCTTTTCTCCCTTTTCTAATTGGGAAGTAGTTCTGAATTTATGTCATATGTTAAATAACAATTTTTAAAAACATTGATGTGCTTTCACTGAACTCTTTTTATTAAAAGATATGTTTTTGACCCTTGTCCCATGATTCTTTTCTAGCTTCTATCCAAGGGAAGAAGTGTTACTAGTCTTATTAAAATGTCCAAAAATTTGAATGGCCAGCAGTTATAAATGGAGGGTTATACTGAACCTATTCAAGTTCACACTCTTTTTTGTTTTTTTGTTTAATTATCCTGAGTGGAATCTTCATCTTTGGACCTACCTTGGGCAGGTTATCTCTTGCCATGCCTGCAGCTGGTGTTACAGAACAGAAAGAATTTGCCCAGCCAGGGCTAGCAGAACCAACTATTAGACACTTAGAATATTGGCTATTTTACTGATGAATGGTGCCATCCAGGAGGACAGGAAGTTAATGCTCAAAAGCCCAAACTGCTTGATGACATGTAGATTTCAGATTCTATAGTGCAAAATGAGACGACACCATCGGGAGTTTGAGTTCATGACTGGTCAGAAGTGAGATAAAGGTAATGAGTCATTTCTTTAGGTCTTTAGTATAGCTCTGCAGTCCTTTCTGGTGTTCCTCTGTATGGTTTCATGAAAAAGTAGCCAGAGTGTCATTTCATCTTAGGGCTCAGGAACTTAAACATAACTGAAGTCAAGATGTTGTCTTTAGCCTGCTTACAGGTCTTGTCACTGTGACCATCAGTCAGGTCTAGACTACTGTCCTATACTGCCTCAGGGGTTGCTGACTATAGTGAGAAAGACTAGGTATCTGAGAGAGATATATATATAGAAAGAAATGACTTTTAGAGCTAGGATTTCAAACTGAGTGTAATCAAAGTCATAAGAACCCTAGGTTTCACTTGATAGAAGGTTAGACAAGCACTAGCTCAGGTAGAACTAAGTCTTACCTTCAGTAAGGAGGATGCAGAAAACCTCACTGAGGCCTTAACCCTGGACTGCATTTTTGAAAGTGTCCTTAGCTAGAGAACTCTTCAGTAGAGGCGGAGAGTGCTTTTTTAGCTATTGACAAATGAGGCGTTTTTAATCCTCATTTTACTTTGTTTCTTATATATAGCTCTCAGCTCAGAATCCCCTTGAGAGGGGTTCTTATCATCATCATGATACCAAATTTCCAACAATTAACTGTCACAGTAAGCATTCAGAAAGGGCTTTCTCCCATTGTCCATACGTCCAATGGGTCTACCGATAAGGTTTGATCTTATATCACAGGGTTTTGTTGAGGCAGCTTCAAGATAGGAAGCCAGGGTACCGAGCTTGCAACCTCTAACTTTATTAAAAGTAGAGTATTGTAAAAAAATGGAAAAAATTTGTAAAGTTTTTTGTTTCCTTGTTATTTGTTGTACATTCCTGTTAGTTTAAGTATAGAAACTTTACAGAAGGAAATGAACTATCCCATGAGAGGGTGAATTAAGATTTTTTAATATATAAATATATCAAATCCACATGTTGTACACCCTAAATATACACAATGTTTTGTGTCAATAATACCTCAGTAAAGTGGGGTGAAAATAACTCATCCCCATCCCCATCCCCTCCCCTCCCAAAAGAAGTCTAGAATCCTTGTAATGGTGTTGCAAGACCAATAGAGAGGTAGCTGAGTCCTGGATATCAGAAACCTTGACTTATTATGTTAATATTCTGAAGAGGATAAATATGTGTCTTAAAGGAACATTTGGGCCGTTGTAGAAGTCTTTCCTGGGGTGAATGGCAGGTAGGGATTTCCTTTGTGCAAACAAGTATGACTCACCAACATCTGTCAGAAAGGATTGGCTTATCTCCTCTCTCTTACTAGCCTCCACATGCCAGTTACCTTTATTTCTTTAAACTTTTGCAAATCAGAGACATACTTAAACTCTTCTTGATCAAACATTTCTTTTCCCTTTATCTGTCTGAACCTAGTCTCAGAAATCTCCATATTTCATACTTCATTGGAGAAGTGTTTGTGGCTCTCCTTAAAATGCAAACAGACTCCCAAGTGGAACAGTTATAAAACCATCATTATTCATTCACACCTTGGTGTGAATTAGCTCATCAGAGCCATTACCTAGCAACACTAGGATAGCCTGGTGATTTATCATCTGAGATGAAGGAGAACTTTGTATTGATTAATGGTAATGGCCTGGAGAAGGGAAGAATGTTGAGAAGGGCATTGGACCCCTCAGAGAGCAAGGACAAAGCAAAGGGAAAGATTTTACAACAGTGCCTAAGAACAAGGGTTCTGAAGCCAGTCGATCTGGATATGCATTTTTGGCTTCATTGTTTATCTTATGTGGTCACTATATGCAATGGAGTTTTTGTTATTATGATTGTTGTGGTCATTAACATTGTTAGATTAATATTATGTGTGCAATCTGTACATTGAAAAGATTCACTTCACATATTCAAGAAAAGGAAGTAAGTTTTTGAACAGAGATTTTGCAGATGGCCAGGCCCTCGTACAACAATGTCGAGAAAGTATGGCCAGACTTAGATTCAGTAACTTTATTCAAGACATCAAATTTCAGAATCTCAGTGTGTTCATGTTATTTGGAACTGGTAATTCCTACTCTATCTGGGTGGTTGTGAAGATTTAATGTTATAGTTTTAGTGAAAATTTATATGAAACTAAAAAAGACTGTGTGTGTGCACTCATAAATAATTCTCTAGAAAAAATAAGAATACTAAAATATAATCTGTTGATATGTATATATATTTTTGAGACTTCATTGCTAATCAGAGTTGAGTAAAATTATACAGAGATACTTTACGATTCTTCTTCATTCTCATCCATAATCATTTAAAATAAGCTGGCAAGTAATATGAAGCAGAATAGCTTAAATGTCTATATATCTGCTATTCCTTTTGTTCCTCACATTAACCCAGTTAATTATTTTAGGATAAACTTACTCATCTTTATATCTTTTGTGTCTGTGGTATTCATGTTAGATACAAGAGTTTCCTCTGACCTATAAAAATGAAAAGATTTAGTATTCTCACATTTTGATTCTAAGAAGTCTGGGATTGTTGGAAAGAGTGGCAAGTTATAGCTTCCTTTGGATGTTTTAAAGCATATCATACTCCAGAAACAAGAGTGCTTCAAAAACCTAAACAAAGAAAAACCTCTCCTCCTGTTAACTCCAGTAGGCAAAATGGCCGTGATTTACATTAACCCAGGTCAAAAATTCATACCTTTAAATTGTGTTTGAGAAGTCAAATCACTCTTCTGTAGAGGACATTAACTTCAGGAGAGTAACACTATTTGGTTAATGCTATCTGCTTTGTTTTGATTTTTTCAAGGTTATCTTGAGGTTTTCCAGAGACTAGGACAGGGATTCTAAGCAAGTACACTAATCAAGAGGGTGAAGAAATCACATTTATTTTTATTATTTTATAATTGACATATAGTATTATTTTTGTTAATGTAGAAAACAAACTATATTAGTAAATAGCAGCAGCTGTGCATTAACAGTGTTTTATGTTAATAGAATCACAGATATTTTCATGTCATATTACAGTCGCTGCAAGTGTTTTGAAATATTTATACTTATGACTACAATAATTATGGTGGTTATTAGTTTTATGCTAGATCTTCTATTTAATAGATTAATAAATTCAATATGTTATTATTATTACAAACTGGTTTTTAAACATTTAGATAACTATTTCACTATAATTAACTACCTTTGCAATTCTATGTCTTTATGGCTATAAAGACATTATTATGAATAAGGGTCCATGGTCTTCACCAAATGGCCAAAGGTATCCAAGGAATTTAATATATAGTTTTTAAAAAACTCCTACCCTAGAGAAAAGAGTCATAGAGTGCAAAATACTTCCTATAAACCTTTCACAGTATATATAAACATAAGGCAGTTAATTGTTTTTATACAAATACATTTATTAGAATAGCAAACTAAAGCCAGAGTCATGTGGGGATCAAACAATCTGTCCACACGTTGTGTCTACATTGATGATCCAAGGGCAGTTAGTAGTCCAGGGCGATTATGTTCCTGTTGGAGTCATCAAGAACTGTGAAGGGTCTGAGAGTTCATCCTGCTTGGACACTAACAAGTTTGCCTGACTCAATTTCATGAATAATGACAGAAAACGTGAAACTGGGTCAGAGATAAGGGATTTTATTATTCACTACACAGCAATTATCATAGCTCTAACTTCTATTAACACCAGCCCAGTGAGATGCTTTACACATAGTATGTTTGAATCCCCATAGCTATGGAACTTTGAATTCCAGTTACCTCAATAGTTAGAACTGATGGCAAACAAATCTTCCCAGCATTTGTTCTGACAGGCGGTATTACCTTCATTTTTACCAGAGAGTAAACAAAACTGCCCCCTGCCCCAGCCTATAATATAGCCTTGAAAAAAGGTTCTGAACCAAAATCTGTCAGTGTCTCTGCTCACAAGTTGTGCAGAAACATGAACTCTATGGACAACTGTCTCCCAAGAGGAACTTACGCCACCAAAGGCACCATTTCCTCAATTATGAATAATGATGTCAACATTCTAGCTTATGAAACAAGTTAAACATACACACATACAAAT
The DNA here is from genome assembly GCF_987537825.1 of Furipterus horrens. Classification (NCBI taxonomy): domain Eukaryota; kingdom Metazoa; phylum Chordata; class Mammalia; order Chiroptera; family Furipteridae; genus Furipterus; species Furipterus horrens. The sequence goes on from NW_028327174.1 coordinate 191,115,887, forward strand.
CACTTCCCTGGAAAAAGACTCACAAAAATAAAACACTCTGAAGTATTACTGTTTGAGTAAGACTGAGTATTCAGCCCTCATGGAATTGAAGGCTGTGCATCAAAAATTGAGAGAAGCAGTAACTGGAATACCCTGGTAAAGTCAAGTATAAGGACTGAAACATAGAGTTATTCCCTGAACAGAAAACTGTTTAAATTAGAAATTAATAACAAAAGTAATAAAGAAATCATAAATATCTGGGAATTAAGAAACACACACTTGAATAATTCAAATATCAATAAAGAAAACACATTGGAAACCAATAAAAGCTTTCAGATTGAATGATAATGAAACCACTACATCTCAAAGTTTGCAGCCAAAGTAGTGTAATATAGCAAAGATAATTAACAACTTCATACATCAAAGTGGGTAAATTTTACCATATAACTCTAGGAAAGAAAAGCCAGATATAGGTGTTCAAATACTGTATTTCAAAAACAGGCCAAACTAACCTTGGGTGATGGAAATCAAGACATTCATTTTCTTGGTGGAGTGTTGACTGGGAAGAGCCACAGAGGTATCTGGAGTGTTGGAAATATTTCAGGTCTTGATCTGACTGGCAGTTATCTAAATGTGCTTGTGAAAACTTATTACACCATCTATCCAGGATTAGCAATATTCCTATATGTATACTGTATCAATACAAAAATTTATTTAAGATACCTGTGTGATAACATGCAAAATGTTGACAAAAAATTAAAAGTATGATTCAGAGAAGCAGTAGACTGGCACTAACTGGAAGAATGTCAGCCATTTTCAAGTATCTTTGGTCATCATTTCTGTACAGCCGAATAAAACAAGAATAAACAATTATGAGTTTTTTAAAATTATATTTTATTTGATTATGCTATTACAGTTGTCCTGATTTTTCCCCCTTTTGTCCCCTCCACCCATTACCCCCCCTCCCTCAGGAAACCCTCCATCTTTGTTCATGTCCATGGGTCATGTGTATAAGTTTAATGGTTACTCCATATCCTATACTGCATTCTGTAACTACCTACTTGTATTTCTTAATACCCTCACCTCTTCACCCATTCCCCCACACCCCCTCCCATGTGACAACGATCAAAATGCTCTCCGTATCCATGATTCTGTCTCTGTTCTTGTTTGCGTAGTTTGTTTTCTAGATTCAATTGTTGATAGATTTGGATTTTTTACCATTTTATTGTTCACAGTTTTAATCTTCTTCTTTTTCTTAAATAAGTCCATTTAACATTTCATATAATAATGGTTTGGTGATGATGATGAACTCCTTTAGTCTTTTTCTTGTCTGGGACGCTTTTTATCTGCCATTTCATTCTAAATGATAGCTTCACTGGGTAGAAGAATCTTGGCTGTAGATCCCTGCTTTTTATGACAATATTTCTGGCCAATCCCTTGTAGCCTGCAAAGTCTCTCTCTCTTTTTTTCTAGTTAACATTAACTTTAATGTGAGAAGTGATGTTTTTCCAAAACTAAATTGCCTTTCATGGCATTTCAGTGGTCTGACCACGGGGGTATTAGTTATTTTACCTTCAGCCTGCCTATACTCTTCCACCTCATTATTTATTTATTGTTGTTCTATTAAAGTTGTTCCAGTTTTCTGCCATTGCTCTTCCCTGCCCCACTTAACCTCCATTACCACAGTCAATCCCCACCCTGTTGTCCATGCACATGATCATTTGTAGCTGTTCCTTGATTAGACCCTTCCTCTTCTTACCCCCTTACAACTTAACCTCCTTCCCTAAGGTCACTGTCAATCTCTTCATTGTGTTTATTTTGTTCATTAAGTTCTTTTTATAGGTGAGATCATATAGTATTTGTCTTTTTCTGCCTGCCTTATTTCACCTAGCATAATACTCTCCAATTCCATTTCATTCATGCTGTTGTGAAAGATAGGAGTTCCTTCTTTCTTTCTGCTGCATAATATTCCATTGTGTAAATGTACCACTGTTTTTTGATCCACTCATCTGCTGATGGGCGCTTAGGCTGTTTCTAGCACTTGGCAACAGTAAATAATGCTGCTATAAACATAGGGGTGCATAGGTTCTTTTGAATTGGTGTTTTATGATTCTTAGGATAAAATTTCAACAGTGGGATTGCTGGATCAAAAGGCAGCTCCATTTTTAGTTTTTTGAGGAAATTCCATAATGTTTTTCATAGTGGCTACACCAGTCTGAATTCCCACCAACAGTGCACTAGGTTCCCTTTTCTCCATATCCTTGCCAGCACTTGTTTGTTGATCTGTTAATGATGGCCATTCTGACTGGTATAAAGTGGTATCTCATTGTGGTTTTAATTTGCATCTCTTATGGCTACTGATGTTGAGCCTAAGGGCCCTCTGTATATCCTCCTTGAAGAAGTGTCTGTTGAGGTCCTTCGCCCGTTTTTTAATGTTGTAAGAATTGGAATAGTATATGAAAAAAAAAAAAAAAAAAAAAGAAGAAACTAGACCACCAACTTATACCATACACTAGAATAAACTCAAAATGGATAAACGACTTAAACATAAGCTGTGACACTGTAAAAGTCCTAGAGAAAAACATAGGCAATAAAATTTCAGATATCCCACATATCAATATTTTTGCTGACATATTCTCTAGGGCAGGGGAAATGAAAGAAACAATACACATAATGGGACTACATCAAAGTAAAATCTTTTGCACAGCTAAAGAAAGCAACAGCAAAATGAAAAGGAAACCAACTGTAAGGGAAAACATATTTGTCAATGATACATTAAACAAAGTATAATCTCCAATATATGTAAAGAACTCATGACTCAACACCAGGAAGACAAACAATCCAATTAAAAAATGCAAGATGTCTAATGAAAAGAAAAATGGTTTTGAGAGGCTGGAGTGGGGAGAAATAGTAAGAGTGCGAAATGTAAACATAGCAAGAGAGAAAATAATATTTAAAATAAAAATAAGAAAAGAAAGAAGAATGAAAAATGGAGTAAGGGAAGAAAGGAGCCAAATATGAGATATAAGTATAGTATAAAAACTAGTGTCCTAATAGGCACAAACTTAAAGGACAAGGAGTGAATGTTAAAAAGCTATGCAGGAGAGAAAATAATGCAAATCATGAAGAAGACCATGATAGAATTTATCTCAGTAGAATATAGTATTTACCTTTGTTTTATCTTCCTGGATCTGTGCCTGGTGATGTCAGATGGTGTTCCAGTCTGGCCCTATACAGCCTGTTCTAGACTACCAGTGAGCCACAGTCTGTGTCTATCTCCTTCAGTTGTTAATTAAGTCAATCTGTAATCAGCAGTCAGGCTTCAGCACTATGGGCTAGAGCCGACTGTTTTCTGTGGGTGGGGTTATTGCTTTCTCTCAAGCTGATGTACTTGGAGGGGACTGCTCTGCCTGAGCAAGATGGCTCCTGCAGTATGGGCAATGACTCAGCACAGGGAACCTTGTGGCTGCTCCCCTAGCTCTACCCAAAGCAACCATCCCCACACTCTCCTCAAGCATCTGTAGTCCACTCTTTTCCTCACTGTGCTGGAGGCCAGGATAATTGACCGTGAATGACATTTTATGCATTGGCCCTTTTAGAGCTCTCTGTGTCTCCAGGTGTCTTTCCCTGGCAGGTAGAAACCTTTCTGCTTTTCACAGCTGGATGATTTTATATTCCTTCTGGCATGAGTGCTGTAGGCTAGGAAGTCTAACTTTGGGTTTAGATCCTACGTTTCTCAGGGGGAACACCCTGTCCCAGCCACTGAAGTCTCCCTCTGGCACTTCAGCTGCCATCTGTGGAAACCCAACCAGCCCTCTTGTATTTTCTCTACACTCTACCAATCCTGCTGCGAAGTGGTTTCTTCTGTCAGTGATTATAAGGCTTCTCTCCAGTTATTGTTCAGTTGGTTATTCTGGATGATTTTTCTAGAATCTAGTTGAAATTCTAGATTTTTCCTAGGAGGAGGTTACTGTAGCTTCCATTTACTCCTCTGCCATCTTGGATCTCCTAAACTTTCGTTTGAGAAATCAGCTGACAGTCTTATGGGAACTCCCTTGTAGGTAACTAACTTCTTTTCTGTTACTGCTTTTAAAATTCTCTCTTTACCTTTAACCTTTGGAATTTTAATTATGATGTGTCTTGAAGTGGCCCTCTTTGCATCCATCTTGTTTGGGACTCTCTGTTCTTCCTGGACTTGCATGTATATTTCCTTCACCAAATCAGGGAAGTTTTATTTTATTATTTTTTTCAAATACACTTCCAATTTCTTGCTCTTTCTCTTCTCCTCTTGGCACCCCTATGATGCAAATGTTGGACCTCTTGCAGTTGTCACAGAGGATGCTTACACTATCCTCATTTTTTGTTGTTGTTTCTTCTTGTTCTGATTGGTTGTGTTTTGCTTCCTTATGTTCTGTATAATTGATTCGATTCTTGACTTCATCCACTCTACTGTTATTTCCCTGTAAACTGTTCTTTATTCCAATTAGTGTACCCTTCATTTCTGACTGGATCTTTTATAGCTGCTGCAGTCCTTACTAAGTCCTTCTGAGTTCTAACACCAGGGTAGCACCTTGAAAGTCACCAGTTGTATACAGGGAGAAACTGGGGTGTCTGGCATCAAGGCCAGTAGAAGCCATTGTCTCTTTTCTAAACCAAACCCTCCCTCCACAGAGCCAGCAGGCTCGTGCCATATTTGAGGCTCTATCAACCTGGCTAACACTGTTTGACCCACCTTGGAGATCCCCAGAGACTGTGCCCCACCCAACTTAAGGACCCTCTCAAACTGCTTCTCTACATGAATGTCTGGTCTTGGCTCATGCTTCACAACTTCTTAAATCTCAAAACAAGCAACAGCTGGTTCAGTGAGCCCCAGGCCTGGCACTAGCAGCAACCAGCCTAGCTTCATAGCTTTGCTTCACCTAGGAATCTCCAAGCCCAGGACAAGTAGCAGCCATTTCAGATTGCTTTATGCAGTACCTCAGGCATAAACACAAGTAGGGGCTGACCTTATCCTGCACCACCTTGGAAACCCCTGGGCCAGTCTGGATGAATGTGGCTTCTTTAATTTCATATTGTCAAGCTTCATTCAACTTGATTTCTGATGGTTCTGAGTGATGGTTGTTCTATATCTTAAGTTGTAATTTTGATGTGGTTGTCCAAAGAGGTGAGCCACATCTGCCTTCACCACTATCTTGACCGGAAGTCCAAGTTATGAGATTTGATTTGGAATCCTATAACTCATAGGGCTATTGGCCTCCTACTGAATCTTTTCTCTCCTCAACCCTCAGTATGTGTGTGTGTGTGTGTGTGTGTGTGTGTGTGTGTACACACACATATACATACACATATATGTGTGAGTATATATGTGTGTGTTCTGTTGCATAGTTAGGCACCTATAGATATGAATTTGTTTTTCCAAAGTGGCCCAGCCTTTTCTCAGTTTTTAAATATGCCTGCTGTTTGTCCTTATCAACATCTCTCCTCCTTCTGTGAATAGTTAGAACACCTAAACTCAAAAAAGCATATGCAATTGAAACATAATAGACAGGGGCTCTTAACAGATTTCTCTCTTGAGTCCTGCACTTTACCCCACAATTTGCATATCAGTTTGGGAGCCTGAGCCTCTCTCCAAGATCCATAATTGGCACTTTTTTATTCATTAGTCATATTTCAATTTTAAATCCTTTTTTTTTTTCCCCTGGGAAGTATCTCCTTCTAGATTAGGTCTCCTAAGTTATACTCAAAAGAGCTATACTTATATAGAACACTTATTACAACTGTTTTTAAATATTTAATTGTATATTTATTTATTATTACTTTTACTTCATGCCAACTTATTGTTGGTTTCTTGGTACCTAATCCAATGCTTGTGATATGTGATTTAATGAAAAATATTAGTGAATACTTGAATGAAGGGATTAATGAACTTACCTGGCTCAGGGATTCCTGAATGTCTTTCCATAGATGCCTAATTAAAGATCTAATTCTTGACATTTCCAGAATTTGAAATGAGTCTTTGAACCCCTTCACTCTTATAATACTGGCCCACTCGGATATGCTTCCTCCATTGAAACCCTGAAGGCAAATCTGTTGGTCAGTGATTGAACTTGTGTTAGCAGCATCCCCAACATCGAAGGCAGATTTTCTCATACCTTCTACTAGTGGTAATTTAGGTCAGATCATTCTTTGTCATGGGGAGCTGTCATGAGCTTTGTAGCATGTTTAGCGGCATCCCTGACTTCTACCTATCTAATGTCAGTTGTGTGGCATCCCTGCCCTGTTGTCTCTCTAGCTGTGTCAACCCCAAACATCTCGAGCCATTGCCCAATGTCCCATAGGGACCCAAACTGGCCCAGTCAAAAATCAGTGCTGCAAGGGGAGTTTCAGCTTTAAACAAGGATCGGAAAAAACACTTTTATCACAGTCTTCAAACTCTTTCTCTGTGTATGGGGATGGAGCTAAGAATTGCTGGTCAGGGGACATTGTGTCCTGTGGGGTGGATTTTTCTGGCTGGCTGAAGTGCCCCATCCTTTGCCTTGTAACTGTTTTTAATTGGGAGGAAACTGCCATTTGAGGGCATGGTATGCGCTTCAGAGACTTTAGGTGGCTATTATGCACAGTGTTCTATTTTCATGAAAGGACTGTATATATATTTTTTAAGGTCTAAATACTAGGATAATCCTTTTTCCAACCCCCATATTGACACTCTATTTGATATATCCCTTAAAAGGCTCAATAAGCTCCCCAGGCTAGTACACTTTAGGAAATAGAAAAATAACTAAGAGACTTTTAAGTCTTTTATTTTACTTTATTTATTTATTTTTTTTTGACACAAACTACCTCTGTGTGATTGTGAATACCTACATACAACAAAGGGAAGTAACATTAGGAGACCAAAGGAAATTTCCATTTGCAGAAAGTATCACAACATAAAAAAGCTTGAATTGCCATGGAGACAGCCTAGTCACATCCCATTGAATGGTTATTTTTCCAAAGGCGAACTTGCGGCATCTTTTGTTTCTTTAAAATTTGGTGGAGATGGGTCATGTGTGTCAGAGAAGGGGAGGATATCAGATTTTCCATTACCACTGCTCAGCAGCTGGCACGTGCTGAGAAGGACATATATAGCTGCTTCTCCCCAAAGAACTTCTTACCCCACGATAGTTTGAATAGCTGTTTTCCAGGAAAGACAGGCGAAAGATGGAGAAGTAAAGAATGGTTTTTAAATTGCAGATTTTTTTTTTTGTAGACCTCATTTGTGTTGTGTGTGAATAACAGAGGAAGTGAGAGAACCGGAAGACCTGAGAATATAATATATCCACCGTGGGCTTTTAATGCAGGCCTGCACACGCATGCAGTGTACATGTGTTTGGTACCCACTTCCAAGGTCATATTCAAGTCTAGGTCTACATCACTTCCATTTAGATCATCAAAAAAGCCTTCTAACTTAGATTCCCTGCATCCAGACATGCCATCTCAACTTCTTCTAATGAGGCTGGAATGGTCTTTTAAAACCATAACTGATCTCATCACCTCCCAGGTTAAGATCATGCATAGGCTGCCTGCTCTCTGTCCTCAGGATAAGTCCACGTGTCTTACGGCAGCTCCTAGTCTTGCCTCTGCTAATCCATTCAGCTTCACCCTCATCTTTGTCCCCTTGATTCTCTAAATTCCAGCAGGATCAACACTTCTTCATTTTCTTAAACTCATCATTCTCTTTCCCCTTCCACCCTGCATTCACTCTTCTATCCTCTCAGACTGAAAATATCCTACTCATTTCTTAGTTCTTGCCCCCAAACCCCTTGTCCAGTTAATTATGGCTCTTCCTTGGTGTTCATTCTGGGCTCTCACCTATTCCAGAACAGACTTCTCTAACCAGTCCCACCCCTTCCCACACACTCTACTGCCCATGCACCAGATGCAAAATTAAGTGAGGACTCCTTTGTACTTTCATAATCTCCAGGTACTTGTCCTATATGATATTGAATTTATATGTTTACCTCTCTATCTTCCACACTGAGAGTTCCTTCAAGATACAACCATGTTTTACCCATATTTTTGTCTTCGGTTTCAAGTATCAAGATAGCAAATTGATTCTCAGCAATTGACCGTTGAAAGAATAAATCAGTAACAATGAATAAATATATGAATAAGTAAATGAATGTATGAATGATGGAATAAGTTCTAAACATTCTATTCTGTCCATGGGCACAGTCCTATATTATTGATATTTTACCTTACAGCTACTGCAATACTTATATACCCCATTCCTGATCCTTAGACTATCTTCCTTATTTGTTTTCTCTCTTCTCAATCCCTCTTTTCCTGCTTTGCTTTTTCACTTCCTTTTTCTTTTCTTCCTTTACAGTTTACATGGGAGGAAATAGATGTTCAGGGTATCGAGCAACTTATTCATAATCACATAGGTATTAATTAAGTAGATAAGTTTGTCACAGAAGCAGGGATATCTGGGATTAAGCCTGTTACTTTCTCCTGCAAGATGCCATTTAATTTCCCACTTGAATTTGTGTTATTCTGGAATACAATGCTTTTGTCTTCCTCTCTGTACCAAGCCTTTAATTAAGACATTTCTGACTCTGTAGTGGGTTATAAAGCATCTTGCCCCTCATTCCATCTCTTTGCTTTTCCCGATTCCCATTTTTAAAAAAAATTTTATTCAGGGCATGTTACTCTTTGGTTCTCGAAAATGACCTAACATAACAGGAAATGAGCTAACTCAGGAACCAAGGGGCTCAAATTCAGCCTCTCCTTAGGTGAGTAGCCTGTGTAACCTGTCCAATCCACACTATTCTCATCCAAAGAAGGGGATTAATGACAATGTCTCTCCGAGCCCCTCAGAGGATTGAGGTGGTCAGTATGAATGCTTTTGCAAACTTTAGAGTTTCTTAAAAGTTGGAAGTTATATTAATTAACATTATCCTATTTTTCCAAGGCTTCCTCTGTCTTCCTGGATCAGCCATAGCTCCTGCCAAGCCAGGAGGTATCATCTCTTGAGCTCTGGTTTCCTTTTTATTTCTGCTTCTTCCATCTCCCCGGGGTCTGCACTGGCACCAGGCATATGAACTCTGCAAACACAGCTCATTTTGGATTCAGCCAGAGTGTTTTCTCTTGCCAGATAAATCCCAGCATGTCCATACTGCACAGTTCTCTGCAACTTGGATGTAGCAATTATGAACACACCAGAGCCACTGTGTAAAGACAAGGAAGCTGGCACCATTAATTAACTCCCTGGATAAGCCTGTAGTAACCCATACACTCCTGAACCCAAAGACTGATTTATTGAAATGGAGGCTGAAGGTGGTCCATAGTTAGGCCTATTTTTTGGACATGATCGGTGATCCTAGGGAGGAACAGTCTCTTAGACTTACTCTTACTTGGCTATTCCCAGAGAAAAATAAGAGTTATTGTACCCCTACTATTCTTTCCCTTTGCCCCAATGAAAGCTTAAGCAGTCCTTACTAATAAAATGTCTTGAATATGAATAGAACTTGCAAATTAAAGTTTAAGTTCTGTAATACCTACTTTTTTTCTTCTTTGACTAAAATAAGAAGTAGGTTTTAGGGTATTAGGGAGGATTAAATTATTGTTTCTGCCCTATTCAGTTATGAGACCTGGTTACACTCATAAAGAGACTTAGTGAATGTGCTGCCAATATGGTGATGATATCTGCATAGGTTGCCTTTAGTGGTAAGTAGGTCCATGTTTGCAACTCAAACGTGTGATTTTAGGCAAGCTAACCGACTACTCCTAGCACCATCTCCATATCTATAAAATGGGGTAATAATACATATATCATAGGATTATTGCAAAGATTAAACAGGATACTTATGCAATAACATTGCCTTATCAAGAGCTAATATCTAATAAGCATGTAATAAATGGTAGTTTCTGTTAGAAATTTATATTTTAAATAAATAATTTTAGCTGAATTTGGTCATAATTCTTTGAAGTATGGAATATGATCCATTTCATTTGCAATGGAAAAAATATATAGGTAAGTAAAAATTTATTTAACCTTACCCTTTAGATTTGGAAAATTAACTGTATGTACATTTGTTTCAATAATCATGTGAAAAACAAAATAAAACTAAAACCAAAACTTTAAAATTAAAAATGCATTATATCAGTTAATCGCCCTAACAGTACTTTGATTTACTCATTGAGCAGATGATAAGGCAATGTAAACATTATGAAATAATTTTCTGAAATAACTGTTTGTGAAATTACTTCACAAAGACTAGAGCCAGGTCTGGAACCCAAGTGATCTTAATCTGTAACAAGGGGCTGGACTCACTGTGATTATGCCTAAATCTGGTGATGAGGTGGTCTTAGTCAACTTAGTGAGAAGTGTTTCCAATGCCCTTATTAAATATATTAATTTTTGTTACTCTTTTTATTGTTCTTTTGACTTAAGAAAGTAGTTGAAATAGATAAAATGCATGGATAGGTTACCTATTAGTCTATACCATCCTATCATCCAAGTGTGAATCTTGGGAATCACTATGTTTCAGGTGTAAGTACATTGGATTAGTTCTCAAAAACCATGGATTCTGCTTCCTGTTTTGCATTTAGCTACCTATATGATCCTGTCCCCACCCCAAATTCTTTCTTTTACCTTGGATGTTGTTTCTTTAAGTATAAAATTAAGTCACAGGGAAAAAATCCAAAAGTCTCTCTGGTTTATACATTATATAATCTGAAAACATAAACTTAACCTCCAGTCATTTTATGGCCTAGAATGACCATATTGGATGGAGCAAAAGTAGGTTTACCGTTGTTCATCAGGAAAATAATATAATAATTAATAAATTATAAAAATAAACTCTGTGTTTCATGTACTCACACCTGTAAGCCTACCTTTGCCCCACCCTATAGCTTGATGTGAGGGCATTGGACTAACAAGAATAATGATGAAGACTATTTATTTAGAGCATACAATGTATCTTTTGATGGACATGTGCAATCCTGGTTAATCTTCTCAACACCCTACTCATTGATAATAATATCTAACTGTATAGAAAGACAATGTAAATATTGAAAATTTCAAATAATCTAACCAAGATCATACATGTAGTAAGTGGTAAAGACAAGGTTAGAACCCAAATTTCACTGTCATCAGAGCTCTATTGCCTCTCTAAATAGTATTTCTTGGGACGTGGTCTTGTTTTTTGCTTTATTCCATCTTTAGCCAAATGAAAAGAGTAGACATAATTAATTATAATCTTTCTTTCCTGAGACAAGAAAAATTGTTGAGCAGTGCTCATAGAAGAAGCTGTGAGTAACATTTTTGGAATCTCAATGCCTGTAATGAAAACTATAGGAAGAGAAATATTGATTGAAGACAGTGACCTAAATGTTCAATAGAAGTCAAACATTGTTTGAGAGTCTACTGAAAAAATGGAGATATTAAACTGGAGAAAAAACAACTAAGGAGAAATATGCCACTTTCTACAAATACTTGTAGTGTTGCCACAGGGAAGATGAAGAAAATATAGTCAGTGTGAGTAAAAACAGCACTAGGACCTAAGAGAGGTGATGCATCAGAATGACTAAGGACACAGAACCAGACAGGCCAGAGCTCAGTCTCAGCTCCAGCACATAGACTATGACCATATGGAAAATACATTTCCTCATATACGAAATGAGGGTAAAAACATCACTGCCACTGTAGGAATTAAAGGACCAAACACATGCGAGACATGTCATCAAGTGTCCGATGTATAGTAAGAATTAATTAAATACAGTTCCTCTTCTACCTGCAATGTTTTTGCTTCATGTCCCCAAGTCTTTTACCCTTCCAAGTCCCCTTCTCTTTCTTTCCTCTTTTCCTTTGTTCTTCCCACTCCTCCTTGTATTTTTTCCTCTCCTCTTTGTTCTTCCTTCCTCATCCACTTCTGCACCATTTCTTCTTCAGGTGAAAAGCACATATAATCCTTAATGTGAAATAACAACTGATATACAGGCACACTATTATTAGAAATTCTGATGAATGGCAGGGTTCAAATTTGGAGTAAACTGCTTTAGTGTACACCATGATTATCACTAAGATTACTCAGACTTCATCAGTGAAAATCCACATTGAGACTAATATAGATACATCATACTTAGAGTAGGATGTTGATCATAAAAGGAAAATAAACCAATATAGTGTAAAGGATAAAACAATCATTAAGTTTTGCTACATGCTTAATGGAATTTTAGTTACTAACATATAGTAAAGAAAAACAGAAACCATTGTCAACTCTAGAAAAGCTTAAGAATACTTTTCAGCAACAAAGCCTAAGATTAAGCTTCAGGGACTTTGCTTCTTATTCCCTGAAAGTTAATGACCATTTGTTAAGATTTCAGTATCTTTCCCCTATAACTTCACTTTTATAACATTTCCCCATGTCCTAGGTGACTTTGGAGTAGCCATGAAAATTTTTCCTTGGAATATGGAACTAATTTGAGTTTAATGGGATATTTTCACACTGTTCATAAACATACAAGCTCGTCTATGATGGATGGGATTTTGCTAACTTGAAACATGAAAGAGGGAAATGACATGAGGACATAATTAGGCGGCACATATACTGAGCAGAAAGGCAAAGATGATGGAAGGTAAAGTTGGGAAGATTAGTTAGAGCCAAATAGTGAGGGGTCAGTGTCAATGAAAGGAAACATGTTTGTGGCCAAAGAATGTTTACGCTAGAGACCCAGTATAGTGTAAAGGGCACGAGTCAAAAAGATCGAGATTCATATTCTATCTCCGACCTCCCTAATGGGAGGCCTGTAAAACATCTTTAAGTTCACATCTCACTGGGGAAGAAATTAGCAAGTGGTTGAAAGCATGGGTCCGTGAGTCTGCCTGCCTGCAAGGCTGGAGATGGGAACACTGGGTAAGAGCGGTGGAAGCGTAGACAAAGACTGAGGCTGTGGGAGTGGGTGAAGTGGAGATTTGCACGGTAGAATAATCAGGACTCGCACCTGGTTTCATAGGCATTTGGGAAGAGAAAAGACTACTGAGAAGCAACAGAGGATTTATCCTGAATGATTGAAATCAGTAGTGTCTTAAAGACAATGCAGTTGGAAAAAGGGCACGCCTTATCAAACTCTTTTAAGAATATGAAAGAAAAACTTTGGGAGGATAATTGTGTCTCTCACATAATCTAAGAAAAAGTTCAACAGCCAGGTCGGAGGAATAATGCAGTTGCAATATGAGAACTGTTGTTTATAACCTCTTCAGTTAGTGTTTTACTCCAAATATGACTAAATTTCCCAGGCTCTGTGGCCCATGTCTTATTGAAATTGTTAAAAGAGATAGACCGATAAGCCATTGGCCATACTCTTACGTCTTCTTTGAGCCAGATAATGAGCTCTATAAGATGTGGGAGGAATTCTCAGAGAAGAGAGAGGCATCTTCTAAAGGTTGTGATGTTATGAGTTTTGAATAAGCAGATGGTGATGTAGAAGGAAAGAAATAGAAATGAAGGAACGTCTATTTCTAAAGTCTTAGAAAACCATGAAAGTCCAGATTCAGTGCTTCATGAATGCCTTGGCTGTCACCCTGGACACTCTCCTCATTACAGAAAATCATGTTTACTTGGTCCTTCTTTACCCAAGGCATTTACCTCATGAGGACATCTCAGCAATCACCGATATGAAGCTTCAATAACATAGCAAGTGGATCTTAAATAGCTCTGATTGAGAGAATCAGAGAGATCTCCTGCCCCTCCAGCTCACTTTGCTATGCTTTGTGTCTTGTGCATAAGAGTGATGAACAAGTATAGTTGCTTTCAAACAAACATATGAACTGTTAACATAACCTGGACATATGAAAAAATCAGTGTAATTACCTGTGTTGATTGGCATTTCAGAAAGTAAAGTCACTAGGATAAAATAATGTGGTTAGGATTCCTTTTAAGTTGTCCACCTTTTCACGATTAGTTTCTAAGCAATCTCCTTAAATAGGCGCCTTGCCCTCCATCATGGATTGATTTGGAAAATATATATAGATATGAATTACAGAGACAAGTAGTTGGAAAGAGAAGAGGATCACAGCCATTTATTTCTTCTTTCAGTCCACCTAATTAACAGGCTTTCTGAAATGTGAGATCATATTGGCTGAGGCAGAACTTCATCATGAGCACAGTTGAGATGGGCAATTTTGCATAAATAATCCTTGACCAACGAAACAATAAAGAATCCTTGTAAAGAAGGTTCTGTGCTTCATCCTGACCTTCTCATATTAGGCATTTGGAACCCTAAAAAAAAAAAAAAAAAAAACCAAGTGTCTTATAAGAAAGCAGAAGCTGCAGTTCCAGCATTGCCATTTATGATTAGTGATTATTTGCATATTTCTGAACTTCAGTATATACCTGTTAAATGCTAACAGACATAAAGAACTCTCCCAGAGAGTTGATCTGAAGTATACATGAGATGATGCATGCTGAGGTATTTTTGGAACTGTAAAATGCTGCATAAATGCAAAGTGTAATTATTAACTTTTACGCTGGAAGCTGTAGCCAAAGTGGGTATACCTGTTGGCCAGGTAAACCCCATATTTTTCCACTTTAATGTCTGAATATTGCACCATCATCACTGTTTCTACACATATAAAGCCTTCCATTTTTTATCTCTTTTTACTGTGATTGGCAGTGTGTGAACACTTTGCTAGTGTTTCTCATTTAATCCTCATAAAATATAAAATAGTAGGTATTAATCCCATTATAAAGATAAAGGAATTGAGGCTCAGAGAAATTAAGTAACTTTTCTAAGATAGACTGTAGATCTATTTAAAACTAAAGGCTATAATACTTATCAAAATTCTATACTTTTTCCTGTTCAAATGCCACCCTTGCCATAAACCCATCTTTGATATTACAAATTAAAATAACTTTTTTCTTCCTTTATTCCCTACTAAAATTTTGCTTTAGGCAATTATATTTATTCATGTAAGTTTTAAATACCTTTGGTTGATAGACCACTGACTAAGAGCATTAGCTACAAAGATAGTAAGAAATGTACCTGTGTATTAGTCATCGTAGACTGTGTCACACTGTAGTAACAAACACTCCTAAAATTCTCTGTGGCATATCACAACAAATAAGTTTTTTTCTTGTTTATGCTCCATATCAGACTGCCTGAGGGTTGATGGGGAGCACACAGTAAATCATAGCAGAGAGAAATAAAAATAAATCGCTGATGATAACTCTTGATGGGATCTTGATTGTCAAAGCTTCCTGTTCACTTATTACCAAGAAAGCCATTTTTCCCCCAATTTAATTCTATTTCTGCCTCTGTTTGTCTTACCGTGAGAATCCAGTTATGTCTCAGTTTTTCTAAATCAGATTCATTCAACATCCACCAGCAACATATGATATTACTGTGTTCAGCTTCAAGTACCAAAACGTCAGCCTCACAAATAGTAGGTTAAACAAATTAAGGGTTCATTTTTCTCTTACACAAAAATGTCCAGAGGTTGATTGTACTGGGCTCACAAAGTCATCAGAGACATTTCAGCTTTTAACTCTACCATCTTTAGGTGTGTTTATAACCTAAAAATAACCACTAGAACTCTAGCCAAAAAGTCTGTGTTACAGAAAGAAAAAGGGAAATGGCAAAGAGATGGCGCTTCTTTAAAAATAAGTTTGGAAGCTCTTTCTAATACTACCCACTTAAATTTCATTGACAACTCTAAACCACATGGGAGGGTAGAAAATGTAATGTCAGTTTAAGCTCTTCATGCTCTCCCCTCATCTGCAAATTAATTCATTTACTATTAGTAAGGAAAATGCAAGGATGAATTTGGGAGTAGGTCACAAGTAGTCCTTGCCACATTTACTGAGCCTATATGACTATTTATTGACCATCTCCTATGTGATTGGCACTGTGCTATTCTGCAGAAATGACTGTGGCAGACATCACCTGCCCTTAATGTGAGCCAAAAGAGAGAATAGTGGGTCTAGTTCTGGTGTAGCAGCTTTAGGAAACATAAATAATGCAGCCAGCACATAAATACCAGAGATGAGGTACCAATAGAGTCAAAAATCAGTAACCGAGCTACTGTGGAAAGGCTGGTGATCACAAGAAAGAGTATAGAGTTGATTGGGTGATGAAGAGTGTTCCACCAAATTTCATACACTTTCTCTAATCTTAAATTCCCTATTCTAAATCCTACAGTGTTTTTTTTTTTTTCCCAAAGAGCGAATTTCAATGATAAATATAATATTTCTTTCTTGCCACTTATGGTTTTATCGTAGACTGGTTTATTGTTCCCAATTCTTTATTCTTTCTCTGTAGTAGAATTACACATGCACACACACAGCCTTTTCCAAGTTAATTTTCAGTGCCTCTCATCAGTGTAGGAAGAGTGTATTGCCTACTCCAGTGATGGACTGGGATGTGGAGCTTGACTTGCCCATGAGATCTCAACAGATATAATGTGAATAGAGCCATGAAGTGTGTTTATGTGGTTTGCCTTACTCTTTTACACTTCTGCCATCTGCAGTAAGAACATACTCTAGGTAGCTCTTGATCATAGAATGAAGAAATATGTTGAGCAGATGTGAACATATATGTGTAGCCAAGAGCCAAACCCTGTCAATCAGAGCAGACTGACAACCAGCCCATAGAACTGAGAAATGAACTTGTAAGCCACTGAAATTTGAGATTGTTTATTACACAGAGTTATTACAACAATATACAATTCTCTTTTTTAAATAGATCTTATTTAATGCCTGTTACAATCTGTTATAAATATGCTATACTTATTTTAGAGATAAGAAACTAAGGTTATTATATTATAACTTATATAGCTTAACTGGAGGCACAGACCTGAACAGTTTAGAAAAGTCACAAATACATTAATATCTGTTGTCCTCTAAGACTCATATCTTTCTAGTTTCCCAAGTGACCTCTCCCAGAAATACTGTCCACATTGTCTCATGGGATTGTTATGAAAATCACATAAAGTAATATACTGAAAATATCTTTGCCCAGAATAGGAAATCCACTCCAACTTTCCATCTGTGGACTTCAGGAGTGCTTAAGTCTCTGCAGGATTTAAGGGTGAGATTATGATATAGGCTTGGCCAATCATAATACTGTAAAACTCTGGTTTAAATGATTGGTTCAGGAATGGATGGACATATAGCTGAAGCCAGATCAATCAAAAACCTGAAATCATCGATGAAGAACCAGCTCTCTCTGAGACCCAGGTAGGCCTGGGCTGTCAATGGCCATCTTTGCCAACACACAAACAAAATATGCCTGAGAAGGAAGCTATATATAGAATAAACCACAGCTGAGCATCTACCCCTCCAAAAAGATAGAAGAATCTATGTTGTAGTGACATCAGTTGAATCTCTTGATCTAGTCATACCTGGAGTTATACATGTCGTAGTACAGGATATATCAGTATTGTAGATTTTCTATTTTTATAGGTGGCACTTGAAAGAAACCATGTGGATAATATAAATGAAGTTATCACAAAAGCACAGATTTATAAGTGTATATATATATTTAATTTTGGGCCAATCAAAGCAAACATGGAAAAACAATATATGTTATTAAGTACATTAAAAGTTTAGTCAGTACAGGACATTGCCTTTGAATTAAAGAAAATGTCCTTGGGGATCACTCATTTTAGGTGCTTTTACTACTGCCTTCCTCTAAAAATCCTTGGTTCCATAGTCAGGTTAATTATGGGGTTGATATTCTTTATAATTTTTCCCCAATTTTATTTACCTTCTGAAGGGCAACAAAAATTCTTTGTGACAAAATTAACCCCTTGCACATAATTCCCTCCCTATAACCCAACTAAAAAATCCTGACTATCCTAGTCTCAAATTTATAGAGATTGTAATTTATTCAATTGTGTAATATTTTTAAACTCTCTGCACTGTGCAACTCATTGATCTTCTCTTGAGTAAAGCAGAGGTGGTTCTGTATGTGAAGAAAGCACAGTGACACATTTCCTATTTTAATTACATATGTCATAGAGCTGGTTACAAAAAAAAAAATGGCTTGATGATTTGATGCCCTCCCCTTTCTGATGTGAAGCAACCTGCTTCCACTCAGCAGCTCCTGCCTCTCAGAGCCGGTTGTCCTATAGGAAACCTCTTTATCCAGTTGTCACGTATTGCCAAGAAGTGTGGGCCATGGTGGAGCAAATCAAGATGTGCTAATTACCAGAGAGGAGAATCCAGCATCCAGCTAACATTATTTACCGGAATTGTTTGGAACCACTGAGAAAATTGGGCTGGAGCATGTCTCTATAACAGAGAGAGCAGGGGGGCCTGGGAAAGAACACAGAATCTTCACAATGGGAGGGAGAGTGGTAATTCCAAATATATGAGACTTTATACTCTCAGGTTATCACGAGGAAACGAAAAAAGTGAGAGGTATAAGGAGTGGAATTTGGTTTAGTACTTTTGGTTTATAACTCAAATCACATAGCTAGTAATTTGGGCAGCCAAGATGCATACTTGGTTTGTCTGACACCAGAGCATATGCACTTGATAGTCGAGTCACATACATATATCCATTAGTACTAATCATGCTTTTGGAATTAAAATAATTATTCAGAATTCTCTTTTTTTCCCCACATGAAAGCCATTTAGAAATTTATGCTTAATTTTTGTGTTCCTGATGGTTTTCTCCAGGCTATACCTCTCTGATTACTTACTAAGTATCTTTGAAAATATAGCTTTATATGGTGACTATTAAGAAGATGTAATGGGGAGAGGAGGCAGGGAGGAAGAGAGAAGCAGCTGCGGACATTTTGGGCTGGCTCTGGCTCTAGGAGGCTCTCTCTCTCAGGCTCTCTCTGGCCCTCACGCCCTCACTCTCTGGCTCTTGTGGGCTCCCTCCATGTGGCTTGGAGAAGGGATCTCCAGGCGGCTTTAAGAAGAGGCTCTTGCCAGGCTGCTTTGAGAAGGAAAGGAGGGAGATCCATGCGGTTTGCAGGAGGAAGGCAGTTTACAAGGAGGCTGAGAACCCAGGCGGTCATGCATTGAGAGCTGGAGGGCACCACAGCGCATAAAGGACCTCCCCAGTCAGAATTGAGTGATTGGCAGCTACTGGTAAAGCTGAACTGTGCCTAGGAAGTAGGGAAACGGTGTTTCTGACTTTCCTAAGACTGGCCATGTCTGGGAGGGGGAGGCAGGACTTTGTGTAAATAAACAATTCTTTTTCTTTTCACCAAAAAAAAAAAAAGAAAAAAAGAAGATGTAATGATGATGATGATGATAACCCATCCTTTCATCATATATTTAATAAGTAACTGCTGTGTTCAAGTTCTGCTGTCCCTGAGTATTTTGTGTACAGAGGTGAGCGTACTGAACAGAACTATCTGCCTACATGGAACTTACAATCTAGTAGGTCGACACAGATAATACGACAACAGATGAGTCTTTGTGATGGAATGTTAGAATAGAATAATTTTATGGAGAAATGAACAGAGCCTGTCATCATGCTGCTAGCCAAATGTTTCTATTTTTCCCCATTTCTAGAGCCAATGCTAGGATTGTACTTGCCGCCTCTTGCAATTCAGTCTAACGAGTTGTTTGCAGATGTGATGTGCTGCATTCAGTCCAGCACATTCGAATGCCCGAGTCATGAGCCCCCCTGAGCTCCCTTCTTCATCTTGCACAAGAACCAGCGAAGTTTAAGGTGATCATTGTCTTGTCCTCTTGGGTCCCTGAGCAACTATATCCAACCTGGATGGACAAATCGAATGAGGAAGAAATACAACTTGTTCTTTTAATCCACTAATGTTGAGTTAAAAAAAAAAAAAAAAAACTTTCATGACCAAGAATATCTTGATTGATGAATGTTATGTTACAGATACTATATGTACATACAGACTAATATCTACAACCATCCGGTGTGACATGCATTATCTTCATTTTGCATAAACATTAAGCATATCATACAGACTCAGGCTATATATTGCCATATAACAAACAACATTAAAACCCACTGTCATAAAATAAGTTATTATCTCTCGAGGTTCTCATATCTCATAGGTGACTTGATATCAGCGGGGAAGTTCTCACTTAGGGTCTCTCATGTGACTGCAGTCATCTGTAGGCTGGCTTGATTTAGCTGAATATCCAAGCTGGCTCATGCACGTGGCTGGAAACTGATGCTGATCTGGGCTAGAACAGGAACAGGCACTGCCAAGTGAAAATCTCACATGTAGTTCTTCATGTGGCTTGGGCTTTTCAAGCATGGCAGCTGAGTTTTTAGAGGGTGACTTCTAAGAGGCACGAGCAGAAGATTTAGGTTCTGTGATCATCTATGCTTGGAAGTACAGGAATAGCACCTCTACCACATCCTACTCATAAAGCAATTTACTAAGGCCAGGTCAGGTTCAAGGGGAGGGAAATTAGATACCACCTTGATATGGCATAAGACATCTTTGTAAGGAGGAAGAAATGCGTGGTGGCCATCTTTGGAGTCTTACGTGTTATATGAACTTATAAGATAAAATCCCATTCCTTGGTGATCTTAAATTATGTAAGAGTTAAAAAATACCTCATAAATACCTCATTTAGCTTATGAAACATCCACTCAAGGGGGTGGAGATGAAAGCTGGACAGGGCATAGTGTTTGATATAATTAGTGGAGATCAAGGGTGTAAGTAACCAGCCCCGAACTACTGAGACTTAACAAACTGACTTTTCATTCACGTAGTGTGTACAAAATTGGTCTAAGGGGAGTGTGCTTATGGTAGTTGCTCAGGCATTCAGACTGACAGAGTTTCATCTCATTAGACTCTACCTCTAGCAGCATTTCTTATACCAGTGTAGCAGAAGAGGGAAACGTAGTACATTGAATTCTGTATCTTAAAGCTTCCATCCGGGAGTGATACACACCATTTTCTTACATCTCGTTGTCCAAAGCAAGTTGTATGGCCCTGCCTATATTCCTGCCATGTGCCCAGAAGGAGTATCAGAGTATTTTGAAACAGTCCTAATAGTTCTCTGTCATGTCATAAAATTTCCTGTACATTGGGACCAGATTGAATTTAAGAGAAAACTGAGAAATTGAAAACCACCTTTTTCTTTTGGGTTTCACAGCTTGTTTAATGCTCATTATTTTTCAAAGGCTGTTACCTTTCCTGAGTGTAATAGGGCAAAGAGTTGCATTCATATTTAATATCTTCTATAATGTTGCAGTATACACGAGGCTTTCGCATACCTATATTTTCTGAAATTTTTTTTTTATTGTTTATGCTTTTATAGTTGTTCCCACTTTTTTCCCTTTTCCCACCTACACTCAGCTCTACACTCCTCCTCCCTCACTCAATCCTCAATTTAGATAGAGAAGTTATTATTTGCTCTGATTTGTCAGTCAAAAAATAGCGGGTCAGAAAATGAAACAATGGCTCAAATTGCATTGCACAGTTCTTTGACCTTTTCTCTATATCAAGGATTTTGTAGTGGAGGTCCTAGTAGGGGTTCAAGGTATATCCCATGAAGCCTGTGAAACCAGACTGTTGTGTGTGTTTAAGTGTGTGTGTCCCCTCATGGTTTATACTCATTATACAAGGCCATGTTGTCAACAAGTAATAGGTACATGAACCTTTGTGACTGGGATGCTGTTGACTCTCTTGGTTCCTATAGATGAAATTTCTTAATTTCAAAAAGTTGATGTAGAGTTCAGATAAGGACTTTATGAACTTCTTAGGCCTGACTGTTTATAGGTTTCACACTTGGACTCCTTGCTGACTCATTTTTACCATCTCTTGTCCTGGACTGTGAAAATTGAGGCTCCCTTCACAGGAACCAATGAACAAGAAATTTCGTGTTTTTAGTGCCAAGTTCATCATTTCTAGTGTGACTCACATCTCAGAGGGTGGCAGAACTTCACAGTGGCCTGGAGAAGCTTCTGAAAATACGCAGGCCTTGCCCACTGATTTCAGATCACTAGCTTATTTCTATTAAATAATCCTTTCTAAAAATTTCAAATAGATATTTACACTTATCAGGACCCTTTCAACTCAATTTGCAAAATGATGAATTGTATGTGCCCAAAATAGTACCACATCCTGGGGTGCATGTCACTTCCTTTCTGTAGGCATTTCCTGAATACCCACTTCATGCTATACAGAAATACAAGAAATAACAAGCATAAGGCATGGGCCATGTTAGTCTCTCAAGCAAGGACATAATCTAAATATCAGCATACATAAATAAATATAGTTCAATGCATTCAAAAAAGTCTCATTCGAATTCTTCTTTTCCTGCTAGCTCTACGATCTAATTTCCTCCAGTTTCAGTGACTTCAGCTATAAACATGTGACAGCTATTAGAGAGATACTGTGAAGATTTCATAAAATAATGCATGCAAAATATCACTTCAAACTAAGGGTGATATAGGTGAAAATACACAGATTAGGGGAAGTACGGAGCCTATTCAGGGAATACATTTTGAGTACCAGAAAACTGTATGAAAGATAGCGACTAGAGAGAAACTATGATCTTCAACCTCAGGCTCCCCCATTTGGATGGTCTCCTGAAGTCAAAGGGAAGTCAACAAAAGGCTGATAAAAAATTAGAAAGAAAATGATCAATTTTTGGAAATGTTTTGTTTTGAAATGATTTAAGACAATCAGATTATGTAAGTTTCCACACCCACCACTGCACTTCCTTGAAAGGTAACATTTTATGTAACGATAGCACACCAAAACCAAGAAACTGAGACAATGCTATTAAATAAAATACACACCTTATTCAGGTTTCACTGGCTTTTACATGCACTTGTTTTTCTGATTGTGTGTGTGTGTGTGTGTGTGTGTGTGTGTGTGTGTGTGTATTACTATGTAGCTTAATCACATGTATAGATTGGTATAATCACCACTGGAATCAGGAGAAAAACTCTTCTATGACTACAAAGAAACTATAGAATGCCCTTGAGACCACTGTCACCACATATATCAATATTTCCTTTGTTTCATAGCTGAGTGGTATTTCATGGTGTAGATACTGTAGTTTATCCATTCACCTACTGAAAGGAAGACATTTGAGTTGTTTCTACTTTGGGATTATTACAAATAAAGCTATAATTAACATTAATATACAGATTTTTGTGTGGATATAGCCTTATTCTAGAAAGATAATAGGGGGGAATATTTAGGCTATTGAAGAAGTCTGACTTCATGGATAAGATTTTTACACTAATTATTTCAATAGTGGGGTACTGAATTAGAGCAGTAGTGGGGATAGAAAGGAGGGATGTGGAACAAGGCCATTAAGAATGTAGAATTAACTGGTCTTAGAGATTCCTTAAATATGAGTGGTGCTGGTTTGGATAGGGTGTACAACAAAGGTAGTTCTAAACTTTTTAGTTGGGAGATTTGGTGCTTACGATGTCATGAACTAAAAGACTGAGGAAAAGTTTGTGCGTATGGAGTAAAAAGTACGCTTTGGTGGTATTTAATATGAGTGGAAGGCATCCTCTGGAAATGTCTAGCAGGCATCTGGGGGATTGAATCTAGCACTAAGCAGTGAGATCAATGTCAGCAATATCAATAGATGAGTCATCACCACAGAGGGGCTGGTTGCAGCCAAGGTTGTAGAGAAATTTACTAGGAAAGAGAGGCAAATGTTGCATTAAGATAAAGACTTTAGTGTGACTGTTTCTAGCCAAGATTAGCAATAATCTCTAGATTTCATATACTTCAACCTCCAGTTTTTGTTCTGGAAATTCACAACTCTCTCCAAGGTTCCCACAAGTTTCCAAGGGCGTATTTTCTCATGGTCATGCCTGGCACTGTGGGTATGTTTGCACAGGGGCTGTTTTTGTTTCACACTGTTTTGCTAGTTCAGCCATGATAGTCAAACTTTTCCTTGATCTTATCAACCTTGCATCCCATATGAAACCAAATAAAACAAACAGAAAACATTAGCAACAGCAAAACTTTTACATAGAACACTCAACATTCATTTAATAAATAATAATTCATCTCTTATTATAATGTCCAAGTAATTCCTTAGATGTCTGGGCAATAAATTAGTCTTTAATGTAAGAAGGTAAGTGAACAAATTAAAAATTTTCCTCAACACTTGAATTTTACAGTTGTATTCTCTAATTTGATGTTTCTTTAAAACCAAGTTATTGGAATTTTAGGGTGCAATATTATTTTTGGGATCTGAGAACAGAGTGACTTATATCAAATAGTGACTCCTCACTAACTAAATTTGTGACATTTTCTAAAGCCATTGAATTTCTAGGAATCTCAGTTTTCTTATCTTTGAAGTGTTTGTCATATCTAAATCATTTTCACTAAAAGGTACTTTGAGGGTAAGAGAAAATTTTTGATGGGAAAATAATGAATAATCATAAGTGCTCCAAAATGTTCACCATTCTTAACCATAAATCATAGTAATGTTTTCCTTTGTTAATGAAATCATTCCAGAATCACTTACTGCATAACTACTATATTCTAAAACACAAAAATGATCATGCAACTCTCCTGCTCAAAATTATTTTATGACTGCCTATTAACATCAGGATAAGGTGAAACTTTCTCATCAAGACTTGTAGGGCCATTCCTGTTGGGGTCCATGGTGACCAAACCAGCAGGACTCTGGGACCAGCTCACCAAGCCATGTTTCTACTTGCATCTCTTACCTCCTAGAATACCCCCTGCTCTGCCTCTTAACCTCACCCACCAGGACACTGCTTTATCTCCCCCTACCCCATGCATGGAGCCCCATGCATGGAACCCTTCTCTGTGTTCCTGTGCTAACTTTTATTTTTCTCTGATACAGCATTCACCACTCCTTATTCTACTTTCTTATTTAGTTTTAGTGTCCACCTCTTGGGTAGGAAACTCTTTGAGTACAAAGGCCATACATATTTCATATCTCTATTTCTTGTTCACCATCATATCTCTAGTAGTTAAAACAATGCTTATAGGATAAAAGTTCATAATTTATCTTTTGGAGACATGAAAACTATAGAAATATAAGAAGAGATATAGACCCTTCCTTCAAGATGGTCTAATCTACAGAGTAACTTCAAAGGGAAGTTTTAACTTATTTATTAAATTCTTAGCAGAGTCTCAGCTTGAATTTTTGGCTTCCCTTAATTAATTTGGGTGTTGTTTTAATGGATGGATCCATGCAGCCACTAGGTCATTGGGAAACTTGCTATTTCCTACTACAAGCCTCACAACCAAAATTAATTCTAGATACAAAGGGGGAGGGTTAAATGCCTGTGGCAGAGTCTAGCAATGACAGGGCCAGATTTACGGAGTGGTGTTTACAGTGAAGAGACATGGCCTACTTTTATTTGATCTGCACCATCCAAAAAGAAAATTGAAATTATAATTAAAGCAGGGGAAATGATAACTTAAGCATCGATTTTCCCATAAACGTGTCAACCCTCAGAATAGTGGCTGGTCTCTATGTCCCATGTCCTACAGTGTTACTCCAGATGAATTGAAACCTTTACTCTCAATAAGTTGACTTACAATGGAGTGTATGAATTTTAGCCTGTATGCCCTGATGACTTCCCTCTATAGCTGAGGTACTTCTCAGTGTTTGGATGAAAGGAGAGACCCTTAGAAAAATCAGGAAGAGGTATCCCATTGGGATCAGCAATTTGCTGTTAAAGACTGTATAGCTCTGCCTCTGATAAACATTCAGCCCCATCACTATTTTAGATTTCCCCAGTCTCTTATGAAGATTAAACACAAAGGAATTAGCATTTATCTGTAAAGGTAAGATTTACATCACCTGTAATCCCTTCATAAATAGATATATCAACCACCACATTAATACAAAAGTGCGATCTGAAGGCAGAAGGCCATTATATTTGCTTACTGTCAGATAAAAAGCTGCAGTTGCAAGTCATGCGTGATTTTAATAAGGTTTGATAATATTCTATCTGCTGGTAGGAGCTATAGATTGAACTCTTATAGATTTTTGGCTTCAGCTTCCAAATAATCAATCATGTCAAGATATGAAAATCATTTCATTCCCTTCAATTGAAAAGAAGATGTGATTTAAAATGTCAGCCCTTGGATATATGAGCAGGATTCCTGTAATCAATCATGTGAAATAAACCATCTTATTTAGTAGCTCTTTGGGGAAAAAAAAAAGAGAAGGCTTAGGGAAATTTTTTTTTTTTTGCATAATGTAGATGAAGCTCACATATCATATGCACGTATATAACAAAGACAAATCTAAACCTGGGTCTTCTCATTTGCTTCTTCTTTCAGCTCAGTAACTTTAGCAAGGAACTGAATGGATGTGAAAGACCGCAAACCACACGGCATGGGGAGACAATATTGTCTATTGTATCTAGGTAGTGACCAGATTAGAAACTAAATTCAGGTCACTTGTCATCTTTTAGAACAATTTACCTAGATTCAGTTCAGCTCCATCACAGCCTGGCTGAGTTATGGAGAACATTGTCTCTAAACTTGAGTCTCAGTTTCTGTATTTCTTATCAGGTTAATTACATCTGTCCATATTCATAAAGGTAATTATACCAGAGAATGGATGTGAGAGTGCTTTGCAGGTGAAAACTCATTGAAGTTCTCTACAAAGTAAGTGGTTATATTATCACCATGACTAGACCAAAGGAGGTTTGAAGGTACCAGATTGACTTTTTGGTAACCACACTCCATATCCTCTGAGTATATCCAGCTAGACAGAATTCACACTAAGAGCTGAGGGCCTTGCCTGAGGAACTATAGATTTTGAGAACTTATTGTGCTACTTTAAGCCAAATCAGTTTACCTCTCTGAACTGTAGTTTCCATATAACTAAAATAGTTCAAATTATATGGTCTCCAAGGGAAAAATCATTTTTTGATATTAACCCCAGTAGAAATGCAGATCATAACTGAAATATACTCTTTCCATGCATAATAAATAGTCACAACTTGAGCCAAATCTCTTCAACTTGAACAGAATTTGGTAAAGTCCAATCATATTTTTGTGATAAGTCTATTGTGAGAATAATGGAAAAATAGTATTTGAGTGATTTTTTTAACAAATAAAATTAATTTAGTTAGGTTTAACAAAATTTAGTTTTATCACCCATAGGCCCTTCCAAATATAACCTTTAGTGGCTTCTGTTTAAATAGGCCTAACCAAGTGTGGTGGGATAGAAGCCATCGGGGGGGCCTATTTTAATGATTCATTGTCAGCACAAATAATTATTTTGTCAAGTGCAAAGTATTACTGGAT
Source organism: Furipterus horrens (assembly GCF_987537825.1). NCBI lineage: Eukaryota > Metazoa > Chordata > Mammalia > Chiroptera > Furipteridae > Furipterus > Furipterus horrens. Next base: position 191,143,077 of record NW_028327174.1, read on the forward strand.
GCCTTGAATGTGCTTTGGAATATTTCAAAATAGCAAATTATCTTGAGCTGTTTGATATTTACACAATTGGTCTCTCTATTTATGAAAATAAAATGACTACCTTAAAGTAAGGAGAAGTTCACTATTGTCCTTTTCTGAATGCTCTTGGTCCCAAAATGCAAGGATGCTGTGTACAAAAAAGAAAGGTTGATAAAAGGTAATTTCATTTATCAGAAGCCAAAAGTAGCAGGTGAAGACATGATCTAAGATCACCGGTGTAGAAACTGTATTTGACATTTGCTGAAATATCCAGAATATTACACACGTATATTTATATATAATAGTTTACCATACCATCCTCAGCGAATCAACCCCGATGCTCTCATTTCTCCTGTCTCATCCTGCGTGTGCAGAAGCGTACATGTGTGTTTTGCATATTTCTCTTTCATTTGACTGGTTGCTGAAAGTTACTCGTATTTCATGAAGCACAGAGACTGGTAAGATAAGCGTTCCTTGCTTCATCATTTCTCTTTACCAGAGAGAGATGCGTTTCTCTTTCCCTTCTTGTTCATTAATGATGCACAAAGCTCAGACTTTTAACTCTCCCTAGTTTTTTTCCTCCTCTCACACTGCTTGACATGCATGGTTATATGATAAAGACTCACCAGGGCCATTTTATCCTGCCGGTGTGCTTCCTGAGCAATCTCGGCTCATGAAGTAGCTAGAAAAGCAGTCCCTGTCATTTTTATAGAGCGACCATTTTGTCTTTAAAAGGGAGGGGGATTATTATGCCCTGAACATCCACTAATCCTGACAGTGTTATTATTCTCTCTCACTTCCAGACTGCAGACTCCAAATTTGATCCTTTCTCCATTCTGCCAGATCAATAGAAAATACTCTAGTGATTTATTGAGTCTGTGATGGAAGCAAGCTGGGGCTGGTGACCCTATTCTATCTCCCCTGTGTTTGGAGGTAGAATCAGTACCTTTGAGATCACAAATCAACCTCAACTAAATGCATGTGTGAGGTCAACGCACTATTCACTCTCCCCTTCCTAAAACGCTTTCTTCACTTGGCTTCCAGTTCACGATTAACTCTTGTTGTTTCTGCCAGGTCGCTCGTTCTCAGTCTCCAATGCCTGTTTCTCTTCATCTCTGGCCTCTCCTGTCAGCGGCGGGCACCAACTATCAGCCTTTGAATCCCACTTCCCTCCTCTCGCTCCCTTCATGATCTCATCCAGCCCCATGGCGAAATACCACCTACACTTGGAAGACTGCTCCCATGGTTATATCCAATCTGGGTCTCTCCTAAATTTTAGACTTCGGTATCCACCCATGTATTTGATGTCTCCTCTTAGCTATCCAAACGACATTTCAAAATTGACGAATCCAAAAGCAAATTCTGATTCCCCACTGTATTTCCCATCATTATAAATCCCAAATCTATCTTTTCAATTCTTCAGTGCATTTCCCTTGGAATTTGTCTTGGCTTTGTTCTTTTTTTCTCTTAGAAATCATAATCAGCCCATCATAAAACCCTGGCATTCAATCATCAAGAAAGATGGAAATCCCAAACACGTCTCACCACATTCACCGAACCGCCATTATCACTTGCCTGTGTTGTTATAAGAGCTCCCCCGCTGGTCTCTCTGTACTTCTTCCTCCATTCCTCTGTCTGGTTTGAACTTAGTCATCATCTTGTGAGATGTAACACTTCATGCTGCGCCTCTGTTCAAAGTCTCCAGGAATTTTTGCAGCTCATTGTAAGTAAAAGCCAAAGCCTCTCAGTGACTTACAGGGCCTTACACATGGCCCCCTTGCCACCACTTCTCTGAGCTTACCTCTGGGGACGGGTCTCCTGCTCATTCTGTTTCAGCCACACTGGCCTCATTATTCCTTCAAAGTGTCTGGCACATCCTCTCCTCAAGGCTTTGCTATTTCCATTCCCTTGGCCTGGAATAGTACCCAACAGAAAACTGTTACTCCTTAAATATTTACCAAATTAAGGAGAATGAAAGCTAGGCCAGCTGAGGCCCCTCCCATTTGTTAACTTTCCTTCTCAACTGCCTGTGATCATTCTAACTCCTCTGAAACTTCTTTTCCATCCTGAAATAGCTCATGTACTTTTATTCTCAAGCCCTTTCCTGCACCACTTTGTACCCCTCAGCTTCTCTTTTGACTGGAAATATTTTCAAGTCTCAAATAATAGAAATCACAACATTGGCTTAAACAAATAGATATTTTTTTTTTCACCTGAAGATATGTTTAAAAATGAATGTTTGGTTGTACAGATTCCATGACTCAGTAGTACATGGGCTGAGAAGGTTGGCATGATGATTCTCCTGGCCCTTTACTAATGGTAGTGTCACAGACAGCTGTAGCAGCTCCGATCTTGCACAACCACATTCAGAGACGTGAACAGCTCTCTATGAAAGGCAGGCCAGTTCTTTGTATGTGCCTTCCTCTAAACAGGTAACAACAGAACTTTTTCAGAATGTCATCATCCTTGTGGTTCGCTTACCTTGCTAGCTCCTAGATTCAACAACTCCGAACACCACCACCAACAACAAAAGGATGGATGACTTTTTGGTAGAAGAGGATAGTGTCAACCTTATGCTTTCCCCCCTTACTAACTCCTGTTCCTACTCAGGTTCTGGAAGTCTTTCTGTTCAACCTCCTTCTGTCCAAAGTGTGGGCTCAATGCCCTTCTTAGATTCCATAGGCCTCTGGAGTTTTCTTACAACAGCACTTTTATGCTGCACTACGAATCAGTGTTCTTTGTATGCCCCACCCCACACACACTCACAAACATATTATAAGCTCCTGGTAACAGAAACCAGCATGAAAAGTGTGTTCTCAGGACAGAGGACACATTTTTGTCATTCCCATTCCCATTCCCAGCATCAAACACCTATCTATAGAATGATTGAGTCATACATGAATTCATATTTTTTAAATAAAGGGGCTTTCTCTTAATGACCTTTAAATTCAATTTTGCATTAAGTCAACATTTCCAGGATTATTTAAATCATTTTATTATGAATCTATAGCTTGAGCCAATATTTAAACTTTTATTATCCCCAAACCTCCTTGCCTCTTTTTTTTTTTTTAAGGAACTTGAAGTCTCATCAGTTACATAGTTGAATGCCTGTTACTTAAATGCTTGGTTGTCATTTGATCATTGTTTGGCACAGTTAGGGAAATAAAATATGACATAGACCCAACTCTCAAGATATGGGTAAGGAAATAAAAATACCATCAATTCTCAAGTTGTCCCAATAGATATATTCTGCCCCCACTATGGATGTATCAAGACTTTCCTTTGGACTAAAGGTAGGCAAGAGTGAAGGACATTATCTCTACTTGCGCTCTAGGACGTGGAGGTACAAGTGTTGGAGAGGACACAGCACAGCTAGCCATAAGACAGAGTGATTACTGCTAGAGCAGATAGAAAGCACTTCAGAGTGGGTTAAGGTACATACCTTGGCAATACTAGCCCGAATCAACTTTCAGCCCTGTTTTACAAACCATGTGCTAATGGGCACATTTGTTCATCACCCCAAGCCTCAGTTTCTTCATCTGTGCAATGGGCTTCCCACTCAGTACCTCCAAGGTACTGCTGTTAGCTTGAAATTCGTTACTGTGTGCCAAGTGATTATTAACCCAGTGTCTGTTCTCAATAAATCCTAAAATTTATTATCATCATTATTATAAATGAGGCACTATTACATCATAAATATGGACTAATTGGCTATACAAAATTATGTGTTAAAGTAATTATAACAAATGACTTCAAACCAATATTTGCTTCTTTTAATGGGAAACAGTGGCCTGTTTCTTCTACTTCGAAATACAATTTGTAAAAAGAGCTTGTTCACTAGAACAGGTAAAATCAACGCAATTTTGTAATGGGTCCCTCTTTCCTCTGGCTCCTTAGTGTGTCACTACCGCACTTGGCCGGCCCCATCGCAGAGACACATGCCAATTTTATTCCAGCCTCTCGTTCCTAGTAGCTATAACATTGATGTGAGGTTTCAGGAACTTTAAATCAAAGTACCTTTAAATATAGAGGGTGTCTTGGAGTTCAGCTGGCACAATCCCTTCATTGCCTAGATGAGAAAATGAACCCGCTGGGATGGCAGAGCTGTTTAGCACAGCTGAAGTTGAAACACGGGTCATTGGAATCCATACTTACTCCCCCTTTTACGTTGCCTCAGACCAAATTATTCTTGGAGCAGGGAATAGAGATGGGGAGGCAGTGCTTTTTCTTAGAGTTATTGCAGGACCAGGTCAATAGAGTTATGTTTGACTCCGGTGATAACGATAATATTGGGTGGGCCATGGCGGGTCTTAAATATTCTTGTCATCAACGGTTATGCTTTCCCTTTAAGACAGAATCCATGCCTAAGCTGGCCCTCTGGAGAGGAGAAGCTTACCTTCCAAGGAGAGATACATAATAAACAATACATGTGAGAAACCAGTCCATTTTTAGTCTAGGTTTGAAGGTCATTGATATTATAATGAAGAAAGAAAAACACAGAGCAGGGGAGGTCACGGCAGCATTCAGTGTAGGGCTCACCAGGCCAGGGCAGCACAAGGCAGTCTAGGCATGGTCTCTAGTCTTACAGGACTCCCATTTAAACATCTTATTTGGCATCTTCTGTTGGTCAAAATGTCTTTGAACATATGTGATTAAACCTGAAAGCATGTGACTGTATGGCTAGAAGTAAAGCCTTAAAGACAATCTGTTTAATCCCCCAGCCAGCATTTGAATATCTTCGATGGCAGCATGAGGCGCTCAGATCAAATAATAGGTGAGAACCATTAGAAAGTTCATGAGTCAATGATTTGTTTGCACATCCCTTACGAAGGCTAATTACTTGTTAGGGAAAACCCGGGCCTCTGTTTTAGTTTGTGCAGCATGCATAAGCAAGGCTTGGCTAAGGACTTGGAATCCTTCTAGCATAAGAGAGCTATCAAGGAACTGAATGTGATGGTTAAAATTCTAACCTTTTACATGTGCCCATAGACTCTCACGCAAACACACACAACAACCAGATCTTTACACAGCTCTGAGTTTTGTTTTGTTTTGTTTTTTTAAACTACCACCCCATTATATTTATTAGTTCTTCATTTCGGACACTAGACTCGCCTGGTCTAGAGTTGCCATGTAAAATACAAAAGGCCCAGCTGAACTTGACTTTCTGATAAATATGACTGATTTTCAGGATAAGTATATCCCAAACAAGGCTCCGGGCATATTTACACTAACAGGCTTTTGCTGTTTTTCTGAAATTTAAATTACCTGGCCACCCAGCATTTTTGTTTATAAAACCTGGCAACCCTATGGGTTTTAAGTTGCCCAGAGAGAGTTTGGGTGAAATACTTTTTCTTCCCTTTCTTTGTGCTTTAAACTGTGTGGCCATGCAAACCTGAGAGGTCGTGCTGTATAGTTGCTCAGGCTTCAATCATTCATTGATGCATTCATTCATGTAATATAATTTTTTTATTTTTTCTAAATTACAGTTCTCCCATTTTCCCCCTCGTTGCTCCCCCCCACCCAGCCCACCCCTTCTTTCACAGTCAGTCCCCACCCCATTGTCCATGAGTCATTTATACATGTTCTTTGACTAGACCCTTCCCTTACTTATCCCCCTTCTCTCCCTCCCCCCTTGCCATGCAATGTAATTTTTACATGCCTATTATATCAGGCAAAATGCTACATAAAAAGCTAAATGTATCTGATACAATGGTAAGCTAAATAGATCTGAACTTGTCCCTTGTTTAGCTTACAGTCTCATAAATAAATAACTACCAATTAGGAAAATACCCCCAAGTATGACAGCGATAGGTGGACGGGGCACACATCACTGGTGCATACACTTGTCAATACACAGTATAATCCAATAATCCCTGTGCTAACCGCCCCTGTGTGGGTGAGGGAGGGGAAGTCTTTAAAAACAGTGATTTCCTAATACTGATTTCACATCAGCGCTGGACACTCTACGCAACGTTTCCAAGCGCTTTATATTTGTCAAACACCTCGCCTGGCTTACCATTTTATTTTAAACTCAAAACAGCACCAAGTGATAAGTCCCATTATCGTCTCCATGTTACTAATAAGGAAGGTGGGGCTGAGAAAGTTGAATAAATTACCTAAATGTGTACCAGAAAGATGTGATACCACTGGGACTCCCACAGAGGTCTACTGAAAATAGCCCCTGTCCTCTGCTCCCCGAGAATGTCCTAGCAAACTTGCTCAATATTATATATCCCCAGAGTCCCCACATCAGCCAGTCTGGGATAAAGTTTAGAAAACGTATTTGGAACAAGCTCCCTAGGTGATTCTAATAGCAGTACAATTTGGATCCCGCAAATTTAGACTATCGTAACCTCATTTAGTCAAAACAACTTAGAGCACTATTGTATAACCCTCACTTTTACAACCATCAGTTCTTAAGACCTCAGCCAAGGGCGTTTCCTGTTCTGAGTCAGTGGGAGACTGGCGAGGAGCTAAACAGTGTTCCCAGAACGTAGACACCCTGGTTCTCTCGCTCAGACCAATGTTTTTTTTCCCCTTTGCGAAACCATTTCTCTGATGGTCTGCCCCCAATGGCCCTCCCTCCTGATTATGTACCTCTAAGATTTGGCCCCCTTAGTCAGGTTATTGACAGTTTAGCATTCAGCACCCCCCCCCCCCTTTTTTTTTTTCCAGACACGGCTTTTCCAAGGAAGATGAGAAGGGAGTTAGTTTAAGACATCTGGGCTTGGCCTGCTGATGCATCCATCACCTTGAAAGGTAGGGAGGCTAGAGGTAGAGGAAGGTTCTGATGCCAGCTTCCAGGAGTGGTAGGTGAGAATTGAATGCAGGCCTGGGCGTAATTGATGGCGAGGTTTCCAGTGAGGTGGTGCGATTTCTATCATTTTGGTAAGAAATAATCAAAGTGAATCGATATTACTTTCTTCCTTTCCCTCTATTTTTCCTTTATAAAAAAGTACTTGCTTGTTTAACTTTCTAAATTTATACTGAAGTATACTTATACACAGAAAAGTGCACAAATGTTGGTGAATTTTACAAAGACCATGAGCCCATGTGAACACCACCAGATTAGAAAACAGAATAATATCGCATACTAAAGTTCCACACTAACCACCCAGGCTGTTACTATCCTTGTCCCCAAAGTTAACCTTTATTTCATTTCATGTGACCACAAAATAGTTTTCTCTGCATTTGAACTTTATCTAGAAGGAATAATACTTTGCATACAAAGGGGGGCTTAAAAAAAAACCCAGAGTTATCTTCTGGACATCAGGTCCCTTGTAGAATAGGCTTCCCCCAGCAGGTGTGTGTTCTAGGAACCCATCTATATCAGTGTACCAGCTGGCATTGTTGTGAGAGGCTGCTTTTAGCTTCAGTGAATTTTTTTTTTTAAAGACTTTCAACGTGTTTGTCCATTTCATGGTGGGTGATTTTTGAGCGCACCTGTTCACACCATGCTGAGTGTTCAGCAGTTTTTGACCAAAAATGGCATGACCCCCATGCCTCACCCCTCCTACTTACCCTCTCTCACCCCTAGTTCTTTGTTTCCCTGGATGAAAAAAAGTCCTCAAAGGGAAATGTCTTCTTGATGTGGAAGAGGTGAAACAAACAAACAAAAATGGCAGAGGCACTAAAGAGCATCAAAATCACTGAGTTCAAAAACTGTTCTGAGCAGTGGGAAGAGGTCTCAATAGATGCACTGCATCAAACGGAGAGTACTTTGAAGGCGACAAGTTTTTTATAAATAAATTCTAGGGTTGTGGGGCCCCATTTCCTATTGTTTGCCACATGGCATATTTTACCTAGTTTTTTTTTTCTTTTTTTTTAATTTTTTTTTTTATTTTGGTTTTTCAGTTACAATATTTTACCTAGTTTTAATGCTCATGGAATTTATCCGAAGTTGTTCGGTGCATTAGTAATTTGTTCTTTTCTATTCCTGCATGCTATTCCGTTCTGTGAATGTATAGAATTTTATTAATTGGACTGTTTATAGGCATTTAGCTTATTTCCAACTTGGAGCTATTACTAACACTACTACTGATAGTACTAACAGAGCTAGTACTGGTGCTAACAGATATTACCAACAGTACTGCTATCAACATTCTTGCATTTCTTTTTGAGAAAACAAGTCCCGGATATGGCTTTGTGTGTATAATCAGGAAAGGCTTTTTGAGGCAAAAGGATAACTATGTTCACTTATGGAAGATATTGTCGAGTAGTTTACCAGAGGGGCTGGGCGTATCTGTAGCCCACCAGCAGTAATGGAATGGAATACTCCACATTTTTAAAAATATAGATATCCAGTGAACCTACCCAGCATCATTTATGGGATGACTCTTTTTCTACTGAACTTATGTTTCACATTTTCCTTTAAAAAAAAGTGACAACATATATTTAACCTAGATCTATTGACCTGGTTCTGTGTTGAGTCCTGGTAACAGAGATAAAATGTTTATTGATTGTGTCCTTTGAACTCAGTTCTGTACAGCACATATGATAGAAAGCATCTTTCTATCCTAAGCTGTATTGTAACTGAGATGACAGTGAACCCTCGAATAAATAAGGTGATTTGTATATGAGAAGTAGGAAAAGATAAAAAAAAAGAAAAGAAAAAGGCTCATGTGGTGGAGAACGGAAGCACGGTCAGTTCAGGAGCTGTGGCAGAGGAAGGGCTCCCTGAGAAGGTAACAGTTAGACCTGAAGGAACGTGCCAGCAATTCAAGGACATACTTTTTCTGATATAAGGAAAACCAGATGTGCAGGAGCTGAGGCAGCACGTGGTTTGGCTCACTGTGGGGACTGTCTGAAGGCCAAGGTGAGGAGGTGTGAACGATGCTGCCAGAGGCAAGCACAGCTTCACCTGGGGTCCACGCCACGGTAAAAGGTTTCTGCTATTTTCCAAGGGTGCAATGCAAAGCCATTGGAGATGTTTAATGGGTAAAATAGCACCCATCTGCTTTACACATTCGTATAAAAAATACATCGTGTAAGGAGAGGCACCAAAGCAAAAGAAAAAGTGAGGTACTGCTGTTGTGGTCCCCAAGACTTAACAGAGCAGGGGGATCAAGGATGAATTATCATCAATGTGATCAACTGAGAGTCTTGTTTTCTATTTATTGGAGAACTTCGTTTTTCTTTGTCTCTAAAGGATCTAAATATTTGTTGTTGTTTTTTTTTCCACCCAATTTAATAAGTCATGTCATATGATCCTTTTTTTTAAACCTAAATGTTCCCTGTGCTTGAATCCTCCCTGCTCAATCGATTTACACACTTTTTAAAGAAAAGAACAACTTTCCTCCCTGTATTCTTCAGAATGAAAAGTGGGAGAGATCCTAAGAGGGAAAAATGGTAGAAGTATTGATTTTGCTTCTGACATTTGAAAGCCATGAAATATCTGGAACATTCAGGTGATGCCTCAAGAGGGGATGCACTTCTGGGCTTCAAATACCCTGAGCTTGACAGAGTGCTTTTAGTGTGGCTCAGAGAGCTATGCACCTGCTGTTAAAGAACAGAACTGTTTGGAGCTGGCATTTTGACCCTGCCATTTGCTCTGTGTGATCTGCAGCTACCTCTCTCCAGGACTCAGTTTTCTCATGTACAAAATGGGAAATGATTCCTCCGTTGGTGCCTGCTTCACAAAGTTAATTTGATGGTGAAATGAGCTATCTGACATGTAAATTGTGGAGTGCTTTTCTATTGAAAGGAATTGTTAATACATCCGGGATTCTTTGACCCCAAAGCAGCCTCCTGCCCACTAATCTCTGCCATTACCATCAGGGCTGTCACTTTGTGCTCATGCATGGTGGAGAGCTCGGGGTTTACTTAATTCTCTGGGGAATGGCAATTAAATCTTATTAAACGCTTTCTTTTAAATAAGCTCCTTCAGCGTCAGCCATCCTTGGATGTGGCTGTTAGGATTAGAGCCTGGCGCGGGCCACTAGATGGCGCCAGAATTCCTTTCTGCCTCTCCTTCCTCCGCGTCCGCACCCCCTCCAGCTCCTTCCCACCCATTCCGCTTTAACATCTGCGCAGGCTCTGCTGGGGTTGTGATGAATTTGTTTGCTGGGAAAATCGTTTCTCCCCGAGGAATCTGTGGGACAGAAAATGCCTTGTGGCCTCGGCTATTATGGAACTTTTTCTTTCCTTGGTCTTGCACTGATTTACCTCCCCATAGCTTTCAATTCACCCAAAACTCCACTCTTCTTAGATATAGAAGGGGAAAAAAAAAAAAAAAGAGGACCATGGTCCATAGGAGTTTTCATATCTCTGGGAGCTCTGTTCCTGGGGCCTAATCACACAGCACTTCTGTTTGTGTACACAATGCGTGACGCACGGCAAGCTGTTCCTAATGAAGACATAATCCGCCCGCGTCTTCCCCTCCAAGCACCGGGAGAGTATTCTCCCGTATTGTCACTGCTTCCTTTCCAGGTGGCCAGAGGGACCCTTCCCGGGATTTTCTCCCCGTGGGCTCTGTAATCATTAGTTAGGCCAGGTGACTCTCCTCGGAAGACCAGATTCACTCCCAGAGTAGCTCATGGAAGCCAGCTTTCCCTCCCACTCATCACGCAGGGTCTCTTTTGCACAGACGGCGGGGCAGGGGAGACTTTACATCCTGTAGTTCGGTGGCTCTCAAGCTTTAGCATCAGAATCACCTGGAAAAGGCTCCTTAAAACACAGGTTGGTACACCCTACCCCAGACTTTCTGGTGCCCTGGGTCTGCGTGGGGCCTGAGAATCTGCATTTCTTTCTGCTTCCCTGCTGACACCGATGCTGTGTTTGACCTAGGGACCACACTCTGGGACCACTGGTCTAGTCCAGGCCTGTCGTTTCACAGGTTAGGAAACTGAGGTTCAGCGAAGTAAGTGAAATGATTGCTCAAGCTCACAAAGCAAACTGAAATTAGCCAGGACCAGGAATGCACAAAGGAGTTAAGCAAAACCTTGTAAAGTTCTCATTCAAATTGGAGCTGGTTAAAAATGTCCTCTTCTGCTCTTTATGGAGAAAGGATTTGCTGAGCAAATTTACAGAGAAAATCGGATTGTAAGGGAAATGTTTAATCTGTATTTAATCACTTAAAATAGAGTTCTATTATTTTTTAGTTTAAACTGAAGCATGGACTAGGATGAAACTCTCTCTAATCGATGGGACTGCCACTGTAGGGTTTCTTTCTTGTGGCTGTTGCACTTTGGGGAATTTCAGGGAAAGTTGTTCTACAGAGTTTCATCCCCAAACTCCACTCTACTTCACCTCCATCGAAAACCATGATTATTACTTCCTGGTAATAATGTGGACACGTTACACTTGTTAAGATGGCCAAATGAAAATGGACTAATTTAAGCTTCACTCAAAGAGGTTTTATTCTAATAAACCTGTTTTCCTAAAGAATGGTTCACCTAGCACTTGTGGTAAGTGGCATGGCTTTTAGGTATGTGTGTATATAAGGTTATATTGATAATAGCAACAGCTATGGAATTTCTTTATGCAAATGCCTTCTATTTAGGACAACAGATACTGGTTTTGAAGTATTGTGGTAATAGTATAAAGTTTCATTTTATATGTACTGTATGAAAAATGAGAGAGTCGGTTTAAAGATAAATATCAAATGAATAATAGGAGATCTGGTATGCAAATGTAGCCAAACTCATTCAAACCAGATTTGAATGAGGAACGTTTGTTAACTACAGCGCCAGTGACTCAAATAATTCAACCCTACCATTGGAATAAATATGTTTTTCACGTTTGCAAATGTTCACAGAAGGCTCAGTAACCTTGTGCAATGAGAGAGGCATCGTTCAGGATCGCATGGTTTCTGAGCACTCACCAGTCTTGTAAGTCTTGATTTTCTTCATCATTCTATTCATCTGTCAAGTCATGTTAACCTCCATGATTTTGGATATGTTATTCCATTTTGAAGATGGGAGGGTTTGTCTTCTGTGAGTGGAAATCCACCCTTTCCTCAAAGGTTGGTCCATGTTGTATGAACGTTCCCTGGTCTCATTTCTTCATGTCCTCCCTCTGTTTGGAAATCTTTTTGTTTCTGTGCTCTGTAACATTCACAGTCTAACTGACGCCCCTCAACATTATTTTGAATACCTATACTGTTTGTCATACTATCCACTGAGAGTTGACTTTGCCATTAGATGGTTCACACATCAGATAAGAAGGCAGACAAGCAAGCCTCTGGGCTGAATCACATACTTTCAAATTTCCCATATTGGAATCCTAATTCCCAGTATCAAGAGTGTGACTGTATTTGGAGTAAGGCCTTTAAAGCAGTACAAGGAAGTCCTGTGGGTTGACCTGATCCAATAGGACTCATGTTCTTATTAGGAAAGATAATGATGCAAATAAAATAGAGTTCAAGGGGCAAAAATATTAAGACAGAAAGAAGGTCTCCATCTCCATAGCAAGAAGAGAGGCCTCAGAAGAACCCAAACTTGGGGATACCTTGATCTTGAACTTTGGGTCTCCAGAACTCTGAGAAAATAAATTTCTGTGTTTAAGCTGCCCACGCCCAACCCAGCCTGTGGCATTTTATTATGGCAGCTCTAACAAACTAATACAGGCTTTAAGGTATCATGCCCAGTAAAGCAAATGGGTAGAAAATGTTCTTGGAGAGAAAGAGTGTCTGAGGGATTCTCTCAAGAATGAAGATGAGTTTACTGTGTACACATTAGAAAGGACGTTCCTAAAAGAGAAACATGGAAAATCCAGTTTTTTATCTGTCGACTGTTATTCTATACCAATACACAATTAGGTATAGAACAATGCTCATTGAAGCATTATTTATGAAGTAAAATTTGAAAGGTAATACACATCTAGATTTATTAATTCTCCTTAATCCTCATGGAAAAAGCTCAGGATACATTTCCTGTCTAATTCTAAGTAAAAGGTGTCCTACACTCTACATGGAAAAGTGCTAACATTCTGCCATGTGAACTTGGGTATTGAAAATCAAGCAAAAAAACCACACAATGTTTACTAGGCATTTATAATTTAAAAATCACTCTGATAATTGGACTGACACTTCAAAGTTGAAATAATGGGTTAATTGCAATTAGAAAGTGGTGTAATGAAGAAAGATTGTATTATATCTACTTGGCTCAAGTTCAGTGAGAGGATAGTCCATTTTACTCATACTATCTACTATCTATGCCCAGTATAGTCCATTGGCTTTGGGAGGTTCTAAATAAATAGGTTTGAATGAATGAATGAGCCTGTGTATGTATGTCAGAAACCTGAATTATAAAGTAAGAAGGCCTATATTTCCATTCTGGTTTTGGTATATATATATTTTAAAGGCAGCAAGGAGGTTAATAGATATTAGATTGTCATCTGCATGATAAAGAAACTAGCAGAAACATAACAGTTAAGACAATATAATGTTAAAGCAATAAATGTGTAAGAGTTAAAGACATAGATAGAACCAGTTTCTAAATATGGCTCCTCTAAGACCTACACAACCTTTCTGAGATTCTATTCTCTCATTTGCGAAATGAGGTCAATCTGGTGTTTTTGTTTTTGTTTTTAAGTATATATTTTTCTGATTATAAAAATCAACATCCTTACTGTTAATGATTTTTATAATATAGAGAGATGTAAAAAAGAGAATAAAATAACCCTGTTTTCTCATCCAAGTAATAGCACTCATAAAAATCTTGATATACTTCCTTCCAACCTTTTCTCATATGCATTTGTATATATTACAAATCTGACATCATTCTGCATTTTCAGATTTGTACACTGTTTTGTCACTTTATATTATATAGAGACTATTTTCTTATGCCATTAAGTATTCCTTATAGATAACATTTAAATGGCTCTATAACATTTCAGAGTATGTATTCATCATAACTTATTTCAGAATTCTTTTAATTTTGGACATTTGGCTTGCTTCCAGTTTTCAACAGCAAGGGTTATATTGCAATGAACCTCTTGGCACATAAAGTCATGGAAGGGAATTTGTAAGTCAATAATCAACTAATTTTCAGGCTCCTGATATATATTGCCAAGATGTTCTGAGTAAATGTTGAGCTATTTATGCTCCCAGTATATTTATTAACTTTTGCTCAGTTGTGCTGCAGTAAAACCAACACTAACATTTTAGGGGGTTCAACAACTATGACTTTTTTTGCTCACAGTATCCGCTAGCTGTGAATCAGTTTCAGCTCTCATCCATGCATCTCCTTCTTTCTGGTATCAGGGCTGAAGCAGCAGCTCTATCTGGGACATGCTGATCTTGAAGGGAGGAAAAAGAGCAATGGCACAACCTCATGGTGCCTTTTAATGCTAGTACTCAAATAAAGTGCATACCACTTCTGCCCACATGCCATTGGCTGAAGCAAGTCACATGCTCAAGCCCAGTATAAGGTAGGAGGGATACTCCTCCACAGAGAAGGGCACATCCAGGGGTCCTATGAACACGAGAGAGGCAGAGAATATTTAGAACAAATAATACAACATACAAACACTGCAATAATTCTGATTTCCCCACAGCTTCACTAATACTTGAAATGACAATCTAAATATTTGCAAACATGAAAGGGGAAAGATGATTACATATCTTATTTCAGTGCTACTTGTGAGACTCAGAATACGTTCATGGTTTGTGCCAGTTAGGTTTGGTTTATTCGGGATCCATTTTTTATTATATTTTCTCTTTTGAAATGAATTATATATATATATATTTTATTAAGAGTATCTAGACCTTACCCATCAAGGTTAGTGGGTTTTTTTTCTGATTTCTCCTTAACTTTGTTTATATTATTTTTGATTAATGGCATATTAAAATTCACAGATAGTAAAGTTTATCATTTTTCTTTGTAATTTTTTCCCTGGCTTTCTGCTTAAGCGGTGCTTCCCTTTCCTAAAATCAGATTTATTTGCACCTATTCATTCTTTTACAATGTTTTTCTTTAACCTTTTAATCCATAAGGTTATTTTTTAGTTAAAATATGAGGTAAGGATAAAATTTAACCTTGCAATAGTGAACCAGCATATACATGACACCGTTCTGGTTTTTTTTTTTTTTTTTTTTTTTTTTTTCCTTGTTCATCTTAATTGTAAACAGAAATACAAAGTGGGAAAGCATACTGAATTGGGGACGGGGGCTGCATCAGTGGACCTGAATTCTAGAAATAGCTTTGAGACTAAATTGTGCTATGACTAAGCAAATCAAATAACTTTCCTGGTTCTCTACCACTCTCAAAGAGTTTGTTTATCCCCAAAACTCTTTGGCCCCTACCTAGGTCTGGCATATTCCTGTTACGTATCCTGTCCCTGATCAAGCTTATGGCATGACAGACATGGCTAATGCAATGGGCCACTTTTCCTTTCTGAGTCAACATAGCCAAAGAATTCTTCCCACAGTAATGAGAAGTTACTGAATTATCATACCAATTAAACCTTACTTTCAATTAGCACTATTAAACATCAGATTTGTGGATTCCTAATGTAAATATCTATTCTTAGGTAAGTCTGCCTATTCTATTCAAAAATTGCCTTTCTATTATCTACTCTAAGCTCTATTTTGATCCTACTAATATCTGATGTTTCAATCCAACTGCCATTGATCCCATACTAGTTTTTAAATATAGTTTAAGGATTTGCTCAGATCATTGTATGAGATACATATATTTACACATATTTTCAATATTTGCAATCTAGTTGCCCATAGATTTTGCTATAACAAATTACAGTAATTTTCTCAATTATATTATTAGTTGATTTTGGCTCAAATTAAAAAGAGTACGAAGTTAAGGGTCATACTCTGTCAGAGTTAGAAAGTACCTCCTATCATCTATCCCAACCCATTCACTACACAGGATAGTATCCTATAGCTCAGAAATATCAATCAGCTCTCATGGTTTTTGTAACATAAAACAACATTTGAAAGGCAACCAGGTTCTTGAATCCAGTTCAAGTACCAAACACTAATGGATGGGACTTTAAAATCTCCTGTGGTAAAAGGCTTCACTGGCTTTGGGAGAGTACTGTTAAGCTCCCTTCCTTAGTGTCTGAGGTCTGAAGCAGTCGTTGCTGAAATTTTAAACAATATTTCGGCTTTGTGCCATTTTTTTTTTTTTTTACTTAGCAATACTACAATTCTTTAGCCTGTTTCTCCTATTTAGATATTTTAGTAATGAGGCACTCCACAACAAATTTCAATTCTTCTAGTAGCAGATATGTATAATCTATTTTATTTTGAAAAAACAAACAAACAAAAACTACTAACCCATTGGTGCTGGACGCAGTTATTCAATTAAGTCTATATTCCTTAGAGATTATGGGAAGAATTGATACGCCCAGAGACTACATAGAAAAAAAGTGGGAAAAGGTCCTCATGGGAAAATATTTTAAGGTTAAAAGTTTATCATAGTTATATTGATAATATTTTCTCTATTTTACTTTTCCCACCCTCCGATACAAAGTCTGCACAATCTTGGTGTTGGACTGAGAGGAGATACAGGAAGTTATTGTAATGTCAGTACTTAAACATTTTTGTTGTTTCTCTTTTCTTTTGAGTCAGATTTAGATGTAAACCTTAAATTATTACTATGGCAGGGGGCTGTGGACTCCAAGCTCATTGTTATATAAATATACTATTAACACTGACTTTGCCATATAATAAATCACCTTAAACAATATATTTCCAATTACTCTGTATGTGTTGCAAATAAGAACAAGCTAGTCCAACACTTTTATTTGATAGCTTTAAAAAATGTAGCCAAAGATATTGAAGGTTGGTAGTAACAGAGCAGAAACCAACATATCTGTAGACCTTCAAACACAATGCTTCTCAATATATTAAATCCCTTCCTCTACAGATTTAATCATAAATCCTTCCATTCATATCAAGGGCTGGAGCCATGAGCACTTCCTTTTAGTTGACCAAGAGGAAGAATGAAACATTTAAATTGCTAGTACCAAAAGGATATTGATATGGTTGAGATGGAGCATTAAAATCAAAATTATGTAAGGAATAAAAAGGCAGCATACATTAGAAGCATTTGCTTTTACTGTGGTTTAAAAGAGTTAGCGTGATGGCCGCCTCATATAACATTCTGAGGATGGGTTTATGGATGCGTTGGGCAATATATCAAAAAGAACATTAAAGGCCAATGAGTGAGGCTTGGCAAAGGCCACTGCAGAGTGAAGGAGTGGTCGTCAACAGAGGCTGTACTCAGGGAACACTTAATTATTTTCCCTGATATGTGGTAAGGCAGGGCAAGAACAATTGCAGTGCTCAGTGTGTAAGGATCTGTTGTCGGGCTCTGTCTCAATCCATTCAGAAACTTAGAAGTTTAAGGTGATGTTCTACCCACCATCATAGAAGGAGCTAAAGGAACATTTGTCTATTGTAGAACAAATGCTCCTAAAACACAATGGTGGAAAACAACAGCAAACTTGGAATATCTATCGCAGTTTCTATGCATAAGAAATCTTGCTGGGTATTTCTGCCTCAGATTTCTCATGAAGTTGCCGTCCATAGGGTGAATTGAACTAGTCATCTGAAATCTTGACTGGGGCTGAAGGATCTGTTTCCAAGGTCTTTGGCAGGAGGCCTCAGTTTTATCCCATATGGTCTTTTCCACCGATTGCTTTAACATCCCCTTGATGTGGCAGCTGGCTTCCCCAAGAATGAATGACCCAAAGATGATCAAGGCAGATGTCTCTTAAGACCTCACCTCAGTTGTCACGTGCCATGATGCCTGCAATATCCTGTTGGTTACAAGGTCAACCCTATTCATTGTGGGAAGAGACTACATAAAGGCCCAAATACCAGGAGGTGATGACCATTAGAAACTGAAGAGCACAGAAGAGCACCCAGCATATTGTAATATTAATAAGCTATTAGTATATTAATATCGATAGTTTATTTATATCATTATATTAATATTTATATCATATCATAATTCTAAAGAGTCATCATTTTTATTTTTTCCTATTGTCATCATCTAATTTTTAAAGCTTAAAGAAGGGAGATAAAAGATTGGTGATAAAGTAAGTATCTGGATCCTTAATTGTGGTCTTTATAACCAACCCAAGTTGTAACTATGTCCTTAAAAATTATAGAAAAAAATAATAAGTGAGATAACAGTGTTTTATTTATATTTGGACATAATCAGGGGATGGATAAGTAAAGTGTACAGATGAATATAATACACACTATAGAGTGAAAAGAAGGGTCACAAGAAAAGTTCCAAAAAATTTAGTTGGGCATTTGAGAATTTGGAAAACTTTGTGGAACAAGGGGCAACTTTATGAAAGAAGGTTATTGTAGCAAATTATTTAAAGATAATTAGTTTTTTTTTTAAAGAAGTAGAGAAGAGGGGGCAGAATGAATTAAAATGTGGTGATGAGCAGTCATAGAGTATATTCCTAGGACAGAGAGAAAAGCATTATTTCACCTGGCTCGAACATCGGATGAAGACCAGGAAGATAAAGTTTATTCTTCAGGTAATGAGGAAATATTGCAAGGGAATGACCTGACTGAGAAAAAATTCATCAGGTAATCTTAACAAGTTGAATCAGAGGAGTAAGACAATGAACACAGGGAGATCAGTTAGAGGGCAATTGTACAGGGTACTTGAGATTCAGTGAGAATCTCAGGATGTTTCAGATAATAAAAACAGCTCTTTCTAAACAGAGTTTACTGCATGGGGCACCTTTATGAGGGGGGATGCTGAGGAAAGGCATTAACCGAATATTTTTTCTCTTGGAGCTAAGTGGGTTTAATTTAGTTAGAATGTTCTCTGTTTTCTTCATTCATTCATTCAAAATCATTTTTGTTTGCGACTGCGTTGTTCTAGTTCTTATGAAAATTCTGTGAACTGAAGATGAAGAGAACTCAAATTATGCCCTCTCTCTTTGTTCCCATTAGGATACAATATTCTCAGAAAAGTGTTTGATAATTATTGTACAGTGATTCCTCACTTATCGTGGGTATTACGTTCTAAACCACCCACCCCCCCACCACGCGATAGATGAAAATCTGCGAAGTAGGAACCTTACATTTATTTTAGTATTTACTGTACAGTACACTGGGACTCTGGGTAGACGCGGGAAGCAAGGGTCTGCAGGCGGGCAAGAGCAACCCGGGCGAATACTTTGCCGACGACGCTGAGGAGAGAGATGCCCCGGTAGTTGTTGCAGTCGCTGCGGTCTCCTTTGTTCTTATACATGGTGATAATGTTGGCGTCTCTCATATCCTGGGGGATGTAACCCTCCTTCCAGCAGCGACAGAGTAGATGGTGGAGCGGCTGTAGCAGGACTGGTTTCCCGCTCTTTAGGATTTCTGGAGGGATTCCGTCGCTTCCTGGTGCTTTCCCGCAAGCGAGGCGGTCGATAGCTTTGCCGAGCTCTGCCGCAGTAGGTGGGGTGTCTAGCTCCTCCATGACTGGTAGGTCTGGGATGGCGTTAAGAGCAGTGTCTGTTACGGTGTTCTTCGTTGCGTACAGCTCGAGGTAGTGCTCGGTCCACCGCCGCATTTGCTGTTCCTGGTCAGTGATGACCTCACCTGTCTTGGACTTAAGGGGGGCGATCTTGGAGGGGATTGGGCCTGTTGCCTTCTTGATACCCTCATACATTCCTCGTGCGTTGCCTATATCGGCGGCTTCCTGGATGGTTCTGCACAGGTTTAGCCAATAGGTGTTGGCACAGTGGCGGGCGGTCTTCTGGACTTTGTTCCTGGCAGCCCGTAGAGCTTGAAGTGTACTGGGAGTGGGCGTGGCCTTGTAAGCCAGTAGGGCCTTCCTCTTAGCCTCGATCACGGGTTCCATTTCTTCCCAGTGAGCCTCGTACCAGTCAGCGTTCTTCCGCTCTTTCTTCCCGTAAGCAATAATGGCGGAGTTGTATATGGCGTCGCGGAGACGTGGCCAATTGGATTCGATAATGTCATCTGCCACCACTCCCTCGCCGAGTGCATCTTCCATCCTGTTGATGAATTGCTGGGTCTTAACTGGGTTGCTGGCACAACTGGTGTTGATGCGTGGGCGACCCTTCATCTTGGAGTGGTGCAACCTCTTCGGCATTATGCGCACCTTGCTTACCACGAGGGCATGGTCCGTGTCGCAGTCTGCACTGTGGTAGCTGCGGGTGAGGAGGGTGCTGCCAATATCCGTTCTTCTGGTGATGACGAGGTCAAGCTGGTGCCAATGACGGGAGCGGGGGTGCCTCCATGACACCTGGTGGATCTCTTTGCACTTGAAGAATGTGTTTGTCACGCACAGGCCGTGGTGACACAAAAGCTCAAGCAGTCGCTGACCATTCTCATTGATCTTTCCTCTCCCAAAGTTTCCAAGGCAGGTGGGCCAGGCCATGTGGTCGGCTCCTACTCTTGCGTTGAAGTCTCCAAGGAGATAGAGAGCATTACTTCTGGGAATCTTGGATAACGCTTCGTCCAGTGCATGGTAGAACTGTTCTTTCTCTTCGGTGGTGGCGCAGAGGGTTGGGGCATACGCGCTAAGAATGCTGACTGGGCCGAAAGTTGTTGACAATCGGAGGGTAAGTAATCTCTCTGTGCCTCCTGTGGGTGGCTCTATGGAGTTAACAAGCGTGTTCTTCACAGCGAACCCAACACCGTGCTGTCTTGGTTGGTCCGGAGACTTCCCTTGCCAGTAGAAGGTGTAGTTGGTTTCTCTGATAGTTCCGTTGTCGGCCAACCGGGTCTCCTGTAGAGCCGCAATGTCGATGTTTAGTCGTGCCAGTTCCCTATCGATGACAGCGGTTTTCCTGGCACCCTTGATCCACGGAAGGTCTGTAGTAAGTCCGGGGCACATGGTCCTGATGTTCCAGCTAGCGAGGCGAAGAGCCGGAGGCTTCTTTCTTGTTGTTTGCTTGGAATTAACTGGTGCGGGTGTTTTGTGGCCCACTTTTCGAGAGGCGCCTCTCTGATCCCCACGCACCCAGTGGGGCAGGCGAGCCATGGCGAGACGGTAGCTGTCCAGTGAGGTGCGATGACCTCTCCCACCGTCAGAGGAGACCCCTGGCGCTCGTTTCCTTCGCCAATCGGATGAGCTTATAACCGGTATCTGTCTCCTCCTGTGTTGAGTCGACATCTTGCGATGACGCTGGAGTGTCCTCTCAAGTGAAACTGAAGCTACAGAGCCTGGGCAGGGTGATATGGAGGGTCTGCTGTTGCCCATGCAGCAGACCCCCCCTCTCTTCGCAGCTGAAGGGTCCAAGGGAAAGACAAAGTCAATACAGCTTGGCTTCAGGTGCGCCGCAGGAGTTGCCGGTGTTGACTACAATGTCAAACCGCCTTAGGGACTCCGGCTCCGGATTTTCTGTCGGGGTTTACTCCCTTAGCCTTTCCCCTGAAGAGGTATGCCGCAAGGCAGCGGAGGTTTTTTGGAGTCAGAGTTTTCCTTCTCCGATTTTAGAGATGTCCTTCCTCTTTCCTCCTTTACAGTCTTGAGGGCAGCATTTACAGGCTAAAATAGAAAACTGGCAGTGTAACCTTCTAAGCAGATACTACCAATACCCTGCTTGGGTATACTCACCCAACAATAAACATCTCTTAAATGTCCTCCAAGTGCCATGCTTGCTGTGGTCATGTCCTTTCACGACAACATGCACAGCACGGTGTCCTACAACGGCGCAACCTCTGAGGCCTTCCCAGTCAGCAGCGGAGTAAAGCAGGGCTGCGTCCTCGCGCCTACGCTGTTCGGAATCTTCTTCTCCATGCTCCTCCAATACGCCTTTAAGGACTGCAGCGAGGGTGTCTTCATTCACACCAGATCCGATGGCAAGCTCTACAACCTGGCCCGTCTACGAGCCAAGACCAAAGTCAAAGAGGTGCTCATCCGTGAGATGCTCTTCGCCGACGACGCAGCCTTGACATCACACTCCGAAGAGGGACTCCAGCAGCTAGTCACTTGCCTTTCCCACGCATGCAAGGAGTTCGGACTAGCCATCAGCCTGACGAAGACGAATGTTATGGCTCAAGGCACGGGGACTCCCCCATGCATCACCATCGACGGATACACCCTGGAGGTTGTCAACGACTTCACTTACCTCGGGTCCACCATCTCGAGCTCTCTGTCAGTCGACTTGGAGGTCAACCGGAGAATCGCCAGGGCAGCCACAGTTATGGCCAGACTGAACCGGCGAGCGTGGAACAATTCCAGCCTCACTGAGAAAACCAGACTGCGCATCTACCAAGCCTGCGTACTCAGCACTCTCCTCTATGGCAGTGAGACGTGGACCACCTACGCAAGGCACGAAAGGAAACTCAACAGCTTCCACATGAGGTGCCTGCGACGCGTCCTGCATGTCGCCTGGCAGGATAAGGTCCCCAACACCGAGGTGCTGAAGCGAGCCAACATGAGCAGTTTGCATGCAGTTCTTAGCGAGAGACGCCTCAGGTGGCTCGGCCATGTCAAAAGAATGGATGCAGGCCATATCCCCAAAGACCTCCTCTACGGCGAGCTAGCAGAAGGCCAGAGGATGACAGGGCGCCCAAAACTGCGGTTCAAAGACATCTGCAAAAAGGACATGACACAATGCTCCATCAATCTCAACACATGGGAAGTTCAAGCAGACGACCGCCTAGCCTGGAGGCTCGCGGTCAGGCAAGGTACGTCACGCGCGGAGGCTGCGCGCAACGAGGAGGCGGCCCAGAAAAGATCGAGGCGGAAGCAGCGTCAACAGCAGCAACAACGGCCATCTGCCTTCACCTGTACCAAGTGCGGCAGGGATTGTCACTCCCGAATCGGACTGCACAGCCATTCTCGGCGGTGCAGATAGACTCTCAGGAAGCTACGCCATCGTCTCTCGAGACGGACGGCTGCCGACGACGACGACGACGACGACGACGACGACTGTACAGTACCGCAAAATCCCACCATATGGCAAAAAATCCACAATAAATATTTAAATACAATTTTTTTTTAATCCCGTGATACAGTGAGGCCACGATAAGTGAACTGCGATATAGAGAGGGACGACTGAATTTGATTCCTGTCCTTCTATTTGCTCTTAAACTTACTCCCACGAGACCTTGCCTCTATATTTTGTGAAAGTTGCTTGTGTCAAGGCTACCATGACCTTTTCAATGGTGCTGAGGATAATGTCTAGCTTTCAGCCTACTTCTTTTTCATAAGCATTTACTCAGTGTTCCTCTTTTCTCTTCCTTGTCTCTTGTCACTAGTCACTAAGCTTCTTTTTTCCTCTGCAGATTTGCCTCCTGCTACTGAGATAATTTCTCACTGACTACTAGAAATGTATTTTCTTTTGCTGGTTCCTCTTCCTCTTCCTTACTTAATGGTTAGCATGCCTGAGGGCTCAGTCTTTGACCTTCTCTTTTTTATCAACACTACTTTCTTGATGATTTCATCAAAATACTGCTGTGGTGCTGAAGACATCCAAATTTATATTTTTATTTTACACTTTTCTCTTGACTTCTCAACCATGTATCTATCCATCTGCCTCCTCAGTATGTCCATGTAGTGGGAGGATTGATATTTCAAAACAAGAAATCCAATTTGAAACTAACCTTTCCCTTCAAATCTGCTAACCCCATGGGCTTCCCATTTAAACTGGTGACGTTTCCTTCCTCGGTCTGAGCCTTTCTTTACCCACAACATACAATAAATATATTACAAGTCTTATTAGTTCTTTCATTATAATATGTCAAAAATCCATTCTACCATCCTGGTCTGCATCACCACCATCTCTCGCCTGGGTTAGTTCTCTAGCCTGCTATATCTGCCCTTCTTTTCCACTCCCAATCAATCCAATTTTACCACGATACGAGAATAATTGTTTGCAAATGTGAGTCATAATGTGTCAGTTTATTGTTAAAAATGCTACATTGGTTCCACACGTAACTCACTGTGAAAGCCTAAGACATATAATCACCTGTAAGGACTTACTTACTCTTTCCACACCATCACCATGTTATTACTCAGGACAATATTTTATTACTTCCTCCTACTTGTATCCTTGCTTATTGTTTCTCTGTATTGTCTGGCTGTTTAGCTGTCTGGCAACACACCAGGGACAGTCATAATTTAGGGTCTTGGTACTTGTTGTTCTGTTTTCCTGGAATTCTCCTTTTACTGATATTAGCAAGAATGATTTTCTCACATCCTCAAGTCTAATTAAATGTCACCTCCACAAGGATACCTATCCTGCTGCTCTTAGTTAAAATTTCAGAAGTTTTCCTCCATTGAAGCACTCTCTAGTAACTTTATCTTCCTCTCCTTTTTCTTTATTGCCTAGGTTATATTACCTTGTGGCATAATATATATTTTTATTCATTATGTTTATTGTCAATATTTCCACATTAGAAGGTACCTTTTATGACAGCGGGGATCTCTTTTGTTCCTGTAAGAATATCTGGCACAGAATAGACACTCAATAGGTAATAAACAAATTCACAACCTAGTGGAAGACAGAATCATAAATGTAGCATGTATAGCTATGACCAAGCACTACTGGGAAAAGGAGGGAGAGGATCTACTCTGTTCATGGGTTAAAGATCTCCTTAAGGAAAAGGCTTATCTGAATGGTTTGTGAAAGTG
The DNA here is from genome assembly GCF_987537825.1 of Furipterus horrens. Lineage (NCBI taxonomy): Eukaryota > Metazoa > Chordata > Mammalia > Chiroptera > Furipteridae > Furipterus > Furipterus horrens. The sequence goes on from NW_028327174.1 coordinate 191,167,622, forward strand.
TCAATTTTGAAACCTTCATTGTTATATTTTAATAAGGATGGAAAATCTCTGCTCTTTGTATCTATCTTATAATGGAGTTTCTGGTGAAGAATAGAGGAAATGTTGAAGGTTTTTTCTATCACATGAGAGTATACAACTTCAGGTCCCAATAATCCCACTTGAATTAAATCTTAGTTAAACATCCTGTGTACATAAGTATTTTCCATACCCATCTGCCAAAACCCTATTAATTCATCAAGGCTCAGATCAAATATAGTATCCTCCAAGAAGCCCTACTTGTCCCTCCATAATTATAAATATGAACAATTATTGGCTGACATCCAGTTTTTTCTTCTAAATTATAAACTCACTGTGATTGTAGACCTGTAGACCTGCCTTTGTGTTCCCTAACCATTCATAGAAAAGTTCACTGCAGGTAAAAGATTACACTAAATATTTTCCTTAGAATTCTTCCAAACCTAATAATATTTTGGTGTTTCTTAATCCAATTGTATTGATACTTACAATTTTGGTGTGCTTCCATAAAATATACAGAAATGAAACTTTTGAATTTAGTTTCATGGGCCCCTTCAACCAAGGGAAATAAAGAGAAAACTTAGTCAATATCTCTTATGTTTCAGGAAATTTAACTGTTTAACACCTGATATCTCATGTAATATTCAAAATAGCACCACTGAGCATGTATAATTATTATTATTTTTTTTTTTGCAAATGAGAAAACTGAGTCTCTTAAATGTTGAAAGATATCTTGAGGGTCACACATCCTGTAAGTGACAGAGCCAGAATTCTAACCCAGTTGTGTATTATTCCACATGGCAAAGGGAATGAACAAATGAGAAGCAAGGGCAAATTCAAAATGCTGAGAAAACAGTGGGCTGCAATAAAATGGATATGATGAATGTCACATTGGGGCATAGTTTGTGGCACTAATTCCACAGTGCCATAAACAATTGGATCCTGGGAAAGTTCACACTGACGCTTACAAGACAAGGAGCTATTCTTGACTCCGTCTTTAGTCAAACACTGGTGTTATCGGCGGCATGAAAAGAGGTTGCAGTGCTGAGACACTATGCTGGTTACATAATTAAGTTTGACATACCAACGTAAGAGACGTCCAAACCTGTAAGAATTTTTATGAGTTTATTTGAGTCAAACTGATGACAATTGCCGGGAAGCCAAATCTCAACAGATTGAGAAAACGCTCTGGAGGATGGCAGCTTTGCACCTTATTTTACACATTACAGTAGAAGGAGAAGATATAAAAGGAGTGACGTGAAAGCCATTGGTGATAGATTAGGGAGGTGGGAGAGAGCAAAGCAGGGGGGGAATCTCTAGGTTTGGATAAAAAAATAAAAGGACTAGACATACTTTTACACAGGTGGGTATAGGATAGTCATCAACACCGTAACAGTAACAAAAAAGGGTTCTATGGTCTCCTGCTCTGCTGGAGATTCGGCCCTTTGGCATCTGGAATAAGAAAATTACTCTGACATCCCAAAGGTATATTATTATAGATGAAAAAAGTTAATAGGCTCAGTTAAGGTAAAGATTGACCTTTGCCAGGGAAGGTACCGACTTAGGACATGACTACCCACCATGACTCGTTTTTAGTTAGAAAAGTTTAATTTCAGACCATCCTATGTAGTAACTTTAGGTCTCTGAGTTTGTAAGGCCACCATGCAGGCCTCCCCTGAGCTTGTCATGTTTAAGTTGTGGCCCTGTTTTGTCCACAGGTATTTTCACTAAAGATCTTATCAGGTACTGCTGGCTCAATGAATTTTCAGGGGGAAAATATTGAAGAGTTAGAAACAGCCTAAAGGAAAAGTTATAAAATTAAAATCCATAGAATCCAAAAGAAATTGGTTTGGGAATAAATTATGAAAATCCCTGAAGGTTTGTCAGCTATAGAACAACCAAAAAATAGAACTTTCCGCATGAGGCTGAGAGGTTATAGCTATGGGGGAGGAATTCAGGCACAAGAGGCAGAAAACCGTGAAGTGTCTGAAGTGAGTTAATTAGTAGATATTTATTCAAGAAAAACACCCTAAACTTTAGTATGAAATATAATTTTAGGGCATTGAGGGTTGTGGTTTCAACCTGACTTCCAAATATAGAAGAATTTGGTGGGAGTCACAAGTTAATTAAAATTTGTCTCCCTGGAATAAAACCTACATAAGGATGACAATGGCGCCTCCACAAAACCACTCACCATTATTTGAAGGTCTCTAACCAAGTTACAGACAGTCATTGCTTATTTAAACATTAGGCATATTGAATGAACATTTTTGGGGGGAAATTTAATAGGAGATGGTTGTGAAGACAAAATTATCAATAGGTTTTTAAAATTGACAGAAAATGGAAATAAAGAAATCAAATAAGTACCAGCGTAGTATAAAATGAACCTCCTGCTAGGAGGCTTAAGTAACACAGATTTTGATTCAGATTCCTTGATTAGTTTACTTAATGGTGAAAAACTCATTTAAATTTCCTTCAGTTCTTTAATTTTCAAAATGTAACTTACGAGTGTTGGTTTCTAGTTTGTGTTTTAGGTAAAATAAACAGGCAATAAATGATCTATAGCAGAACACTGTAAATAGTACAATATACCGATGATCCTAACTAAGCTCTATAATTAGTGAATAGATATTTATCATAAGGAAATAATCTGCTTCTGCCTTAAAAACACCAAATTTAGTCAAGAATTTGTTGGGGAAGGACTTTAATTCTTTGAATGATGACAATATGGAAAGTTCAGGACACACACACGAAAAGATACACACATGCACACTCAGACCAGACTAAACATTCTCCTTCTACATTTTCTAAGAAGAGCAATGCAATAAATATTCAGATATGTTTTAGAGAGAATCACCTTTCTGACCAAAAGTAGAAGTCTTTTCTCATGAGCCTTTCTTATCTTTCAAGAGATACTTTTTCTTTGATATTTGGGTGAGAACAACAGAACGGAGCCACTTCCCTTGTGGCTACTTCTCTGCAAACTTTTATAATGGGGGAGATGTGCTCAGATCTCTTTTATTGCCCTCTTCCAATAAGGATTTTGTCTAAAGGTGACATGGAATCATGACTTTCTTAGCTCATGTACTAAGGGACTAGTTTAAAAAGCTAGTGATACCAACTCCAAACAAAAAATCTTAAGTACAAGACTCAACAGGTTTTATATTTCTTTTCTTCCCTCCGTGTGGTCTTTTTTTCTTAGAGAAAGTTTATGTACAATGAAATCAGTCAAGTACCTCGATAATAGTCACTATCTGCTAGTGTTACCTACTTCCAATGGCAAAGACAATAATGGGATGTGGTGATGGCCTAGTGTGTCAGGTCATTGAGGGGATTTACTGGAGTCTCATAAAAAGTGGTATAACACTGGGACCTGCTATCATCACTAAGTCCCATCTATTTGCTAATAAACAGGAGTGAGGAGCGAAGAAAATATACTGATATTATTTATTCTGGGAGTCAGCGATTAGGAGATGATCCAGTCCAGTTAGTGTGAGAGCAATTAGTTTTGATAAAACCAGGGAGTTGTTTAACAGGTCTAAGGGACTCCGCAATGCAGTGACAGAAAGGATTTTGAATATATGAGGAACATGCTGGCTGGTTAAAATCGTGGTTTCAATAACTTTTTTAAAAGTATGTTTTATTGATTATTTTATTACAGTTGTCCCAATTTTTTCCCCTTTGCTCCCCTCCTCCCAATAAACCCCTTCCTTCCAGCAGTCCTCTTCCCCTTAGTTCATGTCCATGGGTTGTGCATGTTAAGTTCTTTGGCTTCTGCCCTGGCTTCTGTGGCTCAGTGGATTGAGCATCGTCCTGTGAGCCAAGTGTTGCTGGTTCGATTCCCAGTCAGGGCACATGCCTGGGTTGCATGCCAGGTCCCTGGTTGGGGGTGCGTGAGAGGCAACCACACATTGATGTTTCCCTCTCTTTCTCCCTCCCTTCCCCCACTCTCAAAGTAAATAAGTAAAATCTAAAAAATAATAATAATAAAAGCTAACAATAGAAAATATATTTAAAAAAAAGTTCTTTGGCTTCTCCCTTTCCTATACTATTCTTAACATCCCTCATCTATTTTGTTCCTACCAATTATGCTTCTTAATCCCTGCATCATTTCCCCATTTCTCCCTCTTCCCCCTCCCAGCTGATAACCCTCCAAATGATCTTCATATCTATGATACTGTTTCTGTTCTGGTTGTTTGCTTTTTTTTTTAGATTCACTTGTTGATAGTTGTGAATTGGTTGCTTTTTAAATGCCAATGGTTTTTATCTTCTTCTTTTTCTTAAAAAACTTCCTTTAACATTTCCGGTAATGATGGATTGGTGGTGATGAATTTCTTTAGCTTTACCTTCTCTAAGAAGCACTTTATCTGCCCTTCCATTCTAAAGCATAGATTTGCTGTGTAGAGTAATCTAGTTTGTAGGTCCTTGCTTTTCATCACTTTGAATACTTCTTGCTAGCCCCTTCTTGCTTACAAAGTTTCTTTTGAGAAATCAGCTGACAGTCTTATGGGAACTCCTTTGTAAGTAACTCTGCTTTTCTCTTGCTGTTTTTAAGATTCTCTATCTTTAGCCTTTGGCAGTTTAATTATATTGTGTCTTGGTGTGATCCTCTTTAGATCCAACTTGTTTGGGACTCTTTGTGCTTCCTGTACTTGTATGTGTATTTCCTTTGTCAAATTAGAGAATTTTTCTTTTATTTTTTTCAAATAAGTTTTCAATTTCTGCTCATCCTTTTACCTTCTGGCATCTCTATGACTCAGATGTTGGCACATTTAGTGATGTCTCAAAGGTTACTAACCTATCCTTGTTTTCTTAAATTCTCATTTCTTCTTTTTGTTCTGGTTGAATATTTATCTATTTCTATGTTCCAAATTATTGATTTGGTTCTCAGCTTCCTTCCCTTCTCTATTGATTTCCTGTGGATTATTATTTATTTCACTTAGTGTAACCTGTATTTCTCCCTTTGTTTTTTTTTTTTTTGTTTGTTTTTTTTGCCATACTCAAGGAGTTCTCTGAACATCTTTATCACCAATATTTTGAACTCTGCATCTGATAGGTTGGCTATTTATATTTTGTTTAGTTGTTTTTCTGGAGTTTGTGCTATTCTTTCATTTGGGCCATATTTCTTTGTCTCCTTAAGTTAGCAGTCTCCCTGTGTTTGTTTCTGTGTATTAGGTAGAGCTGCTTTGACTCCCTGTCTTAGTAGCATGGCCTATGTAGCAAAGACACCTGTAAATTGTGTGGGGTGGAACCTTAGGTAATTGCCAGGGTAGGGCAACCCAATTCACCATTTTGTGGCTGTGTGGTGAGGGCTTGGAGAGGGGACAATGCCTCCACTTGGCTTCTGGCAGTTGACCCGTCTCTTGCCTCATTTCCAGTCCCTTCACCCCCTTACTGTGTGTGACTGACACCCTTCCAGCTGCTGCTCTGGTGGTGAATCCTTGACTGGGTGAGCTTGTGTATGTTCTAAGACAGTGCTGGCTATTTAAGTGGTGAAAATCCAATAGTTTCTTTAGCCACCTTTACCCCTACTGGTTTTTATAGCCACAGGTAATGGGGGTCTATCTTTACAGTGTTAGAACCCTGGTCTGTGCAGTCCAGCCTAGGACTGGGGTTGATCACTCCTAAGGTATCCCTCCTGTCCATTATGCCACTGCCACTGCAGTTGCCCCTACCTTTCCATGCCATGCTGACTCTCTGCCTGTCTCTGTGATTCCATCTCTCATACCCACCTGGATGAATGTGTCTTCTTTAAATCCTTGGTTATAAGACTTCCATACAGCTCTATTTTCTGACAGTCTGTTGAGATCTGGTTGTAATTCTTTTTATGGTTGCACGAGGAGGCAAAGTGTGTCTACCTACACCTCCATCTTGACTGGAACTCCCTCAATGACTCTTTGCCTGAGGATGGCTGCTGAAATGGGTGGAAACTTCATATGAAAGAGATGGACAAGTCATGGCAGGAAGTACAATGAAGAGATCGATGTACTCTGACAGTTGGCCAAGTGAGTTTTATAAAAAGAGAGAACTGTATAGAGCTTCTATATAAGTCACTCTCATAGATTATATTTTCAGGTTAATAACACTGAAAAGGAGAAATAGAAATAATTTTGGAATAATGATGTGACAGTTTTGAGATACTGAGGTCATTTTAGGTTTCAAAATTTTGTTGCAAATGACAAAGAATCGAAAGGAATGATGGACAAGTTGATAAGTTAAATATGTCTATGGGGTTGTTATTATAGGTAAGGGCCTAGAAACCATGTCAAAGAAGAAGTGGAGAAAGAACATGACTATATTTTTCCACAGGAAGATAAACTATAAGCGCAGGAAGTAGCCGTATTTAATTCTTATGGACCTCATTTGAGAAAAAAAGAGGGAGTCTTGGCTGAAAGGTACTTAATATATGTTAGGTAATGTGCTATAGGCTTCAGTTGTATGATCCCTTCCCCTCCTCAAAATATCCATTGGAAAAAGTTATCTTTCCTTCTTTTTTTTCCAGATAAACATACAGGATTTTAGGATGTAAGCAAATAACAAGTGTGTAAAACTGTAAGTCCATTATTTCCCTTCAAATGCCTGAAAATCCTCAAGGTCCTTTACAAAACTAGTGAAGGTTCATCTTTCTTTGAAAAAAATATAAAATTTCCAAGCTATAACTATTAAGCAAGTTACAAGACCTATGTGCACCATTTTCAGAGAGATATAAATTGAATATGTAATGCTTAGAACTTTCCCAAAAATATTTGTTTAAAAGTTGTATCAACTTTCTTTTTTTTAAAAAACTTATCTTAGTTTATTTACAATTTAAAAAAAAATCATAGTCTTAATTTTTTATATATTATTATTCATACATATATATGTTTTTGAGTTTCTGATTTTCACCAAGATATTCATAACTTAGATCACAGATATTTGTACATATTCAGAAAATACAGGCACATAAGCACATAAAGTTTGCACTCTGTCTTTCTTTTTATCTCTTTCTCTATCTCTTCTCTCTCTCCTTAGTTATGGCATGACAGGTGCTTCACAAATGGTCGATAATTCCAATAAATATTACTTTACTAAAGAGTATTCAGCTTTGTCCTGGCTGGTCTGGCTCAGTGGATTGAGCATCGGCCTGCGAGCTAAGTGTCGCTGGTTCGATCTTCTAGTCAGGGCACATCAGAGAAGGAAAACTCTGACTCCAAAAAACCTCCGCTGCCTTGCGGCATACCTCTTCAGGGGAAAGGCTAAGGGAGTAAACCCCGACAGAAAATCCGGAGCCGGAGTCCCTAAGGCGGTTTGACGTTGTAGTCAACACCGGCAACTCCTGCGGCGCACCTGAAGCCAAGCTGTATTGACTCCGTCTTTCCCTTGGACCCTTCAGCTGCGAAGAGAGGGGGGTCTGCTGCATGGGCAACAGCAGACCCTCCATATCACCCTGCCCAGGCTCTGTAGCTTCAGCTTCACTGGAGAGGACACTCCAGCGACATCGCAAGATGTCGATTCAACACGGGAGGAGACAGATACCGTGTCACTCCCGAGTCGGACTGCACAGCCATTCTCGGCGGTGCAGATAGACTCTTAAGAAGCTACACCATCGTCTCTCGAGACGGACGGCTGCCGACGATTCAGCTTTGAGCATCTCCTAAAGAAATACATATATGACCTTTGTTATAAACAGATGTCATCAATTTTACAAATGTGTTAGCCATCTTAAAAATACTGAAAGAATTTGACTTCACAGCTCTATTTCTGGAAATTCATCCTAAGGAAATAATACTGAACAGAGAGAAAGTGCTATGGAGCCAATCCAAAGAAATGAAATATTAATTTATTTGTGACACATTCTTTTGAAATAACAGTTAACCATTAAAACATTTATACTAATTTTTTAATAAAATGAAAAAAAGGCATGTCCACAAAATGGATGTTAAGCCCATAAATTATAGCCCATAAATTATAGCATTATAGCAACACATAGCATGAGTTTAGTTACTAAAATATATTCAAATGACGTAGATGAAAATTATGAAAATATGACCATCAGCCAATATTTTGTATCATGTGATAATGCGGGAGGTTTTTCTCTCTTCTACGTAATCTTGCCTACTTTCCAAAACATTTGCCTATTAATTTTATGATGCATAAACCCCAATTTATTTTTAAAATATTTAAGGCATGTAGGAGTACACAACTGAATGAGAACTAGGAGTCTATAGTAAAATGCGTGACTTTCCATCTACCTCAGTGACTTTGTTCTCTTCTCGGAAGAGAGGCAATGAAATTGCTGTTAACTGTTTTGAGTGTATAATTAATTCCTGAGGCATTCTATAGAAATGCATAATTGATTCAAGTGTTCCCATCTTTGTTCTACTAGTATTACAACCATGACTACAAAGAATATCTTGAAATTCAGTCATGTAGAAGCATATGTCTGAGCATTGATTTTTTTTATTTTAAAATTTCCTGATGTGATTCTTCAATCAGTGATTTGAATTCTCTTACTTTTGTAAATTATTTCTATTGATTGCCCCAGAAATAGAATTAGGGTCTCACAGTCTTCCTTATAGACCACTGACCTTTCATAGCTTCTGGCTACCTCAAAGTAGATTGACTTTGTATTGCTCTGATAGGTACAACTTGAGCCAAAGAGCTGAAGTCACATGTCAAATAATTACAAAGAAGTGCTTTCTAATAAAACCAATAATGACAGTGGAGGTAAACACTATTTCCATATTCATTTACCATTTCTAATGACCCCTCTCCCTATGAGGTACCGAGTTCTTCAGAATTGAATATATTTCAGGAGAACATGAAATATGTTGAAAGAAACATTATAAATGACCTGATATATTTTTAATAGTTCCTCCAAGTCCAACACCCTCTTTTGTCTGTGTTAGAACTTTTGGATTAAAAATTTAGTTAATATCCAAATCACTTACTGTGAAGGTTTGGGAAAGTTACTTAGCTATTAGTTTTCTACTATAAAAAGAGTGAATGGAATAGTCATGTCAGGATACCACACAGATTAATTAGCTGATGTTTGCAGTGTGATAAGATTATACAATACCAAGTCTACCTAATAATAAAGGCTGCAGAAAGGGCCCATTGGACTTTTCCCATTTAACCAGCACTTTGTAATGGTAAAATGGAGGGCAAAGGGTGAAATGGCCAAATGAAGAAAAGAATAAAAAGAGTGCACAGCACGCAAATGCTTAAAAAAAACACACATAACAACTTAATTAACCTGTAGAGACCTCTGCCACCTAATGGTCTCAAAGCAGATAAATTAGACAGAATATTTAAAAGGGATTACAGTTTGTAATGAGAAAAGGATCTTCAGTTCACCAGCATATTCTGGTTTGGGATTTTCAAATGACCTTCTAATTTTTCACTTTTTAAAATAAACTTTATTTTTAAGACAGTTTTAGATTTATAAAAAATTGCAAAGCAATTCCTACAGGCCGGCGTGGGTGACTGGGAGTTTCCCCACCCTCTTCCTTCCCCCTCCCTCTTCCCCCACCCCCTTCCCTTGCTCCTATAGGCCCTTGAGTTGGTCTTGGAATGTCCTCTTCCCTCCAACTTCTAAAAAAAAATTGCAAAGATAGTTCACAAAATTTCCATATATTCCACAGCCAGTTTCCCCTGTGATTAACATTTTCCATTCGTATGGTACATTTGTTATAATTAATGAATGGATATTTATATATTATCATTAACTACTTTACACATTTTATTCAGATTTTCCTAGTTCTCTTTTTTCTGATTTCCTCTTTCTGTTCCAGGATCCCATTGAGGGTACTACATTATATTTAAACATCATATCTATTTAGGCTACTCTTGGCTATGACAGTTTATACAACTTTTCTTCTTTTTGATAACTGCTGTGAAGTGTCCTTCCTCAAAATTCATACGTTAAAGCCGTAATACCCAATGTTATAGTATTTGGACATGAGGCCTTTAGGAGGTAATTAGGATTAGATGACTTCATGAGGATGAGGCCATCATGATACAATTAGTGCCCTTACAAGATACAATGAGAAGTTGGTCATCTCTAATCCAAGCATGTCATACCCTGATTCTGGACATTCAGGCTTCAGAACTCCGCAAAAATAATTTTCTGTGGTTTAAGCCACCCATTTTATGGCTCTTTGTTACGAGAGTCCCAGCTGACTAAGACAGTGACCCTGGCGGTATTGAAGAGTACTGATCAGTCATTTTATAGCATGTCTCTCATTTTGGATTTCTTGTATGTTTTTCTCATGATTAGACTGGGATTGTATGTTTTGGAGAACAAGACCACAGAAATAGAGTTCTATTTTCATAACATATCAGGCACATACTATGAACATGACCTTGATCAACTCACCAAGGTCATATTTGTCAGGTTGCTCCACTGTGAAATTATGATTTTTCCCCTTTTCATACTTTACTCTTTTAAAGGAAGTCACTATGTGCATCCCACAAAGTGTAGAGGTGTGTCTTCATAAATTCTTTGGAATTCTACATGGGTGATTTGTCTCTTTGTCCCTCATTATATATTTATTCAATCACTTATTTGTATCACTATTCACTCATGAATATTCATTTTACACTTTGGGTTATAAGCCAATATGACTTTATTTATTTTGTTGCTAAAAGTTTTCCAGCTTTAACCTTTGGGCACCTCTGTATTTTTTACTATTCTCATCATTTTTTTTTTCTTTCCTTGAGCACTTTTGAAAAAAATTCCTGCCACTACCAAGTGCTCTAGGTTCATCTTGCATATGTGTTACCTCTGGAAGAATCACCCATTTCTCCAAGAATTATCTCTGTCTTTCTCTCTTCTTTTAATCGGTGAATTATATCAGAGACCAAGATGTGAGTACTAAGTGTGTTATAGGCTTACACTTTTGCAGCAACTTTATTTATTTCCCTTTTGCAGTTATTAATGGGAATTATTTGTTGCCAATGAGAATAAAAGCACTTAGTTCTAACGTTAGGCAAGATGGTATATGTGATAGAATTGGGTAAGCTATAAAGTGACATCTACTGTACACCTATACAAAGGACATCTCCTGTACACCTATAGTTTAGGCCACAGGCTGAGCTATCTCACTGGTAGTGACCTATACATGGACTAATGGACAGTGACCAAAGAACTAAGGGGAAATATTACACACATACACACACACACACACACACACACACACACACACACACATCTGTGTATCTTCTCAGTCATTTTCACTAACTAGGATTGTTTCCAACTTAAAAAGAGAAGTGTCTGGAATACTGTGCTCTATACAAAAGAATTTAATTTTTTTTTAAATATGTCTACCTCCTCAGTGTTTATTTACCAAATATGGATGTCTCTATAAGTGCCTTCTACTGGGTTTCAAGATTTTTTGTTTATTTGTTTCTGCATTATTTTCTTTACTGAAGGAGGCTTAACATTATTAGTTTTAATCATCTAATTTTGAACATTGTAATCATTTAATTAGTTCTGAAAGTACTCTAATAGTAGACTAAATTAAAAGAGCATATTGGCTATGTTTTTCATGCAAAATGAAAATTTAAAAAACAATCTATAACTGTAGAACTGTGGATATGATGGACACTGGGGACTTGTTCATGTTTTTCAGCCACATAAAGGAAGATGGGTAAAATCTCTAAACATAAGAAAAACTGAAATGTGATGCTATTCAAGTGGGAGTGGGATTGGTAGGCAACACTTCTGGGTAAGCCTGGGAAAAATCAGGTCTTACAGTTTGAAGAAGCTTACTTAGTATTAAAATAGTATATCTCCATGAGTAAATACAATTCTTTTTAAAGTATATTTTATGATATGCTGTTGCAGTCGTCCCAATTATTCCCACTTTGTCCCCCTCTGCTCAGTAACCTCCTACTTGCCAGTAATCCCCCTCCACCACCTTAGTTCATGCCCAAGGGTCATGTCTGTGAGTTCTTTGACTTCTCCCTTTCCTATACTATTCTTAATATCACCCCATTTTGTTCCTACCAATTATGCTTCTTAATCCCTGCACCATTTTGCATTTCTCCCTCTTTCCCCTCCTTGCTGATAACACTCCAAGTGATCCTCATACCTATGATTCTGTTCCTATTCTGGTTTGCTTATTTTGTTTTGTTTTTTTTTTAGTTTCAGTTGTTGATAGTTGTGAGTTTGTTGTCATTTTAATGTTTATAGTGTTGATCTTTTTCGTAAGTAAGTTCCTTTAACATTTGCTGTAATGATGGCTTGGTGATGATGAAGTTCTTTAGCTTTACCTTGTCTGGGAAGCATTTTCTCTGCCCTTCCATTCTAAATGATAGCTTTGCTGGATAGAGTAATCTTGATTGTAGGCCCTTGCTTTTCATCGCTTTGAATACTTTTTGCCTGCAAAGTTTCTTTTGAGAAATCCACTGACACTGTTATAGGAACCCATTTGTAGGTAACTCTCTACTTTTCTCTTGCTGCTTTTAAGATTTTTCTCTTATCTTTAACCTTTGTCATTTTAATTATGATGTATCTTGATGTGGTCCTCTTTGGGTCCAACTTGTTTGGGACTCTCTGTGCTTCCTGAACTTGTATGTTTATTTCCTTCACCAAATTAGGGAAATTTTCTTTTATTATTTTTTCAAATATGTTTTTAATTTTCTGCTCTTCCTCTTCTCCTTCTGGCATCCCTATGATTTGGATGTTGGTACATTTAAAGTTGTCTTAGAGGTTTCTAAACCTGTCAGGTTTTTTGTTTTTTTTTTTGCATTCTTATTTCTACTTTCTGTTCTGGTTGAATGTTTATTTCTTGCTTTTGTTCCAAATCATTTATTTGAATCCCAGCTTTCTTCCTTTCACTGTTGGTTCCCTGTATATTTTTCTTTATTTCACTTTGTATAACCTTCATTTCTTCCTTTATTTTTTTGCCATGCTCCATTTGTTCTCTGAGCATCTTTATCACCAGTGATTTGAACTCCACCTCTGATAGGTTGGCTATTTCCATTTCTCTTAGTTCTTTATTTCTTCCTGTTCTTTATTTGGGTCATATTTCCTTAATTTGGCAGCCTCCTTGTGTTTGTTTCTGTGTATCAGTTAGAGCTGCTTTGACTCACTATCTGAGTAGCATGGCCTATGTAGCAAACACACCTGTAAACAGTGTGTGGGATGGAGCCCTAAGTAATTGCCAGGGTGGGGCCACCCACTTCACCAGTTTGTGGCTACATTTGTGGTGGCAGGCTAGGAGAAGGGACAATGGCACTGCCTGGCTCCTGCTAGTTTGCCTAGGACTTGCCCCATTTTCAGTCACTTCACCAGCTTTCTGTATGCAATTGGCACTATTCCATTTGCTGTCCTGGGGGTTGAGTACATTCTAAGCCTGCAAAAATTGTCCCTTTAATCGGCAAAAATCTGGCAGTTTCTCCTGCTGCCCCAAACCCCACTAGTTTTTATAGCCAGATGTAATGGGTGTTTATCTCCTCAGTGCTGGAAACTTCAGCTGTGTAGTCTTGTCTGAGGCTGGGATCAGTTGCTCCCCAGGTATCCTTCCTAATTTTTATGCACCACACATGAATAAGGGACCATCCATTCTACAATCACTGCAGCCACTAGTCTGAGACACACTGCTTCTCTGCCCCATCTCTGTAGCCCCCCCCCCTCCCCGCCAACCCATCTGCGTGAATGTGGCTTCTTTAAATTGGGTTGTCAGACTTCCATATAGCTCAATTTTCTGATGGTTTTGGTTGTTATTAGTTTTTGATATCTGGTGTAGTTCTTTCTGTTGTTGCATAAGGAAGAGAAATGCATCTACCTACGCCTCCATCTTGACCAGAAATATCTAAATACAATTCTTATAAACTCAAAATGTTAAACCTGATAAAATTGTTTTGCTTGTTTGAGCCTGAGGTTTAAAACATTTTTATTTTTAAATGGGGGATGGAGAGGTTTATTTTTTAAAAATCTCTGTTACTGTGATATTATACAACTTTCAGGATTTGCCTACACATTTGTAAACAAAACCTCCCCACTGCTGTGAGAATCAAATTTGTCTTCTTATCTTGGTTCACAGGATCCTACACTCTCTGACCTTTGCCTTCCCATCCACCCTTATCTTCTACTTTATCTTCTTGCTCTCTACACATAAACTATCCTATCCTTCTTTCTATTGCTCAAATAGGCTGAGCTTACTCCCTCCCCAAATAGGTTCCCAGGAAACTCTCCTACTGTGTGGGATGCTCTGCCTCCAATTCTTCCCAAGGCTGGCTCCTTATCATCATTTCGGGCCTCATCTCAAATGCTCCAAAACACCTTTCCTTAGTGCTACACCTAATTAATGCCCAATTCATTATTTATACCACTGTTCTTTTATTTTCTTTAGAGCACATATTATCATCTGGATTTATCTCATTGGTTTATTTATGTGCATCATTGTATTCAACACATATCCAAAAGTTCCTACTATGTGCTGGACACCACTGGAGGCTTTATGCGTAGAACAGAATACCAAATAGACAACTCCCCTGACTCTGTGACACCTGCCATTACAGTGGGGTACGAGGGTCAATAAGCAAAAAGCAAAGGTCACATATCATATATCAGGTGGCCGTAAGTACTATGGAGACTAACAAAACAAAGTGGGGGAAGGTGATGGCTACAGATAGCCAGTGGTGGTGATTTTCTGGGCATCGAGGTGTTGGATAAGTAGACTTCAACAACTACCGTAGTCGATAATGGAATTCAGAGCAAGAAAGACCCTGAAGTGGGAATGTACTTGTATTTGAGAAATAACACCAGAGTCCAGATGAACTGAGTGGACTGGATCAGGCAGGAAGTGGTCCAAAAGGCGATGACTGTAAAGAGACTTCAGGCCACTGATATTATCATAATTATGAAGGCACCTGCTCTGCAGGCATTTTAAGTAGACTTCTCCAAAATTCCCTGTCCTTCCACCCTACAGAAATTGGGAACATGAGAATTTTTGGTATTACCCCAAAGAACTGAGATCACAATAGGTCCAAAACTGATGATTATAGTAAATTATCAGAGTTAAATTACTGGAAGATTGATTGCTACATCTAATGTATCAGGTCTAGTTCAATGATTATTTAAATATGTTACAAGTGATCTTTAGGTTTTCAAAATTGCACTGGAATATTTCTCCACAGAGTTATGCTTTTTTCTTTAACATTACCCTTCATTATTTGAATTTAGCATGTTAGAGCTTTAAAATTCTTTAAAAATCGAAGCCAGCATTTTAATCATCAATATTTAATATTGTTAATGAAGGCTTCAATCACATAAACTAATCTTACTGTGTGAAATTAGTTTGTGAGTGTGTAACACACACACACACACACACACACAGTTGGCCCTCTATATCTGTAGGTTTCTCATCTATGGATTCAACCAACAGCAAATTGAAGATATTTGAAAGAAAAATCCCAGAAAATTACAAAGAGCAAAACTTGGATTTGCTTCATTATGAGTACCTCACTAAATCCACATAAATGAAGTGAAATAAAGCGATGTGTAGGCATATGCTTCAGTGGCTTATATGAAAATATCAGTTGTATGCAAATACTATGCCGTTTTATATAAGGGACTTAAGCATATGAGGATTTTGGTATCTTGGGGGGTCCTGAAACAAATCCCCTGTACGTACCAAGGGATAACTGTATACATATGCTTATAAAATTAGCAAAACTATATTCTCCAATAAATCCTGTCCTTGGCCATGTTCTTACTCTTACACTCATTCTTGTTTACTCTTTAAAGTTAGCACCTGCCCTGTATAAATGTGCTAGCCCTGTCAATGAAGTGCTGTAGTTTACATGGAAACTCTAAAAATGGATGATATTTGTGAAGAATAATTTTCTGAAATACTATTCTAACACCTAATTTAAAATAAGAAAATATTCCAGTATGGTGTTTTAATTTCTTTTACCACAAATATGGGGCTTAATCATAAACATACAAGTGTCATTAATCTATAAAAAGTCATCATACGTATGACTGCAATTGACCATTACACCCATCTTTTGTGAAAATCAAACCTAGTTTTACAGATAAGAAAACAGACTTGTCCATTATTACCTGACAAGTCAAATCAGTAGATTTCAGCAGAAACTTTTGAAGACCAAAGAGTGATGTATATACTAAGTGGTATTCTTGCTCAATACTAATACTTTTCTGAACTTTGATTTCTGTTGATTTTTTCATGTTTTTAGATGCTTATAGTGTAGACTGAGGAAGTTATAAATGGGTTATTCAGCAGATTTTTGTAATTTTTCTGTAATACAGAACTGAACTGAAATCTATTAATCCTTTCTCCATTCCTGATGTTCCTATACCAGGTCACACTATTTATTTTGGGGGGCAGGCATAGCAGATTGGAGTCCCAAGCCATTTTAAAAGCCCTAATAGTGAGATACCAATAAGTATCACAAAGTGTAACCCATCATTCCATCGACTGATTTGTACATTTTTGAAAATGAAAGCAGAATTGCATGGAGGTACAAAATAATGCTTCTATGACAAACTTGGACCTCAACTTTCTTCCCAAATTGGCCATTTAGTCTCCACAGCAAACCACTATCTTTCCTTGTGCAATAATGTTGAGATTTGTGCCTAGTCCATAAGGATATTGGGTAGCTTATTAAATACAGGTAATGTGCTTGGGAACGGTCCTTGGAATAAATGAAATGGATTCAGATCAAGACTAACCTTTGTGGCATGGCTTTTCTGAGTTGATCAAATGCATAAAACGTCTTTTTTGAAATGTACATGGGAAAATCTACAATATATGCTAATGTTAATAAACTTTCCCTGGTTTTTATAATCCCTGTTAGGACATGATCTATTTTAGTTGTATTGTCAAATGTGTTTCAGAGTCACATTTGGTTGTGCATAATGTACATGGGAGAGAAAGGTATTTTCTCTATTGAAGGAAATTCATTTTAACACACGAAATGATTGATACCATGACTGGGGAAAAGGAAGTGCAGTCAGCATGAAATTGGTTCAATTTACTTAC
This sequence comes from Furipterus horrens, assembly GCF_987537825.1. Lineage (NCBI taxonomy): Eukaryota > Metazoa > Chordata > Mammalia > Chiroptera > Furipteridae > Furipterus > Furipterus horrens. Next base: position 191,184,631 of record NW_028327174.1, read on the forward strand.
AACAGATACCACAACTACCTACTAACTCCACTAAATGTAATAGTAATTGTAATTATGATTGATGTTATTAAAAGATTATAAAAGCTATATAACTTTTTAATAGCTAAAAAGCCTTAGGGATTAGAGAATAATCTCCAAAAAGTTTTGGTCCTCCTTTTGTTAAACACTCCATTCATCCATTCATTCATTCATTCATTTATCCATATCTACATTTGATAAATATTTATCAAATACCTACTCTGTGCCAGGCATTATACCAGTATTTGTAGATACAGCAACAAATGGAAACAGATGAAGACTCCTGTCCTCATTGAGCTTGCGTTTATAGTTATTAGTTTAGCTTATTATTGCTTATTATTTTACATAAAATATGTCAGGTGTTGGTAACTGACTTGGGGGGAAACAATGCAAGGAATAGGTGAGTGTTATGGGAAGAGCATTTTGTTTTTAAATAGCGTGGTCACGGAAGGATGTGCTGAAAACGTGAAATTACAGCAGAGTCCTGAGGGAGGACAAGACGGTGCCAGGCAGATTCCTAGGGTAAGAGTATTTCTGGCAGAGACCATTGAACCCAAGGCAGGGGAGTGGGCTTAGCAGTATTCCATCATGTGACCATAGTTGACTCACTGAAGAGTACAGTTAATAACAGATAAGGTGCAGACTGATGGGGGCCAGAGATATAGGACTTGTTAGGCCATTGTAAAGGTCTTTTGAGCTTGGAAATAATGAAGAGGTCAGTAATTTAGGGAGGACTGGGGAGACCATGGTATCCTAGAAGTCAAGAGAAAAGAGAGTTTCAAGGAGAATTTTAATAGCATTCTGCACTATCATTTATAATAAAAATAATTGTTCATTATCTGTGATATTCAAAGCACTGTGACATTAATGTGAGTAGCCATTATGTTTGTTTTATTCCCCACGGCTGTTGCTGGAACTAGCCCAGTGCCTGGAACATAGAAACACTCACTAAACATCTATTTTTTAAACAGAGGAATACATTTTATAGTTTAATTATCACAGCATGCATTTTCTATTAGCCTTCCATTTTACTGATGAGGGAAAAAAGACTAAGACAAGGTAAGGGACTGCCAGAGGTACCCTCAGGTTATCTGAGCCTATACTCTTTCTGGTCTTGATAATAGAATTCAAATTTTCAGAGCAAATACCTGAGATCTGGGACTTTGCTTCTCCTCTTGGATATTAGAAAAAAATCTGAACCTTACCTGCTGTTCATTTCTGGCTGTGAAGGCACCTCATGGTGCCAATTTTGCCTCCCCACTCTCAGATGTCACCAGCTACCCTGCTGAATTCTCCTCTTGCGAGCCACAACCTATCTTGGGCATCAAATGGCCAGGGTAAACAAACAAGAAATTATCACTTGGAGCAAACATCTGATTATCTCAGCAGCAATTGCTACAAAAACAGAACACAGGGAAGGGCAGCTGCCTGTTTCACTGCTTTCATTGCAGGCTCTGATGGTTATGGAATGAGGTGGCCTTTCCACCTGGCAGTGGATCATATGGCCAGGTGGTGCCAGGTGGCATGGACTGTGGGGAGGAAGTTGTAACATCTGTGACCCACCCATTCAGGCTCTGATGAGTCTCTTCAAATCTCTAGGGTGCCCTAATCTGGAAAAAATAACAATAAAAGAAGGAAGGACCCTAGGGATCTTGTCGGAGATTGTGGCTCCACAGCATAGGTGCTGGTGGTCTTAAGTGAGATGTTGTACCTTTCTGTCAATACTGTTGCATCAATGGTAAAATGTTAATAATGCCTAATTCACAATGTTGTTGTGGGACTTCATGGAAGAGTATGTGGAAAGAGCTAGCTATGCTGGAGACTACAGAATATTGGTTGACTCTGATGCAATCTGGCACATGTAATGTCCAGCTTACTAGAGTTCTTTGGGGTTTGGAGCAAAAGTATATTCAATGAATAAAATATTAGTTTGCATTGGGTTGTTAAAAGATAAACTGAGGCATATTAAGAATGTTAAGCTTTTATTGGAGCAAAAATTGATTTGAATTGGGCAGTATCCAATCTAGCAGATGGAAAGGAGCTCCGTGGCGTGGTACAAAATGTAAGGCTTGTATAAGCAGAAGGGAGCAGAAACAAGGAGATGATGGTAGGCCAGTAAGCAGGTTGGTTATTTCAGAGTTCCTTTGTTTTAGGAGATGGCAGGTGTCTATCAGGACATGACCTAGCTGCCGCTGGTCCAGTGATTCCTGGTTGACTAGATTCAGACTCCTTTTCTTGGGAGAGCCAAAACTGTAAGTTTTGGTTTGGTGCTGTGACATAAGTAAGTCTGTTCGGGGCATGTCACCTTATTTTTACCAGTATGGACACCATGCAGAGAGCTATTTCTGTGCCTCAGGGCAGAATTTTGGTATTGCTGGGTCCTCCTGTTTTCACTATTGTCCCATGTTTCCTGATAAGCTCTGTGAAAACATTAGCCTCTGTTTATCATTTATAAATAACTTGTATACAATATATGCTATAAATGTGGTTATAGATCCTTTGGCTTCATACTAGATGTGAGTTTAGGGATATCTTTAACAACTTAGTGGATGGGTTTTACTTGCTGAGTTAGATTGATCCCATAGTCCACTATGGTTGAATATTTTTTTAAAAAATTGAGTAGCATAAAGTGAGATGAGTGGTAGAAGTGAAATAGTTATATTTTTACCTTGATTTATGAGGAAAACGAGGTGGGCCTTTGACTACTAAGAGTCTCAGAAGCAATTTTTCCTGTGCCTTTGAGAATAAACAAGGAGCCAAGGGAGAGAGGGGAAGACTAGACAAAATGCTGATAAAGGTGTACAATCCCCTGGGAATTACATCTCCAGGTTTTAGTGAAAGCAGCGCTGATGCTAGTCCAAAGGCATGTTCATGCAAATCAGAACAAAAGTACCTCTTACTCTATATACTTCAGTGCTTCCTGTCAGACGGTTATGATGAATACACAACTTTGTGGTAACTCTGATGTTTACGGTGACCGTTAGACACGCACACAGCTCATTTTGCACAATCATGTGCTGTAGCTCTGAGAACCAGACTTTTAATCTGGAAATTAGGTTACATTTGGTGTTTAAATATTTGAAAGAAAGAAGAACTTTCTGTGAGTAATGGCTTTCTCTTCCTTTTAGTAGCTAGTAACTTTTGTTGGGCTTTCTGGCAATTCTGTTCATCATTAATTTCACCACAATAGAATAAGAAAATTTACTATTTTATGAAAATATGTATTATGTTCCAGGCACTATGCCAATTATTTTATATGTATTTTCTCATGTAATTCTTATAAAAACATTCTGAGGTAGAGGATTAATTACCTCATGTCATGGCTGAAGAGACAGAGAGATTTAAATATGCCAGGATGTGGTAGATTGGTATTTGTACTTGGACTTGTCTGACTCTCAAGGTAATGCTAATGGGAAGAGAGTAATAGCACATACAAGTAAAAACAAGCTAACGACACTGGTTCTTCTTTCAGTCTACCTAAGCTCTATATGCTCATGGTGATCCTGCCAGCTTCCTTCTTGAAACCTTCTTCTCATCCATAAGTGAATGGAAGCATTTTAGGTCCTTGCTGTTCAAAATGGGGTCTGCAGATAAGCACAATCAAGCCCCTGTAAGTTTGTTAGAAATGCAGAGTATCATTAGAATCTGCATTTTTAACAGTATCCATAGGTAATGTGTTTGCACATTAAAGTTTGAGAAGTATCAATCTTGGTCCTTGAGGTTTTCTTCAAGCCTAATATTCTTTGAGCCTCAGGCAATCTTTATTTGCAGTTCCTCATTCAAATAAGGCTCTGTGTTATCTATCCAAAGTGGGACCATCCTGGTCCATATCTGAGCTATCCAATGTCACAAAAGTCACCTTGGGTTGTCCCTTATCTTCTCTGGGAAACTTGAAAGTGGCCTGAGTCAGCAGCCAAATCCTTCTCTCATTGATGAGAAGATATAGCCTGCTTTCCTGACTCCAAGGCCAGAAGGTAAAGTTGAGAGTCATATGTGTTCATATTTTAGGAAAATGTAAGCCCTTTGGAGTTGTATGCCTCACCGCAGTCATAGAACTCATCCTGCCCTCCCTCATAATCCTGAATTCAGTTGTTGTGTGGTACCAACACATTTGCTTTAACATCCCTGCTCTTTGGCTATAGCTCAGGGATGCTCTGATTAGCTGCATCCTAAGGGATGACAAATGGATGCATGAGTTATTTCTATTTTTATGATACTGCTGCTCTATGATTAGATCCCGGAAGGAGTGTGAGCCTGTGGTGAAGTGTGAGTAACCTCACCCCAACCCTTTGGCAAATAAAATGAAAATTTAAAATTATCAGTGCTTTGAGGCCATCTATTCTGGGTTTGGGCCACCCCTGCTTTTCAAATCCTATTTTAAACGTTCCTCTGTAGCTAGCAAGCTGTGACAAATAGATCATTTCCTTGTCATTACTCATCCTCCTATGAGTACACCTGTCTTCCCAGGACCATATGTACAGACCAAAGGTAAACTGAGACAACTGGTCCACCCATAAGGGCACTTCTACCAGACTCTGCCCTATGTAATATGGATGGAACTACTGAGGCTCTGACAGAGATGGAAGTAAGAAACAGGAAGGAGGAAATGTATGAGGAAGATAAAATAAAGATACAGAGAGAGACAGAGATGGGGAGAGAGGAAGGAAATAAAAGATTAAGAGAGAATAAAGAGCAAGAAACAGAGATAGCTATTTGATAGGCTAATGGTGTGATGGGAATAATGCAGAGAAAGAGGGAAAAAAAATAAAGTCCATAAGTGAAGGAAAGACTTAAAATGAGTAAAGAAAGTGAAATACAGTGAGATCAAAATGCATGCTAAACAACACTATGGTGATGACCAGAGGGAAAGGGCAGGATAGAGGGAGCTAGAGGAGGGTACAGGGAGAACAAATGGTGATGGAAGTAAAATTAAAAAGAATAATACTAAACTCACTTAAAAATTACATAGAATTAAATAAATAATTATATTAGAGGAATTTAAAGCATTTTAAAAGCAAATATGTCATGTACTAATCTATTATATGACCTCTTTACTGAAATATTAAACGAGAATAGTGAAAGACCCACTAAAAATTTAAAAATAAAATTCCTGATAGAAAAAGAGTGTGAGAGATCAGAACGAGAGAACGAGAAAAACTAACGTTTCAAGGGTACGTTGGCCATATACTTGATCGTGCAAACTAAAAATGAAAGCGGAAAACCAGTTATTGATACTAAGGCAGTAGATGAGAAAAGGTTTGTCCTGGGAAGACTGCACTGTGTGGTGAGTCTACCAAGTGTCCCTTAAAATTCTGTTCAGTTTAATCTCTCCTTCGCATTAGCCACTTGCTCTTGGTTGAGGCTCTGTGTGGACCTGCTGCAAGACAAATGGACTCTGGGGTAGGGTACACTGCATAGTGCTGGGCGTATAGAGGAGGAAAAGAAAAAAAGGTGAGCGCGGGGCTGAGAGCTGTTCTCCAGGAAATATAGCCCATAAGTCTAGGGAAGTTATTTGACAGAAAACCATTTGTGGTCTCTACTATAGCTAGTAGTTATTTCCACGTGCGCTTTCATTATGTCTTAGAATAACATTGTGAGTTAGGCATTATTATCAAAATTTCACCCCTGATGGGGGGAAAAAATATGAATGCCTGAAAAGGCACTCTTAGAATAAGCGAAGGTAGGTCTGATTCTGCCATGAATCTCTATTCTGCCACCAAAATACATCTCTAATACACATACATCTTTATTTCTAATACGTCTCTCATCATTCTTCCTGTACAGTATTATTATACTCTGCTCTCCAAGCCCTTTCTGAACACCCTGCCATCTCACTCTGTACTTCTCAGAGAAAGGGCAATCTCAATCTGACTAAACCTCTCTTCTCATTAAACACTACAGTGTCAGTGGGAACAAGCCGGTGAAAATTGCAACCTCTAATAGATTTAATAGAAAACAGTGCTTAATAACAATACTTAATTCGTACATGGGAAGTAATACCTAAATGAAGTTGTTTAGAATATAATTTAAAGTTATTATTGGATAACGATTTTATAATTATGTCATATAGAGCATGTTATTTTACTGTTTACATTATTTAAAGCTGAGCTAAGGTAACGGGTCATAGGATTCATACTCTTAGAAGGAACATATGCAAGGATGAACGAGGGGAATGATAGCCGCAAAGTCAATGTAGTCCAGCAAAGTAAGCCACATAGAGGGAGGATGTGAAACAGGAAAGAGACAAGAACCAGTCTCAGGGTTAGTATGACCTATGGAAACTGAAACCTCACAACGTGCCTGATCTCTCTGGTCTCAGCTATGAGCCTGTAAAGTAAGTGCTTGACAGGCAGAGCGTATTTGGGAAACCCCTGCTGCCACTCATCCTTCCTACACCCGTGACAGCCATCACTAATTAATTAGTCAGGACACACTTCCCTTTCTACGTTGTACCTTACCAGTGCTTCAGGCAGCCACGGCCAGCCTAGTAGGGATTGCACTTAATCGTCTTGTAGGAGTTAGATGGCCTTGCCATTTTCTTGAGTTACTGAAGTTAATTATTCCTTAATGTTTCTTACATATGACTCATCTGTTCCTTTCCATCATCATGGTAAATATCTAGTCCAAGTTTTTAATACTTCACTCCTCAACCATTATAAGGGTTTCCTTAATGCTTTAACCACTTCCTGTCCTCCTCCTCCACCCCCATCCATAATTACAATGGGGAAGTCCAAAAGCATAAACAACTCGTGGCATGATTTTAGATGAGGTTACTATTAATCTACTGTAGCAGAGTCATAAAATCAAGCAACTGTAAGCATGCAGGAGAAACAAAGATTTTATTTCCCACATAAACAGTTCTATATACATAATCTAGCCCCTGCCTACCCAACCATCCTCATTGTACTTAACTACCCCTCTGCTTTCTAACTATACATGTCTTCTTTCAGATCCTCAATTCTGAGTTATACATGCAGCCTCAGGCGCTTCAGCTATTTCATTCCCTCTGCTTATAGCTTCTCCTTTTCTACCATTTTGTCTGGATTACTCCTAGTCATATTTGAGATGTCACATTCAATATCACTTCCTAAGAGGAGTGTTTCCTGAGTTTGTAGCCTGATATAAACATCCCTGCTACATGCTACATCCCTAGTTTAGATTTATCACAACAATAAAGAAATCATTGAATTTTAGATTTCAATATCTCTCTAACAATAAAATTGAAGTTCCTTGGGAGCAATTGTTACATCTCTCTTGTTCATTATTATGTCTTTACCTATCAGCACATAGGAGGTTCTCAAGAAATATTTGTGAAATAAACAAACAAATGAATAAATTATGAAACTAAAATCCACAATAATTAAATGACTTATCCCAATTAAATGTGCATACTAATGGCATGGATTGGCCATTAATCAGTTTTTCCCATTCTACGTCCAGTGTATCTTTTTCAGGAGGCATATTTATCCAAAATACAGCACCATCTCTTTGAGTCTCAGTTCATTATTTGAAAGAAGGGAAGGGAGGAAGGAAAGAAAAAGAAGCTAAAAAAAGGAGGGGAAGGGAAAGGAAGGAAGGAAGGAAAGAAGGAAGGAAGGAACGAAGGAAGGGAAACTATAGAGACAAAGCATTTCTCCTGTAAGGCTCTAATGATATCTTTACTGCTTGATGAAGATCAAGAAAACCTCTACTTAATAAGGAATAGACTTGGAAGCAGCCAGAAGAGAAGTGGTCACAATCACCAATAATCTGCAAATGTTATTAAGTAGAAGGTAATTTGGTTTCTCAGCTAAAGGTATTCTTTTTGAAGACTTCAATTATACTACTAATAAAGAAGAAACATGGCCTCTAAGCCAAGTGTCGCTGGTTCGATTCCCAGTCAGGGCACATGACTAGGTTGCACGTCAGGTCCCCAGTTTGGGGCGTGAGTGAGAGGCAACCATACAGTGATGTTTTTCTCCCTCTCTTTCTCCTTTCCCCTATCTCTAAAAATAAATAAAACAAACAAATTATTATTATTTTTTAAACGTATCAAGCCAGCTTTTTGTACGTCAGGTACTGCTTGAAGTGTCTGACACACTTTATTCTCACAACAATTTAAATGGCGAACATTATTACTATCTGCTTTATAGGTAAAAGAAGTTAAGGCACAGATAAGTTATGATAAGTGGTGAAATACTCCTTCACAGCTTTCAGGTACCAAAATAGGTACTATCCATTGTTAGTGAGAATATAGAGAAAGGACACTCTTATATACTGATATGAGAGTATAATTTTACTACAATTTTTTAATAGGGACATTTGGTTCTAGATATCAAAAATTTAAATTCATGTAACCTTGGCTCAGCAAATATCTCTAAACTCTGTCAGAGAAAAATCTGCATGATTGTGTATAAGAACGAATAAGTCAGTTTTAAAATGGCTAAGAGTATATCCGTTGTGTTAGATTCCTACAGCAGTAATAACAAATTATTACAAAGGAAGGAGCTTAAAACAGCAGAAATTTATTGCTGGAGACTAGCAGTTCAAAATCAAGGTGTTGGCAGGGACGTGCTCCCTCTGGAGGCTCTAGGGGAGAACCCTTTCTTACCTCTCCCAGATTTTAGTGGTTTCTGGCCATGCTTGGCTTTGTGCAAAAGCACTCCTGTCTCTGCTGCTAATATTATGTGATGTCTCTCTGTTCTTCTCCTCTCTGTGTCTCTGTGTCCAAATTTTCCTGTTTATATAAGGAAACCTGTCATTGGATTATAGCCCACCCTAGTCTAATGTGACCTTATCTTAACTAATTACATCTCAAAAATTAATTTAATTTATAAATAGGGTCACATTCGTAGGATTTAGGTGGACATAAATTTTGAGGGAATACTATTCAACCCAGTACACCAGTGTTCTAGAATATTCCATGGTACAGGTGATGCTATTAATTATTATAATGAATGATTGTGCAGTTCCTATGTGCCACATCCTTTATGCAGATGATCTTAAGTATTCTTCACTACAGCCTTGTCAGGAAGCTATATTTATTATTGCTGTTGACTGGTGAAGAAACTCTAGCTCACAGGATAAATCAATTGTGCAAAATCATGTAGGTATTCAGTAGTATGGAATCAAACCTATATCTGCCTGAATGCAGAACCCATACTCTCAACCACAGCATCATTTAAAACCAACACAATAAATTGCTTTTTAACTGAAGAAAGAAATCTTTTTATATGACAATATGTACAGTATGATGCCACTGCTACTGTTAAGCATATTTATAATTATAACTGCAATAGAAAGATATTAAATTATAATGTAAAAATAATAATTGATACATAGAAAAACATAGATGCCTATTTGTCAGATGTCAATAACATATGAAATCAGGACTAAATGAGAAGTGACTGTCATATAAACATTGTACATATCATTGATTGAATCCTTTTGTTTTAAACAGCATATTTTCTTTATAATTTTAAAAACATGTCCGCCTGAAACTAATGTAATATTGTATGTCAACTATAATTTTAAAATAAAATCTATTTTTTTAAAAAAAGTAAAAATTAAAAAGATATATAATATAGGTAAAGAAATTCAGATTTCACCAATTTTAACTATGCTTTTTTTGTCCTGACATTAAAAGCCATTAAGTACAATAGGGCAGAGATAGAATGTAGCCAATTGTACTCACACAAGAGACTTTGCAGCCACAATTTAATAGAAAAACATTCTATCTTCTTATTGGCTCTTCCTTCCTTCATTCAATTGCTCATTAATTAAAGCAAAATATTTTAATATCTACTCTGCATTTTTTTATGCTTCTTCCAGATCTAATACTGTATGACTGTGTTTCTATGTATATTAAAAGGAAATTGATATACAGTGTTTAGACAAAAAGAGGGTAGGGAATTGGGAGAAGTGCATGGTGTTTATAAGAAAATAGAATGTGCTTAATTTAATATTTGTGGATATATGGAGTTGTAAAAGAACTAAATGAGAGGTGGAAAAAACTATTTAATACTTTTTAATTTAGTTATGTTTTTTTAAATACTTTCAATGTTTAATCTCCCAAATACAATTTTCTTGTGCTTTGTATTCACTTTTGTATTCCCAGAACTCAGCAAATTTCTTATTATATAGTAAATTTCCTACATAAACCAGTTCATTGCCTTAGTAAAAATAAGATGAACATGAAACATTGTCAAAAGCATAGCATGCTACACAGGAGGCTGTACTCTGTGATGGCAAGAGCCCTGGGCTTGGTGTCAGCCTCCCTGAGTTCAAAGCATCTATTCTTTGTATTAGTCATCTAGCCCCCTGGAGGTCACTGAGTTTCTCTGAGTTTTGCTGTCCCCATCAGTAATCAGCAGGTTTTAATATTTTACCTTATTATTTTATATAGTTACTTCCATAATCAAGTGAGGTAATAGATCTCATGGGTGTTTAAGAGTCTTTGAGTTTTCTATAAATATTAGCAATTATCAATGTTACAGATGCAAAGGAATTCATTCATCCAACACTCCCTGAGCTAGATTTCTGTAGTCAGTGATAGTACTTGCTTATAGTTAATTCATAAGGGTCATATCCTGTCAGCCTAAGATGCTGTAAATGGTTTTTAAAAATTTAATATTTCTTAATGGAAACTAACTAATTTTTACTTGATTTATAATAATAACTTGAGTTACTCAAGTGGTATAGTATATGTTAGATGTTTTAATAAATTTTTATTTTAATATTTCTTAATAGAAATTGAGTATATTTTTATTTGACATAATAATGATTTTAGTTACTAAAATATGTTTATTATTATCACTTTCATGATATCAAAAATAAGAATGTTTACATAAGTGAAGGAAAGTTAAACAAAACAAAGAAAACTAACACAATACCACATTTTTGTAGATAGTGGATCTTACTGTCTCAGGGTATGACTTTCATTGTCCTCTGGATGCTTGCACAGTGAGAGTCAGTCTGGGCTGTTATCCGTAAGGTGACTGTAGCATTGAACTGCTTATATAACACTTCTAAACTCGATCTCCTCATCTTCAAAATGGGAATGAGCAATACTATATAACTCATCAAATGATTGGGAAAGAAGGAGAGGGCAGCTTAGTGACTGTCAATTTTTCCCAGTATTTGAGCATCTTCGCATTTCATTGTGCATCTCCAATGCTACATTAAATTAACATAGACTCTTACAATGGGTTTTATATAAATGGAGGTCCAGGCAATGTGAGAGTTCTCTTACATTTACCACCTGCAGATTGCTCTGTCTGCTTGCTTTCTGCTGGGAGATTTCGCAGCTGGATTTTGCTGTGGAGCTTCAGTTGCACAGCTGCTGCTTTGTGATGACTCCTCTTTGGTTCAGATTCCATTTCCCTCAATGCCTTCTTACAACATACCTATAAAGATAACAAACTCTGGGCCAAGAACTTCTGCTCACCAAGCAAAATCTGTCTGTTGGCATGACTCCCGGGCTACCATCACCCTTGCTCTGTTGAGCTGATAATATAGACAACAGAGGATCAAGATTTTGGGGGGTTCTATCTTCTTGAAATTACCCAGTGTTCCACTTGGGAAAGGAGTACAGGAGGAAAGAAATTTAATATGCCAGTGGGAACTCTTAATATTTAGGTTTACATAATGGTGTGTTCCTGAGAAGTGGAGGCAAAGTGCCTTGTTGTATGGACTGCCAGGTGATGATTCTGTATACACTTACAAGTACTAGTTAAATCCCAAAGAGCTGTTATTCACCCTGGCCAGGTGGCTCAGTTGGTTGGAGCGTCATCCTGTACACCAAAATGTTTCAGGTTCTATCCTGAGTCAGGGTGCGTACCGGAGGCAACTGATTGATATTTCTCTCCCATCTCTCTCTCTCTCTCTCTCTCTCTCTCTCTCTCTCTCTCTCTCTCTCTCTCTCTCTCGCTCTCTTCCTCTCTCTCTTTCCTTTCTACTCTTTCTAAAATCAATAAAAATATATTTTCATGAGGATTAGAGAAAAAGCTGTTATTCAAGGGAGTGGTTACCACTTAAGAAGATGGCATGTTTCAGTTCTAAAATTAGTGCGCAAAATCTGGAGTTGATATATCTGCACGTGATTCCTGACTTTGCAACTTACTGGCTAGTGATCTAGAGATCCTGGGAAAGTTCTTTATCTTCTGAAGCCATAGTTCCTTCAAATACAACATGGTTCAGGCAAGAATACCCATTCAACTTACTCCTGGTAATACTGTGACAGTTATTGAAACTATTGAGGAAAAGGTGCTTTCATGTCACTGGAGTAGCTCTGACCAGTAGAGTGTAAGCCTGTACCTGCATGGTCACCATTTATAGGGACCCTACCCAGAGTGAAGCCAACCCAGGAAAAAATAGTGTTGAGAGATAACATTGACTGAGTCTCTGGTCCAAACAAATTACATAAATCAATATTTTCCTTTTTGTTTTTAACCAGTGTGTGTTGAGTTTTTTATTGCTTGTAACTAATTGAATCCAGACTAATAAAAGTATAACAATGGTTTTCCTTCTTAGATAAAGGAATGGGTCTAAAAGTAATTAGGTTAATTGCCCAATGGATACAGCTAGAAAGTGGGGCACCTAAGCCATTTGACAGAGTTCTGGGTTCAAGCCATGTTCCATTAGTCATTAGCTGTAGGATTTTGGGCAAGTTGTTTACATTTTCTGAGCTGCAATTTAGTTGCTTATGCAAGTGAAGGTCATAGTCCTTACTTCATAGTGTGTATACAAGTGTGTGTGTGTGTGTGTGTGTGTGTAAGATTATATATCATCATATGTAATTAATTAAATATATTAATATATTTATTATATATAATTATTAGTCATAATAATGATAATAATACATACATACACATAGTAGCTAACAGTTATTTAATAACACTAACGATTAGGTAATGATAATTATTTGGGATCTAAATCCACTTCTCTGATTTCTAATCTTGTACTTCTCCATGTAACTCTTTTATTAAGCTGGGAGACACAAAGGGGGTTAAGGGGTGAAAGGCATCGAATGGAGTGAAGAATGAAGAGATTAAGCCTGAGTGACAAGGCTCTCATTGCTATAACCCAGGCCTGGGGTTCTAGGAATCCCAGCGAGACAGGGGCAGTGTGAACAGAGAAAAGCAAGGCAGAAAACTTCCCAGGAATTGGAAGCCTAACTGGTTAGCTGGCAGCCATTTGGAAATAATGCTATAAATTTCTCTGTGCTTCAGCACCACGGACCTGACCACCTCCCACGAGAGCTCATCTACTCCCCACCAATGTGAATTCCTCTGAGGGCAGAGTGGCAGCACGAAACGGTACAGGCAGCACCTTAAATCACCGGCTTCGTGCCCAAGCCCAGCTGCCTGCCCGTTTCACAGGCAGCTTGGAACAGTGCATCACTGTCTCTGAGCAGCTTGGGGACGATGGATGAGTCGAGCTCAGTCAGGCAGCTGCCGGGACCTGTGTTTGTTTCTTCTCCATGGGAGCTGGGTTCTCCTGGTGATATCTCATTTCTTAAGAAAAAGAGCCTTTCTGTCAGCAGTTCTATATAAGAAGAGGTGGGATCTGTATAAGGAGTCTCAAAGGGATCAGCAACCCCTGTTCCAATTCCCCAATCCAAAGCTAAAACTCAAGGTTTATTGTAAATAATACGATTAGTGGTTAGGAGTATAGGGTCTGTGGTCAGGCAGAACTAAGTTTAAATGCCCTTTCTGCTGCTCACTAACTGTGGTGATTATGAATAGATTTCTTAACCATCTGCAGTTCAGTCCCCTGCTATCTAATTATCAAGACTTGCCACCATAATTTTGCATAGAGAGCCAACACAAAATCCAGTGGTTTAAACAACTTATTCTTATGATCACAAGGGGTTTGGCTGATGAGGTAGAACTGAGCTGGGGAGCTTGTCTCCAGGCTGCAGCTTCTAAGGCAGCCCTGCTTCTCTCTGTGGGTTGTTGGCTGGGATGACTGTTCTGATTCCATCTTCCTTGGATCATTAGATTAGCTGGGACTTGTTCTTCCTCTGGGATGGCACAGGCAAAACAGATCATGGAAAACATATGAAGCTCCTCCAAGCTGAGGTCTGGAACTGGGGATTGTTACAATCACTCTATCATTGGCCAAGGAAAATCAGATGGTTGATCCTTGAAGCCAGGGATGGGAAGGGGAAATTAGCCTGGGGTGAGGCTATGACGAGGGTGGAGATACAGGGGAGGGGTGAAGAACTGGGCCAACCTAACTGGTAATCGTTGAGACCACTACATGAGGTATATAAAGTGTTTAGCACAGTACTTGGCCAGTAGTAAGGCATGTACTAGATGTCACTTAAATTATTTCTGATCAATTTTGCTCATTTATAAATTGTATAAATAAAAACTCTGTGTTGATCCTTTAACTTCTTGCTCTTCGATGCATTCCTTGTCCTCCTCTTTTTAAAAATTTTTTGTTCAGAATCACAGGGAACAGCATGATGATATCTTCTAGGAGCTCTTTGTGTTTGGCCCCCTTGGTAGATTAGCCATTGAGAAGAATTAATGGATAGTTGGAAGGCAGAAAAAAATAAGGTAAACTTTAGAGTGGTTCTCTCTCTCCCTCTCTGCCTTGATGGCTCCAACATTGTCATCTTATTCTCTGTGGCACCAGTTCTCACTGGCCTGCTCCCAGTATTGTTCTAACTCTGTTCTCTGGCAACCTTCATGCCTCTCATTGTATCTGCAGTCCAAGAGGTAACGGCGGCTTCCTGTACTTGAAAACCTTAGGTTGACTCAGACTCCCTTATTGGCATCTTAGCTTTTGTTTATTTGTTTGTTTTATATCTGCTTGACCGAATAAATGAAATACCGTCTATTTGTAAAGCTTGGTGTTACTTTCTGACCACACTCTGACTGTATCAATTTTCCATTGCTGCATTAAAAATAACCACAAAATAGAAGCTTAGAAGAATACCATATGCTATTTTACAGTTTCCGTTGGTCAAAAATCTAGATTAGCTAGGCTGGGTTCTCTGCTCCAGATCTTATAAAACTAAAATCAAGATGTTGGCTGGACTTAGCTTTTATGTGGCGCTCCTGGGGAAGAATCTACTTGCAAGGTCTTTCAGGTTGCTGAAGAATTCATTTCCTTGAGGTTGTAGGACTGACATGCTCATTTCCTTACTGCCTACCAGCCATAGTATTTTTCTGCCCCTTGAGGCCACCCACATTTCTTTTTCCATGGTCTGCCTTTCATATTCAAAGCAGCAAACACACATTGAGTTATTCTCACACTTCAGATCTCTCTGTCTCCTCTTTTGGTACCATCAGAAGAAAGTGCTGTGCTTTCAGACATTGATATGAGGACAACGGGCCTACCCAGGTATTCCAGGATAACCTCTCTATTTTAAGGCCCACTGTGCCATGCCACATAACATAATCATGGGAGTGACATGTCATCATCATGACAGGTTCCAGGGATTAGGATAAGGCAGGCTATCTTCAGGTGGTCATTGTAGAAGTTCAGGCTATCCCACTTGCTTATACAAGAAAGGACTAAATTTTCCCAATTCACAGTAGTAGTGCAAGTATATGATTGCTATGCTTGGCAAATGTTAGGTTCTAAGTAAGTATTGTGAATTATTGAATAGGTAGACAGATATTCCAAAGTATTGTTTAAGACTTCCCAAGACATAAAATTCAGCGTGTTATATACATCCTCTAATCTTGTCAGAGGCCCTGAAAGATTCAACCTGATATAACATTTGAAACTCACCTGAATCAGGCTGATAATTAGATTGTAAAATCAGATCTCAAAAGATTTCAGTAAGTTGGGAAAAATGCTTTAAACAAATTTAAGAATGATAAATGTAAAGTCCTGAATTTAGATTCTTAAAACATCTTTATATACAAGGAAATAAGACTTACCAGTAGCACATATGAAAAATTAGTTGTCAAGTTCAATATGTTTAAGTAGTGTAAAATAGCCTCTCTCAAAACTAAAACAATTTCAGGCTAAATTAAAGAAATACAATGTCAGGCTCTGCTTTTCTTTCCCAGTGAAACCATGCCAGCTTTCACAGAGCACAATTTAAAGGGAATTTCGTTGAATAGAAACAGACCATGAGGCGAAAAATCATGATAGGTGTAGTTTCCAAATCATGCCATATGGGTTAGGTTTAGTCTGATAGGATTAGGCTTGGGACAAACAAGAAATAGAACATTACCAAGAGATAAGTGTACTTGAATGGGTCAGTTCAATAAAGAACTGTCTCAGAGCTGGGAAAGAAGAAATGAGGAGTCACTGACGGGTACAAGTTTCCTTTAGGGGAGTGGAAAACCTGGACCTATATCACGGCGATGGCTGTACAACCTTGTGAATGTAATTAATGCTACCGAATTGTGCATTTCTAAGTTGCTTAAATTTTTGTTATGTATACTTTACTGCAATAAAAAATTAAAATGGTTAAGTGGTAAATTTAATGTTGTGTGTATTTTGCCACAATAACCTAATGACCTTCACTATGCTGCTGAAACTTGATAACGCATCAGAATGATCTGGAAGGACTTGTTACGATATTCGCATGGCACTTTACATAGGCGATTTCTATTCAGGAAATCTAGAGTAATGCTTAATAATTAATATATTTAACAGATATTTATTAAACACCTAATTTGCCCTGGCACTCTGCATCCACTGACTTGAATCGTGGACCAGCTTTTGGGAACCACTAACCTTAAACTTGAGTTTTCTATTAATGCAGGCATTCAAGCAATAACACTGGTGATGAAATTCCGGATTAAAAAGTGAGTGAGACTAGAAGACCTATTATTTCTAGTCCAACTCTCCAAATTATTGAAACTGATAACATTGCAAGAAATCAATCCCAGGTTTATTGTGTATCTTGACTCCAGTAAGAAAGTGAAAAGTTCTTTCATTTCTTCTTTGTGCAAATAATATGATGCCCAAATTGACCTCAAATTTCAGGGGAAACAGACATGCTCATTTTCCAAATTATCTGTTTGTGATGTTTAAGTGACTGACAAGAGGTGATCAAGAGTCAGTGTAGCATAGTGATTTCAAAGATGAGTTCAATATGGGGTCTAGCTTTAACTATAACTGTGAAATAGGTCATGTTTTTTTTTTCTTTCTTTCTTGTCATCTCCCTGTACTAGACCAGGTTTCCTGAGAAACAGACCCAGCCTCTGTAGATTTGCTGTGAGTACTCTTGAGAACAACCTTGCTAAGGGGGATGAGGGAAGCAAGACTGGGAAGAAGAGAAAGTGCTGCAGTGCCTTTACAACAAAGACCTCAGCAGATCCCTGAGGCCTTCTGGGACTGAAATATCACACCGGTGTTGTCCTGTCTTGAGGCTAGGGACACAGGCTTTTATAGCCCATTCTGGTCACTGATGGATGTGAGCCGACTTGGGGAAAGGAACACGGCCTTGAGTGGAGCAGTTCTTTTGGTCAATGACAGTTCCTGGAAAAGCACTCACCTAAGAGCTCCTCCCTGCAGCTGACAGAATAGGGTTTCAGTCCAGAAGCTAGGATAAAGGATGGTACCCCATGGATGGTACTGTGGCATCAACTGTAATCTCTAGGTCTCAATTTTTTTTTTTTGCAGGTTGAAGTAAAGAGTAACAACATCTGCATCATAAAACGATTGTGCTGTATAAAATCATGTGTACACAGTGCTTATCACAGTGTCTTCCTTATAACAACTGTGCAAAAATGAGGTGTGCCGTGGGAAGAATTCTAAAATGACCCGTGACTTAGTATAATCCCTTCTCTTCATGTGTGGGTGAAGCCTGTGAATATGATGAGATAACACTCCAGTCGTTATGTTACACTATATGGTAAAAGGGAAGTTATCCTGGATGGGCCTGACCTAATCAGATCTACCCTTTCAAAGCAGAGTGTTTACTAAGCCCTGCTGTAGAAAAGGAAGCTGGAGAGATGTGTCTGCGTGGTCTGGAAGAAAAGACATCAGTCTCTTGAGCTACCTTCAGAAGGGGTATGTGGTAAAGACCTGACACCAGCCTTTAGGAGTAGAGAGTGGTCCTCAGTGGACAGCTAAGAGAAAAATGGTGATGTCAGTTCCTATGGCCACAAAGAAAGGAAACCTACTAACACCAAGCCAGCTTGGAAGAGGATAAAAAACCCTAAATGACAGCCACACTGTCATTTACACCTTGAGTTCTGGAGAGATCCAGAATGAAGAATCCAATAACTTCAAACCTGGGCTTCTGATCTATTCACACTGTGAGATAAGCCCCCCACCCCCCAAGCCACTGAGTTTGTAGTGCTTTATAATGCAGCAATCAAAAACTAATAAAATATATTATTATTATTAATTTACTTCACCTTAGACTCTCTGGTAATTTTTTTGTATTTAAGGTTGAAGATCATTCAAACCTTTTGCAGTATAGGTGATCAAGAGAGTGTGGGAAACATCAATGATTGGGCTCTAAAGAATTGTCTTTAAGGGTGTCCTTTCTGTCGCCTTTGAAATTTTGCATTTAAATTAGGCTAAGAACAAATTGAGACAAGCTGCAACTTAAAACTCTGGTTTGCCAGAAAAGTCCCATTTATTTTAACTGTCACAGTAGAGTTCATAGTTTCACTCCCTTTCAGCCTTAAAAGTATCATAGAAGGATGATCAATTATGTGATCATCTCACAGCTGATCCACACAATCCTGGCTGGAGCCACATTGGGAAAACTCCCTTTCTCCCTTTCCTACCAATCAATTGATCGGTCAGTGCTTAACTGAATATTCACCATGTGCTAATGATGTAGATACAGCAACAGATGATATAAGACTAGCACCCTTGCCCCTCCCCCCCTTCATGGAGTTTAGAGTCTAAGAAGAAATGTAGACAATTGGTCATAATTATACAATATTGAAAATTTTATTGTTGATAGAAATGGGGACTTATGGGGACACTAAAAAAGGTAAAAAAGCTGGACTTGGAGAATATAGGAGGTCTCTCAGAGGAGTAAGTGAAGAACAGGTGGTCAGATGAAGAAAGAAGAGAGTCTTACCTTCCAAGTCACACTAATTCATTTGGACATTTTCCTTAAGGGAACGTTGAGGGGTTTAAGTGTTTGAAGCAGGGTAATTAAATATTCTATTGTTTACCTACATTTATGACTTTATGTCACACTTGCCAACTAAAATGCCTCATAACCCTCTATGTACATTAATACTTCCTTCTGCTTAAGGGTAACGTTCTTGTGATAATTTTATTTCCTGATAAATATGAATGAATCTTACCTGAGCTTCTATTGAGACATAATATATCTTTACTTTCTGTATCAGTTACATGGATGCATGTCTGATTTTTCCTAGGTGAGACTTGACAGTGAGTTCATTGAGAATAGTGATCATATTTAGAAGAGGCCATGTTCATGTAGTAAATTTCTAATCACCATTTAAAAACTCCCTTGCATGATTTTATATATTAGATGTTTACTCTTTGTGTGAGGAACATGGTGATTACATAGAACAGAATATTCTCTGTCTTCTTAGGGGCTCACCCTGCAGTTGGTGGAATAGACAAGACAAAGAAAAGCACGGATAGGGGTATGGATATTTTTAATGTAGATTTATTATTATTCAGGTCTTGTGACACCAACAGCTCATGAGATAACTGCCAATGGGAAGCTAGTTTGTTACGCATAGTTCCCAAGAGGAGAGGGCATGCCACACTATGCCGAGCCACATGGGAAGGCACCAGAGTTGGTCAGGAAGCAGAAGCAGTGGGAGGAAAACATGAGCAGGAGTCTTTACTGGGGTTTCCATGGGAAAAGGACAGGGGAGGCAGGGAAAGCAGGTTTAGGATTGGTTAGTCTGAATCATTTCAGCAGCCTCTGAGGTAGAGGGGCTGTCCTGAGTTCTGTGGTGCCTGAACATGGGGCGATTAAGGCAGAGAATATTGGCTTGGAGTGTGAGAGGCAGAGGAAATGTGGCGCTGGGAGTGAGGGGTGCGGTGGGGGGTCTAAATTGGTTGGTTTTCATATGATAGGCACGATCCTAGATGAGTTGCTTACTCCAGGAATTGGCTAGCCCTGAGAAGCACAGTTTCCTCAAGTTCAGTAAGTCCACAGATGTGAAAACATCAGAACAAAAAGGCATGTTTATCACAATGGACAAGAAACCCCAGGCAGGCAGAGAGACTGCCTTTAATTCTGGATGCAATGAATTTATTATGAACAAAGTACAGAATCAAGGCTTGATTTTAGGCATCATTATGTCACTGAAAAGCTATGAGGCCTTGACAAGTCACTTTATCTCCCTGAGTTTACATTTCCCGGCATAAAAATGAGGGTGATTGATCAATGGTTTTTATCACTGCGCCTCTCCCAATCCAACAAAGGCCATTAGGGAAGACCTAGTTTGACCAGCCAAGAAGATTAGACTTGTAAGCTTTTACCCCAGGGATAATCAGAACAGCAGTGCCTTTATGCGTTTTACATGCTGGAACCAAGTGTTGCTAAGTATGAGTGCATGCATGCACCCCTGCCCCAGTATAGAACTGAGTCTGAGAACAGTGTGAGAAAGAGAGAGCACTTTTCCTTTCTCCTTCCAAGTTTTCTGTCCATTGTCGCCTAGAAAAATATCCTGAGAATCTGGATGGCACATGAGAGGTATCCTGGACTGGAGCAGATGGCCAGAAGTAAGCAAAATCCTCTATGATGGCTGCAGTTGGCTCCAAGAGCATCCTACGAGTAAACCAATCACATGCTGCAATTTACCACGCTGCAGAGGACTCTCAGAGCTTCTCTGTACATCTGTCTCTCATTACAGCTCCTCAGCCCTACCCTTGTGTGGCATTCATACATTTCAGGCAGCAGTACATCCCAGATTACTAATTCATGCGCTGCAGAGTAGTTAACAGTCTGACCCACTACAGACTAGAGTGTAGGACTGAATTGCTATAAGCCCACAGCAATGGCCTTTTCTCTACCCTGCAACATCTTTGAAACCTCTCCCCATTCTCCATTCCTATTTTTGGTGCTCTGGTTCATACCTCGTTGCCTCTCATCTGATCTATTTCAGTAGCCTACTGAAGGTCTGCCCCCCTCCATTCTCGTTCTCCTCCAAATCACCTTGTACTTACTAATTATGGAATATTCTTTTTATAATATTCTTTTCCTGCCTCTCCATTTACAACACTAGATTTGATAGGACCTAGATGTTTCATGTGATGACTTTAACAGACCTCATGAAGCCTTACCAACTTATGCATTAGCTGTACTGTGACACGCCTACTTTTCTTTCTCTCTTACTCATCCAAGGACCAGTTACCCTCCTTTCTGCAAGTCTTATAAACATGAACTTTCCCAATAAAACTCTTCCTCTTAGTCAAAAGCAACTTACCTTATCATAGAATTTAAGTTGTATCTCACTTACTTGTTTACACATCAGCAGGTCCTCTCTGGAAATGTTTCATACTTTTATAAAACTTGTGTATTGTTTAGTTTGGTGTTGGGCTTGTGATATAATTACATTAAAATTTAATAAAATCTGAGCCTTGGCCAGTGTGGCTCAGTTGGTTGGAGAATTGTCCCGTACACTGAAAGACTGCAGGTTCGACTCCCAGTCAGGGCATGTACCTAGGTTCTGGGTTTGATCCCCATTTGGGGCACATATGAGAGACAGTTAATCAATGTTTCTCTCTCACATCAATGTTTGTCTCTCTCTCTCTCTGCCCCCCTCTCTGCAATGAAAAACTGTTCTTTAATGAGGATTAAAAAAATGATAAAATTTAATACAATTTCAGAACCACTGCAATTTGTTCACTCCAGATATGCACTGCTATATCTTTTTATTCATTTCCCTAGGAAATGTTTAACCCAGCCAACTATACTTAGATGGCTACTGAAAAGCCAGCTTCTTGTATCACTGTATCACTGTATCATGGGATTTTAAAATATTATATTTAATTATTTATCACGAATTTTTCGCTACATCACAGGATTTTGTGGTACTGTATACATATGTTGTTAAAGTTATGTAGGTTTAAGAGTATAGAGTGAATGTAAGGTTGCTACTTTGCAGAGGGATCTGGAATGTAATGCCCGTGATAACTCAGGGAATACTGTATATACTTGAAGACGTGACCATTACTTCACAAGATGAAAAAAAACATTGTTAATCATCACCTCCTTATAATCTTCTTTTCAGAGGCTCTTATTTTTGAGTGGAATAACTCTAAACTCTGAGGGACTAAGGTGCTTAGCCAGGCAGATCAAGCTGTGGGAGGACTACCCCTGACTATTCCTCTGCGTTCTACCATGGCCTCAGCAAGTTCATGCTTTTCCTAGAGGGAAAGTCCTGTTTTTCCAAGTAATGTCAGATGGCTCACACCCTATCTACATTATAAATAACCACAATCAGATTTATTTTTGTTGCATCAATCACTCGGTTAACTGTTGGTATAGAATAAAGCACTCTACAACTTAGGGTCTTAAAACAGCAACCACCTAATTAACTCGTGATTCTCTGGGTTAGCAATTTGTGCTGGACTCATTTGGCAGATCTTCAGTTGTTCTTTTCTGGGTTTACTTGTGAGCCTGTGGTCAGTGCTGTTAGATATACATCTTTGTCTCTGAGACTCAACAGGTTGCCAGGTGGGCATGTCAAGGGCACTTGGGTTCCATGCCTCTCATTTTCCCACGGGTTGGCCTGCGTTTATTCCCTTGCTCTGCATGCTGTCGGTCAAAGCCAGTCACAAGGGGAGCCCAGATTCAAAGAACGGGCAAATCAACTTTACTTCGTAATGGAAGTTAATCCAAAGTATTGTGGCTATTTCTGCAACCAATTAAAATCAGATTGCCTAAGGAAAGTATGATACATGTTATCAAATACAGCAATCAGCTCTGAACAATCTGGAACAATCAGCTACCTCCATTTCCCAAGCAATGTCATATAGTTTATAACCAATCCACTACATCTTCTTACTGTAAGTCCTTCATACAGCTTTGGAATAAATGCCTTTCCCCATTTGCTGGTTTTCTACATTTTTTTTTTTAATGGCAAGTTTTCTTATCTTCTTTTGTACTTAATTTTTTTTGTTCTATTAGAGATGTCACAACTTTCATGTTTCACTATTATATCCTTTATGATACTGTCACCTGTCCTGACTTATTCTTTCAGGACTCAACTAGAAAATCACCTGTTAACTAATAACTCATTCAACTATATTGCTAGCTAATGATGACTTACCATATTGGTCAAACTGGCAATTTTGTTTCAGCCTTCAATTTACAAAGCGTACAAAGGATAGAATTTCACACAAAACGACAAAGGCCCAGGGGAGAAATGTGGGCTAAGAAATGATGATTTTAACTTGGGAATTGAACGACACTTTCTTTCATGCATAAAGTTGGTAATACTGCTTCCAAATTTCCAGCAATTGTGGTGACGGTGTTAAGACTTGGAAGCTATAAACATCACAAAAATCTTTTGCTATCTTCCCACAATGCCCTAAGGAACACATAATACTCCCTGTACGAACCACATGCTTATGGAGCTCCAGAGTGCCTGGTGAATGCAGTACCCAAATTAGTCAAACTGATGATTTGGTATCCTATAGATCAAGTATCTAAATAATCAACCAAACATTGAAATGACTAGGGTTTGGGATGTAATATGAAGAGACTGACTGAGCTAGGAGATGGTAGGTTGACAGGTTGGAAGTGGCTGGCTGGCTGCCTGAAGCAGATGGAAGCCCCACTGGTGTATGGCCTTCTTCCCAAAGGCGATAGTGCGTGTAGCGGCTGTGGACAGAGGCCCCTTTTTCAGTGGTACGGTCAGTGTCAGCTGGCTGACTTAACCAGCCAAAGCCACATTCCATGCAAGCACAAGCTGTGCCCCCAGAGGGTTCAGCAGAAGGGCTCATAGAAAATGGATTGTCACCTTTCACATGAATATACCACACTTACAAAGCACTTCACATTCAGTGTCTCATTCTAATGAAGCATTGGTTTGTTATCAACACATCACAAGTAAGAAAATTGATGAGAGTATATTGATTTGCCCAAGGTCACTTAGAAAATATCTGAGTGAGGTCTAACATCTAGATATACTGAGTCTGAGATACTTTTTTTCTGTGTAGAGATGAGGGAGGCTAGCTGTAGAAGCGACAGTACTGAGTAAATGGGGAATGCAGCCTACGATATCCAACACAGAAATCCTAAGGAGGGGTTATCAGAGAAGACCCAAGACAGTAGTCTACAGTCATTTGAAGTGGGGATTATATTAGGTATAATCTCTTTCTGGAATGAGAGATCTTTTTCACTTTGATGGTTATAACAATCAAGAAGTGAGGAAGAACAAGTTACAATCAGCCGTGTATATAATCTAAGCAAACTCATAAAAAATGGTGAGAAAAAGTTATTCTTTCTGGTTGCCTGAAATAGTTTTGTCCCATGAAACAGGATAAAGTCTCTTTGCCTGGTGGGTTAAACATAGCTAAAATTTGTTTGTCACACTTCCCTTAAGGATTGGAGTTTATTCTCTCTTGCATTTTATCTGTGCCGGCCCCGTGACTGATTGCCACAAGAAAGAGGAATAAGTGATGTTATACCAGTAAAGCCATATCCTTTAAGAGGGCAGGAAATGTTTATTTATTCCCTCTTAGAATACTTTCTCTTGGCATTCTTTCTCTTGAAACCCAATTGCTATGACATGAGAAGCCCAAGACACAGAGACTGGCCATGTGTGGCCACAGCAGCCCAGCCAAGCTCATAGCCAGCGATACAGTTGGCTCTTAACATAGCTTTGAACTGTGTGGGTCTGCTTATATGTGGATTTTTTTCAGTAAATATACAGTTGGCCCTTCATATCTCCAAGTTTTGCATTTGTGAATTTGAGCAATCATAAATCAAAACCAGTATTTTTAATCCACCATTAAAAGCCCAGATATAGAGTGCCAACTGGAGGTAGTGTTCTACACCCTTTTTGAAAGGCACTTACGCATCCACAGATTTTGGTTTCCACAGGGCATTCTAGAATCAATCTCTTTCTGATACTGAGGCATGACCATAGTTAAGTTTTGGGGGTGTCAAAAGTTATATGCAGGTCTTTGCATGGGAATTGGTGCCTCTAATAATTTTTCATGGGTCAACTGTATGTGGCCCTGGCTTTAGAACTAAGTTGTGGCAAAATGTCATAGTGCTTCAAGGAAACTTTAGACAAGATGGGAAAGACAGAGGAAATTTTATATTTCAGTGTGAGAAATTGCTTACTCATGCCATAGAGTGGTGAAAGCTTGATACAGTGTCAACTAAATCAACATATAAAGTAGAACATATACCCAATAAACTTGTGGATTTGGCTGAGGTTATTTGCCCACTAATTTTGTTCAGCTACAAGTGATAAATGTCCAGATAGAGAAAGGTAAATTATAGGAGGGATTATTCAGTTTTCATTAGAATCTAAAGAAATATTTTTAACTTGGTGGGTTTAAAAAGAAGTGAGTTTCTTCCCTGTCATTCCCAGAAAAGGATTCCCAAAGTTTTTAAAAAATTGTCCTTAGGGCAAAGAGCAAACCCAAAGTGGCCTCAATGTCAAGTCTCAATAGTGTATCTGTTATACTCTCTTAGGTTCTTAGGGAGATTTAAAGCAGTACCTGTCAGCCAGGCAATGAGACTTCTAATATTTTAAGGGCATTTATTTTAGACGACTTCTGCTAGAAATAATAGGTTCTAATAATTTAATAATACTATTCCACAGTATTCTGACTCTTAGCCCAAGGTAATAAGGGACCAATCTCAGAATAATTTCTGAGTCCAGATTTCTCAATAATGAGTTAATGTAGATAAATAAAAACCCCACACAATTTTTAAAGGGTTATTTAAGCTTAGAATTAAAGGAACAGAGACAGTTTAAAAGAAAAAGACACATTTGGATCTCCAGCTTCTTATGTGCAGGAAAAAGGCTGAGGATGCTAATTTGATACAAACATGGGGCATTTCTTATAGAAAGGGAAGGTCGACTTTGAAGGCAGAGTCAATAGCCCAGAGAGTAGAGGCAAGAACCATGGAGAACCACTCTAATAAAATAATTGTCAACATGAATCCAGCTTGACTTCAGAATTGCTATGAACCATTGATAGACCTCCTATTTTCTAATTTTTCTTGCATGGGATGCAGTGTGATATAAGAGCTGTTAGTTAGTTCTCAAGAATGTTTCAAGCAAGTTGGCAGTGTGTTGATACACTGAAACCAGCCATGGAAGGAATATTTACACCAGAGAAGTCAGCCAACACTACACATCAGCACTCCTTATGGAACTGGGAAAACACTAGATGTGAGTGGGAATGGTGGTTCTCCCTGTCCCTGCCTCACCATTTGGTGTTGGGTATGTGGGGGTCACCTTAGTCTCTTTAGTTCACTGGGTTTCATATGGAGAGGAACCACATCCGGAAAATCTGGACCTCATTTAGATGATAAGATCCTGCTCTAGGGGTCATATCAAATTATAAAATGAGCCTTATGGAGGCCTAGGAGAGAGAAGAAGTATATTTTGCAAGTATAAGGAATATAAGAATTTATAGCAGAGGACAAAATGCATTGGTCGCTTAAAGATGTCCACAGCTTCTTTGTCTTTCCACTTAGGCAGTTGAAGTTCATTCCTCTCCTTGAATCTGGCTCACCCTGTGCTCTTCAGCTATTAGACGGGACAGAAGTGGGGCGATGCCATTTAATGCTTAACATTTAAGATGACTGGCAACTTTCACTTCCTTTTTTCTTGAAACATGTCTAGGAAACCTATTTCATGACTTAATGTTCAGCTACCTCAACTTTTGATTAACAAAAATTAATCAAAGAAAGCTAGTTAGTCATAAGTCATTTTTCCAAAATTTACCAGTGAAAACATACATGTAATTACTATATAAGCAAACCTACATGCACACATATGCAAATACAAATACACACAAGCACACTCGTATACATCCTGTACAACTTTTTCTGAACTGTGAGTGACTAAAGAGTCCTTTTTCAAACCGAAAAAGTTGAGGAAAATTTAGCCCATCAATAACTCAAAACTTAAATGGAAAAAACTATATTTTGAGTTGACAGCTGACAAAAACTCCATGAGGGATCATCTCCTACTAAGCCCCAAGATGAAAAAGAAGGGAAAAATATATATAAATTGCATGAGCTCAGAAAAAAATGTTTCTGAATTGTGGATGCTAACTCCATCATGTTGTGTGATGGTTCAGGTCTATGTTCAAGTAGGCTTTTCTAGTTTCAAATAACCTTAACATATTAAACTACAGTTTATCCCTCCTCCATGTCAATTTCCAGGTAATTTGGTTTAGATTTCCTTGAAGCATTTTTTCTTGACTCGTCTAATCTTTTTTGAAGTGTTTCTTATTTTAAATATCAATGATAAATGCTTGCATAAACTTTACTTATTTCTAATAGTAATAAATTAAAATAATGCTTATTAAATTATTACTATATGTCAAGGACCATTGACCTGTATTAGTTAACTTCACCAGAAGGCTTCCCAGGATCAATTGAGGTCTTAGTTGCAAACACATTGTACTTTGATTTCCCCTCTTGTCAATCCTATTAGTTAAAAGTATTACTAAACTTTCTTTACCAGTTTCCTTATGTGTTAAAACTATAGTACTGACCATGACCAGTTAGCTTGGTTGGTAAGAGTGTTGTACTGATATTGCAAGGCTGCAGGTTTGATCCTCAGTCAGGGCATATACAAAAATCAACTAATGAATGCATAAATAAGTGGAACAACAATAAGTCTCTCTCTCTCTTTGTCTTCCTCTCTCTCCTTTGCTCTCTCCCTTTTTCACTTTAAAACCAATAATAAACAACTATAGTATTTAAGAGATTAAATTAGTTAATATATGTAAAATTATTCTTCATTAAGTGGGTTCTAAGTAAATGATTATTATTTATAATCTTTATTGAACTTTCCTCAGATAACTTTTACCTTCCTAAATTTTTTACATGAATTATCTCATTTAATCCTGTGAGGTAGAGATGATTTTTTTTTTTGTGGCATAAATAAATGGTAGCCAACCAAATGTGTTCTCTTCTTGCATAGAGTATGTATTAGTTTCCTGTAGCTGCTGTAACAAGTTACATCAAATTTGATGACTTAAAACAAGATAACTTTATTTTCTCATTTTTGGCAACCAGAAATCTCAAATTAGTTTCACTGAATGGAAATCAAGGTCTTATCAGGACCAAGTGTTCTCTAAGGGAAAATTTGTTCCTTAGTTTCTGGTGGCTTCTGGTGTTTTACCAGATGATAAGGCTGTGCTGCAGAATAGACCATAACATGTGTGTAGCCAAGGTCAAAAGGCAGGTAAGAGCCACCTAGAGAAAAGGCCAATGTATGATTCCAGGTTGCTGAGAACAGACAACACAGATACGCCAGACCCAGGAGGAGAGAGAGCACAGACGATCCATTTCCTGCCATATATTGGTCACTCAGGGGTAGAAGATCTATTCTGCAGTCTACATTTCTTTCTCCCAGCTGCAGTAGAAGTACCTCTACCCTTCCCCTGAAATAAAGAAAGCTGGGGGCATGCCTGAGGGACATTGACACACATAATCAGTCAGCTCCAAGAAAAGTTTACATATTCTGCACACAAAGGAAAATGGAATGTACTTTGCTCTCAGCTCTTCATATGCAATGTGATTTGTGAGCCTGTCAAGCCTTCTGGACTGAACCCAAGGTTCTTGGGAACACAGGGCAGATATCAGGCTCCCCTTGTACCCTTCTGCCAGAGCTGGCATTCTTTGACCTCTGGCCATGTCACTCCAATCCCTTCCTCCTGACTGCATCCTTCTCTTTTGTTTGTATCAAATCTCTGTTCTGCCTCTCTTTAGATTCTAGTGGGTAATCTAGGTTTACTCTCTCCATTTCCAGATTCTTATTTTTGTAGCAGATGCAGAGACTTCTTTCCTTTAGGAGGTAAAATTGATAGGTTCCAGAGATGAGGGCCTGATATCATTGGGTAGCTGTTGTTCAGTCTACTACAGAATAGAAACATCCCTGAGAAACGATGGTTCAGTCAGATTTTACCTCTTCTGACCCCCATACACCTGGATGTAATCATGTGACTAGGTATTGTCAATGGATGTAAGCAAAAGTGAGGCTCCACAGAAGAAGGACAACCTTTTCCATATTCTTTTCCCTGTCCAGCTGGGTGGTTGCCAATCATCATAGCATCAGAATGTGGTGAATCCATGAGCTACAGGGATCCTGGGTCACTGAATCTCTCTATGGAAGAGAGGGTCTGAGGACCAGAAACAGCACACTTGATGTGTCATATGAATGAGAAAAAAATCTGTGTGTTTGAGTCATTGTCTATTCTTTAAATGTATGCTTAATTGAATTTATTGGGGTGACATGGTTAATAAAGTTATAGAGGTTCCAGGTGTACAATTCTATAATGTGTCATCTGTATATTGTATTGTGTATTCACCACCCCAACTCAAGTCTCCTTCCATCACCATTTATCCCCCCATACACTCTTCTACCTCCCCCCATCCATCCTTTTCCTCTGGTAATGACCATGCTGTTGTCTGTGTCTATGAGGTTTTTCTTTTTTCTCAATCCCTTCACCTTCCTCAGCCAGCTCCCCAACCCCCCTTGCCTCTGACAGCTGTCAGTCTGTTCTCTATTGATGAGTCTGTTTCTATTTTGTTTGCCAGTTTATTTTGTTCATTGGATTCCACATAGGAGGGAAATCATGTGCTACTTGTCTTTCTCTGACTGGCTTATTTCTTATAGAAATTGATCCTGTCCTAATTTTAGCTACGAAGGAACTGAACCCCAGAAAGAGGTTAAAGAACATTCTCATGTCTACATAATTAATAGCTGACAGTGCTGAGATTTGAACCAGAAAGCCATATTTCTGTGCCTAAAGCTTTAACCACAGTAATATCCTTTGTTTTATCCATAATATTAGAAAATTTTCAGCTAATACCCAATTGAAAGAATGCATACTTGACCCTAAGTCAAACCTTTGACCACAACCCTATACCCACTGAATGTTGTGGACAGATCACACCTAAGTTGCAAGTCATGATAGATAACACACACACACACACACACACACACACACACACACCATCAGACCATGGTTTTCTCCCTATTTACCATAGGCATAATTCACATTACGTTATTACATCTGCTGCCAGGGCTGACCTTCGTTTGTCACTTGAGTTTTGATTCCACTCTCTGCCTAAATTCCCCACCAGCATCTTTGTTTGAGCCTGTGTTCCTGCTGCTGCTTCTCACAGACTCTGGACCTTGTCAGTCTGCCTTTCTTTTGCTTTTGGATGACCTTCTTGGACATGACTTCTGGCCCTGCTGACTTTCAGAATCTGCCAGTTCACTCTCTCTTATTCACATTTCTGGCTCATCATGCTTAGCTAAGTCTAGTGGTTACATGAGGCCTATAACACATGTGTGCACAAACCCCTGCCTTTGAAATACTGAATTAAAGTGATCTGGGGAAGATTGGAGGGGAGTCCAGGAATTTAGCGTCGAGTGTTGACTGAAAAACCCAACTCATGTTCTATCTCTTGGACAGAAACCAAGCATAAGATGCACAATGTAAGTCTTGAAAGGAGATAGATATTCAAATGATATGTCCTAAGGAATAATACCAGTTATTACTGCTCTTAATTAAACTTTATTCACTTAATCAATGCATGCAGGATATCCTTCCCAAATGGTTACAAATGTTCCCTCCCAAGTGAGTCCAGGTGAGTGCTGTGTGCTATTAGAAATGTGTTGCCCATACCAGAAGCTGGCAGTGGAAACTTTTGTCCCTGAGTTGTTTATTAGCTTTCATAATGTTTAGGAAATGTGGACATCTATATACCACTAAAAAAAAATCTCATATTAACTTTAAAACAAAGGCAACTGAAGTGGAAAAATATTTTTAAAGTCCAAACTCATAAAACAATCTTAATAATCTGTTCCCCAGTTGGTTCTTCAACTCTAGGAGTACTTCAGGCATTAATTTTTTTAAATCTATTTGAAAAATAATATACTGACATAAAAAGGTAGTTATTTTAATATAAAATGAAGATTATCCCACTATTCTAAGACAACTCTATTCACTTGTCTCTAGATTGATTCTCAACCAATACTATAAATATATCAGTCATAAGAAAACTTTAGAGTTAAAAAATAAGTGAACACTTATCCATAGTTCCCTAATACATAATCACTTGTCTGTTTTCCACTTTATTTCATAGTCATACTCAGCATAAGACTGGTGCTGTATTTAATAGGAAGTACACAAGAGACAACTACTAGACAAAAATCCGGTTAATCTGTCTTCCAATCTTGGCTGATTTTCATCTTATTTTATGACCTTGGATAAATATTTTTTACTCTTTTTCCTTAGTAATTGCTAAGAATCCTTATAACTCTAAAATAGTAAAACAAAACAACATACATACACAAACATGAATAAATACTATGCTGTATTTATGTCTGAAATACATTAATCAATACATGAACACATATTGTGGAGGTTCTGGAGTGACAGTGAAGAGGATTCAAACAGACTTAGACAAAAAAATATTTTCAACTCAAAATCTTTTGTGATTAGTTACTGACTGTTACATATCCTCTACTCCCAGCTCTGGTCTTATATTTATACCTTCTGCTTTAGCTATGGACAAATCCCTTCCTGGGATGTGATATTCTCATCCCGTCAACTCAGGACTATACCTTGGAGTCTCCAGAACTCTGCGTACTTTGTTTAGCCCCTCTTTGATGCTCTTTAGACTAAAATTTATCTTGTGGCTTTTCATTCCTATTCTGGTGCTCACAGATTAAAAGAGCCCTACCTGGCTACTTAGTGTGAGGGAAAACAGCTGCTTTTAATGTTTTGTGGTGACTGGACTCTGGCAGTTTGTATCTATGTTGAACCACTTGGCTGATGATATGAGTTGAAGGATAGGGGAAGAGACAAGTATGGCTTGACTTACCTATATTTTTGCAAAGGAGTGAGGGGAACTAATTTAATCTTCATAACCCATCCTGGATATTCAAGATGATTGCCCCACTTCTGTTCCTGGGATCAGACCAAACAGTGAACAAACATTGTTTAGAGCCAGTTTTTCATCAGGGCTAAGTTACTAGGCTGATGGAATATTGCTTTGTGGAGATAAATTATGCTTTTAATTTTGCAAATGCATCTGGAGCTGCAAAGGCACACACATCTAGAAGTAAAATTAAGAGCAATGCCTTAGATCAGAAGCATCCTGATTTGCATTCTGCTGAGCAGTACCAACGAGCAGGGAGTGGTCTGAGTCCCTCATTTCAGACATTTAACATCCTATGTCTCAGGGACTCTGCTGTTGTATTTTATCTTCCAGACTCTCAACAGAAACATGTTTATCTGCCTTTAATTTAAAAAAGATATTCAAATCTATACGATAAAGAAATGTTGCTCAAGAACTTTTTATTCAGCAAATGTGTACTGGTGATAGGAAGCAGGGCCGTGGGGAGATTCCAGTGGCATCACATTTCTCCCAAATCATGTACTTGACTTTCTTGAAGGTTCACAATCAACAAAAGGTAAAGCATAAACTTTAAAAATGTTTCTTTATTTTTTGATTGCTATTAAAAATAAACTAACCCACTTAAAATGGCAAACTGTCATAGTGTGATTGGAAATGGATAGAAGTCTGTGCTCTTCTTGTTTGAGAACTGCCCCCCCCCAGCTTCCTCCTTTTTGAATGGAAGTCAGGATGAAAAGTCAAAATACTAGCCACCTATACACACTCATATCCTTATGCAGAAATTAAATATCTTTACACAGGTATATGTACACATGCATACATATACAACTCTACATTCACATACATAAGGGCATGTTCCATATCCATATTTTTGTGTGTATCCCAAGACCCTACACACATAGAAATCTTAGGCATATATTCATTTATAGACATATATACTTATAAGCCATACATATAACATTGCACTCGAATGCCCACATCAGAAAGCCCATTGATGGTAGTTCTAAGTCAACCCATTTATTTTTACTATACTCTTTAATTACAAAATCCTCTCTTTTCTCACTTGCTTGACCTCTGTTTCTTCTCCATGGGATTGCTATATGTCATTTGCTATTCAAATTCAAGTGGGCATATGACTATTGTCAATTATACATTTGTCATTAACAGTAGTGACGAATGGTATAAAAATGTCTCCAGATACAAAGTGAAAGTCAGATAAACACTGTCTAGTAAGTTATAAGTCATTGCTGTGTTGAAGAATTACTTCACAGGACAGCAGAGAGCTAATCTCTGTCTATAGGTTTTTAATCGAATAAAACAAATGATGAGAAAACTCTTTCTACATATGTTCAACTCCTTTATGATGATGATTAAAAATGATCTAATTTTTTTTTTTTTTTCCTGGTCTGGCACTGTTTGATGTTGCCTCTTGCCGGGATTGCATTAAAGGAATTTTTGAACATCTAACAAATTAGATTTTATTGTCTCTTGAAATAGAAGAGTTGTAGGAGAAGAAATTGGAAAGTTTGTTCTTATTATCAACACTGAACTTATTCATTTCTATCACCTATCGAGTTCATTTACTCAATGATTGTTTATTAGAATGTCTGTTCTCTGGTAGGCACTTCACAGTGAGGCCCTAGATAAACAATATAAGCATTATAGTCTTAGCTCCTGCCCTTATACAGTATAGAGTCTAGGGGAAGAAGAAAAATAAATGAAATAAATAATCACAGAAATAAATGTAACACTACAACAAGGATAAATGTATTGCAAGAACCTAAATCTAATAGAAGTTAACCATTCTGAGGTTTTAAATGACTTTTCTTGAAGAAGTATATTAAAACTAAAATCTGGAGAATGAATAGAGTATGAGGTGATGTGAAAATAGAAAACACAGCTGTTTGCTAATAAACATTTATTTTTGATTGGATATTATATTTATTTTTATTTTATGCGTTCTTCGTGTCCCTCACTAGAATGTAAACTCCATGTAATGAAGGACTTTGCTTTGTCTTCTGTTTACCCCCAACAGAGTGTAGCCAAGTGTACATTGGGGTCTTTGATAATATTTGTTATAAGCATGATTTCTTGTTAATACTTGTGACAACCCTAAGAGATTGGTACTATTATAATTTCTATCTCATCATTAAAATGGTAAGTCCTGGGATAGATAACTGACTTTCCCAAAGGCAATAAGACTCAACCCAGGTCCATTTGACTCTTATTTACTCTGCTCTCCTGTCTTTGAACTGATACTGGTACATTCATAATAAGATAAAACATAGAAATGGCAGATATTCTCAGTAGTAGGGAATAGTCAAGCAAAGTGCATTGTAATGATATAATATAGTATATTATTTAACATTATATAGTAACTAAATATAATTACATACCTTATTAATAAGACCCCAAATGAACATTACATGTATGGATATGTTAAATAAATTAATATATTCTTCTTGAAATATTTATTAATGCATTTATATGTGTAGACCCTGCTTATTATAATGGAGCATGTGAAAATTATTGTGACATGAGTCTTATCCTCAGACTTCTTATCATTTACTTATAATCATATTATAGGCTGTGGAACTAAGTCTTTTCTCCATTACATACTAGTGACAGAACTTTGAGAAAGTTAGTAAATTTCTTTGAGACTTAGCTTTCTTCTTCATTAAATATATGGGGACAGTAACTATCTCTCTAGAGTTTTATGAGCATTGGAGATAATGTTTGCAAAGTATATGGTGTATGGTTAATGGTGGTTGCTCGATGAATGCCTTTACCAATGATGATGACAATAATGATGGCAATGGTGATAAAAGCAACAGTGATGATGAATTAGGGGGTGGGAAATATACATAGATAGAAATAATAAGATAAAGTGGGATGTTATGAGTGCCTTACAAAAAGCTTATATATTTCATAAGGGAAGTTCAAAAGAGAAAGTTATGTTTATACATAATAATAAGGGAAACATTATTCTAATTAAGAGAATGAGAGCATAAAATAATAAATGCATGCCCTGATTACAAATATATAAAGCATACAAGTATGTAAAAAAGAATCTAAAGTGAGTTGAAGTAAATTCTGTATCTTGTCTATAAAGTAACTTCAATCCACAGTAGAACACACACACACACACACACACACACACACACACATATATACACTCACTCAGTGATGTTTTTCCTTTGTCAAGGAGGCCTTTTAATCAAATTGACCTTGACCCTAGAACTCAGAACTCATTACCAGTGAAGGCTCCTTTGGGAACTATGAAAAATTATGGATTTGGACCAGTTTTTAATGGACACCTGTCCCAGTGACAAATACCCCCTTTAACAATGGTCATATCTGGACCCCTTGGCTGTTAGATCATGACCAAGGCAAAGAGAATCAGTCAAACTCCCATCTTCTCTTAAAAAGCTGAGGCAATCTTTGTGGGCCACAGCGTTCCACTTCTCAATTGGCCTTACCAAGTATTTGTGTCCTGAGGATAGATGAAACTCATGGAAAGAGGTTCAGAAATTTTCAGATGTCAGAAAGAAATTATAGCAATGGGAAAAAGTTTGGTGTGTAGGTATGAAATGCTTAAAATTCCTCACAGCTCCTCTATCAGAAGATAGAGCCAGCTTCCCAATGCTAGGAATTTGGGTTGGCCTTGCGACTCACTTCCACTAATATGAAGTGGTAGATGTGTAATTGTGAAGGTTCTACAGTTTAGTGCTCCAGATTCTTTCAATTGCTGTTTTTTTTTTTTTTTTTTACTTTTGGGAAGTTTTTCTGAGGACATAATGCAAAGAAAGCTAGACTAGTGTGCTAGAGACTGAGCGGCCATAAGAAAGAGGAGGACTTATCCCAACTGCCAGACATGTAAGTGACCATCTTAGACCTTCCAGCACAGCTGAATGGGACTCATGAATAAACCAGGTGAAATCAGCTCAGCCAAGCCTTTGAGGTGTGAGAAACAAAACCCTGTTGTTGTAAGTCACTAAGGTAAGCAGTAGCTTGTTACAGAGAAACAGATCAACGGATGATACATTTGGCCGTGGGGATAAGGGGATCTATAAGTGCCTTTCTGTTTTTCTCCCTACCAAGCAATATAGATTAAAGGATTGGGGTTGGTGACATCTTTAAATATGATATCATGAAGAGGAAATGACCAATGGCTATGAGCCCCACAGTTAGAACAGATTTACTCTTTTAATAGCTCCATGGGAAGATGGCCAACAAGTGCATTGCCTCTGTGGTCCGAGATCAGTTCATCTCGTTTGCTTTCCTTTTCCTTGCCACGTCCCTCCTCGGCTAGTCTCTCCCCCATTGACTGTAGTGCTGCCGGGCTTTGCCCTTTATTTTGTGGAGTAATTCGCTCTCTCTTGTTCATACTTATTAGTTTATCTATCTGTTCATTCGCACTCTCACTCATCAAACATGTATTGATTATTTACTTTATGCTAGGAAATAGTATAGAAATATAATGGTGCGCTAAAAAATATCCTAAAACAGTTACATAGTCTAAATCCATCCATGTGCCCAGAAAGGAAAAGAAATAAATGTATGGCCCATTTTAAAGTACTTATCCTACTAAAAAGAACGATATGGTAATAAAATTGTTTTCTTTCACCATCTATATATATGGTGCATGAGTACACATTTTAAGTTTATATAGGTAGCATATGTAAATTGTGTGTGTTTTTGTATGAGTTTATGCATGTTTCATAAATATTCATAAATATGCATAAGTGTGGATATATAGGCTTTTGTTGCCATATGTGAAAATATTCATCTTGGCAAATGGGTATAGCATAGGTGTTTTAGCATGGGTGTGTGCATGGTTACAAGCAGGTAAGAGTGGGTGCAGAAAATATGAATACAATATGGATACATTTATTTTTTGAGTGTACATGCATACGTGTATATAAACATATTTGATGAGGTGAAGAGAAAAATATGAAATAAGGAGCTGATGAAACAAAAATTGGTTTATTCTCTACCTGTTCCTAATGAAGAAGAGACTTCTCATCTCCAGTTTAAGCACCTTTGCCTTGACCTTCCTGACAGCACCAAAAATGGGAAAAAACAAGATGGTCCCCAAATTTCTGACATTTTCCAGCATTTAGTATTCCATTTATTCAACTGTAAGCTTCAGTTCTGGGCACTAATAGCCCTAAAAGGTGAGAGCAACCATCATTTAAATAGATCAGTCCCATCAGTATCATTATGAAATAATCAACATGAAAATATTAGTAAGAAGTAGGTGAATAAGTAAGTATTTAACAAAACTGAGCACTGGTATTTTGTGCTTCCTGCAGAGAAACAAGAGATCAGGGCTTTGGTTATACAAGTTAATCTCTGAAAGGTCATTGACTCTTCTAATTAAAGAGCAGGGAACTTCACTGAACCCATTGATGGCATGGATTGCTGAGAACACCCTTTCTAGGCTGTTAAATGAGCAAGACCTCAGTTAGCAGTCATCACCCTTTTGGAATGAATTACTTACATGTCTTGCACACTGCACCCTTAGGGTGCCTTAATGGGCAACGTGTTTTATTTTTGTAGATTTAGCAATCACACAGGATAATGATGCATCAAGCTTTTTCATTGTCTTACCTTAGAGACACTGGCCACCTCAGTATGTTCAGCAGTTATGTATGGGAGGACCCAGACTCATCAAGAAATTACAACTGCAAACAAAGCCCCCAAATATTATGTACTTTGTTATTTTACCCTCAAAGCAAACCTTTTAGATGTCTGAAACATCCTCAAAAACCTCCTACTTTATTAATCAGCCTTGCCACAAATGGTATATAATGCAGCATTTGAACACAGACCTGTACCAACACAGTTTTTTCTTTTTGCCACTAATATACATACCTAGTTTTAGTTCCCATTTACAATATCCACAACAGGTCATTATAATTATCCCTTTTTCAAAGAAGATAAACGCGGGCTCAGAGAGGTTTAAGGGACTCACAATGGCACACAACGGAAGGGTGAGAAAATCTGGATTAAAAGCCACGGCTGTCTTACATACATTTATTCACTCACTAAGTCTTTCCTGACCACTGCCCATATACTAGGCCTTACTCTAGTTGCTGGGAATATGGCATTTAAAAAAAAAACATACAATAATCCCTTCCATGAGAATTGATTATTGAATTTCACACTATGAGTATTATATTACTGATCTTGATGAGAGCAGTTTTTAGTAAGCTAATGAAATACTTCAAGAAAGAATGGTAGAAAAGGATTGGAGACAGGGTGTGAGATAAATTTAGTTTAATTTTTTTTTTGCAGTAAAAGGGAGCAGAAAAATAATGCAGAAGGTGAAAGGATATATGAAGTCAAGAGACTTATTTTTCTTCTTTAATTGTATTAATGAAGCATGTCTGTGTGGTGATAAGAATAACCGGGTAGAGAAGAGAAGTGACTGATACTAGAGAAAGGGAAGGAATGATTTGCAAGTACAATGTCTTTGAGAAGGTGAGAGAGAATGGAAGCTACTGGACAAGAGGAGGAATTGGCTTTAGACAGGTGCGTAAACAGTAAAAGAAGCACTGAGGAATAACGTTAAGGCTGAAATAGTAATTTAGATGGAGGGATCACAGAATCTGGACTCAGTGGACAGAGAGCTGGTAGCTTATGAAAATCTTCTCCTAATTGCTGTCACTTTCTCAGTGAAATAGAATGCAACATTGTTGAGTGAAACTAAGCATGGATGTGGAGAGGTTGGTGGGTTGAGGAGGACAGGAAAGGTGGAGAAAGTCGCATAGGAGAATCAGAGAGGACTGGATCAGGCATTGGTGATAAGATGCCAGGCAACAGCAAGGCTGAACTCTGCTCGTTAACTATTGCATTTCCTTTAACGTTATTTTCT
The DNA here is from genome assembly GCF_987537825.1 of Furipterus horrens. Lineage (NCBI taxonomy): Eukaryota > Metazoa > Chordata > Mammalia > Chiroptera > Furipteridae > Furipterus > Furipterus horrens. Next base: position 191,223,519 of record NW_028327174.1, read on the forward strand.
TCTCTCTTTTCAGTTGTCCTATTTCTTAATCTCGTTTGCGCAGAAGAGAAATATAAATTTGGGGTACTTCATTTGCCCAAACCTGGAAATACTTGATCCCAATAGCAAATTAGTCATTTAATATCATTACGGCTTTGGGATTACTAAGCTTAAACCTCAATTTCCTTTTTATAACATGGTGGTAATTTTACACATAACACTGTCGTAAAATTCAAAAAATTACTCTATGTTAAAAAACTTTGTTTACTCACAAGTGTCATATTGACACATCCTTTTCTTATATTTCCATATAAAATTTACATAATATTTTATGTTTTATAATATATATTTGTATGGATTAATATCTTACTTTTTTGTGTGCCTCCCGTAATCTTATGTGTGAACCAGGGCAGCTAATATTATTCCCACTTTGCAGAGGAGGAGATGAAGTTTTTGAGAGTTTGTGTGATTCACTAAAGTCCATTCTGGTCTCGATTAGAAACTCAGGGCAGCTGACTTACATTTTACTGGCCTTAGTCACAGAACAAGAACAGATATATTAAAATAAGAAGAAGGAAAATTGACATTCAGAACCTTAACATTATCCCCCAGTGTTTCTATAGCAATTTAAGTCTAATGACTTTTGAAGATGTTAGAGTTCAGGGGCCTCTGCTTTAAGAACTGTCAGCAGCAAGAGCTAAAGATAGAGATTTTGAGGGCACTTTGAGTCCCACATACAGTAACAAAGAGAAAGAAAGAATTGCACAAAAGGGAACCAACTCCAGGTAATATGAGTATTTTTCTGAACCACCTAAGTAATTGCAGACAAGCAGAGGAAAATGTTGAATCTTTCTTTAGAAGATGAGTTAGAGAAAAAGGGCTGGAATAATAGACACTTCTTCAAACCTTGAATTTCACATTTAAGTATGCGCACACATTTTAATTATCATCACTATTATATAATTTGTCACCATGCTGCATTGTAATAAGAAGTAATAGGATACACTGTTCCTTTCTTATATTAAACCTGTTAAGAACCATAAAGAGGACAATTGATGTAATTGCCATAAATTCTGGGGTGTGAATGTGTGTGGGTGGGAGTGGGAAAAATGATCACCCAACCCACACTCACAATATTCCAAGATGAATTTACATAATTGGGCCTAAAATGGTATGTGCCCATTAAACGTACTTGGAGTACCTGTGTCTGGCTCACCACCATTCTTAGGTCTGTTTCTGGGGAGGAGGGTTTGCTAGGGTTTATTCTATGGGCCTATTGGAGACACAAAGTAAGGCTGATAGTATTGGAACTGAGCTTGTTAGTTTGTTAAAGTAAACTTAGTTAATTACTTTGGGTGAGGAAGGGAAATAAGAGATTTTACATTTTCATGAGAAATGTACAAATGGAAATCTAACAACCTCATCTAAAATACATGATGGGGCAAAAGTAGGTTTTTCTCTCTCTTCAAGAAATAAAGTATAAGATAAAGAAGTTTGGGAAATTTTTATGATAGGGGATAGCTAAAGCTACTGAGAATGGAAAGCCCTGGAAAATTCCTGGAGTCAACCCTATTATTCCATAAAGACAATCCAGACAGACCCATTCTAATCTGTAAAATGGCAGAGACTACTCATAAACATCCTATCTTGCGTGTTGCCCATCACTAAAGGATTTCATCCTTTATTCTTTCCTTAATATTGGTGCCAGAATGGTCTTTCCATGAAAATTGTGCTAGTGTCTCATTAAGCTAAGCTTTATACTAAATTTTCTTCTCACTTAATGAGGTCAGTGTTCCCCAAAGTACCCCGTTTGGGGCACACAGTCTTATTCTTATGCTCAGTTTGATTCATTTTTCATAAAACATGTAGAGTGATTTTTCTAAAAGTTTAGATGAACCCTGCCATTCCTCTGCTTAATGAACTTTGTCTTTCCATTGCTCTTAGGATAAAATCCAAACTTGGAAGCACATTTTAAAAGGCTCTATTTGACTTGGCTCCTGTCTAATCTACCAACCTCATTGTTCTTCTTCACTCCTACCCCAGACTCCTATTTTCTCTCACTTTTTCTACTTATTGCTATAGGAGAAATACTAAGTCTCCTTCATGTTTTCCAAGTTACCATATTTTCTGTCATCAAGCCAAGAGACACAGACTCTTAAAACTCTCAGGGGCAACCTCTCTACACTCAAAAAGTACATCTCCTGGTAACGCCTACTCCTTCTTCCGGTATATCTTAAATATCACTTCCCCTGAGAAGTCCTCCAAGACAATTATTCAACTCATATACAGGCATCCCGATAACTCAACTAAGGGCTTTCATAACCTATATTTCTCTCCTACCTTAGCCTTATTTCCAATCTCAGTATATGATACTCCCATCTGTACTCAAGTCAGAAGCCTGGGAGTCATTCTTGATATTCCCTTTTCCTTCACTATCTCATCTTGCTTCCAATACAATCCTTCATCACAATATCTTGCCTGTATTTAAAAATGTGCCCCCTGAATTCATCCACTTTTGTCCACTCCCACCATGGCTATTCTAGCCCCCAAAATCATTTTTCTTTCCAATGACCAATGATTTGCCTCTCAACTGAAACTCCTGTTCTATTCCTCGGCAACTACAGTCCATTCTTCATTGGTAGGAAAGACTATTTTAAAACATGAAGCTTATTCTGTTACCCTCCCTGCTTGAAGTATCATAGCAGTGTTCTATTGAACTGTAAAGAAAGCCCAAATTCCTTATCAAAAATTTCAAGAGCTCATATGAAGGGGGACCCAAGAAATGAAATCATCTTCTGGATGGTGGTGCCCTTCTAGTGCAGGCTTCCCCAGCTAAGTGAGCATTCTAGGGACTCACCTGTATCAGTGTACCAGCTGGCATTGTTGTAAGAGGCGGTGTTTGGTTTCAGTGAATTTTTTTTTTGAAGACGCTTTCAATGTGTTTGCCCATTTATGATGGGTGATTTAGAGTGCACCTGCCCACACTGCACTGAGTGTTCAGCAGCTTTTGACCAAAAATAGCATGACTCCCATGCCTCAACCCCTGTTCACCTCATCTTGCCCTCTGTGACTTTTTATTTTTGTTTCCCCAGATGAAGAAAGTCATTAAACAGAAACATTTTGCCAATATAGAAGAGGTGAAACAAAAAATGGCAGAAGCACTAAAAGACATCAAAATTGAGTTCAAAACCTGTTTTGAGCAGTGGAAAAAAGTCTCAGTGGGTGTATTGTATCAAATGGAGAGTGCTTGGAAGGTGACCGAAGTTTAAACATGTAAGAAAAAAAAACCCACAATTTTTGATAAATAAATTCCTGGCTTTTGGGGTCCCCCCCTCAAATTAACTACACTGTGATTACCTCCTGGTTCTCTGAACTAGTGTTGGATATGACTAGCTACTTCTAATAACGTAGGAATACATTTAATTGCCATCCCCTCATCAAGGCCTTCGTGACTGCTTTCCCCCATTTAGCTTCTCTGCATCTTCCATTTCTGTTCCTTTTTGCTCCTGTAAAGCACACATTTTATAATTTTATTTTATATTTTTGTCTATCCACCAGAATGTAAGGTCCATGATGGCAGAAGATAACTCTAATTTATTGACCACAGTGTTCTGAGATCTAGCCCACTGCCTGACAGAGAGAAAATGCTCAATATACATTCACTAAATGAATAAATATCACCAATTACACATAATGATCATTACTTGTTTCATTGTTTTCACCCAGATCCTCCTTGAGGGCAGAATCAGAGTAGAATTTATCCTGTCTTGAGACACTATCAGGCAGGTTACAAATTTTTACTATTTTGTTGACTAACTCGATTTCTTATCATACCAATCATACCCCATTTTTAATCCACCCATTAAGATGATATAAAAGTCATTTGATAAATATTTTCCAATGAATGGATGAACAGAGGTGGCCTTAAATCTCTGTGAGGATTAAAAATGAAGAATGATTCTCAGAGGAAAGGGTGATGAGGGAAGGTGGAAGGAGGTAAAGGGGGGATGAATGGTGATGGACGGAGACTTGACTTGGGATGGTGAACACACAATACAATATCCAGATGATGTATGACAGAATTGTACACTTGAAACCTGTATAATTTTATTACCCAATGTCACCTCAAATTTTTTTTAAATAAAATGAAAAAGAAGAAAGAAGACATTGCTGAAAAGTATGTTATGAGGTTCTACATTTTATATCTCCATCTTGGAAACATTCAGTGCAGATAATCCCAGTTAAGGCTGTCTAGCTCAAGGTAACATAGTTTCCCAAATGTATTATATCTAATAATTCTTTCAATGTAAACTTTAAGTTATGAAAACGATGCTTTGGAAAAGCTGAAGCGAACAAGGATCTGAGAATAAGAAGGTGGCCATTAAAATATTATCTCTGCTAGTTAGTTTGTAAGACTTTAAGAAGCTTACTTAACCTTTCTTTACCTTATGATTCTCATCTTTAAAACGGGCATAACAATGCCTTTCTTTCAGGTTCATTGTCATGATTCGATGGTGTGTGTTTGTTTCTGTAACATGGCAGGAACTGATGCACAGTTCTCGTCCAACCTTTTCTCATCCAAGATGTGATTAGGATATTGTTTTCTTGTCATTTTTAGTGTTTTCTTTTATTATAACAATGGAGGAGATTTGGCTTCAACTGTGTTCGCTTTTTTGAGACACTTGTCCTCACTCCATGGAGTCAGGGATTAATAAATGTTGGTTTTGACCATACACATATTAACAGAAGTTCAGACACAATTCTTCAGTCTTCTGTGGAACTGCAGATGGCCATAGAATCATTTGTACCCACGGGATTGAGTCATTTTTGAAGACAATGTGGAAGGAAATGGCTATTTTCTATCTAATATACATGCTTTATGCTGGTGGAAAATACTGAATCATTCACAATATTTTTTTCTGTTCTTTATGGATATTTGTAGCATTTTTGTTTTAAGAAGAAGGCCACCTTGATGATGTTTTTAGCATGATAATAACTTACATTCTTATGGCACTGTAAACAATTTCTACTACAGAGCTATTTTCATTTATTTCAAATAACATTTATGAACCACAAATTATGTGTCAGACCCCAGGGATGTAAGAGAGATTTTTATAAGAAATCTTTTTTCAAAGTAATCATATAAAAGTATGTGGTTACATATACAATGATTCAGACCAGGCCCTGTTAATCTCTGTAAGAGATGATATGTATGCCATGATCTCTATTTTAAATCTAAGAAAACTGAGCTACAGAGTTGTTAAATAACTTATTCAAAGTTATTAATAATTTGTCCTCTATAATGATTTCAATTATCAAGTCTCACAGACCCCGACAAATAGAAGAAAATTATCCTGAAGAAATATAACACATAAACTTTCAATTGTTAAGATAAATAAGGTTTAAAAATCTAATAAGTAACATGGTGATTATAATTCATAACACCGAACTGTGTAATTAAAATTGGCTAAGAGAGGACTTAAATATTCTCACCAAAAAATGGTAAATGTGAGGATGGGTGTGTTAACTCTATGGGAAGAATTCTTTCACAATGTATATGTATATCAAAACATCATGTTGAGCCCTGGCTGCTGTGGCTCAGTGGATTGAGCATCGGTCTGCGAGCCAAATGTTGCTGGTTCGATTCCCAGTCAGGGCATATGACTAGGTTGCACGTCAGGTCCCCAGTTTGGGGCGCAAGTGAGAGGCAATCACACAGTGATGTTTCTTTCCCTCTCTTTTTCCTTTCCCCTCTCTCTAAAAATAAAACAAACAAATAATTAAATAAATAAATAAATTTTAAAAAACAGAACAAAAAGAAAAGCACATCATGTTGTACACTTTAAATATCTTACAATTTTATCTGTCAATTATGCCTCAATAAAAGGGAGAAGAATGTTAAATATTAAAAAAGCAAAGCAACAGTTACAAGGGGTGCTTTTTTCTCTTTTAGTTCACAAGGTGATAACATGTTCCTAGTCACATTAAAAAAATAATAAAACATCTAAACTGTTGAGTCTCTTCAAATAATTATGTTTGTTTTATTTCATATGGAGACAATGCCCTATTTTCATTGCTAACAGTGCTACCAAGGCTTAAAATAATTTTTACTAAATAGACAAAATGTATGATTTTCACAGTTGCCAGGATTTTAAAGTTATTCTATTAGAATTTTTTAAAACTTTCTGAGTGTTTTGACCCTGAAGGAAAAAGTGTTTATTTTGTTAATATATTCAATAAATTTTACCTCTTGCCTATTTTTATTAGAATTTTATCTTTATGATAACCCTTTCCTTCATGACTCTAGATTGTTACTTTTTTCAGAATAATGCATATTCTTTACTTGGCCTGAAATTACTTTGTCTACTTGAACACCAGGGAAAGAATACTAAAACCGGTAAGATAAAACCCCTCTTCTGACATCTTTAGATAGAATTAATTGGACACTCATTTATGATTCCTGAAACACTATATAGATATTTCTACTACAGCATTTTGCTCTATGATACCACAACTGTTTCCTCTGTGTCTGTGTTAAATGTATATGCCCTGATTTATTCATCATCATCATCATTGACAGGAGTAATAAAAATAACTATGATATGTATACTGCTATTTCGTGCTTATGTTATTACTTTATAAGAATTATTACATCCACTGTACAAACGAAGAAACTGAGATTTAGCCAAGGTCATGCAGATAGGAACATGGCACTTGCAGGTTTTAAGTCCAGGTAAGCCTGACTTCGTAGCCTACAGACTCTTTAACTACTACTGCAGAGCCTAGCTCAGGGCTTGACACTCAGGCTTTTACCAGATCTTTTTTTGAATTGCATTAAAAATTAAACTGAGAGACCATATGGGGGAGAACTTTGGTCTAACAGTTGTCAAAGAAGAACGCATTGCATATTAGTGAGGTCCAGATTAATGAGGCCTGGGCAGAGTTTTGGTGCTCTGTTAGCAATTGCTATTATAATCTATTATTACAGCTAATAATAATCATAATTACAGTCTGAACTATGTCTCTTGGTTATGTAATTTTCTCTGACTCAGTCTGCAGCATGAAACTTGACAAAGATATGGTGTTTATCTATTGCTTATAGTTGCAAATATTTTATACCAATGGAATAGTTGAGGAAAAGCTAAAAATCTTACATCCAACTGTTTTTGGTCATCTAAAATGGAATAAAACCAATACAGGAGATGTAATTTTAGTAAATGTTAGTCTATCCCTTAGGATCTTTCTATCTAGAGGAAGACAAATTTACATTTCTTAAGTACCTACTATGTGCTAGATGATTCACATTAATAAGTAAATGATTTAGTTTTTAATTTTCTTAGAGATTAGGAGGGCTAGCAATTATTATTAAGATATAAAGTTAAGAACCAGGAGTTTTAAAATAAGCAGATAGAAGGTCAGCTTGGAGGGAACATAAAATAGGGGAGGAAACTTCATGGGGGAGCACTACAATGACCTGCACCAGAGAGTCTGTCCTTGCCTCTCTTTGTAGAAGAACAGAGTAACATGATGGGAAGTATTTAGACTCAGAATGATGGAGCCTTGTTTACTAGAGGGCGGGATGCAAAGTTGGCTGCTTTCTGGAACGAAGATCTGTGCATTTGATGTTTAGATACAATTTCCCATTTCTCTTTACTCATACACTCCAAGGTGTTCATCTCTTTGGATTACTGACAGGGTTGGAAAAAAAAATTAGATGTGGGGAGAAGAGGAGACTTTATTTTGGACTCAAAGCTAAATGATATGCTATTGCTGTTTACAAGAGAGTTCTGCATTGAGGATTACTGTCAAAAGGCGAATGATTACATGGTAGTCTAACTTTCCATATTCTACAAACACACACATACATCCCCCCACACTGAGACACATACATCTATGCTTTATGATTATTATTCAGAAAGGCTACCGGTTCAAAATCATATGTGCATGTTCCTAGATCCTCCAGTGAAATAACATTTGATAATACTGTCAACCTCATCTTACCTTCTAACACAGTCAAGCTTCTTCTCCAACCAGAAATAACACTCTCTTGAGGCCAAACTACGCATTATCAGTTCTTCAATTAATAATGATGATGATGATATGATGGTGCCAGACTACTTACTCTTCTAATACTAACAATAGCAAAAACAAGTTGTGTTTAGTGAGTTAGTTATGCTGTTCAGTCATTTAGTTTTCAAAAGCCTGTTTAGATGAGGGATTGCTATTTCTGTGTTGGGAGTGAGAAATTACTATAGAAATAGGTTAGCTGGGGTTCTTTTGGTTGCAAAGACAGAAGCTCAATTTGTGCTAACTTAGGCAAAATGGAGGATTTATTGGAAGGATTTCACAGAATCAAACAAAAGTATGGGCACATAAAACACAAGGAAGAAATAGATAAATCTAGGTTTCAGAATCAACAAAACTCTGTGACTTCACTTCCACTAACAATCTCTCTTTATACCTCTTGTCTTTGCTTCTTTCTGTATATTATATTTATTCTCTGTCATTGAAGAACAACTACTTCAATATTGTAAAAATGTAAGTACTGACAGCTCTCTGGTTTTACATCTTATAACTCACATCACAAAAGGAAGGCAAAGACTCTTTCCTTGATGCAATTTGAATATAAGTTCCCTGGAAAGGAATCTGGTTAGCCCATCTTAGGTCTGGTGTTCATCCCTGTATTGATAATGCAGTCAACGGTTGAAGGGTAGAATAAAACTTTTAAGAGTATGGCATGTCTTTTTGAGAATATATCATTTGAGTGGAAAAAAAAATAAACTCTATAAGAATGGAAGGACTGCTAGGCAGATAAAGCATAGGTATTTATTATGGGAAGGGGTAGATGATTTACCACTAACACACATAGTAAATGGCAGGTAAGATCAAATCTAAGGTTTTTCTTCCAAAGTAAATGTACAATATTCCCTCTATATATTGCAGTTCACTTATCGTGGCCTCACTTTATCATGGGATTTTAAAAAATACTATATTTAATTATTTATCATGAATTTTTTTGCTATATTGTGGGATTTTACGGTACTGTGTATGTATGTTGTTAAAGTTACGTAGGTTAAGAGTGTAGAATATGTTTAAGAACATAAGCAGTGTTTATAAAAGTGTGGGAAAGGTTAATAAGGGAGTGGGAAAGGTTAATAAGGGACTGGGAATGGTTTATAAGTGTGTGGGAAGGATTTATAAAGCCTTAAAAAATATATAAATACTAAAAGAATTGTAAGGGTCCTGCTTCACAGATTTTCACCTATTGCAGGGGGGTCTAGAGCGTAATACTCACAGTAAATGAGGGAATACCGTATTCTCTTCCACTCTATGCTCATTGTTCCCACCCAAAGAATCACTCCACCATTTGACTAGACAAGTTCTTCAATTTGTCCTTTGCATGGTAATCTCATCCCAGGCTCATCCCATCATTCATTGTGATCCCTCATACCTCTAAACTGTTCTCCAGCTCCTATTATTCTTCTTTGTCTCTGTTTATTTTAATATTCCATCCATGCAGCTTCTACCCACTAGGGGTTCTCCCTTTACACCAATATTCTATAGCAAGTATATTCTACACATACCATTTTTATTTTATATTTTAATATTAATTCAGATGCCTTGGTTTTGAGATCTGCAGATACACCTTTTATTTTTCACTTTCTTTCTGGAGTAAATTATAAGCTTCTTGAAGTCAGGAAATATATCTGAAATGCTCATATCCATAACAGTATTTTTCGTATGCATTTGGTATTATAAGATTTGCAGAGTTAACAAAATTTAATTGAACAAATATTTACTTATTATGAGCAAGTCACTGTTCTAAGCACTGGACTAATTGCCTGTTTTTTGGTTTGTTTTTTATATAACATACAGGGTGGGGCAAAAGTAGGTTTGCATGTGAAAATAAAAATAATCAATAAATAATAATAATAAAAGAATAAACTGTTTCACCTACTCACAACTGCAAATCTACTTTTGCCCCATCCTGTATATCAGTAGAAGAGTAGCTGGTCCATTATGATCTACTCATCTTCCCACAATACTCTGTTTTAACTCCCCAACTTACACATCATGACCCAGTCACACCAAACTGCTTATTAGTTCATGAATATGCAGTGCTTCTTGAAGCTTTCAAGTAACAGGCATTCATCTTCCTTTGTGTGACATGTTTTTCACTTCTTGTTAAAGGTAACATTAACTTTAATCAGCCCCCCAAAATCAGATCAGGGATCTTTCCCCTAGGAGAGTCTCTGATCACCACTTTGGCTGTCTATGTATGAATGTCTATCCCATCCCACCCTTTCACTATTACTCTTTAGAAAAGAGTGGCTTTAGAAACAAGGGTTTATTTTCCCAGCATGTGTAAAAATTGGGCAAGGAAATAGGCACCAGCTGCAGATACGCCCAGAACGCTCTCAGCTACCATCTCGTAATTGAAAAGTGTCACTCGCAGAGGAAATGACCACTCAAGGCAAAGGCTCTGGCAGACTGGTGTTTGTCAAGCTGCATCTTGCTATTTTTTAGACTAGTTCCTGCTGAACTTTTCCCCTTCCTCCTGATTGCTTCTCGGCTGCTTACCAGCACCGTGGGGAATCAGTGTGGCTATTTTGTTATTGAAATATATTGGCTGGGCTTTCTTCCTTTTCGCTTTCACTTTTTGGAGGAGGGAGAAAATATGATCATGAAGTACACAGCAAAGAACTGCCATTCAATCAGAATACTTGCAAGATAGCAATAATTCGTTTTTAAGCACAGAGCTGCAGGTATTTTATTTTTTAATAACAACTTGTAATAGTGGTTGTTTTTCTTTTCTGATTTTTGTGTTTGTTTATAGCCCTGGTGATAGAGGTTATTATAAGTCTCTGGTTAAAATGGGTAAAATAGGCTTGGAAGCCCAAATCTTTGATAGTTTAGTATTTCAAGTCTGGGCATGCTATAGACACTTGTTCATATGTTTTCAACTAGGAAAGACCATTGCTCAATTTGCTTGGAATCAACTTTGACTTTCCCTTTAATCACATCTTATCATGAAATTTAATATCGGTTTCTTGACTGCTCCTAATTAAAGCCAGCGGACCTGGGTTCAAATTCTGCTCCTTTACTTTGTAAGTGGATGACCCTGAATAAATCCTTTAATATTCCTGATTTCTCATTTTTGACATTCCTAAAATGATCTCACTCACAGGAAAATCAACAATATTTGTTCCAGAGGAATGATTGTTCAAATTATCATATGAAATGATGAATATTAAAATATTTAGTAAGACCAAGTATTGAAGCGTCTGAAGATGCTTTTGCTCATTGTGTTTATATGATTGTGAATGCTGCCTACTCCAAGTTACACATCTGTTCAGAACCAGGGAGAAAATGTCTAACCAAATGCTCATTCTCTTCTCTGTTTCCACACTTCTTACAGTGTTTTCATTGTTACTCCGTAATAGATATCTGGCTACAGACAAACTGGTCTCCTTACCAAAAACTGAAAACCTCATGCATTCTTCTACTTCTAATATTTGTTCATTCCACTGTGTCTCCTGCTCTGCCCTCTTTATATTTCCCCATCCCAACCTTGCACATTCAGGTAAACTGTGCCCATATTCATCATCTGTTCTCTTCTCTCCCAGTCCCTTCTAATTATTCTTCTCCCATGACCCCAATGTAACCCTTTCCTATACATCGGTCCTTGTCCTTTTGTATTGTTGCTTATTTTTGCCTATGTGTATGGTTTATGTCATCAACCAAACAGAATTTTGTGGGCTGGATCAGCACTAGTCATTCAATTCTTTGTACATTATCAAATCCAGTTGATGGTGGCGGTGGTGGCAGTGGTGACAGTGATGAGAATGACAGTGTTGTTGCTAATAATGATTATGATAACGATTATAAAGCCTGCCAGCTCTAGGTCATGGGTCCTAATGGACTAAAAATAAATCAAAGAAGCCTAGCATATAGTCATAGAAAGGATAGATGGAAAAATGGTAAGTTAATGTAGAAAGAGAGAATGTGTGCAGAATTTGACAGTGCGTTTAAGTTCAGGGTCTGGTGTAAGCAAATAGACTGCCAGAAGAGAGAAGGCAGAGGGGCCAAGTAGAAGAGGGGCCGGACACACAGCCTGATTATTGAAGCAGATCCCTATGACGTACCTGAACTGAGAAGTTAGATAATTTTCGGTAGTACCTCTTAGCTTCTAGGTGATAAGCATGGACTTGGGGAGTAAACAGAACTGTCAGATCCTCGTTTGGTTACTGAATGCCTCTCAGCATGTGTTTTCTTCTGTTTAATGAGGTGATATGTCTCAGAATTGCTGTACAGATTAAAGAATTAATATTTTTAAAGTGCTTCTCACAGAGCTTGGCACATTGTAAATTTTTAATTATGGTAGAATAATATAATAAGAATAATTCAATGGATGAGGCAGCATGAGTTCCTGCAGCTGGCGCTCACAGAGAAACAGGCAGCAAAAGCCTCTTTGTAGAGGGATCCAGAGGTTTGTAGTAGGATGTCAAGGAATTGGGAGGCACGGGTCCCCATCCTCCACCAATAGCTAACAAAATGTCAGGACCATAACTGAGCGGGCTGAGTGAGTGGGTAGGCATTCTGATACGTCATTGAATTGGAAGGCCAGACAGGGAAACTGAGTCAGAATTTCAGGTATACAAATGGGGCCAAGACAACAGGGAATATCAGAAAAAAAAAAAAAAAAAAAAAAAAAGACTGTGCATACAGGTTTTGGGAGTGTTTCATAAGCACCAGATACCGGATGGATATTTAAAGCAGCAGGATTCATTCCATATCACACACTCTGGTCGGCCTGAGGCTAGTATACTATCTTCCCTAGTCAGGCTGGTTTAGGACCCCCAAAAGGTTAAGTTTACAAACCAAAGGTAGCCATGACTTCAGCTATGATCCCCCAGGGGTGATGGTAGTATTCAGCTGAATGAGAAAAATCATCCAGGTGTGGAGTTGAAATACCAGGGGAAGACTGTGCCCTAAGGTTTGGTCCTGATATAAAGGCCTTGCATGGAGGTAATGCACCATGTACCACGGAAGACATATATAAGAATGGTATACTTTAGATCCACTGAGTAGGTCTTAGAATCTAATGTCAAATTTTGCTGCCTATTTGCTGTCCAACCTTGAAAAAGCAGCTTTATCTTCCTAGACCCACTTTGCCTTTACTTATAATACTAATAATGATAACAGGTATTTATTGAGCAGACGTCAGGTACGAAACTCATACCTGTAAGCACCGTATGTGCACTATTTTATGTCAACCCCATAAAAACTTATGAGAGAGAAAGCCTTATTTTTTTTCAGACCTCCAATGAGACCAGTGAGTGTTAGAGAAGGTGCTTCACTAAAGGAGGATCCCATAGCCTGGATGGTTGGAACCTGGATTTCAACTTGGGACTATTTGATTCCAGATCTTGAGATCTTAATTACTACATTTGATAGCAGAATCCAACTTTGGATGATTTTTTTTTGTTTTTTGCATGAAAAGTGCCTAGTACCATTTCAAATTGGGTAGGAGTTTAGGGTGTCTTGTTGAGTGAGCTTATAAACTACATATTTAGGCAGAGAACCAAGATTAGCATTGCAGACTCCAGTATATGTTGTCAGGTCTATATACATGTTCAACTATAATAGAAGTATTTTCTGTAGGTCAGGAACTCTCTTTCCTCTATCTCAGTGTTTCTCAACAGCAACATATCTGACATATAATTTTTTTTTTTCTGGTGAGGGGCTCTCTTGTGCAGTGTATGGTATTTTGTGGCATTTCTGACTTTTACTATGTACATGGCAGTAGCAGCCACTCCCGCCTCCAGCTGTGACAATAAAAAAGTGACTTCCGGCATTGCCAACATTTCCCTACGTTGAGAATAAATGTTCCTAACTTATAACTCTTTTTAGTATCAGAATGGAATGCAGGCTGAATAGGCTTCCCTTGAGGAAGAGGTGGGCACTACAGGGGAAGTGCCAGGTCCTCAGGGAGTCAGTTCTGCTTTGTTGTTAATGTGGCAGTGGGTGGCATGAGACCCGGTCGACTCAATATAGTTCAAATCCCAGCTCCATCATCTTCCAACTCTGTGAACTAGACCGAGTTTCCTCACCTCTCAAAGCCACACCATCTCACACCTGTAAAATAAGAACAGTAACAGACTGGACCTAAAAAGTAATCTGTAAAATGGAGACGGTGGTGGAATTGATTTCATAAAGATACAGTAATCTAATCTTCATGAAACACAATGTTAAAAAGAGAATAAGCTGGATGAATGTAAACTATTATTCTTAACAATGCCTGGACTTATTTTGTGATCTATTGTGTTTTCTTTCTGCCAAGTTCACTGCAAATGTGATTAGACTGTAGAGTAGTTCCTCCTTGTCCGTGGTCTCTGTTACCCATGATCAACCAAGGCCTGAAAATATTGAATGCAAAAGTCCAGATATAAAGAATTCGTAAGTATTAAATTGCATGCCATTTTGAGTAGTGGGATGAAATCTCATACTCTGTTGCACCAACCTGCCTGGGACAGGAATCATGTTTTTGTCCAGTGACTCACACTGTGTGTGCTTCCTGCCCATCAGTCACATAGTAGTCATCTCAGTGAAAAGAGTGACTGCCATAGTATCGCAGTGCTTCTGTCACGTCACCCTTATTTTACTTAATAATGCGCCCAAAGCACAAGAGTAGTGATGCAGGCAATTCGGATACACCAAGGAGAAGCCATAAAATACTTCTTTTAAGTGGAAAGGTGAGTACAGTAAGATAAGATACTTTGAGAAAAAAGCACATTCATGTAATATTTATGACAATATATTATAACTGTTCTGTTTTATTATTTGTCATTATTATTAATCACTAACTATGCCTAATTTATAAATTAAACTTTATCACACACACACACACACACACACACACAGATAGTTCAGAATTACCCATAGTTTTAGGCATCCACTAGGGGTCTTGAAAAATGTATCTCCCACAGATAAGGGAAAACTACTGTAAGCTTTTTTGAAGAGACGCCATGTCTAGACTGTTTACTTCTGAGTCTCCAACACCTAGACAGTGCCTAGAACATAATATGTTTGGTAAATATTTGATTAATTAATAAATGCATTGAATAACAAAGAGGGAGTTAAAGCAGTATTCTAAAAACACCCAAATGCTGTCCGTCTAATTAAACCTTTATTAGTTCAAGAACAGTGGCTGTAATGCAAGTGATTGTCAGTGAGTGTAATGGGAGGAAAAATAATAACATATTTCAAGGAGCAAGGGAAGATAAAATCCATACACTAGTTAGCTTTCAAGACTGGCTAAAAGTTAATTTGAATTTGAAAGTTACTTCATCTGGCCTTCCTCTTACGTAAACACAATGCAGTTCTTACTTGAAACCTACACCTTCAGGAACAGGAATAATGAGCAGCTTGTTGAAATGTCACTCCCATGACAGAAAGCAAAGGTGGTCCCGTGAGGGATCACTTTCTTTCCTGGGCAGAGTGGGCTCAGCTGTATTGAACCAGGGAAGACTAACAAAGTGTTGAGCAGGGACAGGAAGGGAATCGTTCCATTGGTGGGGATCTGAGCAGGCTTTGCAGGGATGGGGGCATCTGACTAGGTGGACTTTCACCAGGGTTGGGAGAGGGATCAATTCAGGTAGGAGTAGAGAGACAGCCTAGTAATTACATTTATATATTTATAACATGCATCTATTAGAAATCATGCTTCTGCAACTTACTTCCTAGGTACATGGTGTTATTTATTTATTTTTAATCCTTACCCAAGGGTATGCTATTGATTTTAGAGAGACAGGAAGGGAGAGAGGGAGGGAAGGTGAGAGAGAAAGAGAAGGCGAGGAAGAGGGAAGAAGATAGAGAAAGAAAAACATGGATGTGAGAGAAAAACATTGACTGGTTCCCTCCCATACACGCCCCCACTGGGGATTGAACCCACAACCTAGGTGTGTGCTCTGACTGGGAACCGGACCTGCAAGCTTTCAGTGTGTGGGATAACACTCCAACCAACTGAGCCACCTGGCCAGGGCTGTGATGTTCTTTATATTTTACTTTATATATAACCTCTTTTTTAAGCTCCAGTTTTCTTATGTAACAGATGGGTGAAAATAATAACTATATCTTTTATAAGATCATTATAAGCATTACATGAGATAAATGCACAAAATCATTTGGCATGTTTTCTGGCTGCTGTTGTTATTGATGTTAATATTATACTTGCGTTTGCATCTCCAGGGATGAAGCAGCATAAACTGGGTGTGTAAAGAGGCTATAAATTGGAAAAGTTAGAAGCCAGCTCTATTTTGGAGAAAATGCAGAGGGAGGTTTAGATGGAAAAGTAGGTATGAATCAGATTGATGATGATGTGAAATGTAGTTCTAAAGATTTGGGGCTTTAATGACAAGAGTGAGAAAATAGAGATATATTTTTTTCTGTCAGTCAGAGGGCTTATTTAGGCATGTAGTGGTTTTTCAATCCTGGTAAATCAATTCCTATAGGTGACCTGGCCCAAATTCTCTGTCTGAGAAGGAAATGTTGCTTGTGGCGGGATTTATTCCCCAGCCAATCTTCTCCATTTTCCTGCCAAAATGAGGATCTCCTTCATTGTGTGATAGAGAGAACGCCACATGTAATTAGAGGGAAGGAGCGGGGAGGAGAGAAAGGCAGTGAGCATGCCACTGTGCTGGCGGAAGTCTCCCAGGAACAGAAGGTGATGCGTTGTGACAGATGCCTGTGTTACATTGTTTGTTAAACACTGTGTGGCTCCGTCCAAACATTTTCAAATATGCCCCTGCCTTCCCTGGGCATTTTGGCAGCAGGGAACGGAAACTACTGGGGCTGGGGACAGGGAGTGGGGGATGGGGAGTGTAGCGCAAGGAGGGACTAGATGCAGTGAGATTCATGTTCAATGTCACCTTCAGCTAAATATACCACACAATCACTGCCTGTACTGGGGTCTGAGAGTCATTGCTTAAGAGGTATATTCATTGTGTTCAATTAAACTCAAATCAAATGAATATTTGAGCACCTAACTACGTTAGGCTCTGGGGAAAGGAATGGGATGAAACACTATCCCCGCTCTTCAGGGACTCACACTCCAGTGGAAGCAATTAGACAAACACATACCACGCATTCACACATGCACACACACACACATACACAACACAGAAAGTAAGGTGCAAAAAGATTTTGAAGAAGACAGAATTTATTCATGTTTGAAGGCAAGAAGTCCAGAGTAGTTACCACAGGCCATATTCTGTCATAATAATCTAATTTTTAAGATTAAGAAATGTTAAGGTGGTATAACCACAAATATAAATGGGATCAAGAGATCATTGTATACATTTTGTGGTGAAATTTTGAAAAATTCAAGGAAAAGAAATATTTCCTAGGAATCTGCAAAGCATTGTAATTGACCTCAAAGAAATAGGAAATATAAATAACTTAAGTCTAATGAAAGACATAAGACATAGATTAGCTGGCATTAAAATAGGCAGCAGAAAACACAGGTTCACAACTGAGTCTATCTAACCCTTAAAGAAAATAATTTCAATATTATTAAAGTATGCTGCTCCATAGAAAATATATCACCTCAATTTATTTTATGAAGTCACTAGGGCTTTAAAGCCAAAACCTGGTCTAATGCTAATTAGGAAATAGTGGACTAAATACACATGCACATATACACACACAAAATAAAGCAGTGAAGCCAAAAAGAGAATACCAGCTATATCTCAAGAACTTCATAGGTGGTTCAAACTACTGCTTAATCTGCCAGGCCAACAAATAAAAAGGTAAAAATCATATTGTATCAAAATGTGCTGAAACAATATTGATAAAAAGTAGAAGCCTTGCTAAAAATAAAGGTAGCATAAAATAAAAGAACTTAGATTTTTGTAAAGTCTAGCTTGAAACCCTACAGCACATATGATCTAAAGGGTAAAAACACAAAGCTGTTTAACTTTAAGTAATATACAAAGCAAGAATAACTGACATTATTGTTATTTACATTTTCTTAAATGTTCTGGCAGATTCAGTATAAAGAACAAGTCAAGATAATAGGTTAACATTAAGAGATTAGAGTAGAAAAAAAATCTTAATAGAATCAATAACAAACCTGGGTAAGATGGTTGGATACATGATAAAATATTCACAGGTCAATACTGTTTCTATAATAAACACCATTTAGAAAGAACTTTTTCCAGGCATACCTCATTTATTTGTTTTAGATGGTAGGTAGGTGGGAGTGTTGTTAGAGAGTTATGTCCTCAACCTCCTTAACAGATTCAGTGGTTTTTACCAGAAATTAAAAAAAAAAAAAAAATATATATATATATATATATATATACACACATATATATATATATATATATACACACACATATATATATATATATAATTCCCTAAGTGCATATTACTTTTGAATTAATGTAAATATCCAAAGAAAGTTGAAATAAATACATATTATGCATTCAGTTCACATATATATATATATATATGTTTATATATATACGTGTGTGTGTGTGTGTGTGTGTGTGTGTTGTGTGTGTGTGTGTGTGTGTTTGTGTGTGAAGAAAGTGATACACTCTGGGCATTTTCAGGAGTAACACTGGCAGGGCACACGAATTGATACTGATTTTCCAAAAATGTACATGGAGCCAGGAACTCACGGGGTAACCCAGGGAATAAGAAGACAGGACATACCACTAAATAGAGTAGTCAGTGCTTGGCAGCAGATGAGATGGGGAAGAGATGGCAAGAATCTTCCCACTCTTCTCTCTTCTCTGTGCTCATTTCCATATGTACATCTGTGCATAGATCACACACTCCTATTTGTAATGCCCACACCCAACATCTCAGGGAATGTGTCTCTTCTGGAATGTTAGTCTCAATAGCTGACTATCCCATGAAACATTTTTAAAGTTCCTGAAGACCCAAAATTCTTTTCTGAACTTCTATAACTCACTTCCAGGAACATTCCCGCTTTCATTATGTGGCTGTTGCCTCCCCAGGTAGGCTCTGTTCTTATCAACTCAGTCCCATTCCCTTGCTTTATTTTTCTTTATAGCTCTTGTTATTACCCCAAGATAGATCCACAGCCAGAACAGTGGTTTTCACTTCAAAGTACCTTCAGACTAAGTGGAACATTTAAATGCATATAAAAATTTTGGAAAACTATAAAATAGAAAAATAAGAATAGGGTACTTTGGCAGAGGGTAGTGGGATGTGAATAGCATTAATAGCACTTCTACTTTTAATCTCTTTGTATATTTCCTACATATTGTAAAATGGGCATATTTTATTATTGTACTTTTAAAATAGGAAAAGGTGATTTTACCATAAAAAAAAACAGGAAATTTGTTACTAATAAAAATAAAGTACAGTTGAAGCAAATGAGGAATATCATACTCAATGAAAAAAAAATAGAGAAAATCTTGAGGAAGCTGCGGCTTCTGAAGTGGTTCCTGATAAGTGGAGTGGACATACAGAGGGTAGAAGTCAAGTGGGATACATCAAGAGGGATACCTAGGACACAGAATTACAAAGGCACAAAAATAGGCATAAAGAAATATTTAGAGGGAGTCTGGAATGACTTGGGGACTGATGGCACTCAAGAGCCAAGTGGTCTGGTAGTTAGTAGAGAACCTCCCTGGTAGATACAGAAATGTGATGTGACTTGACATCTTCTGAAGTGACCTCTTCCCCTTTCTCTGTTCAAGGACTCTTGAAGTCCCTGATTGGTGGAGACAGATTTTGCTTTTGTTTAAGTGACTGTTAAAAATGGAATCATGGAGATGTAGAATTGTTCTTTATGTCTCAGTTACCCACCCCACATCTATCCTCCAAAATGACCAAAAAAAAATTAGTTTGGACTGAATTTTTATTATTCATGCTGTGAAAGTAAGGAGACAAGAACCATCCACCAGTAGATAAAAGCCTAATTGAAAGGAAAATTAAGCAGTCTATGAAACCAACATGGCAGGATGTGTCAAAGAACATAGTTCTCTTCGTCTAAAATGACTCTTTGGTGTTGTTGGAGGTAATGGTCGCCCGGCTGTGTTATCTACCACCTTGTGGTTTGCTAGAAGAAACATAAGCAATTCTCGTCTGCAGTTTGTTGTCTTATTTCAAGACTCCTTCACTTTTCTTACTCATTCCCCCTGAGGTAAGTAAGGCAGTGGTTACGGGCTCTGCAAAGGACTGATTACTCAGCCAGGGCACAGAAAGGTTAGACGGATTGCCTCAGGCTACACTGCAGTTGTGGGTGAACCCAGGTCTGCACAGGGATTAAGTAGACAATCTTTGGAGAGAAATGGCTGAGGCTGCCGTTGCCTTTACCACATAGCTGTATAAACTCAGCAGGTAAATTAACCTCCAAGTCTTGGTTTTTCTCACCCGCAAACCTCAGGTTAATAAATCTACCTGGCAACATCACCAGCTGAATGACTGTGAAATGACTGTTGTAATTATATGTTCATGACGCACACATTTTGGAGCAGGCTGTGTGTTAAACACTTTATAAGCATTATCTGATTTAATCCCAATAACAATTTGTTGTGTAGAAACATCATATTATGGAATGATCACACCAAAACAGTTTTGGATCCCGATTCTACTGCCTTCTGGCTAGATGTCTTGGGTAACTACTTTATCTCCCTTTAAGCCTCCAGTTACACACTTAATCACAAAATAATAGTATTTATTCAATATAATTTTGTGTGACTTACATAGGAAAATGAATATAAAACACTTAATTCATAGCAAATACCCAAAATCTACTTGCTTTTATTGTGAAGATGATGATTATTTGACCTTATACCCTAAGGACCTTTTCAAATAAGTAGCTAAAATATTATTATCATTTTATTTTCAATCAAAGATTAATGACATCTGAAGTCTTCATATAGAGGAAAGAAATCTATGGTTTTAGAATCAAGAGAGGTTTTTAAGGAGGTTAAGAACTTAACTCTAACAACACTCCCACCTTCCTACCATCCAAAACAAATATATGAGTCCTGGCTGGAAAAAAGTCCAGCCATTGTTAATACAGTATGAACAGTTTGCATGACATCAATGTAACTTGGCAGCCAAGGAGAGTGTACTGGAATGCACATGCATGAACAATGATGACTTCACTGTACTAGTCATTGGTGGCAGTAGACAGCATTGAGTAAGAATGTATATTGTGTGGTCATCACATTCAAAATGACTGAGCAAGTAGAGCAACAAATCTACATCAAATTTTGCACGAAACTCGAACATTCCTCCATGGAAACTATTTGGATGATTCAGATGGCTGGATGATGGGCAACTGCTGCTGATTGGCAGCTTCATCGTGCCAATGTGCCTGCTCAGCCATCACCTCTCGTGCAGAGTTTTTTTGCAAAACATCAAGTCACCCAGGTGACTCAGCCCCGCTGCAGCCCAGATTTGTGCTCTGTGAATTCTGGCTTTTCCCACACTAAAGTCACCTTTGAAAGGGAAGAGATTTCAGAACACTGAGATTCAGGAAAATACAGTGGGGCAGCTGATGGTTATTGGGAGAACTGTGTGAGGCCCCAAGGTGCCTACTTCAAAGAGGACTGAGG
This sequence comes from Furipterus horrens, assembly GCF_987537825.1. Classification (NCBI taxonomy): domain Eukaryota; kingdom Metazoa; phylum Chordata; class Mammalia; order Chiroptera; family Furipteridae; genus Furipterus; species Furipterus horrens. The sequence goes on from NW_028327174.1 coordinate 191,245,103, forward strand.
TGTCATTGTCCTATGTACAATGTTTCTTGTTGTTTCTTCTATAAATTCTCTATTTTTTATAGTAAATGGCTGGATACTTTCTGGAAAGACCTCATAAACTTCTCCCATCCTTATTACTGCACATAGCTGCCTTACAGTATGAAGATATTTTACTATTTAACTATATAGTGTTCACAACTGTGACATATAGTTTACTATGATTGCATTTCCTTTCCTTTCTAACTTTTTTCCTCTGGAATTGAACATTGCTTTATGTTTAACATTTGCTTAGTTTTCAGAAATTATTTCATTCTGAGATTTCCCAACAAAACTAACCATAGGACTTCTCTTATTACTGTATAGTCAAATACCATGGCATGTTTTGCTTACAAATTACTCCCATCATTCTTTGACCTGCTCAGTTCAGGGCTTAGTTATTCACTAGCAGGAATTCATAGAATTTTCTGGGGATCTCTTTCATCATAATGTTAAACTTGCCTGATTTTCTTGTTTTTAATTGAATCTTCTGTTCAAGATTCTGAATCTTTTCTTTCTTGGTTTATACTTATGTATTGTGGAAGCATATCTTCTAGTATCTTCTTGCACCGGTGGTATAGTTTAAAGATCTAGGCCATCCAAAAATGTCTTTATTCTCCCCTAATCCATAATTATCTGTATTCCAAAATTTTGTATTGCTGGAAATAATTTCCCTTCAGAATTTTAATGGAATTCTTCTGTACTCTTCTAATTTCTGTGCTGCTGATGTCACTCAGACCATCATATATGGTGATAGTAATAGATTGGGCAGAAGAATTCTGCATTTCTTTAAGGAAGATATTAGGAACTCTTCTTTTCCTTGCATCCTCAAAATTTCCTCAGATGTGTCTTGGTGCGAGTAGTTTTCTTTTCTTTCAGTGGACAACTTGACATAATGCTTTAATCTCAGATCTAATTTCCTCTGTTTTTTAAATGTTTTATATAATTTCCTTTTTGTATATCTTTTATTCTCACTTTCCATTCTTATTAGTTACATATTAGGCCTTCTAGAGATATCCTCTAATGATATTCTCTTTTCTGTTTTCTATATCTGTCCTTTAAAATATTTAGCAATTTTATCACATTTCTTTCCCAACCTAGCTATTGTTTTTTTGTTGTTGTTGTTGTTTTTTTTAATATTTTACAATAAAAACACTTAAGACTTACTACTTGTTAATTCTCTGGATTTTTAAATGGAACATTCCCCTATTCCACTAAAGATACTAATCAATTGTGCATAAATGTGTGCTGATCATTTCTGTTTCCTCTGTAATAACCTCCAAACTAGTTCCTCTGCATCAACCCTAGTCCACTTAGGGTCAATTCTCAATGCAGCAGCCAGAAGGGGTTTTTGAAAATTGATTTATACCTTTAGAAAAATAATTTAAGTAATTAAATAATTTTTAAAAAAGAAAAAAAGCAAGCAATACAGAAATGTGTAGAGAATGAGAAATCATGTCTAGTTCTAACGCCTGAGCAGCAACTCTCATCCCTATTTGATGGCTCTTATGCCGTTCATTTTCCTAAGGACTGTATAGATGTATACATTCATTTCTAAGGGCTAGGTAGAAACTTATGGATTAGTTGGGAGACAAACAGATAAAAATGTGATGCTATTATAAGGGTTATTTCAAAATAAAATGTCAAATTCAAGTAAAAAAGTAGTTAGTTCTACTTGAATTTAATTCAGAAAAACATATTAAAGGAAACAGGAAAAAAAATGGATGACTATGGAAAACACTATTTCACTACAAGAATATATTAACATCTAAAATATCTCTAGAGTTGAGGGAAAAAAGCAAGAAAAGTTTTAAGTTGTTAAAATCTCAAAAGAAAACAAAAAATGATACCTCTTCATTTGGACCAGTCTATTGACTCTGCTATGACACAGCTAGCATTTCCATATCCTCTCTCTTCCACCCCTTTGTCTCCAGCCCTCCCTCTCTTACATGCTATTATTAGCAAGGTTTACAACATTTGCATATTCTGGTCTGAAACTGCAATTTTCACTGTTGTTTCACTTTAATTGTATATTGAAGAGGAATCTGTGTTCACCCCTGATCTTGTTCCCATGGCTCCTCATTTCAATTACGTTGTCATCATTTATCATTTTGTTTGCCTGATTTCATTTTCCAGAAGGTTTTTGTTTCTTCACAAAGTTTTGCTCTGTTTTATTTAACTCCATCTATGCAGGATACTATTATTTAAACATATAATAAATACAAAATCATTAGTGAGATTTTTTAGTGTGTTTTTCTTTTTCCTTTTTTTTTTTTAAATACTTCAGAATTTAGTGTGTTTTTCATACTAAGTCTTCAAAATCTGGTGTGTGTATCTTATGCTTAGCGCGCATTTCAGTGACCCCGTAAGTGTCGAGTAACTGCATGCATATGGTTACTGGACACAGTTTGGGAGGACACAGCTCTGTCTTTTTCCTTTCTCCTCTTGTCTATTTCCTGTGAAGTTGTGATCCCACAGCTTAATGATGGGGTTTTGTTCTAAAAAGGATACTTGAAGTGTCAACAGTTTCTTTACCTGCTCTTCCTATTCATTTTTTTTAATTTTATTTTGAGATAATTGTAGATTCACATGAAATTGTAAAAAATAACATAAAAATTTTCCAAAGAAGAGGTTAGGGGGTCCTCTCTTCCTTGAGTTTGTGCATGCTTCATAATGAAGCATTTTGCTTTTACACTTGAAACTAACTTTTTAAAAAAATGTGAGATCATATCACTCTTGTGTTTAAAACCCTGCTATAGTTCCCCTATTTCTCAGTAAAAGCCAGTGTCCTTGCAGGGGTGATCAAGCCATACACATTCTGACCACTGGAGATCATTCTCTCTCTCTCTCTCTCTCTCTCTCTCTCTCTCTCTCTCTCTCTCTCTCTCTCTCTCTCTCTCTCTCTCTCTCTTTTGTACCTCCTCTGCCTTTTGCTCATTCTGTTCTGGCCACACTGGAGTCACTGCCATCCCCACTAGTAAGGCCTGTGACTGCTCCCTCCCTCTGACATTGTCTTTTATGAAATATACACATGGCCCCCCTTCAAGGTTTCGTTCAAACATTAGTTTCTCAATGAAGCACATCCTGATCACCCTATTTATATTAATTACCCCTCACCACCCATTTAATATTCCTGATTCCTTGTCATGGTGCTCACTTTATTTTCTGCTAGAAACGCACTTTGTGCTTTCTAATCTGCTATGTAATTTACTGACTTGTGTTTTTGTTTGTTTACTCCCATAACCAGAAAAAAAGTTCTAGCAATAAGTTATTATTGACCATGAGTTACTTAACATCCCTGTGCCTCAGTTTCCCCAGCTGTAAAGTAGTTGCTCTCATTTGTCAAGTGGCAACTGTGTCCAGTATACTGCAATATTCTCTTTACATGTGCTTTGTCATTTAAACATTATAACCCCCTTCACACAGGTTGTCTACATCTATCAAATAAAATAACAAATTAGAAAAAGGTGACTTGCCCAAGGTCTCACAGCTTATACATGGAGGAAACTTGACAGGATTATAGGAGAAAACCTAGTCACTCACTTACCATTAAGAGCTTTCAATAAATACTTATTTAGAATCATCTTTGATGTTTCATTATGCCCAGTTTATTAATTGTTTGTACAATTATTCCCATTTTACAGACAAAGAAACTGAGCTTCTTAGAGTTGAAAAGACTTGGTCATAATATTGGTTATTAGTGAAACAAGATTTTACCTCAGTTTCAAAGCCTATGTTCTTCTGAGTCTTCTGTAAGACATTCAGAATTTTCTGGATGAAAAACAAATGGAACTAACGTACAACTTTTAATTTTCTCTTGCTAAATATCAAACTTCTCCTGCAATGCTTCTTAACATGTATAATTTTGTCTGGATGTAGTTCTAATGAATTTAGGCAGTGACGAATCAACACCATTTTAGGAAACTAGACATCGACATTTTTTGAATTGCTGTCTACTCCAATTTACTAGGTAATCACCACTCTATCCCATAATGCTGTGAGGTTTCCAACTGATATCAATCATTCCTCCTCTGTTCATTGTATTGTAGCCTTCATTTGGGGGAACTCACTGCCAAATAAAAGGTCATTTAATGGGTCCTTACTCTTTTGAGCACCATCCAAAACCTCCTCTTCAATCAGTTTTTCAGGGAGAGATCCAGGTAGGGGCAAAAAGGCCGGTCACTTCATTTCTGTTTCCATGGCAATCTAAACATGAATGTGATCTTAGTCCACAACCTTGGACATAATGAACCCTAATCACATTCTCTATGCACTTCAGGACTCAGTAACTCTGGTGGCAATTTCCTGTGACTTGCTTTAGTGGCACAGCTTTCAAAAAGGTAGACTTCCTACCTCAAGCAGGCAAGACTAACCGGCAATTACTTAAGGGCAGAAACTTAGAACAGAAAGGGCTTTGTAGAAATGCTGCAACAGCAGTAGATAAAATTATATTACTAAAATCTTAGGTACCAAGTCGACCACCTTCGTTGGAGTATTTCAGGTCCTAATAAACCCTGGCTGAATTCAGTCTGGCCTGGCTCATTTCTAAATCCCATACAAAGATAATGTGGATAAAGAAAACTATGTCTAAAGGAAAAATTTTTGAAGGAACAGAGAATGTTGGGATAATTAGAAAAAATATGCACTGTAATGTTAAAGTTAATTATCTTCAAATACATCAGATATTGACATGAGAAAGAAAATTTAAGGTTGCGCTGGTGTCTAGAAGTATAATCACTGGGAGAGAGTTATTGGCAGACATTTCCCTTTAGGAGACTTGTACAACATGGCTGTCAATTTCCCGACTGTTTGAATCAAGATGAGATTCAGATATCAACACTGCCTCTTACTAACTATGTGACTGTGCAAATGTTGTCTTTCCCATACATTTCCTTCTTTGTAAAGTAGGGGTAATACTGGTATTCCTTCACTTGACATCTGTGAAAACTGTGGTATCTATTGTGTTTCATAGGAATATGGCATGGATAAATACACAGGTTTATAGAGAGCACTTAGTTCAGTGCCTGCCTGGCACATGGCATGTATTCTAAAAGCGATTATCCCTGTTGTTATTATTATTTTCCCCTGGCTGGTTTGGCTCAGTGGATTGAGCGTCGGCCTGCGAGCTAAGTGTCGCTGGTTCGATCTTCCAGTCAGGGCACATCAGAGAAGGAAAACTCTGACTCCAAAAAACCTCCGCTGCCTTGTGGCATACCTCTTCAGGGGAAAGGCTAAGGGAGTAAACCCCGACAGAAAATCCGGAGCCAGAGTCCCTAAGGCGGTTCGACGTTGTAGTCAACACCGGCAACTCCTGCGGCGCACCTGAAGCCAAGCTGTATTGACTCCGTCTTTCCCTTGGACCCTTCAGCTGCGAAGAGGGGGGGGGTCTGCTGCATGGGCCACAGCAGACCCTCCATATCACCCTGCCCAGGCTCTGTAGCTTCAGCTTCACTGGAGAGGACACTCCAGCGTCATCGCAAGATGTCGATTCAACACGGGAGGAGACAGATACCGTGTCACTCCCGAGTCGGACTGCACAGCCATTCTCGGCGGTGCAGATAGACTCTTAAGAAGCTACACCATCGTCTCTCGAGACGGACGGCTGCCGACGATATTATTATTATTTAACCCATTACCAATGATAAATTCCTAAAAGTCAGCGAGCTAGAGAGGGTTGTTCAAGGAGGTAGTAAGCTCTTTGTCACTGGCCAAATCCTGACAGAGACCATGTAGGAATGAGGATGGGGGTGAGATGGTAGTCAGAGGTGTGAGTATTGGAAAATTAAATTATAAGTTTTAAAGACTCCTTCTGATTCAAAGGTGCCATTATACTGTGATGTTTAGAATTTTCTCCCTATTGACCATGGTAGAAGGGGAAGCCTTCTCCCTTTTTCTTATTGTCAGTAAGAGTGGAGTAGAATCATCAGCTGTCACCAGATCAAACTGGTTGGAAAATCACAGACCTCATTTTTATGTCATTTATCATCTAAAACCCATAAATTCTATCCAGCTTGATTTTTCATTTATCTTTCTTACATAGGTCACTGCCAGTCTACTACATCCCATATTTGGCCTTTATTTATTTCCTCGGTGGTTTTCTTTATCCTATATCCAACTCTCAAAAGACAGAACATAGATTGTGAATGTTGAAGTGAAGCTTGAATACTATCTTATCTCCCCAAAATTCTCATGTGGAATGAACTTCTTCTTTCCTCATGGACACGGTCATCATTCAGCATGTAGTCACCTTCCCTTTACTCCATGCCAGGTGCTGTGCAGGTCACTGAGAACACGGAGAGAAGATAGCTGACCTTAAGATAGTGTGGAGATTTATCTCCAGTGGGAGAGACAAATACATAGAAGTTTACATGAACAACCTACTTTTCCCACATAGAATATCATGCAGCAGTAAAAATGAATGAACTAGCCATGACTGTGTGTGGCACAGTTGGTTGAGCATCGTCCCACAAAGTGAAAGGTCACCAGTTCGATTCCCAGTCAGGGGGTCAGGGCACATGCTTCTGTTGCGAGTTCTGTCTCAGGTCAGAAGCAACTGATCAATGTTTTTCTCTCACATCAATATTCCTCTCCCTCTCTTTCTCCTGCCCTACCTCCTTTCTAAAACTAAATAAAATCTTGAGGGAAAACATGAATGAACCAAAGTTATACCTATCAACACCACTACATCAGAGACTTACATGAGTGGACAAAGGAAGTGGAATGTCAGTACACTGCATTCTCTAACCATGGATTTTGTAAGTATAGGCAAAGATACTTGGAACCGAATTTGGGATAGTGCTTACCACGAAGTGGGATTACAAATGAAAGAGAGGAATGGGATCAAGCAAAAGTATATGGAACCTTCAACATTTGTAGGGAAATTTATTCTTTACTTTGGAAGGTGAGTGTATTATATATATATAATATAATATATATATTATATTTATATATATATATAAATATATATATATTTCTTAAAGTAAACTATCCCTTATCCCTACAAAAAGATATCACAGCCTGTAAAACGTGTCTTAAAGGACACTGTAATGGTCAATCAAAATCAAGAGTACTTGATTTGGAAGGTAGCATACAAATAGAATGGTCTTTTTGGTGTCTCTATGGAAATACCCTTCAGTAGGAATTAACCAGGTGAAGTGTGGGAGTGAAGAACAGAAAGGAAAATATGCTCCATTACATGTATCTATTTCTTTTTAACCTCCTTGGTTGTATTTTGATATAAATTTTGAACTGAAACCTATTTCATCTTAAATAGGAAGCCTATTAAATTATTGACTCTCATTTGCCTTTGTATTTACTAAAACACTGAGCAAGATCACTGGTATGTTAAATTGAGCACTAATAAAAGTAGAGTTCTGGGAGCAACATAAGAGACCATTGATGTATATACATAGATAAAGAAGATGTGGTTTACAAATACAATGGAGTACTACTTATCCATAAAGAAGATAAAATCTTGTCATTCGTGATAACCTGCATGGACCTTGATGGCATTATGCTGCGTAAAATAAGTCAGACAGTGAAAGACAAATACCATATGATTTCATTCACATGAGGAATATTAGAAACAAAAAACAAACGTACAGACAACAGATTGGCAGCAACCAAGGGGAAAGGGAATGGAAAAAGGGTGAGATGGGCAAAGACCATCAACTGTAGAGTGAAAGATAAAAATTGGACCTTTGGTGGTCAGTATGCTATAGTGCATACGGGTGTCAACTATAATGTAACCTGTAACTCAATTATATAAATCAATGTAAACACAATAAATGAAAAGTAGAAGGCTCAGACCTCATGTCCCTTGAGGAGCACATGTGTGCTAAATAATGAATACATGCTTAATTTTTATTTATATTTTATTGGCAACTAGTCCAGGCTTTCAAAGTTTTAAAAAGAATTTTTATTTGCCAATTCTTCATCTTATCTGTGCCACCTAATAATTCATCTCAGTTTTCCCAAAGTAATGAAAGGTGTCTTTGGATCATGCCCTTCTCCCTGTATGAGGTATACTTTTCATTCTTCACCTATCAGATTCACTCTACCCTTAATTAAGACCTGCTCATATGCTTCTGATTCTATGAAGTCTTTACTGATCAGTTCAGTATAAAAATGGAGCTCCCTCTTCTAAACTCCTTTGCAACTCTTAGCATCCCTTGCCTGCAGCTTCCTAGATATACATTGGTTACCATAGCAGAGAACTGATACATTATAACCATTTAATATGAACACATCACATCTATATTAATGGATGTCCCCCTCTCTCAAAAATATACATCCATCAGAAGAAATAGCAATGGCACAGGTGCAACACAATGTATTTTATTCTAATTCTAGATGCTGTAGAGCCTAACACATCAGTTGGCACACAGTGGCTGCTCAAATGTAAAAAAAATGAAACAAATAAATACATTTATGAAACCACCAACATACAAATTATGTTTGTGGAAGCCATTAGTGATTTCAGCCTTGCAAGTATCCACCTTATACCCCCAGGGGTGGAGTCTTTTATTGTTTGCAGAGGATAGCTCTTTAGCAAATGAACGAAAGTCTAAGCTGGCTTCATTAAGAAGCATGGATATAAAGCAACAACATGTCTGTGCTGAGCCATTGAAAGTGAAATGGGATAATTGCTGTGGTTACAATGAGGCTGATCAAGCTGAGAGAAACAAGTTTCAAATTGTTCCAATCAGTCCTAATCCAGCAGAGTTATTAACAGTGCTCTACCCTGGTGCGGCTGCATCTGCTAACTCGAGATAATGATTTATATCACAGTTTATGAAAGTTCCAATTTGCCCTAATTCAATAAGTGAAACCCAGCAACGCAGGCAGGAGACATACATTGTGCTAGGACTGGAACCACCATTTCCTTCTCCTCTCTCCAACACACTCAGACCGTGATGGCTAGATGTGCATCTGCCTGCCACGTGCTTTTCTCTGTGGACCTGAACTGAGGGAGAAAGAGAGGCAGGTGGGAGCAGCAGTTTTCTATCACACCCTACATCTGGAAGATTGACCAAGAAAGAATGTTTTGAACAAAACTGACACAATAGAATTATACAATTAGATGTGTCTGGGAGGCCCCTGGATCTAAGAGTTCTTAATCTGGAAAACATGTCCCCTAGGTTAAAAAGCAATGATCCCACGCATGCTGCAAAAGTATGTATTTGTGTGTGTGTATGTATGTGTAATGCATGTGTGCACTTTTTCCTCCCAGGGAAAAAGTCCACAGCTTTTATTAGATCCCCGTTTGTGCTTGTGACCTAACAAAATTTCGAACCATTGTCTGGTTTAATCCACTATAAAAATGAGGAAGCAGAAACTGGATATTAAGATAATTTCCTTCAACCACTGCTAGCAAGAAAGAACTGGGCGTAGATTACAGGAATTTGCAAGCCAGCAGGAAGTAATTTATATGTTTCGACCCCAGAACAAACTATGCCTTTGACCAGGTGTGTTTTCTCAGATGCCACATTTCTTCACCTAATTCTCCTTTCTGTGGCAATGCTGCTCCCATTCCAGCATCCACATGCCTCTTCCATAGCCACATGTACCCTGGAAAAGGTCTATTGATATAGACAACATGGTGTCATGGAAAGAACCCTATACTAGCTCTAGTTTCTGGTAGAGTTAAGCACAGAGTGCCACAAAGCACATATTTATTGAATGAATGAAGGAAGGAAGGAAGGAAGGAAGGAAGGAAGGAAGGAAGGAAGGAAGGAAGGAAGGAAGGAAGGAAGGAACTGAAAGTCATGAAACTGTGCACTTCATTGATACTCCCTATGGCCATATAAAAAATGAAGAGATTAGTCTTCTTAATGTCTCAGATACCTTTGCTTTAATATTTGATGATTGTGACAGCCATTTACTCGTGACCTCATTGCCCACTATTAAAGGAAAGATATATCCCTTTCCAAAAGATATACCCTTGAGGGGCCTCTGATCACGTTATATTCTATGCTCTGAAGATGTAAAGGTAAACTAAAAATGGATCCTTCCTTCAAGGATCTCACACTCTATGAAAAAAAGGCTAACATGTAGACAAAAGTTAAGAATCTGGCTTATACCTATTGAAGTCATGGACTGGACAGTGTTATAATGGCATGGGGAAAGAAGATATGAGTAATTCCTAGGGCATTGGGAGAAGAGCATTAATTCAATCATGAGAATAAATAAGTATGAATTAACAGACAGAGATGTGAAAAGGATAAATCATAAAATGGCTCAGCAAAGACATGCCACTGTGAAAGTACATGTATATTTTTGGAATGGTGAATATTATAGGATCAACCTAGGACAATGCCTGGTATTTTAATGAGAGATCAATAAATATTTATTGAATTAATGAGGAAATAAATGGCTAAATAATTATAATTATTAACAATGATAGCTAACATTTGTTAAATTAATCTCAGGGTCAAACTTCACACATAACCATGTGTTATGTCAGTTAGTTTTCCACAACAGCCATACATGTTTTGCACTGTTATGATTCCCATTTATGAGTTTAGTAAAGCTCAGAGAAGCAGGGGTATTTGTTCAAAGTCATATAGCCAGTATCAGGGCCAAAATTTGCTTATTGTATGACTTTATGACTTTAAATTCTGTGCACGTAATGCTCTTACTATAATTATAGTAAGCATTGAAAAAGAAAAGGGGAATTAGGAGTATCTGCAAAGATGCATTATGGACGTATTCTGCAGGAACTCGAATGCCATACTATGGAATTTGGATTTTTTTGTTGTTGTTAGTAAAAAGGAAAATGCCATTTAGAGTTTTCTAAACAGGTGAGCAAGGATCTAAGCTGTACTTTAGAAAGACAAGTAGAGGGTTGTGAAACATAGGCTGAAACATCAAGCATCTACATGGCGCAGAACCATTTGGGAGACAAATAAATAAAACATCTTCTACACATTATTATGTAGCCTGCTTTTACTTTAGTAAACAATACAGCACACACATTGTTCCACATCAGCACGTCTACATCTGCTTCAATCATCATTTGTTGGGGGACAAAATTGGTTTTTTTTATTATAAACAATTTTAAATGTAAGAACTATAGAAAATGACATTCTAACCCCATATGCCCATCATATACTTTGCATAATTAAGTCATGGTCAACTTTCTTCCATCATATCCCCCTACTCATCACCTTATTTTGAAGAAAATTCTATTCCTGACATTGTATAATCTGCTCAAGAAATATTTCTATATGTTTCTAAAAAACAGGAACCAAATTTAAAATATGTATGTTATTACAATTGGGAAAAATAATTTTAATTTTGTAATACAATTCAATATCCATTTTGGTGTTTAAATGTTCCTGCTTCAATTATTTTTAATGACTAGGCATGGCTATACCATATTTTATGTAACCAACTCATATTAATGGATATTTGTGGTGTTTCTGATGCTTGGATACCCCAAAAGACAATTTTGAAACAGTATGGCTATGAAGTTCATATGTTCTTTAGCACCAGGACTCTGGCAGCTTATTGGTATTCTTGAGACATTTTGATATCTTCCCTTACCAAATCTAGATTCTCAAAAGTAGGATTCCTTAAACTATATAGCCCAGGCCAAATCCTGCTTAGTCATTTTTGTGTGTTTAAAATTTTTGACATAAATAAACCAAAAGAAGAATAGAATTGTGAGACAAGTGAAACTTACATGAAATTCAAATTTCTGTGTTCACCAATAGTTTTATTGCAACACACACATTCATCCTTTTATGTATGGTTTAGGGCTTCTCACTTGTTACAGTGTTTGAGTTGTGTAGTTGTGACAGAAACCTTATACACAAGATCCTTGATTTTGTCTCATGGCCCGTAATGCTTAAACTCTTTTGTAATAATGAGAGTCACCTGGAAAACTTATAAAAACCCACATTTTGGGGATCCAAAGATTCTGATTCAGTCAGTCTGGGGTATGCCCATGAATTTGAGTTCTTTACAAACTCCCAGATGGTTCTGACACCCCTGGTCAAGGGACCTCATTTTCTCTGACCTAATAAGACAATGAGCAGGGAAGTGATGAGATGGTAGGATCAGTCCTTCACTGGCTTGATCGTGGTGCCTCCTCTGAGGGCCTCAGCCTCACCCCATATCTGCCCAGCTGTTGCAGTCAAAACTGGACAAATACTTGACCTGTCATTGCCTCTTGGAAAAAATTAGGAAGACAGCCTGACACAGGCGGATCACATTAACCAGGCAGATATTTATTCATTAGATGCATATCACACCTTTACTGAGAGTCTGAATCCTAAGCTTAAAATATAGATAATTATGCAGTCACAAAAATAACCACTCTGCATCAAGCCTTTACATGAAATGAGGGAGGAGGGTCTGATGAACATTGAGGGCAGGAGAGAAAAAGACTTTTAAAAAAGTTAATAATGAAAGCCTCTATTTTAGAAAAACTGAATGTCGATTTTCCAAAATAGAATGTTTTATTTACTACCATTGCCTTTTCAATCTGAATTGAATGTGTTTTTCCTTCTGCATTGCTATTCTGGGAAACACGGTCACTTTCCCATGAGAATCGGGGTGGTATGGGAGAAAGTGGGGCTTAGGGAGCACGAGAACGTGAACTTGGCCAAGGGAGTGAAAGCAGGAGCTCAGGGGCTGGGGCGACCAGTTGTTCGCCCTTGCCCAGGAATTGCCCTGCTGCAGCACTAAATGTGCTGTGGCTCCGGAATCCTTCAGTCCTGGGAAAATTAGAAATTTGGGCACGGTGGCTGCCATCGCTACTAAAAAACAAAAGCAAAACAGAAAAGCAAAGGGTCCGCAGCTTATAGGGTTGTTCTGAGGTTTAAAAAGCATAGCACCACCCACCGAGCAGGCGGTTACTGAAGACGGGCCTACTCCTCCCTCTGTCCTCGGGTGCTCGCTCTGTAATTTCTGTCCTCCTGCTTGAATCCTTCGGCTCGGCTACAATCCACAACCCTCACCCTCTAATCTCTGTCGAGCTTCCCATGTAGCTCCCACCGCCCTTGGGTCCCACCTCTACTCCCTCAGTTCAGAGCGTCATATCCCTTGGGTTAGGCCCCCGTCTGTTTTCACTGCTCTTCCCACCTACATTCTCTCCCTCCCCCGCGCATCTCAGAGAGAGCTCCTTTTGAACCTTCAGTCGAACTACCTTGTTTTAGAGTGACACCTCCTTCTGCCATTCTCTTTTGCCTACCTACCTCAAAACCAAAGTTCTCATTGCTCCAGAGGCCATGCAAAGTCCTCTGCAAGTCAGACGTCCCCTCCTTAAATGTCCTAAACTCCTGCTAGAAGCTTATACTTCAGCCTTAATGATATATTTGCTGTTCCCAGATAGCCTTGGCATTTAAATAAATGTACCCGTGTAGGTGGGTGCGTGTGCTTATTTGTAAATTTGCAGAGCTTTGGCTTGCCAGCTTTTCCTTAAGACCAGAAAGATTGAGTAAATAAAGGTTTACCCGCCTTCTCCAATCCCCCTTTATGTTCTGTCTTTGCTTGTTTTTCCTTGACCTTGCTTATTTAAGCCTGGTCCTCTTTTACCTGCAGCCCCAACCTTTGCTTAGCTTGCAAGGCTATATTGCTGTGTTAGCCAGTTACACGGCCACGTTTCCTTTTCATTCTATCTTGTCTCTTCTAATCAGCTGCTCCACTAGCCGGTGCTTGGCGTAAAGAAGTCGTGCTAAGTGCACATCTGTTCACATCTGGCACATAAAGGGCTCTAGGTCACATTTATCCAGGCAGCACAGCTGACTTCATAGCAGTCTGGGGAAAGAAAAAACCAAGCTCTGCTCCGAAAGTTCTCTGTATTTGATTGACCACAGTAATTGGGGCATGTCCAGCTGGCATGCAGCTTGGCCCAGGGAACAAAGAAGGAGCCAGGTTAGAATCAGGGAGCTGGCTGTTGCCAAGACTTTATCTCCTTTTTGTTTCTTCTGGGCTTGAGCTGAAACTGGTGAGAGAAGCTAGTCCATCCCGTTGTCTTTCAGAGAGCCCTCTCGCGGTTCGCTGAGCCCAGTCACCGTGAGACCACTGTTTCTAAGCAGCAACCCTGACTGTCCCCAGCTTGCAAGTACTAACAAAAGCAGGCGATGTTTTTACAAATAACAGACGTTTTGATTGGCTTTCCTTACTTTGGCCCCAGGTCCGAAGTAACAGATTGGAGAATGGAAGCCAAGGTTCTGAGTCCTGTTGGGAAGGTCAGAGCCTCCCCTCTTGTTTATTGGGGGCTGGCTGCTGGGACTGAGAGGCAAGGTGGCACCTTGGGAAGTAGCCAGGAAAACAAAGGCTGGTATAAATGGAATCCAAAATATGAGCTCGTGTATTTTCACTGTATGAGATTTTTTAATATAAAAATGGAAATAAAGTTGTTTGTAAATGCTTTTCTGGGACACCTTGCTGAAGGGATCAAATAATCATCTATCGGGGAGGCCTCAACTAGGTGTTTTCTAAGGCACATTTTAATCTTTTGACAACCCCATAGTTTAATTTGTTCTCTATCAACATAAATATCTCAGCGCCTCCCCTCCTGCCAATTCTATTGTTATTTAATTCATATCTAGTAGCACTTTCTACCCACTCTTTCCTCTGCTGTTTCTCCCAGATGGACTTTTCAACAGACAGAGGCAGCTAAACTCCATAGAATATGATTTCAGAAATAACAGACAGGATCTGAAATACCTTCCTCAGACAGTTATAGCAATCCCTTTCCAGGCATATATCCAAAAGAATTGAAATCAGGATCTCTAAGAGAAATTAGCACTTCCATATTCATACCAGCATTAGTCACAATAACCAAGATGTGGAAAAAAACAACCTGATGCTCACCAACAGATGCATGGATGAAGAAAATACGGTATATACATACAATGGAAGATTATTCAACCTTAAAAAAGAAAGAAAGCCTACCATATGTGACAACCTAAATGAACCTAGAGGACATTATACTATGTGGAACTAGCCATTCACAGAAGGACAAATACTGTGTGATTCCATTTTTATAAAGTTTAAAAAATAAACTCATAGAAGCATAGAATGGAATGGTTGTTGGCAGAGGCAAGGACTGTGTGCATGCATGTGTCTGTGTGTTGGGGGTTAAGGAGGTGGATAGTTGTTCAGTGGGTGTGACATTTCCGTTACACAAAATGTAAAACTTCTAGTGATCCTTGTACAATATTATGCCTATAATTGACAATACTGTCTTCTGCACTAAAAGTGTGTGAAAAAAGGGTTCTTACCACAATTAAAAATGTGTCGATATTGCTATGAGAGTGGATCTTAAAAGTTCTCATCAAAAAAAAAAAAAAAATGTAGCTGTGTGAGATGATTCATGTTAAGTAAACTTACGTGGTAATCATTTTGCAACACATACACATAGAATATCAATATGTTGCATATTTTGGATTAATATAATAGTATATATCAATTACTTCTCAATAAAACTGTTGAAAAATGTCAATGGAATGTAAATCCAAAAGTTTGAGGACATGGTTTCCAGGACCAAAATGACTACCTTACTATTTGAGAAATTATTTCACTGCATTTTTTTTTAAATCTAAAAATGGAAATAATGATGCAACTTACTTGCCAAACATTTGGGGATGAAGTTAAGATATAAATAATAAAAGTGAACCAAACTTAAAATTAGTGGTTAAATATGTAATCCCTGGTATCAAATTGTTTTAGTTACTCAATTATTTTACCCTGGCTGGTTTGGCTCAGTGGATTGAGCGTCGGCCTGCGAGCTAAGTGTCGCTGGTTCGATCTTCCAGTCAGGGCACATCAGAGAAGGAAAACTCTGACTCCAAAAAACCTCCGCTGCCTTACGGCATACCTCTTCAGGGGAAAGGCTAAGGGAGTAAACCCCGACAGAAAATCCGGAGCCGGAGTCCCTAAGGCGGTTTGACGTTGTAGTCAACACCGGCAACTCCTGCGGCGCACCTGAAGCCAAGCTGTATTGACTCCGTCTTTCCCTTGGACCCTTCAGCTGCGAAGAGAGGGGGGGTCTGCTGCATGGGCAACAGCAGACCCTCCATATCACCCTGCCCAGGCTCTGTAGCTTCATCACAAGATGTCGATTCAACACGGGAGGAGACAGATACCGTGTCACTCCCGAGTTGGACTGCACAGCCATTCTCGACGGTGCAGATAGACTCTTGAGAAGCTACACCATCGTCTCTCGAGACAGACGGCTGCCGATGACGACTCAATTATTTTAAATGAAATAAAACTCACATAGAAAAATGTACCATGCACAATCTTACAAGTACAAATAGATAAGTAACTATCGTCTACATATCAAGAAGACAAGTACAGAGCTCATTAGGTAAATGGGGAAAAAAAAGATTTAAACAGGCATTTCACAAATAATAGATTTCTATGAGAGCAGAGGGGTGGGCAAAGCAATGGGGGAAAATTGGGACAACTGTAATAGAACAACAATTAAAAAATAAGGAAAATAATAGATGTCTTTAACCTCATTAGTTATTAAATTTATTAAAACTATAAATCAACACAACTACACAGACACCAACATAGCTAACCTAAAAATGAATAAACACTATCAATGTTAGTAAAATGGAGAGAAATTGGAACTTGCCACCATTGCTGATGAGAATGTCCGCGGTTAAAACCACCTTAAAAAGCGGTTGAACAGTGTTTGCTAAAGCTGGTTATATGTGCCTTCCCCATGATCCAGCCATTTCACGCCTAGAAAGTACATATACTTGGGCACTCCCAAAAGACACATAAACTAATATTTATAGCAGAGGAAATATTTTAAACCTCAGTGCGTCAAACATGTCCATCACCAGTAGAATGGATAAAGTGTGATACGTCCATGTAATGGGAGATTATGTAGCAATGAACAAACTATGGCTAAATACAAAATCAGAGAATTTAAAATCAGTAAAATTAACACTGAGGAAAGAAGCCAGGTGTAAATTATTGCTTACTGTATGATAACGGTTCATGTGAAGTTCAAAAGAAGGCAAAATGAGTGGATGGTGTTAGAAGTCAAGATAGCGCTTACCTTTGGGTAGGGAAAGGAAGCGGCCAGGAGAGGGTGTGAGAGATTTTCTGGGATGCTGGTTATGTTCCATTTTCTGACCTGGGAGTTAGTAATATGTTGTATGAACTGGTTTACTTTGTGAAAACTCAAACTAGCCTTGACATCTAAGCTCCAATTCTTATTAGCTGCATTAGCTTGGACTGAGCCTCAGTTTTCTAAATCTCATATTCATAAGGCTTGATATACTATGCTATGACCAATGATATAGTAAGTGCTCACATAATCATTGGCTATATAATTAATCTATATTATTACCTATAAAGTCGGTTAATAAAAACACTTACAAGATAAGGTTGTTATGAATAGTCCAAACACAATTACTGGCACATAATAAATTCTCAAAAGTGATAAACTTTTATTATTTTTTAGATGAAGCTTGAATTGACACAATCCTTAGGGATTTCCCAGCAAAACTTGGCATTTTCAAAATTGCACATAAAGCGAAGCCTGTCTGAGACCTGGGGAGGCACTGCCTTTGGAGATCCCAGCCGTAGCCTGGTCCGGCATTCTTACCTGCTTCTTCTCCCTTTTGCTCTGCTGTGAGCATGTCCACACTCAACTCCGGCTCTGCTTGTGGAGTGTGACCCAGGCGTGAAGCAGTCAATCTCCCGTCATAAGCGAGCTTTGAAAGCAGACGATATTAAATATTTATCAGGATCATATATTTTGACCTTTATTTTTCTTACAAATTATTTGCAGGCCAGCTAGGGGATGCTATGCAGGTGGCCGTAGAAGAGGCAGCTAACTTTGGAGTCTGACCCAACTGGCCGCATTCCCTGCCACTGCCACTTACCTAATTAGGTTGGTCAAGTCAGGAAAACTCTCCAAGCCTCGTAGTGTTCGTCTGGAAAATGATCATAATAGTAACAGGACCTACTTCCTAGGGTTTCCATGAGAATCAAAAAGAGGGTGTATTTAACTTATTGCCCAGTTTCTGACATGTAATTCTTATTTCTATTTCCTAGTATTCACAGTTATAATGATATTCTCTTTTCTTAAATGAAGATATCTTTCACATACCATAAAGTGTGACATTTTAAAGTGTGTAATTCAATGGTTTTTAGTATATGCACAGGTTGTACAATAATCATTACTATCTAATTCCAGCATATGTTTATCACCCACCACTAAAAAATATCCTCATACATATTAGCCTTTATTCAGCCTCCATCAGCCATGAATCTACTTTCTGTCTTTATAGATTTGCCTGTTCTGAACATTTCGTAGAAATGGATTCATACACCACTAAGTTGTCTTTTGTGTCTGGCTTCTTTCACATGTCGTAATGTTTTCAAAGTTCATCTACATTGCAGTTGTGTATAAGTACTTTATTTCTTGTTAAAGGCTGAATAATACTCCATTATATGGATATATCAATATAACATTTTCCCTTATTCCTGTATTCTTAAGAAAATTTTGGAATTGCCTTATGAGAATGGGTAAAATTTAAACATTTAAAAATTTATCTTTATTTGTTGCTGGGGGGAGAGGTGTATAAGGGGACTGGAGGGTAATGGAAAAAATATAATAAAGGTTAAATTTTTAGGAGACACTATTTATAAGTATAAAAAAACAAAATGCAAGCCAGGGTGAGGTAGGGTAAGAAGCTTATGTATTCCAATTTCTGACATATATTAGTTAGAACAAAGTAATACACACACACACACACACACACACACACAGTATATATATTAATATTATATGTATTTAGTTAATAAAATTATATGAGTTTCACCTTTGCAATTCTAAAATACATTAAAATCACAGATAACTTCTTATGTTCAGATTCCCAAAGTAGATGATTGCAGTAGACCTAACACTGAGAGATGCTCTTGTATATTACTGTATTTTTAAATTATATTTTTGATTATTTTATTGCAGTTGTCCCAATTTCCCCCCCTTTGTTCCCCTCCGCCCAGCACCTTCAACTCCCTCAAGCAATCCTCACCTTTGTTCATGTCCAGGGGTTATATGCAGATAAGTTCTTTGGCTACTCCATTTCCTATACTGTGCTCTACATCCCCATGGCTATTCTGTAACTACCTATCTGTATGTCTTAATCCCCTCACCTCTTGACCCATTCCTCTAAACCCCTGTCCTATCTGGCAACCATCAAAACATTCTCCATATCTATATCCATGATGCTATCTATATTCATCTTGTTTGCTTAGTTTGTTTTTTAGATTTAATTGTAAGTAGGTATTTATTGTCATTTTATTATTCATAGTTTTGATCTTCTTTTTCTTAAATAAGTTCTTTTAACATTTCATATAGTAATGGTTTAGTGATGATGAACTTTTTAAGTTTTTTTCTTGTCTGGGAAGCTCTTTATCTGGCTTTTAATTCTAAATGATAGCTTTGCTGGGTAGAGCAATCTTGGCTGTAAGTCCCTGCTTTTCATGACTTTGAATATTTCTTGCCAGTGCCTTCTAGCCTGTGAAGTTGCTTTTGAGAAATCAACTAACAGTCTTATGTGAACACCTCTATAGGTAACTAACTCCTATTCTCTTGCTGGTTTTAAGATTCTCTTTTTATCTTTAACCTTTGGCATTTTAACTATGATATGTCTTGGAGTGGGCTTTTTCATATCCATCCTGTTTGGGACTCCCTGTGCTTCTTGGACTACACAGGAAGGCTGCCAAAGTGAGGAGACAAATAAATGTGTACCAAATGAAAGAACAGATAAAAATCTAGATAAATAACTAAACAAAATAGTGATAAGCAATCTATAAGATACAGAGTTCAAAACACTGGTTGTAAAGATGCTCACAGAACAACATAAAAAAAAAAAAATCCAGTCAGAAATGAAGGATTCATTAATTGAAATAAAGAAAAATTTACAGGGAATCAACAGTAGAGTGAATAAAGCTGAGAATTAAATCAATGATTTGGATCATAAGTAAGTATAAAACAACTAAGCAGAACAACAAGAAGAAAATAGAACACAAAAATATGAGGATAGTATAAGCAGATCCTGGGACAACTTCAAGCATTCCAACTTTCACATGATAGGAGTTCCAGAAGAAGAGAAAGAGCAAGAAATTGGAGATCTATTTGAAAGAAATAACAAAAGAAAACTTCTCTAATCTGGTAGAGGAAATAGACATGCAAGTCCAGGAAGCACAGAGTCCCAAACAAGATGGATGCAAAGAGGCCCACTCCAAGACACATCATAATGAAAACGCCAAAGCTCTTGCATATATTACTTTATATCACAGACTCTGGAGCCAGGTGTCTGAGTTTAAGAGCAAACTTAACCCCTTCTGATCTGCATGGACTTCACCAGTAATATACTTTTTTCCTCAATTTTCTCATCTGTAAAATGGGAATAATAATACCTCTTATGTAGCTTATTATGAAGACAATATTAGACCTTCTAGTCCTTCTTTCTGAGAAATAGTGGCCTGTACAGCTTTCCTGGGAATCATTCCCCTCTGTATAAATTAACCCTCATTAACCTACATTATCAGTGTTTACCACTTGACCAGCACAGATAGATATCAGTGCCAGGTATCATCTGCTGCCATGTGCACATAAAAGAAAATAGTTCCTTTTGAGGTTGACTGTATACTTAGGGCCATGTCAATCAATTCAGATGGACTTGGATCTTAAATATTGACTAACATGCCTTCATTGGATACATTTTGGTCTCATATAATGAAAATAAATAAAGCTACTTTAAATAAAGTAGTACAAGAGAACAACTATTAATGATATACAAATAAGATAGGGTAATGACCAACTATGTCTATGCCTGTATCTATATCTCTCTGTATCTATATCTCTCCATTCTCTCTTTTTCTGCCATTACATCTTAAATTGGAACCTGTCACCAAAATGTGCTGAAAACAATTGAAAATATTATTCAGGGGTGCAAGAGTTGTGTAGTAGCCCTTCCTTATACATAATTGATTCTAAAGTGGGTCCCACTCATTCCCTTCCTTTTTAGCAGCTTGTTCTATTGGTCTGGATCACCAAACTGGGAGGAGGTATTCTGAAGATCCATCGACTGCAATCAGCCATGGAGAAAGCAGTCACCTGTTAAATTCAGATTTCTTGAATCTGCCAAGAGTCTAACACAATGATAAACAGCCACCATTTCTAGTAAAGGTTGGGGAAGCTCACTCTTCACTGTTAATTGCTTTGTGGTACTGAGCCATAAACATGGTAGCAAATCTATCCACAGCAATATCCAGTCATGGAGAGATGGCCACCCATGTTGATGACATTAAGGTCATTTCATCCATTTTCCATGTTGGCTAATTGATGACTACACGTTTTAGGGTACAGCTTTTTGAGTAACTGAGGATCTGTGGGAATTTCTTGGAAAATCCTTTACAAGGATAATTGATCTTCTTCCTCACTATTATTGGAGATCTACAGGGAGGGGAGGCACTAGGTCTCTTTCTTTTTAAGTTCAATTTTTTTTTTTTTATTTTCACCCTATCGCTGCTTTTCCCAAGGAGAAGAAATACCTATATATTTAATCAGATGTTAAGTCATTGATTAGGTCATATTGGCAAGTGGGTGTGAAGGCTCATTGCCATTAAAATATCCGCAAATGCTCATTCTGTCTCCATCTCTGTCTTCTCCCTCTCTCCCTGTCTTCCCTGTCTCTCTGTCTGTCTTTCTCTGTCTCTGTTTCTTTTTTCTCCCTACATCACAAGACCTAGGACTACATTTGTAAGACAAAAGACCCGAGATTGATTTTGGAGGGTAAAATAGAGGAATAGTAAGTGTTGGCCTGAAAACAGCGATCCCATATGTTCAAGTCTTGCCTATTAGCAATGTTGTGGTCAGAGATACAGCTAAAAATAAAGTGTTATATTGCTTACCATTTGAAAATGTTTCACACATAGATATTTTCTTAAGAACTTCATTATAAAAGATTTTTGTGGTATCAAAAATATTGAACTATTTGCAAGTTCTTTGGCATAAAACCATTTAATGGCACAACTGTCACCTCATATTCTTAACATTTTACTCTTATTTCTGGAACTAGCCTCTTAAGAAATGTCACTAGAACACTTTACAGTGAGAAATTTTGTAGTTTTCTTTCAGAAGAAAATATGAATGTAGTCAAATATAGTTAAATAATAATACAATGAAGAAAAAACACTGAGTATCAACATTATGCTAGTCATTGTTCTAGAAACTGGGATAACAGTAGCAAACAAGTGAATAATCTCTGTCTTCACAGAGCCTACATTTTGGTGATGTAGGCAGATAAGTAAATAAGTAAAATTGCCTGTTAGATGATGTTAAAGGCTAGAGAGAGAAAGTAACTGAGAAAGAGGCTAGGACATTTGGGATTAAGGAGGAAATTGGACATTTTGGGTAGGGTTTTAAGGGAAGGCCTCAATCAGAAGATAACATTTAAATCAAGTCTTAAAGGAAGTAAAAAGAGAGGCACATCCTATCTGTGTCAGAGGTGATGGCCTTCAGGCGGGAGTGATCTTGGCAAGTCTGTGGAATTTAAGTTGGTGTGGCCAGAATAGAGAAGAGCAGAGGATACAGTTAGAGAGAAATGAGAATATTAGATTGTAAATGGGAGCAGAGGCACAATCCAGGTCAGATGTTTTTCATTCAACTTTATCAAAGCCTATCTTACATACAATGAAATGCACCTAATTTAAATTCTCAGTTCTTTGAGTTTTGACAAATGTATGCATTCATGTAACCTCCAGCTTAATCACGACATGAAACATTTCCATCATCCCCAAAATGCCTCTTCTCTCTACTTCCCAATAGCAGGATATCTGATCTGCTCTCTGTTGTAATAGTTTTGCCTTTTCTAGACTGTAACCTTCAGTATATAGTCTTCTTTATCAGGCACTTTTCACTTAGCATAAAAAGCAATGAACATACAATACTCTGGGTGAA
Source organism: Furipterus horrens (assembly GCF_987537825.1). Taxonomy (NCBI): domain Eukaryota; kingdom Metazoa; phylum Chordata; class Mammalia; order Chiroptera; family Furipteridae; genus Furipterus; species Furipterus horrens. The sequence goes on from NW_028327174.1 coordinate 191,268,069, forward strand.
TATCAAATGTGTCATATTGAGTGGTTCTTTATGAGAAACTATACCAAAACTTGGGTATCCATTCACCTGTTAGTATACATCTGGGCTGTTTCTACTCTGGGGCTATTAGGAATAAAGATACTATGAACATTTGCATAACAATTTGATGGAGACATATATTTTAATTTTCTCTGGTAAATACCTAGATGTGGTGCCACATAATGTGTTATGCATGTGTTTAACTATATAGGAAAGTGCCACACTATTTCCTAAAATGAATGTACCATTTTGAATTCTCACTACCAATGTATAAAACTTCCTGTTGTTCCACATTTGATGTTGTCAGTGTTTCATAATGTAGCCATTCTGGTGAACGTCTGGTGCTTTCTCATTGTGTTTTTAATGTGCATTTCTATGCTGACTAATAATATTAAAACTCTCTTCATAGGTATATTGATATATTTATTTTTTGAAGGGCATGTTCAAATCCATTTTTTAAAGTTTTGAATGGGTTATATTTTTATTTTATAAAATTGTGAGAATTCTACATATATATATTCTGGATATCAGTCATTCATCAATCTGTATACTACATTTTTATGCTCTTAATGGAATCTTTTGAAGAAGAGAAGTTTTTCATTTTGATGAAGTTTGATTTATCAATGTTTTTTATGGTTTCTGCATTTTGTCTTATCTGTAAGACTTTTACTATTATAAGTTAGAAAGATTTACTTCTAAACATTCATCATATTAATGATAATATTCATGTCTATAATCTACTTGAAGTTTTTTGTATTGCTTTGTTTTGTTTTTGTTTTGTTTTGTATATGATGTGAATTAAAAGTTAAGATTTGTTTTTTTCCATAGGAACATTCAATAGTTTGAGCAGTATTTGTCAAAAAATAATATACTTTCTTTATTTAAATGTTTCGGCAATTTTTGGAAAACTACTTTACCATATATGTGTATGTCTCTGTCCTATTCCAATTTCTGTATCTATGGTTATGGAAATGTCACATAATTTTATTCTAATTTAAGTACAAATCTTGAAGTCAGGCAGTGTTAAGTCTAGAAGTTTTGTTCATTTAAAAAATTTTTTAGCAATCTTTGTCTTTAATTTCTAATATAAAATTTTAAATTAGTTTGTCAACTTCTACAAAAAGCCCTGCTGAGACCTTAATTGAGATTGCATCAAAAGTACAGATAAATTTGGGATTAACATCTTAGCAGTATTGAGTTTTTCCACCCATTAATGTCGTAAATCTCTATTTAAAATACTTTAATCTTTCATAAATGTTTTATAGTTTTTGATGTAGGGGTCTTCTACATGCTCAATTAAATGAATTCCAAAGTATTTAAAATTTTATATGTTACTGCAAAATGGCTTTATTTTTAATTCCAAAAGAAGTTTGTACTAGTATATAGAAATACTTCCTGTACTCAAGCTGACTTTGTATCCTGCTGTTTGATCAAATTCTTTAAAAGTTCTAGTCACTTTTAAAACATATTTCTTCTTTTATTGCATGGGTTAAGACCAGTGACACAAAGCTGAATAGAAGTGGTAAGAACACACAGTTTGTATTTGTTACAAACCTCATAAAACATTATTATTTTTGCTTTAAAATTAATTATATTTAAAACTGAGTCAATAAATTTTTTTTTATTTAACCTTTCTGTGCTTTTCACTCCTTTTTATAGTTCTATTTGCCCATCAGAAACTACCTTTAACAATTCTTGCAAAGCATGTTTGCTGGTGGCAAATTTTCATGGTTTTTACTGAAAGAAGTCTTTGTTTTCTTCATAAGATATAGAACTTTAAGTTAATTTTTGTTTTCTTTCAGGACTTTAAATATACTACTGTGCTCTCCTCTGGGTTCCATAATTTTGCATTCTTATTTTTGTTCTTCTGTTAGTAATGGTCTTTTTGCCTTTATTGTTTTTAATTTTTTTTTTTTCTTCATCATTGGTTTTTAACAATTTGACTGTGATATGCCTTGGTGTAGTTCTCTTTGCACAGCCCCTCCCCACCTTTTTTTTTTTTTTAATTTGTGGATTTATTACTTTCATCAAATTTGAAAATAATTAAGCAATTATTTTCTACATCATTTTTGTCATTCTTCCTCTTTAATTCACATTTTTGAATTTTAACTGCCATGCTTGTTTTTGCTCTGTGGAATACTGAGGCTCTCTTTATTTTTTTCAATCTTTTTGCTCTTTGTGCTTTGGTTTAGACAGTTTATTCTGTCTTTTAATTCACTGATTTATTTTCTAGTGTCAAGTCAAACTGATGAATATTTTATTTTATTGTGTCTACATATTTTTAAAATTCATTGAATATGTTTATAAAATTTGTGCTAGCCAGTTAAGAGTTCTTGTCATCTATTTTCATCATTTCTTACCATACTGAGTCTCTGTTGTTGTTGACCGTTTTTTCCTGGTCATATGTCACTTTTTTCTGACTATTTTCATATTTAATAAGTTTTGATTGTCTGCCAAACATTGTGAATAGCACGTTTCTCATTGCTGAGGGCTGAATCTTGTTGTTTTCCTTGAAAAATGTTGACTGTAGTTTGATACAGTGCTTAATTTATTTGTGAATCAACTTGATAGTTTTTAAGCTTTTAGAGTAGTTGTTACTGTAAAGCTAAGTGTGACCTTATTAGGGTCTTCGTATTCACTGAATTCTCATTCAAGCTGGGGGGATATTTAATGATCCCTAGCCTTGTATGAGCTTTGAAATTTTTTAAGCTTACATCTCTCAGGATCTTTTTCTGGCAGTTGCTCTTGTCACATGGCTTTATGTAATTTCATCCTGTACCTGGGCAGGTACTACTAAGCCTAGACCCCAAGAATCCTCTAGACTGATATTTGGATCTTCTAGACTTAGCTTTGGAAAATTTGCTTTGCTTAGCTCTCTCTTCTTCAAATACTTTCCTGATAATTCTAGCCATCTCAGTATCCCTGAGTTCTAATCTCTGTCTCCACAACTCAGTGGATTCCCTAGACGTAGCTTGCATATTGGCCCAAAAATTTCCTCCAGAAGGAAGTCTGGATGATCATAGGCCACATCTTATTGGTTTTCCTTCTCAAGTGTCATAATCTCGACTGCTTGTGTGTCCAGTATCTGAGAAAAAAATTGCTTCATATACTTTGTCTGTATATTTTGTCCGCTAATTTCGAGTGGGGGTGGGGGGAATCCTATAGCAGTCACTCCCTCATAGATCAAAGTAGGAATCCCTCAATCTAGTCCTGAATTTACCACAGGGAGAGGTTTTTGAACCCACTAGGATTTAGCATCGACACTGGTAGAGTATGATTTATGGCTTTAATGTTTCCATCCTGTCCTGACATGCTGTCTGTATAACTCCTTTACACGGCTCAATGCACAGACAGAACAGAAATGTGATGAGTGATGTAGCAGAGTTACTATCAACTTGATTTTCAAATAGAGACATTCCACATGGCATGGGGAGAGGGGAGAGGCTGCTAGAGAAAGCAGGAGGCCACGAGGCAGTTACTTCCTGCATATGAATAAGGAAGGCAGTGCTGAAGTTCCTGACAATTTGGAGAGGAATTCATTGTAATTCATAGGTATAAACTTAATGACATTCAAATGCTGGTTATGTTTACCAACCCCATTACTCTAAGACTTCTCCCAAAATATTAAGGGAGTCTTATAAACTATGCTTTTGTTATGTTCTGTTCTCAACTTGACAACCAACATTACTTCACATTATACATCCATGCACCCTTGGCATATACAATCATGATCAGAATATGGACAGATTACGAGGAAGAGTGAAACCTGCTCCTAGTTTTGCTCAAAACTAGCTATTAACGCAGGCAGGCCAGTTCACTTTTTAGCACTCAGTTTCTCCAGCTGTGTAAAATACATACAATTATTTTCCTTAACTAACTTTAAATGTTTTAAGTTAATAAACAACAAGACTAAGTCATTCCTATAAGCTGTAAAGAGACGTGTAAAATGCAATATTAGAAATATGGTAATGTAAGTATATGGTGTTTTAAAATCTGTATGTCTAATCTGTTAATAGTTATTCCAGTTTGGAATGTTTCTCTTTCTCTCAAAAAGTGTATCTGCAAACTCAGGATACATAGCTGTGTTTCCTAAAATTGTCATATTGAGATGCTGAGTCTAAAACTTGACAGTGTAACTGGAACACAAAAGCATACATACATGTGTCTGTGTGTATATGTGTATTGCATGTGTGTTAGAGTGTGTGTGTGCACGTGTATTTCCTGAACCAGACTAGCTGAGTTGCCAAGAAAAAAAAAAAATTATGAAAATCAGCAAATTTTCTAAAAATAGTAAAATTATTGGGTAAAAATTAAGTTAAAATATATTTACAGCTAATTTAAAAGTAGAGCTACTTGCTTAGAAAGAGATCTGTTCCAATAGAAATACCCTGGGGAAATGAGTTGATTTTTAGCTACTTTGATTTCCCATGAGTTTTATAGGAGGAAAAAAGTAAAACTTCAACTATCAGTATTCACTTAAGATTTGGAGCACAAATGTTGCTATTTTTCCAATACATGAATATATTACAGTGAGGACAAGAGAGGACCCTCCCCACCCCCCGGAGTCTCACGCATATGGCCACTGCATTGTGGAGAGTATAGTCCACAAGACGTGACAGGTAGTGGTAATGCAGTTGTCAACAGAACTGAATCAGATGCCAATTCTGCCAATTAATCTTGTGATTGTGCTCTGGATAGCCCCTGCTTCTGGATCAATATCATGGTCTGCAAATTAGAAAAGATATTCCAGATAGTCCAAGCACTGATCCTGTTTAAGATTCTGCTATACCCAAGCCAGACATTATAGGGGAGTCCTAAGAAAATATTCCAAAAATCTACTCCAGGACACCTAGTATTCTGAAGTATTAGGGGTTTTTTTTTTTTGTCTGGGTTTAACACCAATGATGCAGACTTCTTTGAAGCTTAGTTTATACGAGAAATGCCCAAACAGTACTACTTTAGTGTGTAAATGTTAATCAGACCCTTTTGCTTCCTAACAAATAATACAGAGTGACACAAATACAATGGGATGTCTGGGTTATCAAAATCTTGCAATATTGTGCCTCTCTATATACCAACCCCAAAATGCTAGGTTTATATATCACTGGAATTGCATTCACAGGGTTGGTCTTAACTGACTCTCTTATAACTCTTAAGTAGGTTCTCTCATTGGGGAACATGTGGTTTGGATAGGGGTTGCCCTTGACAGAAGAGCTGTCAGGGAACAGAGTATATTAGGGTAATTGTCAAGATAGAACAAGGTGAAGCTGCTTCTGGGATCAGATCAGTAAGGGCTCGCAGTATTGAGGGCAGCACTAAATTGATGCTTTACTAAAAGGTAAGGAAGAATCGATGGAACCTGGGTCCTGGGCAGTTATGATTAGATATCAGTTACATAGAGTATTTCAGTAAACTTATTTTGTAAATTTCTTACCATTAGACTGTGACTCAAATTCACATGTCTAAATTATGGTAGGTTATTAAAAATATATCTGTTGAATTAAAAAAGTAGCAGGCTTGCTGTTAGTCTAAAAACTATACTCCATAGGTATAACCCCGCTCACCTAAGAAAAGGGGAGTTTCCTGTTGATTTTTACATTTGGAATACTTAGTAGTTTGTCACACTGAATGTAACTGAGTAACTAAAGGGAGTCAAGTTCTCTAGGTAATAACAGGTAACAAGAAAATCTTCAAGGGACATTTAACATCAGACTGTCTCACATCACCCCTACAGCCACACGCTGGTCTATGGCATCACTGTGGCCATGACACTACACTGCAGTGGCCCCCAACACTCTCTCCCATCATTTGCACAGCAGCCAGAGTCATCCAGTTAAAAGAGAAATCAGATTATGGGGCTCCCCTTCCCAAAGCTCTACGACGGCTTCCCTCTGCACTCCAATGAAGAGCTAACAGCCTAAAGGCCGTGCAGAACCTGCCTGTCAGCTCCTCTGACCTCCCTGCATCTTCTCTCTGCTTGCCCACTCTGTTCCAACACAGGTCTGCCCCGCTTGCCGGCCCTTAAGCAGACCAGACATATGTCATCACTGACACCTGGCCTCACCTCTGCCTGCAGTGCTCTTCCACCAAATCACTTCATGTTTCATTCATCCCTGTGGGGTCTTAATTAGCCCCACTGAAGCGTTCTCTGACCACCCATTCAGAATTGCCATGTTCCCAGCGCTCCTGATCCTTTCGTGCTTAATTTTTTTTCCTATTGCTCTCTAATTGCCTTCTAAAACATATATTTTACTCAATTTTCTAAATTACTGGTCTCTCTTCCTCCCCAATAGACTGTAAACTGCATAAGAACATGAATTTTTGTCTTTTTTATTCAGTGGAGGCCCTAATACTAGCAAAGTGACTAGCCTATGAATGATACATGATGCCTATATATTGAATAAATAGATCAATGGAAGGGAAAAAAAAGAAGGAGCAGCAGGAGGCAGAAGTGAAGAACAGCAATTGCCTGGAAGTAGCATTTTGAATTACTCTAAGAGGAGTACGCTTTGCCTGGGGACATAAATTGAAACTCTTATTGGGCCAGCGCCCTGTGAAGGCGCAGCCAGCTCCTCAAGCCAGAGGTTAAGTACTTGCTGGAGATCACGCTGTGATTTAGTGGGAGCTGGGCCGAGAGCCAGCACGCATGCTCTGTAACCACCATGCCTCCCGGTGCATCCACCTGCCCCCCCCCACCCCCCCCCACCCCCCCCCCCCCCCGGTGCACTGGCTTAATAATGAATAATCTTTAGCCAGCTTCTGAGGTTTTTTTTTTTTCCCCCATTGATCCTGAGTTTGCATTATAGAGGCAAAAAGTTAAAGAAATTTAGGTTACAGAGGTGAAGGCGTATAAAGTAACAGGTAAGGCAAAATCTTCTAGGTACACATTTAACTCTTTGTTTCTTATGATTAAAGGGGCATTTCGATGCCCCCTCTTTATTAGTAACTGCATTCAGTAGCATGTTGTCAGACTGTTCAGCTATGACAGAGCATGTGCTCACAATTCTAAGGCCCTAAGGAGGATACCAAGTGCATTCATGACATGTTTCTTGGTCTTATTACCTCATTGATAAGATAAAAATTGAAAATGGAAAACCTGAAGAAAATGCCTTAATGTTTTTACACCCTGCCTGAAAAATATTATAGCATATAATATGTATTTTCTCAAACGTATTTTTAGCATGAATACTATTTTGCAAATGGGGTGGCACGGCAAACTCCATTTTCATGTTCTTTAAAGCGGAACGGGGGAAGAAAGTGAAAATAAAATAAAGTCATTTTAGAACCATCACTTATTGATTATGAAAGGGACCATGGAATCCCCCTCTCCTCCCACCAACACTCCATTTTAGAAGTGCAGAAATACAAACATGTAAAAACAACTCATCTATTATCACACATGATATGACCAAACTGGTGTAGGAACCCAAATCATGGGATTCTCAATTTGGAACCATTTCCCTGTCTTGTGCTATTTTCATACACTAAGCTGCATTTATCAAAAAATCTATTTTCAATGTTACATTAACATAAAATCCAGAAGCGCCATAGAGAAGAGCTAAAAATGTCATGCCGTAAAAGAGGCTACATTAGTTAGGAGAACACATCCAGGTTGAATCCAGAAACTCTCCTTCTCTCATTAACCATATTGCTGCCAAACCTAGAGTTGACGATAATCACAAACATTGATGTTTCATTGGAGGTAATTTAATTTAAACATCCCCATGAAGGCTAACTTGAGTGGGTCTGAAATCAATGAGAGTGTTGGTCCTCCCAAGAAGTAGTACTGCATCACTGGCATTTTGCCAACAAGGATTTGAATCTAGATGTCTGACTCCAAAGCTCAACCCCTATTGAGAGAATACACTAAAGAATGGGGAGACCTATTAAAAAGCCCAAAAGGCTAGAATCACCGAGTGTATCCTTCACCATTTCGGTGAGGTCCTACTTTTATAGAGGCTTCCACAGGCAGGCAGGTAACTGGAGTAGCCAGCATATATTGAATATTAAGTTCTCAACGAATGTTTGTTCAATTGAATTATAATTATGGTATAATGGCAGATGAAGTGCTTCCCAGGCAAGATGAAGCTAAAAGAGTTCATCATCACCAAACCATTATTCTATGAAATGTCAAAGGGACTTACTGCAGAAAAAGAAGATCAAAGATATGAACACTAAAATGACAACAAACTCACAACTATCAACAACTGAATCTAAAAGATAGAAACAAAATCCAAATAAACAAACCAGAACAGGAACAGAATCATAAGTATGGGGATCATTTGGAGGGTTATCAGCTGGGAGGGGGGAGGGGGAGAAATGGGGAAGTGGTGCAGGGATTAAGAAGCATAATTGGTTGGTACAAAATAGACAGGGGTAAGTTAAGAATAATGTAGGAAAGAGTGAAGCCAAAGAACTTATATTTATGACCCATGAACATGAACTAAGGGGGGTGGGATTGCTGAGGGGAGGCGGGTACTGGGCAGAGGGGAGCAAAGGGGAAAAAAATTGGAACTATTTTAACATAATCAATTAAAAAAACTGAATTATAATTATGGTATAATTAACTACCATCATGATTTTTTATAACATTATAATAAATTATAATCTTAAATAGCTTTCACATGATCTCAGAATATTATCTTTAGAACATAAAATGTACTCTTAATGTTACTTATTTGCATATTTGTCTATCTTATTAAATTGAAGACTCTTGACGAGAGCCAGAAGGTCTTACTTCTCTCTCTAAGCCTGGTACTAGGTATTCAATCATGTAGCAAACATCTAAGGGATAAATGGGCTCATAACTTCAAGAGAGATTCAGGGCAAATATTAATTTTAGAAAACTGAGGATCAGAGTGATTAGTTTTCTGCCAAGCTAGTTAGTGATGAAGCTGATATTTGAATTAGAGTTTTCATTAATTAATATAATCTATTATTGACATTCCATATTCCACAGTACCTTACATTACCTCTCTAATTGAAATGAGAGCATTTCTTGCTCTTTTCCTTACCTGGCCATTCCAACTTCCAGTCACCTGGATCATTTTTAAAATATGCCTGGACACTGTGTAGCATTTAATTCCTTCTCTGTCCTCTTTCCATGTCTCCCAGGTCAAAGATTTCGCAAAGCTCCTGTAATTGTCACATAAGTAAAATCACATTGCTCATAATTACCAGGGACAATTCTGTGTAATTAGATGTTAACTGTAGTGTCTCCTCTCCTTTATGACTGCAAATACATACCTGTTTCTGTCTCAATCGAGGAAAAAGCTTGGTGGGGAAAAGTAACTGCTTTGTTGCTCTCTATGTAATTAACTACCATTAAAAGCCGCTAATTAGACCATAAGTTTTAAATAAGTTGCCCTAATTATCTTTGGTACATGGTGCATTGAGTCGGGAGGGCAAGTCCTTCAGAGCCAAAAAAACTTGGCTTTGTCACTAAGAAAATGAACAGGGCTGTTGGGTTTCTTTCTTTCTTTTCTTCCCCATTCATAAATGGGATAATATGAACACAGGGTAGGTAATGGATAGAGGTGTGGGGAAGAATTGTGGGTTAAATATGTGTACCCGGGCAAAACCAACCAGGCAATAGCTCATCTGTCTCTCTTGAAACTGCTCACTTGTGTGCAAGATGGATAACAAGCTTTGTCTTGGGGAAGATCCTGCCACATACTAGGTGCGTACAAGGTGTTGACTAAACGGTGGGCTGAATAAATGAGTGAATAGAAAAATAGATTAGAGAGACAATACAGCATGATAGTTAAGAACCTCAGTTTTGAAATGAAAACAATTTATAGATTAGAATTCTGGCTCAAATTATTACTAGCTTAGTTAGGGAAACTTTCTGATACTATGCCTTCCCATTTTTAGTTGGGGCCGGCGGGGTAATGATTCTTACAACCCAAGGTGCTATGAATTAATAATAATTTCCACATATGAAGTGCTCAATAAATCTTAGCAGTGATGATGATGATGATGATGATGATCATGATGATAAAGAGGGTTAAATAAAATGTGCAGTTTAGAAGTTTTCTGGTGAGCCCCATTACTGAAGCTATTATGTGCTTCTTTTTAACTTGTCCAACATACCACAAGGCCTATCCTAACACGATCACAAGGTCAGCATTCATTCATAAGCAGAAAAGAGCATTTCTGAACATTTTCAGGCCCTTGGTTAGTCCTGGAGTGCATCATCTCAGGAATCCATCGGTGTCTAAAAGTAACACCATTTGCTCTATAAAAAAAAGCCTTTACGAAGTACAAGGTAGAAGGAAGCCCAGGAGGACTTCACAGACTAGGTAACATCAATGAGCCATTTATTGAGTCATTTCTATCTTAATAAAAATATTTAATGTGTGGCCATGGTCAAGAGGAGCCATAATAACAATAATGAGAAGAGTTAGAACAATAGCTACTATCATTAATTGAGCAAGTGTTATTTCCCAGAATCTAAGTGCCTATGTATGTTAGTTGTTTAATAATTATAACAAGCCTTTAAGTAGACACAAGAAAATGGAGGTTCACAGAGGTTTTATCACGTCCCATGTTTGCATGCGAAAGTTTGCAAATGGCAAAACCAACATTCAAACCTGAGATTTTCCTTACAAAACTGGAGTTCTTAAACCTTGCACAATTACTGCCATGGTTAGTAAGGAAAAGAATTGGGGTTTCCTTTATTTTTTATCTGAAAATCAGGAGAGTCACATGTTCCTCTGTGTATTTTCCCCTCAGCTTCTCCCTCTAGGCAGCAATTTCTTAGACCCATGAAAGTCAGTGGTCAGTGAAGGACTAGATGGCCTCTCAGGAGCCTTCCAACTGCACAATTTTCTACTTGATTTTTCCTACTCTTTGAAATATTGTGTGAGCACACCAAGCCTTTCCATGCATTTCAGGTTTCTTCAAAGCCAAGGCAAATCTTACACTTTCAAACACACCTGGCATACAGCCAAATGGAAAAGGTGTCTGTCTCTGTCCATCTGTTTATCTCTATCTAGCTAGCTATATAGACATACATATATATGAGTATATATGTTTGCATGCACATATGTATGCTTATATATATACAGTGTTTCCTCATTTATCATGAGTATTATGTTCTAGACACCCCACCGTGAAGTAGGAACCTTACACTTATTCTACACTCTTAAACCTACGTAACTTTAACAACATATGTATACAGTACCACAAAATCCTGTGATAGAGCAAAAAATCCGTGATAAGTAATTAAACGTAATATTATAAAAAAATCCCATGATACAGCGAGGCTGCGATAAGTGAACTGCGATATAGAGAGGGACTACTGTACATGCATAAAAACATACATGTAAGTACACATGCATATATACATATAAAGAAGTTTTACTATATAATTTAGGAAACACACACACACACACACACACACACACACACATTTGTAAATATTTGGTTGGCCAAAAAGTTCATTTGTTTTTTTTTCCATAAGATGGTTCTAGGAGTGCTTAGTTGTCTTTAACTTTGTTTGAAACAATTTTGTTAGATTGTATTGTGACAGCTGTCATATCAGCATGCATTAAAAAAAAGAACTTTTCAAAATTTGTGTAGTCATTTTAATATTGAAGATGGAAGGAAATGCACAACATTTTTGGCATATTGTACTTTATTATTTCAAGAAAAATAAAAACACAACTGAAATGCAAAAAAAAATTGTGCAGTGTTTGGAGGAGGTGCTGTGACTGACTGATCAAATGTGTCAAAAGTGGTTTGCGAAGTGTCATGCTGGAGATTTCTCACTGGATGATGCTCCACGTTCAGGTAGACCAGTGGAAGTTGACAGCGATCAAATCAAGACATTGAGAACAATCAATGTTACACCATGCAGGAGATAGTTGACATACTCAAAATATCCATATCAATAAAGTTATTGGTGAAAATGAATAATGCATCTCCTATTTTATGGAAAAAAAATATGATCTTTTTGGCCAACCCAATATGTATTAAAAAACTGTATCTCCATCAATTTCAAAATCAGTCACAGCACACAACATATATAATATTTTCCTTTCTAAACTCTCAAACTAAATGTTATCTTTCTCTGCGCATTCAGAATTTCTTCTGCTAACGATGCAGATATTTTTTCATAAATGCCATGTGACCTTTTTAAGTTTATTCAGCATTGACAAAGGAAGAGCTATAGAGCCCCAGTTATTTTTCAAGATGAGTGTGCATTGTCCTTGACGTTGTTCTCGGTCCACTTGGGTTTTGTATATTTCATATAGCAGACCTGTAGTTGAAATTTAGGTTTATATGCACAACCCCTAGAGCATTGCCCAGGATTAAATAGGTTTGCATCTACTTCAGCCGTACAGAGATGAAAGGGTGTCTTCTGTTCTCTTCACTGACCGGCACGCTAATATTCCAAAGGGATGGAGAGCATTGGAAACTTGCAGTCATCAGCATTGGCTCTTGGCAGAGCTCGTGCCCAATGCTATTTCTATTTACATCTAGTGTGACCATGGCTGCCTCAGCTTGGGCTCCATACGACTGTTCAGTTCAAATATTCAGTAGAGACTAGGTAGGATCTCTGAGACTCTATTTGCATCTCCCATGGGACATAAAGTAATTGCCTCGGATGGGTTCAGATATCTATTCCCAGCCCTGCGGTATTTCTGTACTTGTTTAATTCCTTCCCCTTGAGTGTAAGCTAGACCTAGTTCTTGCTCCTGATAAATAGCCCAATGGCCAGGTATTATTGTACATCTGAGCACTGTTAATTTGGCATGTATTAGTTTTTTTGCAAAGGAATCCTAGGAAAAACAAGGGTTGTTTTCTTTGTTTTTCTCAGAAGATTAGTTTTAAAACCTAGTTATATATTGAAATTTTGTTTACTCATTTATTCAACAAATATGTAATAAGCTTAAACTATGAGTAAGGCAATGAGCTAAGTGCCAATGATTTACAGAGGAAAGGCACAGCTTCTACTTTTAATATATAATTAGAGTGCCCTGCATTAAGTTGTGATTAGTGTGTGCCCATGTTTCCAGGCGAGGAGGTCCAGAAGAGTCAATCTGACCAAGTGTGGGGCATGGGCAGGAAAGGTTTTATGAAGGAAATAAATACTAAACTAATCCTTAAATGACAACAACAACAAATTAGCTACTCAGACAGCGAAAGTTGTAGGGAAGAAATTTCAGGCTGTGGGAGAAGCATCTGCAAAAGGTATTAGCTGACTGTTGGCTTTAAAAATATTGACCTCAGCCAGTCAGAACATAGGAAACTAGTTGAAATAGAGTCCAGCATCAACTTTTCTGATACAGGTATCTATTAGATTCTCAGTGTTCTTAAAACTATGAGTGATCAGATTAGTCACCTAATGATAAAAGAGGAATTCTGAAATAAGATGGAGCTTTTGGATTGCTTTCTTTCCTTTTGGTTTGGGCTAAACATATAAAACTGCTCTAAACTTCAAATACAAGGGAATATCGGTGACTTGTAAAAATGTAAATAACTAAAAGGTTCTTTGTTGAAAAAAAATCCTAAGACTTGTTGAGGACCTACCTATTGCCCTCCAAAGATTACCTTGTCATTTCTGTCCAGCATGAGGCAGCGGGTGGTTTCTAGTTCCCCAGTTTTCCTGTCCCTTAGGGACTTGGAGCAAAACTGCAGGGATATTTGCAATGGTCTCTCTGTCTCTCTATTCTTTTCAAACTTTGAATGACAAGCCAAGCGGAGAAATTGAATTTTTCACTTCTCTAAACACGTTTGGCCCCTAGGAATACTGGAAAAGGTCAAGAATTTTGAAGCACGTTCTTCACCAGGATACAAGATCAAAACCTCTTTTTTAAAAGGTTGTTTGAGGCCCAATGAGACAGTGAGTTGTGATGGAGAATATAAACCGCGGTTTGTGTCCTGCGTGGTGGCCTATGTTCCTCTTGGCAGGTTTGCTCTGGAGACAGTTTCTCCGGAGGGATTTCTCATTAAGGAAACTGCAGGAGGGAAGAGAAGGTTTCACATAAAATGGGAAGCATAGGGGTGAAGACTTGTTTTTTCTTATTTCCCTCCCCATTTAAAATTTTTACTTCACTATCTTTTTTCTTTCTTCTTTTTGTTTAGTCATCTTTTTCCACCAGCTCCTTTTCTTTTCCTTCCCTTTTAATTTTTGTAATCAATGTCATAATCACCTTTTTTTGTTTTCCTCTGTTGGCCCGCACGGTGCGCATCCTCTAAATAGAATATCACGAGGGGCTTCACCTCTCGTCTTCATTCCCTTGCGTATTCCCCTCCCCTGGAGTGTGTCCTGGGCGTATTGACTCACTTCTAATTAGCAGATTATGAAAAGTCAGGGGCTGTCCCTTCTAACTTGAGGTTATGACAAGAATATGAGTTCTATCTTGCTTGTCCTCATCTCCCTGTGGGGGTCCTCTGTCTGCTTGTGAAGAGGCCCATGTGTCAAGGAGCTGATATCTGTAGCCTGCCACTGGAGTCCCGAGGTCCTGCAGCAGCCACATAAGTGAGCTTGGAAGAAGATCCTTCTCCACTTGAGTCTTGAGATAATTGATGTCTTCCTTCTCTTTGCATTGGGATTGCAGCCGCATGAGAAACCTTTGTGCCTGAAGACCTAGCTAAACCCACCTGGATTCCTGACCCACGGCATCTGACACACTGTTTATTATTTTCAAACACTAAGTTTTGGGGTAATCTGTTATAGATCAATAGAGAATTGATGCAACCTATATCCTTCATGGTCCTCCTCTTTATCGACTCCTTTTATTGAATCTCTTTCTATTTTTCCTTCATTTTTTCCTCTTAGTTCTGAAGTACACAGATTTCAAATTTGTATGTGATACTGAAAACTATAGAAATCAGAATATTTTACTCTCAGTAGCCATCAATCCAAATCATGTATCTGCTAACATAATCTGCATAATGGAAAGCTCAGCATCTGTGGCCTTTCTTTAATTGTAATCTTTGGTAAATTTTTATTCCTTCATTTCAGTAAAAGTATTTAATGGGTAGCTGCTATCTTTTCATACATTGTATCAGCTGTCCTGTGAAACAGGCACATGAATATGCCTCCTGCCATCAAAAATATTGTCATTTGGGATTAAATAAAATTGTAGAAAATGAAGCATGCCACAAAAGTGATACGCTCAGGGGTCTTTATGGATTAAAAGGAGAGAGGTCACTTTTTATTTGGAGAACCAGGAAAGGAAGCACTTTGTGCTGAATGTTGAAAGATAAACTGGATTTGCATATGCCTATTCAATCTGTGAATTTCACCCCCCCCACCCCCCCATTGAGAGCCCATCTGTCTTACACTGCTCATAGGAGCAAGTCCTGCTTAACACACAGGACCCAATCTGGATTCTACTTTCGGTGGGCCACCCGCCACAATCTGTCTAGGTAGTTGGTTGTTTACCTATTCAGCGTTTCCCCGGTGCTCCTTAACTTTGTCTGCTCCCGTGTTTCTCAAGTCACTGCTTATTCGGTTCTTCTATTCATTAAGGGAAGAAATGTAGTTTGAGAGGAAAGGAACAATTTACTGTTTTTCAGGCTAAGATGGTGGAGGTGAGAATGTGGTAGGACTTCATGCAATGTTAGACCATCAAAAAGTTATTATTGAAAAAAAAAAAAAAAGGGGAAAAGATGGTTGTTGAGAAAAAGTAATTTCTGACCATAAACCATTTCCATCATTTATTTCCAAGATGGGAAAGTGGGATGGTTTTCATTTCCCATTATTTTCCTTTCCTAGGGACTTGGAACAAAATTGTGGGGATATTTGAAATGTGTCATGCAGTATTGTGCTTAGTCCTGATTCTCCACTGAACTTTGTAATATTTATGTTTCTTTGGAAAATTATGAAGGTGGGAATGGGGGCTTGGAGTTATCCTCTCATTTTGTTTGGGAAATTAACAATTCTAGAAATTATTAAAAATACTTTATTCATGCTATTTGGCTTTATTCTTCTAAATTGTATTTTCAATGAGAAACACAAGATTAAATAAATAAACTTGAGTCATGCCATTACCAGGCATTACTTTTATTATTTTTTTACACAGTACACATCGTAATTTTTATTTTTACTTTAAAGCTTTATCACAGCTTTATTGAGATGCCATTGACATATAACATTGTGTAAGTTTAAGGTGTATAGCATGTTGATTTGTTACATTTATATATTACAAAATACTTGTAAGTGCCACTGGTCAAGTCATTTAAAAGATATCTCAGCTTTCAGTATTAACTGTGAAAAATCATTGGAAAGCTTTAAAAATACTCAGGTTGTTCACAGAATAATTTACATCCCTGAAAATTTATTATGAAAAATTGTTTACAATAAGTGGATATGTTAGAAACAGCCTAAATAATCCACATTAAGATAATGGTATTTTATATTGTGATACAACAACCCAATAGAATCTTTCACAGCCATTAAAATGGTAATTAGGAAGACTTAAATATGAATGTTAAAATGTTTATAATGTGATATTAATAAAAAAAGAGAATGCTAAATTATATGTAAACCATGATTAAAATATGCAGTTCATATTTGTTTATGAATAAACAAAAATAAAGCATCATAAGAAATAAATCAACTACTGTGTTAGGAAAAATACACAGCGTTTGCATAGTTTCTCAACCTGGGATGTGGTGTCTTGTGCATTACAGACTGTTTATCAGCATCCCTGACTCCTGTCCATCAGGTGCAAGTACACTGTCTCTAGTTCTAACAACCAAATATGTCTTCCAGTCATTGCCCAATATCCCCTGGTGGGAGAGAGGGGATGCAAAATCACCCCTGGTTAAGAACCCCTGTTTTAATAAAATATTGTATTATTTTATTATTTTTAATTTCTCTTTCTATTACTTTTCTATTAAAATTGTCCTATTTTTCACCCCATTGCTCTCCACTGCCCCACTCACCCCCCCACTCCCACAGCCAATCCTCACCCGATTGTCCATGTACATGGGTGGGTCATTTATACTAGTTCCTTGACTAGACCCTTCCCCTTCTTTCCCTCTTCTCCCCCTCGCTCCTCCCCTCTGGTCACTGTCAGTCTGTTCCTTGTTTGCATCAAACTAAAAAAATATTGTATTATTTTAAAAGTAGTTAAAATAAAATATTGTATTATTTAAAAAGTATTTTTTAAAAAAATTATATCCATAAGTAAAATGTGAGAGTCATCTTTACCCTTGACCTAGCATTCTCTTCAGCAACTTAACCCAGAGAATAGTTGAAATCAGCAATGTTCTGGTGAGAACAGACAAAGGAGTCAAGCATTAATGCGTGGTGACCTGCATGGGAATGTCAGCAAACCACACCATCCCCTGCGTTCTTGCTAAATGGGGGAAGGAAATCAGTGTGTGTTATATAAGATTATCTTCTACTGACAGTGCAGAGTATTTTTATCCTGGTGAAAGTTGCCTCTGGGCTCTGAAACCTTCTGTCAGGGAGTAAAGAAAACTAATTGCAGTGAAATATCTTTTCAGGCAACCTGCCCATCACCAAATTCTATACGTAGGGGCAATGCATACTTCATTTAGAAGAGCTTTCAACAGAACTCAAACCCCAAAGGAATATTTTTAGGGACAGGGAAACTTCTCCCCATTATAGGAACTTCAGTTCAGCTCAGAAAATGTTACAATTTCAAGACACTATTAAGGAGTCCTCCATCACCTGGCTTGACCCCTTATTTTGTACTTAGGATAACTGGAAACCAGAGAAGTTAAGTCACTTGCCAGTTCCATACCTAATTAATTGTACAGCATAATATTAAGCTCATGTCAGCCTGAAGTTTCTGATCCTTTAGGCAAATTATGTCTTTAAAAGAACATTTCCTATCTCTGCAACTGTAAATCACTGAAAAAGAATTTATTTCTAGATGATGGATGATGATGTCTTCCATGGTGTTTGACATATGTGCTGGTCCTTAAATAGAATTTAAAATTCAAACATTCAGTGAATAGTCATTTATCAGGCTCTCCGTGCAAATTTCTATGCCACACAGTGGGTTTGTAAGATTAGAACAAGCATGTTTCATACTTTTTCTGCTATTATCATATCACCACATGTGCTGCTGTACACATGAAAGACACCCAGTCAGTGCTGGCTAGGGATCTAGAACAGAGTTAGCTTGGGTCTGGTTTCCGGAGGCTCTGCATCTGTACTGCTAAGAACTTTTCCTCCATTCCTCCTCTTCAGACAACCTTTCCAGCTTCCCACATCATCATGGATAAGTGTGTGTGTGTTAATGTAAATTTAATAATCTGTTCCAAAAAAAAAAAAAAAATAGCAGAAGCTTATTTAAGAAGTATAACAAGGAGCACTAACCCCAAAGTGTGAGCCTGACAATGTCTAAATACCAGAAATTCTTGAGTATTACTGGTGTTTTCACTGGATAAAGATTTGATGACAGGACTTGCATGGGGGTTTTTCCTACTTCCAGGGATCATTTGCATTGTGAAAGCTGCTCATAGGAAGCAGGTTTTTGAAGGTGTCCTGCCAGTAGCATCTTCCCACAGCACATCTGGAGTGGACAGATCTAAGTATCTGATTTGTTGGTATAGCCAAGAGGGATCAAAATCCCTTCTCATTGGAAAGACATGATACCAAATAGAGAACAAACAAACAGGTGGCATCCATGGGGCTCTATGGGGCTGAGAATCAGGAAATTCTGATGTTAATTCTGCTTCTGTAAATCCGTGTTGCAAGGTTCAACTTATAAATACTCCCAGTTTTCTCACTTGTTTATTAGGAATGGGAGCACTGTGTCCAGTATTTAATGTGCAAGAGAGAAGGTGTGGATTGTAAATTAGTGTGCTATGCTGCTCATTGGGATGAGTAGCCATAAGTACACTGCAAGTCATTAGTATCAGGTAATTTTAAAGAAAAATTTATATATATACACACACACACACACACACACATATACACACATATATACACACAGACACACATACATACAAACACACACACACATATACACACACATACAAACACACACACACATACACACACATACACACACACACACACACACATTTTTTTCTCTAAGATAAATGCAGCCAGGTCAAATAATTGTGTCTGCATAATGAAGATGCTATGATGTATGTGTCCTAGGTGAATACACCTTTATTTTAATCAGGAAACATAAACTAATTTTTAGGACTGGGGTAAATAACTGTATTTGAGAAAGGAAATAGTCAAAATAAATAAGAGGGATCCACAACCTCTTAGTTGGAATTTCTTAGTAGCAGAGCCTTCACTGAGGATGGTTGTACAAGCAGCTTCCTGGAGGACCCCTCTTAGGAAACACCTATAAGTGAGTCAGGAAAGCAGACAAGGGCGTGGGATACAGCTAAGCAAAGCTGTGGTTTCAGAGTCTAAATTCAACTTGACCCCAGGAGATCTCTGAGGTATGAATTGCATCACAGAGCTAGTTCCACCTTGAGGTAAGAGTGCTGGCTTTTAATCCATATCTATCAGTCCTTGTCTTCAGACCATCCTTGAAAAGGCTTCTTCAGGCAGACCGATTTCCATTGGCTGAGGGAAATTAATTGGTGAGTCATTGGCAGTCGCATCTTGGGAACAAGTGCACCTGGCAAGTAATAGGGATCCGGGTTTGACACAATTGTATTTATTACATATAATAAAGCAGGCTTCCTAGGGATGCTAATTGAGTTAAAACTAGCTGTGGCTCTCCAAAATAATATAAATTCCTGAAGGCCAAGGGGTTTCTCTGTTTTTCTCCCTGTTCTATCCCTAATACTTAGAAAATTATCCGGCTCATAAAATATGTTCAGCAAACGTGTATTGAATGAATGAAGGAATTCCTGACAAATATTTTCCTTCTATTCTAGCCTCTCTACTTTGGTGCATTCCTCCCCTGGGTTTCCTACTGACTGCAATGCTCTCTTTTCTCCTCTCATGTATGTTTTTCAAAATTTACCAGATAATCAAAGTGGTTCTCTGAAGCATTCTTTGACTACTCCAGCCCATAGGAAGTGATGAGTGTGTGTGTGAGAGAGAGAAATCACATGTGTATGTATAACACCACGTTTGTGGGTACATGTCTCCATGTGTCCTGGCAATTTAAAAACTCTAACTAAACATGCTTTTCCTGGTCCTACAATCACTACCTAATCCCCATTTCCTGAATTATCTCCATAATAATGTACATTTTACTCAGATTATCACTCAATACCCAGTTCACCATCACCCACACTTAATAATAATAATAATAATAATAATACAAAAAAAACAATAAATAGTATTGCTTGAGTACTTACTATGTGCCAAGCACTATACTAAACACATGATATACCTGTTTCATTTGATATAATGATAATCTCACAACACAGGAACTTTTATTATTTGTATTATCTGCATTAAGGGACCTGAGGTTAGCACGTTTAAGTAGCTTGCCCAAAGCCACACAGCTAGCAAGAGAAGAACTAGGATTTAAATATAATCAGCAGATGCTACAACCTTATCTTGGTCTCAAAGTTACAGTATATTACCACCTTGACTATTTCAACAGCTTGCTGATAAATCTCCCTTTTTCAATCCATTCCACACATGGCAGCCAGGACGCTCTTTACAAAGCATCAATCTGGTGATATCATTCCTCTGCTGAAAATTCGTTAGTGAATCTCCATTAATTTCACAATAAAGTCCAAAGCCTTTCATATAGTTTTATAAAACCCACCATGATTCTCCTCTTTAATACAACTCTATCCATGTTCCTTGTCCTTTCTTACCTTGCTCAGATCATTAAACTCCCTTCATATTCTTGAGGACATCTTCTCCCTCCCTTTTGGACCAAAATATCAGCTTAACGTAAAAAGGTTCTCTTCTCCTCCTGTTCTCCTCCGTTGAATAGATATCCTTCAAGAAATAGCTCTTGACCTCCCCAACCTATTTACTGTAGCTTTCCTTCCTCTTTGAGACCAGGGCCTGAACTATTCATTGTTTTATCTGGAAAGCAGGGGAAGGCACTAGACAAAGAACATGTATGAATGACCATGGACACAGACTAGAGTGTGGGCATGACTGTGGGAGTGAGGGGTGAGATGTGTGGAGGAAGGCAAAGGGGGAAAAACTGGGACAACTGTAATTGAATAACAATAAACCTAATTTAATTTAAAAAGAGCTTGGAATATGGTAAATGACATTTGCCTTCAGATGGAAAGAAAGAGTCAAGTCTAATGATGTAAAAATACTCTCTTCTATCTCTGCTCACTGTACACTTTGAGGACAATGACTATGCCAGATGAGACTCTCTACCTTCCATAATCCCTAGGACATTGCCTACTACATATAGGTTCTTAGTAACTGTTTATTAATTAATTTTTTTTTACCTGGACTTCAGCCACAGTCTTTACATTTTTCAGCCAGGAAAGCTAATGTTTGATTAATGGCTCTTACTTTAACGTAGATATAAAAGGATGGAGTTGCGGTGTTGACGGTCATCAACTTAGGGCTTCTCCTAAATGCACAGTCTCCACTGTAGTTTATCTCGAGTGTAACTGTACAGTGTCCATTTGAACCCCTCTAGCTTTGGCGAACTCACTATTGCCTAGGTGAGGCTACTCTGTCTTGACTACTCTGTCATGAGTTTTAGCATATTTTTTCTTATATTCAATCAATATTTTTTCCCTATCATATGGAACTTGTTGGACAGGAAACCCAGAATGCCATTAGTAATGCTGGCAAGCTGGCATTTTCCTTCCCTTCCCAGTCTGGGCTCTCTTCCCTGGAATTCTAACTGAGGGAACATTTGAAAAACCCTAAACTGGGGAGTGGGAAGGGGGCATGGAGAGAGTCTTAGTGCCTGGGTTGAAATCGTCCCTCAGAGCAATCATTGCCCGGTGTTCTTGGCTTTGGCCCAACCTGCCTGTGTGACACTTCAGTCTCCCTGACTCAGCCTTCTGTGACCAGACAAATGATTCACTCCTAGTGCATTTTTCTGCTCCTACTAAATAGGCCCTCTAACCATCACTGTATCTTTCAATTCCAGCTAACAGCTTGGACAGCAGTTTTTAAAAATGTTACTAAGCAGGCCTGCTCAGCCAGTGAAATCATGAAGAATCCTTTGTGAATTCTTTCCATATCGCTGGGCTCACAGGGATTGCTGCCTTTTCTAAACTCAAGGCAAAGCCCATTCCACATATTGTAATAATTTTCCATTGACAAATGGTTTACTCGCCTCTGCCATTTCTTGAATCTTAGCTAAAACTTATCATGTAATAACTATAAGCCAAACACTGTGCTAAATGCTTTGCACAAATGATCTCATTTCATTTTCACCCAAAGCCCTTTGAGATTGGTACTATTAGTATTCTCATTTTACAGAGGGGAAAAATGAGGTACAAAGAATTTAAATGGCTTGCCCAAAAGCACATAGAAAGTAAGTGGAAGAGAAGGATTTGACCCCAGAAATATTATTTCAGGGTCAAACAGCTTCCTTAACTCTCTATTCCCATCCTAGTGTTTAATGGATGGTATAAGCAGTTATTGACATTTAATTTATGTTGTGATCTTGATATATCTCAGCTCTCTGGGTCTTATTTTCTTCATAGTGAGAAGAACATGGCTAAGTTGAGTGTTTCTACAATTAATTACATATAACAACTGTGTTCTTTATTAAAATCATATTAGGCAGGAGGAGAAAGAAAGAGGGTGGGAACGAACAATTCCCTCCAATGGAGGATGTGAAGGAATTAGAAGGCCCATTGAGGGCCCTAGCTGGATGTTTTTTATGCTTCAATAATTAGAAATCCAAAGGATAACTCAGAAAACTGGTTCACACCTATCTGTTGGTGTCACCTATTTCTATTTCAGTGGTGACATTTTTTTTCTTTTAGTTTAGACACTTTCACACTCTAAATTTAGAAATAAAATGAGCACATTTCAAATTCTTAAATGTATTTGGAAAGTGAGAGAAGGTGAAAAGACAGCAAATAGTGCTCCCGTGTATGTATGTTATAACTTAACAGAAAACTCCGAAAGCATGGCCAGGATGAAGACTTGTGGTTGTCTACCCCAACAGTCATATTGCTCTTTTTTGACTGCCTCCTGAGGCAGAGATATGATGTTAGAACTCTAGCGGCCCTCTCAGTCCCTGAGAATGTGGACCCACTCTGCCACAAAGCAGGCCGGGGCAGGGTGTGAGCTGGAGGAGGCCGAGTCCCCGATGACCTTGTGGGGCTCCTCTGCCAGTTGTACCTTCTGACCTCTTGTGCACGAGAGGATGGACTTTTCATCTGTTTAACCTCTAAGCCATGTTAGTTAAATTTTGCTTTTCATTGCGGATGCTAACTTGGCTAAGAAAAGAGGTACGAAGGAAATCTAAAACTCAGCTTGGAGTTTCCTAGTAGACAAAGGAAAGAGTGAACCATAGAACCATCCAAAGACAAATCCTGGATTGGAGGAACTGGATTCAAATGAATACCTTTTCTTTCTTAAATGAATCATATTAATGAGGGATTATATAAGAGCCACAAAAGAAGATCCCGAAGAATCAGTGATGCCCAAGCTTGAGATCCTCTGTCTCTATCAGCAGAGACTTTCATACATAACTTCAATGACAATGTGCTGGGTTACACAGGGCAATTAATTGTTAGAAAAAGAAGCTTGCTTACCCCTAAAATTTTTCATAATGACGTCTTTATTTATGATGTATCTCAGGGGCTACCAGACAATTCTCCAACTACTGGCACAACCACAGACTATCTGTCTTCTTTGTCACTCTCAATTAGTTATTCCTTCAATTAGAAATCTGTCCTTAGGTGGAAAGTAGATGGACATTTAGAAATCAGAAAGGCAGTCTCTCCAAAGGGGATATAAGTCAGAGATTGTGGTTGCAGCCACACATAGCCAAATACATGGAAACATTCTTATACCTGAAGAAGAAAATGAGTATGTATCTGGTGATAACCTAATGTTTATTTTATTTATCCAAGATACTCCTCTCTCTTCTCAGCAGAAAGAAGGTGTTTTTCTACTTCTAGAAACATCAGATCACAGAATTCTACAACTTCAGAGCTGCAAGAACACTTAGAGATCATTTGAGTCATACCCTACATTTAAAAGTGCAGAAACCAAGAACTGAAAAGGGAAGTATGGGGTTCTAGGAAAAACATAAGTTAGTTATAGAGTCAAAATGAGGAATCGGGTATCCTGAATCCTAACTTTGACGGGGCTGATGTAAAAGGGTCTTCCTGTAACATAAGGTTTTTTCTTCCTGCCACTTTGCCTAATGATCCTCACTGAATTTCATTCTGTTTTTTACTTCATTAGATCTTCTCTTTTTGTGAAGTTTAGGACAGTGTCAAAGAAGTGAATACAGGGTGGAGCAACAACAGCTGTAAAGTTGTGAGTGATTTATTAATTATTGTATTATTTTCCATACCAATAAATGTAAACCTTCTTTTGCTCCACCCTGTATATCTCTTTGGTGTTCACACTAGAAAACAGAGAGGTTTAGTTCTATAGGTAGTCATAGACAATGCCTTCCGTGGGAGAAAACGATGCTGTCTTCAAGAAAATAGGATATTGAAAATTAAGACAGGGTGATGCTTAGAACCAGGACTCTAGAATTAACAAGACCTAAATTTAAATTCTGGTTTTCCTATTTATCACTTACTGAAGAATCTTGGTCATAGTACTAACTTCTTTTGAGTGTCAGTTTTCCAATATTTTAAAGAAGCGTTAAAAAGTACCTATAAGACATTTCTTAGAAAACCTGTTGCATGTTCCCAACAAAAGCTTATTTTTCTTTTTGTTATTGTTTTTTTAAACAGAGCACAGTTTTAACATTTCCAAGCAACTGATGCATGAGTTAGATTAAGCTTGGCATTGAGTAATCTTTTTGACCTAAGCCAAGGACACTTTCTGTAGATCTTTTGCCCTCCATTACTATACTCAGCGTAAAATGTTTATCCAATTGACTATTTTTCTACCCACCCCCTCTACGTTAACCTCATGGATTAGCGTTTGGTGTGCATTGTATCAAAAGCTACTAGAAATCCAGGTGAATTATATCAATGGCGACTGTTACCTTTTTTAGAAAAAGTAATCAAGTTTGCTAAGCATGACTTCCCTTTGGACATCTATTGTTACGGGTCTCTGAGAACTAAGAGAAGGAGGGGAAGCAGACGGCTATTGTGAAAAGACCTCTGGCCTGAGTATACAAATCCCTGATTTCTAGTTTCAGTTCAGCTTTAGCCAGGGCTGTGACCTTGAGCTACTTGCTCAGAATCTCAGTGAAGCTCAACAATAGAGTGTAGAGAGTAAAAGTGCATGTTTTAAAATCACAAAGAAGAACATATTAGATGCAAGGCTGCAGCAAGCTATTTATTTTGCACAAGCCTCAGGATGTTCGTTAGTAAAATGGGGGTGATAATAGTAACTCTCTATATTACTTTTAGGATACATGCTAAATTTCTGTGTGAAGAAACTCCTAAGACACCATGACTTAAAGAGGATAAATACACACACACACACACACACACACACACACACACACACACACATATTCCTCCCTGCATTATTTTTTAGTAGTTACTTGTTATGTATTGAAAGGTGTCCTTCAAAAGTTGCTGAAATCCTAACCCAAAGTACCTATAAATGTGATCTTCTTTGATGATAGGGTCCTTACAGATAATTAAGATGAAGTTGTTCGTGTAGACCCTAAGACAATGACTGGTATCATTATAATGAAATTTTGGTTAGAGAGAGAGACATTTACAGAGGGAAAATGATGGAGTATAGACACAGGGGAATGCCATCGGCACGTCAAGAAAGGAATGTCATAAACTACCGTAAGCTGGAAAAGGCAAGAAAAGATCCTCTCCCTACCTTGATTTCTGCTGTCTAGTCTCTAAAACAAAACATGCGACAAAACATTTATGTTGTTTTAAGCCACCCAGTTGTTTTTAAACTAATTAATGCATTGTGCTAAAGATTGCCATATACATTCTTTTCACTGTTAACTTATAGAGTTATGATACTACAAGTAAAATATAAGAAACTTGAAACAATATAAATCTCTTTATGATATACTTCTTATGTATATTATACAGGGTGAAGCAAAAGTAGGTTTACAGTTGTTCACATGCAAAATAATATAATAATTTAAAAAAATAATACAAGAATAACTGTTTTGCATACTCATAATGGTAAATCTGCTTTTTCCTCACCCTGTTTTTTCTGCACACATAAATCACTCATTACAGTGTTAGTTTTGCATTAAATAGACATATCTATTTAAAACAAATTAAGAGAAAAAGAGTTTTCTCCATTTGCATACCACTTGAACTGCTTTTTCTTCCTTCTAAAACCTCATATTTCCATCTGCTATTATTTCCTTTTAGTCAGGAGAACTTTCTTTAGGGTTCTTTAGCCTTCCTCTATATTAATAATTCTTAATTTCACTTTTATTTTTAACAGTTTTATTGGACATATAATTCTAGATGTCAGGGATATTTTTTTTCTTTCAGTATTTTGCAAGTACCATTTCATTGTTTCTAACAAGAAGTCAGAGATCCTACAAATTGCCATTTTTCTATATACTATATGTCCTTTTTTCCCTTCTTTTATGGCCTTTGGGTATTTTTAGTTTTAATCACAATAGATATATTATGTTTAGGTATGATTTTTAAAAATGTTTATTCTTCTAGGCATTCACTGAATTTCTTGACTTTTAACTGCATGTTTTTAATTAATTTGAATGATAAACTGTGATTTTTTTGTTTTGTTTTTAGACTTCAGATACTTTTGTTACTTCAATTTCTCTCCTCTTATGGGACTTCAATTATATGTGTGTTGGACCATTAGCGATTCCCTAAGATGACCTAGAGATTCTGTCTGTTTCCTTAATCTTTTTTTCCACATTGGATGATTTCTATTAATCTTCTCTTTCATTGACTCCCTCTTCTGCTCTTTCAGATCTCTTTTTTTGCCTATCCTCTTATTTTGAATTTTATTTCAGATTTCACCACTTTTAGCTATACAATTTCCAACTGGAACTTCTTTTTATAGTTTCTATTTCTCTGTTGAAATGTCCATTTTTTAAATTCATTATTAAAATATTTTACCTTATGCCCTTAAGTATAGTTATAATAGCTGTTCAAGGTTAGTCTCCATTTATCACCTTTTTCTTTAACATGAGTCACATTTTTCTGTTTCCTCATATGACTGGTAACTTTAGATTAGATCCCAAACATTTTCAACAATATGTTGTAAAGACTGAACTATCTTACATTTATTGAAAAGGTACCGCTTTTTGTAATTTGTGTTTAGACATCTTAGCAGGCAATTGATTTGTCTGAACTGAAACTCCAGATTCTAAAATCCCATTTTACATTTCTTAACTTGAATTGGGATGCTAGAATTCTGCTGAACGTCTTCATAGTTCAGTTATCAGCTAGCTGTTTTGGAAGATTTCCTACCCGGAATTTGTTACTCCTGCTTCCTAGTTCTTTCATGCCTAGGGTGTCTCTCCACACTTTCCAATTGTATGGTGGCTGCAAACTCTGTCCTGTGGTTCTTCAAACCGGTACACCTGTGGGTTTCTGTACACGTCTTAGCCTCTCCTTGCAATGACCTCTGGAAACAGTCTGTAGACTAAAAGCCACAATAAGAAGAAACTCACTTACGCACCCGTCATTACTTTCTCCCAAGGCCCAATTCCCCTCCCATATCATCTGCTTTGTTTCACTCAGCAGTGTCTGTATGCAGTTGATATATATAATTTTTCTACAGTTTATAGTTGTCACCTGTTGGATGATTGGTATACCAGGGATGATACAGAGTTTACCAGACTCTCATTTCTGTTGTTTCCCAGTGGCTTAAATCAGATAAAATTTCTTTCTTTCTGACTTAATCATCCAGAGATGGCCAGGTGGCTCTTCCTTATGAGGTTGTTTAGAATTTGTATGGGTTTATTGGGTTTGCTTTTCTCAAAATCAATTTAATCTCTGAATCCAAGGATCAAATCATTGTCATTTTTTTGACAGAAAGGTAGGGAGAGTCAGGACAAACAGTTTCATTTGTAAGGAAGGGAACTGGGAATTGTAACAGTCACTTCCAGCAGCATTCTATTAGTTCCAACTTTAGCCACATGACAAAACCTAGCTATATGTGAGTTTAGGAAATAACATTTCTTGAAGGACAGTGAACTAAACCAGGGCAATGGGAAGTAATCTAGTATTAACGTTAATGAATGTATTTAGAGGGGAAATTTGTATTCTATGCCACAATCCACTCCTCTAGCCATTCGGGTATCCATGTATACTCTACACACTCACTTTCTGCTAATGGGACAACTTATTTCAGTCACCGATAGTCCAAAGTCAGGATCCCTTTATATCTGTTTTGGTGGCTTCTATAAGTATAAGAACCTGTTATTATATACTCTGGTCCTAATCCCTCACATGTCCATTATACAATGAGGGAACGGGGTACTAGTATTAGAATTAAAGCCAAATTCTAAAAAAAATGTGAAACATGAAATAATCATTATTCTGTAGCAATAATGAAATAAGACTTGTCAAGAATTGCAAATATGCTCTCTCCAGGTGGTAAAGTAACTTTTTTTTTTTTTTTTTTTTTCTTTTTGGACCTTGGTTTTTCTCTCTAAAAAGCACTCATTTGTCCAATGTCCTGTATGACCCATGGCTTTACCTGCTGGATAATACTTCTTTTTTGATATTCCTTTTTTTTTTTTTTTTTTTGGTACATGGAAACAAAATTGGAGAGTATGTCCTTGGATGCCAGGAGTTGTTGCCACTTGCTTCATCCTGGTACAAACTGAGGGTTGGTTTGGAAGTGAATAGTTAGCTTCTACACGCTATCTTTCGTTTCTTTGGTAATAAAACACAAGAAGGGGGAACAACTATAAAGCAGACACCTAATCCAATCTATGCTTTACAGTGAGTTATATGCTTATGTTTCTACAACCACATAGTCCTTATGTTCATATTTCTTAGTCTTGTGCATGGTCTTCTATTATTTACTAGATTCTATTATTATGCAATGCCTGTCTCCCTGAATTTAATGGACTCCTATCTTGAAGCCACTGAAACAGGTAAGTGTACAGAAATGTGCTGGCCTCACCTCTAATCTGGTTCTTTCCTAATGGAAATGTTCTTAGTGACAATCTCATCTTAAGTTATTTAGGATACAGATATAGTTCACTTCTCTGACATCAAGGTCTCCAAGTTTCTAGACTGTCAATTTGTATTGCAGATTGTAGATAATGTAAGTGGACCTTATTCAATTGCTTGAAAGGTCATGAGAGCACAGTTGAGGTTTTGCTAAAGATGAAAATTATCCTCCTATGGACAGGAGCTTCAGCTCAGTCCCAGGGGCTTCAGCCTGCCTTTCTGATAGCTTTGACCTTCCAAGCAGCTGCCCTACAGAATTTTTTTACTTTCCTAACCAGCCCCACATTCATGTAAGCTACTTCCTTGCAATGAATATCTTAATATATATTTTCATGATTTTCAGGACCTAGTGAAAAACAAAAACATGGAGCCTCTTGTTAAAAGAGTCTTCAAAGTTTCAAGATAATAAGCAGAGCATTAAACCAAGCACCAGGCTCTTCTAAGCACAGTGTGACTTCACAGTTTGCACACCCAATGTGCTGGCAACAAGGAATAAGAATGGGTGGTAAAGCATCTGAAAACATTCTTTAAAAGAACCATTGGAAAGAGGAAGATAAGGGGGAATTCGAGTTGGAGTGGGGAGACATTTATCCACATCCAATAATCTGTCAGAGAAAATACCTGTGAGATAAAGAAGGGACTGTACTCCAGCGGAAGAACTTGTACCAAGGATCAATTAGAAAAGGTGAAAAGAACATTCAAAAGGAATTTGAGGATGAAAGAGAAGCTGCTTATGAGACACCATGAAGTCCAGAGAGATTATGGAAAAGGTGTGGAGGGTAGAAAGGAATGGAAAATGGATGAAATCAGGGATGCATAGAACATGGAATGTCCATGTGATGATGGGCATGTGTTTGCACTAATGCTGGACAAACATGATTTTTAAAAAGTGCAGAGATTAGACCTCGAGGCCTTAAAAAAAAGATAGGTGTTATGGGTGAATATATGTGTCTCCCTGCCCTACCCAAAATGTATTTGTTAAAGCTCCACCCCGCAATGTTCAGTCATACCCTGACCTGATAGGATTAATGTCATAAAAAGAGACACCAGAGCTCTCTCACTCTCTCTCCTTACACTACTCCCCCACCCTGCCCTCTACACACAAATCAAGGGCATTACAAGAAGGTGGTCATCTGTAAGCCAGGAAGAAAGCAGTTACCAGAAACCAGATGGGCTGTCACTTTGATGCTGTACTTCTGGCCTCCAGAACTGTGAGAAAATAATTTAAGCCAGACAGCCTGTGGCATCCTGGTATGGAAGCCTGAGAAGACTAAGACAGTAGGTAATCCTTTTAAATCCATATTATTTATCAGAGACCCTGGAAAAACCATCAGTCTTAAAGGTGAAAATAGTGTGAAGACCTGGAGGATGGGCTGGGAGGGCCTCTTCAAATAGGAATTTTTTAAATAGCTTGGTGAGCTGTGATGATTTGGGGATAGACACCTGGGTGCTTGATGCCGCCCGCAGCTGGGAGAGCTGGAGGTCTTGGACAGGAAGAGAAGAGAAGATTTCTAGGCTCTTCCATGCTCATTTTTGGCCGAGGGGCTGCCTTCTTCACTTCAGGGAAGCTGTCTGTGCCTCTGGTTTGACATGTTCTTGCAGCCACAGGCCATTGAAAGTCTGTGATGGTTGGTTCTTTTGCATGGAGTTATTATGCCAGCTGGGAGCAATGTCAAGGCAAAGATACAGGGTGGCCACTAGGAGAATAGCCAGGTGACACCCAGAACCAATCCATTGCTTTGCTCAACACAAAGATGCTCTGATTTCTTCCCAGTGCTCCTAATTTTACTTCTAGGGTGCAGCAGAAATACCCCCAACTCTCAGCCAGAGGCAGCATCACAGATATTGAAAGAGATCCTTTGAGACCCCTTGAAGTTTTCACTTTTCCAAGTTAGTTTCCTAATTCTCTCAGGGAGACATCTTTGAAATAGTATCATGTACCATTTACGTCTCACCAGAGATCTTTGATCATCTAATCCACTCCTGCTCTGCATACACATGTAGCCACAAGGGTAGTTTTCAGACCAAATATGGTCAAATCCCTCTCTCTAAAGCCTTTCAATGGCCTCTTTCGCCCTCTGAGTGAAGTAGAAACTTGCTTTGGCCTGCTCTGATTTCTACTTACCTCTTTAGCCTCATTTTTGAACTTGAACCTTCCTGATGCATATAAAGCATGCCAGTCTTGCTGAACATTTTAAAAATAATCTTGGAATTTTTCTGTTCCTTCTTCCATTTCCAAGCCTTTGTAGATATTATTTTCTGTCTAGCACTTAGATATTTACACTCCCACATCCCACCCACACCCAGACACACACAGAGTATTTATTTGGCTACCATTTAACGTTTAGGTCTCAACTTACTTTAAATAATATTTAAGTGCTTTTCTAAGAACAACATGGAATATCATGTGCATTGTAATTTCTTGCTTACCTGACCACCTCCACTAGAAGAACATATGCTCAATGAAGGCAGAACTTGTCTCTTTATTGTGGATCACTTAACAGTTCAAAAATAAAATAATACAGTGTTTGGTACAGATGGTTAAGGAATAACTGAAGAAGGAAGGGAAGGATGAAGGAACAATGGAAGAAAGAAAACATATATTCAGAACTTTACCCTTTGAATCAGACTTATGGGAAAACTCTTCTGTGATCTGCAAATCACACCTATGGGGGTGACTGTGCACTCGCCATTAGTCGTAGATTTCAGGCTGAAATGGCTTGGTTTCCTACAGATATTGTTGTCCATATAATTCCAAAGTCCTGGGATGAGGCCAGCAACCCCCTTTTTGCCTTGTATGCCTGTTTTTACTTTTTTCTTGTGTCCTGGCTTAGGCATCTGAACCACTGAGCAAGTCCAATTGCATTAAGCTTGTATTCCATGGCAGGAGAAGAATGTAAATACTGTTGTTTAGATGGTTTAAAATTAATAATTTGCATATTTCATTATGCTAATGGAGTATTATGGAGACAGGCAAGTTTAATAATATTTTTAATCCATTAAACTCCTAATCCTTTAAAATGATATAGCCAGAGAGGGAAGCCATGAGGTACGGTGGTGAGCGAGGGTCCACATCTCAGCATCACCCTGAAAAGGGGATCGTGGTCAAGTGACTTGACCTTGCTGACTCTCATATTCCTAATTTCTGAATGCTAAAGATTATGATGAACACTAAGTACATAAAATAATTAAAAATAGTAAAATCACAATACTTAGATCATAATAGACAACCAATACAGAAAGGTAGGAAGATGATGATTATATTAATTTCTTCTTCCATGTTACTCTCTCTACAGCCAGAAAACACTGTAATAAATAATCAAATGATCTCATCCAGTCAATATTTTATAAAATCATGGCAGAAATCTATGTGAAGTAGGCTTCTTTTTTATGATTTTGTATTTTCCCTCCATTCCTAGTCTATTAGGACCAAGTTCAAATCAGAGGTTCCTATAGATTCTTTTTAAATTACTGTATCCAAGAGATTTTTATTTTGTTCCCTGCTTTTCTATGTAGCTTTGAGTTTGTATCTCCCACTTTAACATTCTTTTAGTGAGGACGATGTTTGCCTTTTCCAGCCTGCAAGTTCTGAACCACATGCTTGTTATCGGCATCTTAGTGTTGAGAATATTATTAAAATGTCAGTTAGCCTGCTCTTTGGAGAAAGGTCAGTTTTATTAATCCAATTTAATAAATGAGAAAAACTGAGTTCCAACAAACTTGTCAATTTTCAAGGTAGGGAGGAGGGGAAACATTTTTTTGTGGACCTATTATGGGTGGGGTACCATAATTGTATGTAACAATGAGAGCCCATCTTCTTAGAACTTCTTATGTAGTAGACACTGTTCTACAGGATTTGCATGTAGGAGACCACGTAAAGCCCAGAGACCTATTATATGAGGTGCTACTATGCAAATTTTCCATATGAGGAATCTGAATCATAGAGACCGTAAATAACTTACCTAGTGTCCTGCAGGTTAGAGCAGACATCTAAACCTGGCCTCTTATACTTCAGAGCCTGGATTTTTAAGCACAATTCTTTATTGTTTCATGGAAATTTCCCTATTATACAACAGAGTGAAGTTCCTATAGATGAAGATACTGAAAACAAGAAAAGTCAATAACTTAGTTTAAGGTCATATAGCTACAAATTGTCAGAGTCCAAGTATTGGGAGGGCTCTCTGTCACATTCGGTGTTTATTCTAAACCACCATGCTTTATTCTTATCCAAGCACTCTGTTTCCATTTAATGTAATGATGCTGATTTCTTCCAACCATGTTGCCTGCAAGGTAAGAACACAACAATAGATTTACACAATTGAATACTCAGGGATTTGTTCGTGGATTCAATTATTCAACAAATATGGCACCCTGACTATGCACCACACTAGGCACCTGGGAAATGCCAACTCAAATGGACAATCTTCTGCCTCATTAGTAGTTTCCAATTTGTGTCCTTAAACAACTGATTGAACACTGCTGAGACTCAGTTTCCTCAGCTATGACATAGGGTAGCAATAGCAGTCTGATGCCTAATTAAAACAATGTAAGGATATGACATTTGATACCCGCTTGACATATGATCAGTGCTTAATAAGTGGTAGCTACTAAAATGATGTGAGTGCTATATATAATTAACATTATAGGTGTTCTGAGAAAGGGCAAGCCATATCTGGCTTGGAAAATCAGGAAAGTCTTCACTCATTGTGATGCATTAGGTAAAAGATGGTTTCAGATAGGTCAGAGAGAAGTGGAAGGGAGTTTCCAAAAAGTAAAACATATGAAACCAGAATTCTTACTATGTGATTATGAGACAACCCCCACCCAATCCATTAGAATCAAACATACTGTAACAGTGACTTTGAAAGCAAATAAGACTGTTACACCATCGGGGTGGGTAGAGGTGTCTTGACTGCCAGACGTAAGAATTCATAATTTATCTTACAAAAATGACAAATTTCAGTTAACTCAAAGAGGGCTATTTTGGAGCAAATTGATATTGGACCTAAACAAATTAAGATTTTCCCCCCTCTAAATACATGTCTGTCCCATCCAAAGGTATGTGCACTTTACAGGTTCTAGTGTTACTTTTTGAAAGTCACTTGTGGCCACCCCAGTTTGGTTGTCAGATGACTTAGTTCCAGTTGAGCTCCTCCGCTTAAGCCGTTAAACAAATGAAAAGCAGAATTGTCACATTTAAAATACAGTCTGCACATAATCACATTTTGAAATGGTCCTCCTCTGGCTGAGGAGAAGTTGTATGCATTATAATATTGAATTTTAAATAATATATTACACAAAATAGCTTCCAATTTGATTTGGGAGGATATATTTTCATGAATTATTGAATATCTGATTATTGCAGAAAGCTTTAGCCATTATGCACTGAAGCTGTCATTCTCTCAGCTCTGTGATATATGAGGCCAGTTATCAGTATTTAAAGTTACAGTGAGCTCAGTGTGAAGTAGCAGAAAGCTGGGACAGGGATTAATCAGCAGTGACGCAGGCAGAACTCCTTTTACGCCCCCAACGAGGTGGAGAGGAAGGTGCTCCGAGCCACTCACGGATTCTGCATACTATTTCAGGGATCAGGAGTCTGTTTAATCTGAATCCCAAGCTGATTTCACTCTCCTTGCCTACAGCTCTGAGTTCTAAAACACAGTGTTTTCCATGGATACCAATCCTATGGGTTCACCTGACAAAAAAAATCAATGTGTGTCAAGGCATTTTTGAAGAGCGTCTCATTTGTCATAAGTTTTCATTTTCTAACTAACATATGTCATTTTTTAAAAAGTATATTAAAATATAGTCTTTTTTAAAACTATATATTCTTGATCTGTACCCCCAAATCCTGGCCTGTTTTCCTTATCTGATTTATTTCTCTTCATGCCTTGACTTTCAGGGAAAGTCAAGTTATGTTGAAATAGTTTTCTAGGCCCAAGATGGAACCATTCCTGTCCAGGTGCCATGTCAGCAAACTGAACCTTAGACAGCTTTTTGTGTTTCTATAAATACTCTGCTTGATTAAAAGCAATCGTATCCAGTTATCTAATCCCTAAACACCAGACCATCTGTGGGCCTTCTCAGCCCAAACCGGATGGTCTCTGGTCCCAGCCAATCAGTCATTTTCTATTTGCCTCGTTCTTATTCTTTATTCTTTGTCCTGTAAAACCTCCTGGCATTCTGTCTTATTTTTCCATTATGTACAAGAGACTGTCCACCTCATAAAATGTTAAATAATGTTTGCTTATTCACCTAAATTTCTTCTTTAATTACTTTTTTAGCAGATACAAATACAGATTTTGGGGACACTGTTTTATGTCCTCCTATAGAATCTTTGCATGTCTCCTTTTCATTTTTTATGAATTTTAGATGCACGCATTGCTTCAGAAATAGTCTCCAAACTCACCTCTTCCCAAGTCAGCTTTCTACCACTCGCAATTCCTTTATATTTGTAAAATAAAGTGTGTTATTTCTTGTCCATTTAGGTATCTGTAGTCTTTAGATATCTTTGAAGCATCTTCTAATAGAAAATCTACTTTTTAAATGTAAATGATGTTTAATTGATATTTATGTAATATATAATTAATAGTTGATTTGTCTGGATTTACCACAGTAGTTGAACATTATTTTCTTCATATATTTGAAAGCATTTTTTCAATATTTTTCAGTAATAAGCTGGATGCCATTTTGGTTCCTGGTTGTTTAACTGTAACTTCCTTGATTTTTTTTTTTCCCACTTAGAAAGCTTTCAAAATTTTATTATTATACTTGAAATTTTGAAAATTTCTACTGATGTTTAAGGGTGTGGAACTTTTAAATTTGTTGTGCTAGGTAACTGTTTGGCTCTTTTAATCTGGGTAGATATATTATTTCTGGAAAATGTTCTTAAATTTATATCTGAGAGTTTCATACTCTCCATTTCCTCTATTCTCTCTTCCTGATCCCTAATAGTCAGATTTTGGTCCCTCTGCACAAAGTCTCTAATTTTCATCTGCTTTACCTCTTTTTGTCTTTTTCTCTTAGTTTCATTATTCTTTTAGATTTCCTCAAATGTATATTCCATTTCTACTAATATTTGATTTTCTTTTTAACATGTTTGCTATGTATTTAATTTTCAAGAGCTCTTTATTGTTTTGTAATTTTTTATAGCTTTAATATTTTTCTTATATACCCAGTGATATTGATTACAGTAATCATAACATTGTGGTTTGGGAACTCTCTCTCTTTCCCCCAATTCCTTTTGTTAGTTTGTTTTTGTCTGTTTTGGTTAGAGATTCTTCTTAAATTTCTGGTGGTTCCCAGGTATTACTCATACTTAAACAAAGTATTTAAATTTACCTATCTATTCCTGATGAGACTTGTCCACTACTACGCTTACATTAGGGTAATTGATCAGATCTTGGAGACTGGCACTAAATATTCTAATTCATAAGTTGGATCAGTTTATTTTTAGGAATCCTCCAGTCTCCAGTTTGGGGCTTGCCTCTGGCTACTAACTCCTAAGCTGAGTTGGAGAAAAGGGACTGTGGGGTATCATGTTTAATTATGTACATTTCCACATCATCTAATTGTTTTCACAACTGTTCTCTGCTATTCCAGGTATCACAGAGTCCCATGCTTCTCTGGTTCAGTTCAACTAGTAAACTATTTTTCCATCTGCAGAGATGGGGGTTCATGGTTGTTTTCTGTCTATGTGTGATAAGAAGGAGAATTGGCGAATTGTCTGTTTTTTTCATGCTTTTATCCAGTCCTTCTCATCTTAGCCAAAACTTTATTTCTGCCTTTTGAGAAGCTGCATGTCTCTAATTTTGAGCCTTTTTCCAGTTCTGCAGAATTGATGTACTTCTCTTGGTTCCTATTGCCACCAACCATCGTAGGCACTTAGATTTCAAGTTCCTCTGCTTTTTAGTTTAGTTTAGTTTAGTTTTTGCTTCAAGTCAGTTACTACTTCTCCAGCATTATGGCTATGAAAAATTTGCTTTTCAAATTTGTACTTTTTTAAACCTATGTTTCCTATTAAGGGTTATATATGCATGTATGTGTGTGTATGTATGTACGTACATATAGTTATGTATGTGTACACACATGCACAAGGTCTATCTAGAAGGTATCCAGCCATGTAGTATGAAAAATAGAGACATTTAGTAAAGATACAAGATACATTGTACATAGGACAATGATGCCTCAGCCCCCTTCAAAGCAGATACCTTAGGACCTCACACAGTTCTCCCAATCATCATTAGCTGCCCCATCATATTTTCCTGAATCACATTGATGATCTGAAAGCTCTTCCCTTTCAAAGGTAATTTTAATTTTGGGAAAAGCCAGAAGTTTGAGGACACCAAATCTGGGCTGTAGGAGGGCTCAGTCACCTGGATGATTTGATGTTTTACTAAAAAACTCTACATAAGATATGATGCATGAGTGGTCACATTGTCCTAATGAAGCTGCCAATCACCAGTTGCCCATAGCTGCAGCCTTCTGAATCATTGGAATAGTTTCCAGAGAGAAATGGTCAAATTTCATGAAAAATTTGATGCAGATTCATTGCTCTGCTCACTCATTTGGAATGCGATGGCTACACAGTACACATGCTCACTCAGTGGCATCTACCACCCCCACTGACTAGTACAGTGAGGTAGTCATTTTTCATGCATGTGCTTTTCAGTCCACTCTCCTTGGCTTCTAGGTTATATCCATGTTGTGCCAACTGTTTTCATTATATTCACAATGGCTGGACTTTTCCTGGACAGGTTATATATATAGATATATATACACACACATACATACATATATACATAGATATTCTCATTTAGAAAATAAACGAACTAGTACCGTGGTGTTCAGCTGTTCTCTTATACTATGAACCTGATGAAATTGATGTACTTGCCTTATCACTGAAACTGTAACAAAAGCCACATCAACTTTTTAGACATGGCATTCAGTAAAGAAGAGAAATGAGCTATTGAGCCATAAAAATGTCAGGACTGAGACAAAAGTCTGTCTAATTTTTAAAAATACTTTTTTTTTTAAGATTGTAATATTCCCAACTGCCTCTTAAGAATAGCTTCTCTAAGTATTTTTTCCTAATATAACTGTCATATGGTGATAATAATGAGCTGAATCTGATAACTTTATGTTCCTGGCATACCCTATATATTTTGAGCAGTGTTTGCTTTATGTATTATGATGATGTTTTATTTCATATTTCTAAGATTGTCAGTTCTGTATATTATCAGCAAGTGTACCTGTTATCATGGTAAAATGGCCTTCTGTATCTTTTATCAATTTTGAGTATACTTGTTCACCACCATTGCATTCATATTGTAAGAATTTATTTGACTATATGTTTATCATTTTTGTGCCTTTAGATAAGATGAATTTCTTGTTAGAAACTATTATTGAACTATTATTTTCTATTCAAATCCTTCATATCCATTACCTCTTTGATGGGTGAACTTAGGTCAGCTTTGTAGAATATTGTAGCAATATGTCAGCCATTATCCTTCTCATTGAGGTTAAAATGCATTTTATTTCTGTTTATTTTTTGCCTCTGGATATATAGATTTTTGTTTGTTTTATATTATAGAGTGATTTATAGAAGCTAAGCACTTTATTTCAGAATTATTCATCATTATCTGAAAATGGCCCATAAACATTCTTAATACCACATAAACATAATAATGACATATACCCATTAGTGACTTTGAAAAATATTTTATGCTTTTTCCTTTTTCCTTTGCCTTTTTCCTTTTCCACATTTGCGTAACTTAGTATAAGCTGAGAGCTTATAATTCTATAGTTTCAAACAATTATTTGGTTGGAATTTAAAAATTCTCATTTAGTTTGTCTTCATTAATATTTCCTTTTTACTCCATTCTCGCTCTGGGTTTCTCATCTTTCAAAATGTATAGTATTTTTGGATAGGAATACACTAATAGTTCAATTTAAGAAGACATACTAATAAACCACAAGTATAGGGAGAACAAAAAAATGCATACGCATGTATCAATGTATGCCCAAGGGCAATTGATAAACTCAAACAGAACTTTCTGTAAATCACAGCTTTAAAAATAGATAGAGGAATTAAGCAAAAAAAGAACAAGAAAAAGAGAAAAAAAAGCTCGTGGACATGCACAACAGTGTGGTGGTTTCTGGACAGAGGCGGATGGGGAAGTGGAGGAAGCTGTGCGGGAATAAAAGGTGATGGAAGGAGACTTGATTTGGGGAAACATACAATATGCAGGTGATGTATTATAGAATTGTGCACCTGAAACTTATATAATTTTATTAACCAATGTCACCTCAATGAATTCAATAAAAAGAATATACTGTTCAAAAAAATAAGTAAATAAAAATGGGACTATGAAGTAAATAAAGATAGAAATATAAGTATTAGAATTTTTTCAGAAGCAATTTGTCAGTATTTTGTCAAATAAAAATGTACATATCTATTGTCTCATCCATGAAACCTCTAGATTTTTCTCCTATGGAATAATTTACACATGCAAACAAATGACATAAGCAAGAATGTTTACTGTATCATCATTGTAATAATGAAAATGGACATCTCTAACTATCCACTTATAGGGAAGGATGCAGTTAAATAAATGGTCATATGCTGCTATGGATTACCATGCAGCTACCATAAAATAGTATGCATCAATTTAAAATGTACAGATTGGTTTGCACAAAAATTGGAAAGTAAATTATCAAGCAAAACAAACCCTTTCAATCATGTGTGTTTTTTGCATATGTGTATATATACACCACTGACTTTTTAATAGAAGAATTTTATGAAAAGGAAAAAAGATGAAGTCAATATTGAAGCAAAAGTTTCACCTTTTTATTTATTTTATTTTATTATTGTTCAATTAACGTTGTCCCCATTTTCTCCCCATTGCTCCTCTGCCCTGCCCAGCCCCACGCCCATAGTCAATCCCCATCCTTTTATCCATGTCCATGGGTCCTTTATATTTGCTCCTTGACTAGACCGTCTCCTTTCTTTCTCTCATATCCTCCTTCCCCCTCCCACCTGGTCGCTGTCTGTTTCTTATTTCTATGCCTCTGGTTCTATTTTGCTCATTTGTTTTGTTCATTAGTTTCCTATATTAGGTGAGATCTTATGGTATTTATCTTTCACTGCCTGGCTTATTTCACTAAGCATAATACTCTCCAGTTCCATCCATTTTGTCATGAAGGGTAGGAATTCCTTCTTTCTTTCTGCTGTGTAGAATTTCATTGTGGAAATGTACCACAGTTTTTTGATCCACTCATTTACTGATGGGCACTTAGGCTTTTATTTTTTACTTTTTGTTATTGTTTGAAGTTTTAACATAAAAACACATTCATGTATCTCTTAAGAAGCAAGGAAGGATAAAGGCAGAAATGAAAGAAGGAAGGGGCAGGGG
Source organism: Furipterus horrens (assembly GCF_987537825.1). Taxonomy (NCBI): domain Eukaryota; kingdom Metazoa; phylum Chordata; class Mammalia; order Chiroptera; family Furipteridae; genus Furipterus; species Furipterus horrens. The sequence continues at coordinate 191,308,649 of NW_028327174.1, forward strand.
AAAAATAATTCACTCTTAAAATAACAAACGTAGTCACTCTAAAACCAAATGTCATGAATATAATCACCATCAATGAAGAAATTCAATAGATATCCCCAATGAATTTATAAATAAATTACCATGTCCACTAATATTATTATTGTCACTTTAAATTTTATGTCTTCTCACAAATGTACATTAATATGAAAAGTTTAAGGGAGAACTGTGTGTGTATATGTGTTTATATATACAGGGTGAGGCAAAATAGGTTTACAGTTGTTCTTATGCAAAATAATATAATAATTAATAAATAATAATACAAGCATAAGCTCTGTTTTTTGCATAGGAACAACTGTATACTTATTTTTGCCCTATCCTGTATATATTTAGAGAGATAGAGAGGTTTAAAAACATCAACCCAGGTCAGCTTCCAAAAAGCAATTAAAGTAATGAGATAGATAACTTCAACAATAACAAGAATAACAACAATAAGTGATGGTATCTAAGATTTATACAGGGTTTTCTAGGTGGCTGGTACTATCATAAGTGTTTCCCATGTATTAACTCATTTAATATTCCCAATATCCCTCTGAAGAATGTCTCATTTTCAGATGGGGGTTCTAAAGCACATAAGGGTAAGTCTCCCAGGGACATAAAAGTAGTTAGTGTCTGATCCACGATCAGATCCCACTGGTCTGCTTCCAAGACACTGTACTTATGAAAACTACTCTAAACTGCCAAAAAGAATATTAGTATGATAACAATTGCCATTTGGAAAACATATTTAAACATCCTTTCATAATAGCAATAAAATGTGAAATATTGAGGCATAAATTGAATGGGAAATATGTAGCTATAAATAAATCTATAAAATCATATTAGGGAGAATTTAAAAGAATATTTGATTTAATGGTTGAATAAACCAGGTTCCTAAATGGGAAGAGAAAATATTGAAAAATTGTCTATTAACCTTGATTTTTAGATTTAATTTAACTCAAATCAAAATCTAACCTGTCTCATCTTTGAAACTTAAATGGATTTGCGTTTATTTGAAAATGTAAGTAGGTGAAAGGTCCAATACTCAATGAAATATCAATAACAGTAGTCAAGTCTTGTCAGATAATAACTGACGGTGTTGCCAATATAGAAACATTAAATAATAAAAATTGAATGGAAAGTATATATTACAAAGATAATGAGCATATTATTTTACTTGCTTTTTGGTAGGTTATCACTTGTAATTGGCTTAAATGATAAAAACTAATTGAGTACATAATTGAAAAGCCAGAAATATATGAGCTCAGGAACAGCGTGGTCAAGGGTTTAGTCTTCACTTCTTTGTGAGTCTTTGGGCTCTGCCTTCTTCAGAGTGTCAGACTGGTTTCTTCATGATTGCAAAATGGGTACCATCAGCAGATAGGGCTTTATACTTCCTCTTCATATCAAGAGAATAGACCAGGCAGGTTTCCACAACAACCAAGCCAGTGATCCTATTTTAGCTCTAACCAGGCCTTTTCTGAACTAACATCATGGCCAGGAGAATGCTACCCATTGAGCTAGTTTGTACTGGATGAGGGCTAAAGTCAGCGGTACTTCTTGTCTGGCTGTTACGCCATACAAGAGCATAGCTTCCCAAAGGAAAAAATTTGTGTGATCAGAATGGTAAGATGGAAAGGAGATGAAATAGACCAGGAAAAAGAAATTAGGGCTTTCTGTGTGTATGATATAAAACAGATAGATAGATGGTAGATGATAGATATAGAGATATATAGATAAATAAGATATAGAGATATGTACTTGTTTCTTTGGAATTTATATAAATGAAAGATAAAATAATCATAAAATCACAACTTCTGTGTTATAGTAGTATTTTATGAATAATCAGTTAGTAAAATAATAATCAGTTTTAGTTTATTTTAATGATTAGTATTACTTGCTGAGGATAGCAAGTATAAAAGCATAGATCAAATGAGCAAAAAGAGGAGATAGCGCTGAAATAGAGAAGGCCATGTATTAATAAATGAGCTAATAATACTGAGTTATTTATCAAGCTTTTCATGGCAAGCAGGAAAACAAGCCATTTCAAATTGGCTTAAACAATGAAGTAATTTATTATTTCATGTAACTCAAAATCCAAAAACATTATTATTCTCATTTGATGGGTAGGGTAATGGAATATTAGAAATTTTAAACAACTTACCATCTCACAGGTTGTAGATCCAAGATTGAAACCCAGATATATATGGGTTTTTAAATCTTCCGTAGGATTCCGTTAGCACTCTGTTTTCCACTTGTTCGTTTTCCATTGTAATTGTTTAAAGAGGAGAAAACAATAGGATGAAAACAGTAAGAACCATCTTACCATATGACAATATTCCTCTTGAGAAGGAAATTGTCTTTGGAGAAATAAGCACAGATACTACACAGAGTGAGTCAGATTCGTTTCTGGAATGTCAAGGCAGTAACAAAGGGGAAATTCTTCTGTTGAACAATAACAGCTCTTTAGTAATTTTACTATTCACTAGAAGAGCATTGGAAGCTATTAAAAATGCGAAGGCCATCACAGGTGGGAAAAGAGGGGGTCCATTGGTATGCACGACAGGAACATAGACATATTTTCAAAAGAGTCATTCAGATTGATCATCAGTCTTCAGTTCTTCACTTTGGGCCAGAAGCAACTCCTAAACTGTCCCCATAAGAGGCAGGCAGGACATTGGACCATGCTAAAATTTAAAATGAAACAGAAAGAATTCAAAATGAACACTCATACTTGGTCTGTATTTTCTCATGCTTCTGAAGACTCTAAGAAAGGGAAAGGATGAGCAAGGTTCACCAGAGGAGAAAAAGTAAAGTGTTTCTAGGAATGGGACCATGTTAAAGGCTGCCTGAAATCCCATCAACTCCCATAAGCAGCAAACCTTGAAACTCGGCCACTGATGCAACAGTACAAATATGCACACAGCTGTTATTCTCACCTGTCACTGTCCTCTGCACCCCTGTCCCCGAAAGCCCTCTGGTACCGACCTGACACATTTGCTTTAAGGCATGTTTTTATTTTCTCTCTCAGCCTATGCTGATCTGGAACAGCTATGGGGTCTGATGGCCTGCTGCCAAGAAGTGTGACTCCCGATTCAAAAGTTTGGTGGAAAAGGAAAGGGGTTTATTGAAGTTTTACAGATTCAGAATAGTGGCAGGTTTCTGCCGTTACATCCCACTCCTTTTAAAACACCCCAAAACACTTGGTACTGCCACCCCCTGCCAAACCAGGCTAGCTTCCGAATACACCAGTCAGAGGTACTGTCTTTCAGAAAAGCAGAAGTCCACGGCTCCACATTCCTGGTCACAGCTCAGCATTTCAGGCATCTCCACCTCGTCCACGCTTGGTTAGGCAGGTCCCTGCAATTCCAGCCTCATCAGCCACGCCACTCTGTTCTCCAGGCAGGTTTCCTAGTGGGTCTTCTCTTTCTTACTCCAGCTTTTACTTCAAAAACCATACGACACCTTCTTTCACACCAGACCTCATGGCAGACAGGACAGCGGGGCCCTTCTTCATGCTTTCAAACCACATGACCCCTTTCCTTATGGCTGGCTGCTTTCCTTCTGGCTCTCTCCTTTCCTTCTGGCTCTCTCCTTCCAGAAAAGCTTAGCTATCTCCTTATCATTGATATGCAAAGTATCTATAACAGTATCACTGACCCTTTTACTGGCCTTAGCTACCAGTCTGCCATAGGTATGCAAAGTACATTAAAAACTGTATTATTTGCTTCCTCCATCCCAAAACCATGGGCTGTGGGGACTTTGGGGAGGGTCACTCTTACAATTGTAGCTGAGTTGGGGAAAGTTGCATGCGTGCAATTGGGAGACTTAAGGATTCAGAAAAATCTAGTGTGGGCTGAATTCTTTCTTAGTCCGTTATATTGCTATAAGAGAATACCATAGACTGGAAGGCTTCAACAACAAACATTTATTTCACACAGCGCTGGAGGCTGAGAAGCCCAAGGTCAAGTTGAGGGCTCTTTTCTTGTCTTGTTTGCAAATGGTGTCTTCTCCCTGTGGCTTCAAGTGAGAAGGGGGTGGGGGAAGATATATGAAGACTTCACCATGTAATTACCTCCCAAACACCCCACTCTAAGTACCTTCACATTGAAGCTTTATACTTCAACATATGAATTCTGGAGGGGACGGGGCATGTTACACAAACATTTGGTCCATAGCAGATGAGTCCTGGAGAAGCATTATAGCTTGCCTGGTTAATTGATTTACTTTCTTTCCATCTGCCTTTTTCTTTAGTTCATTTTATTTTTCTTTTACCCAGGCTCCTCTTTATAGGAAGGATCATATATTCCTCAAACAGAATTAAATTATTTGTAATAGAAGAAAGTTGAGAGACCTGAGAGAATACAGTATTCCCTCACTTATTGTGGGTATTATGTTCTAGATGCCCCCATGATCAGTGAAAATCTGTGAAGTAGGAACCTTACATTTATTTTAGTATTTATATATATTTTAAGGCTTTATAAACCCTTCCCACACACTTATAAACCATCCCCAGTCCCTTATTAACCTTTCCCACTCCTTTATTAAACTTTTCCACACTTTTATAAACACTATTTATGTTCTTAAACATATTCTACACTCTTAAACCTACATAACTTTAACAACATATGTATACAGTACCGCAAAAATCCCGCGATATAGCGAAAAATCTGCGATAAATAATTAAATATAATATTTTTTTAAATCCCACGATACAGTGAGGCCATGATAAGTAAACTGCAATATAGAGAGGGACTACTGTGCCTCAGGATGATGTAGACATTTATCCTTTCCATTCAAAGAAGTCAGGAATTTTTGTACGGCTTACACCATATTCGTTCTCCCCGATCTGTGGGAGAGATACAGCACACATGTGGACTTCTGTTTCAGGATCTTTGACATCCTATCCATTTCCATCACTTAATACAAATTAAATATTTGGTTTCTCTTCTTTCCTTCCTTCCTTCCTTCCTTCCTTCCTTCCTTCCTTCCTTCCTTCCTTCCTTCCTTCCTTCCTCCTTCCTTCCCTCCCTCTCTTCCTTCTAATTGTCTCCAAATTCTGTTTTCCTCTCCAAAATGTAGGTTTTTGTCAGTCCAAACCATAGCACAGAGTGACTTCAGAAAGCCTATATTTCTCCCAAAATATTTTAAATAACTCTAGGGCAATGGAGGAGAGAGCAGGATTCCAGAACCTTCTGCAAGAAATGGAATTCAAATTAATAGTAGACTGTGGAGAGAAAGGCAGAAAGGTAGACTTTCAGAGGATGCAAGAGGACGGAATGGAAGAGGATTCATTCCATTTTAACCAGTGCTTTCTTACTTTTGAACAATGGGCCACTGACAACACCTGGGGAGAGAGAGTGATGTCTGTTAAAAATGCAGCTCCTCAGTTGCACCCCAAGACCACTAAATTGGAAATTTTATGAAAGTTCTTGCCAGGACTTTTTTTTTTTTTCTTAAAGCTGCTGAGGTGATGCTTATGTACAGTGACCTAGAGTTCTTGAAATAAGCTGATTACAATAATCACCTGTACTGCTTCTTAAATGTACATATTCTTTGACTGAAGATTCAGATTCATATGTCAGGTATTGTGTCTTGGGGTCCAGATATTTGTCAAGTTCCCAAGAGCTCATGGATGGTTCTTAAAACACTGGAAGCTTGGGAAATAAAATTAGCTGTTGGGATGGTGGTATGAGGGGAGAAACGTGGTGATGGGGCTGGGTAGCATGTTCCTTATCCTGCAGGCAGTTGGGACCTAATGGTGATTTGTCATCAGGTATGTGGTCAGGGTTGTTTTTAAGACTCCAGCTTGGCCAGCTCTTCTGAAAGTAGCTTCACCCATTGCATTCACATCACACTGAATCGCAGGCATGGCTCACTCTTTCCTACAGGAGGTTTTGCCTTTCATAATCCCTTATGTTTGTGCAGCAGAGACTAAGGTATCTTTCCACATGCTGCCCCATGGATCCTCAGATGCCACTCCAAGTTTAACAAGGAAAGATTTGAAAGCTGAAGCTCAGAGGGATGGATTTCCTAAAGATAGCAGCTGGTGTCACAGAAAGGTCTTAAAATTTGACTCTTCTGTCCTTGGCCCTATACTAAGATTCCTAACTTTTTAACATCATTTAAAAGAATATTGTCTCAATGCCTATACCAGAAAAGTACAAGGGTTCTTCATGGTAGATACGGAGGCTTACACTTTATCATCAGGACTTTGTCACCATGTTGTCCTTTTGGACCAATGGCTACATTTCATCTTTCAGTTTTCTGATCAAGTACTTTTCTCATCCACTCACCTAAATTTTTACCATTGCCAAGGAAGTTCCTTTGAGGAACTTAAATCTGGGTTTATTTGCATGTCAGTTTATTCTCTGCACCCCCCCATCCACAAGATCTTTGTGTTCCATGTTGTGAATGGCTGTGTAGTGAATTTCCTTCATAGACCTAAAATTCTATATACTCATATGTTTCCTTGTTTGTTTTTCATGGTTTTCTATCCTATTATAATTATGACTTTCATGTTGTATTTTCCAGCATATTCTCAGGAATTGACAAACAGGACTCAATTAAAAACTTGCCAGAGAGTGAACAGAAAGTCACTGACCTCTGTAAACTTCAATTTACTTAAGTTTAGGATGAAATTAATGTCCCGTAACTTAAAGGATTGATGTGTTACAGGAGATCATGCATGTGTGTAATATGTCTAGGACATATGGTTGCTGTGTATGTGATGGATCCTTGGCCCCATGGATATCAGAGCGAGACCTTCAGGCTTCATGTGTATGTGCAAGCTACCACCAGGGAACTTTGTGTTGGCTGTTTGCATGAACTGGTAGAAGTGAAGAAGGTGGTAGAGGAATTAAGTTCTTAGTAGCAGCAAGCAGTAATTTCACTGATAGCTGATGCTGGCTGTTTTGGATGGCAGTCTTCCAGCTGCTGAATGGAAAATACATGATTCTTGATGTTTAAAAATACCCCGAGACAGATTAATTGTCAGTTGCTGACAGACGGAGGGGTGGGTATGCCACTTTACACCCTGACCCTGCACTCATAACAAAATAAACACCAATTGATTTTCTCCTCCTCCCAACTAACAGTTTTGCAGATGTTGTGATTGTATTAATGAGCATTTTTATAACACTTTAGACTTTAGAAAGCACTTTCACAAAGATTCTTTCATTTAAGCCTCACAATCCTTCAGCAGCTGGAGTGAGACTTAGGTGAGCAAATAAATGGTTATGCATTGATTTAAAACCCTCTATAATAAGGTAGGATGACCACAATTTCCCTGTTAGTATTATCATTTTATACAAGGGAAATAGTTTGAGAAAACTGAGGTCACTTCGCCAAGGGCACACAGCTCGTAAGGGTTAAAGCCAGTCCCTAATCAAAGATGGGGGACTCCAGGACTGGGATCACCATGCTTCCTGCATGTGGTATTGAGTTTGGAATGGGCCATTTTTCACCCGAGTCTCCACTGAGAACTTGTACTAGTTTGCTCAGGCTGCCATAACAAAATACCACAGACTAAGTGGCTTAAGCCACAGAAATTTATTTTATCAGTTTTGGAGGCTGAACTTACAAGATCAAGGTTCTGACCATTTGGTTTTCTCTGAGGCTTGTCTCCTTGGCTGGAAGATGGCCACCCTCTTGCTCCCTCTTCACATGGTCGTCAGTCTGTGCTCATGTGCCCCTAGTACCCTTGTGTGTGTCCAATTTCTTCTTTTGAAAACAGCAGTAAGGTTGAATTAAGGCCCTCCATAAGGACTTCATTTTAACTTAATTGCCTCATTAAAGGCCCTATCTCCAACTACAGCCACATTCTAAGGAACTGTGGATTAGACTTTCCACATATAAATTATGAGGGAATACGATTCAACCGAAAACAGGGTCCGATAAAAAAGTGAGTATGCCAAAAGCAAATCATCATTATGTTCCAATGTATCATTGCTGGTGGGAGTCTAAAGTGGTTTAAACCACTGTGGAAAACAGCTTGCTGTTTCCTTAAAAATTTAAACCTAGAATTATCATGTGACTCAAAATTCTACTCCTGGATAAGTAACCAAAAGAATTGAAAACGAATGTTTTTTTAAAAAGATACAAGAATGTTCATCGCAAGACTAATTGTAGTAGCCAAATGGTAGAAACAGCGTGTCTATGAACTAATGGATGAATAAATAGAATGTGATATATCCATACAATGGAATATTATTCAGCTATAGAAAAGAGTGAAGTTCTGATACATGTACAACACAGGAAGCTTGAAAACGTTATGCTGAGTGAAATAAGCCACGTATACAAGGCTGTCAATGATTCCATTTCTGTGAAGTAGCCAGAATTGGCAAATTCATGGAGAAGGAAAGCTGAGAGAAATGGAGAATCAGGAATGATGACTGCCTGTTGCAGGTGAGGTTTCCTTTTGAGGTGATAAAATTTTTTGGAATTATGGGTGATGGTTGCACAACATTGTAAATGACCTAAATGCCATTTAATTGTACCCTTCAAAATTGTTAAAATGGTGAACTCTATGTGTAATTTACCACAAATTTTTATAAAAAAAAAGATCTTGAATTTATCAGACCAAATTCTAAATTGGCTTTTGTATGTGATGGAAGATGATGCTCAGAATATTTTTTAAGAATTAGCGGAAAAGGCATGAATCTGCTAGAATTTTCTTTGAGAGCAGTGGCTAACTATTTTCTCAGAAGAACACTGCTAGAGAAACTGTGTTTGCTTCTAATGCCAGAGATAGCTGCATAGATAGGACATGGATATGTAGCTACACAGGTAGATGGGTAAATTTAGATGCGTTTTCAAAATAAGGCAAGACATTAATATAGACAGGAAGCTATATAAGGATGACCTTCAATAAACATTTGATTGAATGTATGAGTGAGGCACTTTATCGCTCCAAACACAGAACTACCTCAAAGCATATTTGAAACATTCATCTGACATAATCTAAATGCCTGTACCTGGATATGTATTTTTTGGGAACCATGACTCAGGGACATATGTTAGCTTATTTATTTATTTATTCATTCATTCATTCATTTATTCATTTATGCTAGCAAACTCCTACTCATTAGCTGTGTGTCCTTGGATAAGCGATTGGACATCTGAAAGCCTCAGTTTCGCTTTCTTAAACACAAGATGAAGGAGTCGTCGTCGGCGGCAGCCGTCCGTCTCGAGAGACGATGGTGTAGCTTCTTAAGAGTCTATCTGCACCGCCGAGAATGGCTGTGCAGTCCGACTCGGGAGTGACACGGTATCTGTCTCCTCCCGTGTTGACTCGACATCTTGCGATGACGCTGGAGTGTCCTCTCCAGTGGAGCTGAAGCTACAGAGCCTGGGCAGGGTGATATGGAGGGTCTGCTGTTGCCCATGCAGCAGACCCAAGATGAAGGAGTAGTACCTATGAAATGGGGTGCATTGAGGATTTGATACTTGCTACTACTGGTGTGGTCTCTGAACCAGCAGTAGCAGTATCACTTGGAAGCTTATTAGAAATGCAAAATCTCAGTCCCCATCCCACGCCTGAACAGGATCTGCATATGCACATTAAAGTTTGAGGCAGTCTTGACCAAATGGCATAATATGTATTCTATTGTTCAGCACAGTGCCTGGACTATTTCAAAAAAGCTCAGTGAAATGGTGTTCATTTATCTAACAAATATTTATTGATCATTCACCAGGGGCCAAGAACTGTTCTAAGCATTGGGAATGCTTCAGCAAATAAAACTGTCAAGGACCTGAAACTCATGGAGTATATATTCTGGGGAAAGAGACAGATAATAATCGGACAGGCAAATAAATATATAACTTAGTAGCAAATATTATGTTTATTATTAATAGACTCATTTAGAATCACAGTCAGTTGAGTTCAATCCAATTAAATAAATATGTATTAAGTAAGTATTATGTACATGATACCTCACAGGAATCTGTAGGAGATTGAAAGAGGCCAGATCTCCTTCCTGTTACAACAGATCTTTCCAAAGCACCGTGCTGATGTCTTATTAAAGTGAAAAGTAAATATTTCATTGGGGTCAGATACGATAAAAAATTACCACATCATTTCATAAGCAATATTACTATAAGGACACATCTGGGTCCCTGCTAAAGCACTACAGGCACACCGACTATTAATGAAACATATTGAGTCCTCCAAGTGAGAGGGAGTGAGACAAAATTAGTGAGTGAGGTCTATTTACTGAGGGTTAATGATTGGCGGGGAGTATTCATGGTGCAGGAGTCCTGCTCACACCACTAACCTGAGCTGACCACTAAACTCTTTTAATTGGTTCAAGGTCATTGTGGAGATTGGGTCCAAGGGAGCTAATGATAAGGACCTATACACCTCTGTGTACACATAGGCACACACACACACACATATGCATGCACGCACTGTAAATGTGCAAAAGCAAATACATGCTTGAGATTTGATGTTTAGGGTGAATACACAGTGTAATAAATTAAAGAGAACAAAGACGACTGTTGTAGATCGTGGGTTTTAGCAAGTGTTCTAGGTATGTGTTTATCTGGGAGATGGGTCTCTCTGCATATCTACCCATTTTATGATGCCACAGCATAGGAATCTCTGGTGCCTTTACTTCCTTTCTGATACTGCAGCATAAGACTTACTGTCTTTTTTACCCATTTTGCTGATCCTGTAGCATGTGAAATTTTTTTCTGCTCCAGCCTTTTTCAACCAGGGTTTTGAAAGAAAATTAAGCCCCAATGCCCCCAAGAAAATCCTATGTAATAAAAATAACTTCCCTCCCATGCAGCTAGAATGCCCTACACATGTACTACCCTTGGGAGAACTTGGTAAATCACTACTCAGATCCTCTTTAATCTGTCAGTCAGATGAAGTATCCAGGTTGAGAAAGACTGCATGGCAGGAAGTCCTAACAAGGTTATTTATGGTCCTCAGTTGTCACTTCCTACTTGTGCTTGTGGGCACACACACACACACAAATAACCTTCCTCCAACCTTCTAATTTCTTCTAGCTGGACTAATAATAAAATTAATGAGAGATATCAGCAGGAGAAATGTCCAAAGTTTATTACATATGTGTACATGCCAGGATGAAATCAGATGAGTCCAGAAGACACATTGGGCAGTTAAATTTCATGTGCCATTTTAGACAAAGGATAAGAGGGTCAGGAGTGTGGGATGGCAAAGGGAAAGTAGGCAATTCCCAGGCAGATGACGTGTGGTAAACAAAGATTCCTCCTGGGTAACCCAGAAACAACAAGATGCAGAAGGCAGTTTAACAAACAAGCTTTGCTGCATTTCTTCCTGTCTGCTACATTGAATTCATATGTTCTAAGGCGAACATGCTAAGATTCCCTTCCTGAAGCAGGTTTTCCTAGTTCCTTTAGGTAGGTAGGGGAAAGGTCAAAGGTTCTTCCTGAGTATTTTGTTTCTTAATAACAAGTTTAAAATCAGTATCCCAAAAGGTATATGTTTGGGGTGACAAAACTTTGGTCCCCCTCATGTTTCTGAGCACACAACACATCCTGCCCGTTGCAATGGATCTCACTGGACAGCAAATCTAGACTGAAGGAAGCCCACCTCTACCTTACCGCCATGAAATGTAATTGCACCATGAGCCTTCTTCCTCCCCGACCAAGGCTAGAGCAGTGGTTGAACGAATTCTCCTCGAGCTTCCTTTCTCTAGTTCTGGTTCTTGGAGCTACTTGGCCAGGATGGTCAGGTCTCTATTTTTAAGAAGGTTCCATGTCTCCTTCACAAAATCATTTAAGTCAGACCCATGAGTCTGCATATTCCAAGCCCACAAATGATTTTTAGTCTAGCAATTTGAGTGCCTGTTACTTTCATTTAGTTCTTTTTCCTCCTGCCTTCCACTCAGGGCTAAATTTTTCTCACAGGACTGTGCTTTGTGTGGTTGTAATGAAGGTGAGCCCTTGACGAATGTGTAGTTAGAATGGGAAACATTAATACCTGCATTTTTTAAAATCACTTTTATTGTTATTCTATTAAAGTTGTCTCAGTTTTTCCCCCTTTGCCCTCCTCCACCCTTCCCACCCTTCATTCCTGCAATCATTTCCCACACTGTTTTATCCATTACAGCCAGACCAGCATGATGTAGCCGTTCCCACTCAGCCTCTGCCTATCCACGCTCTGTGGCCAGTTAGTCAAAACACTGCCATCATCCCCCCAAATTCTCACCCGCTAGGCCCTAGAAACAACTAATCCATATATTTTTTTTCTCTAGAGGTAATAAAAATGGAATCCTACAGTACAGGATGGGGCAAAAGTAGGTTTAGAATTGGTCTCATGGAAAATAACACAATAATTAATAAATAATAATACATGAATAAGTTCTGTTTCATGGACTCACACCTGTAAACCTACATTTTCCTGACCCTGCATGTAGCCTACTGCATCTAGCTCTTTTCACTTAGCGTAATGCTTTTGAAATCCATCTGTGGTGTTGCATATATCAGTACTTACATCATGTTTGTTCTTAAATAGTTTCATGGTATGGCTATTAAATATGTTTACCATTCATCAGTTGATGGAAATTTGGATTGTTTTGGGCTATTACAAAAAAAAAAAAAAAAAAAAAAAAAGCCACTGGAACCCGGTCCTTATATAAATATATATTTTCATTATTTACTGATTAAATATCAAAGAATGAGTCACTGGGTGTACATTTAACTTAAATATGTTTTTTCAAAGTGACCACTCCATTTTACATTCTCATCACCAGTTCTGGTACCTCCACATAATTGCAAGCACTCTGTGTCATAGTCCCCAGTCCTAGGAGGTATATGGGGCTATCTTATTTAGGTTTTAATTTGTGTTTTCCTGATGACTAATAATATTTAACATAGTTCTGTGTTCTTATTAAGAACAGGAACTTCTGTTCGTTTTCTCCATCTTTGTACCTACAACAGTGTATGTGCATAGTAAGTGCTTTGTGAAATATTTGTTGAATAAATGAATGAACGAATGACCTGTACCTCTCCTCAAGGAATTTACAATCTCATCAAGGAGGCAGAACATGAATTTGTTGATAGATTAAATTAAGATTTTGGAGACAGATCTGGGTTCAAATACAAGTTCTTTTCAAATTACTGTTTATAGGACTTTGACAAAGTACCTTACTTAAGCCTTTCAACCTCATTATTTTTCTATATCTGTATACTGGAAAAATATCAATAACCATTTTGATGGGTTGTCATGGAAATTTGAGAACATAAATATATCATTTTATACTATATACTGCATGATTAATGAAACAGTAGTTGCTATGAGTATTTTGTTATTAATAATATTAATTGTAAATGATTACATGGTAAATTGTTACACAGAAATAAAAGTGCAACAGGACTCAAAGAAGAGATAGCTATGTGTGTGCTGAAATACTAAGATTTTCAAAGAGTGAGAATTTTGTGCTGAGATTCCTAGCAAAGAGAGAAACAATATGTTTGAGAGCTTGGTAGGTGCCCAGTACTGACCTGATTAACTCATTAATTTCCCTGCATTCCTGGTAGGTTCCCATTATTACCATTTTGAAGATGAAGAAACTGAGTCTCAGGAAATTTGAGCAACTTGCCTAGTATTTCTTGGATTATATTTGGCTAAGCCAGTCCCAAGAGATTTTCAAACTCTACTATCTTATCTCGTGGGTTTCATGGATGTGTCAACTTAGAGGGCCAAGAAGTGAGGAAAGGGGACCGGATCTGAGCCTCCTCCTTTTTTTGAACATAGTAGATCTATTTTAATGTTTTTATATTTGGGCCACCAGACAAGTTTACAGAAATGGCTTCTGATGTCTTACAAAAGGTGAAAAACCCACCACCCAAAGTCAAACTATCATCTTCCATCTATATGATGTTATTAATAAATACCATGCCAACACATTTAATAGAAAAGATATAACACTATTTAATAAATGTGAAAAATCTTGAACTACATTATCCTGTTCGCTTTATGGAGACAGAAGAACAATACTTACTATATCTAAAGTATCTCTCCCATCCCTTTACAAACATTGGAGTTTCTAATCAATAGGTTTATCTCTTTTCTTGGTGCTATTCCTATTTGCCATGTGTAATGAGTTTTGTATATTTACTGCCCTTCTTTGAATGCAGTTGATATTTTTTCTACAGGTATCCTATTCAAACCTCAAGGAGGTCCCAGGTCTCCTGTAGAAGCATGATCTGTGCACTCCTTTGCTCCCTGACCGCCCCCCCCCCTTCATCCCTTTTGTGATTTTATAGAAACTAACATGGGTCCTGACAATCATCTGAGTCTCCTTCCCTGGGCTTTGAATTTTCCTATCAGCAAAAGACAGCTTGCAGGAGAAATACTTTCTTCCCTCATCAAACTGCCTCTTCTTCAGCATTCAACATAATAGCCACCTCCTCCTCATCTTTGGTAGCACTTTTCTCAGAACGTTAGGGCTATTATAGTAGACTGCCACCGGAGAGTCTGAATGGGGAGCTCATTAGCTTTGTAAGCCTGCATATGTACAAGGAGAGTTTATGTGTAATCCCAACAATTTTCTTTTGTTTGTTCTTTATGTTGCATTCTCTCTGAGTGGGGTTGATTACACTGGAATCATGAACTCACACAGAACTGGAAATAACTCTCTAGGGTGTCATCCTACCCAGACCCCAGGGAGGAGCAACATAAGAGCTCCTCTTCATCTCCAGTGGCTCTGTTTCTAATTGATGATAGTGTCGATGCTGTTTTTAGAGATTCTTCTTCACTTATGACATCAGCTTCTCAAGGAAACAGCTACTTAAAACCTTCTTCATGAGTTTAAGTTTCTATTATTTCTTTGCAGCTTTCTACTGAATTTTGGACTAGTTCAAACTCTGTGAATTACCACCAGAAAGCCTAAAAGCATCACACCTTTTTAATTTACTTTGACTCCAAGCAATAGTTCCATGTATAGAATGTCACATTAAAGATTTTCGTATTCATTCTCATATTTTTCTTATGAGTTGAGTCTTTAAATTATAATTTAAAGTTTTCTAGTGCAAAAGCCAGAGCAATAGCCTAGTACATAGTAGGTACTCAATAATTGGAAACATCTTTTCTCTTTCTGTTGGCGCCCCAAGGTGTTCTTATTCTGTTATTTGAATTGAATAAATGGGGGAATCTCTGTATGCATTAAAGTGATCCAAATACAGTACAAAAAACATGTCAGGGTGACTCAGACATAAAACCATAGACTTGGATCCAGGAAGAAAAAAATGATTTGAATGGTGACTTGCAATCAGAGTCTGGTGCTAATGTTATTATTTCTATCACTGTTACTTCTACTGTTTCTACCACTGCTTCTGTGATGATTATCATTGACAATAACTAAATGCTTACTGTTTACGATGCACACTGCTAGATTTTAATGTGCATCATTTCGTTTCTTTCTCCAATGACCCCCATTAACTCCACCTTAAAAATGAGGAAAATTTGCCTTAGTAAGGTTAAGTAAATTGACCACAAGAAAGAAGGTAATAAAGCCAGGATTTGAACCAGGATAGTCTAATGTCAGGACCCTTGAACGTAGTTGGTTTGCCTCATCCCGCCAGACCACCCAATGTTCTCCATCCCCCATCAAGCCCTGTCCTACTTATGCTTTAAATACCACTGAGAGTCCATTATGCTGGAGCTCAAATTTGAATGGGTTGTGGGAATGAAAAAGAAGATGATGGTAGTAGAAAAATATTGGAGGTTTTCACTGAACAGAAATAGAAGGGTTAAGTGGTCATGTAAGATGTTTGAGGCAAGAACCTGGGGACTTGGGTGCTAGTTCTTTTGGTCACTTACTATCTTCTAGTAACTACAACAGGTGATGAGTGTGAAACGGTGAGGAAAGCTTTATCTCTGTCCTCAAGAATCTTATAGTTTAGCTTGGAAAAGAGTCCGTAAGATGCTGATAATCAAAGAATACTTGCTATGACTGGGTACATGGCAAATTGGGAGCCCAGAGGGGCCCAACCAAATTGTAGAGATTATGGAACACTTTTCACAGGAACCTAAATCTGGGCTGATTACCTGAAGGATGAGCGTGAAGCAGGCAGGCTAAGGAGGATGGTGCATGTGAAGACCTCAGTCCAGGGAACACTATAGGTAATATCCAGAGTAAATGTGGTCGTCTGTAAATGAGGTCCAGAATGAAAATGTTTAATGTCCCTAAAGCAAAGCACATAGTACACTCTAGCAATTTATAGGTGCTCTGTAAATGTCACTGTCGCCTTCTTGTGGTAATGACTAATAAACTAGCCCTTGAGGGATGAGGGTTCTTGTTACAACTAACAGTAAGATTGGGGGAAGCATATTCTGGTTAGCTATTGCTGCATAATAAACCATCCTAAACATTGTAGTGTAAACAATCATTTTATGATACTTATGGATTCTATTGGTAAAGAATTCAGCCAGATTCTCATACAGATTGATAAATTAAGTTGATTTGCTTAAAATAACTTAGAGAGTCAGCATGGAGATGAGCAATTATAATTGGATTTCAGCTCCAGCCCCAGTTTTTACCTGTGATATCACATCCATTATGAGTCTGTGTTTCATCATCTGCAAAATGGGAAGAAGAGTAACCATCTTTACATGGTCATTTTAAGGATTAAATGAATAGTTCTTAGTACAGTGCCTGACAAGTAGTAGGAGTCCAATAAGTATTCCCTATTACTACTTTTTAAAAATTCAGCCATAATATAGCGGAAATAGCTAGTGTTTGCTCTGTGAGGTTGGCTCTTCTCTGGGAAGACGTAAATGGTTGGGGACTAGGAGCACCTAGAGGCTTTTAAAATATTTTTGGCAGCGATGTCTTCAAGTCTTGGATTAACTGGAACTATGGACCAGAAGACATGTATGTGGGCCTCGCCACATTGCTTGGGCTATTCAGAATATGACAGTTAAATTCCAAGAGAGAGTGTTCCAAAATGGAGCACACAAGGAGCATGTGAAATGAAAAATATTTGGTAGAAATTTTGCAAGTTAAAACCTGTTACAAAACCATCCCAGAAAAAGTTTCTCTTTTAAAATACTATGCTAACTAGAATTTTCTTGAGAGCAGAATTTGTGTTTTAGACACAATTTTACTTCTAGTGTGTGTTACAGTGGCTGGTACATAGCACGTGTCCTACAGACATTTGTTGAATAAACAAATAAATTCACTCAAGCTCTATTAAAGGAATGTCTATAAAAAGAATATATAGTGTATGTATGTATGTACGTATAGTATATAATAACTTCAATTATAATTATGTGGGCTGTTTTTGAATAAACCAATTGCCAAGTCAAACCCCTAAATGAATATGAAAAAATAAATGTCACATAGTAAAAACATGTATGAAATACTTACTATATTGTCTTGCTTAAGGATTCTAAAACAAATGTGGCCTGATATTGGTATAGTTTTTCTCTTCAAATGGATACACTAATGGTGGCATTTTAAATATTATGGCATCAGGGTAGAAAAAATATCTATGAGCACTTTTTCAATATTTCTTTCCCTCCAGATATATCATTTTTCCTAGGAGGCTTTTCTCTGGTACAGAAAAGCAATATAGTTTTCATCGAAACAAGTAGATACTCCTGTTGATTTGTGCAGCTGCTTTGTCTTGAAAGACTATTTATACTTAAGAATGTAGAGCCCATTACTGAAAACCATTTTGGCCAATGACTCATTATGTGACCTTGAACCCATGATACGACTTTGACAACAGCTTCCTCATAACTTAGCACAGCTTACAGCTAGAAGACACAGTCACAAATGAGCAAAATTTTCTTCCAAAGTGACAACACAAGGAGTTCTACAAAAATAATGTATGATGATCCCAAATATTTTCTCCCTGTGCCTAAACACTCCCCTGACCAAAAGTCATGTCTCCCTGAAAGATGCATGTTCTCTCTCAGACGATCAGAATATATGTATGGTACTTTGCGCCTTCAATGCATAGCAGCTGGGAGAATTTGATGCCAATAACCTCTTTTTTTTTTTTTTTCTAATATCATTTGGCTTTCTCCTCAAATGAAATTTAAAATGAAACAGTTTGGCAATCCACATTAGCACCATCTAGCAATAGTCCCATGTTGGTTCCACTACAGTTTGATAATTTACAGACTCACTGGGCTGAAAGGGACTTGGCAAGCTTATCTAATTCAATGGTTCCTAAACCTGGCTAAACATCAACATTTAATGGGAAACTTTAAAAATGCAGATTCCTGGGCATAAAGCCCTACTCATCAGTAAGTTAGAACCTGTACAAGTGGGACCTAGACGTTTTAATCTTCATTACACTTCCCAAAAGATTCTGATGATAAGCTGGGATTTGAAGTCGTTGCTTTATTCTACATCTCACCTACAGCTAAAACTCCAAGAATAGTTTTGTTTGCCTCTTTCTTTCTTTCTTTCTTTCTTTCTTTCTTTCTTTCTTTCTTTCTTTCTTTCTTTCTTTCTTTCTTTCTTTCTTTCTTTCTTTCATCTTTCTTTCTTTCTTTTTTCCTTCCTTTCTTTCATCTGAGTAATGAATATGCCACCATAAAACTCTCCAATTTTCCATTGGTACTTTTCAGGCCTCTCACGAGTGAGTGGCCAGGACATGCTGGGATCAATTTTAGAAACAAGAGGCTAGAAAAGGTTCTTTCAAAGCACAGGTGTTTCCAGGAGCTTACCATCAGCAACATTTCCTTTTCAGTAAATCCCTGTCAGTGAGGTTCCTCTGCCTCTCTTCTAAACTCTAATCTACTTTAAAATTTGCTGATTCTATTGGACTTTGGTGCTTCCTCTAAACCAAGAATTCTATCAAACTTTGCTGATGTCCATTTCTATTAACATTATCACTTTTTAAAAAATCTCAGACATCATAGATTAAAAGAAAATGTATGATATTTTAATATCACCCTTTTTAAAACATTTCAAGTCATCTTCAATGATTTCTCATTTAATTAACAAAGACCAGATTTCTTACCATGTTCTTGTGGCCCTGCATGATCCTGTTCCTTCTGACTTTTTGACTACATTCTATCACAGTGTCCTCTTGTCCTCTTGCTTCAAAACCTCCATTTTGTTTTGTGATTATAAAGTTTTCTGCCTCTAAACTTTTATTTGTATTATTTTACTCTGACTTGTGCATATATATACACACACACACACACACACACATATATATATATATATTTCTAATATATTGTGTAGCTCAGTCTTAAGACCCCATTTAGCTTAACTATCACCTCCTCAGAGAGGACTTCTCTGTCAATCTATTTTATTTCCCTTTCACTTTATCACCTAATGTATTTCCTTTACAGCACTAATCAGTCACTGTTATGCCTTGTTACTTATATGTCTCCATTGTTTATGGTTTATCACACTATTAGAATATATGTTTCCTGAAGGCAGTGATTTTACCCCTCTTCTCTACAGCAGAATCCCTGGTTCAAAGCATTCGATAGGTATTTGGTAAATGAATAACCTCGTGTTGTGGGTTTCCCCTGTGGTCAGGCTCTGCTGAAATCAGAAGTAGCTTCTTTGCGTATTTGCTGTGTCATAAGAAACTCTGTTTTCTTGGTACATCTGGTCAACGTACGCATCATAAGTAATCATAGTGGCTCCCAACAATGTAATCATCTTACTAACTACAGTATTTCCTCTCTTATCATGAGTATTACGTTCCAGACCCCACCCCTGTGAAGTGGGACACTTACATTTACTCTACACTCTTAAACCTACACAACTTTAACAATATGCATATACAGTACTGCAAAACCCTGTGATATGGTGAAAAATCCACAATAAATAATTAAATATAATATTTTTAAAAATCCCACGATACAGTGAGGCCGCGAAAAGTGAACCGCAATATAGCGAGGGACTGCTGTAATCTGAATCCTTCTTTCTCCATCATAAAGTCACATTTTTTTTTTTTTTTTTGTATTGGCTTCAGAAAAAAATTCAATGGCACATGTACAGCATATTATGAATAACTTACTATTAGTAAATACTACCTTTGGCTTTGAGCATCAAAGTCACCCCAACAATTGTATGAACTACCTAATGAAGATGTATTATCATTTCATTATTTGTACACAACAAATACATATTTTTAATGAACTACCAAGTCTGGCTGCATTTAGAAAGTTTTTAACCTTTTCATATTGAAGTTTATATGAATATAAACTTGAGGCATTGTGGAAAAAGCACTGGATGAAATCATGGCTTGGAGTAATTATTTCCCTCTGTGTGATCTTGGAAATGTCATGTCATGTATATGAGTCTAAATTTCCTCCCCAATAAAATGGAGATAAAACCTAACTCACAGAGTTATTGTGACATTCAACATCCAAATAAAATTTTATATGTGAATATATTTTATAAGTACCAAAATTGTCTTCAAACTTAAGAAAACATTATATGAGTGGTCACTGCTACTCATTCATGTGAAAGGACTTATCACATACCTCGTATGTGTAATCTTTGTGTTAAGTAGAAGAGACACAGTGAACAAAACAGCCCCAGCCCATGTCATCATGGAGTGTGTGGTCTAAGAGAGATACAAATGTTAAATATTCCTATAAGTATATCAACATTACTTTTGCGAAACATTATGAAAGAATACTATATAAGGTTGTCAAGGAGACATAATGATTTCTTTATCAATAAATAATAACAGTTATAAAATTAACATTGCTTAATATGATCCTGTAGAGTAATGCTAACATTACTCTATTAAATTTCTCATTCTCTAAGGAGACAAAGAAAAGTAATTGACATCTAAACAAAAATGGCTATAACAGTGTATATGGAATATAGACTAATAGGTTAGAATTGTTTCAAAGCCATGAATAATTTACTCATGGAAAAACAAGAAAACAAAAGAATTTCTTTGGATAAAGTACATATATCAACTCCCAGTTCCACTTGCATACTAACCTTGAAATTCAGCCTTATTAATTTCTGTTCACTTCTGTTCTTCATTAACAGAATATATTTCTCTGAAGAGACCTATACTCATTTTTTTCTCCATTTATTTACCACTACCATAATCTTGAACAAAAATTGTGATATTTTTCTAATTCATGCCTGTGTTTTTAATATTTCTTTTCCAATCTCAGTGGTATCTCCTTTTAGATAGTGTATGATCAATGTACATAAGTCATAAAAGCAATTGAAAATTTGATTCCATGATACTTGAAAAAAGGACAAGAATGTCTACAAAATATCAGAAAATAAATAATAAATAAAGAGATTGTTTACAGTACATCATTGAAAGAAACAGCTGATTTATTAATATGCAAAAAGCTCTTGAAAATCAATGAGAAAGATAAATGACCTAATAGAAAAATGGGCAAAGAAAGTGAACAGACAGTTCACAGAAAGAAGCACATGGATACCCAATGGACATAAAAAAGAGTACAATCTCAGACATAATGAAGGAAAGGCCAATTAAAATTTTAATGAAATGCCTTTTGTCATTTACCAGAATGGTATAGATCAGAATCTGAGATTACTGCATATTAACAATAAGGTTAAGAATACCAGTTTCACATCAACTATCGAGGAGATGCAAAGAAATGTTTAAAGAAAGATATAAAAAAATAGAGGCCAATTTGGTTTGATCAAAACATAAAAAATGCATACTCTTTCACAGAATAATTATATCTTTTAAATTATACCTTACAGATATGCTCACATTTGCCTATACATGAAAGTATATTTCAGCATTGTGTGTGTGTGTGTGTGTGTGTGTATGTTTAATCTGTAAATAACATCAGTGTCCGTAACAGAAGTCTGGGTACCTAAATTTTCTATAATAATAAGCTTTGAGTTCTTTGAGAGAATGTCCAGCATGTAGCACACCTTTCTCCTGAGTCCAGAATCAGTTGAGAAATAAGACAAGAAATGGCATATGAGGATACAAAATATCTCCTTTTAAAAATCATTAAAGGCTGTTTAGAAAATGTGGCTTATATTTCCAGGCAGATTGGCTTCCTAGATGACCCCCTGCATCCTTGAACTCTTCACTGCTTCTGTAAGGGCACTTCCCAGTGCCTGCTCTCGGGGGCAGCACTCTCTAAAAAGAAGAAAGGAAATTGACACAAGCACATGAAGTTTTTTCTTCTCAAGTTGACCAATCAGACAAGTGATTCCATTTTGGAAAAAAAAAAGAACCACCTAAGCCCACAAAGCATACTTAAGTAATTCAAATTCTTTGGGAAAGATGACCAACTACTATCAACTGGTTACACCTGCAGAAAGCAACTAGACTTGGGGCAATAATTTTTATTAATTTTATATCTGCAGTATTCTTCAGATTGTTTTATTGTGTACATATATTATTTATAATAATAATAAAACTAATGCAAACAATTTGTCAGTGCCTGATTGTTGCTACTGATTTAAAAAAGCAAATTCACTTTTACTTACTTGCTCTAAACCTCCTTACCAACCTTGTCTCCAAATAATACCTAGATATGAAGCCTGAATACTACCAAATATTTAGATTACCCCCACCACAGTTATTTGGTCAGTTGGCAAAACACTCCCCATCAACTCTGCCTGTCAATAAAACTATCTAAGAAGTCACAATCCTGTAATACTGTTGGGCAAGAAGACTGATAGACCATTTCTCAAAAATGGCATAGCTGTATCTGTCAATAACTTTAAGCATGCCTCTTACATGGCAATTCCAATGTTAGAAATTTATTCTAAAACAATCCTCATAGATGTGAGTAAAGACTTAATTTCCACGATGTTCATTAGAATATGGTTTTTATCCACAATGACATTGTTAGTACTACATGTCCAATATTAGGAAGTGGTTAACTAAGGAATGAGATATCCCTTCAGAGGAAGCCTTGCAGTCATTACAATGATGGAGAAGAATAGGCACCATGACCTAAAAAGATGTTCACAACATCCTTTAAAAAAAATGATTTAATTATTGATTTGTTTGTCTATTTATTTATTTTTAGAGAGATGGGAAAGGAGAAAGAGAGGGAGAGAAACATCACTCTGTGGTTGCCTCTCACTCGTGCCCCCAACTGGGGACCTGACATGCAACCTAGTTATGTGCCCTGACTGGGAATCGAACCAGCAACAGTTGGTTTGCAGCCTGATGCTCAATCCACTGAGCCACTGTTCACAGCATTCTTAAGTGGAAAACACATAGGTACAGATATCACATAAACTATATACCTATTTTGTATATAAAATCTAAATAAGAAAAGGTGTAGAATGCTAAGTAAACTATAAATTGCAGTTATCTTTGTATGATAATGTCCTAGTTTTCATTTAAAATTCTTTTCTACATAGCTATAGTTTTTCAAAAAAATGTAATAAACATATACTACCCTTTACTTAAGGGAACTAGGCATATTTTTGGTAAAAAGAAATATATATATATACTTTTTTTACCAAAAGAAATATAGTAGAAGGGAACTATACCAATTTCAAGATTCAGCTAAGGATTCATCTATACCATCTATTATGGGAAGTCTTTCCACATCGCCCTGTTATAATTATTTCTCATGGGAAGTCTTTCCACGTCTCCCTGCTATAATTATTTCTCACTGCCCTAGACTTTCCCTCCCCATGTGTTTACACCTTCTTGCTATGTGTATGACTCCTACCCTAGGCTGCAAACTCACTGATGGCTGGGACATGTCTTATATAACAGGGAAACCCCTAGAGCTCCCAATAGTGGTGCAAGGAACATGTGTATACAATGCTTCATGACCTAAATGCAATTACCTGCATTGGGTATATGTTAAAAAAAAAAAAAGGTTATAAAATTATCGATGACAAAACAATAGATATAGGCCATGTTAGCTGCTGAAATAACTTATGGGGGTTAGGGGGAGAAAAATCTCACTTTGAAGAACTGTTTAGTTTCTGCTGAATGTGATTGCACTTGAATGGACACTTGGATGGATACATGAGGCCAGGACAAACGCAAGTGTTGGAAGGCACCCAGAAAGGCTCTCCGCACCTTGAGGAAGTGGCACAGCACAGAAAAATCAGGCATCACTAAGGAAAGCCTCACTATAAAGAAAGTTCAGAGAGCTTCATCAATCCACCCCTTACACAAGTCTGAAGTTATTAAGAAAGAGCCCCGCAATCTAGTGCCATCCCTCATCTGTGCTTTGAGAGGGAATAAATGCTTCAAGATGGGTCTTGGCAGCCTTTGCCTCTCTAGGACTTGTTAAGTTTTTCTCTCCCTCTTCTTCTGCCTTCCGAAATCTTCAGCACTGGTGCTTTATGTTCTGGCTTGTCAATGAAGCCTGTTATTATCATTGAGATAGTGTTTTCATGGCATAAATAATGAGCTCAAACAGGGGAAGCGGCATTGAGTGGAATTACTGCCTAAGCTGAGATGGAAGTAATCAATATGTCCTCACTTACAAATCTCATCTGCATGTCAACTCCATCCTGCCGGCTGTCTCCCTACAGATTCATTTCACAGGAGGCCCAATAAAACATGTGGGTGGCATTGATCTGTTTTATTCATAGCCAGAGATAGAAATGCATCATTTGAAATTAATAGGAGGGCTTGTGTTTATAACCCACTTGGGAATGAGTAGCCTGCAACTCAGACCATTAAGAAAGGACTCAGCCACCCAGAGCGAGAGATGACTGACCCCCGGGGACCAGGGATCAGAAACTTTTGTGTGAAATCCTTTGTGATATCATGCCTATTATTACTCTTCACGCTTCAGGATTTTGCAACCTGAATTCTCCATTTACTCATTAGAACAGTTTCTTAAATCAACCAAAGAGGTAATGATCCGTTTCTAGATATTTTCTACAATTCTGCCTGCCCTTTTAAAAAAATTCTATGCTAAATGAGTATTTAGATATGATCTCACAGAAAAGGAAAGGAAACTTAGAAATTGCCCACTTCAATCTTGTTCCTAATCATTATATGTGTCTCCAACATTACAATGGTCAACCACACTGATTGAATATTTCTAGATGAGGGAAATTCACTACTTTGTAACACAGCCCCATATGATAAAAAAAAAAAAGCAGTTTAGAAAACTTGGGTTTTTAGGAAGTTGTACTATAAATCATCCCCTTGGTATTTTTAGCCTCATTATTTGCTCAGGTAGCACAGACTCATCCTTTAGACCTCAGATCAAATGTCCTCTCTTCAGGAGAGATTTTAATGGTTCCCCCTGGCTAGATCAAATCCTTCTATTATATACCTTGATCCTATCAAATATATATCTTTATAGCTCATACTGCATTTTTAACTGTTTTTGAGATAATTATACATTCATATGCAGTTTTAAGAAATAATACAGTCATATCCTTTGGACCCTGTACCAAATTTCCCCCCAAAGTAATTAGAATATTGCTATTGATACAATCCACCAATCTTATTTCCCCAATTTTACATATACACATGTGTGTGTTCAATTCTGTGCCATTTTACCACATATGTAGGTTCATGTATCCACCACCAGAGTCCAGACACGGAAGAGTCCATCACTACAGGAGTCCCAGGTTCTGCCCTCTTGCGCTCACACCCATCTCCATCTTCTCACACACAACCCTGAGCCATCCCTAACCCCTGGCACCCATTAATTTGTTCTCCATTTCCATCATTTTGTCATTTCAAAATGCTATGTAAATGAAATAATCATGTGTGACGTTTTGTGATTGGCTTTTTTAACTCAGAACAATTCCCGTGACAGTCTTACCAAGTTTTTCATATACAGTATATAAATTGTTCGTTCTTTTTCACTGATAAGTATGATTTCATGGTACGGACATACCATAGTTTGCTTAACCATTCACCCCCATTGGGTAACAACCTAAGATTTTTTTTTTTTAAGGCTTCTATGAACAGTAACGTGTGAACAAATGTTTTCGTTTCTCTGAACAACAACAGGACAAGGAAGTGATTGCTGGATTATATTCCTATTACATTTTACCATTATACACTTGAGCTGTTTAATCCATTTATAACTTTGTTAGTCCCTTGAGTATAGGTTTCATAAGAGCAGAAGACTAAATCTTTTTTTTTTTTTTTTAATTTTTATCTCTGACATCTGGCAAAATGCCTGGCAGTTAATAACTATTAAATAGATGCATATAAAAACAGTGTACGTATATCTATATTTTAGCACTCTCCTAAGTGATACAGGGTGTCGATCTTGAGCCATGCTTTTGAGCCCCACAAGCCACAATAGTTTTATTGGGTTGCACCTTCTTTTTAAAACTGAGGCATCTGAGTATACTGAGATTTTGCAGCTCAGAATTCAGAAAGAAGAAGGCTTGTCTGTAAGGCTCCAATGATGGTCTTCTTTCAAGTTGCTTATCATCACTGCGTGGTCTGCCAATGAAATAATGTCTGTTGTATCTTCTAGGCTCTAGGAAGTTTACTCTGTAGAACTTAAAAAGGAATGGGAAATAATAAATAAAAAGAAACACCAGAGACCCATTTTGATAATAGTAAGAGTTTATCTGTAAGCTGGCAGAAAATGACCTGAAAGCTCTGACAATGAATTAAAAACAGGAAAAATATTTTCAAAAACAAAAAATGTGCCTCATTATTTTTTTTTCTGTGTTCCTGTCAAAAAATAACACTCCTAAAGTAGGCTTTCTGGTGAAGTTCACTACTTGGGAAACCTGAGTTTCTTTTGTAATTTTGTATTACCTTGGTTGGGTAAATCCATATCCTAGAGCCTCGGTTTCACAATAAAATAAATAATAATAATAATTCCTAAAAAATCATATGAAATAAGGCATGGGAAGGTACTTTTGCAATCATAAAGGACTATATAAATGTGTAATTGCATTTTTGGTCCATTAGAGACTAAAATTAGGGTCCGATGGCACTTCCCTTGTAATTTAGTTCAACAGACACAAAATGGGCACCTACTATGTCCTAGGAACCTAAGGGTAATTGTTTGTGTGTGGTTGGGGTGGGGGTTGGTATGAAGGTAGATGTCCTGTGCTATTTTGTCACAATAAAAATAAATACTTGTAATAGTGTAATGATAGATAGAAATGGAAAGTGCAACAGAAAACTAAAGGGGTACCTAATTCAACTCAAGAAGAATGAAGGAAGGTTCTGGACATAGGAAAGGCTTTTTGAAGAAGGCTATTAACATATGAGTGGGTCTTGAAAAGAGGCGGGATATGGACCTTTAAATTTTGAGGAAGGGGATTCAAGAGTAGTGACATTAGAAGATCAAAGGCATAAAAAAATGAAAAGGGATTAAGAATAATTGAATGTAACAGAAGAGTGGACAGAAGTAAGCCGACAAGGTATGAAAAGGTAGATTTGGGCCACATTATGAAGGGCCCCACATTTAGATATAAAATTTTGGCTTTAAGCTGTTGTCAAAAAGAGACATTGAGGAGTGTGAGCAAGAACACCACAGGAGGAGCTGTGCTGAGGAAGGTGATTATATCAGCAGAAGAAGTGGGAGATAAAAAGGCTGGGTGAATACTTGTTGGCCAAGGAGTGAAAAGGAGTATGAGTAAGCAAGACCAGGAGTCAGCACTAGAAGCTGTGTAAACTTTTCAGGAGGAAAGTAGAGGGGCTAAGGCAGGAAAGTTAGGCAGGAGCACTCTGTGAAGTTTGCAATAGGTAAAATGAGGTCATGAGCATGAACTTCACAGACATATCTGACTCAGCTTAAATTCTCCTTCTTCCACTTAGGCAAGTGACATACCCTATCTATGCCACAGTGTCCTCGTATGTAAAGCGTGATCAATGTTACAGGCTCCAAAACAGATTTCTAATTTTATAATTACGTAGAATACATGTAAACATAGTCACTTGCTCATAATAGCTCATTAAATGTTAGCTTTATCATTTTTTTTTATTATTATTATCCAGGGACTTAATTTTTGTCTTGTGTGCCAGGAAGGACATGAAGGGTATTTCTTATACTTTAGAAAGATTAAGTTACCAAAAATGTGGAGAGGAGATTTGAAGGAGTTAAGACTGAACAAAGTGACCAGTTTGGAAGCTGATGTCATAACCGAGGAAAGATATACTGAAGACCTGGACTAGAGGCAGAGTCTTATAGTAAACCTCATGGATTGTTCACAGTAACAAACTTTTTGCATAGAAATGCATCCAGTACCTAGTGGGTTCTCAGAATAATAAATGAATAAAGGAAGGAAGAAAGGAAGGAAGGAAGGAAGGAAGGAAGGAAGGAAGGAAGGAAGACAATCTGAAAAACTTTCAGAAAAAAAACCTTTAAAAATTGAAGTATAATAGGCATCCATAATTGATCACATATCATAAATTCATGAATTTTCACAAGCTGAACAAACACACACAACCATGTGCCGGATCAAGAAAGAGAAAATTATCCCCACCCCCAGTCTCTCCTCTGTGCTCTCTGTCACTACCACCCCACAAGAAACCATCATCCTGACTTCTTACAGCATGCATGAGATGTGCATTTTTTTAAAACTTGGTATAAATGGAGGCATATATGTGTAAGCTCATCTGAGTCGACTCTATTTCTTTTGCTCAGTATTCATGAGATTGATTCCAACTTCCATGTGGAACACTCTATCTTTCTTACTCATTGCTGTATGGTATTATTTTGTGTTAATATGCTAGAATTATTTATTCCATTGATGGTTACTTAAATAGTTTCCAGTTTAGAGCTATTATCGATAATCTTTTTTAAATTTAAATTTTATTTTATAGAGAGGGGAAGGGGGGAATAAAGAAAGGGAGAAGAACATCAGTGTGACAGGCTTCCTTCGGCCCCAACCAGGGACAGAGCATGGAGCCTGCAACCCAGGCATGTGCCCTGACAGAGAATCGAACTGGTAACCTCTTGGTTTGCAGGATGATGCTCAGCCATCTGAACCATGCTGGCCAGGGCTGACTGATAATATATAGATGCACATTCTAGGACTTGTCTTATGGTGAACGTATGAGCACATTTCTTGTTGAATGCGTATAAGAGTTCAGTTATTATGTATGATGTCACTTATATGTGGAATATTTTTTTTAAATGGTCAAATGCATAGAAAGGGAGAGTGAGAAGTGGTTGCCTGGGGCTGGAGTGGGAGAAATAGTGAAAAACTGATAAAAGGATACAAACTTTCAGTTATAAGATGAATAAATTCTGAGGGCCTAATGTATAACGTGTCGAGTCTAGTTGATAGCATTATACTGTATAATTGAAATTTGCTAATAGAGTAGAACTTAGATGTCCTCGCCAAGAAAAAGAAAGGTAAATATGTGAAGTGACGGGTGTGTTCCTTGACTAGATGGAGGGAGTCTTTTCACATTGTATAAGTGTATCAAATGATCATGTTGTACATTTTCAATATATTACAATTTTATTTGTCAGTTATATCTCACTAAAGCTGGGGGAAAAAATAAGCAAAAAAAAAAAAAAAAAAAAAAAAAAAAGGAAGAAAGCTAGTACATTATATACTCTACAAAGTACCAAGCTCAAAACAATCCAAACGTATGTTAAAATGAAATGTCCAAAATCACACCAAAAAAAAAAAAAAAAAAAAAAATAGTCTAGTTCTTAGGTTACAGCTTAGGTAGATAACTGACAACATCCTACAGACTCTGGTCTAATTTGCCCTCCCACTAACAGTGCATGAGTACTTCAATAGTTCCACATTGTTAAGAACACCTGGCATATTTCTTGATTATTTTGTTTGTTTTTAATCACTATGATATGTATGATGCACTATGGTGTTATTTAATATTTGTCTGATTACTAATGAAAGTGATCAGCTTTTCTTGCCTAGTGGCTATACAAATATCTTTGTCTGTAAAATACCAATTCAAGTCTTCAGCACATTATATATTGCCTGATCTCTCTCTTCTTTTTCTCTTATTTACCTGCAGATGTTCTTAAGTTTTTGTAGGACACTATAGGAAGTTCTTTATTGTATATGGATATATGCATACTGAATGCCATCTCCCATGTTGGTATTGAGTTTGTATTTTTTTATTGCTCACTCCTAGTGAACAGAAGTACTTGGTTTTACTAAAGATCAATCTATATTTTTTTCTTTGATAGTTATTTTATCTTTCTATTTAAAAAAGATCTTTAATTTGCCCTGACAAGGGTGGTCAGTTGGTTGATCGTTGTCCCACAGAATGAAAGGTTGCCAGTTTGATTCCCAGTCAGGGCACATGCCTGGGTGGCGGGCCAATCCCTGGTCAGGAGGTGTGAGAAAGGCAACCAACCAATGTTTCTCTCACACATCGCTGTTTCTCTGCCTCTCTTTCTCCCTTCCTGCCCCCTCTCTAAAATAAATAAATACATTTTTAAAATTAAAAAATAAAAAACCTTTACCTCTTCCACAGCTTAAAAAAATGTTCTCCTATAATTTCCTCAAAAACCTTTATTTTTTCCCTCTTCACTTTTAGGTCAGTAATCTCTGTGAGATTTAATTTTATATAAGGTTTGAGGTAGGAGTCGAAGAATTTTTTTGCATGGTATCCAATTGATCATCCATCCTTTATTGACAAGATCACATTTCTCCCTACACTGTGATGTCACCAATATTGTGAATTAGATCGCTGTATTCTTGAAACTGTTCTCTTCTATTGGTCAGTTGTTTAAAAATCACCATTATTTTGCATGTTTGAGGAAACTGAGTCTCTGGGAGGGGGGCCTTGGCGGGATTTACTGGTTTCTGCAGGAGAACCCTTGTTTTGCAACGGGCCCTGAAGATTGGCTTTGAACACAATTACAGACAGTTGCCACTTCTGCTATTTTATCATTCTTAGAATGAGATCTATTTAGAAGCTCCATGCAAATGGCTGCAGTTTCATTTGTAAAATGTATGAAAAATATGTGCCTTTGAATTTTTCTGAGAACATACAGATTAGGCTCATTTTTTCTATGCATCCTTAGGCTTAATATGTTTGCTCTGATGCTTCTTGGGAGTCAAAGCTCAGCCTGGTCACAGAGAATAATGGTCAAGGCCATGGTTCTTACAGAGAGCAGGGGTCTAACCTCAGCGCTGCCCTGGTTCAGTGTGAGACAAGCGCCCGAAGCATCTAAGAGCTGCTTGCCCAATTTCCTCTGAGTAAAATCAAAGTAATAAAAAATGAATTATATATATATATATATGGAGATATAGATTTATATCTCCAAGCTAATTAAAAAAACTGATCAATAATTTCCTCAAATAATTGTAATTGTAAAAATAAAAATACATGTGACAGAACATTAAAATGTTAAAAACGCCTTTGCATGGGGATATTATTCTGGTGTGCTACATCCCACCTAGGTTCTATTTTGTCCTGGGTCAGTAAAGTCTTTAACTAAAGATGACGTGCTTTTTCTATTGAGTTTATTGGGGTGACATTGGTCAACAAAACTATGCAGGTTTCAAGTGTACAACTCAATAACACACCTGTGTGTTGGCTCATGTGCTCACTGCCCAAGTCAAGTCTATCTCCATCCCTATTTATCCCTCCTTTTCCCACTTCCTCCTCCTCCCACCCCCCTTTCTCTCTGGTTATCACTATACTCTTGTCCCTGTCTATGTGTCATATATGTATATGCTTCATAGCTTAATAGCCTCAACTGTTTTCACCCAGGCCTCCAAAAACCCTCCCCTCTGACAGCTCTCAGTCTGTTCTATGTATCTATGCTTCTGTTTCTGTTTTGTCTGTTAAATTATTTTGTTCATTAGATTCCACATATAAGTGAGATCATATGGTGTTTGCCTTTCTCTGACTGGCTTATTCCATTTAGCATAATGTTCGCCAGGTCCATTCATGTGGTTGCAAAGGGTAAAATGTCCTTTTTTTTTTTTTTTTCTTTTTATGGCCGAGTAGTATTTCATTGTGTACATATACCATAGCTGTTTCATCCACTCACACCCTCAAGGACACTTGGGCTGTTTTCACATCATGGCTACTGTAAATAACGCCGCAATGAACCTAAGGGTGTATATATTAATTCAAATTAGTGTTTCAGTTTTCTTCAGATATAGTCCCAGAAGTGGGACTGCTGAGTCTAAAGGCAGTTTTGTTTTTAATTTTTTGAGGAAACTCTATATTGTTTTCTACAGTGGCTGCACCCGTCTGCATTCCCACCAACAGTGCACTAGGGTTCCCCTTTCTCCTCATCCTCACTAGCCCTTGTGGTTTGTTGATTTATTGATGATAGGCATTCTGACCTGTGTGAAGTGATATCTTTTTGTGGTTTTAATTTGCATCCCCCTGATGATTATGTCTATTGGCCATCTATATGTCCTCTTTGGAGAAGTGTCTATTCAGAGCCTTTGCCCATATTTTAAATGGATTGTTTGTCTTGTTGGTGCTGAGTTGTGTAATTTTTAATATATTTTGGAAATTAACCCCTCATCAGATGTATGATTGGTTAATATGTTTTCCCATTCAGTGGGTTGCCTTTAATTTTGTTGATGGTTTCTTTTGCTGTGCAAAAGCTTTTTATTTTGACGTAGTCCCTTTTTTTTTTTTTTTTCCTTTGTGTGTCTAGGAAGCTCTTTATTTTGCCTTTTGTTATAAATGATAACCTTACTGGATAGGGCAGTCTGGTTGTAAGTCCTTGCTTTTTATCACTTTGAGTATTTCATGTCAATTCCTTCTAGCCTCATGTGTTTCTATTGAGAAATCAGCAGACAGCCTTATGGGAGCTCCCTTGTAGGTAACTGCATTTCTCTTGCTGCTTTTAAGATTTTTTTCTCTGTCTTTAACCTTTGCCATTTTAATTATGATGTGTCTTTGTGTAGGCCTCTTTTGGTTCATTTGATTGGGACTCTCCAAGCTTCCTCAACTTGTGTGACCTTTTCCTTCAGGGTGATATACTATTAAAGAGAATGAGAATTGTGATGCAGAGAAATTGACAACTGCCTCCACCTCATTCATAAATTTTAAAAAAATGCATTCTAAAATTTCTGGACACAACCTTCCTGCACACAGAGATGCCTCCTGGCTTCAGGCAGCTCTTCTGTGAGTTCTACCACATTTGAAGACTAATGAAAGTAATTATTTTTACATTTGCATCTTCTTTTCTGTTTGTCATACATTTGCTTCTCTCTCCCCAGAGTCAAATTCTTGAATTAGGAAAATAGAATTTTGCTAATGTATGAACAGAGGGAAAAAAAGGAACGAGATTCCATATGGACACTTAACCTTTGGTCTTCCCCCGTAGCAATTCATCTTAATGCACGAAGTTACCATGTCCTGAAGCATCAGCATTCAAGTGAGAGTGGAGGAGGTTATTTCTCTTTCTCTGTCTCTCTCTCAACTTTTTATTTTGAAATAGAGATTCAAAGGGAGTTGCAAAAATGGTACAGAGAATCCCGAGAATACTTCACCTTGCTGCCCCCAGTGGTAACATCTTATATAACTCTAGTACTCTATCAAACCAGGAAATCATCATTGGTATAATCTTGTTAACTAGATTGCAAACCATGATCAGTTTTCATTAGTCTTGAGACACACGTGTGTGTGTGTGTGTGTGTGTGTGTGTGTGTGCATATGTGTGTGTGTAGGTGTAGTTCTATATGATTTAATCCTGTGTCTAGTGTATGTAATCATCACTACAATCAAGATTCAGTACTATTTCCTTATGAAGAAACTCTCTCGGGCTGACTCTTTATTGTGGTTGCCATGTGGGCATGATAGCTCTCTTTCCTGTAGAGATAAAGTTTAAATTTCTTAGCCTAGTGCTTAAAACCCTTCAAAAGGAAGAAGTGACTTTGAATTGGCAGTGCCTAAGGTATTCACGGGCAACTGGTTTTCCTATAAGCAGAGCCATTGTGAGTTCAAATATTACTGTCCATGTTAATCTCCTCCTAAACTTTGCTCCACAAATGTAGGTAAACTTCTGGAATCCTTACCCTCTCCAGCCCTCTCCATCTGCATGCACATGATGTGGTAAAAAAATATTTTCTAAGAGTCTAAAATATTGGGACAAGTCTGCCACCTTCAGATTTTTTATGTTTTCTTTCTGTTTTTATCTGCAATTGGGTAAGTAAGCTAGGCTGGTATTCTCCCCAGAGAGGCCATCTTAAATTCATAGCATGGAAGTGGAATTCCTGTTTTCCCACTCAACCTCTTTCAAAGCTGTATATTAAACATTGTTTGCTTCCCTGTGTATTTATCAAAAAACACTGTGTAAAAACTCAGCTATTTTTCTTCATATGTATTACATGTTCACATGGGATCATGTAGAGGTTTTATCTCATCTCCACCAAAGGCAAGGCACAAATGGTGGGATCACCAAACCTGACCTGAATTCTAATATCCAACCATGCTCCAGACATGTTGCTAGGCTCTGGAGATGTAATAGTGAATAAAAAGAACCTCAGTACCTACCTACAGAGGACTGACACTCTGGTGGGGCAGTCCTTAAGGGCAGCATTCACATCTGATTCTCTCAATATAGCAGAGACTATTTCAATGTATTCTACATAGTATGTATTCATTCTACGGGGTGGGCAAAAGTAGGTTTACAGTTGTTTGTATGGAAAATAATACAATAATTAATAAATAATCATAGAAGAAGAAACTCTCTTTCTTGTATTCAAAACTATAAACCTACTTTTGTCCCACCTACTGTGTATAATAACAAAAGGTTATATTCTCTGTTTTCCCCCTAAATTTCATTCTGTAAGATTTGGACATAAGTTGAAGCTCTATTAGAAAATTCCTTTTTGAGGGGTTTTAAAATGGAATTTTTGTGAAGCCAAAGGCTGTCATTTCTCAGCAGTTTTTTGAAGCAGCTTTACAACCCGCCTTGTCTGTGAGGCCGCTCTCTTCCTCATTCTAATTTACAGGGCAACCTAGTCAAATAACATGCAAAAAGAAGCATTACTAAAAAATAAGTATTATCACTTAGCATACAAAAGTGGCACCGCAGACCCTGTTTCTGGATAAGAGGTCCTGAGAGAGCCGAGCAGCCTCGGGGCAGGAACAGTGCTAAACATCCAAGTTTACAGCCCCTTTGGGTTGCTTGAGCAAAGAAAAGCAGCTTCCTATCAGTGGTCCTAAAGCAAACCAGTATTATTTTCCTGTAAATTCATTTGGAAAACAGAATGATCCGGGGGAATTCTCTATGGGTGTTAAAAGAAAACTGTCGCCCATCGAACATGCTTTAGGTTGATCGATAGTGTTGACCCAGACCAAATGTTAATTGTGCACAGGTCATGCGTTCCAGCTTCAGGCTGAATGCTCCGTTTAAGCGAAAGGGATTCAGTTATCTTCAGAGAAATGCTTCTGTAACCCAGCCTCCTATGTGTGTACTTGCATCCAAAGGGCTCTTGAGCAACTGAGAGCGAATACGCTATTATAACTGGTCCTTTTTTGTATATTTATTTTACATTATACTAATTTGGGAATGCTGCCTTCTCCCTCTGTGAGATATTCACGGATCCTCACTGTCATCATGCATTCTGTTCTTCTGGGCTTCCTCGGTGTATTTTAGACATTGATAGCCCCTTATCATGGTCTCTAAGGCTCTCTGAGATCAGAACCCTCTGTCCAGCACCAACTTCATTTCTCACTACGTTCCTTTTACTCTTTGTATTTTAAGTAACTCAAATGAGTTGGAATTTCCTCAATATGCCACTCTAAGTTAAGCCACTTGTCTTTGCTTATGCTGCTTCCCTCTGCCCGGAATATCTTACCTCATCATGTTCAACCAACAAACTTTCCACTTACAAATTTATTTAATTTTTTTACTGCTCCTATAGAATTTATTCCTGCCCCTCTTGTGGCCTCCACATTCATATATATATTTAGGTTGTTGTATTTAGGTTGTCTCTGTTACATTTAAAAAGAAAATATCTCTGTTTTCTCATTACCTAAAATAATGCATGCCTAACAGCAGGCAGCACAGAAAAATATGGAATAATGGGATGAAACCTTTGTTAGCTTTTAAACCTCAGGCAAGAAACATAAATTTGCCAAGCCTCAGTTTCCTCACATGGGAAACACTGAGAAATAAATGAGAAGAATTAGCTATAAAGGAGCTGGCACATATAGGTATTCGATACTTGTTAGTTCCCTTCCTTTTCCCTTAACTTTGAGTTGTGATGACTAAAGCAGAAGCTGCATTAAGTAAAGCCAAGTGGCATTATTGACCAGGAAGAGATAGAAAGCAGTATCTAAGGGATACTGATTTGAACATTGCATGTGCACATGTGTGTGTGTGTGTGTGTGTGTGTGTGTGTGGTCTAGAGATAATCATCAACCTATAGAATGGGAGAGAAAAGACAATGTATTTTAGAAGAAGCATTTTTGGTATGGGTATGTCTTGACTTCACCATTGAAGAATGAAAATATCCAGATACTTAAACAAAAAGTTGTCTTCTGGGGCTATACAAATCATTAGGCTGCGCCTTTTGAAAATAATAATACACATATTTTTAAAGGTGTCTGCAAAAGCCATTTTGTTGTTGAGAATACCCCCCAACTCAAAGGCTCTGCCTTAGGAGCTATGTTTAAACATCGTAACCCACTGCTATGGACTTACTGGTTTGGACCTATCATAAGCCAAGCTAAATCACAATATATTAGGCATTATTAGACCTGGGTTGAGACATTCAATACACTCTGTACCAGGAGCTTGAAAGAAGAAGACATAGTTCTCTGGAGTCTTCCGGCAAAGATGGAGGTGTAGGTAGGCCTACTGAGTCTCCTTCCAAAACTGAGAAAGAATACAACTACCTTAAAACTGGAGACAACCAGAAGTTCCAGAAAATCAAGCTTCATGGAAGTCCAACAAATGAAGAAATAAAGAAGAACTACTTTACCAGACAGGAGGGGTGGAGCCAAGGTAGAGAGGATGTGGTGTGGAGGCGGTGGTGATGGCTGCTGTGGCCAGTCTTTGGAAAGCACAGTCGCACATTTAAAAAAGTCAAGAGGGACACCTGGGGAGCACTCCTGGCACCAGACCAGACTGTGCAGCTCATGGTTCCAACACAGGGGAAAATAAAGCCTCATTGCTTCTGACTGTCAAAACCAGTGGGGGTTGGGGCAGAGAAAGAAACTGCCAGTTTCTCAGCAGAGTCCATTTGTTTATAGGGCCCCATGGTCCTAGAACATCCACACGTCCACCCACTTGGATCCAAGGCTAGGGCAACAGCTAGAGAGATGCCATTTCTATACAGGAATGGGGGGGGGGGAGTGCCTAGAAAAGGGGCATGTGCTAAGCAAGTGACATTGTTTCCTCTCAGACCCCTCCCCCACATGCAGTGCCACAACATGGTGAAACGGGTCACCCTGTACTGATGAATACCTAAGGCTCTACCCTCTACAATGCAACAGGTATGATAGCTCTACCTAAGACACAGAGGCAAACACAGGAGCCTGTGAAGTTGAAGAGACAGAGAAGTATGACCTAAAAGAGGGAACAGATCAAGGTTCCAGTGGGAGAACTAAGCAATAAGAAGCTAGCCAACCTAACAGCTGTAGAGTTCAAAACACTGGTGATAAAGATGCCCACATACTTGACAATTATGCTTGAGCATGGCAAGCACAGAAGGGAAAGAAGTGAAGGCTAGGCTAAGTGAAACAAAGGAAAATCCACATGAAACCAATGGTGAAGGGAAGGAAACCGGGCTTTAAATAAGTTATTTTGAACATAAGGAAGAAATAAGCAGTCAATTAGTATAGAATGAAGAAAAAAGAATTGAAAAAAATGAGGAGAGCCTTAAGAACCTCTGGACAACTTTAAAGGTGCCAACATCTAAATCATAGGGTGCCAGAAGGAGAAGACTTATATGAAAAAATAATGAAGGAAAACTTCCCAGATTTGGTGAAGGAAATAGATATACAAGTCCAGGAAGCACAAAGTCCCAAACTAGCTAGATCTAAAGAGGACCAAACCAAGACACATCATAATTAAAATGACAAAAGTTCAAGATAGAGAATCTTAAAAGCAGCAAGAAAAAAAAAAGAGAGTTACCTACAAAGGGGTTTCTATAAGACTATCAGCTGATTTCTCAAAAGAAACTTTTCAGGCAAGAAGAGAGTGGCAAGAAGTATTTAGAGTGATGAAAAGGAAGGACCTACAACCCTGATTACTCTATCCAGCAAAGCTATTATTTAGAATGGAAGGGCAGATAAAGTGCTTCCCAGACAAGGTAAAGCTAAAGGAGTTCATCATCACCAAGCCCTTATTATGTGAAATGTTAAAGGGAATTATTTAAGGAAAAGAGGATCAAAATTATGAACATTAAAATGACAACAAACTCACAGTTATCAATAATAGAACCTAAAACAACAAAAACAAACTAAGCAAACAACCAGAATAGGAACAAAATCATAGGTATGGGGATCATTTGGAGGGTTATCAGGAGGGAGGGGGAAGGGGGAGAAATGGGGAAATGATGCAAGGATTAAGAAGCATAATCAGTTGGTACAAAATAGACAGGGGAAAATTAAGAATAATATAAGAAATGATGAAGCCAAAAAGCTTATATGCACAACCCACAGACGTGAAGTAAGGAGGGAATGGGATTGCTGGATAGAAGGTGCTTATTGGGCAGGGGAGTGCAAAGGGAAAAGAAATTGGGGCAACTGTAACAGCATAGTTAATAAAATATGCTTTAAAAAAAGAAAAATATATATATTTAAAAAATGAGACATAAACTCCAGAGTGCTAGAAGTGGTCCTCGTTCCAGGTATGCTTAGGGGAGCAGAGAAATTCAATCTGAATTTCACAGACCATTACTTCCGTGGAATGCAAATCAGTACCACGAGAAAAGAAAAAGAGGGCTCAGCAGTGATATGTGTACTAAATTCTAGTTTAAACATCAAGTTTATCCAGTTATCTCACTAGAGGGTTTTTTTGAGGCCTATAAATTGGTAATGTGTTTTGTGATTTTTTTTACAAGATACTTCTAGTATGTATAGTCACTTCCATCTTTTAGACTATGGCTAAACCGTGGGGCTAGCGGTCCATGGAGCATATTGGGGATTATATGGGATGTACATTCTGAAAAAAAAAAAGGGTTTTAACCCTGGTTCCACTAATGACTCTCTTTGTGACCTTGAGTCGCAAAGTTTCCCAAGCTGCTAAGCTTCATATGTAAATTCAAATCTACTCATATATGACAACAAGACTTTTACTATCATCATCTGAATGAATGATCTTCCCCTTGTGTTCATTGATGAGGGTACTGATAGTGGTACACTCAAGTAGTACTCCAAATGATATTTAAAGCGAGATGAATGTAGGTACTATTACAATCAGTTTAGTAGGGTTAAGGGACCCAAAAGAGGATTGAGAATTTACCGCAGTACTAGCAAGAGCAGGGCATTATCATCACCCTTGGGTCTGAAGAGACTAAGTAATTATCAGCTATAGGAACCTGCAGAGAATAGTTATTGGTAATAGGATAGGCTACCTAACAGGCAGTGGCATCTGTGGAGGAATGCAGCCAGGCCACGGTGATCTGGGAAAGAGACCTGAGGAATAAATACCCCAACCTTATTTTCCCTTGCCCTCCAGATCTGTTGTCAATAACTCCTATTGACTAAACCCACCAGAAGCCATACTGAAAAGGGGCTCATTAATAATCAATAATAGTCAGTCTCCTGGAGCACACAGCACGGTAGAAAGGGGCAGGGGGTAAGTCTGTAGGTACAAATAGTTGGCAAGTTGTCATCCAAACAGGTTCATAGATAAATCAAAAGAAATGGAATCAAGATGGTGACAACCCTTTGCAGAAACTGGAACATCGTGTCACTAAAGATGACATCAAAGTAAGTCCCTCTGTGTCTCTCAACGTGTGTCCCACATTGCTAAATATTTTAGAGGATTTTTTCTAACTTGAGGGAATCAAATGTATAAAAGCACACCCACCCTGAAATCTCCCAGCAAGCGGCAAATCTGGAACTTGATAGATCTAGTTATTAACAGTCAGGCCATCTGAGCAATCTGTTGGCCCACCTTTCTTGCTGTGTTGGTAATTTTGCAAAAACTGCTGAATTCGCTTTCTCCTCACAACAGATTGTAGACGGAGTAAAGGATGTCTGTTGGTTGTCTATCATCCTTCAGGAAGAATCCTTGCCCCTTGTTACAACTACTCCCAACCTTTCCACTGTGAGCATTAAGAAAAGGGAATACAGGAAAAATTATTGAGTACATAACTGTAATGTTTGGATTTCATGTTGATGCAGGCAGAAAATAATGCCTTTCTTCCCAATTTTGTTATCATACACTGAGACATGAGCTAGCTAGTTTTTAGTTTGCTATTCCAGGTTCAGAACTTTAGTCAGTGGCCTATAAAATGAAGAAAGAGGAGGGAGAGCTGACAGGGAACCTCAAAAACTGACTGAAAGGGGAAAAGAGAAGAGGGAGAGAGACAGAGTTAAAAAGCCATGGGTGGAAGAGGAAGAAACACAAAGAGAGGGGAAAAAAACACAGCACAGTTCCCAAAAGTAAAACTTAGTTTCTAGCTATTTGTTGCCATTGCAGTTGCAGGAACTAAGAATCCCTTCGCATTTTTCTTTCCATCTGAATTATTATTGAACTATTGGGCACAATTAATTGTGAATTACATCCCACAAGCCCCTACCATCACCAGCACTGAAGAAAATATTCACCATATGCCAGATCATAAATGTCTCTTTCCCAAAGGAGTGACTTACCTCCTCAGCAAGAATCTATTCATCCTATTCTTAATGATGCTTGTTCCCATTTTTCAAAAGGCATTATTTGAAGCATAGAATGTGGAAAACTACTGCTGTAGTTTTGGGAAGACATATGAGAATTGCAAGCAACCTTGACCAATTTGAAAGACAAATTTGTTCTGTTATAAAAACATTGAATAATAAGGAAAATTGCGGAGCATTTTGTACCAGCCGACTTACAACCCCCCCCCC
Organism: Furipterus horrens; assembly: GCF_987537825.1. Lineage (NCBI taxonomy): Eukaryota > Metazoa > Chordata > Mammalia > Chiroptera > Furipteridae > Furipterus > Furipterus horrens. The sequence continues at coordinate 191,349,491 of NW_028327174.1, forward strand.
CCCCAAACTCCATGCTGGATGAGCCTGGCCATATGCAAAACTCCAACAGAGAAAAATCCCAGCATCTAGGTAAATATCACAGCATTTAACAACTGGAAAGAAGGAACGGGTACTGTGAATGTAAACAGGCTTCAGGTGTGTTAAAATGACTGGCAAGAGAAAGCCAGTGCCCTTTTAGTTCAACTCTGATTTATAGATTATGTTAAAGACAGTGTTTAATTCAGAGTCGAACAACTTACACATGTAATTTAAATTTTTGAACAATTTAAAAGTTCTTTAGAAAGATATGAACCCAAATAGAGCATTTTTGGAAGAATTTTTAAATTGAATTTATTGGAGTGACATTGGTTTGCAAAAAAATACAGGTTTTCAAGTGTACAACTCAAAAACACAGCATCTGCATACTGCATTGTGCTTCCACTGCCCCAAGCAAAGTCTCTTTCTGTCCCCATTTTCCACCCCTTTGCTCACTTCCACCTGCCCCTACCTCCCTTTCCTTCAGGCTATCACCACATTGTTTTCTGTGTGTTGTGAATATATGGTTTTTGGTTGATCCATTCACCTTCTTTCATCCAGTCCCCCAATGCCTTCTCCTCTGACAGCTGTCAGTCTGTTGCATGTATCCATGTCTCTTATTCTATTTTAGTTGTCAGTTTATTTTGTTCACTAGATTTCACATATAAGTGAAATACAAATAGAGCATTGAGTGAATTGTTTTAGTCCAATAATCAAAGATACGCAGCCTAGCTCACTCCTCTTATCTCATTGACTATCTCCGTTTATCTGAACTGACCTATTGGACACAGTGCCATTACCTGTTTAAATTTGTAGCCTCTAGCAGGCCCATCCTGCTCTATTACCCTTGTCAAAATCCTGTTGCCATCTAAAAACTCAAAGGGTAATCAATCCCAATAATTATATATAGAAAAGAAAGATGAAATCTTACCACCAGTTTAATTCAATCCATTTACCTTGCAGCCTAAGATAGGTAAGTCCAGAACTCGAATTAATGCAAAGAGAGTAAGAAGAGATGTAGAGAACAGACTCCTGATAAAAACATTTATTTAAAATGTCAAGGAGTGTGTTGTGCCAAACCCATTTGTTTCATTTGAAGGGAAGAATTTTAAAAAGCAAAACACTTGTGATAAGAAAGTACAGAAAAGAATGAGGTTAACTGATTCATTGACCAATACTTCTACAAGTGTCCCTCGGAAGCATGCCTAAATTCTTGGCCAACAATGTGTCTTTCTTTAATGTATGTACTCTTTAGTCCTAGCCATGATTCCTCTTAAAGGATTCCATAATCAAAAGTCCTCAATGGCCTTTACACTTAGCGCAGTGCCTGATGCCTTGCGTGTGCTTAATAAATGCTCCATTAATGAAGTCATATCTTCTACCAGCGACAAATATTTCAATGGAGAATAGTTATTCCAGTTTTTACCCTTTCTCAGCATGTTATCATAGAAATTATCTCAGCATTATTGCAAGAGTTAGCTAAGGCTATGCTTGCAAAAATGTTTATAACAATGACTATATGTCTCAAAATATTTTATTTCAAAGGTTTATTTTCTACTCAACCCTTTCTAAATCTCCTCGTTTAAAGATCACCACTTCCTTCATAACAATTGATGTTGTTCTTAGTTTTGGGTCGTAGTTGGCATATTTTCTACAATATGGGGATATTTGCAATAACTGGAACATTTCTTTTGACAGAGAAACTATGGTGATCAAAGATGATAAAAACTAAGGTTTCCATGTTATAGACTGGATGTGCCCCCCTCTATTGGTAAGTTAAAGTCCTATGCCTAATACTTCAGAATGTGACTGGAGACAGGATCTTTAAAGAGATGAGGTAAAGCGAGGTCATTAGGGTGTGTTCTAATTCAATATGGCTGGTGTTTTTATAAAAAGAGATGGGGACACAGACATATATGGAGGGACAGCCATGTGAAGACACAGGGAGAAGATGGCCATCTTCTACAAGTCAAGGGGATAGGCCTCAGAAGAAGCCAACATGACTGACCCTTGATCATAGACTTTCAACCTCCAGAATCATGAAAAACTGAACTTTTGTTGTTAAGGCCATCTCTTCTGTGGCATTTAGTTATGGCAACAGCAAACTAATATACCCTGAAACTCCTGGGATGTCTAAGCAGAAAGAGTGGGAAAGCCTAGCTTCAAATGTGGCATTGCTACTAGGCTATTGAGTAAGTTGGAGAACAATGTGTAAGGACTGCAAAGCTAGACCCCCACACAGACTTTAAACCCAATTCCAGCTTTGCCCTTATCATCAGCAAATTGGATAGCCTCTAGGAACTTCAGAATCTTCTTCTGTAAAGGGGAAATAAGCAACCTATTACTTCATAGAGTTTATGTGAGAGTTCACTGTAAAAATACATTTCAAGTAAATTGTGCCATACTGAACATATAGTAAATACTGTTAAAGACTAGCTGCTGTTGTTATTATTAATACTAGTAGTAGTATTATTTTCATTACACTATCTTAAAACTGCCTCAGTTTTAATATTTATAAAATAGGATATCCCTACCTAACTAGCAGGGGTAGTATGAACAGCAAATGATTAATGTTGATGTCAGAATATTTCCATGGTGTGCCAAGGGTGATGAGGGGAGTGGTTTTTTTAATACAAGAAATAGCTGGTATGTCTTTATAGAGAATTTAAAGGCAATGATACAACTGAATAAAATGTGATACCTTTAACAATGCCAGTGATGAAATGCAGTTGAGATGTATCTTTCCCATCAACCTCCAGTGTGATGTTGTAAACTAAAATGAACCAAGTCAAAGGGAGATTTAAAAATATTGTTATAATAATATGCTATTTACATCTTCTGAACACACAAATAAGTGGTAAGCTAAGCACTTTACAAATTATCTTGTTCAATCTGTAGTTCCGCCCTATAAAGTAGATCTAAAATTTGAAAGTAAGATGTCCAAGGTGCTTGGTTGGCATGCATTTGAAACTAAGAAGTTCAACTCCAACTGTGGAGCCAAACTGGTTTTATAATAGTCTTCATCAAGATTTCGTCTTCCTGGACAACGTACAGACAAGGAGGAAGCTTTGCACATCCTTCATGGGACTCCATATGTAGCCTGCAAATCTCCCACCTGATTTTGGCGGCTGTCATTCTTGATGTGTCTTATTTGCAACTGTCCCACTGTCTGGATCTCACTCATTAGGTGACTTATGGACCATGTCAGTGTAATTGAGTGTTTTAATGCTCCTAGTCAAGGACCATCAGATGTCTTCTAAAGCCTCTTATGTCCTTCAGGAAGAAAGGAGTAGAACTCAAGTGTTTTGTAATCTTTAGACGAAAACAAAAACGTGTTGTGCAAATAATCAACAGACTTGGGCCCTAGCTCTGCAACTTATTAGCTGTGTGATTCTGCATATGTCCGTTGCCTTGTGTCTATATCACAACAGCTGCCACTGTGGCTTTTGACTTGTTTACAGCTTTGTCTTTTTCTCTGGGTTATGAGCCTCTACGAAAATAAAATACAATCATAGATAGTAATTGTTTATTTATTTGAGATTTTTAGAATCTAGATTGCTGTGGGCCATTGATTGATAGTCTATAAATATTGGATGAATGAATGCACTAATGCATGGAGTTATACCAAGTTCTTTTAAGGCAAGTACATGAATGGGCTTACTGGGGCCTGAAGGAGCATGCGAATCTGAGTGTGTATATAAATTGTCTTGGGAAACAGGCTCAAAATTCCATCTTATTTTGAAAACTACTGACTAAAAGTATGAATGTGACTGTATTTTGGAATAAGGAGAATGATACCATAAAGTAAAAGCAGATCCTGTGGGACTTAAATGAGTTTAACACAAAACAGTGTTTCCAAAGTATAGAATAAGATCAAAATTTCTCCTAAGAAGGGATATACTAGAAGTAGGTATACCTTTTATTTTGCATTCCTGTGGCTTTCAAGTATACAGGTATCCCCCATATAACACGGTACTTCTATAATACGGTTTCTCTCTAACACAAAATGAATGTAGATGATATCCAAGAATTTCTGGTAGAAGAAGAAACTGATGGAGGAATATTAGTGGAAATGACACCTGGAATGTGCTAAGATAACTTAGGGGACAATAGCGCTATTGAAAACAAAGGACTTAAACAGTTTACTCTAAACAGCGTAAAGAAGGACCAAGACTTAGCCGAACAGTCAGAGGCATATTTCTTAAATGAAGGTCCCTGCACTAAAAGGAACACAGAGTTTAAGAGAGAACTTCAAAAGTGCTTAGCACCGTATAACAAAATTTATAAAGATTTCTCAGCTAAAATCAAGCAATCTAAAACGACAGATTTTTGCAAAAACTAGAGCATAGAAATCAAAATAATGCTGAAGAAAGTTCAGAGGATGAGGATATCTTGCCAAAAAGAAAATGCATTCGGTTAATGAAGCTTAGTAGTGATGACGAAGAAAACATTACTTAATTCATATTAATATGTAATACTTTTGATGAAAATTGCTTTAATAAAGGTATTTCTCTTAATTATACAAATATAATAGTATGGGTTTTTTTAATTTTTGGAAACTAACCCCCCTTTTTGTACTAGTTCTTTGTTTTGTATAACATGGATTCGCATAACACGGCATTTATTAGGAACCTAACAACCGTGTTATACAAGGGTTACCTGTATATTAGAATCTTGAATCTCAAAGGAATCTTAGAGTTTATCTACTCTGGTTCCTCAATGTTCATTTGAGGAAATAGTAGGTTAGAAAAGAGATAGGATTTGTTAAAGATCAAGCAGTCAGTTAAGTTCAAGTTTTCTGATTCTCCTCCTCCCATACTGATTTTTTCTAGGATTTTTTCCCCATACAGTAGAACTCTTTCTTTAACGAAATATATTATGTATAGAACCCAATATGAAAACTGAAATAATGAAATTTTTTTTTCATCGAAGCAAGTCTCGGGGCTCTGGAACTGAAACATATTCCCTAAAGCTTGGGATCTGAAAACCCTAGTTGGAAAAGCTAGCTAATCCATGCTAGCTTTTATAATACTTTCAATGCAAACCAGTTAAGATAATTCTTGCACAATTATTAAATAAAGGAAATCTTGCAAAAAAGAAACTGAAGGATGTTCCCAGTTCTAAGCCCACCTTTACGGACACAGAGGAACAGAATGTACTCCCCTACCCCCAAAGATTTCCAACAATATGTCCTTCATCCTTGCATAAACTGTCAGGGTAGACAATTGCCTGGATGGATGATAGATAATATATCTTAGATTTGTACTTACCCTCAACAGTCTTTGCCATGATATATAAAACATCTGTTTTATATGGTTCCTGTCTCAGTCTTTTCTTGCTTGCTTATGTGAGGGTTGGCATATCTCAGGAGGAGTATTATTGTTAGACTACTTAACTTGGTCTTCCAACTCTACTTATTTGGTCTTCTCAATTTTGTTCTTAGAATGATGATAGGAAAGCTGGATCCAGATTCAATGTCCCTTTAATGTCATCCAAGGAGCAGAAAGAGTGGGCTACCTTTCAACATAGATGGCATTGAAGGTATTTCAATATTGTTAGTTGCAGGATAAGCAAAAAAAGGAAGCCTTTTTTTCTTGCTTACCATAAGACTTATTTCTCAAATGATCATATTCACTGTCTTACCTAAATCTGCTAAAAATCTTCAAAATAAAGTTTAAATTCTTCAGTATGGATTTCAAGACCCTTTCAGATCTGTTCCCTGCTGACACCTTTAGCATCTAGCACAGCCATTTTCTAGCTGAACCTTTTCCCAAACCATACACAGTTTACCCCTCTACCTTTATGACACTGGTTCCCTTTTCCCGCCTGGCCTGATTAGGTTCTCTTTTCTCTACCTGATCATGTATTTCTGCTTTTCCTACCTCTTTCTATCCTCTGATCTTAGATTAAATTTCACCTCCCTCCAGAGTCCTTTTCTGACTTCAACACAGCATGTCCGAGTCGCCTCCTTTGCACACTTCCCATCACATTGCTTACACACTGTAGGGGTAGGTTTCTACATTTTCTATCTTTCCTAACAGGCTGTCAGTTTCACGGGGGCAGACAATACGGTATCTACCCAAGTGCCCTCCCAAGACCCTGAAGAGTCAACCCATATTTATGTTTTAAAGAGTGAATTAATGAGTTCTCAAGTATGAAGTATAAACAAAATGGAGGCAGGGATGCTCAGGATCAAGAACTGATATATATATCTAGATGTTAGCTGCAGACCATGATCTGAAAATCCAAGTGTTGGTAGCAGCCAGTTGAAGCTTTCAGATCAAAAGAAGTTATACACAGTTCACGCCAAGGAATGAACAATGGTTCTTGTTGAAAATGGGACCCCAGACTAACGGGCCAGGGAAGACAATGAAGCTACGGGGACAAGAACTACAAGGAACAGTCTCACCCAATATCTGGCTAATTCTACCACATTGCATCTTTATTACCTGAAATGGCTGTTATTAGTTCATGCAAGGTGATTGTTTTCCAGTGTGGCTTAAAGGCTCCTCTTGATACCTAATGATAACTTTTAAGTCTTTAGTCAGGGACTTTGTGATGAAGATAAATCAAGAGCTATAAAGGTACAATTCCATTTGGGTTCAATTCTCCCCCTTTGTGGTCTACCTTTCCAAATGTAATTGTCTGGGAATAATGAAAACAATGCGCTGGCACTGAATTGTAATAAAATGAAAGCTCTTCTTCTTCTGCCAGAAGTCTAATGGCCACCAAATTCATATCAAGGATTGCATTAAATTTGAATTAAATTTTTGAGAGTATAATCAATTTATCCTCAATTATTAATCACAGTATTAAACTTGCATCTGTATTATGGGGACACAAAAAGGAAAATATTATATGTTTAATTGTATATAATACATGTTATTATATTATAGTAATCATATTATATTATATATTTTTAATATTCCACTGAGATAGGAAAAGAGAATTTTACAATAAGTGATCTGATTAAATTTTGCCTTAGGTATCTAGGATACATTGAGGGTTTTACTTTAGTAATAAAGATATTTCACATAATATTTTTCTTCCAGACATTATACTCAATATTTCCATGACTCTGAACTGTATACTTTCCCTGCTAATAGAAAGTTTATCAAATGACTGATTTCCTTAGTATTGTGTCTGCAAAGCCCTTAGTAGCTATTAATCCAAAGCTTTTCCCTTTTCATTTTAAAAACTCATGTTTCTCCAAGGAAAATTCAATCCACTTAATCCTCATTGATTGGCATTTAGTGCAGCAAGATGATTTTTGTGAGAACTCTAGGTGTCTAAACAGCAGTTTGATCAATTTGTTATGCTTCTTGTCATGGTAATGATATTTTGCACCTGAAAACCATGTTTCCCCTGAAGTCTTCTAACTTCATTTAAAGCCAATGTCATTTCTAATTTGACGATAGAGAAACTGAGGCATGAGATATTGACTCTCCTTGTTTAGTTGATATTCTTCACAGCTCTGTGCTACTGGAGTTCTTACACAGCTACATTTCAGTCTTTCTATTTACAAAAAAAAGTGTCCTTTTTTTTCTTTTATAGATCCCATACATTTTTGTGACCTTGTAATCCTTATTTAAATTTCAAGATCCCTAAGCCTTGATTCCCCTTCCTCTAAAATGGGAGAACTAATATTTACCACAAAAGGGTTTTCATAAAATTGATTAAATTGATTTATGAGAAAGGTCCTTGTGTAGTGTCAGGAATATAATAAATGTTCGGGAAATGAAGTCTGAAGGTGGGAATAAAGAAAGAGGAGTAAAAGTAGTAAAGACACACTCTGAGAACTTCCTTAGACAGATTCTCCCAGTGTAGTACTGATTCCAGCTGAATCAGCATTACCTGAAGAAGTGAATATATATATAGGTTGTCTGGAAAAAGTCGAGCCGTTGTTAACATAACAAGAATGATTTGCATGACATCGATGTAACCTGGCAGCCAAGGAGAGTAAGAAGAGTGGACTGGACTGCGCATGTGTAAACAATGAGGACCTCATTGTACAAGTCGGTGGGGGCAGTAGGTGCTGTTGAGTGAGCATGTGTACTGTGAGACCATTGCGTTCAAAATGACTGAGCGAGTAGAGCCAAGAATCTGCATAAGATTTTACACGAAGCTTGAACATTCCTCTGCGGAAACTGTTCAGATAATTCAGAAGGCCGCAGCTATAAGCAACTGGTGATTGGAAGTTTCATCATAAGAATGCACCTGCTCATGTAACAAGTCTTATGCAGAGTTTTTTGGCAAAACAACAAATCACCCAGGTGACTCAGTCTCTCTGCAGGCAAGATTTGTTTCCCTGTGACTTCTGGCTTTTTCCAAAACTGAAGTCACCTTTAAAAGGGAAGAGATCTCAGACCATCGATGAGATACAGGAAAATACAATGGGGCAGCTGATGGCAGTTGGGAGAATTGAGTGAGGTCCCAGGATGCCTACTTTGAAGGGGACTGAGGCATCATTGTACTATATACAATATTTTATCTTGTATCTTCTTTAATAAATGTCTCTCTTTTTCATAGTACATGGCTGGATTCTTTATGGACAGACTATAATACACCCCATACATAGCCAAATTAATCAAATTCCTGGAGTTGTAACCCAAGAATCTGCATTGTAACATTCTCTCTCACACCTGATGCCTACATATACTTGGATGACTATTATTTAAAAGTCTGTAGGTGATGCTGTTATTTTTTCATTGAGGATTTTAAGTCTAGAAAAGTCCTAAGCAGAAGAATTTAATTGAGTAGATAGGACATTTAAAGGGAGCTGGAACTTACTAAGTAGTGAGGTATTCAGCTCAAGAAACAGAGGGTATAACTGGAGATTCTATTTAGAGGGACCTTGACAGGCAGTCCCACAGGATGTGAACCATCCAGTAAGGCAGACATTTGTGAATGCGTAGGCTTTAGGACTTGCTTGGATGCCTGCTCCCAAATCCATGGTTTTCGTCTCAGTGAGAGAGAAGATTATTAGTTCTAGCACACCTTAAAAGGGAATGATTTAATGAGGTTGGTGTTCTCTTTTGGCTCTTCAGTTTGATTCAGCATAATTTGCCTTTCTACTATTCTGGCCTAATGTTTTGTCTTATCCTTTGTTTGGTTTCCTTCCATGTGTCCTTGAAGACACCTCTTCTTAATGAGGACCTAAGGAAGAAATGTGTGTGTGCTTTGTATATCAAGAACATTTATAGTTCTAGATAATGGCATTTGTCACATATAAATTTAAGTGGTTGACTAAACTAGCTACCCTTTTTTATTTGACTACCAAGAAACTGAAAAGAATTCATGGAACACCATTAACATGCTTGGTTTATTAGAATCTAATATTTATCCATATTTCTTACTCACCCAATTATGCATGCTATATTATAATGTTTTATGTGTCTTTGAATGTAACTTTAAGGGTATTTTTTTGCAATTATAGTGTATAACTAAAGACTTAAATGAATACTAAATTCCAATTTTGTACACTAGTTTATACAATTAGACCCCTATCTAGTTCTTAGTGTTGGTAAAGTACACAATTCCTAAATCCCAATTTAGATAGTCTTCTTGTGCACTTATTTTAAGTGAAAAAAGTAAATTTGCAGAGCATAAGCAAAAATCGGAGAATTTGTTCTAAGGTTACTGGAATGGCTTATATAATACACGTTCGGTTCTATAGATGGATTCTCGGGAAGAACTAGACCTCTGGTTCCAAGGATATACATTAAAATCACTAAGAGAGATTTAACAGTACCAATGCCTATGTCCCATATCCCTAGATTGTGATTTTAATAAAATTAATTAAAATGACCATAACAAGCATCTACTCAGTGTTTATTAAAAACCAGGAGGTGCACTAAATATTTTAAGTAGCTATTACTTTCAATCCTCACAAGACTCCTATGAATAGTACAATAATCTCCATTTTATGGATGAGGAAATGAAATCATAGAGAAGTTAATACATGATCAAAGATATTTTTTTTTAAAAATGGTGATGCCAAGTTTTTGATGGAGGCTATCTGACACCAGAGCTGCAATTGTTAACTATTAGTGAACTGCTTACAGTACTGTGGAAGAAATTTCTCGCTCCTCAGAGAGAGTGCCAGGAAGTTTCAACCACATACCAGTGGAAAATGAGTTCCCCCAAACATTACAGTCTGCAACACCCATGAGAGCCCAGACTAGAGTTCCGCAGCAATATGGCGGGCCATATCTTTGGTCCAGTCTCTATTACCAATTGATTTACTCATTTTAAAACATCAAAAGTTGAAGACAAGATAGGATCTAAATATTAGGGGCTTGATATATTTGAAAGCATCCGGGTCAATTCCTACCCCCTCAACATATGCTACGTCTCCTATAATCATTTTGCAGAATGAAGGTCCAGAGATTCACCAAAGCTCAGTCAGTGTCTTATCCAGAGGCAATGAGTAAGGGACTGGAAGATTCTTAACTTTAGCAAAAGGGCTCCATGAGATAAAGTTAGTCCTAGTTGATAAATTATTTTGAGCACAGCTCTGGCACTGACCTATCAAATAGATTTTGCCTTCATATGAACATACACAGAATTTCCGCCTTTGTTATTTATGGGAATGTATCCCCAAATGGCACCGTGTGGTTAATGCCCATCCCTGGAAGAGTTTACATTCAACTCCGCCTCTACCGTCTTGTTCTCCTGCAGCTCTGTGTTTAGGTCCCTCTTGCAATGTTTGGTAATTAAATGCTAATTTGTTGGTGCACTCCTTCATTTACTGTGTAATTTTCTTATAAATATTTTTATTACTTTTGTGAATTATTAAAATTTGCCAAGCAGATTCCAAAAAAAAAAAAAACATAGCTTCATTGGGAACAAACAAGAAATAACAAGTAATTTTTACCACTCTATGATATAGAGATGCTCTCATGTTTGGTCTCCCTTACGGTGTTTCTAAGATTTATTGAAAGGTTGCCTCACAGCTCCATGGTATCAACTCCATATTTCTGCTTGGTTTTTTAAAAGTCTTGTTATACATATATGAGGTTGCCATGAGGTTGCCCATCGATCCTTCTGTCTCTAACCAGAGGATGGAATTGAGTATCTTCCAGTAGGAAGTGTTTGTATCCCTCAGTACCTTGGATTAGGAGACTGTTCTTGGCATCTGGCTAAAATGCTTTTAATTTTTCTCCCCAGTAACGAATGCCACGTGAGTGATAGCTGTACTGGTCACTTAATATGGACTCAAGGGACAATGGACATTTCTGAATACATCCTGAAGATTGCTAAAGGTACGGTGTGAAAACTCTGTGCTTATCATCTGCATTGATTGTAGACTGACTATAAGCTACAGCTGTACTTTCTCACTGAGCATTTAACTAAGATCTGTTCCAGGATACCCGCAATTAACATATCCAAATAGCCTGATTTTCTCTCCAAACCATTTAACCTCATTATGTATACCGAACTGTACTAAAATGTTTGCTATGTTCTTCTGCCTACATAAAACCTGTTTGCCAGGTCTACATCAAATCTTCGTGCCTGAACTATTATTGGTGCTTACAATACCATCTCATTTTTTCTTTACTTCTTTGGCAGAAACTGCTTGTTTTCCACCCTGATCCATTCTCTCTCTCTTTTTAATAGTTTAGTTCAAGTCGAGCCTGTGGCTGCCCAGCTAGAGGGTCAATTTTATAGCAACTCACAGCTGGCGTGGCCATAGAAACTAAGTTTTTGACAACGGAATGTAGGCAGAAGTGATGTATGTGACTTCTGTCTCCCTTGGCTTAAATGAAAATAGCTGGTCTTCACAACTACCCTTTCCTGTCAGCCAGAATATGGATGAGCCTGTGACCTAGCTCTAAATGTACAGACAAGGACTGGAATGACAAAGAAGCAAAAGGTGCAAGGAACCTGGTCCCTGTATAACTTCAGGGAATAGAGAGTCACTCTCAACCTGAAATGCTTGTCTGACATCACATTAAGAGTGTCCATGCGCTTTTTTAATTTTTTTTTTCATTTACCATTCACATTCAATATCATTTTGTATTAGTTTCAGATGTAAAGCATAGTGGTTAGACAATCATAGACTTTACAAAGTGATCCCCCTGGTATTTGCGGTACCCACCTGGCACCATACAGTGATTACAATATTATTGACCATATTTCTTATGCTGTGCTTCACATCCTTGAGACTGTTTTGTAACTACCTAACTGTACTTCTCAACCCCTCCACTGTTTTCACCCAGTTCCCCAACCCTCCTCCCCTTAGTCTGCTCACTGTATCTTGGAGTTTCTGATTTGTTTTTTTTGTTGTTGTTTCTAGTGTTCTTTACACTACTCATATAAGTGAACTTACATGATAGCTGTCTTTCTCTGACTGACTTATTTCACTTGCCCTTTTATTTGGGGGTCCCTTTCTTAGAGCAGCCAAATATTTATCTTAAATTGTGCACTCCTTCAAACCTGATAAAAACACAATATCGTTACCTGTTCAACTAACCTGATTCTCACGCTAACGACCAAAGGAAGACTTTCGTGGTTTATTATCTCTGTTATAGGGATTAGGGAAATACAGTTTATAAATTTTAATTAATTTGCAACCTGCTAGGTCATACCGTAGATCTAGACCTTGTAGTGCTTTGACACAAAGGCCAAAGTTCTTGCCCATACACAATATAACCTCTGCTCTGTGCAAGTTGCAGTGAAAAGTTCAGTGAGGTTTGGAAAGCAAAATGAGTTTTCCACTGCAGAGAAGAGGTTGACATCCATACAACCAGCTGTGGTACTAAGTGAACGTGAGACAATCATAAGAAATGTAGATGTAAGATTACATGAGGCTTCGTGAGTAGAAGCGACTAGTAGTAACTGGGGACACTTGGGTAAAGATCTACAGAGAAGATGGATGTTGAACCAAGTCTCGAAGGATGAGCCATGGCGGTGGAACTGCAGTGTGGTACGGGAAATGTATTTTAGACACAGGGGAAACTATAAGCAAAGGCAAGAAAGCAGTCCAATAAATGTAGATGTCCTTGGATTTACTCGGGACCTGTAGACAGATGAGGTTTCAAATCCTGCTTCTGTGAGATACTGGCTATGTGACTTGAGGTAAGCTGTTCCGCTTCTCTCAGAGTGTCTGTTCCTTCTTTTGTAAAATGGGGGCATTGAAATCTTCCTGGGGAAAAAACATAAGATAAAAGAAATCCACCTAGAAAAAGAAAAACTGTGTTAATACATCTTTGGCTAATTTGAGAAAACCTTTATTATTATGCTTTTTGCCAATTATTACTGCATTAGCATGGATAAGCTTTGTTAAGGTCTTTCTTTTTCCAAACTCTGGTAGGAGTGCCTGCTTGCCCATGCACTTACTTAGGATTGTTTATAATGGTAACATATGCACAGAACCTACCTGGTACAAGGTCAGGATTCTAGAATATTTTTTCATAAACAAGGAAGTGAATTAATACAAATAAAGAAACATATTAGGTGATATTTCAAACTCTGCTTTCTATATTACCATTCTCATTTTTGCTTTTTTATATACACATTCCCACATAATTTATTGTTTCATTCATTTACATCTTAGCAGGATCTCTACATGCATACACTTATTACAATTATTATTGTTATTATATCTCTTTTCTGAGTAAACGCAGAAAATGTTTTACCAATCCCCATACTGTGTACAACACTCTGAAGTGAAAAGACATTATATCCTTCTTTCTGCAAGAAGGACATTATATCCTTCTTTCTTTCTGAAGAGGATTCAGCAATCTTCTTGATTTGCACAGTCACTGTGATAACCATTTTTTTTTTTCTATCTGTTATTTGTTTTCTGTTACTGTTGGAATCCTCTGTGATAACACAGGTAAAACCTTTGTTTGCTATAATATACACAGCCAGGAGTGATGTCACAGGGTGGCAAGTTTGTAGTAGATCTTATACCAGATGGCCCCGGTGCTTAAACAGTCAGAGAAAGGGGATGTGGGATAGTGGAACCATTTACAATTAACTGCAGGATCAGCAACAACCTGTGTGTGTGTGTGCATGTGTGTGCGTCTATGTTGTTTTTAGTATTACTGCAGTATTTCTAGAAAATATATCTTCCCCAGTCAGCAGGCTGAAGGAACTAGAAAAGGGTTATTTATTTTATTTTAGTTTGTTTCCTTCCCAGATTTCTTCTCCCATTATGGCTTTTAAATGAGTCCATGAAAACAATGATGTCTAAATGCAATTTACTTGCATCTCTCGAGCACTTCTTGGAAAAACTCATAACCATGGTTCTTAAAATATTTGATTCATGGATTTCATTGAGAAGTGAGTTTCTAAAATACAGTGCAAATAATTTCAGGGTGTTCACTAATTCCCTTTCCTAAAAGAAGTTAACCCTGTTTGTTGACCTACTCTGCTACCTGTGAACTGTGTGACCTCGGTTTACTTCCTCATTTTCCATCTTTAAACTAAATTGTGTTTACTGGTAAAGTGGAGAATTTTAACCAGATGATTCTTAAGGCTTCTTTTAGACCTGGTCTTCTATGAAGCAAGATACGATAAACTATAAGTACATGGGGACTTGGCAGATGGCAGATAAATGCACTGTGAATCTCAGAAGTTTAGGAAAATTAAATGACATGCCAGGTTAGACTAGAACCTGAGTTTGTCAGCCATTTTTCTTTTTAGTGTTGGCAATCTAGGTAGTGTCTTGTGTTTGAGAGAACAATGCTTGAATCTTTCTGCAGTCTTTAGCCTGGTGTTCAAAAGTTCTATAAAGTGAATCTCTCACGTTTCATTGTTTACATAACCTTTCGCAAGGATAGCCTCAATCGCTCACATTCATAACCCATCAGAAGGACATGGTCATGCCTCAGTTCTGCTTTGCACTCTCCTACCCCCAAGCCCTTGTCCATGCCACTCAGTTTGCCTGTAACATCTTACCTGTCAAGTGCCAAGAATGAGCATTTATTCATTTGCTATATCCTCTGATCCTGCAGATTCCCCACTCTATTGTTTTTGTTTTCTGCATAGTTCCATCAGCAAAGAAGGTATGACTTGAGCTGTCAAACTGGGTCAAACTTGTGACAAATGGGAGGCCCTGCCAGGACTGCACTTGGCTGGGGCATTTGTATACAGAACGATAGAACAAGAGGTAATGTGGCCAAAGGCTACATAAGAAGTTAGAAGGCAACGAAGGTGTTGGGTGTGGAAAGTCAGGACGGATAATGGCACAGATGGAATTTGCTGTTTTTAGTGATAACAATATTACCATTTCTTGAGTTTTTTAATAAATAAAACAGCTAGCTTAATATTTTACATAAATTATTAACTCTCTGAAGCCAATGGGCCTCTTGGTACCTCAGTCCTGCTGTTGCTAACTGTGTGACCTTTGACAAGTTACTTAAGCCTTCTGTGTCTAATAGTTTTATTTTTTGTAAATGGGAATAATAAATACATAAGTCACAGGGTTATAAGCAAAAGAAGAAGTGGAGCTGAAGCAATCCTTTATCCTGGACTTTTTGATCTTCAGAAATGTTGAGTGAAAACATAGAAAGTGCTCAATCATCATCATCTCATTCTTCTTCTTCTTTTATTATTATTATTATTACAGTATTCCCTATCTTATCGCGGATATTACATTCTAGACCCCCCCATGAAGTAGGAACCTTACATTTATTCTACACTCTTAAACCAACGTAAGTTTAACAACATTCATACATAGTACCTCAAAATCCCGTGATATAGCAAAAAATCCACGATAAATAATTAAATATAATATTTTTAAAAGTCCTGCCATACAGTGAGGCCGCGATAAGTGAACCGTGATATAGAGAGGGACTACTGTATTATTATTATTTATTATTATTATTGTTCTGTATGTCAACCTTATAAGAATAGTTACTATTGTTAAAAGATAAAGTATAGTGAGGGGAGGCAGTTTGCAACCCCGGAATATGCCTTTTGGGGATATTGATTATTTTAAGCTGGTTACTTTTAAAAAACAAAAGACTCAGAAAGAACCTCTTTTGACTGTCCCCTTAACTACCAAAAAAAATTGGATAGAAGCCCTGCTTCAGGAAGGGAGTTATCATCAAAGATAACGATAGTATAAGAACTAGGTGTGATGGGGAGGAATCTGCAAGCCTCCTTCAGTCAAACTCCCTCGTCCCATTGTTGCAGTTGACCCAGCTAACATCTTTTTACCAAGCATTTGCTCCTGCATCTCCATGTGAATTGCCTTCTTGCCCTTTGAAGTCCAAATCCTCCTTGGGCATGAAATAGCTCTTACCAAATGCCATTTGGGCAATTTAAATGCAAATGAATCGGCAATATTTCAGTTGCTTCCAGTTCACTTGCTTGCACTTTTCCAAATAAGCAACACTTACCCCCCAGCCCCAACCCTTCACCTTAATTCCAGGTGGCTTAGAAGACTCAGTTGCCATAGTGGTCCTTGGGCCCCATATTCCTATGGAACTGTTATGGGAGAAACTCCCAGAAACTCGGTTCTTCTCATCAACTCAGTAAAGAATTACAGATTGGCGAGTCTGTTACCGTGCAAGCAAGCAGGGCTTATTGGTGACACATTCTCATGAAAGAGAACAGGCCTTGCCAAGGTGGGCGAGAAGGGCAAGAGCAAGGTTGGCAAAGTCAGGGGTGGCAGGAGCAAGAGAGGCAAGAGCAGTGGTGGCCTCAGGCCAAGGGTGTGTGGGCCAGAGGCTGGGTGGTCAGAGAGAGGAGTCCTTTGTTCTGAGGATTTACATAATTGGCAGGATGCGGGAGGGTGAAGAAGTTACATATTGATCAACAATAAAGGTGGTGTTAGCTTTCCAGGAGGGGGCATGAATACCCAAAGACGTTAATGAGCTTCATCCTTTAGGCCCTATGGGCCCTTTCAGACCTTTCAGGCCATGGGATGAAAGCACAGTTTCAAAGGCTCTCTCTCCCAGATAATGGAAAAGATACCGAGAATGTCAAGGACTGCTGAGTCAGTGGGTGGGACCTGTGTCCCTCCTCCTCCCTGCCTGGGTTTGCTGTCTCTCCTACCTAACAGAACCCTGTATGTACAATGTCAATACATTTGGTTATTTTTCTCCTGCTGATTTGTCTGCTGTCAGTTGAATACTTAGGCCAACCAGAAGGCCCAACAGAGGGAAGAGGGAAAATTTTCTCCTCCCCTGCAGGGACGTATTCCAAACTTTTAAGTGTTTATTTGAGCAAAAGTTGAGTGAAATGGGCCAAAACAAACTGAAAGTGGTTAGGAGCCCTGCACTGACAGGAGCTCCAAGAGAGACTTTTACATAGAAAAGGTGAGAAATTACTGATTGACTGCAGCCTACAACCCGGTTGGTTGTTTGTAGCAGGTGTTAATTCTGTAGCCTTGCGGCAGGTATAGGTTTAAATTTGGGTTTGCTTACCTGGGCTGACAGGACCACAGAGCCACCTCCATGTAATATCCTCCTTGTCTAACTAACTTAACTCTATTCACATTTTAGAAACAAAAAGTCCCCAGCTACTAATTACACTAATTTGGGGGTGGTGGTGGTTAATAAATGATGTGTTTGAGCTTGGTAAAGATGAGCAGGTTTAGACACATAATTTTCTAGGAAAGTTAGGGGATCCATGCTTGAAATTCTGCCTCTTCCTCTTTTCCCAGCAGATTGTGGAAGGGGACAGGCAACTGTCACATAGCATCCTGGGAAGTAAGGCCCCCATGGCACACCTACCCAGCCCAGCCCTGGCCGTGCCTCCTAGTGTGAATCTGTGAGATTTGTTTCCCAGGTTGAAAGCTTGGAACTCAACCCACCACTTAGCACTGAGTCTCTTCTCCTGCTGATCAATTCTGACCGTCTGTTTTGAAGTTTGAAAGCCTTCAAATCCTCCTTGGGCATCAAATAGCTCTTACCAAATGCCATTTGGGCAATTTAAATGCAAATGAATCGGCGATATTTGGGCTGCTTCCAGTTCACTTGCTTGTGCTTTCCCAGACGAAAGAGAACGCTTGCTGGGGCGACTCTTTGTTCTGGACTGTGTGGTGTCAAAACAAAACGCACAGGACATTTGTGAAATATAGCACTAACGTTTTATTCAGCCTACTGTAGTAGGTGGAAGAGACCCCGGTGCAGGACTGAGCTCAGTTCTGATGAGATGAATGGCAGGATTTTTTTTTTAGGACTGGAGTAAGTTAGTGGAAAATTTCTGGAGGGTATTGGGACGGAGGGAGTTTGGTGGTCAAGGTGCCAGCTGGGCACGTTTTGTTTGCCCCTAACTAAAGTAGGTCTCTACCCTAACACAGAGACTGGGGTGTCCTGGTGCTATCTTCCTTGGTAATTACATTTAAATGCAATGACTCCCAGGTAGGTCCTTGAGGAAGACATTCCTGAGTTGTAAAATGGCAAGAGGCAGAGAGAAGATTTACCACTCGAAGGGGTGTAGAAAGAATGAATAATTGCAAGTTTTCTAAAGAAAATACTCTAAGAAAAAGGAGGTCAGGGGTCCACAGTCATAAAGAAACCTCTTAACATTTAGTAAACTGAAGAGAATATTAAGGTTGTCTTGGTCAGTGGTCTTAAAACACCTTACAAATTAATTCAAGACAGTAGACATTCATGGTCTGAATGTAGCCTGCTTTCATTTCCAAATAAGAAGACATATTTCCACCCTAGAGTATGGTATAACAAAGGCACACATCCAGAAAGAGACAGGAGTCTGAAGGAAGGGGATATAAATGAGATTTCTAGTTATGTGTTTGTGATTAATTTTGTGGGTGCCCTTGACAAATTCCATTCATGTTTTTGGGCTTCAGTTCCACTTCAAAATAAAGCCACTGACCTCTATGAGTCTCTCAGGGATGTTTCTGATCTCATATTTTATTTTTCATGATTATCTGACTCTATAGAACTCTGGTGAGGAGAACACTTAACAGAGATAGGTACATTTCTTGTAGGGATAAAACTCTTTTTGAAATCTCTTAAACAGACCTTATGAAAGGTTATGAAAGGGAATGATGGTATCCCCTGCCTGGGGAAGATTAAATCTGAGGGAGCCATGTCCCTCTAAGTACAAAAATTCCTGTAACAGGGAGTTTTGGTTTTCCTATATTAGGGCCCAGGAATTTGGTAAAAGTGATGATGTTAATAAATAATAGTCTTCTGGAAATCTTGGAAATGTTCCAGACACCACATGTTTTATCTATACAAACTTCTTTAATCCTTGGCAAAACCCATTGCAATAGGTACTATTATCTCCATTTTAAGATAAAGAAACCTCTTTAGTGTCTCCCAACTAGAAAGTGATAGTCCTGACATAATACCCCAGAGAGCCTGGCTCCATGCAGCATGGCCTGACATATGTGGCACAGACTATAAAGACAATTCCCCGGTCAGGGATCACTGAGCCAGAAGCCAATAAGCAATGCCTGTGGTGAGGATGGGATGAGCTGTTCATTAATTTTAGCTGCAGTGATTACTGACATCCAGTTTTAAGTTCCTCTTTCTTGGTGTTATCTTTCCTGCCCATGATCCCTAACCTTTCAGGAAACATACCACAGTCTTCCTCAGGGGCTCTGGGTTAGAGGTATTGAGGGACTGAAGCATTGGAGGCCAAACCTATGTATCCACTGGAGCTGAACCAGGAGAAAAGAGGAGTGAAGTTGAGGGAGGAGAGAGAGAAGGAGGCCGTAAAGATGATGGCAGGAGGTGGGGCAGTCAGTGTGAAGGGGAGAACATCAGCCATCCAGAGTAGAAGGAAGAAAAGTAGAGACAAGGAGTTTTAATCGAAAGGTGACAAGCAGTGCAGAGGATCATGGGAGCACCACCAGCACCACCACTCTGGGAATTCTTAGAATGTACGAGTCCTATTCCCTCAAATTATGTGATGTGGAATCCAACCCGAGAATGAATGGGTGACTTCAGGTTGCTCTGGGATTTGGAATATTTAGTCTATAGGCAAGCGACCCCCGCCCCTGCCACCCTGCGCCATCACCAGCAGCCACCACTGTCCCTGGGACTGTCTTCCCAGATCACATTTCTGAATCTTCCCTGGTCTTCAAAGGGTCGATTCAAATCTGCCACTCATAATAAAGATTTTCTTATCGTTCTAGATGACATTGATCTCTGCCTCCTTTAAATTCCAAGAATAATTTAGAGGTGAAACCACCCAGGCTAGGATTTGCTCTAATTTTGCATTGTAAATTAACTGACTTATATAAAGCAGTGATTTCTCCCAGACTGAAACAAAGAACTAGACTCGATCTCACTTCCCTTTTACAAATTGTCTAGCACCAGACTGGGCACATGGTGGGTGCATCAATCCACTTCCTCATGCAGTTATCTCTCTAACATTCTAACAGAACTTGCAAAGCACTTTCAGAGTGATTTTCATAAACTGCTGTTGAATTAGATCGTTCCCACGATCTTATCCTTAATCCCATGAAGGATCTGATGTACATTTTTGCCTCCATCTGCCAACTCCACTCTCTCTCCCTCTCCCTCTGCCTCTGTCTGTCCCTCTCGCCCTCTCTTTCCCTCTCTCTGCAAACTAGTTTATGACATCAAAGATAATTTTAACATAAAGAGCATGGATATGAAATACATGTCCTGATGGCGGATCTGCCAACATTTTGAAGTTGAGCGCAAGGGAAACATTGAAACAGAATCTTTTCTCTATGCAAACTGTGCTTTGGTTTTGCATAATGCATTGTGCTTCAGGTGCCAAGCTCCAGACACAAGGAGAATTAATGGAATAATATCGGTAAAGGGCTTCAGACTCCTCAGAGGAAGATCCCCAGCCTCATTAAAGGTGATATTATTCCAGTTATAGAGTTTAGTTAAAAATAACAAAATAACATTTTCCTGTCTTTACTGCTAATTTCTCCAGGCTTGGAACACAAGCTGTGCCCTGCATGCACAAACTCTATTACGCATGGATCACAGAACTGCGCTTTAGAATGGCCTGCACCAGGGTCCCTGTGAGTGTGAATTGTGGGGACTTACAGGAGCAGACATTTTCTGAATATTTCTGTGTGTATAGCTCTAGTCACTGCACTTCATTATCTGTGAATATGTTTGTATTTGTTTGTGTTTCCTACTGGGGGCAAGGGATCTTGCTGTCTTCTTCATTGATTAGTTCCCAGGGGCTAGCACAATGCCTAGCACACAATAGGTGTGTCATAAATAATGAATGAATGAATGCACCTTTACCCAATAAAAATTAATACAGAGAGACAGAGACGGAAGGAATCCAGAGAGCCCAACCAAGCTCTACATTGCGATGGAATGATTCTCTGTGTTTATAGGAGAGGTTTCCAGGATGTTGAGATCTCCTACCTTCCACTCTCAGCAATCTAAATTCCCCACAATACCTACATTCCAGTGGTGGGCACCAAAGACCATATATTGACCCATAAAGCCCTTGATGATCTGGCTTCTTATTATTTCTTCGGTCTTATCTCCTACCACTCTCCCCATCATAGGCTTATTTTCTCCAGCTACGATAATCTCCTTATACTCCTCAATCATACCAAGCACCCTCCCACCTCAGGACCTTTGAACTTGCCAAGCCTTCTGTATGGAGTGTTCTTTCCGAGATGTTCTTCCTCCACAGAGAGACCTTCAGGGACCGCCCTACCTAAAACACCATCCCTCTTCTCTCTCTCTCTCTCACAGAGGTAATTTACTATTCTTTGCAATACCCATCACCATCCAACATTCATTACATATTCAGTTATTCGTGTTAATGTGCTATTTCCGCTACAATGTTCGCTTCATGAGAACAAAGGCAGTTTTTGGTTTATTGGTGCTTCTTCATAAAAGCGTCTGCACATAGTAGGTATTTAATGCATAGTTGCTAAGTCAATGGATGGATAATTACATAAATTAATTAACTTTACCATACCCTATGGATAAAACACTGGATCAGAAGTCAAAATAACTTCTGGTTTTAGGTCACTTTTCTGTCATTTCTAATCTAAGTCTCAGTCACTTTAATTTTCTAAGTCCTAAGTCCATCATGAAAAAAATATAGTCAGCACTATCTACTGTATCTTGGTTGCAGAACTCTTTTGATACTAAAACAATTATTTCTAATATTACCAACAATATAACTAAAATTTATTGAGCACTTAATATGTGCCCTGCATTCTATTTAGTGTTGGCTTGAATGTTCTCATTCAGTACTTTCAAAAATTCTATTACCTTCATTAAGCTTCTCTTTATAAAATAAGAATAAAATTAATCCTTATTTTATAACTAGAAGATAAATATAAAAGTACTTTACAAAGGGTTGGTAAAACCCTTTATGAATGATAGGTATTCTCATCAACAAAATTTTCTCCCCGATGTCAGTGAAGGTTCTCTGAATTAAGCCTTATTTACACTGTGTATCAACGCAAGATACAAGGCGGGGCAAAAGGGGGTTTACAGTTATGAGCACGTGAAACACAGCATTTATTCTTGCATCATTATTTTCCATATGAACAACTGTAAACCTACTTTTGCCACATTCTGTATACTCTTGCAACGAATGTGGTGTGCTGATAAATATTTAACCACAGGCTCTCTGAGGGGAGAAGTCTTCTGGAGCATTTGTCAAATTCCATGGTGTAAATGCTCCCACCATGCCAATTACATGCTACCAAATTGAAATCACTGAACTTGTCTTTGGATGTAGTGATGACAGTCACCTCTCTTCAGCCCGAAGGGTGGCCCCATGCCCCACTGCTATACTGTCTTCCAATGGACACGTGTCCCTACAGTCCTGGCTCCTCTCCTTTCTCCACAACGCAGCCTGAGTGGTCTTTCTAAATACAAAATGCACTATTTGGTTTGAATCCCTTCGTAGCTTACCATTCCTTTCATCCCCAAATTCAAGAGCCAATGCCTTCACAAGTCTTGTCTTACCAGACTCTGTGATTCACCTTTGCCTCTTCTCTAGCCTTAACTCTGATTTGCAAGCACAGTGCTCTGCTTCCACCTCCCTTCTGGAAGGGACCAGAGTGCAGGGACCATGCTGTGCCCACCGTTGTTTTCTTATTCTGAGCACGGTGCCTCATGCTCGTGGGATGAGTCTATGAATTTGGGAGGTTATAGTCTGAGTCCCAAGTCTTTGGCCTGTTTATACCACGTGGCTGTGCATTTGCCCAGTGTACGCACACACTTCCAACTTCAGGGGATTTACCTCGGCAGAGAGCAGGATGGAAGTTGCTTGATTGTGCTGCATTATTATTCAATCGCACTTCCCGCGGCGGGAAGCTGGCGGGCTGCCCCTCCGTGACAGATGTGCTCGCTTTGGCTGAGTCACCACCACAAGGCGTATTATCAGTTTTACTAATGCTTGCTCTTTTACACTCTAACAGGTAGTGCGATGCATCCGTTGGTGTAAGTCAGGAGGCTGACGCACTCATATATCCATATCGTGAGGTGGTGTGCACCCACAATTGCATTCACTGTGCAAAAACCTGGAAAACAGGACGAGGGCATGCGTGGATGATACGTGCACATGGAGACAAAGATAAAATGAGCTATGCATCCAAGGACACACGCACACTTTTGTTCTTGATCATGTGATTTCAGAGAAGTCACAGAGACCAGGAATTGGCATGGATTTTTTAATTTGTTGCTAAAGACCAGTTTGCCAGTCTGTACTAGACTCAGCCCATCTTGGTTACTGGGAGAGAGTTTTCGTATACAGATTCCTGGGTTCAGAACTTCAACATTTTTTTTAGGAGAGCAGTGGTGGAGCCCAAGAATCTGCAGTTTTTAAAAGCTCCAAAAGCTTCACAGGTGTTTCTGACGGGCAGCTAGGCTTTAGAACCTCTGCTTTACACTATATTTACCTAATATGGGCAGTGCTGTGTTTGGAAAAAATCTGAAGAAGCATGGTGAGAAATCCCGTGATTGATTAGGGATGCCTTTAATAACCTGGCATGAGGGGATAGCAGTATGTAAGCCTTGTAGTTGATGACTCCAATATTGTCCAATCATATAAGCTAACTCCACTTTACAGTGATTTAAATTGTGGCTTCTTAGTGTTCCTTGAAACATTGGTGCTCTAAAGGAAGAATATCCCATCTTCCCATGGCTTTTTCTCAGCCAAACGAAAGCTGTCTTTCTGGGGACTCCATTCAGATAAAAATATTACTTCTTAGGACCAGGCAATACAAACCTATACCTTCTGCCCATGACAGCCCTTTAGCTACAGGATAGCTGGGATCATAACACCTCATTTCACATCTGTTCTACTTCAGGACAAACAGTGACATTCTCTTTATGAAAGCCATTGACCCCTTCTCAATGGCGGTCATTTTCCTCTAGACATGCTTCAGTTTGACACTGTCCAACAACATGTGTGCTTCCCAGAATTCGATGTTATTCTCCAGCTCTGGTCTAAGCATCTTTTTAAAAAGAGTAGGATCACCATCACTGTTAATTAATACTAATTAGTTAATTAACGATTTAATTATTGCAGCCTTTTGGGGGGCCTGTTGTATTGCTGACTCAAATTTTGCTCACTTATGACAAAATCTGTTTTATTTTTTCAGTAATGTTTTCTGCCATTCCTCTTTCTTCCTCATCAGAGTGTTGTGGTATAAAAACAGAAAGCTTACTTTTTTTTTTTTTCATCTTTTTAAATTTTTTCTTGTTGTAGTAGCTCATCCTATATAACTCAAGAATATTTAGTATATTGCTAAAGCTCTCAAAATATAAAGTTAACCAGATAGGAGGTTGAATTTTAACTTTGCTTCGAAGTAGTTATATGACCTAGTAAAACTCCTTTATTTATTTATGTTTGTTTTAAACTTTTGATTTTTTAAGTCTGTAAAATGTGGGGGAAAAAAAGGGCCGTCTAGGGTTATTGGGATACAGTATTCCCAAAGTGCTATATAGTCTGGAATAAAGATCAAAAAGTGGTGGTTATTATTTTCTTGCTGATTTTTAAAGCTTCCTGATAAATGTGAAGTCAAGAAAATGTCTCGTTTACACTTTTAATAATGCAATAGTATAACCAAAATGTACTAATTGTCCATTTTATGCCAGGCACTGTGCTAGACAGAGGGGTTGCATTGATGAATGGGATAGACAAAATTCTTACAAGCGCAGAACTCACAGTCCAGTAGGGAATGATAGGATGAAATAAATATAATCAAATGTGTATATAGGGTCTCATGGGAGACTTATATTTTTCTACCTAAGATTTGTTAAAATAAAACATGTATTGGAGTAAGGTAGACAATTTCTCCTGTCTCTCTGCCCTCCGTATTTCCCTAAGTCTCATATCTACGAGGTTGATGTTTGTGTCCATGTTTGAAAGACCAGCACAAAAATTCATGAAGACAAATGTCTCCTTTTTTTTCTTCTTTGTATGTTTAGTGCTAAGCGCAGTGACTGACATGTAACATGTCCTCAGTAACTATTTGTTGAATGAATAAGTACATCTAGCTCTGTGTTTCAAGTTCATGAAAGCATGAAAATGAACAGTCACTGACCTAAAGGTTATTCCCAAAGGACAACATTGATCAAGATAAAAAAGGGATTAATCATCAGCCTTGTTCCCCTTGCCTGACCCATTAAGTTCTACTTCGATATCCTCCAGTCTCCTGTGAATAATAATTAAGGAGGGAAGAGCTGAGATGTAACAGTTTAAATTTTATAGTTTGGAGCAGTTTTCACTCTAGATGTTTAAAGTGAAATGAGAACGTGTAAGTGTATGTGTGTTCTTAATCAGACTACGAGCTTCTCCGTTTGAGCAACGGCGACAGCTACCTCTGCAGTTCCCTTAGTCCGTAGTGCCTGATCAGTAAATGAGGCCATCACAGGCTGGAAGCTCAGTGTAAATGCCGCGCTACCAACTGACCTGCAGTGACGTGCAAGGAAAAGCAGTTTTGTTCATTAGAATCTGATTCTCCATCTGTCTGGGTGGCCCCTTATATCTCTCTATCACTGCACTTTCTTTGCTGGCTCTGATGAAGAGGTGAGTAGATTAAATTCCTGGGCCCAGATAAATGCACGGCCTACCTTGTTTTTTTTTTTTTTCCCAGAGCTCACCACCTAGGACACTCCAGAGCCTGCAACTAAGGGACTCAGAACAGGACTAAAGAAAAGCTCATCTATGAATATGTAATTATTCAAAAGTTGAGACCTAATTATTAAATGAGGATTAGACTTTATGGGGCATTAAGCACAGGTGTTTAGGATATAGCCACTGCCCTTGTAATTTTTGAACACCTCAGGTGTGACTTGGTCCAGTTATGTCTACAGTATGGACATCAGCAGGCAAAGGGTCTGAACTTGAGACTCCAGTCAGCTAATGTGAAGACAGCCGGTGAGAGAATAAACGCAGCTTCAGGGAGCAGTAGGAAGCCAATATATCTGGTTAACACAATACCCAAGGAGGCAAATATACCAAAATCTTAAGTCGTCGCTCCAAATGTGTATGTTGGTGTGTTTGTGTTCAACATGATGAGGCAGTTCTCCAATGCCAGTTGGGTATCCTATAATTCAATTTAATTCTGACTTTTTCTACCTGGAGAAAACATCCAACCCCACAGGCTGAGGGCTCAGTTCTATACGACGGCTTCCCCTGCCACTTCCAACAGCAGTTGCAAGTCCATGTTGTCAACTGTGCTTCTGACCGATGGGCTACTGTTAAGAGGTTCCCAGGGCTCCTGCCTTGGTTTTGATTAATTTACTAGAGTGGATCCCAGAACTCAGAGAAACATTTACTGACTAGCGTAATGCTTTATTACAAAAGGATGTAAATCAGGAAAAGCCAGATAAGAGACGCATAGACGAGGATGGAGAAAGGGGTGTGGAGCTTCCATGCCCTCTCCAGGCACACCGCTCTGCACATATGCATCAACCCGGAAGCCAGAAGCACTCCCAGTCCCTTCCCTTTGGATTTTTATGAAAGTTCCTTTACATAGGCCTGGTTGATGAAATCATTGGCCACTGGCAATGAATTCACCCTCCAGCCCCTCTCTCCTCACTGGCAGTCAGCATGGGCATGGGTCTGAAATTCCAACTCTCCAATCATATAGTTGTTTCTCCTGGCAACCATGCCCCCACCCTTAGGTGCTTTCCAAAATTCACCTCATTCATACGACTCGGGTGTAGTTGAAAGGAATTTTAAGGGCTTTAGTACCTCTGTGCCAGGTAAAAACATCAAATATATATTTATTACTATACATTGCAATATCACAGTTACCAAACACACTGGTGACTCCAGGTGGATCAGAGAAGATACCATGTGCTGATAGAATACAAAGAAAAGGTGCCACTGGGAAGGAAAATCCATGTAATCTAGAAGATAGCTAAACAGTTTTGGTGAAATATTAGCAGATTACAGAACTCATAAAGGCCTGCAGTCTTGGGAACGGAGGTGGAGAAATTGATATGCTCAGGGTGCTAATTCAGCAAGATTATTTTAAGAATGAATGATATTTAGAAATATAATTTTCTGCATAAATATCGAAGATAATTCAGTGTTGTCATGAGCGTATTTTTAACTTAAAAATTAAGTAGTACTTCTGTAAACCTCACAAGTGCTTAATTATTAATAATTATTAAAACTCCTGATGTAAACCATTATTTTCAATATACTTAATACAAAGTTGACACTTAAAGCACATTTAGGTATAATGATGTTACATTATAAAATATTATTTTTTATTGTCTCATCATTTCTGTAGTTCTTGCTCTGGAGAAGTACTTTACTTTTTCATTTAGAGCACCAAGCTTCTCATTGGAAAAACAAAAGTTGTCTTGCTTATGTTCCAGCTGGAAAGGCCATGGAAGATTCACGGAAAGTCCCAGAAAGTTACCCGTTATCCCAAGGAATGAAAGGGAAACTCAATAAGATAAATCTTTTGGTCCTTTACGTCCACGTGTAGTAGGATGGTTCGACTTTTATATGTTTAATATGTTATATTCCATATAAAATCTCACAAAAAAATTTTAATACTTTTGGAAGTTTGTAAAACCTTGAACTTCGATGACCCTATTCCTATTCTGTTTAAGGCTAACACTTTTAAAAAGATAGAAATATTCACATTCAGGTTTTCAAAGCATGATTTGAGAGGTCTCCTATTAAAAATCTTCACATAAAGATAATGAGATAGAGTGGGAGGGAAGAGAGTTAGGAAATAGACCAGGCCACAAAAGATAGTTCTAGAATTTCTGCATAATAATAGCTAACATTCATGTGGTGTTTCTTAACGTATCCAACACTATTCAAAGCACCTAAAATGAACTCATGTAATCATCGCGACAGATGTAGAGTTAATGTACTTATCATAGTCAATACCATTTTTTTTCTATTTTACAAATAACATAAGAAGTACACAGAAGTCATATGGTTAATAAGATGCAGAGTTGGTGATTTCACTTCAGCAGGTTGCCTTCAGAAGCTGTGCCCTTAATCATTACGTTATCCTGCCTTGTGTCTCTACTGCAGGAGCATGAAATTTGCCTGGTACCAGCAACAGTGTAAATCCTCATTCAATTTCCTCTGCTGTGCACACTGTTTGCTTATGCATCTATTCATTTGGCAACTATTTATTGAAGACATACTATGTGCTACACCACACCACTTATATATATTTCTTTACTCTTTGATATTTATTTACTAAATTTTATAAAAATCCATTTAATTTCAATGGAAACATAATCTCTTACAGTTTTAACTTCCTAAGCCAGATCCACAGCACTATGTAGTCTACATCACTACAAGTCACATCTTCCATGACTTTACTTATTGACAAACAAATGGGAACCAGCTTTGGTTAAAACCAAAATCTATACTGTAACCCCAGACTACTCTTCTAGAGTCTTCTTGTGTCTACCACAGTCTCATCTACTGATGTGAGTGGCCTTGGAAATCAGATAGACTCAATGAAAAGACATATAAGCCTTTCAGTTTCTTGAGGAAAAAAGAGTAATTTTTATTTGTAACAATAAAAGTGTATTTGGGGAATGGACAACTCATGTGATTACTCAAACAACTCTCTTTCTCAAAGTTAAATTCACAGAAGGGTAGTTTATATCCTCAAAGAAATCAATTAATCCACTTTCTTCAATATGGGTGTCCTTCTGGCTTTCGTATTGGGGGCAATCTCATTTTATTATTGTATTAAACCAATAAAAGCATTCCAGGCATTCTCTTGGCAGAGAGCAATAAAAAAAAGGGCAGCATTCTGTGTTAGATAATATCTTGCATTATATACAACCAAAATGTCATGTATTTTTGCAATGGTGAAATGTATTTGTACAGTTTACACATGTGATGTGAATCATTTTAAAAGCCATAATCATAACATAGCAGATGCTAATAAATTTTCAATCTGTTAGGCTTTGTTTTCTGGAGAATGAATTTGATTTGTGATACAAATGTTACATGGGTGATTGTTTAGCCATGGAGATTATGGGAGGCCTGGTATGCTAACCTCTGGGGTGTTTTTTTTACTCTCTGATAATATTTGCAGAAAATCCACTTCCTAAGGTATCATGCTTCACTACAATGGGCTCAATTATCTGTCTTAAGCCCTTTCAGGAATCTCTTTCTGGTTTTGTGATATGTGTTAGGACCTATTTATCAGGAAAAGGAATCCTCTGGAGGACACTGGACAATCAAAATCTTAAGCCTGGGCTGTCTACTTTCCCCTTCACTGTTTCATTGCTAACAGCGGACTCTTGGCTAATCCCTACATTGCTCCCTCTTTCACCAAATTCTCCTCTGATAGATAATCAGGTAATTCTTACTACTCACTTTTTACTCTGCTCATAATCTTGACCTTGGCTCACATGCAAGTAATGGCCCATAATTCAGCAAATCCCAAAACAATCTTCCTTATGCATGCTGAATACAGCTGGGCGTTGAAAAAAGATCAGCGGCAAGAGTCCTTCAGAACTGATGGCTAAAATAGGACGTAAGTGAATGGGGGTATCTCCGGATATTTGACTCCAGAGAGAGTGAGCCCAAGACAGAAATTAGAAGAAAGCTGTGGATAAATTCAGAATCCAGAATTTAGTTGCTTACCACAGAATAGAGTGGAACCCAGAAGCTATAAGTGAAAGAAATATGGGCCAAACTGGAACAGATTGCACTGTAGCAAAACCCAGAAAATTGGAAAACTAAAACCATTCAAATCAAGATACCATCTCAAATTATCTCTGAAAAACGTTGCTGGAAGACTTAATGTAGCACCAGTAAACCTGTGTCTCCTGTCTTTTACATATCATAGTTTTCACACTAGGAAGATCTTAAATGCACTAATTGATTTCCAACAATGAGTTCCATCTAATCGTAAGAAAACATCTTTGAAAATGGAAAGTAGAAAATGTATCTTTTTATGTAAGGAACACTTATTGAGGAACATTAGCATATTTCCCATCTGTAGAGATTCTTAGAAAGTTTGAGAAAACATGCTTGAGTTTTATGTACCCACCTCCAAAATTTATATACAAGCTTACATATTTTTAACACCTTGCAATTTTTATAATTATGCTGTTATGACCTAAACATATTCTGGATCACAAGGCAGATTTTTGTAACACAATCATTTAAGTCTGTATCACATTTCATTAATATTGTATAAGTTAACAATTTTCCATTTAGGAGAGATTTATATCATATTTAAATGTCTTTTATTGTAAACAATAACAAAATAGACATCTTTTCACAAATGCAGAGTTTAATAATTTATGTTCCACGTAGTAATAGGAAGGAAGGAACAAAGAAGGATTCACCTCCTCCTTAAGAAGACTTCACAGAGGTCTCACATCACACTTCCACTTATATATGATTGGCCAAACTTAGTTACATCCACTCATGACACCTAAGTCTTTTTCCAGGCCCGTATTTCATCAAGGCTGACTGACCTATCACAATAGTTAACTGTGATGCAAGTCTCTTTCTGTTCTAACTTTTATCTTGTACCACTGCATAACAACGGTCTTATGGTTTTGAATTCATTGTGCAAAATTGTTTCCCAGAGATATATAAAAATTTATACTAGTACCAGAATTGTGCAGGTATCAATTTCACTATAACCTTTCTAGCAGTAGTTATTTATATATGTATGTAATTTAATTTAATAGATGAAACATGGAGCACCCCACATTTAAGTTTTACAACATAAGCGTTTTACAGTGTTATGTGGTGTTAGAGTTGGAAAGATTCTTAGAGATAATTTCACCCAATTTTCTTATTTTAAAGCTCAAGAAACGGTCCTAGAGAAAGTCAGTGATTTATTCAAGGTTATAGAGGGCATTATTATTAGAGCAGAGAATTGAATCCAGGTTACCTAATTCCTTGTTCAGTGGTCCATGACATCACCACCAGTCTCTAGGGTTTTGCATTGGTTAAATAACTGCATACCAATCCAAGAGCAGTACTTACTAGC
The DNA here is from genome assembly GCF_987537825.1 of Furipterus horrens. Lineage (NCBI taxonomy): Eukaryota > Metazoa > Chordata > Mammalia > Chiroptera > Furipteridae > Furipterus > Furipterus horrens. Next base: position 191,380,866 of record NW_028327174.1, read on the forward strand.
ACTTTTATTATTGTTGTTGTTGCTGTAAAATACATATCTGCATATTCATTTATACACATAATTTAAGAACATATTGTCCTTTTAAAAATAAAATTTAGATACTGCAGAGGATATTAATATCTTTAATTGCTTGTTTACTTTGTCTGTTCAGGAAATCTTCCTTCCTAATAGAACCCCAATATTCTCCATCAGCATTTTCTCTTCACATTGTCCCTTTTTGGGTAGAAGGGTGTGGTGGGCAGAGTTCTAGATGACCCTCTGGTGCTGTTATCACAATTATGTTACCTTATGTGGCATTAGGACTTCTGCTGATACAATTAAGGTACCAATCTATTGCCTTTAAAATGGGAGATTATCTAGGTGGGATTAATCTAATCACAGGATTACATTAAAAGCTATCTCTGATACCTTCTTCAACTGGTCAGCTTAGAGATTGAAAGTGTGAGAGGACTGAGTGTATCATCATGGGACGGAATATGGAGAACTTGTGTAAGCACTGGAGAGTGATCTCTCAGAGCTGACGGTGATTCCTAACTGAAAGCCAGCAAGAAAATGGTAAACTCAGTCATCTAACTTCAAAGGGCAGAAATCTGCCAACAACCTGCATGAATTCAAAAGCAGTGTCTTCCTCCAGAGACTCCAGATAAAAGCCCACCCTGGCAACAGCTTGATTTTGGCCTTGAGAGACTCTAAGTATAAAACCCAATGAGCTTGCTGAGACTTCTGACCTTCAGAACTGGGTGTTGTCTTAAGCCACTGAGTTGTAGTAGTTTTTTACACAGAAACAGACAGTTCAGAATGGCTGTCCTCCTCTGTAGAAGCTCGAAAGCCTAGATACCCTTTCCCACACCCCAAGACACCCAGGAGTAGACATACAATTGAAGTTCAACCAACTAGGCATTTTCTCTTAGGATTCTATATTTGAGCACATAACTGCAGGATGGTGGGAAGAGTCAGAAGCCAGAAATTATAGATGCATAATTCCCATGAGACCATTTCTGCTGCTGTATTCCTGATGGCTAGCCACCTGCAGCAGACTTTGTTCCTGAACTTTAAACTTGGACCTACAGATAGCCACAAGGATGGTAAGTAACTTCCTTGGTATACTTCCCAGTATTTTATTTTGCTTAGCTTAACAAGAGTTCTTTCCTGTTGCTTATAGGAAACAAGTCAATTAATAGAAATGCCAAGTAAAATATAAACCAATTATTTTCTAAATCTTTCAGTCACATTCAGCAACCAAACCAACTTCTTTCCAACTTCATTTGCTTAATGGCATATCCCATGGCCTCATAATGTCGGCATAAATCTCTGTCAGCCAATAGAGATGGCCCAAGGCCTAGAGAAATAAGTTGGATAAAATGGTCATTTTGGGAACTTAAAAATTATAATTTAGTCAATATTTGTCATTTTGTTCAATAGGTAGAGTCTGAAAAGAACATCCTTCCTATTTTGAAGATCTGCCTCCTATTTCAATAATATAGTTCTCCTAATGTTGCCAATTCCAGTACCTCTCTATATGAGTCTCACTGGAGGCATGTGACAAAGATTGAAGCAATCCTATACCTCAATTATCTGGTCATAGAATTTGATTCAGAGACACATGACTCAAAATGGGCCAATCAGAATCACCCCCGAGATTTTTCCCAGTGGAGCATTTTTAAACCTTAAGTTTTTCATTCCCTTTGACATGATTACAGATGGCATTATGTTTTAAATTTTAGTTTTCTTATGTTTGTTGCTAATATATAACAGTGTGATTTATTTTTGTGTATTGCTCTGTGGCTGTGTTGAGCTCACTTTTGTAGATTCCTTGGACTTTTCGATACAGACAGCTTCAAATAAGGGCAGTTTTATTTCTTCCTTTTAAATATGTAGGCCCTTTATTTCATTTTTTTGCCTGATTTCAGTAGCTATAATTTTCTGTACCATGTTAAGTAAGAGTGGTGAGTGGCCCTTGATTCCAGTCTTAGAAGGAAAGCACTCAGTCTTCCATCATCATATATGATATTAGAAATAGAATGTTTATAGATGTTCTTTATCAAATCGAGGTAGTTCCCTTTTATTTCTAACTTGTTAAGAGATTTGTTTTCTTTTAATCATGAATAGGTATTGACATAAATTGATTTTTTTAAAACCCAATTCTAGAATTCTTGCTAGAGCTAGATTTCTGTGAGCTTCAGGACCACTAATCTCTGCTGACTTATTTTCCTAGACTAGAGGCTGGACTATGCTTCTAGTACCCATCATACCTTCAAAAATCAATTACTTGTTTATCTTCCAGGACCTTGGGATACAAAAATGGATAAGACATGGGGCCCTTTTTCAAGGGACTGATATTTCAAGGAAACAAGAATAATATTAGAGAGTACAAGGCAGATTAATGTCATGAGAAGATATGTCATAGTGGACACAGAGCATTCCTATGGCTCTGAAAGATTAGGATAGGCTTTTGGAGGCATTGACATATATATTTCTAGCCAGAAAAAAAAAAAAAAAAAAAGAATGGGAGGAAGATGGCAGGAAGCAAGAGATTTTACAAACACATAACTGGCTTCAAGCCTTGCAGAACTAAGATTCAGATTTCAGAAGGGGCATGTAAATGTCTAGGTTGCAGCAAATACAGGATAAAGTAAAAATGAGGAGGTGCTTGATGTAAAGGATATTCAATAATGAAATCTTGCAATTATTGGAATTAGAATTAAATAGTTCCTGGAGACCTTTAAAAATGAAAGAGATATCTTTTGAATGCTTTAACTCTATGCCTATACTAAAAGTAAAGACAGAAATATAATAATAGTTGGTATTTTAAATGGCTTAAAGCACTTTCATGGACATTATTAGACTGAAGTTATCCAAAATTACTGAGCTCTCTCCAGTCTTTACACTTTCCCTCTCCAAATTCCCACCCTACCATAATCATGAACTCACTCTCAAGAGAAACGAACATGTCTTTAGGCAGCAGGTGAACAACCTGAAAGATTATGCTTAGGTGAGGTAAATAAAAGATGATAGTTTCCACTAAATCATGTAACTCAATCTACTGGGAGCTATTTGGCCATTACTCCTTGGATTATTGGAATTTATATCCTCAACATAAACACAGGCATTAAAAAAAAAAAAATAGGGGGAGGTCTTTAAATGCTCAGTAATCACTGGCAATGAAGAGAGAAAAGAATGAAGTCCACATTGCCAAACCTAATTTGAGTAACTCTACTGAAGAGAATCTTCAAAATAGCAAATAAATATGAGACCATAAAAAGACATTTTTATTTGGCTAATATGCTAATTGATTGTCTACTGTGTGGTAGTCTCCGTGCTGAGAGCTGTTGGGAGTACAGGTAAAGCTGACCTTATGTACTTCCCACAAGAAGGCTGAGGTGAGAAGTTGATATTATGTTTGAAATGACCAGGTACAATACAGGTGGAGGAGAGAGAAAAGCAGAGAGAGGTGAGAAGTATTGAATCCGAAAATAAGCTAAGCACAGAAGCTTGGTTAAATGCATGAGGGTGGGGGCAAATAATATGTTTATAGAATTCAGTTGGGCTAGAACTCAATGTTTCAGAGATGAGTAGGGAGAAAATATTTTTAGCATTATTATTAAAATACATGTATACTACTCTGACACTCTAGAGCACTCATTTGTTTCCTGTTGATGAAACTTCTAAAGGCAGATTGTTCTCCTGTCCTATTCCTGAGGGATCAAGTCTTCAGTCTCTTGCCTTGGTTATTCCTTCTGCAATGTCTGTATGCCCAATTGATGATTGGTAAAATTATTTTTGTGATCTCATAATACAAATACTTTGAAAACACATGGTTTGTGAGACATACTTTAGTTTGCAGTGCTAACAACCTATATTGTCTCCAGGGTCTTTGATTCTGGTGAGTCAAAGTTCTAAAAATTGAAAGGGTCTTGATTAACCTTGAAGGCCATTTTCTGTTGTGATGAGGTGTTATTTAATGGGCATCATAGTAGGATGCCACTTATCAGTCTACTAGCTTTCTTCAGTGTGTTTTGTGGAGTCATTGTCTGAGTGACTCATTTATGTTGTACTTTCTATTTGTTTATAAGTAATTCATCAGCCTAGGTTCAAGTAATAACTCAATGTCATTTTTGTATTTAAATTATAAGTATGTCTTTCTTAGATGTGTTCAGAAGCAGTAGGGAGACTGAGATAAGTGAACCAATTTGATTTCCTCTCAGATAGTTTAAAATATGTGCCCCAAAGTAGAGTTAAGCATTTTGGGAGGTGGCTGAACAGAGATATCATGAGGCATTAAAAGCCTTAAAAAACTAAAAGCCATGAATGATTCCAAGGCATATGGGAGCCAATAGGCCTGATCAAGGTTCTACACATCTTCCAAGGCCTAAACTATGTTTCCTTGTTCCTAAGAAGCTTCATTTAATGGTTATTTCCTCACTTTCGTAAGTATTCTTCCCACAATGCATTGTTCCTTGAAGAAAAATTAACAATACCAAAAATTTAGCTAAGACTGTTAGACTTCATGTCACAAGGTAGGAATGTGAATTTGCATCCTAGAGATGAAAGAATTTTGTCCTCCAGGTGAGGCATTGGAGCAGGATAAGTTGAAGACCCTTGTGTCCCGAGAGAGAAAATTGCTTATGCAAAAATGAAGGTGCCATGAGAGTAATTCAGGGGTGTGGGGGCAGCAGAAAGGAATCACTGCCGGTGGTTGGTTCTTGAGCTGGAAGGCTACAGAGCTCCAGGGTCAGAGTGGATTTAATTCTTAGTAGCCAAAGGAGTTTGAGAAGAATAATGGGTAGGCAGAAGAGGCCAGAGGAAAGGGAGCAAAATGGGTCCAAAGCAAAATGAATAAATAAATACATCTGATGAGCAAGAATGACTTCAAAAAAGACAAGAGACAGCATCTTCAATTCCAAGGTTGTCCTTACTGTACATTACACCCTATCTTTGGATAGCTACGACTATGCTGAAAGCTCCCCCATCTCCGTTCCTCCACTCCTGTGGACCTGCACACACTTGTGTTACTTGTGCTACTTTGACTGAATGGCTGTTTCTTCTCACGACAGCAGTACCATCGCTGCGATAAACCTGGGTTGAACCCATATGAGCTTGTTGAGGGGAACACATCACGCTAAGAGTCTTGGACTTTAACCTGCAAGCAGGCTTCCAGGTCATTGCTCACTTTTTGTTTCAACATATGATGAAAAATTTTAAGCCTACAGTAAATGTCAAAGATTTTTAAGTAAACCCAAGTCACCCACCGCTTAGATTGTACCATTGACATTTCACTATACTTGCCTTACCTCATATCTATCCCTCTTTACTCATTCATACATCTGTCTTATTTTTAGTTCATTTATTGCAGCAAATTGCAGTTATCCATATTCTTCCTTCTCAGTTCCTCAGCATGCATTTCTTTATCTAGAGTTTAATACTGATTTACAGTTCTTATGTAATATTTACATACAAAGGAATGCATACATGTTATGTCTGTAAACTAAAAACTTATCAAGATTTAAGTGCTGTATTATCACCCCAGAAATTTCCTTCACGCCTTTTAAAATGTAATCCCTGTCCCCACCCTGCAGAAGTAACCGATGTTTTCATTGTTTTTCATTCTGTCCTTGGTAGCCCTTTTTAGAACTTCGTGTAAATGAAGTCACACAGTACGCTCTTTCGTGTAAAGTTTTCATCACTCAGAAAGAAGGTTTTGAGATCCATCCATGCTGTTACATCATAATTCATTCCATTTTCATCCTGAGTGAATACACTATAACTTGTCCATCCTCCTACCCATAGACATTTGAGTAGTTTCCAGTTTGGGTATACAAGAAATAAAGCTCTTAGGAATATTTTTGTAGAAGTCTTTGTGAACATATGTTTTCAATTCTTGTAGGTAAATACCTTGAAATGGAATTGCTGAACCAGAGGGTAGATAGAGGAATATGTTTATTTTTGGAAGAAAATGCTAACTTTTTTTCAAAGTGACTGTACCATTTACATTTCTACAAAAATGTTTGAGAGTGTCATCTTCCTCTACAATGTCACCAACCCTCAGTATTATCATCCTTTCTAAGTTTACCTATTTTAGTGGATTTATTTTATCTCATTGCGTTTTTAATTTTCAGTCCCAATTGCTAAAGATGTTGATTTCTTTTTCCTGTATCTATTGGTCAATTGTATGTTTTCTTTTCTGAATCTCTGTTTATAATTTTTGCTCATTTTTACTGGATTGTCTATTCATTTTTATAATGGGGTATTGTGATACACAGAAGTTTTAAATTTTGATAAGTTTAGTTATCATTTTTATGGCTATTTCCTTCTGTGACTTGACTTAAAAAAAACCTTCGTTCACCTGCAAGTTGTGAAAATACCTTCTTATGTTTCCCTGTAAAAGCTTTATTGTATTTTTGCTCCCGTGTTTAGGTCTGTGATTCATGAGTTAAGTCCTGTGTGTGATGTAAAGAAGGAATTGAAGTTTGGCTTTTTTTAATGAATAACTTATATCAGCACCATTTCTTGAAATACTCATATATATGTATATCTGTGTACATTGTATTTTTCTGCTGACTTTTTTGAAAAGGTTTGGGTTCTTTATTTTTTTTGTACTGAATAATTTACTGATCCTAATTCTACCACTGCACTATATGATTACTACAGCATTATAGTAAGTTTTGAAATCAGGTAGTGTACATCTTCCTATTTCATTCTTTTTCAAGGTTGCTTTGTATATTCCTGGTCATTTGCACATGCATATAAATTTTAGAATCAACTTGTCAATTTCTACAAAATAATCTGCTAGAAATATTTGGGGAGAATTGCTATCTTAAAAATATTGAGTTTTCCAATGTGCGAACATGTTACAGCTTCACATTTATTCAGATGTTTATCAATTTCTTTCAGCAACGTTGCGTAGGTTCCAATGTATATAGGTCTTACATAAGTCTAAAATACTCCTAGCCCGGGCCAGGTGGCTCAGTTGGTTGGAGCATCGTCACATACACCAAAATGTTGCGGGTTGGATTCCTGGTCAGGACATGCATATGAGGCAACTAATCAATGTCTCTCTCTCTCTCTCTCACTTTTCCTGTCTCTCTAAAATCAATGAACATATCCCCAGGTGAGGATAAAAATACCCCTAATATTTCTTTAAATGATGCTATTATAAATATAATTGTCTCATTTTAATTTTCAATATTTTGCTGCTAGTATGTAAAAATGCAATTTATTTTTGTATTACTCTTTTATCCTGAAACCTGGCTAAATTCACTTATTAATTTTCACAGTGATTTTTCAATTACTTAAGACTTTTCATGTAAATAACTACGTCATCTGTCTGTGCTCATTTGATGTAATGAAGCACCATTTTCTTCTGCCCTCAATAAAAATACATCACTGGAAAGAGAAGAAAATAGAGAGGAATATAAGAACATGGGAAGAAGTGAGATTTAGAATCTTTGGATAAGTATTTAATTTTAGTCTTTTTCTCTTTAATTTAATTATGGATTGGATAACATTAGCGAAAAGTCCAGAATTGGATGGACAGAAATTCAATCATCTATTTCCTCTCCATCTAAAGAATCAAATAAATTTCTCATTCACATCCTACAATTTAATAAAAGTAGAGGTAGCACCTTTCCAAGCTCCTTTCCCCTTTCATTTCTGAACTCCTGAAAGCAGTCATGTTCTTACACTTCCCTTTCCAGAACCAAACTTCTGACTACATAGTCTTGGGTAAATAGCTTTATTTTGTACTGAATGAAATTTCTCTCTGAGATGACGATAAGAAAAAGTGAACTACAGAGATGAAACATTAGGTGCTGTGGAGTTTAAACATAAAGAACTCAGAGGAACTCAGTTGGCAAAGGCCAGTTCCCTGGTCACACATGTCCCCATGGGGTGCTGTCACCTTAGTAAATCCAGATCCCTGCAGAAACTATCCCTTAGCTTACCTGTCTTAGATACCCATTGCTAAAAGTGTTTCAGAGTTTATCAGACACAGGAATGCTGGTTCACACTAACAAAGCTCACAAGAGGCTGAGGAATAAAACCAGAATAGCAATGTACTAATTTACACCTAGAAATATAAATCTAACATAGATTGAGTTTTATGTCAGCCTGGGCAGTACATTCTCTCCCTATAGACCAGGTAAGTGGAAAGATAAATAAGCAGAAAGTATGCTAAACAGCACAGGGTTGAAACAAAGAGTTTATATGACACAAATACTTCATTGCTTCAATTTAATAAACCCTGATGTATTCATATCCACAATAGGCCTAGCCCAGCACCTAGAACCAGACAGATAATATTTTTAGGCTAGAGAGTGTTCTTTTCTGGGCAGAGCAAGTCTAATGACTGTACTTTCATAGAAAAAAGCTTCCAACCTATTTCTACACATCCTTTTTGTAGTTAGGTTTTTACCTTCCATTAAATTACCGAACTGATTTGGAACAATTCTGTATTTTTAAAGTTACTCGGCATTTTCTTGCTCATACCCTTCATGGGTTGATTTCATGGCCTATACATTAAGCAAGTTGATCTATCTTATTTCAAAGTTCCTATTTTCTTTGGAGTATTCTGATTTGTGTTCAACTGAAAGCAAGGGACAGTTCTGGGATGTCTTATAAATTCTTACTGAAACTTCAGATGATCATGAGGGGTAGACATCATTACTCAATTTCCTTTTCATAGCTATGGAAACTGAGGCTCAGAGTATTTAGGTGATATTTCCATTATCAGTTGACAAATATATCTTGAGTTTCTCCCATGTGCCAGGCATGGCAGGAGGCGACTGAGTAATGAATGTCCTATCCTTATTGCCTATCTTACAATAACAAAGTGAAACAATAACATTGTGAATTTTTAACACGTGAGCCATCTTTCAAACTCCATTATGCTATGTTAATACTAGGGAGCCTTTATTTCAGTTGAGGCTCATTTTATTTAGTGAATGAGTGAGTGAGTGAATGAATGAATGACTATGCACTTTTTAAAGCATTGCTTCTTTGTACAAATAAAGGAAAAGCAAAATTGGGTATGCTCAAATATTTGAAGATTGCAAATGATGAGGGTCCCAATTGTTGCAGCTTTTAATGAATCCTGGCTGTGTTTCTGGCATTGTGTAGAATACAGAGGAGATATGACCAGGGCTAAGAGGCACACCATCAAAGTAGGACAAAGGCCATCAAGAAAACAGAAGGAGAAGGTGAATAACTTCTTCCGAGAGGAAACAGCTGGAGCTGGTTTCTGAATGCTAAACAGTTTTGAATTTCTCTTTGATTCAAGAAAGGCAAATCCTCACAACTTAAACTTTGAGATGCGTTCTGAACATCCACAAATGCCCAGACTGAGTTGGAGATCTCCCGTGGAGAGGTTTCCTTGGGTTATTATCTTCACTTCTCTCTTACGTGTGGGTTCAGCAATATAAGAGAAATGACTCCTGTCTGATATTTTCTTCTCTGATCCTAGCTCAATGCTGAAGGGGCAAAGGTCTTGCAACAAATAAAGGAGAAATATAAGATAAACTTGCTGGTAAGATGTTTCAGTTTAAAACAACATCAATAGGTTCCATTTAGTTGGTTCTTAAGATGTACTAGATACTGTAATAAGCACTTAGTAGAATGTCTTATTTAAACATTAAGTCAGCCTTGGGTGAGTGGGGTTACCAAAGTCTACATCTTATAGGTCCAGAGAAGAAAAGTGATTTACCCAAATCTAGTAGCCTCTGAGCAAGAATTTATACACAGTTATGGCAGTTATGGGCAGTTCTCAGACTCCAAAGGCTTGACCACTCCCCACACTGTCCCTTTCAGTTAAGGGCATTCAGGCTGTATTTGCCACCAAAGCTTCCCTGGCTCTGGCTTAATTTAACAGTTATATATATATATATGTGTGTGTGTGTGTGTGTTGTGTGTGTGTGTATACATATATGTGTGTGTGTATATATATATATATACACACACACACACACATATTTCTTGGAATATTTTTGACTATTAAATTGTTAAACACTTGGTGTTGTTTTAGGAGTTCTGCACTAGATTCCCCTCTCTTTGCAGGCAAGAATAACATTTAAATTTGTTCCTTCCACCAATATTGCATAATACTTTTATTCAAATCCATTCTGAGCAAGCAGTAGTTGAGTTGAAGGTCATTTGAGCACCTGAAGGAGATTGAGTAGTACATAAGCTAACGTGAAATGTCATAGATTACCTGTTTCATGAATTTTGCTAAGATCATGGACCAATCAGAGGCATATATCCTAATTCACAAGCATGAAAGCCTTGCCAAGCTCTGTTATGAACACAGAGCAGAAGCAATTTATCGAGCATGTGCTGTACTTCCACTGTTTTGTTATACACTGTGGGAAGATATAATTTTTTTCTAAAAGAATTTATAGTCCTAAGGGAAAGGTGCAGAAAACCACACCTCTTGAGGAATAGAAATATTTATCTTTATGTCTTAAGGGCCTATGGAATGATCTGTCCCTGACCAATTCAACTTTGTTCAGGGAAATTTAAGAACAGAGGAGAGGGAAGTTAGCAAGATGGCCACATGAGATGTCCGTCACTCTTATCCGTGTCTTTGGCAACAACATTTGGCATCCGTTGGCAGGCAACGGTGCCTTTGCGGGAGCGTTGGGGTTTAGGAAAGAGATTCTGAAAACTGTGTGTGGTCTAAAACCAAGGCAAGCGGGGTTGAGAAGGCAGCATCGCACTCAGGTGGCTGACTTGCTGACGATGGTCCCGGAGACAGACCTGGAAACAGTTCTGCACTCCTGAATTCTCAGCTACACTCCACTCGCCTTCGGTTCTGTCCCCTGCACCATACACCAAAGGACCCAGGAGGAGGCACATCTGTCTACCCACAGGTAAAAGGCCCACAGGTCTCCATCCCACTGCGCTTCAGCTTCTCTCAGCCATGGTCCAGCAGTACCTGGAGGTAAGCCCAGCAAACCTGGTCAGACTGTAGATTCTGAAAGTGTTCTGTCGCAATGCTCCAGCCTGTTTCAGCTACAGTCTGCCGGCAGTCCTGGGAGTCTAGAGTTCCAGAAGGAGGCATTCTTGCCTGCCCTCCCAGAGTTCCTGAAAGGGCCCTATACCCTGCTCCGACCTCATCACAGCCACTGTTTGCCAGAAGAACTGAAGATCCAGGGTCCCAGAGGGAGACACTCATGTCTGCAACCCCAGAGATCCTAAAAGGGTCCTGTACTTGGCTCCAGCCCTCTCAAAGTCACCAGCAGACCTGCCTGCTCTGGCACAAGCAGGAGACGCTCCTCTTTGTACCCCAGGAGGTCCAGAAAGGTCCCTAGTCTCAGCCACAGTCCATGACTGGTACTGCTGGATCAAGGACGTTGTAGAAAATACTCTGTATACACCTGCACAGATCTTGAAAGTGCCTTGTACTCAATTCCAGCCTCTCCCAGCTGCAGTCCATGAGCTGTCTTACTGGCCCAAGGACCAGAGCAGAAACACACATATTTACACCCCAGAATCTCCTGAAATGTCTCTGTACTCAGCCCCAGTCCTTACAGCCATCGTCGGGTAACACCAGTCCCGCCCACCCAGGCCCCTGTCACACCCATCCATGCGGAACCTCAAACAGGCCTGGAGCTCTGTCGCAGCCCCTTCTTGCTGCAGCACAGGGCTAGACATGCCCACCCAAGGACTGGTGGGCGTCACACGTTTCCCAGCACCTGGTAACAGGCTTGCTATCTAAGGACACAAATGTGGATCCTGAAGCAGACACATCCCAGTGCCACACTACTGAACAAAGCACTGGAGGCAGTCCCATCCACCCCAGGACCAGACAGGATCTAAGCCCATCTCAGCCCCTCCTGACAAGCCACCAACAGCAGATCCCACCGCAGACCAGCCAGAGTCTTATAGCTGGTTCCAACCCAGCACAGTTCCAGTTCCAGATGTGATCCCATCGGCCCAGGGAACGGATGAGAGAATCCAGTCTATAAAGACTGGAAGATGTATTCAAATATAGATGAAAAAAAAAAATCTGGAGTTGAAGAATACAATAACAAACCTGAATAAATAAAAAACCAAAGCATATATATGTATGTGTGTGTGTGTGTGTGTGTATGTGCATGTGGCAAATCATGTTGTACAACTTAAAATTTTTAATTTCTACAATGTCATATGTCAATTATATCTCAATAAAGCTAGGGAAAGGAGAGTAGGAGTCATAAACTGTATACCACAGAGCTTGATTTCAGATCTTTAAAAGAGCCTTTAAAAACTAGACTTCCTTAGGTGGAAGTGGACAGAAAACCTAGTTTGAAGTGTCTTTTTCTCCCTCCTGGCCCTGTCTGATTTTATATCTATCAAAATCCAGAGGGTTCATTTCTTTTGACTTGGAAAGTCCTAGCTTCCTAGAATCAGTTTTTGTTTCAGACCAGGGCCTCCTATGAAATTAACATGCAAGAAACAGGACTTTAAGAGAAAGTCAACTGACATAAAAATGTCACTCTACAAAATGGGCTGATTAAATAGTAGAAGGTCATTAATTCAGATTTTGTTAGAATTCATTCTGAGCTACAGTAAAATTTACCATCCCTTGCCTATGAAGATATGATTTGGTAAGAAAAATAACGTACTAATATATATTTTTAAAATTTCACAGCAAGATGTCTTTAATTATATTTTACCTGCAATAATAATAATGTAACTAGAAATTTGTTTATACTTTTATTGAACCAATTCCCTGAAAATCTTTGAAAGAGAGCACCTTACTTATCTAGTTATTTATACGTAGGTTTCAAAAGGAACTTTAAGTGACTAACATTATTATTTTAGTTGAATTAAATGGAACACCGTACATTTGTAGAGTTCATTACAGAGAACATTCATTTCTGTATCTCAATTCACACAACTAAGTTATCTAAAGTAGGTCAGACAGAGTTTATAGAGTCTATATTATAACTGAAGAAATGGGGGCTCGTATGCTCTTTTAAATTTTTATTTTATTTTTAATTTTTTTAAATTACAGTTTCCTTTCAATGTTATTTTGTATTAGTTTCAGACATATAGCATACAGGTTAGACAGTCATATATTTTACAAAGTAGTCCTCCTGGTATTTCCAGTACTCCTTGGCACCATATATAATTATTTTATATGTTAATATTTATATATTAATAATATTGTAATATTAATATTACATATTGACTATATTTCCTATGCAATACTTTAATATCCTCATGACCCATGACTATTTTATAACTACCAATCTGTACTTCTCAATTTCCTCACTTTGTTCACCCTGCCTCCTAATGCCCCGCCCCTATGGCAACCATCAGCCTATACTCTGCCTGACTTATTTCACTTAGCATAAACACCCTCTAGGTTCTTACTTGCTGTCACAAATGGTAAGATTTTGTTTCTTTTAAATTGAGTGTATGTGTATTTATATACTTACCACTACTTTTTATCCACTCATCTATTGATAGGCACTGGGGTTGCTTCCATATCTTGGCTCTTGTATATAACACTGCAATGAACATAGAAGTGCGTATGTTCTTTCAAATTAGTGTTTTGGGTTTTCAGAATATTTCCAGAAGTGGGATCACTGCTTCAAAAGGCAGATCCATTTTTAATTTTTTGAAGAACCTCCATACTGTTTTTCACAGTGGCTGCACCAATCTGTATTCCTACCAACAGTGCACAAAGATTCCCTTTTTTCTACATTCTTGCCAACATTTGTTATTTGTTGTTTTATTGATGATGGCCATTCTGACAGGTGTGAGGTAATATCTCATTTTCATTTTAATTTGCATTTCTCTGGTGATTAGTGACATTGAGCATCTTTTCATATGCCTATTGGCCATCTGTATGTCCTTTTTGGAAAAGTGTCTATTCAGATCCTTTGCCCATTTTTTAATTGAGTTGTTTATATTTTTGGTGTTGAGTTCTGTATAAATTTTGGATACTAGTCCCTTATCAGTTGTATCATTGGCAAATATGTTCTCTAATTTAGGGGGTTGTCTTTTTATTTTGTTGATGGATTCTTTTGCTATGAAAAATCTTTTTAGTCTGATGCAGTCCCGTTTGTTATTTTTTTCTTTTGTTTCCCTTGCCCAAGGAGAGACACCAGAAAAAAAAATGTTACTCAGAGAAATGTTTGAGATTTTACTGCCTATGTTTTCTTCTAGGAGTTCTATGGTTTTGAGTCTTACATTTAAGTCTCTATTCTATTTTGACTAGAATAATCTTGGAGGCAGTGTAAAAAGATGGCCTGGTGTCTGTCCAGTTTTCCCAACACCATTTATTGAATAAACCATCTTTACCCCATTACCTGGGCTTGAATCTCATATACTCTCGATGACTAGATAGCCATGGAAGAACCTGGGCAAAGGCCTCATGAAGCTCACAGTCTGGGATCATCTCCATTACACTGTCCACCTCCCAAAATTACTACATATGCTTGAAAATACATAAAGGCCTGCCTTCCAGACAAAAACAGAAACAACAAACCTGCATCTCTACTTCAGATGGTTCACTAATCAGAGTAATTTCTCTGAAAGTTAAGACCCCAGTTTTGGGTATAAGTGGCCCTGAATCATAGCAATGGGCCAGGAATAGCCATTTTCGGGGGTTGAGACATGGGCATCAATGAAGGTTAAGTCACAGATGTAGAAGTGCCATAAAGATCACTCTCTTTAATTCTTTCCTCCTCTCCTACCCCGACATTGCCTTTGTTCAAGCTCTTTCTATCTAAGATGGGAGCAATTACAACTGCCTACCAAGCTGGGCCTTCCCTGGACCCAGTGCAGCTAAGCTTTTATATTTCTAATATATTTTCCCCCTAAGTAGAAATTAAATCAAATCACTTACTCATGCTTAAATATCTCATTACCTTGTGTTTATAGAACATCATAAAAACATCCTTAGCTTGGAATGTGAAATCCTGAGGTCCTGGTTTCAAATGAACAGCATCTCCCATGTCATCTTGCACTCCAGATTCTATGTGCTTCTTTAATGTGGGTGTTTGCTTAATCTTAGGTCATTGTACCTTCCGCCCTCATCCGTACCTATTCATACTATGTTCCTTCTGAACCATGAATCATGTGTGTTGCCCTTATAGCATTTGTCAAATGTAAGATGTTTTTATAAAATTTAGGATACAGTTTCGAGCTTTTTTTTTTTTAATTATTTGTTTGTTTATTTATTTATTTATTTATTTATTTATTTTACTTTTAGAGAGAGGGGAAAGGAGAAAGAGAGAGAGAGAAACATCACTATGCTTCTCTTACTCGCACCCCCAACTGGGGACCTGATGTGCAACCTAGTCATGTGCCCTGACTGGGAATCGAACCAGCAACACTTGGTTTACAGGCTGATACTCAAATTCACTGAGCCACAGCAGCCAGGAGGATACAGTTTAAATGACATCCCCTTCTAGAAAACTTTCCTGACTCTCCAGGCAACATTATAAATTGCTCATGGTGGTCACAGACCAAAAATATAGTCCCATCAACAAAACATCATTCACCATGTTTACGTCAATCTGATTATAGGTGTCTCTTATCAAACAATTATGCATGAAGAAGATTGATCTAAGAAAACAATCATATATTCAAAATATATGTACAGTTTTCCATTCTTTATATTAGTGAAAACATTAAATTATATATCCAAAAATCGGACAGTGGTTTAATAAAATCCTTCTTTTTAACCTTAACTCCATTCTTAAGATTTTAATACAGTCTCATACCTTACAATTCATTGAAATGTTGGTGACTTTTTGTGTATACCTCTAGCTTGGCTCTTTCCTCCTAATTCAACTGCTTATTTAAAATCTCTCCTTGGGTGTGTGACATTTATCTAAAACTTAACATGGTCAAAAGTTAATTCCTGACACTCTCCCCCAAACCAGTTCCTCCACCCTTCTTTCCTAGTTCAGTTGATGGCAACTTTGTTCTTCCAGTGCCTCAGGCCAAACACCCTGGTACTCTGGACACCTCTCATTCTCTTACCTTATCCAACCCATTGGCAAATCCTGTCACAGAGACCTTGAAGTTGTGCATAACTTGATTTTTTCTCAGCACCTCCAAGGCTCTCACACTCTTCCAAGACAAGACATTTCTCACCTAGATAACTACAATAGCCTCTAAAAAAGGTTTCCCAAATTCTGTTCCTGTCTCCTTCTATCTATTTTCAACACATGGAGACATCCTTTGATAGTCAAATCCAGATCTTTCTCTTCTCTGCTCCAGACCTTGAGAAAATACTCCATCTCTTTCATAATAAAACCCAGTCCTTCTGATGGCCTACCAGGCCCACATCATCTGACCAGTAATTCCATCTCTGATACACACTTCTGTCCTCCTTTCTGATGACGTGGCTCCAGACATGCTGGCTTCCGTTGTGTTACTGAAACATTTTAGGTCTGTTTTTGCACAGTCTTTGCATTTGATATTCCACTGCCTGGACTGTTCTTCCCCAGGTGCCTGCATGGCCTACTCCCTCACTCTTTATTTCAAGACTTGACTCTGATGTACCTTCCAAGTGATGGCCATCCGGCATCCCTGACGATTTTATCTACATTTGTTGTCTCTGCCTGATGCTTCCTATCCCTTTAAAATGATTCTGTTTCCACCTTACTATCTAACATATTCTAAAGTGCAATTTTAAAATCGTGTTCATTGCCTTTTTCTTCACTAAAAACTGTTTTCTAAATTCAGGTATTTTTGTCTGATTTCCCTCTACATTCCTAGTACTTAGAGCAGTTCTCAAAATAATAAATAATTGTCACAAGAAGAAGAAAGAACAGAGGGGAAAAAAGGAATGAAGGGAAATTCATTTGTTATGTTTATTGTTATTAGGCCATTCAGAAGAATGAGGCTGATCTATATTAATGGTATGAAAATATTTCCAAAATGTATGAGAGAGAGAAACCAGTTTTCAGAATAGTATGCATAATAGTATTCTAGTTTTCTTAATAAATAATTTTATATAAGGGTGTATATATATATATATATATATATATATATATATATATATATATATATAATGAGGGCTGAAAAGGGTATTTGCCAGTTAATGGTATTTGTCTCTGGAGGTGTTATGAAGTGGCATTTAACATCTTTGCTCTGCATTTCTCTATAATTTGCATTTTAAAATATGTATGTATTAAAATTTTAAGAGAGAAAATTTGATATTCAATGATGGTATAGATACATATTTTTTTTTGCACTTCAAAAGCTGTTTATAATATACACATTATGTCAAAGAACAGTCTAGAGAATAATAATAATGTAAGCATTAATGTCCAAGTTGGAAATGCAAACAGTCTGCAAATTAAATGTATTTTTTTCATATTTGTTGTCAAAACACATTTGGCTGTGAACCCTAACCTGAACTGACGTGAGTTTACTTACATACTCCAGTGCCACATGATGTGAATATTCATAATTTTTGCTAATTTTACCCCCGAACCTGCTGTGAGTGATACGTCATATAATAAATATACTCCAAATTAACTCTAAAACCTAAACAAATTCTGAAACATATGCAGCCCTCAGGTTTTTGATGTAAGGCATCTTAGATACATTTTATCTATCTTCACACAAAAATGATTATTTTTCTTGGCATGATTTTGACTAATTTTTTTTCCCTCCTTTTGCTTGGTTGAATTTGTACTTTTTGCTTTTCACAACAAGTTTCTGGTGCAATGTCTACAATAGATTTTTTTGTGTAATAAATAAAATAATGTAAAATTAAATTAAATCAAAACTTCAGGTAGGAACATCAGGCATGAAAAAAAGATGTTTTAAAGTTGAGAGAGCCATTGCCTTAGCCAGGTGTAACCTTGTATGTTACCTCTTGTAACAAATCGACTTGAAGATTTTATCAACTTGAACATTTTTATCAACTCAAGAGTCTCCAGGTAAGAGACAATAACCTATTAGATTAAAATACAGAAACGGATAAATTTGGATGAGTTAGGGATATAGGGGAGGACAGATTCCAAGAATATTCTGGGACAGGTTCTGACCCAGGGACCAGTTCAAGACTGCAGCGTAGACAGATGCCCAATAGTGACTGGGTTTGTAGCAATTTAGCACTGGGTAGTAGCATTTCCACCTGCCCAACTTCTCAGGCCAGTTTTCACTACAAATAGGAGGGGGTGCTGCTGATATTAAGAGAAGAAGCCCGCTCTTTTCCTGTCCAGCTATTTAAGGAAATGTTCAGCTGCAAGGTGTGTGATTTATGCGGCTTATCTTCTTCAACCCAGACAGAGCTCACTGCCGCTCCCACCATTACACTCCCCACTTAATGGATCTGTAACTGACTTTCATTTTGTGATACAAAATTTACAAGAAAAAGGGTTTGTAGGGGTGGATGCTGTTATTGTTTCCAGGGGCTGTTGATTACACTTGTATGGGGTAGGAACACCCTTAATTGGGTTCTTGGCTATAAATGCATTGTAAACAAATTTAGAAAACAATCAGGTAATGTTAAAGGAGATGTGGGAAATTATAGTCACCAAATAAGTGACCTTAAAGTGCAGTACAAATAATTCTTCAAAGGGATTAGAAACTTAACCAAGTCTACATGAATGGCTTAGAGATGGGGCCAGCTAAAATGCAATGGAATTAATTCCCGGAATAAATACAGTATGCAGTTTGGATGTTTTATTTCTGCAGAATGGTTTCACATCTGTTTCCTGACATCCTTTCCAGTCATCAAGGCCTAGTTCAATAATTGTTCCCTCCTTATAGCCTTCCCAATTCCCGCCAGTTTCAATTAATTTCTGCTTTCTCTTGATAACTGCTGTTTGTGTTTCTTGCATCTATTATATTATTTATTATAATTTTCCCACTGTTTGACTTTGAAATGATAGTATTTGTTATATGGAGATTCCCACACTTTGGTTAACTGTGCACTTGTTTGAGAGATTTTGCCAAATCTGTGTACTGTCTTATTTTATTTACATAATATTCTCTTTATATTTACTAACTTTTAAAAACATTTGTTTTTTAACCTCATCCTAACTAACAGCAACTATAAAATTAAAATTCTTGTGATTATATACATGCATATATGTTTATATATATATATATATATATATATTTGAATGCTTGTCAAAGGAAATACATAACTGTTAAAATGTTTAAATACTTTTTATGCATCACTACAGATTATTTGAAATGTTACCAGTAGTTCATATACTACATGAAATTCAAACCAATCTTTGCAAAACCCTGAGTCATTTTACACTGTTAGGTCCTTAGGTACATGAACCATTTTTCACAATGCAATATTCTTCAGAACATTGGATCAACACTTACTCTACGAAAGACAGTCTGCTAGGGTACCAACATATCAAGATTAATAATATTTTAATATTTGATTTAATTTTAAAACATAAAATATTAAATTTCAAAATGAATGCCAAGATTCCATGGTGAACAAAGCATCAACATTTTAAATAAAGACTGCATCACTTATTTGTAAGCAGAAATGATGATTTGTGGCTAGGGACTTGTTTAGGGGGTTGTAGAAGGTGTCATCTTAAGTGCCTAGACTGTTTTCCTCTGAAGTCTATGCTTTCACATTTTACAGGGCAATCGTGGAAACCTTATTTTTATATCTTCATGTTTTCCTGAGAGAACCTGGTTAGAGAAACCATTCATGTCCCTTCCTACAGCTGAAGGAGGAGGAGTCACACTTGAGTGACAGGATGAGGGAACATCTCCAGGTAGGAGCTCCTTGGAACATCATGCCTTCAGGTACCCCTGTTAACTGTCTTGTCCCCTGCCCCTCTGCCTACACCTAGGTGGGTAAGAGTAAATTTGGGGAGAAGGTACTTTATAGTAAAGCTTGATAATGGCCCCGGGGCCAACACATGTTCTGTAACATCACATTAACAATAATGAACTTAAATTTTATTTTCTGCCTGGCCAATTTTTGGGACTAGTTCTCCGTTACTTCTGAACTTAAGGGAAAGGAAGGGGTGTTGTGGATTGGTCTCGTTAAACCATTACACCATAGTGCTTTCCTATTGCAAACCCTAAACCACTGGAATAAGCATATGCATTGTTGTGTTTTAGTAATTAGTTGTAATATAAACTCACTAGTATCCTTACCAAACAATTATTTTTGATATAAAATATGTACAAATACATAGCTTAGTTCCTGAGAAGCAAAAGACACTCAAAACATACTATTTGTTTTCATTTTTAACAGCCTCCCTCCACTCCTATCTCTTAATTACCAGTTACAGAACTACATAGTGTTTTCTATTCTTGACTCATCCCCCACCCCCTTCATCCCCTGGTCCTCAAGGAAAACATCAAGTTTAGCAGGATAATGTAATTAAGGTCCTATTCTGTCTTCAGTCATCAATGTGCAAATAATGGATGACTACTAAGATAGTTTTAACAGTCTCCTAAACTGTATACAGTGATCCCTCACTTATCGTGGGTATTACGTTCTAGACACCCCCCCCCCCCCGCCCCGCCGCAATAGGTGAAAATCCACGAAGTAGAAACCTTACATTTATTTTAGTTTTTATATATATTTAAGGCTTTATAAACCTTTCCCACACACTTATAAACCGTTCCCAGTCACTTATTAACCTTTCCCACTCTCTTATTAACCTTTTCCACACTTATAAACACTACTTATGTTCTTAAACATATTCTGCACTCTTAAACCTACGTAACTTTAACAACATATGTATACAGTACCGCAAAATCCCACAATATAGCAAAAAATCCGCGATAAATAATTAAATATAATATTTTTAAAAATCCCACGATACAGTGAGGCCGCGATAAGTGACCCGCGATATAGAGAGGGACTGCTGTACTCCAAAGAAGCTAAATAGGCATAGTATCCTCAGCTCCTATTTGACAGGAGTGATAATTTGTCCTCTCCTTCGGGCTTTTGACAGAATCAGAGAAGAAAATAGAATCAGCCTTACAATCATAGGGATTTTCAGAAAATGGATTCTAAGGAAAATGAATTCCATCCCTCCTGTTTCTCTCCTTAGCTACATTGTTGTTTCCTTTCTGGAAGACAGACTGGAGTGTCAGGATGGTAATTCAGGTAGCCACGCTGACTGTGGACTCAGAGGACACACAGGCATTGACATAGAGCAGATCCATTGTAGAGTGTCTGGGTGGAGAAGTACCAGTGGGAGTCAAGTGACCAGATTGTAGTTCAGCTGTGGTTTCGGGACTTAACTTGCTCCATCTTCTGAAGTATGTCTCTAGTTGTGCCTGCTATCCACAGGGTATATTTTAACCTTTTTGTTTTTTCTTTCATAAACTGGAGGTTATAGTAATAACTACTTGATAAGGTTCATATAAAAATTAAGTGAGACCAACTCTTTGGTTGCTTCACAAGCACAGCACATAATGCAATGCCCAGAGTGTGTAGTAAACAAATATTAGTTCTTTTCAATATTTTAAAATCGTAGGCTTGGTCCTTTTGTGACTAATTCTGGGCATCAATTTCCTACTAAATTTTATTCTTAAACCATGTCATTGGCTTAATCGTAACACAGCAATGATATAACCTTATTATTTCTCCCTCATACTACTGGAGAAAAAAACTTAAAATAGTCTTCTACTGCTTCCTCTTTTCCCTTCCCTAATATTATCTCCATTATACTGTGCAAGTAGTCTTTTAAAAAATGTATATCTGACCATAGCTTTCTCCTGCTTACAATCTTCCAATGCTCTCCCACTGTCACTAGAATAAAAGGCAAGACCCTTGACATGGCATAACATGTCCTACATGATCCAGCTCCTCACCTCATGCCACCTTCTTGTCCCTTCTTCTTTGGCTTCTAGTCATGTTTCTCTTTCTTTCTGAAATCACTTTCATGTTTCAGGACCTTTGCACATGATGTTCACTAACCTTCTTTCCCTAACAAATGTCTATGTTGCTTCACCTCCATTTAAGCATCAATTGCTCCAGGAAAACTTTCCCAATGCTCCTCCCCAGCCCTACCCCAGAGAACAATGGGTCCCTTTTTTTATATACTTCCTTCCTCATTGCCCACGTTTTCCTTTTGCTGCACTTACCTAAGTTAGTGTGCACTGTCTTCATTTTAATTATTCTGAAAACTGAAATTAAAATTTGTTAAATCGTATGCTCAAGGTCATCTAGCCATTAAATACTGGAGTGTTAAGTTGGTAACAGTATAAAAACAAGGTTTAAAAGGAGAATAAACGAGAACTGAAGATGGGAATGTGAGCAGGTTACCGGCGGTGGAGTTGTCAGTTCTCCACACCCTTCTTTCTTCCTACTGCAGCCATTTTTACTCAAAACAATACTCTTTCCACTAAGCACAGATTGGTTCTTCTCAACACAGTTTTCCAACCAATAGGTGAAATCTATTTGCCAATCCTAGCACATATTTGAACTACAAGTTTATCTTTAATGGTGAATGATGATGAATATTGTACTATCTCTGTGGCTCTGGTACTAGAAAGTGATGCTGTAGCTCTTTTCAGGTGTGTTTTGGATTCCTCTGGCTTTCTTGAAAGGTTCTCCAACCTATATTATCTAGTTTACCCTGAACATGTAACCAAAATTGGCTAAGTGATTAAATAAATTACTTTAAGAATGAATGAATGAATGAATGAATATCATGGAATCATATGGCAATAAGAGGCATTTCACCCTTAATTTTGACATGATGTCCAAAATGCCCAGTGGTGTCAGTATCTCTGTTCCTGGTTTATTTGATGGTCAGTTGAGGATCTGATCACACTTGGAAGGCCATGTGAAATAGGGAAATAGAACATTCCAGCTTCATGTTAGGTTGGAGCTCTCCAGGATCCAGTTCTCGGTCAGATTCCCTGAGTATTTTCAAAGTCCTAGTGTTGACATTGAACATAAGGAAAATTAAATGTGATATGTATGGTTGCCTAACCTTTCTGGACTGCCTAGGCCACTCTGGCTCTAGGGAGAGTAAACTATCCAGCCATTTGACTTTATTCCTATTCTATTAGGAGTTGCCTCCTCCCATCAATAGAAACACTTCTGATCTACAGCTGAGCCATTGCAATCTTTTTGACAGCTTATCCCCTTCTCTGGTTTAATCTGCCCCAGGTAGATCAAAAAGAATTGATATGAATTTTTTGATCAGGTGCCTGCCTTTATTCTCTCCATCTTTTTACCTTTCAGCAGCTGAAGGGGATCCATCATGATAATTCCCCATTATTAGGTTTGAAGTGTTTTGAATGTGAAATGCCTTTTCACTTAGAAAGAATTGATGCCTATAACTCGTAATGTGTTAGCAGTCTGGTAGAGTGCTTGACAGCCCAAACTGCATTACAGGTAGCTAATCCCCATGGCTGAGCTCCATTAAAGAATAGATCGTATCTGTTAATACAGCCATAGAGTGTGGGTCATTGTGCTGAAAGGCAGTCTAGCTGCTGGGAGAAAGATTATTATGTGACTTTATTCTATTTTAAACTTGGATAATGTATGGTAGATATACTAGTCATGATTGATTAAAGATACCAGAGGGATTTTATGACTCTCCTGGTATGTGCCAGGTTATAATTCCCACCAAGAAGAAAAATGTCCCCAGTGGTTTAAATGAGACCAATAGCAAATATCAACTTGTGGGCAGCAACCTAGCTCCTGTGCATTTCTTTTTTTTTTTGCTGTGTCTTCCCCCATACCTCACACAGTTCCTTGGAAGAAATGAGAGTATGATGCCCTCTGATTCTTAATGCTTATTAACAGTGTCTCTTGAGGAACAAAAAAAGAATTTCTGGTTTAATGTTGTTACCAGGGATCAATTTGGGTTATTAATATTTCTCTACTAGACTAAGAAAGATAAGTATACTTTAATTCATGTATCATTTCTAATCAATAGGTGGTAAGAACCTTGTGGTTCTTCACTGAGATCTAAGAACTGCGGTAATGTGTTATGTACCATGACTCATTAACAATGAGTCATGGAGAGGTGGAGGCCAGTGTTTCACATATTTGTCATCCCTGTTATAGACAAATTCAAGCGCAGTTTAGTAACCACCATCTTTGGAGTAATTAAGAATATAGTCAAGTTTATGGTTCTTGCTGATTTGTATAATCGATAGAATGATGCTATAGATAAATGGTTGTCTCCTTCAAATTTATATGATGAGAGCACCCTTCTAGTTGCTAGGAGGGATGCTGCTGAATTCATGAATAGCTTAATAACGCCAATTAGATCTTCAAAAATAATAATATGTTGAAACCTAATCCCCGATGAGATGGTATATGGAGATGGAGACTTTGGGAGGAGATTAGGTCATAAGGAAGTTAGCCTCGTGAATGGAATGAGTTCTATTATCCAAGGGACCCCAGAGAGCCCCCTTGCTCCTTCCACTGTGTAAGGAGGACACAGAGAGAAGATGATTGTGGACCAGGAAGTGAGCCTTCACTAGTATCAAATCTGGCAGAACCTTGATCTTGGACCTCTCAGCTCCAGAGCTATGAAAAATAAATGTTTGTAGTTTAAGACACCCAGTCTATGGTATTTTTGTTAGAGCAGCACAGACTAAAACAGAAGGTCAATTAGAATATCTACACCATGGATTATGTGATAACACCCATTTTATTGTGTTAAGTGTACTTTTTAGTACACAAAGCATTATTAACAGAACCCCATAAAAGCAGCCCATTCAGCAATCAGCATTTTATTGAACAAGCATTTGTGAATTAACTTTGAAATTCCCTAATTGAAAAGGGAAATACTGTCAAAATACCCAGCCTTAGAGAATATGCAAATCATGACAAGAAACGAAATGCTGGTGTATGGAATAGTTCCATAACCAGTCAAATGAGGTTCAAATACAGGATGTGAGTAATCTATGGTTTCATAAATTGCTTTGTTATGTGACTCACACAAAATGGCTTCATAGTCAACTCAGAGTTCCTTCGGGTGGAAAGGATGTTTCTCAAGATTTATAAAGTATATTTATTTCCTGTGAACTAGGAGTTGTACCTTAGAATTTATTTCGGCCACATCCTCTTTTATAAGGAAGCTGTGTGGTCAGTGGAGACTATTGTATTTATTTGCCAGCAGATAGGATATCTGGATTCCCAGTCTAGTGCTGGTACTGGAAAATTCTAAAGTTTTTATTAAATAGTGTTTTTAAGCCAAATATATTCACTATAAGGGTTTTTTAGTTACTTAATAATTTACTTATGTAGTAATTTCTCACCTGAAAAAGCATTGCATAGCTAATAAAAGCAAAAATCGGTATTAATATAAATATGGTACTTCTATTTACTAGCCAAGTAACTTTGAACTCATTTTCAGTGTCTTTATTCTCCCACCTATAAAATAGAGAAAATAATACCCACTAGATAAAGTAATAATGTATGTGAAACCAATGTAATGAACATATGCTAAATGCCTTACGGTCTCCATGTGTGAACTTGTCAATCACAGAAGAGATGTAAAATCTCATTGTTTCATCTATCTTCTCCTCATGGAGTTTCAATTCCTGAAATGATTAAAACTGCAATTAAGATACAGATTAGGAAGTGACTGTAATGAATCTTTATGTCCATTAAGTCTAAAGAGCAGGCTGATATCAAAGTCATTTGTTTTCCATTTATTATTAATTAGCAAGTATCGAGTAATTACATTTTACATAAAACTTAGGTATATTAGCTAGTAATTTTCTCAGAAAACCTTGCCTCTTAACAATAGCTCAAGATGATTGTAGTCTTGATCTTAAATATGAACATGACTCAAATGCTTATTTCTAAACCAAATATCATCCTAAAGATAATAACCAGGATTTTTCTAAAGTTTATCTATTATAGTCAATTATTTAATTTGCTGTGCTATTAAAACCCAGTAAATTCTCATCTTCTGGCTAAAATCTCTCCAACAGAATTATTTGGGCTTCTGTGAAAATTCTTCCCGCTTCTCAGTGATATTTCTGTCATTCTCTCTTACTAGCTTCCCTCCACAGAGACAGGCCAATGATTAAGGTCCTCTCTGGGACCCCACTTCTTTTCTAAGGGAAAACAATGCAAGGGAAGAGAACACAAATAAAACCAGCATGCCTCATATGCAGACCATGTGATGAAGGTCCAAACAAGGGCAGAATTTTAAGACTAGTCTTTCCCATATGCACATTACAGTCATTGCTTAGTAATCACCACAAAGAGGCAAGCAGGAACCCTCTAAATGGAAAGGAAACAAACACATCTACTTGGATGTGGTAGGTGTATATTAAGACAGTGTAATTATCATACTCATAGTTTTTCTATGTTTTTGTTTTCTACTTGGATTACAGTGGTCCCTCTCTATATTGCGGTTCACTTATCGTAGCCTCACTGTATCACAGGATTTTAAAAAATATTATATTTAATTATTTATTGCGAATTTTTTGCTATATTGTGGGATTTTGTGGTACTGTATACGTATGTTGTTAAAGTTACGTAGGTTTAAGAGTGTAGAATAAATGTAAGGTTACTACTTCACAGAGGGGTCTAGAATGTAATACCCGCAATAACTGAGGGAATACTGTATTTTTTTCTGTATTCCTCAAATGCCTAAAAATAGAACAATGACATTTATTCCATCATTTAAGCACATGAACAAATACATGTTCAATATTTCTGGAGTAATTCCAGCAGGTAGACATTTTTATCCCCTTTTATTTTTTGTAGATTTCTTTAGATTTTTTAAATTTCCTTTTTATTGTTGTTCTATTACAATTGTCCCAATTTTCTCCCATTGCTCTCCACTGCCCCGCCCCATTCCCATAGTCAATCCCCACCCTGCTGTCCATGTTCATGGGTCATTTATACTGGTTCCTTGACTAGACCCTTCCCCTCCTTCCCCTCTTCTTCCCCTCCATCCTCCCCTCTGGTCATTGCCAGTCTGTTCCTTGTTTCCATGCCTCTGGTTCTGTTTTGCTCGTTTGTTTGTTTGTTTTGTTTGCTAGAATTTGATGTGATAGTGCCTTTCCCGTTGCTTACATTTCAGCACTAGACTCATCATTGTTACTTTTAGAGAGAGGTCATGTCTTCACTTTTATAACCGCTGAATCCAGGTTCTAGAAAATTGCTCTGAAGTATCTCTGCAGACAGACTGCTTTGAGGTCAAATATCTGCCCCCGCATTCTGGATTTCTGAGGAAACCTCTGGACTCTTCAAGGCTGTGCCCCGTCTGCCCTCTTGCCTCCTTCTGGGACTCCTTGATGTTAACTTCTTTCTAGATTACCCTTCTGTCTCCTGTTACTATCCGAGCTGGAGGTTACCTCCGTTGGCCATCTTAGTCTTCCTGTCATTATCTGTGCCTGAATCACCACCCCAGGGACATTCTGACCTGGAGATCAGTCCCCCAGACTGTTTCAGTTAGTCATTACTATTATGTATGAAAAATAAAAAGCAATTCCTTTTTGAACTTTTTGCTCCTTCTTACACCCTTCCCATTAATCACAATGAGACTTAATTTTCACTTTCTTTTTTTAAAAAAGAGAAAATAGATATCCTCACCTCTTAAAGTTATACTGGAAGTTAGTTGATACCAACCTGAGTAACTAAAATTTATTGAGGGCTTATCTTATGGAAAACACTGTACTAAGAGCCTTTGAGCCTTATCTTCTTTGATATTCATGACAACCTTAGGAGGTAAGTACTTTGTTACCAACATCTTTCAGAGTAAAATAAAATAAAACAATTAAAACCTAAGGCTTGGGGATCTCAGATCAACTCCACAAACAAGCAGCTTAACCAGAACTGGAGTCCAGTTCTGTTAACAATAGAGCCTGGATGTCTACCCACCAAAACATCCCACTTCTTGACCAATTTAAGTGGAACACGCATTTAAACATACGTTCACGTTGAGCCGTTGGGACCTGTGGTTTGCAGAGCAAGAAAATGAGCAAAGAAAGGGGGGAGAAAAAAACTTGCTCCTGCAAGCAACAACTGGGCAACATCATTAATAAAATAATTTAAATACATTAGAACTTCTTTTTTCCCCTTGTTAGAAGTTTCCAGATTTCAGGGTTATTTTTTTAAATAGTAAACTTAAGAATTTACGTGACATCTTTCCTTTGCTGCATGTGACTTAACTAACAGGTGTGCACATCTGGCATCTACTATTCTGTCTCGTGGCCACTTAAGATCCGGAGACTTAGCAGCAGTTTTGGAGGGGAAAGTTGTGAGGATGCTCCTATGGGGAAGTGCAATGATTTCTTGGACCATTTTGCTCCAGTTCTGCTTCCTTGGCCCCTTTCATGTCGTTTGTCTTTGCTGGGTCCTTGCTTCCAGGAGCTCCCTGACTGTAAAGTTGGCATACTTACAATTTCACACCACATTTGTCATCATAGTAACAACAACCAAACAAAATTTTACAAAGTGAAAAATTTGTTGAATCAATCACCCGATTTGTGTCTTGCTGATGTTTAGTCAAACACACAGCTGCATCGTGGGTAAACTGTGCAATGAACTGGTATTTTTTGCTAAAAGCTCTAGCACTGACCTTCAATTTCCAACTATCTTAATTTTTCCTTCACAGCCCTATTTTCTTCTTGCCCTGGCTTGGTAGTTGAAGGGGACAAGAAATCTTTTTTCTCCCCCCCTTTCTTTGCTCATTTTCTTACTCTGCAAAATGCTTCAAGTCCAGTTTTTAGCAGGTCTTCCTCTGTTTCACAACATGAACTTAGACTGCATTAACCCATGTTTATAAGAAGTAGTGTTTATTTTTTTTTATTTTTTTTATTTTGGTTTTTCAATTACAGTTGTCCCCTTTTCCCCAAATTTCTCTCCCCTACCCAACCCACCCCCTCTCCCGCAATCATATCCCTCCCCGTTGTCCCTGTCCATGAGTCATTCATACACGTTCTTTGACTAGACCCTTCCCTTACTTATCCCCCTTCTCTCCCTCTCCCCTCCCCCCTATTGACTGCTATTCTGCTCTTTGTTCTATTTAGTTCCTTTGTTTGTGTTGTTCTTTAGTTTCCTGTATTAGGTGATATCATATGGTATTTTTCTTTCTTTGCCTGGCTTATTTCACTAAGCATAATTCTCTCTAGTTCCATCCATGTTGTTGCAAATGGCAGGAGTTCCTTCTTTCTTTCTGCTGCATAGTATTCCATTGTGTAGATGTACCACAGATTTTGATCCACTCATCTACAGATGGGCACTTAGGTTGTTTCCAGCACTTAGCTATTGTAAACAGGGCTGCTATGAACATAGGGGTGCATAAGTTCTTTTGAATTGGGGTTTCAAGATTCTTCGGGTATAATCCTAGTAGTGGAGTCGCTGGTTCAAAAGGCAGTTCCATTTTTAATCTTTTGAGGTAATTCCATACTGTTCTCCATAGTGGCTGCACCAATCTGCATTCCCACCAACAGTGCAGTAGGGTTCCCGTTTCTCCACATCCTCTCCAGCAGTTGTTGTTTGTTGATTTGTTGATGATGGCCATTCTGACTGGTGTAAAATGGTATCTCATTGTGGTTTTTATTTGCATCTCCCTGATGGCTAATGATGTTGAGCATTTTTTCATGTGTCTATGGACCTTCTGTATGTCCTCTTCGGAGAAGTGTTTGTTCAGGTCCCTTGCCCATTTTTTAATTGGGTTGTTTGTTTTCTTGATGTTGAGTCGTATCAGCTCTTTATATATTTTGGAAATCAGTCCCCTGCCTGTGATGTCATTGGCAAATATGTTTTCCCATATGGTTGGTTTCCTTTTCATCTTGCTGATGTTTTCTTTTGCTGAGCAGAAACTCTTCAGTTTGATGTAATCCCATTTATTTATTTTTTCCTTTATTTCTCTTGCTTTAGGAGATGTATCCGTGAAGAGATTGTTACGTGAGATATCTGATATTTTCTTGCCTATGTTTTTCTCTAGGACTTTTATGGTGTCACGGCTTACATTTAAGTCTTTGATACATCTTGAGTTTATTCTTGTGTGTGGTGTAATTTGGTGGTCTAGTTTCATTTTTTTGCAGGTCCCTATCCAGTTCTCCCAGCACCATTTGTTAAAGAGGCTCTTCTCGTTTCATTTTATGTTCCTTCCTCCTTTATCAAAGATTAGTTGACCATAGAGGCCTGGGTTTATTTCTGGACTCTCTATTCTGTTCCACTGATCTATATGTCTGTTCTTATGCCAGTACCATACTGTTTTGATTACAGTGGCTTTGTAGTATTGTTTGATATCTGGTGTTGTGATTCCTCCTGCTGTGTTCTTCTGTCTCAAGATTGCTTTTGCTATTCGGGGTCTTTTTTGGTTCCATATGAATTTATGGAGTATTTGTTCTAGGTCTGTGAAATATGTCATTGGTATTTTAATAGGGATTGCATTGAATCTGTAAATTGCTTTGGGTAGTATGGCCATTTTGATGATGTTGATTCTTCCCATCCAAGAACATGGTATTTGCTTCCATTTATTTGTTTCTTCCTTAATTTCTTTCTTCAATGTTATGTAATTTTCAGAGTACAGGTCTTTTATCTCTTTGGTTAAGTTTACTCCCAGGTACTTTATTTTTCTTGTTGCTATAGTAAATGGTATTTTCTTTTTTGTCTCTGTCTCTGCTATTTTATTGTTGGTGTACAGAAATGCCTTAGATTTCTGTATATTTATTTTGTACCCTGCGATTTTGCCAAATTCACTTATTATATCGAGTAGTCTTTTAGTGGAGCTTATAGGATTTTCTAGGTATACTATCATGTCATCTGCATATAATGAAAGTTTTACTTCCTCTTTCCCAATTTGGATGCCTTTTATTTCTTTTTCTTGTCTGATTGCTGTGGCTAGGACTTCCAACACTATGTTGAAAAGGAGTGGAGAGAGTGGACAACCTTGTCTAGTTCCTGAGTTCAGGGGGAATGCTTTCAGTTTTTGTCCATTGAGTATGATGTTGGCCTCAGGCTTCTCATATATAGCCTTAATTATGTTAAGATATGCTCCCTTTATTCCCATTTTGTTGAGTGTTTTCATCATAAATGGGTGTTGTACTTTATCAAATGCTTTTTCTGCATCTATTGAAATGATCATGTGATTTTTGTCTTTCATTCTGTTTAGGTGATGTATTATATTTATTGATTTGCGAATATTAAACCATCCTTGCATCCCTGTAATGAAGCCCACTTGATCATGATGTATGATCTTTTTGATGTATTGCTGGATCCTGTTTGCCAATATTTTATTGAGGATTTTAGCATCGATGTTCATCAGTGATATTGGCCTGTAGTTTTCTTTCTTTGTTGTGTCTTGACCTGGTTTGGGGATTAGGATAATACTGGCTTCATAGAAAGAGTTTGGGATTTTCCCCTCTTCTTGGATTTTTTGGAACAGTTTGAGCAGGGAAGGAGTTAGTCCTTCCCTAAATGTTTTGTAGAATTCACCTGTGAAGCCATCCGGTCCAGGGCTTTTGTGTGCCGGGAGATTTTGGATTACTGTTTCAATTTCCTTTTTTGTTATTGGTTTGTTGAGACTTTCCACTTCTTCTTGATTCAGTTTTGGAAGGTTGTATGTTTCTAGAAATTTGTCCATTTCTTCTAGATTGTCAAATTTCTTGTCATACAGTTGTCTGAAGTAATTTCTAACTATCATTTGTATTTCTGAGGTATCAGTTGTGATTTCTCCTCTTTCATTTCTGATTTTGTTTATTTGTGTCTTCTCTCTTTTTTTCTTGATTAGACTGGCTAGAGGCTTGTCGATTTTGTTGATTTTTTCGAAGAACCAGCTCCTAGTTTTGTTGATCTTTTGGATTGTTTGTTTAGTCTCTATGTCATTTAGTTCTGCTCTGATCTTGATGATTTCATTCCTTCTTCTTGCCCTAGGCTTTGTTTGTTGTTGTTGTTCTAGTTCTTGTAGCATTGTGGTTAGGTTTTTTATTTGAGATTCTTCTAGCCTTTTCAGATATGCCTGTATTGCTATAAACTTCCCTCTCAGGACTGCTTTTGCTGTGTCCCACAGGTTTTGGGTTGTTGTGTGCTCATTATCATTAGTTTCTAGAAATTTCTTGATTTCTTCTTTGATGTCATTGTTAACCCATTCATTATTTAATAGCATGTTATTCAATCTCCATGAGTTTGGGTGTCTTTGATTTTTTTCTCTGAGGTTGATTTCTAGTTTCAAGGCATTGTGATCTGAAAAGATGCTTGATATGATTTCAATTTTCTTGAATTTGTTGAGGCTTGTTTTGTGACCTATCATGTGGTCTATCTTTGAAAATGTCCCATGTGCACTTGAAAAGAATGTATATTTTGCTTCTTTGGGGTGAAAAGTTCTATATATATCAGTTAGATCCATGTGGTTTAGTGTGTTGTTCAATGCCTGTATATCCTTGGTGTTTCTTTGCTTTGATGATCTGTCTATTGTTGATAATGGAGTGTTGAAGTCCCCTACTATGAGTGTGCTGTTGTTGATATCCTTTTTGTGGTCTTCTAGTATTTGCTTTATGTATTGGGGTGCTCCTATGTTGGGTGCATATATGTTTATCAAAGTCATATCTTCTTGATGGATTGTTCCTTTAAGTATTATGAAATGTCCTTCTTTGTCTCTTTTTATTGTCCTTGCTTTGAAATCCATTTTGTCTGATATGAGAACTACTACCCCGGCTTTTTTTTCCGGTCCATTTGCTTGGAATATTTTTTTATATCCCTTTACTTTCAGTCTGTGTAAATCTTTTGTTTTCAGCTGTGTTTCTTGTAGACAGCAAATATGTGGATCCTGTTTTCTTATCCATTCCGTTACCCTATGTCTTTTAATTGGAGCATTTAATCCATTTACATTTAAGGTTATTATTGACATGTATTTATTCATTTCCCTTTGTACCTCTGTTCCTCTCCTCTCTTGTTTTTTCCTTCTTTTTTCTTAGAACACTCCCTTTAGCATCTCTTGCAATGCTGGTTTGGTGGAGATGTATTCTTTCAGTCTTCCTTTGTCTGAGAAACTCCTTATTTCACCTTCTATTTTGAATGAGAGTCTTGCTGGGTAGAGTATTCTTGGTTGTAGGCCTTTGTTTTTCATTGCTTGAAATATTTTTGACCATTCCCTTCTGGCTTGTAATGTTTCTGTTGAGAAATCAGTTGATAGTCTTATCGGAGCTCCCTTGTATGTTATTTGCTGCTTTTCTCTTGCTGCTTTTAGGATTCTCTCTTTGTCTTGGAATGTTGCCATTTTAACTATGATGTGCCTTGGAGTGGGTTTTTGGGGGTTCCTCTTGATTGGAACTCTCAGTGCTTCTTGGACTTGCATAGCTTTTTCTCTCATCAGATTCGGAAAATTTTCTGTCACTATTTCTCCTATCAGATTTTCAATTCCATGTTCCTTTTCTTCTTCCTCTCGTATTCCGATGATCCTTAAATTATTTTTTCTCATGCTATCCTGTAATTCCCTTACATCTTGTTCATATTTTTTCAATCGTTTTTCATTTTGCTGTATTGTCTGGGAGTTTTTCTCTACATTATCTTCTAACACACTAATCCGATCCTCTGCTTCGTTTAGTCTGCTTTTGACTGATTCTACTGTGTTTTTCAGTTCAGAGATTGTATTCTTAAGTTCTTCCTGGTTCTTGTTAACAATTTCTATGTCTTTTTTTATGCTGGTGTAGTTCTCTGCAAGTTCCCTGTAATTTTCTTGGAGCTGTTGGTAACTTCCTTGAAGGTTGTCATAGTTGATTTTAAGGATGTCAAGTATATTGAGCTTAAAAGTATGGAACGCTTCACGAATTTGCGTGTCATCCTTGCGCAGGGGCCATGCTAATCTTCTCTGTATCGTTCCAATTTTAGTATATGTGCTGCCGAAGCGAGCACAGAAGTAGTGTTTATCATAGTGTGATGTGTTGGTCAGACATGGAGATAGTTGCATCTACATCTGATTGCTGTAACTAAACAGAGATTTACATATGAAGTTAAGTCAGACAGGACCTGAGATTGGGTGTCGGAATCGAACTAGCTAAGCATGAAGGTTAAAGTCTGGTATGGAGCCAAAATGAAGCATAGCAACTATGGTTGGAGACAGAAAATTGATCAAACAGATTATTCAAAATGTCAGGCTTAGGTAGGCAAGCTGGGTGCTCACATTGGTACAGGGTGGCAAACTCCAAAAATAGAGAAAGCAGGCACTTAACAGATGTATAAAGGTCTCTTTCTATATATATTTCCCAGTTGCTTATTTCAGACCAACTTTGTGCCAGAGACTAGAAGAGGTATGGAATGTTAAGGCTGTTTTCTGCAAGCATCTTTACATCCACAAAACTGGATGACTCACCCTAGTTTTCCCTCTTACTCTGCCTCTAAATTCCCCTTTCTCCATAGAACTGCACATGCAGATCCTACCATTCTTAAAACAAAAACAAAAACCAAACCAAACAAATTTTTTAAAAAACAGCTAATGTGACATGTACTCTTTGAATTCATCCTTTTTACCACCCCCCAAATTAAACAGGATATCCCCCCCTTCTGAACACCTGTAATGGTTCCTATTTCTCTTAATATTTTTGCTTGCATTATTCTTTGTGTTTGAATTGGTACTCTAGTTTATGTGTGTGGGTACACAGACTATATCATAAACTGTTTGAGAATAAGGATTATATTCAGTTCACTCTCATTCCAAAAACCAGCCCAGTTCTAGTTGATTTTATTTGTATGTACATCAATGAGAATACACAGGTTTCTATAAATGTTTACAATGGATGCTATCTGATATAAACTGTGGGTGAGTAGGATTTGTGTCTAATTTTCCTTTCTCTGGTGCCTAGTATGATGCTTTGAACACAGAAAGTTCTTTACCAATCTTTACTAAATGGTCTCAAATTTTTGAAGTAAGGAGATTTCCCAGTGCATCTGAAAAGAGAAGACAAGTTTCCTGTTTATGTAGATCAATGCAAAAAAAAGAAAAAAGAAAAAAAGAAAGAAAGAAAATATAACTAAAAGGATTCAGGGAAGGTGGAGCATTGCCAATAGAAATGACTCACTAATGTCACTTTCTCCCCACTACTATTGTTTCCCAGAATCCTTCACACTGCAAATGCTCAGTTGAAGCCCTGTTGCTCTTCCCAGCAACAAAAACGATGGGATGATACGCTACCTCTGGGTTCTTTAAGTCCCTCTTCCTGGCTCCCCCCAGAGATCATGACCGGAGGGACCTGTGTAGCCCTTAAATGAGAACTTGACAGCCAAGCATGCTGACACTACTTCATTATGAAGATGCATAGGTTGGCTGCTAGCTAATGAATGCTAGTGCTCGGAAGGATAAACTCAGCTTCTCCCTGATACAATTTAACATCATAGTTCCCTAATTTGAGCCTGATTTAGTCACTAGGGTATTTGGATGCCTCTTCTATGGTGCCGATAGTTAATTAAACAGATGTTGCAGAGGGAATCATTAATTTTAGTGCTGCAGATGGGAGCGGAATGACTTTCTGAAGTTAATGTTTCAGCAAAACAATGGGCTTCTGTCATCAGTTGGTATAAACTGAGTAAATTAAGAGAACAAGTGGAATAGGGTAGGTTGCTCTGAGGAAATATCAATTATTCATTTTAGGAATTACACTTCTTTTTGTCTTCATACTCCCATAAAGGGAGAAAAGTGGATGTCTGCAGGGAGGGCTGATGGAAGGAGGAGGAAAACAGTCTTTAGGAGTTTAAAGCTTTAGCTATGCAAAGATTTTTAACTTTGTCAGTGGCTAATTTGTATTAGTGGGTGAATGGTTTAGGAATATGGACTGAACCAGATGAACCAGGAGAACTTGTGACAAGATATATAGTTAGGAGAATATCCCACTGGAAGACAGAGAAACATCCCTATCCATTTCACTGAGAATTATTCATTAGTTCAGCAAGCATTTATTGTTGAGAGGCAATTTGGAACTAGGAAGATGGCCATGAATGTGAAAGACAGAGTCCCTGTATTCGCAGGGCTCACAGTCATCCAAGAAAAATATATAGGTTCCAACTCTTTGTCCCAGAATAGTCCCTCACACAAACATGTGCAAATTTATTGTGCATATATGTGGGAAAGATAAAAAATATTCATGGAGCAGCCCCCATGTGCCAGGAATTAGCTTGTGCTTAATAAGCATTATGAGATAATTTAATAAATATATGGGAAAACCGAGACCCCAGACAGTAGCATGTTTTCCCAGAGTCATGCAGGTATTGAGAAAATGGCATATGAAAGCTGGTTCAGAAGTGAATTTTGCCCTTAAGCTTTTTCAAAGAGAAAAACCACATCATGCAAGCATATCTATTCATTATAAAAAGATTTAAAGTGATTCATTATAAATAAATACAATTTCATGTAAATTTAGGGAAGAAGACTCAGATGCCCTCAAAGACAATCATGGAAAGACTCCTGGGGGAAGTGTCATTTAATGTAACCCATGAAGAATGGGTTTTACTTCAACATGCCAAGATGGGAAGAGGGTTTTTGGAGGACACAGATTTCATCAACCTTTCCTATGACCAGGGTACTTTCTTCTCATGTGACAGATGGAGATTTGTGGTTATCAGTCTAATCTGCTGGGGTAGTCAGAATAATGGCGTTGCAACCCTATGGTAATCTTCAGAGTGTGTGAATGTGTTATGATGCATTTTGAGGAAAAATTACATTGACAGTTAAAATCAAAGTTACTAATCAGCTGACCCTAAAGTAAAAAGATTATCCTACATTATGCAGATGCACCCAATCTGATCACAAGGGTCCTTCAATGGGAAGAGTCAGAGGGTCCAACCATAGAGAAGGCTGCATGACAAATACTTGAAGGGCCTCTGCAGGCTTTGATGAAGGAAGAAGACCACAGCCAAGGTTGCAGGCAGCTTCTAGAAGCAGGAAAGCAAGAAAGTGGATTCTCTCCTAGAGCATCCAGGCAGGAATGTAGTTCTGTCAACAGTTTGCTCTGAACCCACTGAAACTCCTTGCAGACGTCTGACCTCCAGAACTACAAGATAACGAATAGATGTTGTTTTAGACCATAAAGTCTGTGGTAAATTGTTACAATAACAATAGGGAACTAATATGTGGCCAGAGGAGGCTTATTTCTTCTTTGGTCTGAGTAATTTCTATCAGACAAAACCTAGATGTTTGTCTTTTCTGGTTCTACTTACTTTTCTTAATGAAATTGCATATTGCATGGAGCTGGCATTTATAGTCCATTAAATATACTTTGCATCCCGATTGTTTATTCATTTCCCAAGTATTTCCCTAGATCCTAAGAAAGACAATGAGTAAAGCAGCTGGAGTCCCTCTCCTCCTGAAGTTTACACAGTAAAGGGTGGACTTTAGAGTCAAAAGAGGGTGAGTGGGACTGTCACTTACCATCCCAGAGATGTAGGAGCAAAGAACCAAGTGTAGCACAGAATATTACTAGTTCAATTTTGTTTGTGTTGCATGTGAGGTCCCAGGAGACTGTTGCAGATGCAGGTTTAGAGGTCAAAGTAAGAAATGAGTTAGAAAAACAAATCATCTTAGTTAGTCAACATTTATCCCAATTGGAGTTTTAGTACAGGTTGGGCCACCAGAATGGTACCATACGTGCCACCCGATGACCCGCTCTGTAATTTCCTTAATGCAGCCGGCACAAGCTCCATCCCTGTGACACTCACAGATGACTCCTGGTTCTCTGAGCTTTACTGGGCAGGATGGGCATTATGGGGAAATGATGATGGGAAGAGCCAACCAAGTAGCATACAAAATGGTTACTTCGCTCCATCTCAGCATGGTGCTGAGCACACCCGTTGTGCAGGGCGAATTCATGTGTCACGTTTCCAAGTGTGCTGATTAAAGTGTATGCTCATTGATCTCCAGGGGCTCTGTTCTCTACGGCACTATCCCAGCTGGGAAACCAGGTTTTATTGCTGCTTAGGGTCTTATGATGTCCCCACCCTATTAGTCTTAATCCACTCTCATTAAGAATTATTGGTTTCAGGAATATGCCCCAACCCCAACCTAGATTAGGTTTTCTTTCTGCCTCAGATGGGTGGGTATACAACCTTTACTTAATAAGTAGTTTTGGCAGCCAAACCTGGAGAGAACTTTTATAAAACTTTATTTGAGTTGATCTGAGCCAAACTGAGGACAATGCCAGGAAGCAAGGTTTCAGATGCTCCCGAGAAAGACAATTTTGCACTTTCTGATACTCATTTGGAATGACGGGGAGAGAACCTAAGGAAGATTATATGAAGGTGGGAAACAGGAAAGTGGGGGCTGGATTACAGGATAGTTAACAAGGTTATGTGCTCTCCTGAGGATGGTGACTCCCTGAGAGGTCTGGAAAAAAGGCATTTCAAAGATGTGTTAACCCAGATGCACAAGAGCAATGCACAGGGTTTACTTGAGACAAAGATAAGCCTTTTACTTGAGAGGGAATATATGTGAAGTGTGACTACCCACTATGACCTGCCCAGTTAGGAATTTTTGATCAGAGCATTCTGTGAGATTACTTGCAATTAGATTTATTACAGTGCCTTTTTTTTTTTTTTTTCATCCGCACCTGAATGGTACATTTGACCAAAGGCACTCAGTGTTCTGTAATGGCTCAAGATCTTGAACCATTTGGTCAAACTGGGCCAACTTACAAACTCAGTCATATGCATGTGCACAGATATAGAACTATACATTTAAAGTCTAAAAATACTGGGAATCAAACCTTTAAGAATCTGAGTCTTGAAAAATGAAAATTGAGCCTGGTGCATTATTATAATAATTTCTAGCCATTTCTCGATTTGTATTTTCCTTTTTATATGGTAATTATAGGATTAGTTCACAGACAAGCTGCTACACATAAACTCAAACTGAGAAGAGAGCTTAAAGGAGTCAAACCACACACAGTAAAACATGCTAAAGACATTTAATTAATTAGAGTAACATCACAAACATATTGTTGGTAATGAGCTACAGGATATCTCCTGTTCCCTAAGGCAACTTCTAAACTATCAAAATTTATTTTCTTAACATAACTACTAAGCTGCTTTTCCCACCATCACAGCTTCCATTTTACTATTAGTTAAAAAATCTCAGAAAGATGAGACACTAATTAAAACCTATACTTTTCTTCTCGGAGTTACTGAGACCCTAAAAGATCAAGTAATTTATCCAAGATTATCTATTAAGCAGCAACATGGAAACTAGATTGTTTCAATCTTCATACAGGCTATTTTCTTCTTTGCAACAACATGGGAGACTAGGTACTCTGAGGGACCCTCCTGATTCAGAGAAGAAAAAGAAAAGCTAGATTATAGAGGAGACAAATCTTGGCTAAGGGGTCAGTTTTTTTGCTTTTTTTTGTTTTTGTTTTTGTTTGTTTGTTTGTTTTTAATGTAGGGAATATTTCCACGAACACTTCACCCCCAAAGCCTACATATCTATGAGCTGGTGGAAACTGGAGAAAACAGGTGGGAGGGAGAAGTAGTAAGTGCCTAAATACAGGTATCTAGAGAGTTCTATGTTAGCGGTAATGACCCTTGGGCCAGCAGAGTGGTGAAAAGAAAATTCTGCATCTTCTCATCAGTCACGGCCCTCAGTGGGAGAACAAATGTTCCAACTTTGGGACACACATAGGGTAGAGGTGCAACAGATTCATACCTTCATCTGAATATCTCTTCAACACAACACACAAGCAGCAGCCTAATTCTACCATGCTGGAGACAGGCCGTTGGTGATCCCCATCACTGTGGGTCCCTTAGAGGTATTTTATGACAAGACACCAAACACAAGTGCTGACATTTCTAGGTCAGGATGAACTTGGCCCAAGGGGGAAGTAAGACTACGTGAGAGAAGAAGTTCTTTCTAAGTATACATCCAAGAATTCCTCTCTTGTGAAGAGGATACAGCTAATGATTATCATTTCTAATAACTGTAGCAATCTGTTATAGTGCTTAGCTTCTGGAAGTTTCTGAAATGTGCTAATGAGGATACAGTGGAAGGTTTGACGGACATAGTGGTGAGTTCATTCCGCTCCTGCCACCAGACCGGTCAGTGAGCATTACTGATCATAAGGGCCACAGATGTCAGAAATGCTGCTGGCTCCAGTTAACTCATCGCTTCTAGAGTAATGCTTCATAGTACTGGACTTAGCAGAAAAGAGTTTAGTATCAACATTACTGACGTAAGAATGTCCACACCTGTAGAAAATTTTAATACAAATTTATTGGAGCCAAAATGGTGGCTAATCCTGGAAGCAAGATCTCAACAGACTGAGAAAAATGCTTCCTAGAATGGTAGTTCGTAGCTTCTTTTATAGATTTTGAATGAAGGAGGGAATTTAAGGACCATCATATGAAGGTGAGAGAAAGCAAGGTGGGGATTGGATTACAGTCATTACAAGATGATGTGCTCGGTGGAGGAAGTTTCCCTTATTTGGAAGGTGTGTTAACCGGGATGCACAGAAACAATGGACAGGGCTTGCTTAAGATGAAGATAACTCTTTTAGTAAAGAAGTTAAATGCCTGGGGCATGACTACCCATCATGACCTGCCCATGTAGGTATGAGATCAAATCAACCTGAGAGGTTATTTTCCGTAGAGCCTCCCCACCCCCCCGTTTTTTGTCCACAACATAACTGGGTCCATTTTCTCCAACCTTGCCTAGTCATTGTCTCGGTTTCTAGTCTCTAAATTCCAAGAAGATACAGATGAAGTCTATCTCATTCATTACTGTATTCTATTCTTAGCTGAGAGCATGATACATAGAAGGTAATCCTTTATTACTTCTCTATGAATTACTTAACTTACAAAGTATTTGATCTCGCATCATGGAGGGAGTCCCGGCATTGGAGCAACAAGGGCCAGGCATTGTTAACACTTTCCCATAAATGTTGTGGTTTGTAAAATGCACTTAACCTTTTAGGATCTCATCACCTCTTTCATTTATGAAATGGAATTTGGAAACATATTTCACCAGATTGCTTTTCGAGTTTATGAACTGTAAAGTTCTCTGCTGATACTAGATACTATTATAAATTTAGCACTTAAGAATCACTGAGTGCAGAAATATAAATGGGAAAAGAAATAAAGAGAAAATTGACAAGTACTGAGTATCTACCAATAATATATTAGGCATTTTTACTATGCTTCACTATTTAAGCAATAGCGTTGTAAAATAAATGTTAATATCCCGAATTATCCAGAGGAAAAGCTAAGGCTTAGGTAGAGATTGCATTCTTCCTGGTTCTAAATGACTACAATGATTTTCTTCTCTGCACTGTATCCAGCTGCCTCCTAGCATATGTGAAAGGACAGAGAACAGTAATATGTCAAAATGGAATTAATTGCTTAATTGTACAGAACCAACTATAATACTGGAGCTTGAAAAAGTGGAAGAATGATGCCAAAAGGTGCTTTCTAGGCAAACTAAGATTTTAACAAAATTTATTAAATAGGTGGGATTTTTTTTCATGTGATCGATTAAAAAAAAAAAAAACACAGCCATTGGCATACATGAAGGCATCAGCACCCATGAAGGAACAGAGGCAGACATAAGTAGTGAAAATTTTATTCACAAACTTGAGAAAAGTCAGTATATGAAAGTAAGGGAAATAGAGTTTTATTATTTTCATTGACCTAAATTATAGGAAAAAGACTGAACCCTCCCTGTAGCAAGTGGGATTACCTATCCAGGATTTCTGATAGTGACCTTGAAGAGGCAGGGGCTAAGAGTGAGGGTCAAAACTTGTCAGTGAAGATGCTGGTAGTAGCATAGTTCACCACAAAATTCCTTACCAC
This sequence comes from Furipterus horrens, assembly GCF_987537825.1. Classification (NCBI taxonomy): domain Eukaryota; kingdom Metazoa; phylum Chordata; class Mammalia; order Chiroptera; family Furipteridae; genus Furipterus; species Furipterus horrens. The sequence continues at coordinate 191,422,516 of NW_028327174.1, forward strand.
CACTCCCCTTAACAAATTTTAGAAATACTGTTGAGAATGATGAAAGAGATGCTGGCATTCCAAATTTGGGCCACGTATGTAGATAGTAGATGAAAATGTTTCCACAGAATCCTACACAATCTGTGAAATTTAGAAAATATTAATGTGTAACACTTCATGTAATTTTTTTTGCAGCTGCTGATATACTTAAACTCATGCATATTGCAATTACTATAGTAGTTGATTGCCTTTATTTTTTACTCCCGAACTGACCTGTATTTTAGCAATTTTCAATTCTGGTTGTACATCAGAATTACCTATAGATACTTTAAAAAATATATAGATCAGGGTCTCATCCCCTGGGATTCTGATTAATATATTTAGCAAGTCATAAATTCTGAAGTTTGAAAATTCTGCTCTGATGATTCTAATGCAAAGTTAATGCTGACATTCACTGGCATAGGCAATCCAGACACTCTCATGTGTGTGGCTTGTGAAATAATAGCATCTTTTAGAGCAGGAAGGTGCTTCTAGCTTTATGAGCTTTATCTCTGGCTGCACAATTGTAAGTACATAATTTTTTTTTCACAGATAGGTTCTTAGACTCTGTCCATTTCGATATAAGAACATGAAATCTATATTTTTAAGTCAACTTATTTTTAAAAGAATTTTATATTTACAAAAACGTTGCATAGTGTATGAAGTTCCTATATATTCTTTACCTCAGCTGCCTCTAATCTTAACATCTTACATAACAATGGTATATTTGACAAAACTAAGAAATGGATAGGTATATTTGCTGGTAAATAAACTATCAAGTTGATTATGACTACACTAGGTTTCCCACTGCTGTTCCTTTTATGTTCCAGGATCCCATCCAAGCTATCATACTGCATTTAGTGCATTCCATATTTTAACACTTCAAAGGCAATTCTGTTGTTTTTCCTCCACCCCCACCTGCTTCAGCCTTTTCTCTACCCATTGGCAACACTTTTCGCATGCTGCCCCCACAAATAGTCAACAGCTGTACTTATTAGATCGAAGGCACTGTGATTATAAGGTGCACCATTATTTTCCCAAGAGAGCAAAAGACCTGGCAATTAAAAGATGAGTCAATGCCTTATTAATAAAGCTGGAGAAAGCAAAATTAGGCCTCCTCAACCTAGGTTTGCATTTAAATTTCTTTCTTGTGTTTGAAAGGATTATGATATATTTGCTACCCTTGCTAACATTCCCTAGTGTGTGACAAACCAGCTTTTTTCTTGGTGCTCAGTAACTAAATATGTACCAGCTTCCACCACTTGTGAGCATTTTATGTTGGGAAACACATTTACTTCTTACTGTTCTTATTTATTTATTTAGTTAGTTAATTGTATTTTTCCCAAAGGATAAAGGGAATCTAAGGTCATTTTGACATACTGATATTTATAACTTCTAACCTAATCCACGCTGAGTTTCCAGATAACAAAGCACATTCAGAAAAGACTTGGTCTTGCCTCCATTCACCCAGTCCTAGGACAGAAATGGCCAGGCTTTTGACTCCTGTGTGTCTCCTTATCCCATAGGCTCCTGATGGTTTCAAGGAAGGGAATGAAACCTTGGGGAAATCACACCAGTCACAATACTGGGTAGGAGTAAAGAGACTCAAAGACGTACTAAAGTTTAAGGAGTCCTTACCTCCTTGGGAATGGATTTGAAGAAAATTGCTTACCTTAGTATTTTCTTCATTTAGTGCATGAATTAATGATCTAGGATGACCTCTGCGGTCAAACACCTCACCACACAAATGCAAGACATGCTCTTTACTCAACATTGTCAAAATCTATTTTTCGCTGACTTATAGAAATCATCAGTGGATGGCCTTCTATGAAAGCAACTGGTTTTGATGCCTGGGAAGTAATTATAAAGACGGAAATCTTAATTCTGAATTAACTTCTCAGAAGTGAATTTTCTTTCTCTGTGAAAAGCTTCTTTATTTCAATGACCTAGAGAAACAATGTATGGAGTTGGAAAATTTAAATCCACATACACAGGCGGCCACGCTCAAGTGCACACATACACCCAAGTGTATATCGCCTGTCAACCCTGAATAAAAGACCATCTGAGGTAAAGTCTTCATGCTCTCTGTTTATGGTGCTTTGATTCTGCTCCCAGCATTGCTTGGGTGAAATTCACATTTGGATTTATGTCTTTAGAGTTCAGCTATTCTAAACCGTTGCACCTTGATAGAAATTTGTTTAATTTTCATTTTGGGGAGTGGTGAGATTCTAATGTTCAGTTGTTCTGCATTGCAATCAGTGCTACAAGCTCTTTTTAGGTACTAAATTCTGATCATTGTCCAACAAAGGTAATACAGTAAGATAAAGAAGAAAATGAGAACATTCTCAGAGGAAAACATATATAACCACACCACAAAGTTTATTTACCCAGGGCTTTATGGTTTGCAAAATATTATCTCCTTATTTGAGTTTTACAGTAAGAAACTTGAGAGATTCTATGGATACTTCTGTTCTTCCCGTGCCTCTTTGTATGATTCCAGGTATTATATAGTTCTCTGGAGTGCTAAAATTAACAACCAAGAAAGATTGATTCGTGGCACTTACAAAACTCCACTGACTATCTAGTATGTGCCAGTCACTGTCCTGGTTCCTGCTTATAAAGAGACATCAGGTAACATTCTGGAAACCCTTGAGAATTATATATAACACCAAAAACATCTAGAAAACATTTTAAATGGCTTTCATCATAAGAGGAGTTCTTTGGAGTGCCAGATTACACATTGAAAGTCACCTCTTTTCTTGATTTCTCAATTGACTTTTTATTCATGCAAACAAGAGGGTAAGTACCTTGTTATAGGACTCAGAGCAGTGATAACGTATGAGACCAAATATTCCTTTTGAACAGAAAGGTTAGTGGATGTTAAGCCTGGGCCAGATCTAAGATTATCTGGGGAACAGCGTTGTCAATATGCTATTATTTGCTGTGCTTAAAACATCTCCACTAATCCATGCCCTGTTAAACTATTTTTCATCTTGACATTTAAGAAGTATCTAATATCCTTATATTAATCAGTAGGTAGTTAAAGTACTAAGGGGAAAATGGTAGATTAAAGACCATCTAACCCAGCTCATTGATTGTACAAATGGGGAAGTTGAGACCCAGAGAAAGGAAATGGCTTATTCAAGGTCATGAACTACTTGGCTGTGAACTCAAACTAACATAGCTCTCCTAACTTGCCATCCATTATCTACTTTTACTTACTATTCCCCAACTTTATGCTTATTGCTATTTTATAGCTGTTTCCCACTGATAATGAAAAATGGCCTTATATACTTCCTAGGTTTACAGTCTTGTAGTTTACCACAGAATTTGCATTTTAATAAATTATCCCAGGTCGTTCCAATGCACCTGCACTGATACAGGTCCACAACCAGTGATGGGAAATCACAACTCCAGTCTCCTTATCAGAGACCAAGAGTTATGATTCCCCCAAAGAACTTATTTTTACTATTATAACTGTTTTACTATATACCATAAATTAAATATGATTACTCTACTGTGTCATGATTAGGACTCAAGAGAGCTTAGAGCAGCAGTCCCCAACTTTTTTGGCACCAGGCAGCAGTTGTATAGAAGACGATTTTTCCATGGACCAGAGTTGAGGGGATGGTTTCGGGATGATTCAAGCGCACTACATTCAAGGAGGTTGAAGACCCCTGGCTTAGGGTGTTTATTTTAGATGCCCAACACTCCTTAAAAAGACTGTCACTAGAAAAGGCAAGTGGCAACCCTAAAAACATAAAATCGTGGTAGTTAAATCAGAAAGCACCTTATAAATATCTTTGTTCATTTCTTTCTTTGATATGTGTCTCAGAAGAAACAAAAGATTAGTTTAACATCACTTAGCAATACTGTCAGATGCTGTATTTGTCTTCTAGGGCTGCTATAACAAAATACCACAGACCGGGTGGCTTAAACAACAGACATTTATTTTCTCACAGTTCTGGAGGCTAGAAGTCCATGATCAAGAGGCTGCTAAATTCTGTTTCTGGCAAGAGCTTTTTTCCTGGCTATGGTCTGACTTGACATCTTTGGAGCATTAGACATAGACAGAGAGAGCTCTCTCTGGTGTCCTTGCTTATAAGGACACTAATCCTATTAGGTCAAGGTTCCATCTTTATAACCTCATTAAACCTTAATTACTTTCGTGGAGGTCCTATCTCCAAACACAGCCACAATAGGAGTTAGGGCTTCAATATACGAATTTTAGGGGGACACAAACATTCAGTTCATGGCAAATATAAATACAAGTTTTCATACCGAGATTAAAAAAAACACAGCATCTAGGAAATTGGAAACATGTGGTACAAGTGCTTTTTCTAAAGTATATTTCACAGTGATGTCATTTCAGTGAGGGCTTTGGGTATTTTGTAAGTTTAACCAACATTAGAGGATTCTTATTTTATAACAATATAGGTACATGGTGAATGTGGGGGAGGAGGGAAGCATATGCTGCTTCTACCAACTTGCACCACGCTATTGTTAGCACCTCTTTGCAACTCTGTGTTCAGACGGTGTCACATCAGTTGCTTGAAATCAACCATGGCAGGATTATTTACAGCATGGAAATGGGCAGACATGAGAAATCAGGGCTCACTCCACCCTACCTCCAACCCAGAGAGCCAGGGGTTAAATATTTGCCAGCACACTCTTGAACAGATTTGGTCAGTGATTTGGGCGTGCCTACGGGGGTAACAGTTTATGATGGGGTCCTTAATCAAAGGATAGACATTTTGGTGTATACTGTGGATATGTTATGCTATAGCATAAAACGAACAGTATACTGATGGAAAAACACTCACCCTTGTTGGATCTGAATTGTCCCATTTATAATATTTATAATATGGGATGAGTTGTCTATTCCTCAGATGAGCTCTGATGTTCTATATGCATTGACTTCTGAGAGGATCGTGCATGTTGATTAAGAAAAAAACTGCATAATTTGACAAAATATAATATGTGAGCAGACCCATTGATTCAATAGTAATGTGACCTAGGGCAAGTGATTAGCTCCCATGTTCCTATCTGTAAAATAGTGTTAGTATATTATTTTCTGATGGAATTGTTGTGAGGGGTAATTAGGTTGTGGTATAACACGCTTAGCACACTTCCTGGCATCTAAGAAGTCAATATTACTCCTCCTACTCCTCCTCCTCCTCCTACTACTACTGCTGCTGCTGCTGCTGCTGCTACTACTACTACTACTCCTACTCCTACTACTACTGCTGCTGCTGCTGCTGCTACTACTACTCCTCCTACTACTACTCCTACTACTACTAGTGCTGCTGCTGCTGCTGCTGCTGCTGCTACTACTACTACTACTACTACTACCACTACTGCTGTTACTGCTAGTGAACATCCTTCCCTCACCAGGTATAAGGCAGGAGTTGGGAGACCTCAGAGTAGGGAAGCTACAACTATTTTTCATTCTCAGCAATCAATATTCTTTTTATTACAAAGCAATCAAATTTATGTTTCATGCCATTAGGTTGGCACCTTTCCTATGCCAACAAGCTGGAAGTTCCAGAATCCAAACTTACAAGAGCTTATAACTGAACAGAGAATTAACAGCAATTAAACAGGTTTCATTGTGAACACTTCAATGGAAATCAGTCTCTCCAATTGATTTCTTCTGACAGCTGATTATGGTCTGGAGACTAAATGAAAATGAGACAAGGATGATTTTGGAATCCAGAGCAATATTTGAAACTGGCAAAATATGAAACTGGGCATATTTGAAATGTGTTTAAACAGGTGAAGCACAAGTCTCCTGAAGGTAAAAATCTATGCATGTCACATTTTAAACAGAAAGTAGGTAGATCTTGAGGAATACACTTAGATGTGTGCAATGTTGTGATTTATAAGAAATATGTATTTTGTCATTCAGATGACTTGTATATAAACAATTTTCATATATATCTGGCTTTCATCCACAGTCCCTAGATGCTAGCTCCTGGAACTCTTGGAATTTCCTAAGTGTTGAACACTGTGTCTTGTTATTTTACGTGACTTGGAAAGCAGCTAAGGATGGGGGCTGGCAGCCAATGGAACCAACCATGTGATTGGAGCGTGAGAACTTGCAGTCCCACCCCCAGCCCATTCCCACCTCTGGGAAGATAAGAAGGGTTTCAGGCTGGATCAATGGTCAATGATTTAATCAATCACAACTATGTACTGAAGCTGCCATAAAACCCAAGAGGACAGGGTTTGGGGAGCTTTCAGGCTGGTGAACACATGAAATTGTGGAGAGAGTGACTCACCTGGTGAGGGCATGGAAGTTTGGGTCCTTTACAACATATACCCATCTCCTTATGCATCTCTTCCATCTTGCTGTCCCTGTGTCACGTCCTTTTACAACAAACCAGTGATCATGCTACTTACTGTGTGAGGCATTCTAGCAAAGTAATCAAGAAAGGCGTTGTGGAAACATTTGATTTCTAGTCAATTAATTGGAAGCACAGGTAACAGGAACTTGAATCTGGCATCTGAAGTGTATGTGCCTGTCTGTGTTGGGGGCAGTCTTGTAGGACTGAGGCTTTAACCTGTGGAATCTGATGGTGTCGCTGGGGAGATAGTGTCCACATTGAATAGAATTCTTCGATGTCCTGCTGGTCTCCTAGAATTGTTTGTTGGTATGGGGGAAGCCATCCCACTCCCATGGTGGAAATGGTTACAGGAACCCAATTAAATGTGGAAGGAGAGATATACATAGGTCAAGAGCTAAGGCTTCAGAGGCTTGCAGATCTGCATTTTTGTTCTAGATGTCATTTTCTATGTAATTTAGCTTAAAACAAGATATGGATTCCTCATCTCCAATATAGGGATATTAAAGTTCCTTTCCCAAGGGGCTCTTTAAGGATTAAATTATGCAATCAATGGAAACCATAGATTATAGTGCCTGAAACATTGTGTAAGTTCAGTAAGTTGAGTTTATTTTTACCAACATTGTCATTTTCTCTTTCTCCTCTTCTGTTTTTTTTTTCTTTCCCTTTCTTCTTCCTCCTTCTTTTTCACGATCATTTTTGTCACCAACATTATCACTATCATGCTTTTCATCAAAATCTAACCTATGTGGAGATTTTATTATGGGCTGGATACTCTTCCTTTTCTAACTTATTATAATCCTCTTGTGTAGATAGTCCTTTAACATTGTTTCACAGAGTAATGAATAGACACACAGAGAAATAAAGTAACTAGCACAAGGCAACATAACCAGTTATGGTGGAACTAAGTTTTGAATCTTGTCATTTTGTCTTTAGAGTTGGTGTGCTCTCAAACATTTGTTTATTTATGTATTTGATAATCATTGTAGAAGTATAAATTCCCAAAATTTCTTTCTTAGAATCACTGTGATTAGGAGTCTAGTTTCAATTTTGTCATCAGGCTGATTGGGTGGTGAATTGGATATAATCAATATTAAAGTTCTAATAACCTATTTTAAATATAGTCATGACTATGTGATAGCCGAAAATATAGCTGACAATTCAAGATTCGGCTTTATATAGTCACAAGTATTTAGATATTGATGAGTGTATGCTAACTACTAATCTTGATGAAAATGGTAAAGTAGTGGAAATACAGACAAAACCTGAGTTACCATAGAACTTACAGTTTAGCAGGAGGGAATAAACAATAAACTAAAAAAAGACAGGAAAACATTTTTCTTTTTTTGCTGATGGCCAGAGAAACACTAAATATTTCATGCTTTTGGGCCATAGGATCTCCTTTGTCACTACTCAATTCTATCATTATAGTGCAAATGCAATCATAGATAATATTTAAATAAAAGTCTGGATCCCCCCCAAAAAACTTCATGTACAAAAACAGGTGGCTGTCCAGATTTTGATTTCACGCTATAGTTCGCTGACTCCTGAATTAACACATAAATGCATTCACAAAACATCAATTTAAGTTAGTGGTAAGTGTTAAGTAAATAATTGGTATAGGTAATATAACCAACAGTAACTTGGTGATGTCTCCTTAAATTGTAAGGATTAAGAGGACATCTTCGAAATTTTAGTTGAAATTTTAATAAAATGAGAGACAAATGTGGAAATCATAAAGAAGTGCACATGGAAAAATGCAGAGTCTAAAGGAGAAAGTCCTAGAACACACTAAGGAATAAGAGTGAAACAATTAAGGCTGGAGGAATAACAGTGCATGTATAATAAATGAATTTATAAACTAGGTTCATACATTGTAATTTTATTCTAAATGAATTGAGAAATCACAGCAGGGGGTTAGATAAGAAACTGACACAATTCATTTGCATTTAAAATATTACTTTGGGGGATCTTAGGAAAATGGCAGTAGTGGCATATTCTTTTATTCTAGCTTAATCGCCACCTAAAATGAAGAAACCAGATAGCGAGTAAAACAAACAAACAAACAAAAACCCCTGGATTATACTTACAACAAAACTAGGTGACAAGACATTCCCAGAAACACTAAACTCTAAGCAAATTGCCAGCATCCATAAGATTACTAGCATGGCATCACCATTTGTGTGGCAGAAAACAGAGGAAAGTAACAGAGAGTCATAGCCCAAGATAGTTAACAAGTATTCATTAGAAACCTTGCAGATAAATTTGAGAAAACACCTGAAGTGATTTTGGCCACATGAAGACCCCAAATGGTCTGTAACACAGATTAGCAGAGTTTGAGCGGATAATCCACATTGAACTATTCACTACAATCATCTTCCAAGGCAGCACCCACCTTTAGGAGAAGTTTCTGTGAATAGAATAAAAATGGCGAAGGACTGTAAAAATAAATCGATAATTTGGAGATATAAGTGGGAAAGGAGAAAATGCTGGGGGATCTCAGAGAGTAAGCCACCATATTTTACGATATTACATGATAACCACAGTGGAAAGAGCTTGCAAACATTAGAAGGGCTACCCTAAGTCAAACTTCCACTTAAAAGTTTTGGAAAACTAATTTCACATTAAAGTGAACAACATAAAAATGTTAATGTTTAAAGAAAAAGGCAATAATTTGACACATGTGCAGTCTTAACCAAAAAACACAGAACTTAATAAACAAGACAGACCATGCTTTAGGAGAGATAGATAATGAAGAAAAAAGAAAGGAACAAAAAATAAATAAAAAGAATTTAAGAAAGTGCAATAGACATTGAAGATAAGCAAAAGAACAGAATAAGTAATGAGAGTTGTAATTCAAGAAAAATATTCTGGAAACAAAAATACTTAAAGCTATATACTGAAAACCTGTATTACATACTTAAGAATATTGACCCAAGAGGACCATACCAATACATACTGTTGGAAAATTGCTAGACTTTAAATTTCAAAAATCCTTTGGAAATCTAGACAAAGATTTTGTAACATATTGGAAAGAAGAGTCACGTTCAGATTTTCAACAGCAATACTTTATGTGAAAAGAAAATTGAGTAATATATTTAATATTCAAAGATAAAAAGTGAGCTAAGATTTTTTATTCAGCAAAATTGACTCTCAACATATAAAGAGTGCGAATTGTTATTAACGTGCTATGTTCTGACAAACTCTTCTTAAGGAATCTGCCCGAGAATGAACTTCAGACAACCAAAATAACAGGAAACACATTGACATAGAGCAGTGTAGAGCATAAAACATATAGCTACTTCTAGACTTAAAATTTTATGAGGTTTAGAATAATGGAATATTATTATGCTCAGAAAGTGAAAATACAATGATCAAAACTGGGGGAGTAAATAAGGGAGCAAACAGCTTTTTTTTTTTTACAGCTCTTAGTGGTGGTGATTCTTTGTATTGTTATTCTAAGAACGTTGTACAGATGATGTGGGATAAAGTAAATGAAAGTATATGGACTACTTTAATTATACTATTTCATGAATCCTCAAGGACCAATATTCTTGCTGTGTAAGAGGAGTGATACAAATGTTATATAAAAGACATTAAGCTTTAAAAAGAAACAAGGAAGCAACCAACTGAACAAAAACCCCTATATTTCTAAATTTTAATTAGAAGCATCAGTAGTATACTTTCCCCCTATATCTACACTGCTGTCTATCAATATCTTTACATATATTTATACCTGTATCTATTTTTATTTAAGTTTTATCCAAAGAGAAGACATTTACATCACTACCAGACCAGTGGTAATAAGCACTAAGAGTGATTTTAAAACACCATAATGTGCTCTTGAAATAGCATTTTTTACATAAAGAAAAAAGAAAATAGATAGCAAGCCTTCTTAAAGAAATTACTATCAGTTCTAGGGCAGGAAATGTTCAAGATGAGCCTCGATTGCCTTTTCCTTTTAGTATCAGGGAAGCAATCAAACACCACCACAGTCATGTCAAAAAGGATCAAGAATCATTACAAGGAGGCTCACACCATCAAAGATGAGACAATTGAGCTTCAAAATTAATAATACTTACAATTGATTGAAATTTACCCAATATGTTTAAATCCACGAGTTCCTGATGATATATAAAATCAACCAAACAAGAACAAAAAACTAATCGGTCACAGTTGGAGTATGATAGGGAACCAATGATTTATCTAAAAAAGGTAATAAGTAAGGAGAAAAATTCAAGTGTTTATCCTACCTTTCTGTACAGTTTCCATATAAAGTGTGCCACTGGCTAACTACACAGTACCCGAGGGAGGCATCTGTTTACAAAAGTACACCAACTATTAAGCAACGATGAAATAAACTACTTTGAATATCAACGTTTGGCAACTCCTAATGAATTAATGGATCCAGGCACTAAGCTATGATAACTGAGAACTTCTCAGAAAGCGAGACAAGCCAGCATGTGCCTCCTGATGGAAGGAAATAGCACCTCCTCCAGTCTTTCCAACAAGATTGTTACCATCAGCATAATCAGGGCTCTGATCCAGCTGCCAATGTGAAGGGAAAGGAATGCATTGACCTGTACCATGAATGTGTAATTAACAAAAGCTAGACTGTGGAAACTCTACAAGGCGTATTCTTTGGGCTGTTCAATAGATAAATCATAAGAAAAAGGAAGGAAAGTCATGGTTGTGGTGGTTAGAAATTAAAAGAAATGTAATAAGCATATGTTAAGATATAGGTAACTAATAAAAAAGCCCAGTGATGTAATATTAAAAAAAAAAAAAAAAAAAAAACTTGTATAAGAAAGGGATTTCTGTGGAAGTCAGAATAGCAGTTGTTTTTGGCTGAGGGTGGTATTTGAGTTAGAAACAGCCAGACACATAGAGGGATTTCTGAGGTGGATGGCAGAATTCTGTTTTCGCCCTTGGTAATCGTTTCAAGTGTGTTTGCCATGAACCTCTGCATTTATTTTGTAGTTCTTCTATCTGTTTTGTTTTACAATGGAAAATCCCTACAATATGTGGTCTTTTGCAAGAAGCTTACCTTAAAGGGTTACAAGGATACAAATTGAGTTAATAATACCTAATAGTAAATAATTAATAAAAATAATAAAAACCTGTTATACTAAGTTAGGAGCTATTAAAGTAGTCCAGGCAGGATGATGGAGAAGGAGTCCAGCAGGACTCACTGGCGTACTTAAGAGAAAGAGAGAAATCATTTAGGCTACATTCTTCTTCCTTGTGAAAAAACACTTAAGCCATTTGAAAGAGATGTGGAGACAGATGTGCCAATCAGAGTGTTCTAGCTTTAAAGCTGAGCCTTTCTACTTGATTGATGCATCAGACTTGGCACCACTGGGGATTCTGCACATGTTAGTACAGTAACTACTTTTTTTCTAAATGAATAAGCACACTCTGATTTTTAAAAGCAACCTTATAACGTTTACCCAATTTCACCCATGGACACTGTTTGAGTAGGATATTTGAGAATCAGAATGGCTAACTTACATTTACACTTCTTCTATATTATTTGATTTATTTTAAACTACTACACAGTAGTTCAAATTGGGGAAAACCATTTCAATTATGGAGAAAAGGATTTTGATAAAGTGCTGCCTATGAGTGTTCCACAAATCCATAAATATAACACTAGCATTGGTCATTAGCTCCTAGAGAAGGGTCTTTTATTTTGCCAATGTTGCTGTGTTAGCACTTGATCAATTGAGTCCAAAATTAAATGCAAAACATAAATATAATTATTACAAAAATAATTAATATCTACACATTAATGCTAATGATAACTTCCACATCAAACTCCCACTTGCATTTTTTCTATGTTTAGGAAAGCATGTCTTCCCGATTACTACAGAGACCACAAAGGACAGAATGTGTTAAGGGCGGTGATGGGGCATTAAGAGAACAGGGAATGAAACAGGGACCTGGGAGTGGGACACAGTAGAGTCGGATGCCTGGCTGTGGTCATTCCTAGCGGTGCGAAGTTGGAGAAAGTCACTTAGCACTGCTCAATTTATAATTCCCACCATTTTAAAAGGGTTTAAAGCAGGAAGGAACATTAGGAGGGTAAAAAGAAAGACCTTTGCATCTATGGCTCCATACTCCTTTACCACATAAAAGTTACTCAATAAGTGTTCGTTTTTCTTTTCTTCCTTAGGGATGATTTTACTTGTGACCTTCTTCAACCCATTCTGAACCAAGCTGCCTTTTACATTTTGTATAAGCCCCCATGTATTTGATGCTGCTGAGTGTTTCTGATCTTGCATGGGTCACCATTGACATCAGGGCTGACATTTTGTAGTACATCTTCTGTAACAGTTACAATGATGCCAACGTGACCCAAGTGGCTTCCATAATAATCCCTTTACTCTACATAGTCACCTGCTGTCCGGAGCTGCCTGTGCAGAAGTAACTGATTCCAAGTCCCATCAGAGCTCTAATTAAAAATGCACCAAATTAAACTTGAATGCATAGAAAACAATTAGCTCTCTTCTTTGTCTCTCCATTCAAATCCATAATGCAGAGCAGCCAGGTGTCATGTTCAACAAATCTCCATCACTTGATGGCTAGTGAAAGGAACGAAGTTGGAAAAGCTCCAGAATCATTCCCCTGGGGCCTATTCTGGCCTTTCCATCTTTGCAGTGACTCAATTTTCAAGATGCTTCTGTTTGAATCCCTTTTTCTCAATATCCTCTTCTTCTTGCTCTTTAAAAAAAAAAAAATCCAAATAGGTCTCTTTATCACCACTTTGTTCTTCTGGAAGTTTGCAAAATGGTTTCAACAAATGGCCAAAAATGCCTGTCTGGCACGCCTTCAGAGGACTGGAGGATCGAAACCAAACACCAGCTTACGCTACTGCTATCCTGACATACATCCCTGCCACGGCCAACGTAGTCCCTCAGCCCTGTGCCAGCTGTGCTATTATTTCTCCAAATGAGGGCATTAATTATTTTACCTAGATTTCTTCCTTGCTACTGACTGACCCTTGACCATATACTGATTCCAGTAACCAGGCCTCATACATCCAGGGACACTGAATAAACTGCTCAATTCCCAAGTCCCTTTCAGACGAGGACCCTTACTCAGTCACCCCAGCCGCCTCCACCTCAAGAGCTGGAAAAATGATTATTTCCCCTTAACTCCTGAGGGAAATGGTTAGGAATCCAAAACAAAATCAAAATATACAAACACACCTTGTATCGATTTTGAAAAAAAATAAATCTAAGGGAGAGGAGATTTAAGAAATAGTAAAAAGAAAAATGTATAGGCTACTGATGATAGAGTTTTGAGTTCAAATCCAGGTTTTGCTACTTATCATCCAAGTGAACTTTACTATATTACACAACCTCTCTGTGTCTCAGTTTCTTCACTTATAATATTGTGATAATAAAACAATATCCATGCTATGTGGCTGTATTGAGAGTTAGAGATAATTTAGATAATATCTTAGCATGAAGCCCCAAGCATATGGAAAATGCTATTGTTATCAATGTGAAGGAGGCTATTCTGGGTGGAACAAAGACTTTCATTTGTCTGGAAACCAGACTGAGGGGCAAATATACTACAAAATGAGATAGAGTGAAATGTTCAGTTTTTCACAGTGATGCTGTGAATATAATAATCTAATTGAATGACCACCAGGTTATCTAAGTTTGTGGAAAAGTCATAGACGTGTTGGAGTAAATGGAAGTTCTCTTGGCAATATTTAGTCCATGGCAAGCACACAGCACAAATGCCAGTACGCCCCATGTTTCCTCCAAAGCAGACTGCCATTTGGTCCCAGGGCTCCTTCCCAGTGATTGAGAACACATTTTCAGAATTCTTTCTAATTCTCAGTTTATGTAAATGATTTATTACAGCCTTTACCCCCCAAAGCCTCTAGCCCACAATAAGTAGTGATAACAAACTCAACTTTCTAGTTTTCAAGTTTCCTGGTCAAAAAATGTCATTCACAGGCACTCACCCATGCATGCACCCTCTAGCTTATATGAATGACAGTCATGGTAAACAGACAACTCTGGTCAAACTTATGCAGCAAAAGTGAGAAGCATTTGTGGTTAACCATACACAGCCCGATACTGAATTTATGTTGCCCCACTTGAAGGCACAAAAGGACTCACAACAATACTAAACAAATCAGTAACAATTATAACATCATCACCACTGTGAGATAACAATGACTCACAGAGTGTGTAAAAGCAGCTGTTCACTTGGTTATCCTCTGGCACTGTTTCACTGTTTGTTTACTGCCCTATAGAACTTTCTTACAATCTCATGAGTCTAAGTACTCTGATGTTTTAGTAAATGCCCAATCATGGTTTCTGCTCTCCTGATGTTTTACTGCACTGCTTACTTCTTACTGATAGAAAGAGATCAGCATTGCACAAACCTCTCAGCTCAGTGCTCCATCAAACAAGCATCACCTTCACAATATGTCTTTGCAGCTGTAGCTAAAGGGAATTAGAAATCAAAGTCTGGTGATTCACCTGGGATGGGCTTGCACTATACCCGTGTGCTGCTGGGTATCATTTTTATAGGAAAACCAAGTTCCCACCTTAAATCATGAAGGAGGTTGGACTGGTTAGGAAGAATCTTTGAGATCTAATAGACAAGAACAAAACCTCAAGAAAACCATCGGAAATACTGTAGGGGAAATTCTCATGTTCTTCATTCAGTATTCTATGGGGGACAGGTAAGAAAAGCTTCCAAAACAGAATTATTTAATTATAATCATCAAGAAAGATATGCCCGGCAAATGGAAAAAATCTAGGTAGAATAGGTCATGCCCTCATTTGGAGAAATAATAGCACAGATGAGGGACTATGATGACCATGGCAGGGATGTATGTGAGGATGACAGTAGGGTGAACTGGTGTTTGGTTTTGATCCTTCAGTCCTGTGGGAAAGAAAATAATACAAAGTAAAAATAAAATAACTTCCTGGCAGATAACACACGGGGTGAGAGAACTTCCTAACTTTCGCTTTCTAATTACTACCAATGCTTTTCTCTTCTCAACGTTGTAACTTCCAATCACTCTGATTCTTTTCTATGAAATCTTCTTTCTTATTCTGTTAATATAACACATACCTCCTGTCTTTTCTTTTTTTTTTTTTTTTTTTTTTTTTTGTCGGTCATAAGAGTTAGCAGTAGCCCTGGCAAGGTAGCTCAGTTGGTTAGAGTGTTATCCCACCAAAGTTGAAGGTTCAATCCCCTGCTAAGGCACATATAGGAATCAACCAACGAATGCATAAATAAGTGAAACAAGAAATCCATGTTGCTCTCTCTTTCTTCTTCTCTCTCTAACATCAATCAATAAATTAAAATTTAAAAAATAGTGAAGAGTGTAATACCCTTATTATTCCACCTATGTTCCCCCAGCCTCTATTATAGTTGGAATATTCTTCATTGTTATGAACTCTGCATGCACCTTAGAGCTGTTGCATAATTGATATCTCATTCTTGGTGACTGGTTGTCTTATTCTTTACTTGGAAGTTTAACTGTCTATTTTTTTATTAAAAATATTTTATTGTTTATGCTATTACAGTTACTCCAACTCTTTCTGCTTTGTCCCCCTTTATTCAGCCCAACCCCCACTCCCACAATCAATCCCCACACTATTGTCCATGGGTCATGCATGTATGTTCTCTGACTAATCCTTTCACCTGTCAACCAGTCTCCACCTCCCCCACCCCCTCTTATAGCTGTCAGTCTGTTCCATGTTTCCATGCCTCTGATTCTATTTTGCTCATTTGTTTATTTTGTTCATTAGATTCCACTTGTAAATGAGATTATATGGTATTTGTCTTTTGAATCTCTTTAGTTCTATATGTTTCTCAGTTAGTTACTATCTGGTAATTTTCATGTATGCATGGCATTTCTATCCATTTTACTCCCTTCTTGCTCTCTCTCTTTTTTTATTGACTAATTTATATTTCTTTCAATTTTTATTTTTAACTCTTCTCATGTAACTTCTAATTTGTTTAACACTGTCATTGTAATCACAGCTTCTCTATTGTGTGTCATATACTAGAATATTCAAGGGACCTGTGTTAGAAGGTAGGAATCTCATTCTTGATTCTGCAGTTTATTGATCACATATATTTCTAAAGACCTGGGATTGCATCCCTGGTGTGAACTGGCTGCCTGGATTTCTGTACATTAGTCGGCAGTCGTCCGTCTCGAGAGACGATGGTGTAGCTTCTTAAGAGTCTATCTGCACCGCCGAGAATGGCTGTGCAGGCCGACTCGGGAGTGACACGGTATCTGTCACCTCCCGTGTTGAATCGACATCTTGTGATGACGCTGGAGTGTCCTCTCCAGTGAAGCTGAAGCTACAGAGCCTGGGCAGGGTGATATGGAGGGTCTGCTGTTGCCCATGCAGCAGACCCCCCCCTCTCTTCACAGCTGAAGAATCCAAGGGAAAGACGGAGTCAATACAGCTTGGCTTCAGGTGCGCCGCAGGAGTTGCCGGTGTTGACTACAACATCAAACCGTCTTAGGGACTCCGGCTCCGGATTTTCTGTCGGGGTTTACTCCCTTAGCCTTTCCCCTGAAGAGGTATGCCGCAAGGCAGCGGAGGTTTTTTGGAGTCAGAGTTTTCCTTCTCTGATGTGCCCTGACTGGAAGATCGAACCAGCAACACTTAGCTCGCAGGCCGACGCTCTGTACATTACTACTTAATTAAGCCCTAAATTTGATTATCTGCCTGTGTCTTCTCAATATGGTCTTTATAGAATACTTTACCTGGCTGCCTTCTGAGTTTTTATTGTGTCCTCAGTTTATTTTCTGTTCCCACTGTCATGTAAGTTACTGGTACCAGAACCTAGATCCATCCTCTTGTACTTATGGTCCTTTAAAGGTCACACAGAAAAGGCAAAACTGTTCTGATTGTCAGAATATTAGGTTGCTTTATTCATGCCATGATGACCAGGACATTATGAAGCAAGACTGCACAGCTTGTATCTTGGTCCAGAAACACACTTTCCCTCCCCCTGATATACATCATAAAACTTCTGTAGATACAGCTCCCCCTCCCTCGTCTCTTACTTTACCACCATTATCAAAATAATCCACATCTGAAGAAAACCAGAAGGAAGATTACCAGGCGATATTAAAAAAAGAAGGTTTGTCCGTGCAATCTTGACTTTCTTTTTACCTTAGAGACTATCTTGTCATGCAACCTTTACCTTTAAATTCTGCAAGTTTTCTAGATTTAGGAATTACTCAACCTATGGGTACCTGGGCTATCTTTTAGGTTTTCTCCTATACGGAGCATTACTCTATCTACTGAGGGCAAGACTAAAGGAGATATTGCTCTCATTGCTGAGCGACTCAATATCATATTTCCCAATCTTATTTTCCTGTTATCTTGAATTATTGTCTGACATTATATTATATATTTGAGTACTTATATGTTATGTGTCTCCCCTACTTCATTAGAGCTATAGTACAGTCCTACTTATTCACTCCTCTAGTGCCGAGATGGTAGAGTGCTCAACAGCAATGATTAGAAAGAATAGGGGTAATGATAAATATTGTTGTTACTAAAGCTCTGTTTTATTCTACTTTTATCACCCGTTGCAGATCCAAAACACCACACTGACCTCCCATATTATATGTCATGATGCCTCAGTGCATTATAGCCAATGCTACCATGTTTTCCTCCCACTAGTCTGTGAGCTCCTTGAAGGTCAAGGTGATGCTTTATATCACATAGAGCAGTGCAACAGGTATCCCAATAGTACTGTTAAATGGCAGAAGGAATGAAGATTCTCAACGTATGCCGCTTCCTCAATACGCAATATCTCTTATATGCCTAACAATCTGTGGGTTACAGAGGTTTAACATGTGTTTTGGAGGAAACAGAGCAAGAAAAGATGGGAGATGGGCCAGTGAGTGAGCAACCAGAAAAACAACCATGAGCAAAGTCTGCAAGATGCCCTTTTTCTTTGCAGGAGGTGCATCCATTTGGTGATCAGACTGAACGACTCAGTCCGGTTTGGAGAGGAAGCCTGGTGTTTGCTTTTGTACTGGAGACAGGCCCCAAGGCTGTTGCCTGATTTGGGAGCCTGGGGCAGGGACTGATTGTTCCAGTATCCCTTCTTAGGAGACCAGCCGCTTTGTTCAGTGATCAAAGGCTCCTTGCATTCCACTTTCCACACTTTAATGCCACTCTTGTGGCCAAAACTTGGAGAGAGGGTGTTTCCCCCCACATTTGTAGGCCGATACTATTTCCTAGCAGAGGTGGAGCAGTTGAATTTGGTTGTGGAGCTTTTGTCCTGGCGCAATGGTTTTGACCTTGTTCTCAGTTTTAAACCTCTGGTTGAACAGTTATCGGATTTTAGTTTTTTTTAGAAAAGGAATGTACTTGGGCTCGGTGTGGACAAGATGGAAAGTAATATGGTAAAGAACATGGTATTGGAGTTGAAGAAATCTGGGTTAGAACGCTAGCTCCACCTAAATGTCTTAGGCCAGTTATTTAATCTCTTGCTATATTAGTTTCCATATCCCCAGAGTTTGAATTACAATACCTATCTCATAAGATTTTCCTGATATATAATTAAATATTATATGATTTAACACACATGGTTTTCAGTCCGTACCATGCTCAGCACACAGTGATCTCCTGCACTGGCTCTGGAATAGCTTTCCCCATAACCTTTATAATCACCCAATAAAATGAGTGTATCTTTAGTGTCGGAGGAAGACGCTTGTTCCTCCTGACCCTAACCCTGGGATGTTTTTTTCACTGGAGAATAAATAGCTAGGAGTCTCTCTCCTAGTTGAGCTGTTGCTTGTGGAAGCAGTTATGAAGCAAAGAAAGCCTTATGAGCATCAGCTTCAAGGTAGGTGAATCTATTAGTCAGTATTGAGCCGGGAAAGTTAATCTGCATCGAAAGCATTTTACTGCACAAACAAGTTAAATAAAAAATCAAGTGTAGGCCAATTTACTTTCCACTGTGGCTGGAACTGAAGGGAGATGAACCACTCCTTCTTAACCTCTTCTGATCCTTTTTTTACCTCTGCCTTAGAGAAGGAACAGAGTCCTGTGGGGATGAGAGACTGGGGGGTCCTGACAAGTGACAAGCAAGCAGTGAGATTGATGCTCATTAGTTTAAAGAATTGAAGACTTTTGTGGGTATTACTTCTCTTTCGGTGACTTGGCAGGATTTTTATGCACAAGAGAGTTGGCACCAATGGGTTGATACTACAGGGAGACCATTGTTTCCAAACAGATTTTCTCCTCTCTGCATGTACTCTCATTAACTAGGGCTGAATCTTAGTGTTATCTCTGGCAGCTCTCCCTCTTCACGCCCTGCATGCAAGCAGTCAATCCTTCCTAAAGGGTCTATCTTACCCTATTGGTCATGTTTCCCCACTAATCGCTACCCCCTTAGTTATACTCTCATTAACTCTCACTCAGAATACGAAGGGATTCTTCAACTATACACTTCTTTTTCATTCTACTCATCTCTGGTTCATTCTCTGCACTAAAAGCTCAATCAGTCTTTACCATGACATGGTGGAAAGAATGCACACGTTGATGTCAGAGAGATGCCATTTCCTACCTCTGCTTAGCCATTGACTGACTTGGGACAAGTTACTCAACCATCTGTAAAGTGGGAATAATTATAATACCTAACTCATAAACTATTTGTGACAAATAAAAGTGGTAGTACATGTAAAGCATTTGGTACAATATCTGGCACATAGTAAGCCTGTGGTAAGTGGAAGCTATTAAGATACCATAAGAATTTACTAGAAAATAACTTTTTCTGATTATCTCATTATTTTTTGTGTGTGTGTGACTCTAGTTTCCTTGTGAGCAGAAAACATTTCTGATTCTTTTGTACTTACCTACAACATGTACAGTGCGGGGCTTAGGCAAGCTGTCAAGCAATTCTATCACAATTAAGGCAAAGTCCCAACTTCACTGTTTATCTTGTGGCTAAATAGAAAAGGGAGAGAGATTGTTTCCAGGAGGAGAAATAGTGTTAACAAAGATGTGAAAATAGAGATCAGTGAGGAAAACACAGGGAGTGTCTTCTCTGTGCAAAAATGGCCAGATACGCCCCAAATGATAACTTCTGTAGCAACGAGAAATACCGTGGAAGGGCGTTGCAGGGAGGGTCCTGGAAGCCCTAGAATGCTAGGTTTTGTGCATTAGCACTGAGGTCCCATGGAAGGTTTTTGAGTGGAGTCAGGGGTGGCAGAATGCACTTCGGCAAGAGAAACAATGTCTACCCCTTTAGGTCAGGGAAGGACAAGGCCCAATGGTTTCAGAGCTCAGAACAAATCGCCCAATTTTATTTCCCGAATTGTTCATCTTCTATGAGCCATGATGGATGCTGACTTTAGACTCCTTCCTTTGGTTCTGCCAGCAATTCAGTAGCTTAATCTTTTTCCAATCTCAGCTGTTGCCTAATAATCTGTTCCAGGCACCGAAATTTCATTAACTCCTCAATGATGTCCACAGGCTTTGACCATGGATTTCATCAGTTAAGCTGCTTTTATTTCAGCTACTATACAAATTACCCTCTGCCTGGGGAAAAAAGGGGGTGGGGGAGAGATAGAGGGAAAAAGAAAAAATGGCTGAAGCCCTCGTATTTCTCAAATAACTTTCTTCTTAGTGAAAATTGATATGCAGGAGATAAATCAAATACCAAAAGCAATGACTCGATTATAGAATGACTCCCAATTTTCTTATGGGTGACTTCACAGGGGGTCACTATCACAACCAGTGTGATACGTAATTATCTTATCATCCTTAGAAAGTGATATAATACTTGGTAGCAATGTAACTGTGATTGGTGCTAGAAATTTAGCAGGTGTATACTGATGTAAGCTAAGTCTAAGTGGTGAGATGGGATGTGGAGGGATAGGAAAGTGGGACAGGAGACAGGAGATTCCCACTAAAGACCTGCTGAAAACCCCCGCTGTGCTGCTGTGCACAGCTCAGAGAATGGTGTTTGGATTTCAGGCCTTGGCAGGGAAGAAATCTTGAGACAGGAGTCATTCCTTATCATCTTGCCTCTGTGAAGATTCTTTTACTTGTAGAGTGAGTAGCAGCTTCTCCTGTACCACATTGCATCCTCTCCTCCTTTTATACTTGCTAGCAAAATGCATCATACATTTCACTTACATATCTGCTTTTTTTTCCCTTCACTTTTGAGTTATTTGAGGGCAAAGGCCAAGGTGTGTGAGGCTAACACCATAGCTAGGGGACCGGAAACGCTTTAGGTATCAGCAGTAGCATAGCTACAGACTGCAGTTATGAAATGACAACCAAAGGAGCCAGAAAAATAGCAAGAGACAGAGCCAATTGGGGATTAAATAGAATAATGTATGTAAAGTGACTACAGGATTTAGGTGCTCAACACCTGGCAGTGACGTCAGTGGAGCTGGGTGTTTTGTCTGTCACTTCAGTGGACGTATTGGTACGTACTAATATCTGCTCTTCGGCAGCACAGAAATTTAGCTAGACACTCAAAAGTTTCAGAGGAATAGGTAGTGACTTAGGATGGAGAGGATACATTTAAGGGTTGTTTGCTTGTTTTTTTTATTTTTGAGACTCTCAGTTATGCCTCTACTTTATGCCCCTCCAGGGCCTGATTGCATATAATACATAGAAGAAGATGCAGGGTTAACGGTGCTAAGGAAATATCTCGTGAAATCACCTCTCATCTTGGATGACGCTTTCACAAATACCTTTAGAAGAGGTTGCCTAGGGATGAGCTAACTTCGGCATTGCTGATATGTTTTCAAATTATCTCTCAAAATCAATTTTTGGATCATAGTTTAATCTTGAAATAAAATGGCAAGCTATGAAATTTTTGAATAAGTGGTTTTGTATACAGTGTCTTACACAAAAACGTTGCTCATCCTTGAGTCATATAGCACTCAAGACATTTTTCAAATTTTGAAAGAAAACTTTTATCTATAAATAGAAAAAAATGCTTTGTAATTTACATGAAGTTATCAATTCAGAGATGCTCTAGTCCAGTCAGATTATGAATTGGTGGGATTCTATCTTGGGCTTTAATTCTATTTTCTTTGAAAAGTATGGAGTCAGTTTCCCATCCCATAGTTCTCTATATTCCTCTGTGAAGCACATAGACTGGCATTCTTATTTCATCAATAGAAAGTATGAGGACCAGAAACATTAGTCAACATCCTCAACATATTGAAATATTTGTGATGAAACCAAAATTCAAAGCCATTGATAACATTATTTGCTTGAGAATGATTACAGCCTCTCCCCCAAATGCTCTAGTGATGCATTACCTCTCTTTTTAAAAAGTTTATTGAGGAATAATTATATATATTTAAAAGCATTGCATGGTTATTTGATATGGATGTATACTGTAGAATGATTACCATAATCAATCATTTGTTAACTTTGAGTGTGTGTGTATACAATACGACATTACTAACTACAGTCACTGAGCTGGTTGTACATTAGATCCTCAGAAGTTGCTCTTCTTATAATGGAAAATATTTACCTTTTACAGCCTTCATTTCCCCTTCAAACAGCCCATGGTAACCACCACCTTATTCTCTAGTTTTTTTGAAATCAGCTTTTTTAAAAAGGAGATTTACCTTTAAGTGGTACCATACAGTATTTATCTTTCTCTGTCTGTCTTACTTCACTCATCCATCCAGATTCATTCATGTTGTTGTAAATGTCAGAATTTCCTTATTTTTACAGCCAAATAATATTCCATTGTGTATGTGTGCATCATGTTCATCTTTTGAAGGACATTTAGTTGGTTTTCATATCTTGGCTATTATAAATAATTCTGTAATGAGTATGGATGTGCTGATATCTCTTTGAAATACTAATTTCAATTTCTTCAGAAATATACCAGGAATGAAATTTCTGGGTCATATAGTCGTTCAATTTTTAATTTTTTGAGGAATCTACATACTGTTTTCCATAATGGCTGTGTCATTTTATGTTTCCACCAACAGTGTATAAAGGTTTCACATCCTTGCCAACACTGACCTTTTTTGTTTTTCAATGAAGCAGTCATAAAAGGTATGTGTGAT
This sequence comes from Furipterus horrens, assembly GCF_987537825.1. Lineage (NCBI taxonomy): Eukaryota > Metazoa > Chordata > Mammalia > Chiroptera > Furipteridae > Furipterus > Furipterus horrens. Next base: position 191,445,946 of record NW_028327174.1, read on the forward strand.
ATCTCATTATGACTTTGATTTGCATTTCCCTGATGATTCATGATGTTGAGCACCTTTTCATATACCCACTGGCCATTTGCATGTCTTCTTTGAAAAAAGAAAGTCTATTCAGGTCCTTTGCTATCCCTAAAGAGGTGCTACTGCACCCACATTTTATTCACTAAACTCTTACTTGTGCCCATTGGTAGCCAGTCTCATTTGTCTCTAAATTCTCCTCTAGAGTTTATTTGACCACCCTAACACGTGGACTTTTTACATTGTTGTTTCCAATATTTTTTTTTAATTACAAGTAACACTTAAATGAATAAACTTGCATATATATATATATATGAGGACAAAAATCAGGATACATTTCTACATGTAGGATTATTGGATCAAAAAGAAAAATGCATTTTTATTCCCTATTAGCAAATCCCCATCTAGAATGATTGTACCAGTCTGCATTCCGATCAGCAGTGTATGAGAGTATCAGTTTGCCCAGAGCCTGGCCAATAGAATGTGTTATTACACTTTAAGTCAATCTGATCAGTAACAAATGGCTCTTATTTGCATACCTCACATTATGGGTGAAGGTGAGTATCTTTACATTCGTTGTCAATGCCTTTACACTGTGACCGTGCATTAGAAAAGCTCTGTGTGCATGCAGGTGTGCATGTATATCTACTAAGGAGCTGTTTACTTTAAATGATTCGCGAGTGGTTTAATGCACAGCCGACATTGTAAACTATGACGTTAGGTCATTCAGAGTGAGGACGTGAGTCTAATTGCAGCAGTCGGTGTTGCTGTCACTGGAAGACCACTAGCAGCAGAAGCCAACAGGTAAAGAAGAAAATGCTGATCCGCTGGAGTAGTCTATGAGTAAAGCAATCCCATCTCTGCGCTCTTCTTTTACATAATTCAGTGGATTTTTTTCCCATTGTTCACTATATAGGTTTTTATGCATAGTTTCATTTTTTTTTTTTTTTTTTTTGCTTCAGCAAATTTTTTTCCTGTCTAGGATGTTCTGTACATTCTTCATCCCCGCCTCTGCATTTTTTTTTTAGTAGAGCTTACTTCAATTTAGATATTACCTCTTCTAGAAACCTTTCTCTGCTATCTTCAGCATCCTCTTCAGCACCTGTTTAGGTTTGTATATTTCTTCATTGCTCCCTAGCAACTTCTGCCTATAGCTATCATTGCATGGGGACCACATTGCTTTTTAACTGCACTGTGAGTTCCATGTATGTTTGGATCGTTCCTTATCTGTTTAAATAACGGGGGAAAGAGGGACACAAGCTACTTTACATTTTTAACTTAAGAATAAGGTTATTTAAGAATAAGTGATATTCTCTCTTTACAAAAATTACTGCTTTGAAGAGGAAAAAAGTAACACTGCAATGGGAATGTTTCAATGTGTAATGCTTAAAAAATAACGTGAACTACAGTAGGCGGTGGTGATGGGTTTCATTTGTCAGAGAAAGTATAGAGGTTGCCATAGAAAAATACCAGCAGGTATGGTCTGGGTAAGAATGACCTAGTGACCTATATCCTGTGGTGAACTGGAAGATAAAATTGAGGAAAGTAATGTTCAATATTTAGATTTTAGTCATATGTTATGTTGTGATGGACCCACCACAACCTGAGTCCAGCCAGACAAACATTTCAAAAATGTCAAAAGTCTTGACATAGCAACCCTATGGTACTGCTGATTTGGGGTAATAAAGTAAGTAGGGCTACATACATAAAAAACAAATCAGGGCAGAACAGTGGTAGGAACTGTGGAAGCTAAAAGAAACAGTGAAGGGTGAGGTTAGATGGTATGCAGATTAACTCAAGGGGAAAGAAAACCTCCCTTTTCCCAAACCAATGGGTGACCTCAAAAAAAAAAAAAAAAAAAAAAAAAAAAGTTACACATCCAAGAGAGAAGAAATGGAACCTTATTTTAAAAATCAAATTTATTGAGGTATAAGTGACATTCAATTAAATATACCCACTTTCTATTTACTCTTGATGATTCTTAATAAATGGATACATCCATGTAACCACCACCACTTCTAAAGGATAAAATATTCTTCTTAATTTGGAAGGTGCTTTTTCTTTGTCATTTACCCACTCTCTATCTCCCTGGCTACAAGTGATCACCAGTCTGTTTTGTGTGACTATACATTAGATGTGGCTTTTGGTTTAAATTTCTAAAAACCTGCCAAACTCTTTTCTAAGATTTTTCCCACCTGCATGCATGAGAGTTTTAGTTGTTCCACAAATTTGTCAACACTTGCTATTGTCAGACTTTTTAAATTTTAGCCATTGATTTTCCTATATATGCACGCTTTTTTTTTTTTTTTTTTTTTTTTTTTTTATCAAAAGGTACAGTGTATTTCCTACCCTCTTTAAACTTGTCTGGCATTTTGATGGGCTTTACCCAATGAAATGTAGCAAACGTGATGTTCTGGGACTTCCAAGACCAAGACAAGAGGATTGACAGCTTCTGCTGCCTGAACCTATGAACTCATGTGTTATGCTGTTAGAACCCCAACCCATATGGAAGTCATGCTAAGAACTAATGCTAGGTGGCTATTGATCACCTAGCAATAGCCATCACCATATGTGTGAACCATATTATACTTTCCAGGCCTGCTAAGTCTCCAGATGAGCAGACCCCAGTGACAGAACTACCGTATTAAGTAGAGTCCATTCAACTCACAATTGTGAGAGATAAGGAAATGATTTTCTTTTTCGCTATTGAGTTTTACAGTGGTTTGTTAAGTAGCAGCAGACAACCAAAATATTTGTGTAAAAAATTCCTAGCTTAGGGCTCAATAAATATTTGCTAAATTAATACATTCATCCAGTCAACATACACTCTGTGCATACCTTGTACTGTGATAAATATTGCAGCACTGCTCTATTTTTTAAGGAAAAATTAAAAGGAGAATGTTTGCTCAATTTGCAGGTGAGGGTAGCACTTAGTTATAACATTTAGGAATCTTTTGACTATAAATTATCGACCATCATATGGCCTTGGTCAAAAGGTTCTTTGTTCCAGTCCGGCCTTGCTGGGAGTCTGGAATAATTTCCCAAGTCACCAAGCACCATGAATCACCCACACTCCCTCCTCTAGTGCAGCTTTTGTAATGCTTGGGAATCCAGCAACACCTACTGCTTGAGGAACAGTGGGGACATGACCTATTCCAGTCACATCAGCAGAGATTTTGTCTTGCAACAGTTCATCCTTTGAGTAAATGGGGTGCAATCTTGAATAGCTGTAGGATAAATTGATTACTGATGGAGCTCATTCGAAAAGCCTCCCTTGCCCACCGCTCAGCCGTAGTTTATAGGCAGCCGTGACAGATTAAGTCCAAAGAGAGCAGAGCGATTGCAGCCATCTTGATGTCCAGCGCACAGGACACCCTTCTCACCTCTCCTGAGAAGGAAAGGGACTGAAGGAACCGCCCTCGTGCGCTCTGGCCCAACCATGTTTCTATCCTTCCTGTTTCCACAGCCAGGGGCATTGGAGGCTCATGGGTGGTTTGAGCTGGATGAGACCTAATGCAGCCCAAACTTATCATTAACCAAATGAGGAAAAGGAGGCCCCTGGAGGTTACGTGATGTTCTGCAGATCATACGGGGAATCGGAAGTGTGGCTAAGACCACATGTCAGGCCACTAGAAACTCAATCATATGTCCTTTCCATTTCAAATTCCTGTCTTTCTGCTTCCCTGGTACTTGGGACTTTTTTTCAATAACTGCTTTTGCTTTGGAAGAGATCTACTGGTTTCCTTCGAGGACAGATCATAGAGACCAGGATGTTGCCAGGACTATCTCTGAAACCTCATCTCCTTCTGGTCACTAGTGAATAACTTCATTCAGAAAAATTTCCTGGGTGACTAGTGTATATAAAAATCCTATACAAGATATTTGGGGGGGAGGCAAAAAAATCGGAGGTCACTCTTTTCTGGGATCAATAAACATATTTGGGGTGATAATAAATATTCAAATATCTACAATAGAAATCAGTATGTGATAACTGTCCTATATGCATGATAATTAATAATTTAATTAAGTAGTCCAATGAAACTCACCCTGATTGTTTCTATAAAACAGCAGAAGTCCTGAAACATTTATAGAAATCAGACGAAGTGAACTTTGTCCAGAGCCTTGCTACTCAAAAGTGTGTTTCCCTCGAGTAGCTGCAGCAGCTGGGAGGTGGCTAGACATGAGGATTCTCGAACTGCAACCCAGCCTACTGAGTCAGGATCTATACTTTAATAAGGCCCTTGGGAGGTTTACATCCACATTAACGTTCAAGAAACCTGAAACAGGCAAGAGAGAAGTGGAGGAAGCAGGAACGGATGTTTGACTAGTGTGATCAAGAAAGATCCCACAGCAGAGGGCAGTAGGTTGATGTTTACCAAGGCACTTGAGTCAGACCGAATTGGGTGAAAATGGAGCCACTTGGGCAAGGTATTGAAGTGATTGCTTTATAAAGGGAACGCAATGCCAGTGCCTTTCTCCTAGGGTGCAAGAAAGCACTTAGTATGTGCACGTTAGGTGGGCCCTGCACATGAAAGGTGAGCACAGGAAAGAAGGGCATTAGAAAAATATAATCCACAGCACCATTGCAGCAGAAAGATGGAGGGTCTATGGTTGAGTTTATTGTTGGCCAGGTGGTTTCCAGGAGGGATAATGCCATCAGCAAAAGCAGGAAAGTAGAGGGAAAAGAGGTTTCATGGAGTGGAAGATGGGGAGGAGAAGGAAGAGAATGATGATAGCACTTTTGGTCTTACCCTGTGACTTTTGACCCCGGAGCCTCGCTTTACTTGGCCAATCTCTTGATTCCCGAGATTATGCAAAATTGAATACATTGGAAGTATAGGGAGATTCTTCCTCTCAATTCCATTCCTCTGCTGTGCTCCCCTAGGGCCCTTGCCTGTTTCTCTAAAATAGATACAGAGCAGCCCTTTAGCTTCACTGTAAAAAGGCTCCCTAAATGCAGCACCATTTTTCACACTGCATAGCATTTTGCTTTATTCACGTAGTCATGTAATGTAAAGGGTAATTCAGGGTTGATAAATTAGCAGCCAGGAAAGAGGCCTACAAGGAGCTTCAGGAGGCCATTTAGCATTTGGTGAGTTTTGTAAAGCTGCGGTCTCTTCCCACACTCAAAGGTAGTAAATATCCCTCTCTGGATAGTACTTACAGAGAGTGCCTCTGCATTTTGATACTCCGTGCAGTGCATTCCTGTGAGCAACAGTCATTTTATGATCTAGATTAGAACCTCGGAGCCATACTTCTGAGAGACTTTTCCATTCAATGGGGAAAACTACAGCCCAGAGAGGCATCATGACTTCCCAAGGTCCTTACTCAGTTAGTTGTATAAGGTGCACTCTTTAAGCCAGGTGATAAAACTGTACTCCTCTCTTATCCTTGGTTTTGCTTTTCACAGTTTCAGTTACTCATAGTCAACTGTGGTCTGAAAATATTTAATGAAAAATTCTAAAAATAAACAATTCATACATTTTTAAATTGTGTGCTGTGATGAGTAGTGTGATGAAATTTTGCCACATCTCACCATGTATACCACCTGGGATATTACTTATCCCTTTGTCCAGCATATCCATGCTGTAGACACAGTTTGCCTGTTAGGCGTTTAGCAGCCATCTAGGTTATCAGATTGATTGCTGAAGTATCAGAGCACTCCTGTTCAGATAACCCCTATTTTACGTAATAATGGCCCCCAAGTACAAGAGTAGTGATGCCAGCATTTTGGTTTTCCAGAGTCATGGCTTGATGATCCAGCATCCACCCAAAGCGGATGATCCTCTTTCTGACGTATTGCTGGAAGGGCAATAGTAGCCTAATGCTACATCACAGTGCCTACATCACTCACCTTACTTCCTCTCATTATCTCACGCCATCACAAGAAGAAGAAGGTAAGTATAGTACAATAGATAGTTTGAGGGAGAGACTACATTCGTATAAGTTTAAGTATACTATGTTGTTATAGTTCCATTTTGTTATTAGTTATTGTTCATCTCTTACTGTGCCTAATTGATAAATTCAACACTAACATAAATATATATATATACATACATATATATACTTCAGTACTATCTGTGATTTCAGGCCTGCCCAGAGAAGAGACTACTGTATTTTTTTCTTCCTTCCATCATCCCTCTTTCCCCACTCCACTCTCTGTGTCTGTGTCTGTCTCTGTTTTCCTCTCTTTTCATGACTTTACTGCTGGTGAAAGGTTACTAATGTTTAATAAATAGAACTGCGGCATTAAATTCAGTCAGGCTTAAATAGGGAGCATGCATTGAGGTGAATTTGCTCTCTTCATGGCTGAGATGGCGCAGTATAACTGTGACCCTGCATAATAAATACCGCTTCAGCTTTAGGAACTGAGATTTCTACCCAATATTTGCTCAATCTGAATATATATATATATGTATACAGTGTGACATATCTGGCCAAAAATGAAAAAGAAAGAGAGATAATAAATCTGGTGTGACCATCATCACAGATGAAGGCAGAGTTGATGGAGGTGAAAGTTCTGTGCTTTCAAAAGGGGTTGGGCATAATTCTAACGTTTCTTCTGCCCCCGAGAGTGTACTGCTCTGAAAGGTACTTCACTAAATTTAGCAGCTTCAAGCTGGTAAGTTAAGGAGAAAGAGATGGGAAGGTGAGCTTCTTGAAACTGGAAAATTTGAGTGGGTGAGCTCTGATTTCAGCATCTTCATTCCTTTGGGAGAAATTGGTTCTTCCATCAGCGTTTACTATGGGCCAGAGCTGTATTGGAAAAAAAAAAGTGGTTGCATTTAAGGCCCTGAGGAATAATTTACAAATGAAATCCACTTGCTTTGCAGGCCCTGTTCTAATGGACCCTTTATTGAACCTATTATCTTGTTGAAAACACACAAAATCACTTTCATACCAGTTTCCTCTTGTTATAGGAAAACAGTGAACCAGTGAAGATACTAGACTCCTTAGCAGCCAACCTGGCTCTGGCGTCTCTGTCTCCATCAATGAATGGCTCACTGTGAGCCACGGACACTGTCTTTGCCTCTACTTTCTCACTGTCCAAACAGAATCATTCCCATCTATGGCATTTGTGTAGAAATCTACAGTTTCAAGTCACTTTCATAACCCTAGGAGGAGAGCAAGGTGATACAGACATACAGTTGAGCCTTGAACAACACAGCGTTAGGGTCGGCATCCCTGTGAGTCAAAAATGGGCATATAAATGTTGACTTCCCAAAAGCTTAACTACTAATAGCCTATTGTTGATCAGAAGCCTTAATGATAACATACACTGTTGAATAATACATATTTTATGGAGTATATCTATTATATGCTGTGTACTTAACAAAAAAGTAAGTTAGACAGAAAATGTTATTAAGGCAACCATAAGGAAGAGAAAATATAATTGCAGTATTTACTGAAAAAAATCTGAGTATAAGTGAACCCAAATAGTTTAAACTTGTGTTGTTCAAGGGTGAACTACAGATTTTTAAAAATTATTTTATTAAGGAGGAACTCTATAGAATCATAAGTGATTGTTTAAGGTTATACCACAATAAATAATGAAGTATGTCTTTGAACTCACAGTTTTTAAACTTGTTAAATGATATATATTTTTGAAAAGGTAAAATTATGCCTCTCCTACAAAATGAACACGTTATTTATCTCATGAAGAAGGGAATTGGTAAGATGTTAAAACTGGTTCAAAGGAAAACTCCAAGTTTCACACCTATAGTCTGATAAGAAATCCTGAAGTACATTTACAAATGAATTTGTGAATTTCAAGTTTGTGAAAAGGCATTCTTTATTCAGAGGGTGATAATCATTCTCTGCATTCTGTAGATATAATCTGCATTTCTATAAATAAATAAATATTTGTGTTACTATCAGTTTTCTACAACTTTCAAGGTAGCATCAAGGCAGTAAAAAGCAGAGAAAACCCTCATGGCTGAGTATCTTACAAAATCTTTTACAATATTTTCTTAAACTTAAAACATAATGTTCTCAGGGTATAACAGTATACCCTAAAGAAGCTACATATTTTTTCCCTCTTCCTGACCTCATAACTGATCACCTCTGATATTAAATACATATTAATAGTGTAGAGTTGCTAACACTCAGATATAGATACTAAAACATTTAGGTAAATATCACATTGATAATAATAAAAATAATAATGTCTAGCATTTGTTGGGCACCTACCATGTGCCAATTGTCAGTAGTATCTATTAATAAGTATTTTTGTTTTTATTGTTTTATTTAATCATCCAAGCAATCCATGACATAGGAGCTACTCTTGTGCTGATTTTTCAGATAAGAAAACTGTCATGGATATAGTAATTAATGTGCTTAAAACCATCTAGCTAATATTCAATGGAATAGGATCCTAGGTTTTAATTTTTTGTAATACCCAAATGAATTAGTTCATGGATAAACTACTTAACTATAATTAAATTGGCCATTTAAAAATGGAGTAATAACATAAAAATATAATATTATTAATGCTACAAGGAATTCAAGAACTTTAGGAAGGAAAATATTATATCAACATTAAGAGGATTAGTAAGAGCTGTCTGGAAATCTCAATATGAAGTAAATGATTTCCATTGATGCCCCTCATTAGACTCCTACTGAGAGATTGTTCTGGAAGAGAAGGTGGGATTATAGGTCCCTCTTTAGAGTTGAAGGAGCACTGTTTCGATTAAAAAATGGCTTTTAGAACTTCTACTGAATGATTTACATGATTTACTTAACCTACAGGAGCCTCGGTTTCCTCATCTTAAAATAGGTTATAACATTTCGAACCTCAGAAGGCAATATGCGTTAAATAAAAAAATGTAGATAGAACGCTTAACATTGCACTTGGCACATGGTTGTCCTTAATAACTGGAAGCTGCTTATTTTTATTATTATTAGGCCCCGAGCATTCAAATTTAACAACCCCTTTCATGCTGTAATACATTTTAAAATAATGACTGTGTCTGAAAATGAATTTAAGGAATAGATATGTTAGAATCATAACTATAAACCTTCTGACCCCTACAGTTTCTTTGGGGATTCTCTTACCTGCCCTCAGGGAACTGTGCCTTTTCGGTCAAGGACTTCAGATCAGCTCTCCAAAGTTCCCTGGCATTTACATATAAGGCAGGCCACTCACCTACCTTCCATCATCACCAGAAAGTAGAAAAGAGTGGGGCACAGATTCACTGAGACCACAGTAAGGGTAATTCTTAGCTTTTCGTTGGAATGAGCAACCTGAGACCCCTACTTCCCTGATTTGGAAAACATTACCTTTATATCGCTTAAATTAAGTCTCTCATTTCCTGAAGTCTACCATTCACAAGACATTATTAATTTAATCCAATTCAGCCTTTCATTCTTTCTCATGTTGGAAGCGTGAAGTCCCTCTCTTCCGGGGACTCACTGTGGAGTTGGGAAGCCCAGCACTTCCAAGGACACCGTTCATGTTAGATTTAGAGAGTGAACGATAGAAATCAAATCCAGCGGTTACAAACTAGTGGCCAGTAAGCCCACTTGGCCTGCAGATATGTGTATTTGATTTGAACTCTGTGGTAACCTTCCTAAGTTTCAAGAAAGAAATCAGTATTTTCCAAAACTGAAATAAAAACATCTCATAAGAAATTCAGAATTTCTGGTCTCTCCCTTGCACAGTGCTGAGGTCCTACCTAGCCTTCATCAGCTACGTGTGAGCAGCGTCGCTTCTTCTAAAATGGGTCTAGGCCCATTTAAATTATTGATTTATCGTAGCTGTCTGGTTCCTGTGTGCATTTGATCTCGTGACCCCTGAAATAGTGACCCCTGACAGACTGTAATGTATCCAAAGGAAGAGATAAGTTTCTTTTAACAGGATAACGAAGCTGTGAAAATAGCAAACTAAAATTTGAGCATCCACCATGTTTCACCTACCTCACCTATATTTCCTAAATTCTTGCAAAAACTGTCTTAAGTAGGTGGCACTATAACTCTTTTACATTTGAAGAAAATGAGGCTCAGAGCTTATTTAGAAGTTGTCTAATTGACAGTCCTTAAGATGTAATTTCAATATAGCAGAAACAAAATAACCAATGATTTTGTTTTTAAACTAGTATACTTTTGTAGTTTATATTAAATGGTATACAGAGTAAGCTATGCTGTGGTAATAAGCAAACCCTACATATCAATGGCTCAACACATAGCAGTGAGTTCTGCAACTCCGGCTCCCCTTATGAGAACTGGCTGGTGATCCCAGCAGATTCTGTCTTGTGGTTTCATTGTGACAACAAGAGGTCTCCCCAGTCACTTGTTACAAGGACAACAGAGAGCTCAAAGGTACCTCATGGGTTTTTACTATCTCAGCCTAGGCATGCTGCTTCTGTTCCCACTTTATTGTTCAAAATTAATGGAATGGCTGTGCCCAAAATTAAAGAGGCCGTTGAGTTTTCCCTGTGCCCAGGAAGGAAAGAGGCCAGCTTATAAATGTCACATACGTGAGCACAATCACATTCGTGTTCAGCAAGTTCTACAAACTCATTATCTCACTTTTCCTATTGGCAAAAGAGAGCCATACTTTTCTCAGAAGATTTTAGTGGTGATTTGAAATGATGTTCATAGATGTTTGAGATAAGGACTTGAAGTGACAAATAAATTCATCTCTTCGATTTTCTGTATCTGATAAAGACAGCAGGAGAATCCAAATTTTATTTCTCTGTACTGAATCAGACAGCTAAGTTGTAGCCTTAGTTCAACTTCAGATGATTATGTAACTCCAGACAAGTATCTGAGCTTTTGTCTAAAAGCTAAGAGGACTAAACACTATTACGTCTGGGTTTCTCTCTGCTCCCAATAGTCAATATCTACCAACAGTCTTTTTCAGAACGATGATACATGCTGTCAGCCAACACTGCGTAATTCTTTGACCCAGAAGTTACTCTATTAGGTGAAATCTAGAAAAGTGTTTTCCTATTTGAGGAATTCAACGTGCCGCGTGTCCAGCACTACGTTAGACAGAGAATAAGTATCTGAGTGAATGAATGACCACCTGTATGACAGAGCTCAGCTGCCATAACAAAACGCTACTGACTGAGCGGTTTATGCAACGGACTATTTTCTCATAGTTCTGGAGTCTATAAGCCTGAGATCAAGGTGCTGTCAAAGTTGGTTTCGAGTAAAACTCTTCTTCTGGCTTGCAGATGGCCGCCTCTGTCTGTGTCTTCACATGGCCTTCTCTGTGTGCATGCATGCTGGGTATCTCTCCCTCTTCTTAAAAGGATACTAGCCCTATTGGCTTCGGACTTACAGTGTCAACCTTTATTACCTCTTTATAGACCCTGTCTTTGAATGCAGTCACCTGAAGGGTTAGAGCTTCAACATGTGAATTTGTGGGGTGGGGCATATTCGATCTATAACACCACCATAGCTATAATACCTTAAAATATGGGCCATTTAAAAAAATAAACCTGAAAAAATAGTTTTTCTTTTTTTTTTTAATATATTTTATTTTTCAATTACAGGTGCCATACAATATTACATTAGTTTCAGGTGTGCAGCATAGTGATTAGACATTTATATAACTTACCAAGTGATCACCCTGATGATTCTAGTACCCACCTGGCACCACACATAGTTATTACAACATTATTGACTATATTCCCTGTGCTGTACTTTATATCCCCATGAATGTTTTTATAACTGGCAATTTGTACATCTTAATTCCTTCCTTTTTTTTACCCATCCCTCTAACCAGGTTTCTTTTTCTTTAAAGGACACAGTGATTTTCAATGTAAAGAGCCCTATCCTGGGAGTACTTTCTTATCAAATTTTTATCTGTGCTCCTGGTCTCTGCTTCTTATCTGTAAAATTAAGGCAGTAACTAAGCAATATACAAGTTTTATCTCTGATCTAATCCGAAAGATTGATAATAAAAATAAAAGAATTGAGACTGTATCTGGGATCACCGAGAAAGTATAGAATGATTAATTGGCGATGCTTTCCATCGGCACAGAAAATGACAAAGAGTATACAACACACAAAAGTTATGCACTTGAAATCTGGGGACTAGGTAAACTTGAAGGAAACTCCTAACTCTAACTTTTTATCATTCTATGAATGAGGCATGATCCCTCTAGATAGGGGTCCCTTAGACCCAGACAATTAGAGAGCAAGTAGCATTTGTCAAGTTGTCAACCCAAGACATAAAGAAAACTGGAAGTAAAGACCGTGGTCGTGATATCCAAGGGGAGACCTTGTGAGGCAGATAGGAGACCTAGAGGTGAAGTGAAGCTTTAGGGCCTCAGTAGAGTATGTGTTCACCGAAAGGGGGCAGTAGAGCCCAGCTTCAGCAAAGTGGGTTAGAAGAACTGAGCTGGACCCAGGGCTGTTCTATTGTAGAAGCCAGTTTACCAGGAGAGGACAGGATCTGGAAGCCTGTTGCTTAAATGACAGGGCAGGAGTGGTTTTAGCCAAGGTGCACTTGCACCATGTGGAGAGAAAAACCACCGCTTCTCATTTGCTTTTAAATTGTCCCCCTCTCCATCTTGAACTTGCTGACCTGGAGCAGCACTTTCACCCTACGCAAGAATAATAAATTGCATGTTTCTTGCTGATCCGGGAGGGCTGGAGCAGAGCACCTGGCTATTTTCATGCACCTCCCCCTCCTGCCAATGTTTATTTCTGCCTCTTGGTGGAAGGCTTGTTAGGGACCACAATTAACTCATCACTACTATTAGCAGAACCTAATGACTGCCAGGTTTTTCTGGGAAATGGCAAATCTCTCACTGCCCTTCCCAGAAAGGACTTCCTCCTGCCAGGAGGCTGTTTAATCACAACGACAATAGTGAATAAAGAGAAGGTAGCTGTATAAAGCAGGGTCTCTCCGGGAGGGAAGGCAGTGATTACAGAGGAATAACACAGAGCAAAGCCTGCCTGCCTCTCCCTGAGATGTAGGGGCTGCTGGTTCCCACAGTGTGGGAACACTCTGCCCTCTCACTTTCCCTGATGACCTCTCTTGATGCCAATCTGGATCCTGTTGTCCACCCTCAAAGTGGTTATACATTCAACCTGCAGCACTGCATTATGCTCATCGACATTTCCTTGGAATGAGCCTGCATCTATTCTAGACAAATGGAGTAAACATTGCCCCCTCCCTTCACACTGCTCCCTGCAAGGCTACTTCAGTCACCTAGCTGATTTCTCTCTTTCAATCCATTTACCACAGAAATGACCAGAGTGCATTCTTTTTAATAACATGTCTGTCAGATCATGGTCTTCCTTTTTCAGGGCCTTTGCCCATAGCTTTGTTTTATGCAGAAATGTTCTTCTCTACTCACTTAATTAAATTCCACCCATTCTTCAAACCTCAGCTTCTATGTTTCTTCTTCATAAACCTCTTTTCTCATCTTCATAAAGGTTGTATTAGTCAGCTGTGGCTGCCATAACAAAATACCACAGGCTGGGTTTCTTCAACAACAGAAATTTATTTTCTGTGGTACAGAAGTTCAAGATTAAGGTGCTGACAGGTTTGCTGTTTCCTCTTTTTCCTTATTTTGCAGATGATCTCCTTCTCAAATGTTCTCATAGAGCCTTTTCTTTGGGTACATACATCCCTGACGTCTCTTCCTCTTCTTATTTATTTGCAAAAGGGGGAGGGAGGGAGAAAGAGAGGGAGAGAAACATCAATGTGAGAGGGAAACAATTATTGATTGCCTCTGGCACATCCCCTGAAGTGGATGAGGCAGGATCCTGCCTCTCCCACACGCCCAACCAACTGAGCCACTGCTGCTAGGCTTCTTTCTCTTCCTGTGAGGGCATTAGTTGTAATGGATTAGGACCTCACCTTATCACCTCATTTAACTTTATCTCTCCCAAGGCCGTATCTCCAAATACAGACTAATCTGGACACAGGTTAGTCTATACCAGAGGTTTTTCCTCCCCTATATTTCCGATGATATTATCTGTTACAGAACCCAGATCATTTCTTTTATTTCACTTTAAAAGTTTTTTTTTATTATTTTAAAGCATACATTTAATTGTCTCTTCATTATAAATTCCACTAGATAGATAAACTTGACCCTACTTTTTAAAAATCATTGAATCTCTAGTGCCTAGAACAGTGCCAAGTATCCAACAGACACTCAAATATTGATAGAATGAAAGCGTAATTTGACTGTTGACTCAAAGGACCGGGACTGTGTCTGCCTGTCTATCACCTAATCACCAACATTCAGCACAGTGCTTACAGGTAAGAATGTCACCTGGGTTACTTGAGTGAAAGGACAATGAACTATACATCAAGCGGAGGGTAGGAAGTAGGCACAAATAATTTCTAACATGGTGTATTGATCAGAGTTCAGTCAGGGGACAAAAATATACATGCAATTTGAAAAGGAAACTGTTCAAGTAAATGTTTATTAACTATTAAGTAGAGATGAACTACTAAAAGAGATAAAGAGAACTCCAAAGAATACAGGAATAGCAGATGGAAGAATGTTTATAGGGCTCAGCTCCAACATCAGAAAACCAAGGTAAAAGAGGGTAGGCTTGGAGCCGAAAGGAAGTATTTTGATAAAAGTGATACTTAGTGTTTAAGAACACAGACTTGTGTATATAGGGACTATCTGGGAACTATTTAGACATAGGAGGATAGATTTTAATTTCTAAATTTGGATTGAATTTCTAAATTAGAACTAGATTTTGATATCAAGGTTATATCACAATGTTTTATCAATGTTATAGGATGCATATGATAATACTATAATATATAGAAGGATGTGGTGTGGATTTTAAATAACTAGAGACCTATTTCAAAATAACCTAACTGGGATTTTTCTTCTACTTAAGACAGTGTTTAGGTTGGTTAATTTAATGACTAAACACATTTATTAAGGACTCTGGTTTTTAGCATCTTTCTACTTGGCATGTTCAGCATGTATAGAAGTCCCCTTAAAATTTTTCCCTGGTAGATACATCTTGTTTTCAGTTTTTTCAATGACAATATCCATTAACCACTTCCAAAGGCAGAGAAGAGATTTTTATTTCCATGAATTTATTTTAAGAGCAATGTATTTACTTTTTTCCAAGAAGTATCTCCAACAGATCTCTCCTTATGGTCTTCTAGGCCAGAATCAATCTTAAAGCTATATTTAAACCAATAACTATCAAAGGTAATGGGTCAGACATTGGCTTAGACTCATCATGATTCAATTTCCATGGTGAAGATGAATATAGCATTTACTGAACCACAACTTGAGTTATTTTAGAAATGTAAAAGTAAGGAAATGGCTGTTAAGTAGGAAACCAATAATACCTCTGCAATAAAAAAAAAAAAAAATTTAAACATGGAATAGAATTTGATGAGGTTCATCGTACCTAAAAGGAACATTTTATGAGAAGGTGTGGGTTTTGTAATGTGTCAGGCTTAATTAGAGTTTTTCAAATCATACCATTTAACTGGAGTATGGGTTGTGATAGAGAAGACTGAAAATATCAGTTGGAACTTGAGTGCAGTGTCTTGGATGCCAAGCAATTGCTTTGGATGCCTTTAAAGACTTTGAAAAGTGAGTGTCCATTTCGATGTTATAAGTACTGTACATGTTAATAGTCTGATTCTTCAATGCATGAGCACCTTAAAACCAAATGTAATCTCTTCTACTAAAATTGTAATCTTGCAGAATCTTACAGAAATAAATAATAATATAAAATAAAAATACCAAGAAAATAAAAGAAGAAAGAAATTTCTAAAGATCAAGAAAAAAAACATAATTATAATTTCACAACACTATAAAACTTGGTCTTAAGAGAATGAAAGAATTTGTTTCCAAACAATTAAAGGAAGATTTTAATCTGTAAGTCATTATTTGATAAACCTCCTCTATAGTTTTTCCAAAACTCTGTCCCCTAGAATGTAACCTCCTCTACATACTTTCTGATAAATGGTATAGTGATTTGAATTGTGCCCACCCCCCACTCCCCCCCAAAATAATGTGAATGTGGCCTCATTTGGAAAAAGAGTCTTTGCAGATGTAATGAAGTTAAGGATCTTGGAATGAAATTATGCTGGCCCATAATCCTATGACAGTTGTCCTTATAAGAGAAAGACAGAAGGTGATTTGAATCATGGAGACACGGGCACGGGAGAAGGGCAGGTGAGGGTGGGGGCAGAGGTTAGAGTGATGTTTTGATAAGCCACAGAAAGCCAAGGTTTGCACGCAGCCACCAGAAGCTAGTAAAGAGGCATGGGGTGGATTCTACCTTATCACTTCCAGAGAAACCAACCCTGCTGGCACCTCAGATCTATCTAGTCCCCAGAACCCTGAGAGAATAAATTCCAATGGTTTCAAACTACCAAGTTGTTTATAATTTGTCCTTGCACCCTTAGGAAACTAATGCAAATGTTTCCTCATCAAATGAGGGTGAGAAAGGCTGCGTATTCTCAGATAGTCACCCCCAATCCTGATCAACATACTAGCCACTGGTAAAGCCTGTAGTAGTTTCTTAATATTTTGGTGGTGACCAATATTTTTACAGTTTGAAAAGTAACTATAAATACTTAATCTGGAAAAGTGCACACATCCAATGCATTCCTAGTTTTATATACAGTGAAGAGCTCAACCAAACCTAGATTAAGAGCAGCTGTTCCTCTGGTTCTCCTCCTCAATGATCCATAACCTGAAGCCAGAGAGGTGGGGAGTGTTTATTTTAGACAGACATAAAGAAGAAAGACTAGAGACTTGGCATTTGGCTCTAAGGAAAGAGAAATATGGAGGTCTAGAAGGACCAATATTGGGAAGACTTTGAGCCATGTGCTAAAAGCTGTAGACTTTGTCTTTTGATTACTAGAGGTGCGTTAAAACTTTTATCTAGGGGAACCACAACACGTATCTAGTATATTATTAAATAATAGCAATTACATTTTAGGAAGTTCAATTTGACACCATGAACAGAATATATTATCTTTTACAACAAAGTTGTAATGCATGGACAATTTGTTCTAAGCTAGGATATATATTCCACTAGTATTCCAACACCAGAAATGTCCAGGGTAAAAACTTGAGGACATATGGAGTGTTATGAATTACAGTCTTCCTGTGCAGCTTCAAATATGTTATTATGTATTTTCCAATTGTTTCTTCCATATCAGAGTTAGTTTGTCCCACATGTGCCACTGCATATAACAACAACCTAACAAAAGGGCCTCTGTGGCAAACATTATTAGATGTGAAAAAGAAAAAAAAAATGAAATAGAGTCATTGGAAAAAAGAGGCCAGTCTCTCTCTCTCCCTCTCTCTCTCACACTAGATTTCAATTCTCTGGGTGTAGAGAGAGAGAAAAAAGTAAGAGAGTGTATTTTGCTTGGGAAAGCAGCAGGTACCATGGAAAATTCCAGCAGACTCTGTACTATGATGGAAATAAGGAATCAAAAAAAAAAAAAAAAAAGCATGAATTTTAGAGAGACAGAATTTGAGCTCTGAAAGTGAATTATGGTGCAATTATACCTGGGCCTTCCTTTTGATCTTTAAAATGGAGAGAATACCCACCTCACAGGGGTGTTTTGAGAATTAAATGCAATAATACAAATGATTCTCTTGGCATAGATCAATTGTTCAGAAAATACTGTCTTTTTCATCTATGCTGAAAATGGAGGTAGAAAAAAAAAAGATTAGAAAAGGACACATTAAATGCAAGTCTTTTTATGTTTGGCGTATCCTTATATGGAGTCACGTGTTCCTATGCTCAGGGGATTTGCACCTTTTTAAGGCCCAGAATGTCTTCACTGATCACAATTACACCAAACTAGAAGCAAGTAGAGGAGAGCTGAAGTCTCGAAGCTCACTAGTTTGCAACAAAAGATTAAGCTTGTAATTTTCTCTATCTGAGCTGTGAATTCCTTACCTGAAAGAGGGCAGAAGAGCTACCTTAGAGTGTACTTTCAAGACCAACATGTTTTAATAATATTTAAGCTCATTACAAGAATTTCTCCTCTTCGAAGTATGTGGTAGCTCATATCAACTTTTAAAAATATTTTCAGTCCTCCTACATGTTTGTGAATTATCTTTTCAGCTATTAGATTACTGATCAATTTTGTTTTGAACACATTGTGTTCAACTGGATAAATGGTTTAACTTTTGGAATCATCAGATGGAAGGGAAATTATTATTCTTAAATTTTAAATGAGAAAACTGAGGCTTAAGGACTAGAAACGGCTTTTTGAAAGTTTTATAGATAATAAGTCGGAGCTGGGATTTGAGCCTAGAATTGTTTTGGGGCTTAAAACCTTGCACTCTCTTTGATCCCTGAGAGCACACGTATGCCTTATCTGTATGCCCATGAATAGATTGTGTCACCTCACAAGGGGAGGCAGAGGACTCTACTATTTATTACTGTACAGGGATCAAAATGGTCGTAAGAGTAGAAATCAGAAGACGTGAGTTTGAGTTCTGGCTCTGACCCTAAATAGGTCACTCGCCTACCCCCAGCCTTGGTGAAATGAAGATGGTAACGCCACATAAAGCGTTGGTATCTTCACCTGTAAAATAGGGATAGTGACAGTGGCTACCTTATGGGCTTGTCCTGAGCATCATAGGAGATCATTGTTACAAAAGTTTTAAGAGAGGTGCCTGCAGGTGGCACCTCCCCTAAATAAGTCCCAGCTGTTGTTACCCCTGATTGTGGATCATATTCTGAACCTTCCAGACTCATACAGTCTCGGGTTTTATGGCTTTTGATATGTTTCAAGGCACTGGCAATACTTGTATTGTAGACATTTTCAGCAGGAAAGGGAGAACTCTCAATTTGAGCCTGAACAAATTGAGCTTGTAGCTTCTAGCAGCACAAATGCTGTCATCATCAGAGCTAGCTCAATAACATTTTCATAATGGAGGAAGCCCAACTATGTGGGGATGTGTGTACTATTGCTTAGTGGCGTTGAACACAGAGGATTCTATGGTGGGTGAAATAGTCACATGGAATCAGAACATTTTGACCCAGGTTTTGTTTCTGGTGTTTCATAATTGCCCAACCCAGGGCAAGGCCCTGCCTCTTTGATCTTTGATCTTTTCATCAGTGAAACATGGACATTAATACAAATTTCAAAGGGCTTTCCATAAGCCCAAATGAGAAGATAGTTAATACAGAGTATGGCACACATTAGTAATTTAAGTACTTATGAGCATTCATTCTTCAATCTTTTACTTGTATTTAAGCAACTTGTGACACATTACTAAAAAGTCAGACAGTAGACTCACAGAAAAATGTAATTTTCTATTTGAGCAGCACTTTCAAGGTAATGTGATTCTAGCTTTCTCCATAGCTTTCATTTATCTATGTTTGTTCATTCAATTATTTACTCAACAAACACAGAATGCCTG
Organism: Furipterus horrens; assembly: GCF_987537825.1. Lineage (NCBI taxonomy): Eukaryota > Metazoa > Chordata > Mammalia > Chiroptera > Furipteridae > Furipterus > Furipterus horrens. The sequence continues at coordinate 191,465,310 of NW_028327174.1, forward strand.
TTCTGTATAAAGCATAGGGGAAGGAGAAGCCAGAGAAGAAGAATTTACATCTTTTTATCTGCCTATTTTTATTCTCCCCCAAGGGAAAGAGGCAGACATGTTTCAGATCTCACATAGAACCATATTTACAACTGAACAGAATTACTGTGTACTAAACTGTTATGTTCTTTTTCATGCTCATATCTTCTGCTGCCCTTCCAACTTTGTGGTACTGGTGCAATTTAAAAAGATAGGAAATACCTTGCGGAGGCTCATATAGCAAAGTTGTGCTCAATTTTAACAAGACCACATAAGTGGGCGTGGCCATGGCTTAGTTTCCTGTACCATGAAGCTTGTCATATCATAGGAAGGTTTAAAGATTCAGCAATTGACTTACAACGAGAAGGAACCTTATGAGTTTTAACCCTACAGAAGCCCCCATGTTAAAATAAATATAGGATGGACACTTGCTTTAAAATATTTTCTTAGTCTCAGTTGATGTTCAGTTTTGTGTGTATAACTCTTGAAATGAAACTAATTGGCAATAAAAAAAGCATCAGGTATTTCTGTATCCTCTAAGCGAGTGATTTACATAATTTTGAGAAGGGAACAGAGACAATCTTAGTCAATGATTTAAATTATATGTGCATATGATTGTATAAACGCACACATGCAACTATGAGAGAAAGCAGAGCCAACAATCACAGACCAAGGGAGCCCAAAAGAGGGACCTCAAGCATTGCTGCTCTTAAGAGGTTAGAAGTCAGTCTCGAAAAAAACAGTACGTAGCCATAAATCCAAGAATCAAAAAGAAGAGAGCAAAGACAAGTGAGCCAGTGTAAATGAGGGGGTAGCGACAGGTCCAATGGATTAAGATGCCTGAATCCATGTGCAGGATAGAATCACCATCTACCATTTGTGCCCTGGTTTAACTGCTTCCAATTTCAAATCCATAGTCCACTATTGAAACAACACTCTTTGGTTCAAATTTCCCCTATGGCACAGAGATAGCTAGCTCCAGGAAAGGGGATTTTATTTTATGGGAGTTACAGGTTGTCTTTCAAGTTTCCTTGGTTTTTCTACACCAACAGAATATCCAAGTCCTTCCAATATTTTTCATATTTCAAAATATTTTACTTTCTTTATTACTTGGATTGATTTCCTTTGGGTATGCTTCCAATTAGATGACTTTAAAACCAGGCTCCCTGAAGTGGCCCCAATATCCCACACAGAATCTTGCCAATATGGAAAACACTACAATTATAGGCCCTATTATCCTGACACTTTATTTTCATTAATGAGCTCAGGCTAGATACTTGGATGGTGACCAGAGTGTGATCATTATTACCCAAACCAAGCTAGTATTTCCTCAAAGGCAACTGGAAATCTTCAGAAATATTGGAGACCTTTTTTGAGGCTATATAATTATATATCTTTAAATGCCTTCTATTTCCCACATCAGGTTTGGAGTGTCTAAAGATTGCAAAGTGAAGGAGATAAATAGATTATTGATCAAACAGGCTTGTAATTCCTTAGTGAATTGGATTTAGTTTCTTCATTGAGATCAGGTCAATGCCATAAATCTCCTAGGAAATCAATGCAACAGAAAGTGCCATGACAGAGGTTTGAGGACATCTCCCTGGCTGCTTCAGGGCTGGGAGCCTACCACCTACTCCAAAAATGGAGAAGGGAAGGATTCGAAAATGACTGTATGAGGAATTCAACTAGTGGGTGTATGAGTAAGGAACCTGAATGGAGTCAAGACAAACTCTTGACTTGGCCACTTGGATGAATCACCTTCCTCTGATTATCCGCCGTGTGACAATGATAAATTTGACCACACAAACAGTCTTCTATGCATTTTCCCCATCTGTGCAGGGAAGAGCAGGACAACAACTAAAAAAATTTCAAAATGCGGCGACTTGGTCCGATGAAAATTTGGCTCCCACTCTCACAAATACTCAAATGCAGGCTCTGCATTAGAGAGCTCAGCCCCAAGCAGTTCCTTGGGAACTCTAGTGCAGTGGCTCTCCACATATTGCAACTCTGCTGGTCTGCAGGGCCTCGCTGTACATTGCTTCCAAGTTGCCTTGACTAGAACAGATACCCTCAGAAGATAAGGTGAAAAATAAGGCATAAAAGGGTGGATAGGCTCTATCACAAAGCCCTTTGAAAAATGCATCCTGGCTTCTGTTGTGAGCCCAACTATTTTCATATTCAAAAAGAATCAGAAAACCTTAAAATTTCAGTTGTCTTGCCTGAAACTCCAGCCTAATGAAACCTATTCAAAAGCCTTATAAAACTGGGCCATCAGATGGAAAAATCAAAATTTAGAGAGAGAAAATGGTAGTGAGGATGTCTGAACAGGCGCACTATAGATAACTGCATTTTTAAATTATCTTTTTTGTGAATTCTTTGTTGAGATGCTTCGTTTGTCTTACCATATTTATCCATGTTATTTATTTTGCATGGAAAAATGCATAACTGTTTAAAGACTTTGGCAAAACTTATTATTCTAAGCCTGGCATAGCCACAAAAGGCATTGGAAGAGGGCACAAAAGTAAACCAAACGTGGGACTGTGGGAAATTCAGAAGAAAATAGAGGATTGAGGGAGAGAAGAGTGGGGACAGATGGAATAACGTCCAGCTTGGCGACCACATGACTTCTTGGGATACCGTGAAGTGTGATATCTAAAGTTTATAATATTTACAATGACACTATCCACTTTTAAAAACATACACCGACATTCCTGTGAATTAACACCATCCAAGTTTATTTCTTATTCACATAATGGTCCCGTATGGGTGTGCCTGGTCAGTAAGACTGTATAAATTTCCTGTTGCTGCAAATTACCACAAATGTGATATCTGAAAACTACACGCATTTGTTACCTTACAGTTCTGGGGATCAGAAGTCTAAACTGGATTAACAAGGCTGCATTCCTTCTAGGGACTCTAAGGAGGCATCTGTTTCCTTGACGTTGCTAGTTTTTAGAAGCTGATTGCATTCCTTGGCTCACAGACCTGCATCGCCCCAACTCCTGTCTGTTTCTGTTGTCATATCTCTTTCTCCTCCTCTGACTCTCCTTCCTCTTGTAAGGACCCCTTGTGATTACATTGAGCTCATTCAGATAACCCAGCATCATCTCTCCATCTCAAGATCCTTAATCTAATCACATGTATGAAGTTCCTTTGCCCTGGAAGGTAACATATTCACAGGCCCCAGGGATTGAGACATAAACATCTTTGAGGGGAAAGGAAAGAAGCAGCAGTATTCTGCCTACAACAGGGATCATGGGTAAGGAAGAATTTGCCAAGTTCAATAGCAATTTTCTAAGGTGTCCCTGGGTATCAACGTCCAGCTGGCAAATGGAGAAAAAGAGAAATAATTGCAACTGAGAGAGTTTTTTTTTATGATACTGGACTGACAAAAACATATAATATGTGCCCTAACTCTTGTTTTACTCTCTTCCTTATGAGTAGATGGAAAACTTCAAGTTGCATGCTTTGCCCACATGCGTAGGAGAGAGAAGAAATGCTGGTATTTCCTAAGAAAAGAGCACAGAGAAAGACAGGGTGCGAATGGGAAATGGAGAAGAAGAAATATAGAAAATGTGAATCATAATAAGAGGAAACTGTGCTTGAACTTAAGGTTTTATTACCCCATATTTTCAAGGGTGGGTGAGTTTTTCTTACAGTGAAACCAGCAGGCTTTCACTGCTTGTGGCCTCCCCAAAATAGATCCTGAGTACCCTGGGGCCCATCTGCAGTGAAAATCGGTTAGTGACACATGACAGCTATTCGTTGAAATGTGCTCAGTGATTCACACTTCTCACAGCAGCTGTGCAGTGGGAATTATTGGCCTAAAAATGACTTTCTCCCCTCCCTCCCACCGCCGTCATCAGCTTGGGAAATTACCTTAGGACACATTTTTTATACTCTTTTCTCTGGAAGCATTATTTCAGTTGTATCCCTGATGCCCAAAGCCTTGAACCTCCTTAGAGAGTTGTGCCTCCTGGAACTGGCTGATCATACCATAGAAATCCCCCAATGTCTGCTGAGCTGAGAGTCTTCCAAGGCTGTCTGGGACATGCGTGTTCCATCACCTCACCCAGGAGTAGCTTGTTATATTTCCTACCATTATTTAAAGATATTTTATTTCCAACATTTGCTTATTTGAAAACAAATGCCGATCGATTAATGGATAATCATTGCTCTTTCTCTTCCCCATGCCCTCAAGCAGTGTTTACAAACTTCTTTGATATTAAGAACCACCTTGAAATGCTTGTTCTCTGAACAGATGAGCAGATCTCTCTTACAAAAATTCTGACTCACTAGGTCCAAGTGAAGAGCTTATGTTTCTAACTAACATCACCCAGGTTTAGTCTCACCTTAAGGCAATTTTTACAAATGGTACAAATACTCTCTAAAAGGCAGGATGGATTGTTGTGCCACGCGTCTGGATTTAAAGCCCACCTCTGGATTTTACCAACTAGATGGCATGTGTAAATTCCTTAATATTTGTGCATCTTAGTTGGTAAATATGTAACTCTACCCAAATCCAATTCTCAAGTTATATCTGTTCTTCACTGGTGAAGGCATTTGCACAAAAGACAAAGACAATACATTTGTATCAGATTTTATTCTACTGGGTGAGCTTTGAAATTTTAAGAAGAAAAAATGATTCACATTGTCTGTGGCAGTCAGGGGTTTTCATGTCAGAGAAGAAGAACTTAAACTTGATTTAGAGGAAGACATAGACTCTGAGTAAGGAAGAACACTTTAAGTTAGGGCAGAGAGGCCAACCTCAAGCCCAACTTTGAAGGACTCTTAGATTACCCAGCCATTGCCGATCGTTAGGTTCTGACCGTGCTTCACTGGCCGGCCTCTGCGGACCGTTGGAGCACCGTGGAAGGCTGTTCTGTCCAGCATTCTTCCAAATCTGAAATTGATTTCACTTAATCATATCTCCGTCCTTAGCTTTTGACTGTCTTATATTTATTTTATCCAGTCTTCACCATCCCCCAGGATCACCGACAAACTTAAGTTTGACCGCCAACGATTGTACCTTCCAGTAAACAGCCCACCACTGACCACCACTCTCGGCCACGTGCCTCAAGCTGATAACATGACACTGGTGCATTTTAAAGCATCTACTCTGTCGGACTTTTATGCTTTTAGATGACAGCTCTAACAGCAAACAAAAACAGTATTAAGAACTGTTCTGGACATTTTCCATAAACTAACCCACTTAGTCTTCACAATGAGTACTGTTATTAACTGTCTTAAAAATAAGAAAACGGAGGCACAGAAAGTTATAGAGCCAGAAATCCTTGAACTTTATAACACTAACCATAAGAAACCTGAATTAATGTGGGAATAGCTAATGACCCTTCCAGTGATTCCAAAGATGAAATAAAAAAATTGATTGCTATAAACCAAAGATAAGAGTAATTTTAACTGAAATAACCAGGTAATGATGTCTTTCTATTTTTATTTTAAATTTTTAATTACCGTTGACATTCAATGTAATTTTATATTACTTTCAGGTGTACAACATAGTAGTTAGACATTTATGTAACTTGTGAAGTGATACCCAGATAAGTCTAGTACCCCCCTGACACCATACATAGTTATTACAATAATATTGGCTATATTCCCTATGGTGTAATTTACATTTCCATGGCTATTTTGTAAGTGCCTATTTGTACTTCTTAATCCCTTCACCTCTTTTATCCAGCCTCCTAACCTCCCTCCCACCTGGCAATCATCAATTTCTTCTCTGTATATATGAGCTGTTTCTTAACAATGTCTTTGGAGAGAAGGATCTTCTATCATTCAATAAAACAATGGCTTCCAACTTTCTGATTCTTTTTGGGAAAGAGATCTAACTACATGCCCTGTAACTCTTGAATTATTCTTATACATGAGCTCAGAATTGCCTTTTAAGTCATCTAGACTCCTCTCTCAATTTACAGATAAGGCAACTGCCACCTACAGAGAGAATGTGTTCTGATAGAACCATATACCTGTAAGGACTCCAGATACCCAATCCACCCCACACCCGAGTGATGACGAGTCACTACCATTTCAGTTATTTTTCTCCTACAAAGCTCTGGGCACAAAAAATAAAAAAGAATTGAATTTGCTGACAGTGCAGAAGCTTTCATTCCACATATCCAGTTCTCCTTTCTCTAAAGCTTTTCTTCCACAACAGAGAAGTAGCAAGAAAGATGTTGCAAGGCAAGGATTTGAGACATATATCTGGTAAACAAACAAAAGAATTCAGGTTAAAAGTGATTACTGATAAAAATTTAAAACTTTATTTTCTCTTTATTCCCCAGTCCATTTCCTGCCAACAAACAGCAAAAGTTCTAAAAGCACAGCAAGGTACTACTCTCAGAGCTAAGACATCGGTTTTTGAAAAACATTGCATTATTATCAGACAGACCATAAAAAAATTGCCATGAAAAATCATATATGGATATATCATATTTATATGCATTTCTATTTGGAGCTAAGAGTTGGAAGCAAGGAAAATTGTAGCAAAAAGATTGAACTGAACAAAAGTTCTAAGACCAATCACAAGACACAGTTCAGACTGCATTGCCAGTCAAGTATTGGGACCAGTAAAACAAACATGCAATAATTCATTCAACTTATTTTACATCTCAATTGGGAGAATGATAGAGATAGAGAGAGTTATGGTTTTGAGTGCTTAAAAAGACATAAATAGTATTTATGTTTTAAAAAATAAGTATTTACCTTTCCTATTTTTCAGTCTCTTGCACTATTCCCTTTGATTATATTCAGTTTTATACCATAGACTCAGTAACAGGATGGGGGATATGGTATGGGTATTGTTCAGAATTCTGGTACCAATATGCACCATGATTCCTGACCCATGTGATAAAATTAACACATATTTAATTTATTAAGATTAAATTGAATTAGAAATGACTGTTAAATCTGTATTCTCTGTCTTCATCATCACTAACCTTGGTACAAGTCATGATTACTCTTATCTCCTTCACCCTTTCCAAAAATCAAATCTTTTCAGTTTATTGCTTAAACCAATTAAATTACCCCAAAATCCTTCTAGTGGCTATCATTTCTCATAGAATAATGTCTTAATGATGAGTATAGCACTTAAGGATCTTTGAAGTCATTGTTTCATTGCCATTTATGACTGATTTATTATAACTCCTTCCTCTCAATTTTCACTTAATGTTAGAGCCAGTTACCATTTCCTTCTCAACGTGCTATACCTTGTCATGACTATACATGCTATTTATGCCATATATGTTTCTATACATGCTATATATTTTATTTATTCATTATATTTGCTATTTTCCCCCTGGAACATCTTTCAAGTATGCAACCTGTAAAAATCTGTTTCTTCTGAAAATCTAGTTTTAAATGCTACTTGCACTATTTTTCCTTCTTCCTCCAAAGAAAAGTTAATTTCTCTCTTCTCTGCGGTTCCAAAGCACTTTCCACTAATTCTTACTAAGCACTTTTTTATTTTATTATTTTGTTAAACCATTCAGTCTATTCTGTCAGGCTCTGAATTCCATGAGAGCATCATACATCTTAATGATTTTACCTTCTGCTCTTAATATCTATCACAGACGGTGATGCATATGTGTTTATATATACTACTAATTACTAAGAGGTATAATCTGAAGCAAATGCTTAATAACTCAAATCCTCTAGGACCCACATAGTAACATAAAAAATTACCCAGGTTGAGTAGGGATATTGACAAACAAGGGGATATATGCCCTTTCTAAAGGAGACAAGTATATTCTTATCCAGATGATTATTACCCTACAGGTATGTGGGTTCAATATTTCTGGATACTGAAGAAAAACCAGCAATTGAAGTTTTACTTGAAACACTTCAACTTTAAGAGGAATATGCAAGACCACTGTGGTCTGGATTCAACTAATGGACAACTAATTTACAGTCCATGCTCTAACTTATTCAAAAATTTTTTGTCTTCCATTTTACTTACGTAGTCAAGGAATGGACCTTTTGAAATAAGCTTCAGATAGCTTAATTATTGGAATCCTTTCTTATAACTAGCTATCTACATTCCATTTTGGTTTATGTCATTCATTTATTCATATGTTAATGTATGATTCTCTAAACAAAATGGAAGAAAATATTTGCAAGCCATATATGTGATAAGAGGTTAATAATGTAGATACATAAATAAGAAACTCATACAAGTCATCATCATCATCATCATCATCATCATCATCATCATCATCTGATTTTAAAAATGGACAAATAACCTGGCTAGATATATTCAAAGAAAATTTTCAAATGGCCTGTTGGTACATATAAAGGTGCTCAATATCACAAATCATCAGGGAATATCAAATCAAAACCACAATGAGATATCACCTCACATCCATTAGAATGGCTATTATCAAAAAGACAAGAGATAACAAATGTGGGCAAGGATGTGAAGACAGGAGAACACTGTTGGTGGGAATATAAATTGGTACAACCACTATGGAAAACAGGATGGGGGTTATCACAAAATTAAAGAATAAAACTACCATATGATCCAGCAATTTCACTTCCAGTATATAGCTAAAGAAAATGAAATTACTATCTTAAAGAGATAACTGCACCCCCATGTTCACTGTAGCATTAATCACAATAACCAAGACATGGAAAAACCTAAGTGCCCATTGACAGATAAATGGATTTTTAAAATGTGCTCTATAAAATATGATACATATAAGTATAATGGGCTATTATTCAGCCATAAAAAGGAAGGGAATCCTGCCATTTGCAACAATGAGGATGGACCTTGAGGGCATTAAGCTTAGTGAAATAAACCAGACAAAGAAAGACAAATATTGTTTGATCTCACTTATATGTGGAATAAATAAAAAAAGCAACACACTGTATAATATACAGTTGATGTATTATAGAGTTGTACACGTGAGCCCTATATAATTTTATTAACCAATGTCAGCCCAATAAAGTCAATAAAATTTTTAAAAATCCCCTCCCTCAGAAAACAAAACAAAACACAACTAAATTCAAAGAAAGAAAGCAGATCCGTTGTTGCTGGGGTGAGGAGGAGGATGGGAGGGTGGAGGAAATGGGGAGCAAACAGAGATGTTGGTCAAAAGGTACAGACTTCCACTTCTGGAATGGATAGTTTGTAATGTACACCCTGGAGACCATAGTTAACAATACTGTGTTGTACATTTGAAAGTTACTAAGATCTTAAAAGTTCATACACACACACACACACACAATGTAATCATTTGAGGGGACAACCGTGTTAACTAGCTTTATCATGGCACTCAGTTTGCAATATATACATATATTAAGTCATTATGTTTTACAACTTAAACTTATACAATGTTCTATGTCAATTACATTTCAATAAAACTGTAAAAGAAGAAAGCTGAGCCATTTTAGTGGGAAAAGTTATCTTACACAATATTATATGTCAATTATGTCTCCATAAAACTGGGAAAAGGGAAACTGACCAATTTTAGTAGAAAAAGTTCTCCCCGTAGTTGAGGCTGAATTCTCTCATTGATTTGATCAAACTTTCTTGAATACATTTTTGACAATAACACACGACAGGTGATTACATTTCCACAAATGAATAGTAACACAAAGATGAAAAGCCACATATAACAAACAATCAAAGAATAAAAAGGTATATGATCTGATTTTCCTGGTGAAAATCTATTTTTATGAGAACTGTGAAGAGAAATATAGAAAATCAGACACTTAGACATAAACTCACTAACTCTTTTTTCAGTTTCAGAATTCAAGATTCATGTGTTGAATGAATGTCTATATGAAATGAGAAGTGTAACCACATGTATGCTGTGTTAATATGGGGCATGGTCAGAAAAAAAGTGGTTGTGACTTTCAATCTGAAAAAGCTTTGTCAATTAAAAAAAAAAAACTTCAATGCCAAATAATTAGTGTATATGTTGCTTTTGAGTCACTTGAGACATCTTCAAATGTAGCAAATAATTCTACATTAACTTATTTGTTCATTCATTCATCCATCATTAATTCATTCATTTATTTTGGGTTTAGTAATTGGTCAGGCAAAGAGCAGAGGTCTTCCAAGAGGTGAAATAAGAAAGAGTCAAAGAAAGGATCATTTATGGTAGGTTTTAAACAAGGTTCAAAGACCACATTGCCAAGATCTTGGTGTCACTCTCTGAAAGTCAAATTACTTCTCCTCCTTATTCTCTCCCTTTCTCTTATTTGAAAAGAACAAAGTTTTCCAGGAACTCAAGATGATGTTCAGATATACATGTATTCCAACCCCCCAAACAGAAAAAGTCTTCTGAATTGAAAACATTGCAATAGGAAAGGCTGTCATGGAAGAAATGAGAAGTTGGAGCTCTGCCTTATTCCCTAAAAATTCTATTGCACAAGATATTAATATATGAATATCTATGTATGTATGTGAATATCTATCTATAGATCTGTATCTGTACACATACAGTATCATATATGAATGCATGTGTATATTTACATGCATATATATATATATATATATATATATATATATATATATATCTGTGTGTGTGTGTGTGTGTGTGTGTGTGTGTGTGTGTGTATTGCCGGCAGCCATCCGTCTCGAGAGACGATGGTGTAGATTCTTAAGAGTCTATCTACACCGCCGATAGACTCTTCTGGAGGGTGGGCTCCTATAGTACAGGTTTCCCCTGCTAAGGGAGGATTCTAGGGACCCATCTGTATACATGTACCAGCTGAAATTGTTGTGAGAGGCTGTGTTTGGCTTCAGTGAAATTTTTTTGAAGACTCTCAATGCACTTGCCAATTTCATAATGGGTGACTTACAAGTGCACCTGCTCACACTGCACTGAGTGTTCAGCAATTTTTGACCAAATATGGCATGACCCCTATGCCCCACCCTCCCTTTTTACCTTATCTCAGTCCAAGTGACTCCTTTCCCCAGATCAAGAATGTCACCAAAGGGAAATGTTTCGCCGATGTGGAAGAGGTGAAACAAATGACAGAAACACTAAAAGGCAACAAAATCAATGAGTTCAAAAACTCTTTTGACCAGTGGCAAAAACATCTCAATAGGTATGTCACATCGAATAGAGAGTATTTTGAAGTTGACTGAAGTTTAAATATGTAAAAATAAATACACAGTTTTTATAAATAAATTCCATTTGGGGGCGGGCTCCCCCTCATACTTATAAGGTAGAATGCTATGGGGCCTTAAATAAGTCACAGGTTGTGGCTAGTCCTTAGTTTCCATGGTTTTCAAAGTGCTTTTCATAATCTGTGGTATGAGAGTATAATATGGGGATGTGTGTCATGAACCCATGTACATGTAAATAAATACTGCTTTTCTTATTCTGCAGAAATGCACACAAAGAAAACCATTTTTTTTAAAACATTCTACATTGTCCTGATGTCTTCCTTTTTTCCCTTCTCTTCCAGAACATGCTTCTGATCTTGTTTAGTTCTTCTCCCTCCGGACTGGGCTCAGAATAAGTAAATACACCTATGACTCAAATAGAGAGACTAGCTATTGGGCTCCCGGGGAACTATGAGAGAAATACACACTCAAGACAGGAGGCATTTGAATTTTAAAACCTCCTTGGTCCCCCATTCCTTCTGTGCTCTCCACCACCTGGGTGAGGGTCACAGAGGGATTCAGCTTCGGATTTGAGTTTGTCTCTGTCCTGACAACCTGACAGTTTAATAATTTAGACTCTTTCCATTCTCCCAAAACACATGAGCCCAGATCATTATGATTTTTCTGTTTTTTTCCTTCTCCCTTCCTTTAAAACGTTACTTACTATAAGCCCTGATGTCATATCAATGTCCAATGATATCGGAGGTTTTTTTCAACCCCTGAGCATTGTCACTCTTTTTATCTTTTAAAAAAAATATTGAATTTATTGATGTGATGTTGATTCATAAAATTATATGGGTTTCAAGTGTATAATTCTATAACACATCATCTGTATACTGTACTGGTTGTTCACCACCTCAAGTCAAGTCTCCTTCCATCATTTATTCTCCCTTTCTTTACTCTCTTCTACCTTCCTCACCCCCTTTCCTTCTGGTAATCACCATACTGTTGTTTGTGTTTATTAATTTTGTTTTGTTTTGTTGCATTGTTATGATTAAGAATAACAAGGAGGGAAGAGGGCTGGGTGATCTTCTTATATACTCTATCAATATGAAATAAAGGGATTCTAGTCAATTTGAAGGGAAGTAAGGATGCATTCTAATCTTGGGCGTCCATGAACATCCTCTGAACCCTTGGAGAAATGACTGCACTTGTCCACACTTGTCTAGTCTCAAGTGATCAAAGACTGATATTCTCAGAAAGTAGTCTGAAGAAGTCCTAACAGAACACCTTATCTCGTATAATATAAGGAAAACTAAAGAATGGGGAAAATGCATTCTTAAATGGGCTATAAATATGTAAATCATGTGAGTTAAAATCCTATTCTACTGGAACTAACACCTTAGCAATGACAGCTTAGTAAGGCAGACTGGATAATTGGATAGTAAAGGAAAGGATTTCCCTCTATACCACTGAATTCCTTCTCTTTGTAAGTCCTATCTGCCCCAATTTCTGAGTCCAAAAGTCCTTGAAGACTTTTCCCCTCTCTCTCATTTTCCCATATCCAATAAACCACTCTGTTCAATTCAATCATATTTACCGTGTATGACCTATATCTCACCTCTCTTCCACTCCCACTACCTTATCTGCACTGAAGATCATTAACTCATGCTCTCCCTTTATTATTAAAAAAGTCTCCTTTGTGGTTTTTCCACTATCACTTTCCTATAACCTTCACAGGAAAGTTAGCACAGGAAAAAAGTATTTAAGAAATCAATCAGTACAGTATAAGATAGTTTCCCAGTTCCCACATAGTTTCGTGTTTTTCTATGACCTCAGCTATTTTCGGAGGTAAAGTCACATATCTTTCACTGAAGACACCCTGAGTGCATGCCTGAAGTAGCCAGTGATCTCGACAGTCCAGAGTATTCCCTGGTGGGTATATACCATTAACAAGGCACAAAGACTTTAAGAGGTAGTCCTTCCCTAGTTCTGGAAGGAGCCATGGAATTATTTCAGCTCTATCACATGCTTAATTCCTTAGCATCTCACATGTCCATGTATAAAGTGAAGATATTAATATTTATATTTCAGAATTACTTGCAATGAAGGATTGGCATATTGTCTTCTGTTGAATGTTTCATAAATATGAGGGGGTGAAAGATATGCAATTTATAACTGGTTAACATTTTGAAGAATAATCATAATTCCAAAGGGAAAAGCAGAATGATCACCATTCTGCTGAGGCATTTTCTTCTGGCTCCTAGGCATATTCCTTCCACTAATGTGGAAATCCACATAAATCCTGGTATAACTAATTAAGGTCACTTTTGAAATTTGCTGTCTGGGCTATGTACTTACGACCATAATCCTGGAATTCCAGGTTCTAGCCTAACTGACTATAGTCTTGGGACAATATTTTTAAGGAAGAACTCTCAGTGGCTCCTTCTGCTCAAAACCGAAACGACATTCATCCTCATATTCACCCTTCTGACTCCCTCTTTCTACTTCTTTCTCCCCATATTTCTGGGGAATACTATACTTGTGTTTTCCTTTTCATTCTTTCTTCCAATTTCCCTCTACTAATTATATTCATAGCTCCCAACCCTCCTGTCATCTTCTCAATGATCTTTATAAAATCATAGATCTGGGTAAGGGCTTCAGAATTTCATATACACAGGTGGGCAAGGTTTGCAGTGGTGAGTGCGCAAAACACAGAGTGTATTCTTGTATCATTACTTGTTAATTATTGTATTATTTTCCATGTGAACAACTGTAAACCTACTTTGCCCACTGCATATATAATTAGCTCCATTTTATAGTTGCCGAAACTGAAGCCTGGAAGGACGAAACACTTTTCCCAAAATATGTTACTATTTTGGAGCAAGAATAGACCTAATACTTAGGTATTCTAAATTCAATTTAACAAATACCTTTTTCTTTACATGAGGCTGCTTCTGAATACTTCAAATTATTTGTTACATTATGGCTTCATCTTTCATCTAGTCTTAATCCCGCCATAAATTCCATTTTCTTTTGTTCACTCACAGCATATGAAATATATTAATCTTTTTGTACTCTCTGACCTAGTTACCCTGAACCTCATATGGTCATTATCTACCTGTGCTAAATGACCACAAGGGTCCTTAAATAGAGAAGCTGATGCCTGGCTACTGGGCTTGTTATTACAGTGCACTCCGTCAAAGATATTAGTCTGATACTGACATAAATACAAAAGAAATTGGTGTGCTTTTTTCCTCAACTTCAAAAACATCTTCAATGCAGCCTACATTATAGTGACATTCCCTGCAGGTTTGGAGACCACAAGATTGATGACATGAAATAAGGAAGAGGGGCTCTTTGGACATTTTCTTTTCTCAGTCGCTAGCATTAGTTTGACAAACATTTTGTCACTATTGCTTAGCAGAGGAGTCGGTCCTTGTTTTTTTTGTTTGTTTGTTTTTGTTTTTTGTTTTAATATTGACATTATTACCTTTCTTGAATAATAAAAATCAATAAAGTCTCTACTTGGGTGAAGCCTCCAGAGTACCTTCTCACAACGAATAATTAAACATTTGGCTTAATTCCAGTATTTGCCTATCATTCACAGCTTTATGAAACTTAGCCACCTGACCCTCTTTGCCTGGGATGCTGTTATTATTTAAAAGAGAAATAGCTTCTAATATGAGTTCCTGTGAAATTGAAACTATCAACTCTATTTCATCTAAAGAACACATCCAGGCAAGGCTGATATATCCCTGGGAAGAGAAACTGGCTCCGGCAGATCAAGACCGGACTTGAACTACAGCTGAAACCTCAAACTGAACTAAGATTGAACTCATTTTTTATAAAAATGCAAACACTAGGAGAGCTTTCTGGAAAACAATGAAAGGGAAATTTGTTTAAGCTGAGAGCCTATAAAAGAAAAAGGCATAAGTTAAGATATATGTGTATATGATGGCAATGTTAACAAATTCCAAGGTGTGTACAGACTTGGAATGTCATCTGGGGAAGTTTCTCATTTTAGCCACTTATGCCTCATCCTGTTTGTGGGACTTCCTATCAGAAAACCTTAATGACCTAGATACTTTGTACATTATTAAACTTTGGGAGACACAGTCTTTCCCATCTCAAAACTTCCCCATTGCACGTAAAGGCTAAATATCTAGATTTTAATATCATACATATGTAGCCTTGTCTTTGCGTTGTTCTCTCTACTCCAGCAAAACTGGTCTTTCAGTGACTCAGTGAGCCAAGCTGCCAGCCACTTCCTCACCACCCAACCTCAGAAGATCTGTATAGCTGTTCACCTCCCTCTGGAAGAATCTCTTTCTCCCAAAAAGTTTCTTAATAATGTTCTTTATCTTTCATGTCTTAGAGCAATTGTGTCTTTTTCATGATCCCACTCCCTGGCCTCCCGACTACTCATATATACTCATGGCTGCCTATAATTTTAACTAATTTACTTACCACAGTGTACAACTAGTTATATGCTTGTATAATTATTTTATTAATGTCTGTCCCTCACTGTGATATGCACTTCGTGAGGACAATGCTATGTCAGTTATGCTCAGTGTTATCATACACAGATTATTAGATATTTTTCAATGTGTTGAATGAAAGAATGAGTGGATTTCTTGTTTTGTTTTGGTTTGTTTGTATGTTTTTGTATTTAGAAAACCTAGAGA
This sequence comes from Furipterus horrens, assembly GCF_987537825.1. Classification (NCBI taxonomy): domain Eukaryota; kingdom Metazoa; phylum Chordata; class Mammalia; order Chiroptera; family Furipteridae; genus Furipterus; species Furipterus horrens. The sequence continues at coordinate 191,481,093 of NW_028327174.1, forward strand.
AGAAGCAAATGTGATAATTTCTTAAAAATGGGATTTAAAGAATTGAAATATTTCTGGTAAATATTAACTAATCTAAATCTCCTTGAAACTCACTCTAATTTCCATCAACAACTTTGTACTTAAATCAACCCTGCTATAGTCACCAAATCTTGCCAACCATAGCTAATAATACAGCTCAAGTAACCAAAAAGGCATCATCATATTTTATTCAGAAGCTATTTCAAATCCCATGAAGAGATTTTTTTGTTTGTTTGTTCCTGTTTTTAATTTTTATTTTTTGGAGAGAAGGATGGAAGTTTGCATAACCGCTGGAAATGAGATGAGGGAAAGTATGAGAAAGAAAAGAAAGCGTTATTATATAACATTTAGCAAGATATTTAGAATTTCTGTCCAATAGAAACACATAGTCAATATAACTTTGGAAACAATCTCTTTCACCCATCCACTTCCCATAGTTCCACCAAGTTACAAATTAAGACTGCCATTATAATGTGGTAAAAAGAACACTGGCCCCACTCATTCAAAACAAATTCTTTGAGTTCTTGTTCCAAGCCAAAAACATTGTGCTTGGCTCTGTAGATGCATCAAGAAAAATAGTAGTCTGAACTATAGGTTAGGAGACCCATGGTTCTTCTCAAAATGAATCAGTTTAGTTATCAAAGGTTCAGATTCTTCATCTATAAAAAGTGAATGAATTAGCTTATATAATTCCTAGGATTACTTCTGGCTCTAGCATACACTATATCTATTACTTTAAGATTAACGATTAATTTGTTTATTCAACAAACATTTTATTGAGTCCCTACTATGAATAGTATAAAAAGTTTTAAGCACTAGAAATAAAAACAGTACAAAAAATAAATTACTGCCCTCATGAAATCTGCATTTTATTGGGGAGGCCATATAAAAAGAATAAAGTATAAAATATATTAGAAGCTAATAAATACCATAGGAAAAGTAAAGGAGGGAATAAAAATGAAGAATTTAGGGAGTAAGGAATACAATTTAAAATATGGTGACCATGTTAGATACCAAAGAGAGGTAAGATGTAAGGAAAGACATCAAGAAAATAAATGTGATATATCTAGGGGAAGAGTATTTTAGGCAAAGGGAATAAGTTCAAAGATCAGGATACACATGTGCCTGAATGTTTAATGAATGTCAAGGAGGCCATTGAGGCTGGTGAGGAAAATGAGTTGAGATCAGAGAGGTTTGAATCTCAGGTCACATGGGTACTTATAGACCACTGTTCTCTTAGTGACATGGAAGTTAAGTTGTGGGAAGGATTTGAGCAGAGTGACATTATCTGAACTGCATTTTAAAAGGGTTAATCGAGAGTTTGTGTTCAGAACTGATATGGGAAATAATGGTAATGGTAGAAAGGTAGGAGAATAGTTAGGAAGCTACTGTAATAGTCCATGTGAGAGATAATGATGGCTTGGATCATAATGGTAGCAGTGGAGGTGATGAGAAATTATAAAATTCTGCATATACTTCAAATGTAAGAACAACAGAATTATCTACCAAATTGGAAATGGGGTTTGAATAAAAGAGGAGTCAAAATGACTGCAAAGTTTTGGCCTGAGAAAGTAAAGATAAAGTTACCATTGACTGGATGAGTAAAACCTCCATCAGAATAGCCTTGGTAGTAGAAAAGGAGTAAATCAGGAGTTCATTTTGAGATTTTTACATTTGTGGTTACTATTAGTAAGTTAAGGAAAATGTTGACTAGCATTTGTATACAAGAATGTGATGCACAGCAATAAAAAAAAAAGTTTGAGAGTCAAGATGTATAGATGATATAAAAAGCCATGGAGTAAGATTATTAAGGCAGTCAGTAGATACCAAGAATAAGTTCAATAGTAAACCCAGAAGTACATTGACAGTAAGTAGTTAGTCAAATAAAGAGTAGCCAGCAAAAAAGAATGAGAAGGAGTAAGTAGTGAGTGAACGTGGAGAATCCAGGAGAGTATGATGCTCTGGAAGAGAAGTGAAGAGAGTATATCAAGGAAGGAGGAGTTATGGATCACTGTGTCAAATCTTGCTGATAGTTCAGACTTGGCAGGGTACACAGTTTTGATCCAGTCTCAATCTTCTGATTGATCAAAGTGGAGGTCAAGGTGGCACTGAAAGACCAACACAAGGGAAATAATAAGGATAAAAGCTGTGTTGTTCTTTAAGGACTCCTATCATTAGAATAGATTTTCACAGACTTCAGACTTGCATCCAATGTTGAATCAAATATGTGAAGTATGTTAAGAAATAATATGCAATGACTCAGACGTTACAGTCTCAGCTTGGTGACAAAGAATTTACTTTAGAAGCCATAAGTGATTAATCTTCTAAGAGTAAAAGAGACCAACCTCTGAATTGTGATGACATTCAGTCTTTCTATAATCTTCAAGGCATTATCCACAAGGCACACTGACAAGTAACTTTTAAAATGATGAATCTATCTTTTTATGTATATTTTAAGAGTTTAGTTTATACTCTATAATATGCCTGGTTTCTCAAATAGCCTATTGTTTTCTCCCCTAACATTTATTGGAGTAATTGATATTTTCAACCTATACCGCATCTTGGATAACTTCCAAAGCATTAACCTAAAAGCTGTTTTCATATAATTTTAATAAAGCTCTGGAAACAATAGAGCCTTTTGGAAATTAGTGAAAATTGGACTAATATATTTTTATTTTATTATCTTCCCTGAATTTTCCTTACACTTAAAATTGTTTCCTCCTCTTGGAACATCTATCCTCTATCTTATGAAGACTGCTATCAATCCTTCATTGCTTTCCTTCAGGGACATCTGTTCTCTCTCAGATATTACCCAGCGTGCCCAGATATGTTTCCTACTCTTTACTATCAATTGACATTTTTCTTATGTCTCTCATTTTTCTGCATTTACTCCTATTTTGATGGACTTTTTTTCTTCTTTACTAGACTCATTAGACTGTGGGTTTTCTGAAGATGGACTCAAATGCTGACTCCTCATCAGAGTTGTAGCACTTGGTTCAATATCAGGTGTGTATCAGTCTTCTCTTGGAGATTAATGTCTTCATGATATGTCCTCAATAACATACAAATTTTACCTCCTTATCAGAGGCTTCTGGGCTAAAACCTTGAGCCAGCCTCCTTTCTTATAATTTGTCATTAATTAATAATTATTTTTTATATTCTACCATTCTTCAAATCCCATTGCTATAAGACTGAAGACAATTCTTCAAACTATCTCTCTCTCCCACATCATTTAGATTCCATTTAAAAGCAACCCTTTTTTTCATCAAAATGACAATGCTTTGATTTGTAATCTTGAGATTAATTATATCTACACTGCTATAGACTGAATGTTTATGTCCCTCCAAAATTCTTATGTTGAAATCAAATCCATAATGCAATGGTAACTTAAAGGTGAAGACTTTGGGAGGTTGATAAGGTCATGAGGGCAGAATCCCCATGAATGAAAGTATCACTCTTATAAAAAGACCCTGGAAAGATCCCATCCTCCATCAACCATATAAGGTTATATAGCAAGATAGCTGGCTATGAACCAGTACGTTGGTCCTTACCAGACACTGCATCTGTGGGCACCTTGATCTTGGATTTCTCAGCCTCAGATACTTTGCCTATCTATTTATTGTGGCATGTGTGATTTCCCTTCCCTTATTCCATTGTAGGAGAATCTTCCAAATAATTTAATTGCTAAGTAACTTTAACCAAAGATGTAAATTACCTGATTTAAATATATAATAGAAAATAGATCACAGATAATATAAATATTATATTTATTAATTCTGCTTTCTTAAAACTTGGTATATATTTTATAAGACAACCAATTTCCATATTCTCATATAACAATATATGCTTTGTGTGGTACATATCCAACATCAAGACTAAGACTAGAAGCCAAGTGCTTGATAGAGAGACCAGAATGAAAGGTTTTAATATTGGAAAATTAGACATACTCAGGAGTCAGCAGACACAGAATCATCCCACTGAGAGGAAGCTGAAGGCAAATCTCAGTGATTATAGAGAATAAACTCATTTTCAGAAGCTCTATGGCTTTTTGTTATCCAGGATATTTAGGTAGAGGTGGTAAACAAGTATACCAAAGAATAAATGGAGTGGGATGATGAGGAAAAAAAGAAATAAACATAAACAAAATCCAGCTTGAAAGACCTAGGATAATACTAAAATGAATAATTATTTAAAAATATATGGAACACCACATGCTTTATATGCACATCTATTTTGAGTTCCTCTAAGGAAGAAATAATAAACCCCATTTTTCAAAAAAGAAAACTTGTCTAGGTTAGGATGGGTAACTTGCCCAAGGCCACAAATCTACAAAGTATTAGTATACAACTCAAATACGGGTGTCTTATTCCAATGCCATAACTACACCACTACCTGGCATATTATACAACCTTGTACTAAGGTGCATAAGAGCAAAAACATAATTAAATTACTGAAATGTAAATATAAGATGGATATACAATCAGAAAAAGTTAAGCAGAAAGCAGAAACCCATTTATTAAAAGCAAGATATATTAGAGCTAGATCTCAGTAAAACCCACTTTATGTTTAATCTTCCGAATGACTGGACGAATATTCTTGAATTTTTGACCAAGATTGGTCTCAGTCCTCTGCATGTGGCCAAGCATGGATCTTTGAGGGCAAAATCACTCAGCAGAGTAAAGAAAAGTTGAAGGTGGCAGGAGACAGACAAAGCATCACATGAAGTAATTGAGCATGTAAAGATTCATTTAATTGTTATCTTAATCTTATATCTCAAAATGTCTCCTGCTAAACAGCCAAATCCTGCAAAATAGCTATACTTTGGCCGCAAATGGAACAGCTAATTGCCTTTGATTTGCTATTCTTGGAGGGTATTTATTTAAAGATTTATGATCAAAACTCACAACAAAATTAAGAAGTGAGGATATTGAATTATTTATATGTGGGGGTGGGCTGATTGGCAGAAGGAGGTGGTTTGGATAGTGAGTTCAGCCACATTTCAGTACTTCTCACTGGCTCATCACTGAATCCATCCAAGAAAAGGTCACTGGTGATTGATAATTGCTACCAACTTGTCTTACAGAAATTAGAAATATTTTAATGACTAGAGTAGCTGGAGGACCTTGTGATGCACAGGAAGAGCCTCATACTGACTGCACTCTCCAGACACCCTTCATTTTATAGAATAGCTGTGTCCCAGCCAAGTGAATTAAATGTGACTTTTTTTCCATTGTCTCTCTTTAAAAATTCAATTTCAACATGCCAATCCCTTAGGGCTTAATGTGTTTGGGGTTCAGCTGGTAGCCAGCTTCATAGATTATCTGGTAAGGCCTCAACAATGGCAGTCCTTGGGAAGCAGCAGTATGTGGAAGAATAGGACTAAAGGAGGGATTCAGAGAATTGGATACTAGTTTGCCACCACTCAGCTATGTAACCTTGGATATTTTCATTTCTCGGGGTCTCAGTTCTCCTCACTTGTGAAGTGGGTCTGTGTAGAACCACTGAGCATTATACTGTCTATATTTAAAGTTTCTCTGTCTTCCCATTTGGCTCTGAAATTCCACATGAACACTGTATCTCATAAAGCTCCACCATAGGCTCTGGGTTAAATAAGTTTTATAAATGCTGAGTTAAACAAAGCTGAACAGGTTTCTTTTTGTGTGTGTGGATGTTTTGAGGTCTTTAATACACAATCAGGTATAATGATTTAACAAGAACTCAGCAAAAACACATTTTTTTTCCACCCAGAAAGATGATTTTCCCAAGAACTTTTCCCTAGACCACCCATTCTTAGTGTGTTCAGACATGCAAATTTCCTGCTTCATGCTGGGAAGATCAGATGCCTTGCCCTGAAGGTTGAAAACTGGGACTCCATCAAATTGGAAGTCTTCCTTGAATGGTGCGGGTACGTGTCAGAAAGCGATGGTTGCTCCTCAGACAGAGAAGTACAATTAAGCCCACTTCATCTAGAGGCAGAGAAGTTTGGCATGAACAAAGAAAAGCAGATATGAGAGGCTGCACCCACCCCAAAAGAAAACTGTTCTGTCTGGAGGGTCTCTTTGGGGCCTGGGTCTAGACCATTGAGAGACCCAGCAGCCTTTGTGATGATCTCCTTGGCCAGAGCTAGTTGGGACGTTTTTCTGTATATTGAAAGCACTACTCAGGTATAGATAAAGATGATATAATCAAGGAGCCTCTTCATGAGCTACCAACTGGATTAGTGCTCTAAAGAACATTATTGCACTGACATAAAGCATAAGATTATTTTTATCTGAAATAATTGATGATAACTACTTCTACTAATAATAACATAAGCTAACATACAGGCCTAGAACTCATCATACTAAGGACATTGATTTTTTTCACTTTTTGCCTGTGTATTTATGTAACTAACATTTTTTTTTTAAATGACTATGTTTAAACACTACCAATATACCAGGCTTGGTCCTAGACCCTTCACAAACATTATTTAATTTAAATGATAAATTGACTCAGAGAGGTAGATATTCCGATTCTCATTTAGAATGAGAGAGAGAGAGAGAGAGAGAGAGAGAGAGAGAGAGAGAGAGAGAGAGAGAGAGAGGGAGAGAGAGAGACTGAGAAATGTTCAGAGAATTTATTTATTTGTAAAATGGCAGAGGTGTATTCCAAGCTCAGGTAAGTCTGACCCCAGGGTCTTTGCAGTTTTATTTAGCTGTGTATTGTTAATGTGCAACAAAACATGCTCATGCTTTTCTCTCTCTCCTCTCTATGTTCTTTCTGAATTTTTTCCCTCTCTATCTCTCTTCCTCCTTTGGTCTTTCTTCCTTAGTTCCCTTTCCCTTGATTTCCCCATCCTAACTTCCTTCTTCCCCTTCTCCATTTTTTTTTTCCTCTTTGCCAGAACTGAGTATCTGACAGGCTGCCCCAGATATCCTTAAACATTATCTCCTCTGCTTTTGCAAAGTGTGTCTTTTTTGGTCTCCCTCCCTCTCTCATCCCGTCCTTGCTCTGACTTTGTATTCTTTGCCACCTCTGCCCAGCCTCTGAGAGTATTTCTAAAAACCTGCATTTGACCCAACACATTCTGGGGAAATGTACATTTCCCATAAGGCCTCCATTTAATTTTATCACCAGCGCCACTAAAATAACTGCTCTCAATACATTCATCCAAGACTTTCACAACCAGTAACTCCCCTTCCTTTGCTTTTTTAAACCTGTCAGGGAAAGGTGTTCAAAAATATTTCATTTTGTTGCTACTGAGAGCAGTGATTTTCCATCCTCACCATTTCAGGGACTGTGAGTCAGTACTGAGAACTGACTTGTGATTTCTCCAGCTTTGTTCAGGCTGGAAAATGCACAAAGCTTTGTGCCTGTCTCTGTTCTCTGATAAAACATTCCTACCACTTGGTGTAGGTACTGAGACTGCGTCTTACCCGCACACCAATCCTTAGCTCAGTTGTGTTTAACATTCTCTGGAATCTTGCACCCACTGGGAAAAAATTACGCTATCCAACGCATATATTACATTCTGAAGAACATGACAAATGATTGAAAGCAGGGCTGTCACAGGACGAAACCTCTGAACCTCCGAGCCGTTCTCTGCCTAGTTCTGTGGAATCTCACAGTTGGGAGATACCACCTGGGGAGGTCCATGCCTTCAGATAATATCTAAAAGACTGAGGACAGGTATCATTTTGACATTGTGAATCTTAGTTTACATTTGTATAGTAATTACTTTGGAGGAATGTTAATTCCTCTGATGCAAAAATAAGAAAGTACAAAGAAAAGGAAGAGGAAGAGAAAGAGGAAAAGGAGGAGGAGGGTGAAGGGGAAGAAGAGAAGGAGGCATCTGTGGTCAAATACAGGGTGGGGCAAGAATAGGTTTACAGCTGTTCGTATGGAAAATAATACAATAATTAATAAATAATAATATAAGAATAAACTGTGTTTTTGTACTCATAACTGTAAACATCCTTTTGCCCCACCCTGTACATTTGGGAAAACCTTCTTTAAACAAAATTTTTAAAATGTCTCTGCTTTGTGGCATCTGTTTTGGGAATATTCTGAAGAACAGTCTTTAAATTTTATACTCTTATTGGACAGAAGAGCTTTTTATTTCCCATAGATTATCTCATTAAACAAGAGTTTTCCAAAACACGCTTTAGGAAATATGCACTGTTCTTCTCCTTTAAAGATATTTAAAGAGACATCTACACTATTTACTCATTTTAAAAATAATAGTAGACATACAATATTATATTAGTGTCAGGTGTACAGCATAATGATTAGGGATTTTATATAACTTATAAAGTGATCACTTCGATAAGTCTAAACTGATGTGACACCATACATAGTTATAAAATACCACTGCCTATATTCTCTATGCTGTGCTTTACATCCCTGTGACTATTTCTATAACTGGCAGTTTGTAATCCTTAATTCCCTTCACCTTTATCTCCCATCACCCCATTCTTTTATACTATTATTTTTAATTCATATATTCATACATGCATTCATTCATGCATGCATTTATACAGTCATTCAAAATCTTAACTAGCAATCACTCTGATCGAGGTGCCAGAGATATGCAGATGAATGAGATAAGATCCCAGTTTTTGAAAAGTTCATGTTGTAGTTTAATAGAGGGACACTTAAATGGAGGGATAATAAGACAATGTAATGACATCAATAATATGAAAACAAAATACTGAGGAAGCCCACCAAAAGGAGAATAAATCTTCTCCTTCTGTGTGAAAAAGCTCATCAGTGAGTCCCTTACTCATAAAGCAGGGTTCTTAATACCTACTCCATATGATTGTTGGGAGATACAATCAACTGTACTAGAAAGTGGTGTGATTCACATAATCTAATTATTTGTGTTTTGTAGATTTGGAAGCAAGGAGACCATTAAAATAATGAGTGAATATTTCAGGAGACAAACATTGAAGGTATGAATAAGGAAATTAACTGTAGGATCAGTGAGGGGTGACCAATGAGAGGGACATGATGTCAAACTATGTGAGAAATGGCCTTGACTTAATGTGTGGGTCCAGGGAAAGCGCTCAGCAATGTTTATGGTGAAGAATTAATTGCTTCGTTTAGGTCACAGCAGGATTGCAAGAGCTAATGAATTCTGGCCTATCAGTAGAGCAATGGCGGAAGCCTTGCAGAAAAGTCCATTCACTTTGCTACTCCTAGCATACTTTCCATTTCTCATCCCCACCATTTTTTATTCTCTTACTGTTCCAATCTCCAAACCCCACTTCGCACTCCTCCCATGAATGGACTGCTCTCTTTGGGCTTTCTCTGTAGGCTGAACTCTAGCAAGACATGCCATTGCCACTATGGAAAATAAAGTCAGCTGATCAGAGCTCAGCTTGACCCACCACCCACACTTCCCACAGGGCAGGAATCTAATATGTGGCTTTATGATGTTCTTTTGGAAGCCCAGAGTATAAAGTATACTATATAAAACCAAATTCTCTTCTCTTGTAAACTGCATTTTAAGAACCTTTATGTCTCAGAGAGATTTTGGATTTGAATCAAACCCAAAAATAGCTCCAGCAGCTTTCATGAAAAAGGCAATACACATTTATTATATTTATTCTATTTTAACATAATTCGGGTACATTCACTGCTTGTTCAGATGGAGTTTTGTGTGTGTTGATCTTCTCCTTTAGGATTTATTTATTTTTATAAGATCTGACAATAGAATGAGCAAAAAAGAGGGGACACAGGGAAGAGAACTTTGGCTTCAACTGTGCTTGTACTTTTCAGGTGTTGGCTCTGAATTTTTTTTTTCTTCTGAGATTCACTCCATACTGAGTAGCTAACTGGGAGTACAAGACAAGAAATTGCTATGCTGCTCTTTGAAATCTGCAGTCTGTTGAAGGGTATAGTCAGAGAATAGGAAAGTTCAAAATCTACTTCAGAGATCACAATTAAGTGCGTAGGATTGCATCTGTATTTTCTTGTTGGTAAAATGCTTTTCACACATTTTCACATATCTCAGTGAGGCAAAGTTTATATGTGAAGAAACTGAGGTATGAAATTATAAGTATTTTTCCCCACATTATGCATATGATTAATTATATTAATGAGAATAAGCAATTCATGTCTTTTAATTTCTTTAATTTCTTTAATTACTTGAGCTCTTTCCACCATGACACAAAACTTGCAAACTTCTCATTGATTAATCTGTTCATTTAAGGATTATTGTGTTCCTATTATGTGCCGTGGTATTGAAAAATCTAGATATACTTCCAATAATATTGAAGCTTGAAGTCTGGTTTTACAGATGAGGAAACTAAGGCTTAGAATAACTGAGTTGTTTTCTTTCACAGAACTAATTTGTAGCATAGCCGGGAATGGACCTCAGATCTTTGAATAATAAAAAAGAAAATCAAAAAGTTGCCTATAAATGGGAATTGCATAAACGGAATCCTGTTTCCCACCAACTTTCATTATAATGATAGAAATGCTTTCTGTTCACTTCTGATTGATTTCCAATGGGCAGTGGCCCTGAACAGTCTTAACTGTTTTTCATTCCTGAACAGACCTTCCTCCTAGCCAGATTCTTTTCAGATGATCTTTAAACAAACTTATTTGCTAAAAGGAAATCAATACTGGGGAAAAAACACAGAATTGAATGAGCGTTTTCTGGTATAGGTCACATCCTACTTTATTTTTTATCAATTTGCGTGCATAGATGAGGAAAGTGTGGGATCTTATATTTGAATTAATTTGTAGTTTGCCTACATTAAAAGTGTTTGTGATAATTATGCTCATAGGTATAAAGGAAATAACAGTACATATTTCTTTTTACACATAAATTCTCTATCTTGGCTCAATTCAGAGAAAAGAATGGAAATATAAAATAAGATAACTGGAAGATATTTTAACATTATGTCTAATGATTAATTTTTAGAGAACAAAACCTTGTTTTAAAAATTTGATAAACTGTATTTCAATAAAATAGGGCTTGGGGCTTTTCTTTTTCTACAAAAATTATTCTAATGAAAACATCACATGTCCTCTCAAAAAAATCAAACATACGTACAGGCTTACAAACTATTGTGTATGATTAGAGTCCACAACTCTCTGGAAAAGGAGAATATAATTCTTAGGTCTTCATGGACCTCCTAGTTTGGAACGCAGTCCTGCACGGTAGGCTCTGTGAGGGCAGAGGCTCTGCCTGGTGGGTTCAGTGTTGCGTTGGAAGCACTAGAATTGTGCCTGTTTATGGTGGGATTCTATAAACTTTTACTGAGTGAACCAATGGGCATTCCCTTAGAAGTGACAATAGAACAGATGCCATTTAATCCAGTGCTTTCTCATTTATGTTTTACCTACAAAAATCATCCCTGTAACCAAACCTTACACGGACAATAAATATATAGACCGATCAAAGTAAAACTGTTCTGGATAAGACTAGAGTAAATCAAAGCCCACATTCTTGTTCATGTCCACTTGCCCCCAACTGTTAAACCCTGTGCGATGTGGGGGGAAATTCTTCATTTTACAGATGAAGAAGTAGAGGCATTAGTACATTAGTTAAGTCAGACGGCAAATAAGTTGCAGAACTGAGATTCTGTTAGGCAGCCTTAATCCTAAATAATGATTCATATTGACTTCACTGTAATCAAGCCTTCTGAAAAGTTTATAACCTTAAAGTGAAAATAGTTGGCACAACCAAGGATCTAAGCAGTCTTCTTCAAAATATGAATGAAGAAACTGACCAATGTTTCATGAAGTGAGATAAGCTGCTGCCTAAGATTGTCCTATGTCAGATGAGCATTCTGTTGGGCACATCAGACACTGGTCTGCCCTAACTCTTCTACAACAAACAAACAAATAAACAAAGTGTTGGCAATGTATTCAGAATGGCTAGCAGAGAACGTGCTCATATCTACCTATTTATGGAAAAGATAGACACTCTGAAGTTTTAAAACCTCGAATGGAGTTTTGGTTTTGTACCTTACCATCTGCAAGATCTATCTGTAAAACCTCTCTGAAACTGAGCATCCTTAATTTGTAAGGAAGGTGAATATCTCTAAAAAAAAAAAAATGCTTTAAGGCATAAATATAAAAGTATTTGAAGCACTACAAATAGCTTTACTGTTATTATCCCTAATATACTGAAAGTGACAGGGAGAATTCTTCCATAAAATTGCATTTCTTTGCTTCTAGACCCAAGAATAGCATCTTATTATTCTGTGTCGCGACTGATTGTCAATGGTGTGGTCAGCTGGATTTCTACATGTCCTCTGGGAAGCTCTTTCAAAGTCTAATTGACCTCATTGTTAGAACATGTTTTCTAATATTTGGACAACACTTTCATTTCTGTGTTCCATACTCTAATTTCTATTTATATCTCCATGGGGCAACATTAACAGTCTTTCTCCTTCTGTGTGTGTGCCCTTCAAATATTTATGTTGTTAGCATGTCCCACCTTAGTTATGCTCCATCTAGGCAAACAGCATTTAGTTCTTTTAATCCTTTCTCATGAATCAATCCCTCCAGTCCTTTAATCATGCTCCTTGATGCTCTTTGAATTTCTTCCAATTTCTTGACAGCTCTCTTGTGTTGAGACGCCCAGAACTGTTTACGGTATTCTAGGTGCTGTCTTATCAGCCTCATACTGAGCAGCTTTCTCCCCCTGATGGTTCTTGACAGCCAGCCTCCCTGCTGGCAGTTCAAGGATGCTGTTTGGAACCTCCCATCACCATTTAAACTTGTAACACCTTTCTCCGACATACATCATTGGCATCTTTCAGTGTTTGTTGCCATTCTAAGCAACTATTATATGATGGCTACTTTTCAAAAATGGCAGGCAACAATTGTGAACTTGGCCTTTCTGAGATGAGTGTAAATATTTAAGGCTGTAGACTTTTTTTTTGGGGGGGTAGGCTTGATTACAGCATAGACATTGAGAGTCCTTGCTCTGGGTTTAAGACTGCCTAGAATTAACTCTCAGCTGTATCATGTCTTTGCTGTCTGACCTTGACTAACTTAACAGTGCCTCAGCTGCTGCTTCTGTCAAATGACAAAGAGTGTCCATACAATTTCTCTGAGAAACAAGTGACATGATTCATATAAGCACTTAGAACACCGACTGACACATTAGAAGCACTCAATAAGCCAACATGAACTATGGCATTTAAAAATTTAATTGAGGTAAATTTAGATAGAATGCACATATTTTGAGTGTACAGTTTGATAAGTTTTGAAAATGTATACATTTACATAACCAACACCCAAATCAGATATTTTCTTACCCTCACAAAATTCTCTCATGTCCCATTTGGTAGATCCACCTCTCACCTCAGAGAACCGTTTATCTGATTTTCTTTAGTGTCGCCTAGTTTCACCAGTTCTAGAAAATGATAAGAATAGAATCATAAGTTATGCATTTTTGTGTATCTGCATTCTTTTACTCAACATAGTGGTTTTGAGATTCATTCATCGAGTTGCATATGTCAAAAGATTTTTTTTTAATTTCAGAATAATATTCCGTTGTATGAATAGTGTACAATTGTTTTATCCAATTACCTGTTGATGAATTTGGATGGTTTTTAGTTTCCCATTATTATAAATAATGGTACTGTGGACATTCTTATACATGGCTTCTTTGTGGGTATGTTTTCATTTCATGCCCACAGGGCGATTTTGCATACCCAGTGAGGCCATTGTGAGTAGACTTAGGCCAGGACTCTATTTATCCCCTATCCACCATATACCCTGACTTTAACATGACAGTAGATATCTTAAATCCATTGGCATCAATGTCAACTTGTAGCCTACATCCAATGTCTCTAGAAAAATATGGATATTCTCTATTTCTCAATATACAATTAACCTAGTATGTGGTTATAGACAAGGGTGGCCTAGTAAGTGTTTTGTAGTTATATTACTGAGAGAAAACCCAAAAATAAAATAAATAAAGATTTGATGTATAACATTTCCCAATACTCATGGTATAAAAACATTCCACTCATAGCTAACGAAATCTTTCAACATTATGTCACTGAACACAGAGTTAGAAGAAAATATGCACAATTTTCTCTGGATAGCAGTGTGAGCCAGCTCTAGCACAGCACTGGTTGTACAATATGTTTCTTTGAAGAAAAATTGAGAAAATATTTATTGCATGTATTTGTAGTGTCATAGGTTTCCTTACCAAGATGATCCTATCTTCCTTTCTCTTATGGGTCTCTGAATAAGTTTGAAACTGAATGAGTGAACAAAATTTTTCATTACAGTAGCTGACATAATTTTCTAATGACTAGCTCTTAAAGGTTTTAGCTTATGTATTCAAGAAATATGCATGTGAGGTGCCCATTTATATCAGTCCTAGAGACATTATGATTTATTAATCATTTCCAAAAATCCAAGGTGGTTAAAGACCTTTTGAACATCCATTAAACCTTGCTTCCAGTTGTGCTGAGCCCACCATGTGTCTGGGGTGATGCTTAAACTTATTTTGTTTTGTTTTTTTCTATCATAAAATGCTATCATCTATTGAAAATATGAATGCTCATTTCATGATAGCATCTCTTAATCAACTCTGATCAACAGAGTACAGCCAACAACAACAACAAAATTTAGTTTATCAATTATGCTAATACACTCCTCCCCTTAGCACATTGTTTATTTCTTTCTTGAAGGAACTATTCCCTGGGCTCACCTTGGGAACACCTGGTAGTTCACTTGGTAGCTTTTCTGTTCTCACCTAATATATCCTTGCTAGTATGTTCATTTACAGGGGCTTTCTGACTCCTTTCTCAATATTTTGCTAAGTCCATTCTGGAATAATTCACCTTATGACTGTAACCTATATCTAAGCTTCAATGATCTATCCTTGAGTACAGTAAGACTGGCTTTACACATCTTTTCAATGAAGTTAAATTTTAAGTCATGGGAAAGTGCCTATATCAATAAACTCAAACTCCCGTTACCCAGCCTTATATCCCACATTCAAGAGTCACTCCCATGTTTTCCCTTCACATTCTCTCCATAGCCAGGTTCTGGTGCTTTTTGTGTTGAACAAGCTATGACCTTCCATATGCCCATTTGAACCATGCTGAGATATGACTCTGATTTCTGGTGAAGCAGCAATAAGAGATGGGAAAAAGTCTTGAAGAGGAGCTTTATGCTGAGACATATCTGTCTTAGGTGATAGGTTTGCATAGTCTCTAGGCATTAAGAGTCTGCTCTTCTTTAACAAGGAGAACGAGGCTATTTTCTCCAATCTGGAGAGTACAGTGACTCTCCAGATTAGACTTCATTTTCTCAGAAGCATTTACTCAGCTGTCCCCCTCCCAAATCTTTGAGTTCTACTCCTTATCAGAACACTGAATTAGCATAAAAGACCTAATGGGACCAAATATTCTGTCCCCTTTGTAATTCCTCTGAATGGTTGTAGATCTAATATTGTGACCGATTTTCATGATGGTGTGCCCTCTGGCTGTTGGAGATGTACAAGTCATGTTAGTTTCCTTCCTTATTACTCTTCTTTTAAGAGAGTTTTGATTTTTGAGAAAATCATTATCCCAACTTCTGTGTTGATAATGAATCAGCCTCTTCTTTATTAGACATCCTGCCAAGAGGTTTTTTTAAGCTTTCAAAGGACACTCCTGAGTTGATAGTGATTAAACTAAACCTGCATTATTTTTTAATCCTCTAGACCTCTAGGGCACTTACCAAAATATATCCAATTCCATCACCTTTGTAATTACCATCGTCCTCATATCTTTTAAGTGCTAGAACTGTTGCATATGCCAGCCCTTCTTCTTCCATCTGTATCAAATTTTAATTCATCACAGGTAAAAGTCTTGGTAATTGTGATGCTACACCATGATATGGGTTATAACAACCCTAAAAAACAACAATTAGCCCCATGTTTGTGTCTGATGAGTGATTGTTCCAGTTCCAGAATACTGTTCTGAGAGTTATTTTCAAGAACCACTTTTATCCTCTAAAGTAGTTGCTGAGACAAAGACTTGGGAGCAAATTATTCATTTTGGAGACAGTATTAGAAGCATTGATAGGAGGGCTGGGGAAGTGAGATGGGGAAGAGAGAAATAAAGTATTCATTAATGATTAAGTTATTCCTGCGGGCTACCAGAACCTTCCGAGTAACTTTGCAGAATATGTCTAGAGTTGTCCCCACCAAAGGATGGGGAAGCTGGGGTGCTCACCTACCAACCTCCACCCCTTATTGGTTAAGGGTTGCTGCTGAGAACGTTGCCTCCCAGGCATTTTCTGGATACTCTGGCTGCTGCCTGAGACAAGTCTTGTGGCTCTGGATAAAGGCAGGGGAAAAGAACAGAGATGTAGACACTCAAGGGAGGAAGCTCTTTGCCCCATGGGAATCATCCACTTCAATTGCTGATGGACCTAGGGGGACCAAAGAACTATGCTGAGCAGCAACAACAGCTCTCTCCAGCAAGGATTGAATGAAAGGACACATGTTAAGTATCATAAGAGTGCCTGTCACATAGTGAACACTATAACCAGTATCATCAACATGATTTTTAGTATTATCTCTGTTTTTATATTTTATCTCCTTTACTTAGCCTACACAGACTCTAGAGGAGAAGCCACATTACCTTCATTTCTGGGTCCATAAAACTGTTTAGGCCAACTCTTGGTACAGAGTAATGTTGACTACTCACTGTACCAAGAGTAGTCAACATTATTTGAATGATTAAGTATCTTGAAGGACGTAGAACAAGGGAAAGGCAACCAAGACAATGATAATTAAGCTTGTAGTTGACAAGTGTGTCAGGCATAGTTGAACAATAACAAAAAAAAAAATGGTGGTGGAGTTCAACTCCAATCTTGCTTGAGGTCTTGGCCATAACACTTTGTAGCCAAATTATTTGGGGAAGCTCCAAGCTGAAACTTCCTCATCTGTCCAAAAAGAAGCATAGCATTCTCTTGAAAGATTCTGAGGATTTTGTACAAGGTTACTGGGACAGTGCATAGCAGCTTCATCCAAGCTTCCCTCCTTTATTTCTCTCTTTTAAAAGTTTTGACAAAAGCATCATCTACCCATTGACACCAACCTCCTCAAAATCAGCTTCTTCGGGGCATGGGTTTTGGAATCAGACTGTCACTAATTTTTATGGCGGCCCTTCCACTTGTTTGCCATATGACTTTTCTGAACCTCCTTTTTTCTCACCTGCAGAAAAATAGTCATGATATCATGTACCTCAGGTGAAGACGCGATGAGACGCAGGATGCGGTGTTCCTCTTAGTACCTGGTACATTGTAAACACTCAACAGGCATTTGTTGTTGTTTTGTGTCAGCTGTCTCTTTGGGTGCACAATCGTTCCACAGACTGTCAGTGTGGCGAGGCTTCCCAGGGACTCTGTGCTTCAGTTTCCCCCGGTAACTCAGGAAACACGGTGGTCCTGTCACTAGTTTCTACTCAGCTTGAGTCTGTTTGTAGAAATACTTCTGCTGAGTCCTCAGGATCGCACTTGACAGTAGCAACTTTGAGATTCCTAAGAGTTGTAAACAGGTAAATGCTGAGAGTTTGGAAGGGGAGAGAGAACTATTGAAAGTATATAAATAAAGAAAAATAAGGAGGCTTGTGTATGGAAACATTGAGTGGAATTTACTTATACCTGAGTTGTTATGTGTCTCAGACAATAGCCAATAAGAATTTAATGTTTCTTATCACAGAAGACCGTGTGGAATAAAATGGTTAAAGATAGAAATAAGACAAAAAGAAGGAAGACTATGTGAATATACCAAAAACCCTAGACTAATATAATTAACATAATAAACATTTTGCATTGGGTATTTAGTAATCAAGAAAACTAGAAATCAATTAGAAGAAATGGCAAGCTATTATCTAAAGAACTTCCAAAGTCAGGGGATCTTGGTTTGAAACCTAAATTGTTGCTGGTTAGCAGTGAATTTGGAAACATGAAGCTGTATGCCACCCAGCCTTTTTTATCATTATATAGTGTTGTTGGAGTTAGTCTTCTTCAATATTTTCTTGATAACCCATCACTTTTATTTCTTCAGTAAAATATTACCCAGACCACAATTTACTGCATAAATTGGGAGCTGGCAGGTTGAAGAGGCCGTAGGGTTCTTGTCTCTCTTTTACATGTTGTGGTAACCTCAAAGTTGTATTAAGAGACCCTCAGTTAGAAAAGCATCAATAAATACATAATCTTTTTATTATTTGTGTAAAGCAATGCATATTTGCATATCATCGCAAAATATATTCACAATATGTGATGTATTTATTTATTTATTTGACCATAAAGCAACGTAATATTTCATAAAACCCAGAACAAACACTTTAGGTCCCATGCCAAGTGGTAAGGATATAGTCATGAAAGAAACAGACATGTTCCCTATATTTCTGTAATTCACAGTAAAAACAAGACATCAGCCAAATAGTTTACCATGTTCTAAGAGCCATAAAAAACATCATGGAACCTGTGGGCCAGGCACCATGCCCTATCTAATATAGGCTACCAAAGAAATGACGTACAATGTTAACAAAAAGAATTTTAAATTCAAGGCTCAACTTTTTTCTCCATGGGGCAAAGCATAGCACTCTGTCACCAAGGAACACGTGACCAGCAGTGTTCCTGGAAGTGCTCAGAATGAAAATCAGTTCAGGTTCGTGTGAACCCTAATAAGTCAAGATGTTTGCCCCCGAAGACAAGGGTCAATTATGAAAACAAATTTCTGTCGTTACAGGCTCTGGTGTCTTCCAATGCAGGCGACCCCGTGTTTATCAGTGTCGCACTAGCCAACGGCGCTGTGCCTGGTGTGCGGTGCTCAGCAGGCTGCTTCTGCTGGTCTGCTTCCATTTTTTGGTTTTGCTCTGAGTAAGAGAAGTTATGTTCGGAATTTGCAACATGTGAAAAGCAGCACCAATATAATAAAAAGTTATGTGAGACTAAGAAGAGGAGATAAGCATATTTACACACATGAGTATTTAAAAAAACCCAAATCCTCTGTGTAAGAAAAAATAAGGAGGTAGCAACATGTGATTTCGAGTAACCAGACTGTCGAAGACTTGAGTAACCAGAAACAGGGGTCGTCGGCAGCCGTCCGTCTCGAGAGACGATGGTGTAGCTTCTTAAGAGTCTATCTGCACCGCCGAGAATGGCTGTGCAGTCCGACTCGGGAGTGACACGGTATCTGTCTCCTCCCGTGTTGAATCGACATCTTGCGATGCCGCTGGAGTGTCCTCTCCAGTGAAGCTGAAGCTACAGAGCCTGGGCAGGGTGATATGGAGGGTCTGCTGTTGCCCATGCAGCAGACCCCCCCTCTCTTTGCAGCTGAAGGGTCCAAGGGAAAGACGGAGTCAATACAGCTTGGCTTCAGGTGCGCCGCAGGAGTTGCCGGTGTTGACTACAACGTCAAACCGCCTTAGGGACTCTGGCTCCGGATTTTCTGTCGGGGTTTACTCCCTTAGCCTTTCCCCTGAAGAGGTATGCTGCAAGGCAGCGGAGGTTTTTTGGAATCAGAGTTTTCCTTCTCTGATGTGCCCTGACTGGAAGATCAAACCAGCGACACTTAGCTCGCAGGCCGACGCTCAATCCACTGAGCCAAACCAGCCAGGGATAAGGGGTATATACAGGAAATCAGGCATGACCACACACACTACGATATGAACACCTAAAACTGTTTTTCTTTTACTATTCTGACACAAAATAATAAAAAGGAAGAAAAAGGGTGAGAGGAGATGTGTGGTCATATATAGCTAGCTAGCCAAGCGCACACGGCAGTGCTAGGCACGCATACATTCAGGATGAGCGCACTTAAGGAGTTTCACCTCAGCAAGTTGCCCGTTACTCCACAAACATTCATTTAGCACCGACTCCATGGCAGGTACTGCTGAGCAATGGGGGTTAAAATAGCAAGCAGCACCATCACCCCATTCTTGGCTGCCGCGGTGCGGCTGGATGGAACCTTTATCAAGTGTCAGCACGAGAACCTAGCATTTATCAGGATGGGTACTGCGCTCTGCTCTGCTGACAGGGTAGATTCAATACGTGTCATCCCCACTGTGCTAAGATGTTTTAATGGCTTGCTCTTTCTTCTCTCTCATTGCCCAGGAGACTTTGTCTTTCTCTCCTTTTCAGTCCCCTTTTCTCATCCCCCGACTGTCCTTTCACATCCTCATCTCTCCCGGGCCCTAAGCTGTGTAGATCGGTGACTTGAAAGGAGTTACTGACTTGTTTCTGCCTAACCTTCCATAAAAAGTCAGAACTGGCTAAGATTAGCCCTGGAGTCTTACCCAGCTCTTTTGAGCCAAAATTGTGAAGTTCTTGCTACTGCTTTCAGTCTGATGCAACTTGAATTCCCCCCAAAATGTTGAGCCAGAGGCAAGGACTTTGTGGAGGCAGTTTATTTTGGAACATTGGATTCTTCAGTACATGAGTGGAGGGTTGGAAAAATGAAACAGGAAAACCACAGGATTGTAGGGCTAGGAAGCTATAAAAATGGAGAAAGAAGGGAAGAAGCCAACGCAAAGGTTATTAAGCTGGTTACTATCCTGGAAAACTGGAACTCATTCCTGTTGGTGATAGTCCAAGGAATTAAAATTTAAAAAGGCGAGTATTTACCCACTAGCTCTTGCCCCATTGGTCAAAGATCACCCAGGAAGTGTTGCCACCTTCAGACCTCCCAGTTTGTGCAGGCACCAGAATGGCTGGTCAGGCTTCTACGGGGACTACATGTGAGTGAGGCAGATAGGCCTTGGGGAAAGAAAACTAAGAGATACCGCTGTAGTTGCTATCAAATGCTGTTAGGCTACACCTGAGTACAGCTGGTTGCTATAGCAAAGACCAGAGAAAAATGATGGAATAAGAGAATATTAAAAGGGAAAATAAATAGGTGTCAGATACATAAACCATTGCACTCCTCTGTGTTGTCCAAGTGTCAATATCAAGAGATTTTAATCTGTCAAATGAGCTTTAGCAGAGCAATGAATAAATGGGAACTAAGTCTGAAAATGTGAAGGTCCACCATTTCCACAAATGTAGAGGCTTATTGCTGGAGTGGGCTTCATGGCCCATTCCTTCTCGATTCCCACTTAAGTTCATCAGAATATTGACATTTATTATTAAAGAACATCTACAGTTTTCCGGGCATTGTGTTAGGTACTTCATATACAAGATCTTTTCTGAGAGTCAGTTTAATATGTTGCTGTCAGGTTAATATACATATCCCCGTTTTACAGATGAGGAACCCGAAGCTCCGGAAAGGAGATTGACTTGACTCCGTTCACGTAGTTGATTAAGGGTTAAACCAGGATTCAAATCTAGATGTATCTGTAAAGAACAAGCTATTCCCAGTAGATGGAACTATCACAGTGGGCACTCAGGTTTAGAATCAGGTATATGCCTCAGTCCTGGGTTTACATTCCTGCATGTTCTGAAGAGTAGCCTTGAACTCCAACTTGCCTGGCTTGAGCCTTGATGTCCTGCTTTGTTACTTCACAGAGAATCCAGCTGCTTGACTTCCTCTACCAGTTAAGATATACTTGATATAATACTAGTCCAACTTAGAAACTGAAGTCTCACAATTTTTTATTTCTACTTTTTTCTCAATGAAGGCCCACGTACAATGGAATCAGAGCCCCACACTAAACCTTCCCTATTCCGTGGTCTTCCTTTTAAAAAAATTTTTTGATGCGTATATTTTATTTATTTGTTATTTATCTTCACTTTTGTGTTTATCATTTTAATTGTTATTCTATTACAGTTGTCCCAATTTTTCTCCCTTTGACCTCCTCCACCCATCCCACCCCTCCCCCTCTCCCACAGTCAATTCCAACACAAGGCATTCCTACATGTTCTTTGACTAGTCCCTTCCCCTTCTTTCCACCATTATCTCCCAGCCCCGCTCCCCTCTGGTCACTGTCAGTCTCTTCCATGTTTCCATGCCTGTGGATCGACGATTTTGTTCATCAGTTTATTTTGTTCATTAGATTTCTCTTATAGATGAGATCATATGGTATTTGTCTTACATCAACTGGCTTATTTCACTTGGCATAATAGTCTCCAGTTCCACCCATGCTGTTGCAAAGGGTAGGAGTTCCTTCTTTCTTTCTGTTGTATAGTATTCTATTGTGTACAGGTACCACGGTTTTTTGATCCACTCATTTACCCATGATGGACACATAGGCTGTTTTTAGCACTGGGCTATTGTGAATAGCACTGCTATGAACGGAGGGGTGCATAGGTTCTTTTGATTTGGTGACTCAGGATTCTTAGGGTATATTTCAAGCAATGGAATCATTGGGTCAAAAGGCAGTTCTGTTTTTAGTTTGCTGAGGAAATTTCATACTGTTTTCCACAGTGGCTGCACCAGTCTGCATTCCCACCAATAGTGCTCTAAGGTGCCCTTTCTCCACATCCTTGCCAGCACTTGTTTCTTGATTTATTAATGATGGCCATTCTGACAGATGTGAGGTGATGTCTCATTGTGGTTTTAATTTACATCTCTCTGATGGCTATTGATGTTGAGCATTTTTCATATGTTTATGGGCCATCTGTATTTTTTCTGCTGTCATTTCCATTTTCTCTTTACACTCTCTCTCCCCAGTATCAATAATCCATTGGCACAATAAGATAAGGCACCGCAGAGAAAAATGAGAATGGTTAAACTGGGATATATATTCCACAGGATTTAGAATTAATCAGATAATCAGGAAATCTGATATTTGAGGGAAAAAATACAATGTCATAGCTTTTCTTCGTACCCATTCCCTTTCTCAGGTACCTGTGCCTTCTCAACTCCTTGAGAGTGGATTATTCTGTGTGTTGGAAAATCATAGTTTACATGTGAGGGTTCATTTGTACCAAATGATTCTCTCCTCCCTGGTCACAGCTGACTGCACCAAGGGCCACAGCCTGATCCTAGCCAGCCTTCTTTGGGAAAGAAACAATGAGAGAAAGGGAAGTTGGGAAATGTAGTGCAGTAGGGGTGGGGAAGTATCTTTCTTCATGTAGCATGTATGAGAACATAGTTAGAGGAAGCCAGCATCTTTCACTCACTATGTAGAATGAGAAACAAAGAAGTTCATCTGATGAGAATTAGGAAGGGAACATTTTAATTAGGAAAAAATGATATTTGGAAAAAGATTTTAATCAGCCTTCTATCCTCTGTTCCCTGCAATCTTGAACATCTATATCATGGTCTTTTTACTTATTGCAACTTCTCAGGTAATTTTGTGTATCGACTCCCCTCTTGACTTTGTTTTTTCAACTGGAATTATCATAAATATACCTGCACTATGCTTTTTGATGACATGAATTTCTCTGCCTCCTGAAATTCTTTCATTTCCCAGTAGATTCCATTGTTATTAACTGTTTCCTTGTGTTGAGCTGAAAGCAGTTTCCCCCAAATTTACACTCATTGGTTCTCCCCCTGCACATTGGGACCAACTAAAACAAATATAATTTCTTCTTTATGTACCTGCCCATCCAGTGGGGAAGGAAACCATCCGTACTCTTCTCCCTACTCCATGAAGTTTTGTTTCCTAAGCTAATGGTCCCCAGTTCCTCTTATTATTTCTATGCTGTGGTTTGGAATCTTGTGGCAATGCTGGTCCCTTCCCTCTGGTTACACCACAAATTGTTCATCTCTCTCTCTTCTCCAGATTTGGCTGGTCCAATATGCAATAATGTGGGTCTGCTACATCCCTGTCTCTGGCGTGTTATTTTCATTACTGAAGTCTAAATCTCCATGAACCCAAGTGTGTGTGTGTGTGTGTGTGTGTGTGTGTGTGTGTGTTTCAAAATGACAGAAAACAAGGGGCAATGGAATCTAGACAAAAGGTATGAAAGAGAGAATCACTTCCATGTGACTACAAAATCAAGTAGGTACAATACTACGTGGGGGTATTATGTTTGACATCAGACATGGCCCTACGGGGGAGAGAAAAATGCTTCAACAGTTAGATGATTGTGTTAATGCAAACTGGGATTTATTATTGCGTTTGTCTTATTCAGGGATGAATTTGATGTGATTGCGGCTGCCGCTTCAGTGCCAGGTAATGGAGGCTGAAATATATTCCCTCAAAGAGCCTTTGGGAACAGCCACTTGGGATAGACAGAGACAGTCACTGGGTGTCACTGTTGAGTCATAAGAACGCAGCTATCTGCTTGCTTAGAGAAGTCCGATTCCTTAAAAAAAGCCGGGATATGGAGGTTTAGGGTGGCTGCCTGTCCCCTTCTTGTTGGCATCTCTTTATTAGGATCAAGATAGATCATCCCTCTCCCTGCCCCCCCACCCCCCCCAATAAGTATCGGGTCAGATGTGCCCATGTCAGAGTGGGCCTTAGCTGCCTCAGCTACTGCTTAATGAGCTGATCTGTCCTTGATCTGCCTGGTGGTGCTATGAGAGGGGACTGCTTTTATGCACCCATGCGGCAAGTGATCACCCCCACCCGCAGCCAAAGGGGGTCAGCCCCTCACACCCAGGGCCTGTGGAGACTTACAGCTCTCTTCACAGCAGAAAAACTCTTCATTCCACAGTTCGAGTGTGTTCCAGATTCAGACACAGTGATGTCACTCTCAGTGAAGGGTCAGCGGCACAGGTCTGGTTGTTATGGGAGTGCCGATTTCGATAGAAATAAAGACAGGTGCGTTTGTAGGCACCTAGCATGTTGAAGGGCAAGGAGAGAAATTGACCAAAGGAGAGAAAAGCAAAGGATGAGAATTCTGGGAGACCTGGCAGCCTTCGGTCCAAGAGCTGACCCTGTTACTGACCTGGTCTGATCTACACGTAGGTCATGAATTTTTGTTGCCTCAATGACTCACTATTCTCTGTAATATGGCTATGCAATTTCTTTGACAGATGCCCTCAATCCTTTTAGGAGAACTTAATAAAAGTGCAAATGCCGAAGTCCCATATCCCAAGCACTTTTTTCTGGATGTCTGAGGAGAGCGCCAGGCATCAGCATATTTATAAACTTCACATGTTATTAAAGCATACCCAAAGAACACCCTTCCAGGACTAATCTATAGATCCTATGCTTTCTGAAGACTATAGATGACTTTTCTTTTTTCATTTTTGCTTCCCCTAGAATCAAACTGTGTCTAAAGAGACCTTTCTAAAATAAGACCACTCTGTTTCCCCTTCTTAAATTCCCCAAAGGCTAATTATCACATATAGTCAAGTCCAGACTCATTGTCCTATTATTTTGGTCTATCCTATTGGTTTCTGCTTTTTCTGGGTCAGTACGCTTTCCATCCACGCATTAATTAAGCTGCCATACTTTATGCTAGTGGTTTCCCCACTTGGCTGCACATTGAAATAAACTGGGGAACTTTAAAAGCATTGATACCTGGGTCCCTCCCCCAGAAATTGTTTAATCGGTATGGGAAGGGACCCAGGCATCAATAATTTTCAAAGCTCCCCCAGGGGATTTTAAGGAGACCCAGATTGTGAGAGTTACTGTTCTGTAATAGTCGTCTTTTCTTATCCCCCTTTGACCTACCTATAGCTATTAATCCTTCTAGACTCAACCTACTCATCCCCTTGATGAAATCATCTCTAAACACACTATCAGCTAAATTGCAAAATTTTCTCTGAGGTTTCATAGCACTTGTGCATACTACAGAATACTGGATTGGAAACGTCTGTATGTTTTATCTTTTGTTTTGTTCTCCAGACTGCAAGCCCCCACTGGGGAAGCCAATGGAATGTATCTGTCATCATGGGTCCGGCACACAGCACGGAGCCAGCACCAAGAAGCAGGTGCTCCAGAAGTATTTGTAGGTCAGAACTACTGATGATGAAGAGTATGAATGAGTTAATGAATGAAGAATCAATGACAATGCTAGTGTCCGGTCCTTATCAAGGATTTATCATGATTATGGCCATATGCAAAGTGTCATAGAGTCATCACCTCATTCAACACTTACGACTTTCTTGCTAGAAGAGTGATTTACATTTTAAAAATGAGAAAATTTAGAAGTAGAGGTGTTAAGTAGATGCTGCAGTCATGATTAGAAGCCTGGTCTGACTCCATGTTTAGTTATTCTACTGATGGCCTCCAAAAACAGAAATGAGAAGCTGTTAACTAGACTTTTCTCATTGAGGCTCTTATTGGACTCTTTTCACCAGCCACTTTATTAGCTCTTTAACTATTTCGCCCTACTTAACCCGCTCGACAATTCCGTAAATACATATTATCAGTGTCATTTCATTGACAAGAAAATCAAGTCTTCGAAAGAAAAGCAATATAAGCAAGACCTTACAGAGTGTGGCAAATGCTGGGTGAAACCCTATAGCTCTGTTGCTGTCTGGCTTCAATGTCCAGAACACTATGTTATAGTAGCCTCATAATCAATGAGAAGGAAAGGAACAAGAAAGGAAGGCAAGAAGGAAAGGAGAGAGAGATTGAGAAAAAAAATAGAGAGAGAGAGAGAGAGACAGAGAGAGAGAGAGAGAGAGAGAGAGAGATCAAATACATGCGTGATTTACTTCAATGAGGACAAAATGTATCAAACAGGCCAATTTTTTTTTTTTTTGGTCTTTTTCCTAAAATCCTCAGCACATTTCCCCAAAGGGAAAACTTGGGACCAAAATGTAAAATGACTTCTTTTTGGAAGAAAATGGTCCATTTTTCTGAGCCTACCAAGGATATCTGAAGTGTAACCAAATTTTTATATGGATGCCCTTGTAATCCCTTTCTTCCTTTCTCTAGAGAATTAATCCAGGGGATTTGGTACATTTTTTCTCTTCTTTTTTAAAAATATGGGCACCTGGGGCCCATAGAGGAAGATCTTAGCAAAGGCCACGTTGCTGAACTGTGGCCAGAACCCAACTCACCTAACCACCAGCCCAGTGTCCTTATTCACTGGTTGACTCGGTGACTATTGAAGCCATTGTTAGATACAATGAATGTTTTAAAACCTACTTGAGTTTTTCAGTTATAAAGTACTCTAAATGCCAAACACAAGGTCTTTTTATTGCCTATTGCCACCATATAACAAGGCCATTTGCTCTGTGGGATGTTGGCAATAGGATCAGGAGGAACAAATACAGGTAAGGCACAGAATCCTTTTCCTCACTAATGGGAACAGATGGTTTGAAATGAGACATGGATATTGGCTGCAAAGAAATGTGAACCACTGATCCCTGCTGAGGGAAGACAATCCCCTTTGAGAAAGAGTGGAGGAGACTGGAGATTCAGTATATGGGCCCTGAAAGAAGGTCAGGCATTTTAGGACCTGGTCAAAGTTGTGGGAAGAATATCAGATTGAAAGTGAAGTTACGTTCAGGGGCAACAACTTCAGGAAAGCTGATAAAGCCCTTGGTGCCTATCTTTTCCTGCGTACAAAACAAGAGTTTTATTTGCCGTTCTGCGAACATATTCAGTACTGGCATAAATTTGCTCATGGCAGTTTCTTCAGTCTGTTGTTCTCTGTCATATTTCTTTGACCACCAACATGTTTCTTATCATCAAGCCTTAACAATGTTGTCGCTTTATAAATCTTTCACTGGTCTCCCAGTAGGAAGATATTTTTCTCCCCTTTCTTCATCCTGGTGTTTTCTAGATGCATTTGCTATAGCTTTTGCTTCACCATGCTTGTATTTGTAATTAGCTGTCGATCTATCTACCTCCCCAACTTGATTGTCAGGTCCCCCTAAGCAAGATCTATGTCTTGGCTATTTTCACTTCTTTCAGCAGAACCTCACAATTCATTTGGCATAGAGTGAGTTCCTATTCATCATTGGTTGAATTACTTGTGAACATGGATGTTGCTTGTGTTTTCCCGGACATCAAGCCTCAAAAATGTGGGCATCCATTCATGAATTATTTATAAAAAAAAGTGGCTGGAGAACTTGTTCGGAAATTTTACAATATTATCACAAAGAACATGGAACCAGAAGTCTTAGATATGAGACTCAGCTCAGGGATGTGTGGCAGTAGGCAATCAGTGCACTTTTATGGACCTCAACTTTCTCATCTGTAAACTGGGAACCATAGACCTTGTCCTGCATATTTCACAATATTGTTGTGCAGATTGAATGAGATTACATTTAAAAGTATCTTGCAAACTGTATACTATTATAGATAAGTCAAAGTTGAGTATTATTTTTACTAGTATTACAATTATTATTACTCCATCACAACTATCTAAACTCTCCTGTGCTCTAAATATAATTCTTAAATTCACAGATTTTTAGTAAGTGGTAAATGAGAGATACTTTCATTATAAGAAAACAATGATAGTCTCCTGATCTCTATGGAAAGTTTCTAATGGAATGAGAACTCAAGTCTGAATTCCCTAAGATGTTACCAGAAACAGAAAAAAATAGACATTGGAAATTTCAGGTGACCTGTGGCTGCTGAGGAAGAATAGCAGAGATAGAATGGAACTGGAGTGGCAGAACATTTCTCTTAAGCTGCTATTAATCCTTGCTTCCCCACAGCAATCTGAAATTTTTTTTGATTTACCTGCTGGTGGTCCTGTCTTCAAAGAAGCCTCTGCTATTTGAGTGGCTTTGAATCATACTCTGAGAAATTGGGTGTGGCCACAAAGAAAAGTCAGAGAACTGGTTCTGTAATAAAACATGAACCTTGCTTCTCTTTGACTACGGCCTTGCGTAATTTATTTCTGTTATGTGAACCTGCTTTTTCATCTGTGAAGTGGGAATACGAATAAGGACAGGAGCTGCCATTCACACACTAACTGCTAATGTGTCCTAACTCTGCAGCAGTTACCATGTATCTCATTTATAGCTAAGGAGAGAGGTCCAGGGAGCTTAAGTAACTTGTTTTGCCTTTGTGAACTTGTCCCTTCATTAAAAAAATAATTGAAATGAACATTTTAAACACATGAGGAGAGAGACAGATATAACCTAGTCTGTGAGTCTGAATCAGCTAGGAGAGGGTGGGGCTAGGATTTGGACAAAGGTTTATTGGAATCCAAAGCCTGAAATTTTCAACTACAAAGTCTTACACAAATGTCAGTGTTCCTTGCTATTATTGGTGATACATTCAGACGGCCCAGGTATTTAAAAGAGGAAAGGGCATCTACTGTGGCTCCAGAAACCAAAACAGAAATGAGACATTTCTGCCCATTATCTAAACAAATATGTAAAGCCCTGCATGTGCCTATGTGGGAATTGGGGAATATAGAAATTCTGCCATTGTGTTCACCAGGGCACGAGAACAATAAAAGTTTTAGAGAGGCGAACACATAGTGTGAATTAGCCACTCTCCAGCACCTCTGCTCTGCTAGCCATTCTTCTTATTCATTATTCTGTCTCGGTATATTCTGTCCCAATAGATTCCTCGCTGCTGCAGTCTTTGTTTCTGATGTCCACCCCACCCCACCCCCAAACACATACTCCCTCTTCTACCTGGCATGGTGCCAGGGAAGGAGACAAAACAGAGTTGGCATGAAGACAGGGCTGCATTCTGCCTTTTGTGGGCCCCAGCTACTTCTGTCATAGGGGCCCTTTTTCCCATAACATTTTTTAAAAATAGATTTTATGACTATATTGGTCTTACAGTGGACAAAATCCAGACTGAATTCATTACTATACATTCATTATTATTTTTTTTTCTCCTGATTTTAAAATAAATCAAAACTTTTTCTTATGGTTCCTTAAAAGAATCATGGGTCATAGGTATTGTGCCTAGTGTGCCTAATGGAAATATTGACTCTGAATGAAGAGCTTGGAAAAATAAAATGTCACAGGATGTGAATCTATTTTCAGAAACTTTAAATGTATGAGCTTGAGTAAAGGTAAAGAACTCTGCAACCCCTGCCCCACCAGTTTCTTTGCTAACTAGAGAAGAATAATGCCCGACTTTACTGGACTAAGAGGACAGTAAGGAATGTAGAAAATATTTTGGAACACAGGATAGGTTCTCACCAATTCTTGGGTTCAGGGATTCCAGAGTCTTCCCATCGGCTAGCCTGGAGCATACCGAGTCTGTCCGGGAAAAGTCCAGCCATTGATAATATAACAAGAATGGTTCGCATGACATCTATGGAACCTGGCAGCCAAGGAGAGTGGACTGCAATGTGCATGTGCGAAAAATGATGACTTCACTGTACTAGTCAGTGGAGGCAGTAGATGCCATTTAGTGAGCATGTGTACTGTGTGGCCATCGCATTCAAAATGACTGAGCTAGTAGTGCAAGGAATCTGCATCAAATTTTTCATTAAGCTTGAACATTCCTCCACTGAAAGTCTTCAGGCGACTCAGAAGGCTTTCAGGGATGATACAATAAGTGTAGCACAGATAAAATCTCGCACAAATGCTTCGAAGAGAGTCGACAATCTGTTGAAGGTGATCCACATTCTGGAAGGCCTGCAACAAGCAGAACACCTGAGAATATTGAATGGATATGGGCTGCAATGAACAAAGGTTGGCAACTGAAAACTAGAAGTGGGGAGTCCAAAAACTACTGTGTCTGAGGTTTGGATGCAGGATTTGGGCATGAAATGTGTTGTGGCAAAGTTCATCCTGCAACTTCTGCTACCAGAGCAAAAGGAACACCGTGCCGCTGTTGCTAATGGCTTGATTCAAAACGCTACGAATGAACCAGATTCCCTCAAGGAGGTCATAGCTGGAGGTGGGTCTTTGGCTCTGATCTGGAAAGAAGGCCCATTCATCCCAATGGAAGCCGCCTGGTTCTCTAGGCCTGAAGAAGGTGCAGCAAATTTGCAGCAAGATCAAGGCTACGTTACTGTGTATTTTTTGATTGGGAAGGTGTTGTCCATTATAAGTACACCCCTCTAGGCCAGCTGAGAGATGTACTGTGACCAAAATGGCCATGGCTATGGGCAACCGGTGACTGGCAGTTTCATCACGACAATGTACCTGCTCATGCATCAGTTCTCATGTAGAGTTTCTTGACAAAACATAAAATCACCCACATGACTCAGCCCCCCCCCACCAGCCCAGATTTAGTGCCCTGAGGCTTCTGGCTTTTCCCAAAACTAAAATCACCTTTGAAAGGGAAGATATTTCAGACAGTCCATGAGACTCAGGAAGACATAACAAGGCAGCTTATGGCGATTCCAACAAAGGACTTTGCAATGTTTTGAACAATAGAAGGGACGCTGGGAGAACTGTGAGAGGTGTCAAGGTGCCTATTTTGAAGGAGACTGAGGCATCACTGTCCTATGTACAATGTCTCCTGTATCTTTTATCTTCTTTAATAAATGTCTCTTTTTCATAGTATATGGTTGGATACTTTCTGGACAGGCGCTGCATCTATGCAGGTAGCCAGGGGAGTGGGAATAAAATGATTGACTGTGCTCCTGGAATACATGGAACTTCCCTAGACAGGGAAAAAAGTCTTTTGTAGTCAAACTAAAATAAACAGACAGAAAACAAAAACTCATCTCATTTCCATTAAAATCATTATCCCTCCTTTTGAGGTTGAGACTAAAAAGAAAAAAGATAATACATTCACTCCCTCTCCCTTCCTAAGGCACCCAACTAGAAATTTAGCTCTGGATTTATATGAATTCATTTGGATAAAATCATTCAACCGGTAACTAGTTCTTCTAATTATACTGGCCTTTTCCACATGGGTATAGCGAGAGACATTTGACAAATGTCTTGCTCGAGTACAGACACATCTTATCTACTAACTCTTTCTGGTCTAGTAAACTTAATATAGGAGAAAATGAGGTTAGTTTAACACAGGGACAGCTCCAAAATTTCTGTATGGGAGGTAGCAATTGATTTGGGGGAGCTGGGTGCTAGAGACATCTCCTAAAACTGTAGAGCAAGCATCCTATATTTCTTTATGTAAATAATAATTAGAGGTGATTGATGAAGTTCATGGAAAAGTTAAAACCCTCTCAGGGCACCTTCAAGGTGCTATTCACTCCCAGGAGTGTTGTGCTCGGCTTCAGGGATCACTGCTTTTCCTTTAACAGTTGCCAAACCAAGCCCTGGATAACTGAGGATAACAAGATAGATAAGGCATCTTAGCTCTCTCAGGGACCTCCCAACCTTTCAGTCAACTTATTGCTCTAGAACTTTGCTTAGGGTGGGTGCTCGAACCATGAGTTTGCACTCTGTGAAACCCAATTTATTTCCATGTTTTGAAAATAAGAAGAACATATGTTTGTCTCTAATGTTCCATCCCCTCTCTGTACCTTCTGGTGCATTCTCCCTGATTCAGCAAAGATCACAGTGGATAGTTCATGGATAATGGAGGCCTGCAAACACAGTATCCTCCTTCAGTCATTATTTTATGGTGCTGTAGGAGGCGGGGGGGAATGTGACTCTGGATTTGCAAAACCTAGACCAAATTCAGGCGCCAGTCTAACTAACCTGGTCATTTTGAGCAAGTAAACTGTTCTCAGAGTTTGGTCACTTGCAAGATGGCTTAGTAATAACTGCCTTGCCTACCACACAGGGCTTTCATGAGACCTACGTGAGATTTTGTTTATGGATGCACTTTAAACCCAGAAAAGTGCATATGTCATACAAAGTAGGAAGCTATAGTTATTTCTGTTGTCATTATGCACCTTCTAACTCCATAGCACCAAATATTGGGCTAAGAACTTGGCTTTCATTCTCTACTCTTCAACAATTCACAGCCTGAACAATCCACTGACACTATTTGTCCCTCCTGGGGAAGCATTTCAATGATTTCATTCAAGGATCTTTATTTACATTTGATTGCTACTACCCTGGACGAAAGTTGACTGCTATTTATCTCTAAGATACAATTTTCTTTCTTCTTTTAAATCTATGTTCTTTGAATGGACCTTTTAAATCAAAGAATTGTTTTATTTTCCACATTTATCCTTCTAGAATAGCTGTCAGTATTAACTGCAATAATGGAATCCCATCATCAGAAAGAATGGTGTTCTGGGATGGATATCCAGTTATGAGGAGGGAGGGGAATAAGAGAAGGAAGCATTTCAGATCAGTGCAGTTCCATTGTCTGCCTTTCCCTTTCATTGCTATATCAGAAAGGAAGGCAAGCTAAGGTCCCGTAAAATTAAAGGGACACAAGCATGAAGGAGAAGTAACAAATTGAGCTTTTGTTGGAAATTGTTGAGGAGGAGGGAAAATCGCCTTTCAAAGCTTCAAATGCTTTCATAAATTTCCCTTAAAACATTCTCACTGACTTTCTTTACTTTTCTCCTTTTCAAAATGTAAATCACATTTTAAAGTTATTTTTAATATTATTCTGAAAAGTCATTCATAGATTTATTCAATGAGAACTCAAGGGAAAACAGAAAAATGAAAACACATTCTTAGATTGACAAGATTTGTTAGTCATAAATGAAATCACACAAATGAAAAAATTAAACTATAACCTTTTATACATGCAAAAGTTTTATCAGTCAAGTATTGATTTGTTGAGGCTCTTATATGTGTAATAAATGAAAGAGCAAATGGAAAATAATATTTGACATGTAATAAACCCCAAATAAATATTAAATTTTCTCCCCTTTTGCTGACAAGATAGCCTCACTTGGGTCTCACCTATAGGGGAAGTTATCCAAGTAATAAATATCTATTGGTTGTTGCCAGCCTTTTTTATTGAATATATTTTATATCAAGGTCACCATGATTGACTGTCCTGGAAGCTGGCAATCTTTTCATAACAGCCTTGTTAACTTCTTCATCTCATTTTTGTTTTGCAATAGGTATCAAAGGTCTTAAATTTATTTATTTCCCATTTGACCTAATTATTTTACTTCTGGGAATATATCCTGAAATAATAATCTTGAACTCAGAGTAAGTTTCATGCATTAAGATTTTTTACTACAACCATATTCACCATGAAAACAACAATAGAGAAATGATTCAAGGTGCATCCCAGGAGGGATTATGCAGACTCACGAACCGTCACTCCTGTCATGGTGTGAGTGAACATCCAGTACATCCTGGTCAAATTGAATAATTTTATAATATAATCAATTTTGAAATTCTGCTAAGAGGAATAAAGCAGCCGCAGAAAGTCAAAAACTGAATGACTCCACTTACCTGAAATGTTTAAAATAGTCAAACTCATAAAAGCGGAGAGTAGAATGGTGTGGTTCAGGGACTGTGGTGGGAGGGGACTAGGGACATGGTGTTCCATGGGAGTAAAGTTTTGGTTATGCAAGATGGATACGTTCTACAGATCTGCCACACAGCGTAGTGCCTGTAGTTAACAATATTGTATTGTGCCTTTGAACTTCTATTAGGAGAGTACATGTCAAGATAAGTATTCTTACCACAGACAAAAGGGCGGTTGCCATCGTTTGGAGGTAATGGCTCTGTTCATTTTCTTGATTGTGGTGATGGTTTCACGGTTACATGTGTATGTGGAAACCCACCAGATTGTATACTTTAAGTATATGCAGTGTTTGTATATCAATTACACTTCAAATAAGCTGTCAAAACATAAAAGTAAAAGATGATTCTGAGTTGTTCAAAACCTAGAAAAATAATAATGTGTACAGATATAATTGGTATTAACACAAAATTATTTTGTTATAACTTAAATGTAGAAAAGTTGAATACAAACGTGACAGCTCTGGGGGGGGGGTTGTAACTGGGAGGTTGGACACATTGAGCAAAAAAGGAAAAGAGGGAGAAAGAACTCATGGACAGGGACCACAGCGTGGTGATTCTGGGAGGGGGAGGGGTGGGTGGAAATTAAAGAGGGTATAAGGGGGGTAAATGGTGATAAAAAAAAGAAAAGAAAAGAATTTAATTAAACAATTTATTCTAAAAATAAATACATGTATTATAGAATCACATTACATTCTCATATAATTATAACTGCAGTATAAGATCAAATCCTGGAAATTGATAGTGGTGAAGTCCACAGACCTTATTCAATTTGCACCAGCTTTACATGCATTCCTCTGTGTGAGTGTGTAGTTCTCTGCAATTATGTCACATTGATAGATTCATGTAACTACCACCACAATCAAGACACCTAAGTGTTTCATTACTACAGAGTTACCTTGTCCACCCTTTTGTAGGCACACCCACCCCCTTTTCCCTCCTTGTTCCAGTCTCTAAACCCTACCAACCGTAAATCTGTTACCCGTCTCTAAAATTTTGTCATTTTGAGAATGTATATAAATACAGAGTGTGACAAAATTAGGTTTACAGCTGTGAGTATGTGAAACAGTTTATTCTTATATTATTATTTATTATAGTATTTTTTTCCATATGAACAACTGGTAAACCTACTTTTGCTGAAACCTGTATAATCATATAATATGCATGTTTGTTATTTTTTAAGAAATACAATCATATTATTTCCATTATTGTGCATCTTTATATTTTATTTTTTTCACCACTTAAAAATAAATCATAGGCTGTCCTATAGGGCAACATGCATGTTTGTAATTCTTTCTGCTCCAACTTCATATATATGTGAAATAATATATATGATTATACCCATGTAAAAATTAAAAATGCACAGATGCAAAGGAATGTAAATGTAATTTTACTTGTTAGAAATGAAAACCACTATTCTTACTGATTATAAAATAGAATCATAATATGTACATTTTTAACATCCTGTGTTTTTGGTTTTCAACAATACCACTCAGAATATTCTCCAAGTCAGATGCTATACTAATTCATGTTTCATTGCTAAATGATATTCTAAATTGTGGACATATTTTATAATATGGGGTAATATTCACCCTCTCTAATAAAGAATAAAATTTTCTTTGTTCTGGTTTTAGACATCATCAACCATATTGTAATAACTATATTCTGTGATATGTGTGTGTGTGTGTGTGTATACATATATATTTTGAGTGGTATTGTTGAAAACCAAAAAATACATATATACATGTATACACACACACACACACACACACATATAATAGTAAATATATAGTGTATACACGCACACACACACATAATAGTATATTATATATAATCATATATTTATTTCTTGTTGCCACTGTAACAATTTACCACCCACTTTGTGGTTTAAAAAACAGTTCTTTTTCCCTTATCACTCAGGAGATCAGAATTCTTAAAATGGACTGACATTTCCTTCTGGATACTGTAGGGGAGAAACTTCCTTTGCCATTTTATCTTCTAGAATCTGACTTCATTTCTTACAACCAATTCCTCACATCACGCCACCCTCTTGCTTCCATCACCATTTCTCTTACTACCAACTCTGATCCTCCTGCTTCCTTCATTAAAGGACCCACCCTGGGGAATACATTTGACCCACATGGATAATCCAGGATAATCCCCCCATTTGAAGACCCTTAATTTAATCACATCTGCAAAGTTCTGTGTAAGGTAGCAGCAGAGTCAAGGTTCTGGATTAGCAAACTTGACATCGTATAGGGAGTGGGGCATGGATTATTCAGCCTTTCATATAGATAGATGTTCATATATAATTTCCAAAGGATGAATTGATTGGAGTAGAAATTCTGTTATATAATATGGTAGGTTCTCTTTTTGCTTCGCAAATGTTTGTTCTCTTCCTCACCTCACCTTATGTTCGAATGTATTTTTTCCACCTCATTAACTTTTTAACTTACTATAATAAAAAAAAAAAAATGTGACTTTAGTGGGTAAATTCTGCATGTTGTCCTGAGTTTTTCCCTATATTATGAGAACAGACCCTCAATGGTGTTTGCTTCTTGAGCCTGGTTCCCAAAACAAGAAAAAATTCCAAACAAATCTGGCAGAGTTGCAGGTGGTCCACAGGCCTAGTAAATACATGTTTGTTGTATTAGGTAACTGTGATTGGCACTTCTTTTCTGTTGCAACAAAAGCTGACTATTGCATATAGCATGAATATATTCAATTTTAATAAATATTGCCAAGTTGCTCTACAGTAGTAGTTCTATAGCAAGGTAAATTTATACAAACAACAAATAAAAGCATTTTTTTCCAGCATGTCCACTAGAAAAAGATGATCAGTCATTAAGTTTTGCCAATACAGTGGGCATAAAAGTATATCTCATTATACCTGAAAATTTTATTTTCTTAACTATAGAATATAATTGCACCTCTTTAAGTTTTCATTCACTATTTAAATTTTATATTTATGATTATTTACAGTTTTCTTTCAGGCTTTTTTCTTTAAATTTGCAAAAATTAAAGCAAACTATGTCAAACCTTTTTTTTTATTTTTTGTAATCAAGTTGGTAAATATTTTATACTGCCCTAGTTTATTGTTTGGCTACTTACTATAGTTATATATATGTATATATAATTATACTAGAATTTATGTATAGCATATATAAAATTTATGTATGTAAATTAAAATATATATTCTGAATTTTATACAAATAAATGTTTACTTTTCTCTTCTCTCTTTTCTTTCTTGCTTATGAAGCTTACCCCTATGCTTAGACTGTTTTGTGATACTTCTGTTCTATTTGTTTTATCATTTATCTTTGTATTTAAGGTTCTAAGCCATCTGGAATTTATTTTTTCTATGATGTGAGACAGGCTCCAACTTAATTTTCTTCCAGATGGGTAGCCAGTTGTGCTGGCTTTATTTAGTTTAATCATTCCTTTCCCCACATTGAAATGCTGCTTTTGTTACATTTTCAATTCTTGTATAAATATTGTGACCTCTCTTGGGATTGAGAATGTATACTTTCTACTCTGCACTTTTCTAAGTTCTAGAGTTATGGTAAGGACCAAAAAAAAGTCCTCATTTTTTTTTTTTTTGGAGTTTATATTCTAATAGAGGAAAACAGAAAATAGCTAACTAATTCAATTAATCAATCAGTCCATCAACCAATTGATGCTTACTGGTAATAAAATAAAGCAAGGGCTAGAGTGAAGAAGAATGCTGTTTTAACAGAGGGCTCAGAGATTTCTTCCTTTATAACATTTGAACGGAAACCTGAACGATTCTACAGAGTAATCTATGTGTCTGTCTAATAGCAGAGCATTTGAAACAGAGGAAACAGTAAATGTAAAGACCCTTAAACAGGAGCGGGCTTGACAAAACTGACATGGCTGGAACATGTGCCGGAATGTTTCAGCTCTTACAAGCCTCCTCAGAGACCGATGTATTTTAGATTCTTATTTCGGTACTCCATTATGTTGAACACAGTGCTGTTATAGCATGTTTGAATAGCAAGGCAAATAAACTTTCACTATTGTACTTTTGATGCTTTTCCTGGATATTATTTAGATTTTTCTATGATCTTCCAAAACGTTTTATTAAATTATCTTCTTTCCGCAACAAAGAGGGCATATGTAAATGTTCAGATAGAAATTTATATAGATAAAACTTAAATGTGCTCATTCTAACTGGAATGGACCTAATTTTTATATTAATTACTGGAAAATTGATGCTTATAGTATTAAATCTCTCCATCTAACAGTATGCTATTCTTTATGTCAGGTTTTATTTTGTGTTTTTTCAATAATATTGTAGAGGATTTTATGAATCCTATCTCTTTACTGTTAACTTTGTTTCTAAAAATTTAAATTTTGTGGCCCATTTTTGTTATTTCTCTATTTCTCTTTCTTTTTTTTTTGTCTCTTTTATTGTTGTTCTTTTAGTCGTCCCAAATCTCCCCCTCATTTCTTTCCATTTCCCCACTCTCCCCAACCCCCCAGAGTCAGTCCCCACCCTGTTGTCCCTGTCTATGGGCCATTTATACATGTTCCTTGACTAGACCTTCCTCCTCCCTTCCCTCCTTATTCTCCCCCACCCCCCACCTCTGGTCACTGTCTGTTCTTCATTTCCATGCCTTTGATTCTGTTTTGCTCTAGCTTATTGCTAAGACAGAGAAAATATATTTATTTTATACA
The DNA here is from genome assembly GCF_987537825.1 of Furipterus horrens. Classification (NCBI taxonomy): domain Eukaryota; kingdom Metazoa; phylum Chordata; class Mammalia; order Chiroptera; family Furipteridae; genus Furipterus; species Furipterus horrens. The sequence continues at coordinate 191,519,845 of NW_028327174.1, forward strand.
TTTATTTTATATCTAGCCACCCATCAAATTTTCTTATTATTTCTATAAATGTCTTCTACTAGAAACTCTGGGTTCCCTTTATATACAACTCTGTTAAAGAAGAAATTTTTGAATTTTTTCTCCTTAAATATTAAATTAAAATGATTTAATTCTCCTGCTTTTGGATTTTGCTAGAACATCTAAGACATTTTGAATGCTAACATGGATGGTAGTTGTTTCTTCCAATTTTCTGAGATGAATTGTATTAAGTAGTCTCATTCAATTCTTATTTAACTATGTTTCTGTAAGCATAGTTTTTGAATTTTTTAAATGACTTTTTACAATTTTTTGATAAAGTCAGCTATTTTTTGGCTCTGCAATGTTTCCAATATGGTAATGTAAAAAGTTATATTGATAGGTTCAAATGAACTTTATACTCAAGGAATAAATACTACTTGGTAAAGTGTTTCCAAATTTTCTTCTATTATTTAACTTTTTCTCTCTATTCATTTTTTCTCCTTTTGAGACTTCTTCTATTTATATGCAACTTCCATATTTTTATCTTTACTCATGACTACATTCCTTCTCTGTCTTTCTCTCTCATCTCTCATTTTTCTCCCTCTCTTTCTCTCACTTATATTAACGGCTGGAAAAGTGATCCTTTATAGTATTCAATCTTCCAAAGGTATGTGTTTCTCTCTGGCACATTTTATTTGATAAATGAGACTGTACATTGTTTAGAATTTTAAAACATTATGAAGAATACAGTTTTTAAAAATATATATGTATGTGTGTATATATATATATATGCATTAATGAAATTTTGTTGTTAAAGTGGACTTCTTTCTCCTTTAACTCTGTTTTGTTCTCTGTTCTTTTCTGTCTAGCTGGAAGGCCCACAGAGTCTTATGTTCCTTTGACTGTTCTCTGGGACTTTCAGTCAAACTTCCAGAAAAACCTTCAGTGTGGTAGTTTTTTGAGAGATGGGGGTACAGAAATATCTGGTGCATAGTTGCAGCTGGTAGTCTCTGCTATGATGAGGTGGCAGGGCACAATCCCTCTATTCCCTGGTCTCTGCTGTCTCCCTACTTCAAGTGCTTTCTTCCATGTGTATCGGGAGACAGGCCAGGGTTACTGTAATCCATGTGAACATTCTCTGAAGGTCCACACGTTTTGATGAGTCAACTGTTCACCAGGATGGCCCACTGGACCCTAGTCTTTCTTTTAATTTAAAGGCAAGTCTCTTTTTCAGAGTCTTATGGCAAAAGCTGACATTTGACAACGCTCTCAGATCCTTCATATCTGCTAGTCTCAGTTCAGCTCACCCCAGTAGCAGGTTCAAGACAATATTTTTTCAGAATCCTCCCAAGGCTTAGTTTGGAGTTATGAGCCATGAGAGAAACTAGACTATTTCTAAAAATAGAGTACCTATGATGTCAAATTTGCTTAGTCATGGAACTTTGGTCAAATTTATTACTATTAATTTTCATATGCTTCTCATCATATTATTATTTAAATTTTGAAGCATCATTTTCTCTTTCCCAAGTATTGCACATCCTTATGGACATTTTCCAACCTATTCATGTGAAAGAGAAAGAGAGAGAGAGAGAGAGAGAGAGAGAGAGAGGGAGAGGTTTTCTTTTAAGAGAAAAAAAGGTGAATTACTCACTGCATGTCATTAACAATAATCCTTTGGTGCATTCTTTAAAATGTTTATTACTGCTGAGTCCTGACATAAATTATCTTACTACTTGGTAGGCATTATATAAAAATTATTATATTTAAACTTATACTAACTCTTTGGAGAAGGCACTATTATTACCCACATCTTATGGATGAACAAAATTAAATACAGAACTATATGTTACTCTAAAATTTCAAAAGGAGTAGTCCAATTGTAAAGGTTTATCTAATTAGTGGTGGAACTAGGGATTTTCAAGCTTAGAATCTAACTGTAAAGTATGTATTCTTCACTTCTATGTAACTATACAGGACAGATATTATCATTTATATTGACTGCTCAGGAAATATGAGATATGTTGACTTGCTTGCTCATAACTACTCAGCAAGGAAAAGGGAAAACAGAGACCAGAAATCGTGTCTTCTAATTACGAGTTTGTGTTTCATTCCAGAGTATATGTGATTAATACAACCTGTCTCATTGTAGAAACTGACCAGTATACAATCATATAGACCCACTTGAAGACATAATACCATTTAATTTAGCTATGAGTAAATCTAAGAGATTCATATACATGTTTTTTATGCAGTTTACAGTATAACCTTCTTTTTTATTGTTACTGCTGCTGCCTTTGCTGCTGTAGGTTAATCTAATTATGGTCATTGCCTTTTGATTTCATTTTAAATTTTGTCCTATTCTTATATAGATTTTAACTACTAAGAAAAAGTTAATTTAATGAAGAGACTTTTGTAAAATGCAAGATGATTTCTGCTATTGTAAAGAATATATTAACAGAAAAAAAAAAAAACAGCTGAAATAATTTCCAAAATTCAAATCAAGTTTCAGAAATGTGAGCTCATTCAAGTTAATGAATATTCACTGAATTATTATGACATGCTGAGCACAGTGCTAGGCACAGTGGGAGAGAAAGAGATTATAAGAACCATCTCTGCCTTTAGGGGACTCCAATTCAATGGGAAAGACAGTCACATACACAACTGTCTTAATATTAGCCAGACTGTTACTGGTGTTACAACAAAGGGACTGAGAAAGTGCAATAGGGATCTAAAGAAAAGAGATATTAACTCCAACTGGGCAAACTTGAGCAAACAAATAAACTCCACAGCTGGTGCAATAAAATGTGATTTCAAGAAGAAGAAAAAAAAAATGCTTCAGTTTTAATTGCCTTCAGTGTTATTAGGCAAGTTGCCAAGAAGTGTTTTCTTCAATATTAAGAAGGAAAGCATTTAACTTTATAGTTGGACCAATCATTCTGAGATTTTAGAGTAAACGATCCAGACTGAAATTTACCTGAGTGGTCAGTTCTAATAATCTGTTTGTTTTTCCATGGTGCAAAGTTTCTAGACAGAGAAAGAAACTTTCCAGAGGTCACATAGGATAAGTCACTGAATAGTTAAAATTCTGACACAGGTTACATAACTTGCAGTGGGGCTGGTTTCCTGTTTCACTGGGATACTCCTTTCTATCTTATATACCTTTATACATCTTTCTCTCAAAATATATCCGGAAGCCTTCTCTCTGTGACCTAGGGCAGGTCTCTGTACTGTGGAGATCAAGTGGGGGCTCTCTCCTCTGAAACCATAAAGAACCACATGCAAATGCAATCACTGGGCAGGACAACAGCAATATGACCAAATAAGATGTCCCCGGTCATCTTATTTGGTCATATTGGGAGCTGTGAGGTTCAGCATCAGAGGCCAAGGAACCCGGAAGTCATCTTGCTGACCTGTGGGTTCGGTAAGAGGCACTCAGACCTCGGCCTGCCTGCGGACCCTGCAGTGGCCTGAGAACAGGCTCCAGTCTCTCTCAACTGTGGTCCTGGGGCACCTAGAGAACACTCACTTAGGAAAGCGTGCAAAGGTGGGAAAGCCTTCATGGGGTCCAGGTTCCAGTGGAGAAGTCCCTGCACACCACTGGAAAGAAAATATAGGTTTGGATTCATGGGAGAGGGAAAGAGGTACAATTTGACTTCACTTGCCTCATGCCTCCCCTGAGGGAGCACAGCTCAGTGTCACGTGAGATCTCCTCAGACCATGAATTCCCCTGCATGGGAAAGGGAGAGTGGTCAAAGAGGCCCATTTCTCTCTTGCCTCATGCAGAGAACTAAGGCATGAGAGGCACCTCTAGGAGGTAGGAAAAGGCTAGGAGAGTGGCAGATATGACTCTGTGGGAGGCATTAAAGGGACATGGACCCTATTAATGTGTCACAAACTCCATCAAGAAGCCTGCCCACAAGTTGCTAAGAAGGTCTCACCCAAGGATCCCCTGACTGTCCCAAGGATACTCCCAGTACCCCATGCATGTCATCCACTCTGTGGCTGGCTCTCTCTGTGTGAGATTCCAATGGCAGCAGGAGCTGAGCATTGGCAAACAACTAGGGAACATGTGCAAAATACCAGTCCTAATCTAATGACAATGGAGAGACAACAAACTTCAACTTAAGCTCCACCTTTGGGATAACAAAAGGGTGGTTAAAATTTGTATGAAACCACAAGTCCCCGAACAGCCAAAGGAATCCTGAAAAAGGAGGAGCAAGCTGGAGGCATCACACTTCCTAATTTTAATTCAAACGATATTACAAAGCTAAAGTAATGGAAAGAGTTCATTACTGCCATAAAAATAGACACAAAAACCAACGGAGCAAAATTCAGAGCCCAGACACAAACCCTCACATTTACAGGCAACTGATGTTGACAAGGGAGCCAAGAATACTCAACAGAAAGGAGAGTCTCTTCAATAAATGGTTTTTTGAGAAAACAGGATAATCATCCAAATGGTTTCCATGGAGCAATGTTCAAGCTTCGTGCAACACTTGATGCAGATTCGTTGCTTTACATGCTCAGTCATTTTGAGTGCTACAGCCACACAGTACTCATGCTCACTCAATGGATCTACCGCCCCCACTGCCTAGTACAGTGAAGTCATCATTGTTCACACATGCGCATTCCAGTCCACTCTCCTTGGCTGCCAGCTTACATCAGTGTCATGCAAACCATGCTCAATATATTAATAATGGCTGGACTTTTTCTGGACAGACCTTGTATAGCCAAAGGAAATGAAATAAGGATCTCAAAGATGTATCTTTACTCCCATATTTATTGCAGTATCATTCACAATAGCCAAGGGGCAGAAGCAACCTAAGTGCCTGTCTACAGATAAATAGATAAATTGTGAGATGATAAATAGAGATATATGTATATATAGACACACATGTACATATACACAATGGAATGTTTTTCATCTATGAGAGAGAGGGAAATCCTGCCACTTGTGACAACATGTATTAATATTGAGAGCATTATCCTAAGTGAAATAAGTCAGGCAGAGAAAGATAAATACTCTGCGATATAATTTATATGTGAAATCTAAAAAATCCACTCTCATAGATAACAGTGACTAAAGTGGTGGTTGCCAGAGGCCGGGGAATTAAAAAAATGAGGAGATGCTGGTCAAAGGGTAACAAACTTCCAGTTATAAAAAGGAATACGTTCTGGGGAATGCAATATACAGCATTATGATTATAGGTTATAATACTGTACTATATATTTGAAAGTTGCTAACAGGGTAATCTTACATGTTCTTACCATAAAAAAGAAACAGTAATGATGTAAAGTGATGTAACTCTACTGTGGTAATCATTTCACAATATACAAGTATATCAAATCACATTGTACACCTTAAGCTTATTCAATGTTATATGTGAGCTATGTCTCAATAGAACAGGAAAAATGCAGTAACTCCCCATTCCGCATAGACCATAAGGTACTGTCTCTATTATATGTATTTCTGCTCCAATGAGACGTGTTCTGTAGTGATTGAGTAGGGGTACTGCAGACCCAGACAGCCTGGGTCGATTTTAGAGATAAACCACATATTTTAGGCAAATGACTTAAAACTCTCCGTGCCTTTATTCCTTAGCTGTAAAGAGGTGAGAATGATAGTGCCTGCCTTATAGTTTGTTGTAAAGTTCAAGTAATCTGATAGATGCAAACCATTCAAACAATATTTCAAGCATGTTTAAGCATAGCGAGGCATCCTTTGCTTTGCTTTGCTACAGAGGCAAATTGGTGGAAGACGGCACTTAATATGTATCCGGGGAGTTAAATGTCCCATCTGGACTTCAAGGCCAAAATTTTTAGTTTTAGTTTTGGCAACTGACTCTTCACAGGATACTCGTACCTTCTCTGTAATACAGATGAGGAAACTGAGCCTCAGAGAAGTTACAGAACTTTCCTAAGACAAACAAATAAGATTCAGAGGTTTCCCCTCCCCACGCTAGGTTCTCTGCTGCTTAATATACATACATATAATCTGCCTGATTGCATGTGTGTTACCAGATAATCAAAAAACTTACTAATTTCAGATTCTAGCATTCTGTCTAGTGATCTTTTACCATATTGCCCCTAGAAAGATAAATTGGATGAAATGACTATTTTGATATGTAAGCACATGGCTATCAGGTACTTACATTGTGGTCTCATTTCTTGCTTCTAGCCAGTCTCTACATTTTAGCCATAATGATTATTTTTTCTTTTCCAATCTTTGAATTGGCCATGTTCTATTTTACCTTCTGCCAGATACATGTCTTCTGTCCACTCCATCTTCCCCACTCTTTCCCACATAACACACATACCCAGAAACAACGCTTTCCCCCTTCATTTGCCCAGCTGGTTCCTACAGATTATTCTCAACTTTAACATCAAATTCTCTAGGACATTTTCCCTGTCCCAGCTACTCAGGGTTTGTCTTCCCCTATTGCCTTGTTTCTCATCATGGCACTTTATCAAACTGTACTGTAGTTGTCTAAGACGTCTGCATCTTCTACTCAAGTATAAAGCTCCTTAAGAGTTGAGATGTTTAACCGCATTGCATTTACTGTTTCAATTCTATGTCTAACTTAGCTGACACTGAGTTGTTCCTCAATAAATATTTGATGAATGAAAATGTGAGTGAGTGAGTGAATGAATGAATAAATGATACCTGCTGGTACTTATCACACTTGCATAAAAAGAGCTACACAAAATCATCACTTGCTGCAACAAATAAAGATAAAAAAGGGTTAAGGAATTTTAATCTAAAGATGATTTAAAAAATAATAACTGGTGTAGAGAAATCACCTTTCAAAAACCTAGTCTTAAATATAAACCCATTTTTAAATTACAACAGTCATTTCGCCCACATTTTGCTTACCTTGAACTAAAAAGGCACCAAGAAACCATGATTAGAACAGAGCTTGCATCTAGAGATTTGTACATAATTCATAATTCATATAATGCAAGTTTGCATAATAAATAGTTTAAATACTGCAGCAACAGAGCTGGAGAGGAAATTAGGATTCTGAATGAAAAAGTTAATTATACCTCCAAGGATTTTTTTTTTTTTTTTTACAATACATTAAAAACAAGCTTAGGAAAGGATAATTTAAGCTAAAAAGAGACGGAAATGCAGGAGGTTATGGGAGTGGTGATAACTGACAAGTTATCTTATTAAGTGGGGGTAATTAGGCTAAATTAATTTTTAAATTATAGCAGTAGATTCCATATCAACAATAGCATAAATAATTTATGGGGTTAATGATCTTGCAGCTGTAGCCATTTCTGTTAGATGGACTCTATTCTTAGCATTATTGGCCAATTTCTCTGGTTCAGTCATTCTATTCAGATAACCCAGGGGGTATCGCTTAAAACTGAACTCCCCACCCTTTTAGCTAGGCTGCCAGAGCAGATGAACGAACAAGAAATCCTCATCAAAAGAAAGTGGCCTTTTATAGAGACGTCATAGGATATTCCCTCATCCCTTTGTATATATTCATTCATCTACGCATCCAAGATATGGATACTACTATTACTACTACTACTACTACTACTACTACTACTACTACTACTACTATTACTACTTCAAAATAGTTTTAATAATAATTTTTAGAAATTAATGTGGGTCTAGGTACTGTGCTGAGCTACTCATATGCATTACCTTATTTATTTTAAACAACAGTTCTGTAAAATATGCACAAATATTCATTCTAAACTTAGGGCTCAGAGCAATGAGGTGACTTGCCCAAGAACACAATTAATAAGATCTTTGCTCTGACCCCTACTAGAATGACACCAATGCCACACTCAAACTGCTGAACTGTACTGGGGATTTGCTGGCATCAAGAGATGTAAACACAAGGGGAAAAATACCCACTGTTGAATATGAATATTGGAGTGTAGTGAAAAAAAAAAAAAAAAAAAAACTAAAGAAGTAGAGGGTTCAGGCCCACAGCCAAATCATCACCAAAAATTGGTAGCAGTTACTTCAAATTAAATTTCAGATCTGCTCACTTCTTATTACCCCTTCTGATACTACCCCATTTGTAATGATCAGCATTTCACATTTCAAGTATTTCATTGTCTTTTCTCTTGTCTCATGTAGAGCTATATTTAATATAGCAGCCAGAACATCACTCCTCTGTTCAATAGCTTCCCATCCCATTCAAAGTAAACTAAGGTTCTTAAAATAGCATGCAAAGCCTAATACAACTAGGGTTTCTGCCTCACCTCCTTTGCTTTATTCCCTGCTTCTGTTGCCTTCCTATTCATCACACTTCAACCGCTTGGCCGCCTTTTTGTTCCTTGATATTCCCAACACCTACCCTCATGCAATGGCCTTCTCATTGGCTATTCTCTCTATAATGTCCTTCTTGCCTATATTTGCATGACTCACTCTCCCTCCTCCCAAAAGCCTTTGATCAAATTTCACCTTCTTAGCAAGACCTGCTTGGGCCACCCTTAAAAATTGCAAACATCCAGTCCTACCCAGGTAACTTCTCATCCCTTGTCCCTGCTTGATTTTTCTCCATTGTGTGAACCATCTTCTGATCTAATAAGTTACTTAATGTCTGCCTCTCCCAAATAGAGTACAGAATTTTCCCAGGCAAAGGTTATTGTCTGCCTATGACACCACTCTATCATCATGGCAGAGATTCTACCGTGATATGTGTTGTATATTGGTTGAATATGCAAATGAATAAATAAATGAAAGGTGTAACTGGATGCAGGAAGACCAGCCATGGGGGCCCATTATTGAGTTACAGAGTTCAGTAAATAGAATGGAGCAGGCAGAAGCTACCTATGAGTATAGAGAACATGTCTAAAAAATAAAGAAGTAGGAAAGAAACAGAGCAATTACATGTGCTGTAGGAAGGAACTACAGATTCCTGCTCCCTTTATCTGCTGAAGGGGCCATTTTGCTGGTCTCCCTCACCCTTCCTCTTCCTGTAAGTTACTAGCAGGGTCATGGTTGACAAACACTGATACACTCAGGAGCCAATTACACAAGGATAAAACAGACATCTGACAGGCACTAGTATCTTTCTGGCCCTGATGGACAGCTGATCAGCAATTAAAGGAATGATTTATGGCTTAAAGGAAAGAATAGCTACCTATCTCAAGAGCACATGCACATCTGTACACATGAAATATGTCTTTCTAAGACCTTTAAATCAAAGAAAAATTGTCCTGGACTTTCTCATTCTTTTTACATAAATCAGAAATGTAAATGGCTTGCCCAAGGGCACACAGGTAATCAGGATTCTAGATTTCCTGACCTGCTCAATTTTCCTTTCCCAGGCAATGTGTTGCCTCTCTGCTTTAGAGGAGAAAATTTAAAGTTGTTCGCCTTGTTTCCAGGGCTTTCAGGGGTCTTAAAATCTTCAGATCCACGCTTTCTCGGCATCCCAGCCTGAAAGCCACTTTTTCCATGAAGCCTTCTCTCCAGTCTTAGTCAATTTTCCCCTTTTATTAGTTCTTATTGCATTGCAATAACTTATTAGAGCAATTATCGCAGCCTAGAGGGCTGTAATTATGACAATGCGTCTCCGATATCCTGACTCCTAGTGAAAGGAGCCAAAGCTATACAGCAAGAGCATTAACCAGGAGGAACCAGAATCTAAGACTTCCTCTCTCTGACCAGTATTCTTTCTTTTATCCAGATCCTCCAGGTGTTCTGATTCTTCAAGGATACACTGAATGTGGACCTAAGTAATGACCATCCCACTACCAGTAATTACCCTAACTTTCCTAATAACATTGAAGCAAAGGTAATCAGTAGAGTTAAATGGAAGCATTATCTTCCCTCACCAACTGTGACTTGTTCAATCCACCAAGCCCAGGAGGTGTTTCTACCACATTTGTCACTTGGAAGAGATTAAACAAACAACAACAAAAGCAGCAATTACAATTTAGGCTTGAGAAGAGCCTTTCAGGCTGGTTTTATTCCTGTCCTCATTGTGTTCTCCTTGGTGAAACATTCAATTCTGACCTCTATTTGACCCTTCCTTTATCAGCCACATCCACGACTAAGGACCTGATGAGTCTTCAACCAGTGGTTTTGCCCCATCAAAGCCAGGGATGATAGGATACATCCTATGAGCAAAACCAAAGGGTGTGGACTTCAAACTCTGCCCCAAGCAAATGGGCTGAAAAATAATATTCCCCAAATTCTGGAATCTTCCCTGAGTCCAAACATCCATACTACTTTCTTTTTCTTTAATCTACCATATAGTCAACAGTTACCGTATGTCAATAGCACTATGAGCCTTTGATCTACATTATTTAATTTAACACGTATGCCAGTGAGGTAGGCATTGACTAGGGAGTGGTGCATCTATCCTGTGATCTAGGCTCTCTGCTGCTCGAATCAAAGCTGTTGGCCACCAGGATTGAACATTAACTGTGAACTCCAGTTGGCTTGTCTGAATTAGTGGAATTAATGACTTCTGGGTTTGCTCTTAATGAACCTAGCTTTTCTTTGCTAAGCACTTCCGATACAAGGAGTCACTGCTAAGTCTCTCTTCTATAGAGATCAGATTACTCAGAATTTGGATCCTTCCATTCTCTCTTGCCAAGACTCTTCCTAACTTCCTTCTTCAGAGATGAATGCCACCTCCAACAGAGACCTATACTGCAGTGTTCACGATGGGAACACAATGGTCAGGATACCACCTCTTCCGCTTCCCATGTCCCCCTCCTCCCATAGCCTGCCTCACGGCCCAGCCACATCTTAGTTCCTTCTCTCAGTCTGCTATTTTGTATCATTATGGCATGCCCTCTAAATGGGTTTGAAAATCTGGGATAGCTCAGTTTACAATATTGTCTTTGTTTTTTTTTTTTTTTTTGTTTGTTTTTTTGGCTGATATTACATGAACCTTCTTCTGCCAGAGAATCTAGCCTTGTTCATGGGCTGGTAGATAGCATGGCTCTCCCTGAATATGAAAAGGGCTCACCAAAACCCAAAGGGAGAGAGTGTTGCAGAGCTAATTAGACAAAGACATTTATTCAGCAAAGTAGTTTCAAATATGGACTCTGGACTCAGATTACCTGGGTTCAAAACCAGGCCCCACCATTGACCACCCGCCTAACCAGGTAGGTTATTTTATCACTTTAAGGCCTAGAACTATCATCAGCAAATCAAGACTGCAGTGTCTTCTAGGGTTGTTACAAGAATGCAATGGGTTATAACGTGTTGAATACTTACTATGCTTGTCTGGCACATGTGAGACCTGGCACATCCTTACGGTACATGCTATAGGAGAAGATGTGAAAAGCCAGGGTCCAAGACCAGAAATCAGAAGTCCGAAGATCTGAGAATGAGAAGCAATGGACTGAGCATGTAAGTAGGGCACGGAAACCCTTTCTTGGCCATAGTTGTGTTCTTTGTGCAATGTGACAGCCATCTTTGCCTCTCTAAATTACATTTATTACATTTGAAAAAGTAAGGAGAAATATTTATCTTGAATAATCTGTAATATTGAGATAAGAGGAGGTCAAGGGAAAGAAGGATATTTTGCTCAATCACTTGCTTGCTTATTGCTCAGGGGAAATTGATTTCCTCAAATTAATATTTGCAGGAAAACAGTTTTTTTATTAATGTAATACTTGAAGCATACAAAGGGATGAAATATATATATATATATATATATATATATATATATGAAGTACAATAATAAAAGAAATACATCTTAACCTGCTCCCTCAGACAGCATCTGCAGTATCACTGAAGAACCTGACTGTCCTACTCCGATACTTTCTCCCTGCTTCTTCCCAGAGCCAACTTCTGTCCTGAATGGTGCATGGTATTCCCTGTTTATCCAGTTTCCCTCTCTGGTTTCCCTTACTTGCTGTCAACTCCAGTCTGTCAATCTTAAATGAAAAATTCCAGAAGTAAACAATTCATAAATTTTAAACTGTGTGCTGAACTGAGTAGGATGATGAAATCTTGCACAATCCCACTCCATCCCCCTTAGGATGTGAATCGTCCATGTCCAGTGTATCCATTCTGTATAAACTGTCCACCCTTTAGTCACTTGGTAGCCGATATCAGATGGACTGTCACAGACTGCAGAGCTTGTGTTCAAGTAACCCTTGTTTGGTTCAGTAAGAGTGTCAAATCTATTCATGTAACTTTATTATAGTATATTGTTATAATTGTTCTATTTTATTATTAGTTATTATTGTTAATCTCTGAACTGTGCCTAATTTATAAATTAAACTTTATCATAGGTACACATATATAGGAAAAATCATAGTATATGTGGGGTAGGGTACTGTCTGCCATTTGAGGCATCCACTGAGGGTATAAAAACATATTGTATTTATGATTTTCTTGCACTTAAAAGTGTATATATATATATATATATATATATATATATATATATATATATGACATATGTATAGCCTCCAAACCTGTTATTGTGGTTGATTATTTCTGAGCTCTTAAAAATGGTATTGTAGTATAGGTAGTCTTCTACAACTTGATTTTATTTTGATTCAATATATTGTGCTTAAAATTCATGCATATCATTGAATATAACTATAATTCATTCATTTTCCCTACTATATAATGTTCTATTGTGTGGAACTATGTAAAAGAATATCTATGGCTACATGGTTTTTAACATCCCAGATTCGGTTTCTTCATCTCACTCACATTTCTTGCATTGACACAAAATCTAGTCCCTTTTTTGATTCCAGATTCCTCCACCGCTAAACCAGCATTTGTAATTGGCATCAGTATTCACTTCCTGAACACAGATCTGAGAACTCTATTAATACTTCCCCACAGTAAAGCCTCAGTGGTTTCCTTTCTCTTCCTCAGATAAGAAAACTAAGTCGCCGATCCTCCCATCTTGACTCATCACAGCCCCATGCCCATGTCCCCTCTCAATATCATTGCCAACTCTACACTCTGCCCATCCCACCTTTACCTGCCCTGCTCTTTCGAGGCTCACACCCCAAAAGAGGGCCACTGCTCCCAAAATCCCCCTGCACTTTCCCTGTGCCCTTGCTCATACCATTTCTTTTGCCAAGAGTTCCTTACCTTTTCTTTGTTAGAATAATGAAATACTAGAAGCTGTTCAAGACTTCATTTTAATGTCACCTCTTCTGATCCCTGAAAAAAGAAACTAATTATCCTCTACACTGTGCACCCACAATAATTAGTGAATTGTTTTATACCTACTAGTTTCTGTCTTTTTCATAATAGTGCATAAGCATATCTCTGAAAAAAGAAACGAATTACCCCTACACTGTACACCCATAATAATTAGTGAATTTTTTGTGTTTACTAGTTTCTGTCTTTTTCATTATCGTGAATAAGCGTATCACCTCTTGCGGTCAGGAAGCTCCATCAAATCAAGGACCATGTGCCTTTTATTATTGTATCTTTCCACAACCCCACTACCCACCCCCAACATGGACCCCATCTCAGCAGCAGTTTTAGGGCCTTGTACACAGGAAGGGCCTAGGACTCATTTGCCAGACCGACTGGAGCAAAGGGATGGAAACTACTTCCCAGGGGCTGTGTTTAGAAATCACTATGATCTTTTCTGATGACTGCATAGCAAATTGGATTTACCTTTTCAATTTTGCATTATTCTTGTGTTATTGGGATTATGATGAATAATAAGATAATAACAGCAATTAGCCTCTGGATGACTAATGGTCCCTTAAATTGATTTTGAACAATCAATTTGAATGTCTTCTCGTAGCCAAATTAGAATAGGGCAAACCACAATGTTTTGTAAACATCCCTGAGAATGAAAATTGTGAAATTATATCCAGTGAATACTGAGGTGGTGTAGGAATTCCCTAGGGTTTGGAAATGGAAATAAGAGGCAATTTAACCATTAAGCTCTGTTTCTGAAAAGCTGTAATCTGAAGGCTCAATGGAGTTTGTTCCAAGGGTCTGTGTTTAAGTTGGTTATTTACAACTTAGCCATTATTTTCAACATAGAACTAGTGTTGTGCATTGTGTTTTGGGTTCCTCTCAACCCAAACATTGTTGAATCTTCAGAGGACCTGAAGTATACTTATCTTGGCCATAGTTTATTAGACAAAGTCATTGAGAAGAAATGTCTTCAAGGCCCAGGCTGGGCTCCACGTAATGGCATATGGGATCCCACACTGACTATCTCATCACCATAGAAGAGGGCCTCATCTAAACCCAAGCGACTGCTGATGGAGCCTTTAGCTTTTGTCTGAGTTCCAGAAAGTTGGGGGAGGAGGGGCAAAGAGGTAGAAAAGAGGAAAAGGAAGGTGTTACCATTTGAGTGCAGAGAGCTATGATGGAGATCTTGGCTTCCAGTCAGAAAAGTCCCTCGGTTCCCCTTTAAGGTTCACCAGTGTTTGTTTGGTTAGTCTTTTACTTTTTTTTTTTTTTTCTGCAGACTTTGGAGATATCTGCACATTCTGTTATAGGTTATGCCACTCTGGCTGGATTAATTTATTTTCCCAGTTCTGAACCAATGCAGAAGTAGCCAACCTTTTATTAGAAAGCGAAAGACAGTTATTATAAGCAGTTTGAATTCATTGCACTGAACATGGAGGTGTGTTCTAAGAAATATTAACAAATTGGCCGAGCATTGAGGAACAGATTAGTATGAGAGCCAGGCACAAATGTAAAAATCCATAGTGACAAGTTCTGTATAAGGGAAGTCATGTAGGAGCCTGGAGAAGTAATTAATTTTTCTCAGCTAATGTTTGAAAAATACTCTAGAGTGAAAAAGACATTTGATCTGGGTTATGGAGAGTGTCAAACCCACGTGATCACTGAGTCTTCCTGATCCTTGAGTTAAAGATTGGTTTGGGTCCCAAATTTTCTGCCATTTGGAAGTCTTAAACTCTCATGACATTTCTGCAAGTTTCTGAACCACGCTCCTTTGTTAGAAAGTTTGAACTCACAGCTCTAGGAGTCATCTCAGCAGCACATGCATGGTGCCCCATACCTGAGACCACTCTGTCCTGCGTCAGCCTGGACGTTCCTCTTCGTCCTCAGTTTATTCACTCACACTCACATACACTCTCTCACATGCCATGTACCCACTCCAATGTACAGGATATTTTAGTGAACACTTTTGGGAACTCAGTTGATTTCTACACCACAATATTGCAAACCGCCCAAGCTGAGCATTAGATGCTCTTGGTTCTAGAAGTCCCACTCAGCTGAGGATTCTTCATGCTGCTCCATCCTACAAAGCACGCAAGCCTCACAGTAATTCTTTCCTTCTCACTCCCCCTCCACACCTTTTTGTTTGCTTGTTTGTTTGTTTACATATACGCCAGACCCCATTCCTCTCTTATTCCTTCAGGAGCTCCCAAATCACATGTATTATATTTTACAAGATAATCCTACTCTTCGTAGCTCCTACGCTGAGATCCATCTCCACGCCCACCTTTGCTCATCCAAATTCATTCGACAGTATCTCCCCTGCTTAGAATACATTCTGAGTTACAGAGTATCATGTCATTGGATATACTAGAGTAAAAGATGTTCTAGTAAAAATGACTGAAAATGCTTAAAAATATTAATTAATATCTTTTTACCTACCTAGGAACTCATCGAATGTCTTCCCCTGGACCTTGGACCAGTCCTTTCCCAGCATTCACTCCTAGACATAAACTCACTTCTGCTTTGGGAGATACTGTATTTATAGAACACACAGGCAGAAACAAAAGATAAGACACATGCATGTGTAACGAGCACACACTCACACACACACACACACACAAAACCACCCAAGACTAAATAGGATCCTATATATAGATTGGGACGAGAGGCAGGATGGGGAGTACTCAGGTGCAGTCATCAAAAGGATATTTCCCTGTTTTTCCTGAGCATGGAGCACCTGCCACCAGTGCAGGGGGTCGTGTGGACTAAAAACCATCCACACTGTCTTCCTGTAGTGAGCATCGCATTTCACCTGTGGTGAGGAGCTCCAGAGGAGTATTTGTAATTGCCCTCAATAAATCTGACAATGAACACCTGACAGCTGCTTATGCCCTGACGATGTTTTAAGACCCTACCATAGTTATCCAGCATAGACAACTATCTTTTAACAGCAAGATGACTTACAAACTTCAGAAACAGAGGCCAAGGCCCTAGATATCTAGGGTTGTGCAAGTGATGTGAAAGGAACAAAGCTCCCAGCATCATCCCCTGACCTCAGACTACCCTCCACCCTGCACGCACCCAATGAAGGCTGACTATCCATGGACCACACCTAAGTATCCCATTGGGTTAAGACACTAATGGGATATCAGTGTGTGGCATGAAGGTACACAAGGAAGGAAGAAAAAGCAGAGAGGAAGCAGACAGAAACTGATGGTTCCTATATTGATACTGGTAGTGTCATTTAGAATTTGATTCATGAGCCAGAGGTCTAGAGCCTCTCGATTGGGTTGAGGATGGGAGATATGGGTGGGCTCCTGATGATACAGCCAGGATTAGGGCTGTAGAATCCATTAGCAGCAGTGGTAGAAAAGGGGGAAAGAGCTGAACTATCCAAGGAGGAATGCCCCCACCCCCCGCCTCTTTCACTTTTCCTTTTGGCTTCCAGCATTTTTAGCAACTTCATCATGTATGCATTTATCTCACTAGATGCTACTTATAAAATACTTATTTAACCCTTTGAGTGCCAACATCGCTGTGAGCAATGCTCCCAATGACTCTTTTTCCAATGGCTGTAAATGTAAATGACAATGGAATAATTCGTATTTTATGTTTTGTGCTCTTTTTTCTTTTTTTACTTCAGGTTATATATTGATATAACTTTTTCTCATGTTGATCCAAATTTCAAATTTTTACACTTGTTCAAATACTGACATATTAATTCTGTTATAATTTTTACTTACATTTCATATGGTCCTTTTAATTTCATTCATCTTTGCAATAATCGTCGAAACTCTATGCAGTGTGCATGTAAGAGAGCTTTTGCTAGTGGACATTTTCATTGCTTCACAGTATAGCATTAGCATTTTCTTTATAAACTGTTTTTCACTGTTGATATCTATTAATATATGTCTCTAGTGTGAATGCCGTTTGTGTTCATTTTTTTGTACGTTATGAAGTTTTCTTTTTTTTTTTCAAAAATGTATGCAATATTTGGCATACTTCTTGCTTGTCATCCATGTTGCTATGTGTTTTTTCAAATTGTAATTATAGGTTTTATACTATGCCATATATTATAGTTCAAAAGCCATATTGAAGGAAAGAATGTATTTTTTCTAAAATAATTGGTATAATAAAATAATTCTAATGCAATAATTTTTTTTTGCTAAATTGCATCAAAGAACACTGCTTACAAGAGTGTATTTACTATATGTCATGAAATTTTCAGCAAATTATTATGAATAATAATGTTTTTATAGACATTTTTCATAAACTCTGCATTTCTCGGCAAAATAGCCTGGCATTTCTCACATAAATTTTAGCGATTACGCATGGCACTCAAAGGGTCAAGTGGACGGTTGAGTGTCTACAATGTGCCAGGGTGTGCTACATGCGTTTGTTTGGGTGCCTTCCATGTATGTATCTCATTTGATTTTCACTTGGATCATAGGACATTGATATTTTATTCCCATTTTGCAGATTATAAAAACAGATCAAAGATAAATTGATCTGCTTAAGGTCACAGAAGTAATAAATGTCAGAACCATAATTTAAACCTGGTCTTCTGATCCCAAGCTCATGATTCTTTCCACAGCAGCAATATATTCTTAAAATATTGGATGTTAGAGATTATTTCATCAGGAATGACAGCTCTATTCTAAATGATACGCCAACTGTAATTGTTCTTGGGTACCTGGAGCGTGTGCTGAGAATACCGTGGGACCCAGCATGGGCTCAGTGGGGGAGAGGACCGTGATTGATTCTTGATGTCTGCCACGGGCAGCTATGCCAGGTGCTTCCCCACCTCAGCTGAGTTGTCTACCCCCATTTTTACAGGCGGGAAAATTGATTCTGGGAGATTTAAGAAGAATTGCCCAAGGGCACACAATATGGTGTTGGCAGAACCATGGTAAGTCTCCACCTCTGCTGGCTTCATACCTGGGGCTCTTGGCCTAGCCCTTGCCCTTCCCCTGAAGCTCTCGTGGGAAACCTGCCAAATCACTCATCCTCTCCGAATCTTTTTGACCTTGTTTTTCTGTCTCATATCAGATATGCACATCATCTGAGTAAAGTGCTTTGAAGACAAATCCAATGTGAAATATTAGCTTGCTGTTGTCAATAAGATTCCTCAGTCAAGGTTTCTGTTGAGGAATTGCTGAGAGGGACATGTTACAAGTGATTGATGGCACCAAGTTCTGGTGTTGGGACTGAATGAGCAAACGCAGGGCAGTCAAGACATAATCAGAGCCAACTCAGCATTTAGGAGCCGGCTGGTGCTAAATTTTCCTGAACAATTTTGATCTGATCAGCTCAAAGCACTATGGAATGGTTCATTGGTGCAAGGAAAATGACTGAAGTACTATGTTGAAATTTAGGAGAAATAACCTGAAGACCATAGTCATTCACTGAAATGGCATCCATTTAATGTTGAAACTGCATATATGTAAAATAAAGTGGAAATTTGAAAAATCTATCTCAGATCATTCAAACAGAAAACTATTGTGTAATAGCACCTAACTCATGAGTTATGTGAACTTAAATGAGACAAGGTTCATAAATTATCTAGTTAGTGTCTGAAAAACAATAATTTATCAAAGAATAATAAACAATAATATTTTTTAATGAGAAAGGATGGTTGTGTGTGTGTGTGTTGCCCTTTATAACTAATCTGTTTACACAATTTTACTTTTATTTTTATTTGAAGTACATTTTATTATGTTGTTACAGTAGTTCCAATTTTTCCCCTTTGGTCCCCTCTGTCAGTACCCCCACTTCTCTCCAGCTATCCCATCCCCCTAAGTTCATATTCATGGGTCATGTATATAAGTTCTCTGGCTTCACCCATTCCTATATTATTCTTAACTTCCCCCTGTCTATTTTGTACTGACCAATTATGCTTCTTAACCCCTGCACCAATTCCCCATTTCTCCCCCTTCCCCTTCCCAGCTGATAACCCTCCAAATGATCCCCATACCTGTGATTCTGTTCCTGTTCTGATTTGCTTAGGTGGACTTTGTTTTTATTTTTAGATTCAGTTTTTGATAGTTGCAAGTTTGTTGTCATTTTAATGTTCATAATTTTGATATTATTTTTCTTAAATAAGTTTCTTTGATATTTCATTTAATAATAGCTTGGTGATGATGAACTCCTTTTGCTTTACCTTGTCTGGGAAGCACTTCATCTGCCCTTCCATCCCAAATGATAGCTTTGCTGGATAGATTAATCTTGGTCATAGGTCCTTGCTTTTCATCACATTGAATACTTCTTACCAGTCTCTTCTTGCTTGCAAAGTTTCTTTTGAGAAATTAGCTCATAGTCTTATAGGCACCCCTTTGTAGGCAATGCTCTGCTTTTCTCTTGTTGCTTTGAAGATTCTCTCTTTATTTTTAACCTTTGGCATTTTAATTATGATGTGTCTTGGTGTGATCCTCTTTGGGTCTAGCTTCTTTGGGACTCTCTATGCTTCCTGGACTTGTATGTGTATGTCCTTTGCCAAATTTGGGAAATTTTTCTTCATTATTTTTTCACACAAGCTTTTGATTTCTTGCTCTTCCTCTTCTCTTTATGGCACCTCTATGATTTGGATATTGGCATGTTTAAAGTTGTTCCAGAGGTTCCTAAGCCTCTCCTTATTTTTTTCAATTCTTGTTTCCTCATTCTATGCTGGTTGACTGTTTTTTTCTTCCTTATGTTCCAAAACATTGATTTAAACCCTGATTTTCTTCCCTTCACCATTGGTTTTGTGTGGATTTTCCTTCATTTCATTTAGCATAGACTTCACTTCTTCCCTTTTGCAGTTGCCATACTTAAACATATCTGTCAAGCCTGTGAGCATCTTTATCGCCAGTGTTTTGAACTCTATGTCTGTTAGATTGGCTATCTCCTCATTTGTTAGGTTGGCTATCTCCTCATCACTTAGTTCTCCTACTGGAACCTTGATCCATTCCCTCTTTTAGGACATACTTCTCTGTCTCTTCATCTTGACAGGCTTCTGTGTTTGTTTGCCTGTGTCTTAGGTAGAGCTGTCACTCTAAGAGGCGGAACTGTAGGTGTTCATCAGTATAAGTCGACCCGTTTCCCCACATTGTGGTGTTGTATATGGTGGAGGGGTCTGAGAGAGAACAATGCCACTTGCTCAGCACTCATCCCTTTTTTTCAGGTACTTCTCCCACTTCCGTTTGGGATTGACACCTCTCTAGCTGTTGCCCTGGCTATAGTTCCCAGAGTGGGTGGGTTTGCATATGTTCTAGGACTGTGGGGGCTCTTTAAACAAACTGCTGATAGATCAGCAGTTTCTTCCTCCACCCCAACCCCCACTGATCTGCACAGTCAGAAGCAATTAGGCTTTATTTTCCCCGGCACTGGAACCATGATCTGGCCTAGTGCTGGGAGCGCTCCCCAGGTGTCCCTCTCGAGTTTCTAAAATGTGTGACTGTGCTTTCTGCTGGCCTGCTGCTGCTGCCACTGCTGCCACCACCACACCACGTCTTCTCCGCCCCAGCTCCACCCCTCCTACTTGTCTGGATGAGTATTTCTTCTTTATATCTTTGTTTGTTGGACTTCCATGCAGCTTGATTTTCTGGACCTTCTGGTTGTCTCTAGTTTGAAGTAGTTGTATTCCTTCTTAGTTGTGGAGGGAGATGCAGCGTGTCTGTCTGAGCCTCCATCTTGGTCAGAAGTCCTGAGTTAAGAAGTTTTAATGTCAGAGCATCCAGTGTGATTACTGTCAGGGTGGTTGGTGATGTAGACTGTGAAATTCACAAAGGAAGAAAGTATAGAGAGTAAAGATTGTATTCACTCTCCAAGAAAGGAGAGGGGCATGATGTCAACTAACGCAATTTTCTTTGTGTTAAAGACACACTCTAGTTCTCTCTATACCTGTAAATGGAGAACAAACTCACTTTGAACTGGAGTGTCACATATTGCTTTCTTCTCACTGAACACAGGAGTTTTATGAAATTTTCTGATGTTCATGAAATGTGACTAGCAAGCATTATTTCAGTACAGTAGCTGTTCATAAAACTGAGTCACAGAGAGGCTAAGGAATTAGTCCCAAGTCACACAGCTATTGAACAGTTGGGCAGTGATGTGGTACCAAATTTTTTCACTCTCAATTCAGAGTGTTGTGCATTATCTCCCACCTCTTCCTCCGTCTTCTCTATTCCTTGTATTCTTTCTATTTCTTACTCTAATTCAAATCAATAACTGCTTATGAAATTTCTTTTATGTATCCACTGTTGATCACTGGACCATGAATATAAGGCTTTGTTCATATTAATCGCAAATGCTGGCAGTTGTTACTCCTAACTTTTTCTGTTGACAGATTTTCTTCAAATCAGCATTGCTCCCTCACATACCACAAGGGAGGATGACTCTGTCTGGCTCCCAGAATAAATCCAGAACACCTAGGGTACTCAGGGCCTGGCCAGGAATGGGCTTAGTGGGGATTATGTGATCATGCACTGGCCAATGAGGGGAGGCCTGCTCAGGCCTTATTAGAAAAGGCTTTTTTGCCAAGATGTCCACTTTCTCCTATTAGATACTGGAGTATCTGGATGAGGAGCTCAATTTGCAGTGTCTTGTTCCCGGAGGAATGACAGTTCCTGGCATTTCGGGACTGGAACCTCTGGGCTTCCTGGTTTGTGGAGTTATTTCCTATTTGAGTTAGGGTTTACTCTCACTAGCTGCTTGAGGAATCTTAACTGATAAAGTATCCTTAAGAAGCTCTAAGTTCTTGTGATTATGATATAGTATATGGTTATGAGCACACGCTGTGGGCACAGACTCAAACTGGAATACTGTTTCTGCTCCTTGCTGGCTGTGCAATGCCGGGCATTTACTTATTTTCCCTTTGTTTGGGGTGCCTCGTTTCTCCTGCCCTGATTTATTATCCTGACAGCACAAATCACCCCCTGACATACTATACTCTTTACTGTATATTCATATATATTTAATGTGTACATTTCTCTTCATTTTTATAAGCTCCATGAAGGCAGGAATTTTTATCTGTGTTGTTTGCTTCTGACTTCAAAGAATCTGGTATATTGTAAAGGACTGATAAACAGCTGCTCAGTACATAAATACATAACTAATTAATTATTAGCTAATTAATAAGAGAGAGTGGCAGTTATGTCATAGGATTGTTGTAATGATAAATTTGATAACATCAAAATATTCCTATACTGCCTGGCATATTATTATTAAAACAAAGACAACCACTTCTCTAAGAATTGACATGATATCTGTAACTAGTTCTAATATAAATATCCATTGAAGGTCATCTGTCATGCCAGCTACCTGTCAGCGATAATAAATGTATATTTTTTTAAGCTGCTGAATTTTGGGGTAATTTGTTATGTAGCCTTAAAGAGCTAATAGACTCCCAGTACCCTCTGTCTTCCTCATTCTTTTCTCCATGCACTGTGCTCTCTTTCATTATTCAAGTTTTTAGTTACCCAGATATTTATTTTCATTCAACAAACATCTACCTGTGTGACGTGCATGCAGGCATGGTGCTGGGTTATTGGAAGAACTGTCAGGACCTGTCATATTTAAGTCATGTCAAATTCCACATGCTTCAGGATGTTTCTCTGGACTTCTGTGAGGTACACTGGACTCTTGGATTTTCACAGCACTCTCAGTAAGAATTCTGAGCAGTGTGACATTAGGTTGTAAATTATCCTTTCACCAGGCACTCTGGTTATTTCAATAATCAGGAATAGGAGATGAAGCTTCTAACATCCAGGTATCTCTTCAAATAGTGTGGAATTTCCAAATTTATGTGACTCATATCCTCACATGAATCTATCTGTTTATCTCCAAACTCATGTTTCTCTTACTTAAAAACAGTCTCATTTAACACATTAAAACCCATAATGGAAGACATTATGAGGATAACCTGTTTGTAGGAGGGAAAAGAAGCTTAAATAACTTAACCAATGTAGGAATAGGTAAAATCAGAAACTGAGGTTGAGTAGTCAGATACCAAAGTCTGTATCCTCAGCCATATTCCATAGTGTCATATACCACCACCCCCACCCCAGTCCCTGTGACAGAACCCATTAGCTAGGGAAAGATGAGCATCCTAGGGATGGGGAAACTGAGAGTTTAATCCTGGCTTCTTCCTCTAGTACTCGAGTGAATTTAGCCAAATCACTTATTCATTGAGTCCCAAAGGTCTCATTTTTAAAATGGGAAAATATCTACCTTGTTTACTTCCCGGGATTGCTTTGAGGCTCAACACAGGATAATGCATGTGAAAGAACTCTGGAAAATGTAATTCATGACCTGAGAGTGAAGAATGTATTCATGCAATCAAAAATCCCTTTTGTGTAATTTCTCTACTCTTGACACTATTGAAAGAACTACAGACATGAGGCTGAGACATTGCCTGCCCTACTGGTGCTTATGATCTGCTAGGGAGGAGGTAAGCTCTAAACAACAAATAAGAAATAACTAGCCCAGTGTTAGAAAGTGATCTGTACTATCACAACAACAATACACCCACAACAAGGACAACCTACAGATCTACAGGGAATCATCTTCCAGGTTCAAATACATTTTTTAAAAACAGTACGTTCAAATGCCCTGAGGTGAGAGTGTGTTTGTTTTGTTCTAGAATAGCAAAGAAGTCACTGCGTCTGAATTAGAATGAGCCAGAGGCAGAGTATGGAAAGTAAAACTAGAGCTGGCAGAAAGACAGAGTAAGGTTCTATGAGTCACTGGAATGCCTTTGATTTTCTCTGAGCTAGTGATACAATCTTCATTGGAGTGATATTATCTCACTCGTTTTTTCAAAGAAATTCTCTGCATCCTGTCTCAGAAGATGATGGTCTCTTTGGGGAAGGTGAGAACAGTGCAGAGGTGAGAAGGGGTCAGGTTCTAGGCCTACTTTGAAAATGGAGTGAACAGGATTTGCTGACAGGTGAAGTGCGGAGCACTCAAGGATAGCCCAGACAGTGGGACTGCGTGGCTGAAAGGATGGACTTTGTATCTACAGATACGAGTAACATTGTGGGGAGCAGGTCTGGTGGGGTCAAGATTGGGTTATTGATTATGATTGATATGCTTGTTAGACATCCAAGTGTAGATGCTTGGTAGACTGGACCTGGAGCTCAGGAGAGACATCTTGATCGCAGATATAAATTTAGGCATCATTATTATAAAATGGCATTTAAAACCATGGGCTGGATGGGATCACCATTGGAGGTCAGTTTATAAAGAGAAAAGAAGGAACCCTAAAACATCAAGTATTTCAAAATGAGAAATTAAAAAGAAAAAAAGAAAAACAGAAAAAGACACTAAGAGTGTTCAGTAATGCAAGAAGGAAAATAAAGAGTATATATCTTGAAATTAAGTGAAGAAAACATGTTTCAACAATGAGGAAGTGATAACTAAGCAAAATGTTACTGTGGAGCCAATTAAGATGAAAATTACAAATTGATTATTGGGTTTGGCAATAGGGAGGTTAAGGGAGCCTTGAAAAGACAAGCAGCATTATCATTATTATTAAACTTGAATGAACAGGAGGAATGCTGAATTTGATGACAGAGCACCTGTGTTCGAGTAAAAAAAACAAAGAAAGGAGATTATAAACATGGATGCTTTCCTTACACGGTGATTATGCTGATCAAATAATATAATAAAGCCAAACATGCTCTGTGGAACATGAAGAGAAATGCAAATGTCAACGAACATCACGGTCATGGGGTCTGCGAGATCATGAAGTATCTTTACTTTTATGCTCTCAAGGACCGCTCAGCCACGCACCAGCCCACACCAAACACACACACGGTGTCCACAGATTCTCTCAGCAATACTTGAGACTGAATGTGTATCATGAAGCTCTAGGAGGTTTAGGAGTTAAGCCAGCCTGTTGCAGCTCTGCTGCTGCTGACATTACCAGACGGCATTAATTTAATTCCACTCAGTTATGCTTTTAAATTTGATTTGAGAAATGTGTCATAAAATGCGATTGAGAAGCAGCGTAGTGCCACATTCCTAAGCAGTCTGGGAGCTCGCGTCTCTTGTGAGAATCCTTGAGGGAAATGGACCGGGATCCGGTTGAGCCTGTGGACATTAGGGAGTTAATTTTTGCTGGGATCCAGTGACAGAGGCTTGCTGATCCCTGCTTGCTCACTGTTTAGAAGTGAACAGGAGCAAAGCTTCTATCCCCAGGGAATAAAGAAAGGGCTTTATTCTCTGAAGTCTTAATGCCTGTAGATTAAAGAAATTTGATACTGGTTTTCGTAAAATGACATCAATGCTAAATATTTACAGACTAATTTTCAATAATGAGTTGTGAAGCTGAATGGAACTTTCTCAATGTGTCAATTAAGAAAAAAATGGTGCTGGCAAGAGAATAATCCTGAGTTAACTGTATAAAATAATAAAACAACATCAAATGAAAATATCAAAGGTATACAGATAAAATAGAGACAACAGAGGTATGGTATGCAGTTTATAAAGAAAAATAACGCTGTTTATCTGGCTTATGTGAAACATATGTCAATATTTCAGCATGGTAAACAGATTAGCTTGTAATTTGTTGTGATTTCTTTCCTAGTTTTAAATAAAGAGGTACTCTCATGACTAAATTTTATATTACTTCTATATTCTTCTCTTAAGGGGGGACCTCAAGATTTTTAGGCTATTGGGTCTGACCTGGCAGGGAACTTGTGTTGTTCCCTAAAGCCTACATTCCCAGTTTATAGAACCAGGAGACTGTCAACAAATACTTAGAAGAATCACACAATGTGCTCCAAGAATCCCTTATCAACTTGATTTGCTGTTTCTCTTGATAACTGCAAATTTTATTTTTTAGAGGCCACTAGGGACTGCCCCAGGGAGATCGGCTCCTGGTAAGGATTACAGAATCCACTTTTAATAAGCACCCCATGCCACTCAGCAGATTCCACAGCTACCTGTACACACACACACACACACACACACACACACACACACACACACACACCCCACTTCTCTGGCTTGTCGGTGCTTACTGGCTGTGGCACAGTTAGGGCTTCCCTGTGGGTAGCAGGTCCCTAAGGACTCCGCTCCCACCGGTGAGTCAGGTCACAAACAAATTCCCTGTAGTTATGGCACTGTCCCTTACCATACCCTCGCCCCCCTCCCCTCAAGTCTGGCTTGCCTCCTTTCCCCATAACATATAGATCACAAACTTCTCGTCCTGGGTCGATGATCTTGATACCCTACACATATATCTTTTGCTCCAATATTTGGCAATTTATTTGGAAAATTCATAAGAATAGTTTATATTATTCATCTGTAGGGAAAAAAAACACAAAAAGTAAAGCAAAACAAAATACATTTAAAATATTTTTTTCTCTTCTCTCCTTGCAGAATAAAATCCATACTTCTAGCATAAAAATTGTGGTTCTTCCTTATCAAGCCTTAAGTATCTAGCCTAATTTATAAAGATGTTAAGGCTGAGGATGGGACAGCCATGCTGCCACCATCATAATCATGTTTGGGACTGCTGGCCTGAGAAACGTCCGGTCCACACGTCTGGTCATACTTTGAATCCCACGTAATGAAGAAGATTATATATTTTTCCTCTTCTCAGCATCCATGGTTATCTAAATATGTGTCATAGTTTCCTTAATGACAAAACACAAATTCCCTTGGTTTTGTTTTAACCATAAGGATTAGAGAAGAGATCCATGCACAGTCGATACTCACTGAAGGCCTATTGAATTGAGTCTGTGGTTGGTTAGGCAGTCTAGTCAATCTGTCCAGACATAATAAAACAATTTCTGTGCACAACACAGTGCTTGATGTGTGGTAAAATATAATGAAAAACAGTGAATAATTATCAATGTTATATTAAAGAAAGTTATTATCTTGGCAATTCAAGAATCTCCCAATCAATACTAATAATAGTAATAAACTTATAGAGTATTTCCTTTGATACAGGGACTGTGCTGAACACTTATAAGAGTGTTATCTTAAAACGGCAGGTTATCTTATTGTCCCCATTCTGCAAACGATGAAACTGATGTTTAAGAGAATGAATAAATCACTCAGAGTCACACAATTAATAATGAGGGAGCCAAGATTTGAACCCAGTTTTGACTGATCTGGCTTATCACAATGTTATAACTTCATTCTCATTTAAGAAATGCAGAGCAATAATTTATAATCTGATTTGTATTTATACTTTTCCTTTTCCTCTCAAAAACAAAAAACAAAAAACAACCACCTGGCTTTGACTATATGAGCCCTGTGTATTGTCCCTGCCATACTATGTAAGAACTAGGGGAGACCTTTTTGCAGTTCGTTGTTATTTTCTCTCTCTTCCTCTCCATCTCTGTCCTTCAGACACCAGTTGAGTTCCATCTTCCTTGTGGCTTCCAATCTCAACAAGCATAGCATAAGGTTCTTGGCTCTGCAGGCTGACAAACTAACCTTGGCATAATAAATGACCTGCAACTTCAGAATGCCTCTGGAATGCCAATTGACCACAACTCTCTGCCTGTGGAATGTGGAATGGCCCCAGCATTAGCCAGGTGACCCACAGCTACACGCCACTGGAATGAAAAATGGATTCAGGCTCCTAGAATACTAAATACCTGCTCAAAAAAAAAAGTAACGTTTAAGCTTTCCTGCTGAGGAAGAAGAAAATGTAGTGATTGACTTTGCTACTCTGAGATAATTCTCTGTTAATACTAATAACAATCGAGTGAACCTGAGCAACCACTTTGAATCACCTGCTGAAAAATGTCTGACCCTCCCCAAATCAGAGAAGCCGATCTCTTCCCATGGGTAGAAATGTGCTCCCTCGCTTTGTGCTTCCTAGGCTTTGCCTAAAAGATAAAACAGAAATCTTGTTTCAAAATTCATTTTCCCAGTGCATTAATTTGGATTTACAAAGCTTTATAATCCCTTCAGACAGTGCTGGAAGTTGCCTGTGAAGGAGAAAAGGTGTAAGGCTATTTGCATCAATCATTCTTAGTAACTGGGATTTTAATAATTCTTCCCTTTTTTTCCTTATATTCTTCCTTCCTTCCTTCCTTCCTTCCTTCCTTCCTTCCTTCCTTCCTTCCTTCCTTCCTCCTTTCCTTCCTTCCTTCCACTCCTCGGTGACTCCTCTTTCCTCTCTTTTCCACTGCATTTCAATACATTGGTTTTAAAAGGAGGATTTGCAAACCAAGTATTAAAACTCCAGGGCACTACATCTCTAAAATCTATAAAACGATAAGAAGATAAGAGGCCAAACCTGCTGAAAGCTTCTCTCCTGGTGTCTGTGAAACTTCAGGCTGGTCTATAATACCCCTTAAGCCAAAGCAATCTACCCACCCCCCACCTCCCCTGTCCCGCCTGCCTGACGCAGACCGATAAACCTAGCATTAAAATTCCCCACACTTTGGCAAATTAGTACCCAGGAGGCTGCTGGCTCAATCAGGGCTTGTTTTACTTACAGTGTAGTACTGAGAAAAGGCCATAAACCAGCCTGACAGATCCGTAATGCTCATTTCAATATGCTTTCCCAGTGTGCAGCCTTGCTGATGAACTTTCATATTCCGCCAACAAAATATAACAAACATATTAACGACGTGTGGTAAATTGCCATTGGATATATTGGGTCCTTATGATGGAAATAGTTGTGGGTAAATGAGATTGTCTGGCTGCCTGGTACCACTTTGGGGGTCCAAGATGATACATTGTTCTGAAGGGATGCGGGCAGAGGAAGAGGGGGCAAGTCAGCTACAGAGAGACACAGATGCCCTTCCTCAGAGCAGATGGGGCTCAGGCGACCTAAGACAACAAAATGTCAGAGCTATAAGAGGCTATAGATAGTGTCTAGTTAAATGCAGTCGCCTGATGTACATTAAACCCAAGACCCAGAGTAGGACTATGAGAAGCCCAAAGCGGCACAGCAAGGACGTGACTCCAGCATCACAATCCAGTGCTCTTCTGATTGGTGGGCAGGTTAGTTTCTATGTTTCCAAGAACGCCCTTGAGTTATGTAAATGCCTGCTTGTCTTTAAGCCAGTCACACAGAGCCATTCCTAAAGGTAAGCTGCCGATAGTTGGTAGGACCCTAGCCACAGCCCATTAGACTAGCCTCATTTCTGTCTGGCCCTATTTAGGGGGCCCCCAACCTGATAATCACCAAGCCAAATTCTCAGGACATAACATCAAGGAGAGAAAGAATCCACAACCAATGGGTACCTGGAAGCAAGTTCATAACTCAAAGATCTAATTCTTATACATTTTTTTTCCCTGCCGATCTAACTTTGGAAAGGTCCTACCTTCCTCTGTTGGCAAGGCATGACAGACAGAGCTTTAGGTGAGTTGGCTTTGGTAATAATTCTCATTCTTGGTCTTCTTTTGCCAGTTTCCCCAGAATCCCATCTGCAGTCTCTGGAGCAAGTGGGATATCCCAGTGGGTCTCATCCTAGTCACCAGAAACCATAAAGAAAGAAAAACTATGTTTCTTCTACTCTTCATGGTGAGTGCCTGCTTGAGGCCCCCTTTTCTCTATGGTGCCTGTTAAAGAGATAAGCTCATCAAAGATGGTTAAAAGTTCTTCACAGTGGCCACTGTAATTCGAGATTATCTTTGGTGTGTTTTACATACTTGTTCAGCCTCGAAACAGAATTTTATGCACCTGCAGCCTCACACTGGGCCCAGTTCAGTTTAAGTCGGATCCGGTCTGATTTCCAAGTTGAACCCAGTCTGACCTGGACCCGGCCCGGTTTTTAAGTCGGACTCAGTTTGACTCCAGCTGATTTCCGGATTCAGTAGAACAGCTGGTTTTTGGATGCAGTTGGAAGAAGAACTGCTCAGATCAAGTCTGAAAGTTCATAACGGGCCTGAGATACAAGAAGGACTCACCCACCACCTCCCGAGGAGGAGAGAGAACATCGAGCTCCAGGGATTCCACAGGTACCTGCGTCTTGTTGTCTTTGCTGCTGGGGCCATCAAGTCTCTTTCTGTTTCCTCTTCTGTCACCAGGACTGTTAAAAGATAAACCGAGACATATTAAAAATTTTAAGGTTTATTTGAGCAAAATTCCATTTAAATCTGGTAGCATCCAATCTAGCAGATAGAAAGGAGCTCTGAGGATCTGTACGAAATGAAGGCTTTTATAGGCAGAAGTGAGAGGGAACAAGGGAGTTATACAGCAGGTCCACAAATAATGTCATTTCCTTCAATGCTGATGAGAAAAAAATAATAATTCTGAGTCAGGGCCACTGTCTGGAGCATGCATGTTGTCACCATGTCTGAGTGAGTTTTCTCTGGGGACTCTGGTTTCCACCCACACCCCAAAGCTGTATTCGTGAAGGGAATTGGTGAGTGTATTGTACAGTGTCCCAGTCTAAGTGCGTGTGGGTGGGGGTGAGTGGTCCTGTGATGGGAGGGCGTCCCCACCCGGAGCTGCCAGGGTGGGCTCCAGCCACCCATGACCCTGAACTAGAATAAGTAGGTGGGAAAATAATTATCTTACTTGTTCTTATTAATCTTTCTGAAATGTATATGTGGCTCACATTTATTCCAATGTTTACGATTAGAAGGGTCTTGGGTCTCTATTGAGCAGTGAGATGTTTCTGTGGCCAGAAATAGGCCATAGGAACTTCGTTCTTGTTTATATCAGTTAGCCTGTGGCAAACTTAGTTTTGGTATACGCTGTTTCACTTGAAGTCGTGGTTTCCAAAAGCCTATCAATGATGTTAAGTGAGGACTGACTGTATAAGGTGAAAAAAAATGAAAAGTTATTGCAGAGTTACTTTTCTTAAGGGGTTGACAGGAATCCAGCAGAAAGATTACCCGATTGACTGGTTTAAGATTCCATTTCTGGGAGAGCTGAAAGGGTTAGGAAGTTAAGTCTCAGTCTGGTGACTTGGAGCTTAGCATAAGTGACTCTATCTGGGGTCTGCTATCATGTTTTTAACACACCCTTCCTTCCATTTTTAGTTCCTCAACAAATATCTGCTTCCTTCCTACAAATATCTCCCTTCTCTCAGGCACTCTGCAAGTCCCAAGAGTAAAACAAAATAGATGTGATTCCTAACCTTTGGTGCAATACACTCAATTAATTGTAACACAGTGTGAAATAGCCAATGATGGGATCCCAGAAGAGGGACACAGAGTATAGCCTGGGAGAAGGGAAGATGAAAGACAGCTTTCCCGTGGTAGCGCTGGCCATGGTGATGTGAAGCATTGACAGGAGCAAACTGGGTAGGGGAGGGGGTTTTCAAGAAGGAAGGGCTAGAGATGAAAGAGACGTTTAGTGTGGGTATCATCCCGCTGTATGCTGTAAAATTAATTGAGATAAATGAGCTCAGAGAAGTAGAAGAGAGCCATAAGATGAAGCCAGATAAAGCTTTTGGAATTTGTTTTATGGGCAAGACAATTGAGAGTCATCACTGGGACACTGCCATGGCTGAATCTGTCTTTGGGGGAGAAATTATGTGGCCACAACAAATATGAGAACTGCTGATAATCACAATATTTTATTGATCTTGTTATGTGTTTTAAATAAATAAATAAAATACTGGAAAGGGAAATAGCATCAAGGATATTTTCTGAGAGTAAGTCTCAAAACCCCAACTAACCATCTCAGTGGCAACAGAAGAAGAGTTGCTTATGTACGGTGTAACAGGAGAAAGTAGGCTTTGATGGAAATACAAAGCTTTGCATGTAGTAGTTCCACAATGTATATTTGAGATCACTGACATTCACCTTACACCAAGTTAGCATTCTTTAAATGTAGAACTTGGCTCTAGCTCCAGTCTCTTCTTTCATAATGTTTTACCATACAGGAAAAAATAGTTAATATGAACAGGAGAGAAAGAAGTGTAACTGATGTTGACTTTCTATACAGCCAAAACGGCTTAGAAACCTACAGAGACAAAGAGTACCCTGTTAATGTCTAAATTTTGAGTAATGTCAGTCTTTACAACAGCCAAAGTGGTTTGGATGGATGTGAAGTCTCAGGATAAAATGAAAGAACTGGATCATTAACTAGGCTAGAAAGTTTTCACTACACACTTGAGTACTAAGAATGAGTGATCTATAAGGCTATTCTTTTAGAAGTAAGCATTTTATAAATCTTACAATTCTTCCAAAGTTTACCATTAGACTAGCCTCATTAGTTGGTATCAGATGAAGTTTGAATTTAGCTATAAATGTGAACAGGGCTAATTAAGAGAGTTTTGGAGTTCGTGTTGAGTAAAAAGGAACAAACATAGCCGCTGAGGGATAAGACTAGTGTCATGATAGGTGAGAGAAGATTTCTAGAAATAACTCATAGAAGATTAGTTCGGAGCATATTTGATGGGTTTAGTGATGATTTTCTATTATTGACCCATCATCTAACAAGTCAAATCAATTACTGACTACCTACTATGTGCTTGATTCATAGTTTTGGGCATGAACATAAACAATATTCCCATTTTTATGGAATTTTAAGCCTAGTGAGGGAGACAAATGATAAAACAATAAGGGATACAGAATGTAATTGCGTAAGAAAATATAGAAGACTAGGATGAAGATGCAAAATGGAGGGAGGGGTAAATGGCAGCTACGGAAATTCACTACTTAGATTTCCAAATGTGTGGCATTGCTACCTCTGATGTTCATCACCCCATTTTCACCAAGACCACACTTCCAGGGGCTAGCCCCAGTCAGTGACTGAGCTGGGCAGATATTCTAAGGTTTGGGAGATGTTTGAATGCTTTAACATTGAGCTTTGGCCAAAGGACTCCCCTATGGCCATACCAAACTTTCTTTACAATTGCAATGCAACTGAAGTTGCTTCTACCCAACCTTCTTTCTTTCCCTCTCTCTGTTCAGAGTCAGAAGGGCATTAGTGTAATAGCTCTCCCAGCCTCTCCTGGGATGATCCTTCCCCATTTTCTCTCATAAGCATTTCCACTTATAAATCCCTTCATATTTAATTCTATCTTGGCATCTGTTATACTTTTTAGAGGACTCAGTCTAACACGGGGTCCTTTAATTGAGGTGGAGAGTAAGGTCTATATGAGGAAATTATATTAACACACACATGCACACACTAAATGATGATAAGGATGTTATATAAAAGTCTAGGGAAAAAATACTCCCAGCCCAGGGAAGAGCTAGAGCAAATGTCTTGAGATGACATGCTCAAGTGACAGAAAGGAGGCCAGTATGGCTGGAGAGTAATGGGCGCTGGGGAAGGTAATAGCAGATGAAAATAGCTCTTGGAGGTATATGCGAGCTGAAGGCTGTAACATCTTCTTCTATCTGAACGCAAATTTCTGCCAGGAGTCACATGCCTGTTCTTATTGTATTTAGATTTAGAATTCTAGAATTGTAAGAATCAAAAATCTGACCAGAGGAAAAAGAAGTGACTGGCAATCATGAGAATAACTGAATCTTAGAAGCTATGGTCCAGCTGGAGGTTAGAGCTCCCGATGGCAGTTGGTGGGAGTCCCAGCATATTTTATACTCATTGGCTCTCCTCTGATTATCCTCATCGCTCTGTTCGTTAATTGCAAAACGGAGTCACACCTCTGGGGTTGCAGTTCCGGGGCTATGACTTTTAAGTTCGGCTGTCCCTCTCCATCTTCCTCCATCTGTCATTTAAGCAGCCTTTGATTAATCCCAGGAAACGGAGACTGGCACAGTCATAAAATAAAGTTGTAATTTCAGGACTCTATGTACATCACAAGCTAGATAAGTAAACACAAGATGTGTTTTCTCCCCTACATGGTCTGGACCTTAAATAGCTGAGCATCAGATGCACATGCTGGAGGATCCGTTGGGGAAATGGAGTGTAATGGGACGTGTGTCTCCAAATCTATCTTTTCATATACTCAAGTCTTCATATTTTTTTTGCAGTGGGAAAACATCTTCCACTTACTGTATTCAAGACTTGATTTCCTCTTCTGTAAAATGAAGCAGTAATAATGCCAGACAGAGCTTGTCTGGCAACAAGATTATTGTGATATCTGATAGAGCTTAAATAAGACATTCAATTGCAGATGCTTATCATCTCCCTTTCTCTAATCCCAAAAGAGAAAATAGCTTTCCCCACTCATTTTTTTATGTCATTCCAGCCTCTATGGTAAATCTTGTCTTTGTCAGCCTTTTTTTTTTTTTTTTTTTTTTTGGTATTAATCCTGGTATTACTTGCTAGTATTATGATGAAGCTAGATTGGAATGAGCTAAAATTTACCTCAAACAGGGGTAAAATAGTAGAAGAAAAAAGGATAAAAAGATAAGATGTCTGCAGACTGGACAAAAGAATATCTATTTCCTTTGATTTTCTCTCAGCTGTATCAGGAAATCTTTTAAATTATACAATTACCTATTATTGCTACACTATGTTTCTTTGAATGAAATGCTGTTTTGATTGTATTATGCAAATTCAAGTTTTATGAGTTACAAAAAAGATTATAAAACAGATGGAAAATTATTTTACTATTAGAAGAATGAAAGGCATTGCTATCTTAAGGAGCAAGTACAGTGATCCCTCACTTATCACAGGTATTACCTTCTAGACGCCCCCCCCCCCCATGATAGGTGAAAATCCATGAAGTAAGAACCTTACATTTATTTTAGTATTTATATGTATTTTAAGGCTTTATAAACCCTTCCCACACACGTATAAACCATTCCCAGTGCCTTATTAACTTTTCCCACTCCCTTATTAACCTTTCCCACTGCCTTATTAACCTTTTTCACACTTTTATGAACACTGCTTATGTTTTTAAACATAGTCTACACTCAAATCTACATAACTTTAACAACATACGTATACAGTACCACAAAATCCCGCGATATAGCAAAAAATTCGTGATAAATAATTAAATATAATATTTTTAAAAATCCTGCAATACAGTGAGGCTGTGATAAGTAAACTACAATATAGAGAGGGACTACTCTATATTCAATGGTAAATTTTAGACTTTGGGTCAGATAACAAGTTCAACTCTTTAGACTGTCCACTTAATCTGGAGACTCAGCCACCAGGAGGAATTTTCATGAGGAAACTCAATTACCAGTTTTCTCCATAAGGAAAGAAATAATATAAAATTTGACTATTTCCTAAGATATAAAGATCATAACAATATATGAGTTGCTTTGAAACTATAAACCATTGTACCAATGTGAGCTATGAGTATAAACACACACATAAAACCCTTGGGATATTTTACTCCTTGACACATTTCTTAAAGAGTTAAAGATTTTTGTATGTTTTTCAGTGCTAGTTTTGTTTATTTTCTTGTCTTTGTTATATATTTAAAACTACTTAAGATGTTGATAATAGATTATCATATTTACACACACACACACCACACACACACATACACACACACCTATAGCTACTATTCACATGTCCAGGGCCTTTCATTTTACAATGAGAAAAGAAAAATATAACAATCCAATTAAGAAAGGATTTGAAAAGACTCATGGGAAAAAAAAAACAAAAACTCAGAAAGTAATGGAAAGATGGCTGTCCTTCAAGACTTGAGCTACCCTGAACACAAAGCATTAATGATTTCAATACCAGGTGCTATGTTTGAATGTTTGTGTCCCCTCATAATCCATATGTTGAAATCCTAATGTCCATGGTGATGGTTTTAAGAGATAGGGCCTTTGGGAGGTGATTTGGTCATGAAAGCAGAGCCCTCATGAATGGGATTAGTGGCCTTATAAAATAAACTCTCCTCCACCCCCTACCACCCCCCACCTAGCTGTCATCTGCTCTCCATCTATGAGTCTGTCCCCATTTTCCTGGT
This sequence comes from Furipterus horrens, assembly GCF_987537825.1. NCBI lineage: Eukaryota > Metazoa > Chordata > Mammalia > Chiroptera > Furipteridae > Furipterus > Furipterus horrens. Next base: position 191,555,710 of record NW_028327174.1, read on the forward strand.
TAGTTCAGTTTGTTCATTAGATTCCACATATGAGTGAGATCATATGGTACTGAGCAAAAAGGATAAAAAGCTCATGGACACGAACAACGATGTGGTGACTGCTGAGGGAAGGGGTGTATAAGGGGACTAAATGATAATGAAAAATATATAATGAATATTAAATTTAAAAAATAAAAATAAAACAATAAAAGAAACTCCAGAGAGCTCTCTAGCTCCTTCCACTATGTGATGATACAATGAGACTTCTGTGACCCTGAAGCAGTCCCCCTGATCTTGAATTTCCAGCCTTCAGAACTATTAAAAAAAAAAAAAATCTGTTATTAATAAGCCACCCAAGTCTGTGGTATTTTGTTATAACAGCCCAAAGAGATCAAGAGGCAGACCAGGAGCCAAAATTTGATGCAGAACTTGGAAAAAAAAGCTCTATCCTCCCATCCTTGTCCTTCAATATCTGTTCTCCAGTCATTACAATAGTAGAACCAACATTCTTTCAGCAACACAAGGAGCACGTTGAGACACTAGTGTTTGCAAGAACACTGGCACTCTTTTGGTGGAAAATGGCAGCAGAAAGCAAGGCTTCTCCTAGTGCAGATAGTGGTAGAAACAACTCAGGGGTCTGCACAGAAAGCAAAGACCATGAAGCTAACATATGGTGATCAAAGCATCTCCTGGACTTCTCTGTGTGCACATGTGAGGCACCCCTTTGAGGACACATTTTGAGAGTGGAGTCTTACTCCTAATATTACTTGGGTGATACTTATCAAATTCCACAGACTTTAGGCTATACTACAATATAATTTATATGAGAAATAGGGCATATGGGAGACAGAAAGAATAGAGGGAAGGAAGGAGACTGGGAGAGAGGGAGGGAGGGGAAGAAGGAAGGAGGGAGTCATGGGAATTTAAAAGAGTAAGAAATTAAACAGTAATGACAATAGCAAACAGCATTGACTGTTAGGCACTTAGTGTACATATGCATAAACAAACATACATAAATACACATATAGACACACATACATAACCATTTATATTCCAAAACACCCTGAGGCAAGTAAATTAGTACCCCATGTTATTTTTTCTCTAGAATAATAAGGCATAGGGAGGTTAAGTAACTTGCTTAAGGTCATACTGCTAGCAAGTAAGGGAGCTGTGATAATAATCCTAGAAGTCTGTCTTTTGGGTTCAAACTAGAAATCATTATATTCTGATGCTTGGGTTTAAAGAAGACAGTTTTTGTTATTTGGTTTGATCTGGATCTTAAAAGATGAGAAATGGAGTGATGAGGGATTCATCAAGCAGGATGAGTCCCATGAACAGAAGTATCGAGCTGGGTAGCTCAGTACATATAATAGAAGTGTGGAAGATAGTAAGTGGTTACCTGTTGGCTACACATGATGAGCAGTCTGAAAACTCAGGTTCTTTTTTCTCAACCTGTCATCCAAGACTCAAGGGATTGTATCAGTTGGCCATATAAGATAGTAGAAATTCCAAAGATGAAAAATTCATCAGTCCCTACTTTAATTACAAATGATGAGTTTGGGAGCCACAGGGACTCACAGCAGAAATAGTCATCTATGATTGCTATTGCTCTGGAGTTGTATCTTCTCATATTTGAATTCCCCCCAGCAGTGGTTCTGGAGAGAGTTGGAGTGCCTAGGCAGTGAAGGTGCCTTCCGATGTCTGAAATTTCCTGGGAGATCAAAGTCTTGTCTAGCATCACCTTTCCTTCTGCCTGCTGGTGTGAGGATACCCTGCAATCATTTCTCCTTGATCAGAGGTCAGATCTTCTTTTCCTTCATTCCCTAAGCACAATGCAAAGGACTCTGAGGCAATATGACAAGATGTGAGTTGCCAAGGTTCCAAATGGCCCCTCTCTGTGGACTCCTTGTCTTCCTACTTTCTGGGCTGAAAATGTCTCTCCTTGGCAAGAGCAGATGCTAAAGACTCAATTTTCTTCCAACTTAGTTAACAAGCACTTATTGATCACTTACTGAGTACAGAGTGCCAAATGAATTGTATTGGAAGATACAAAAGAAAAAGCAAACATGGTACCTGCAGAAGTATAGACACGAATGGAAGCAGAAATCACTCTTGAAACAAAAGTAGGATGGTTATAATTTAATAAAGCGTAAATATAAGGTGATTTATTATCTTTTATTATAATTATGTGCCATTTCTGATTATGGGACCCAAGGGTATTGTGGTAACTAATGGTTTCTAAATGCCACTCTGGGCACGGTAAACATAAAAAACAGGGCCACTAAACCCAAGAGCATAATATAACCTGTAGTGAAACCAATGTAAGGCATGCTCACCGCAAACACACAGGGACTTCTCTACACTGTGGGGAGAAGAAATCATTCTCGCATTATCCACAGCTCAGACTTTAATTTCAATAATTTTTGATGCAGATCTTTTAGGAGGAACATCATAGTTTTATTTTACAAATTCAGAATTAGGGACATGTTTAGAAAAAGTCTAAAATGTTTATTGAAGTTCTTGTGTAGAATGTATATATGGATCAGTGGAGTATATAAGTGATCAGGGCAGCATTGACCAAAGGCAGCTTATTGGAAAAAGTGTGTCTTGAGTCCATTCTTGTAAGTAATAAAGGGTGTACAAAAGCCCAAAGATGGGAGGGCATTCCAGGAAATTCCATTAAATCTTGGATTCCCTACAAGCTGATTAGCTATGGGGCATGGTTAGCAGGTTTAAATGTGAAGTCAATAAAAGTTACCTATAAAAGATGTATATTTAGCATATGAAGAAAGACCTTGAATGTTTGATATTTTCTAATTAATCATATTTACAAAACTAAAGAGTTATTCAGAATTAACTGGTTCCAAAGTAATTTAGGATGATAAAGTGAGACTTGTGTAATTAAAGATATGAAATTGTTCTGATCTCTTCTGAAAGAACTGCACAGGGGGCACTTTCTAAATAATCACAAATAATTGCTATCTTTTATATTGAAACAGGAATCAGGACTCCAAATTAAAGGAGAAACTAGTGAGACAAAATGGTGAGGGAGAGATAAGAGGGGAGAAGTTTAAAAGAAGACACAAATGAATGACAATAGGAAAAGGACAAAAAAAGGTGAAATGGAGTAGAGATAATGGCATTTTTTAGAAATAAACTTTGAGAAAGACCCTTGTACCAAGGAGTTGTGAGCTAATCAGAGCTATATCCCCTAGAGAAATCACATGTGGCATTTAGGAGGTGTTAGAGATATTGGAAAATAACACAGAAGCTATGAAACTGGGGCATTTATATTCTTTCTCCTTTCAAATTTTCCAATGAAGTAAACCATTCCTACCTCCCTGGAGAGAGTGAGTCAGGAGCTGAGAGATCATGAGGCAGTACTAGTCCTCCGGTGAGAGATCGAACCCCAAGAAAATACAATAGTCCCTCTCTATATCGTGGTTCACTTATCGTGGCCTCACTGTATTGCGGGATTTTTAAAAATATTATATTTAATTATTTATCATGGATTTTTTGCTATATTGAGGGATTTTGCGGTACTGTACAGTAAATACTAAAATAAATGTAAGGTTCCTACTTCGCAGATTTTCACCTATTGCGAGGGGGTCTAGAACGTAATACCCGTAATAACTGAGGGATCACTGTACACTCTTTGGAAAATTCAAGAGAACCCATGAGAAAGATCACGATAAACAATAATAAAATTTAGTGAAATAACAGGATATAAAATGAAGTGGTAGGAATCAATAATCATGTCATCTATAAATAATAACTAATTGGAAGGTTTAATGAAAGAGAAAACTCCACTTACAATAACAACAAAGTAGAAAAACTACCTGGACATAAACTTAACAAAATTTGTAGAACTTATATCTAGAAAGCTTTTATAGATATTCAAATGATACAAAAGTAGATGTAAGCAGATGGAAATCTGTACCATTTAGCAATACGGGAAAATCTTGACAATTGTTAAATATCAAGATTCATTACTTCTATCCTCTCCACTTTGCTGTATGTTTGAAAATTTTAAAATAAACTAATTTAAAATAATTAAAAAAAAAAGACTCTCTGCTATCAACGGTCTTGCTGAGGCATTCAGAGCACGGTTTATCATCTTCCCTCACTGTTAGCTCAGTTGGTTTGAGTTGAAAGGTAATGGGGACTGGACCAGCCACTAAGAAGTTCATACATTATGGACACAGGTGTAATAAGAAGGTAAAATGAAAGCCAGGATGCAAGAAATTTAATTTTGTCACTTTTCTAGTCTTAGGTTCATTCTGTTCTTTGCTCTTCTACAAATTAGTTTAATGAAGAGCCTGCTGCAGAATGCTCAGCACAGAGACAGGGAGCACGTAGAATATACGTCCTGTGGCACTGAGATTGATATTGAGACATAAGCATCCTCCTTGACTCCCCAACCACATCCAATTGTCCCTAGGTCTATCCTACTTTAAAAATATTTTGACTTGTTCAATTATCTCCATTTTTAGCATCTATGTTCTTGTCCACACCATCATTATGACTTACCCAGATCACTGCAAATGCCTTCAAGGTGGTTTTTTCTTTTTCTTTTGCTTCCACTATCAGTTTCCATTCCCATTCCACCCCCATAATCTCCAATTTTTCTGAAGCCAGGAGAACCTTCCAAAATACAAATCTGATTATACTATTCCTCTGCTTTACTAACCAGCCAACGATTCTCCATTGCCCTCTTATATAAACTTCAAGTACCTTATAATAGGCTTGCATAACCTGGCCCCTGCTCAATTCTAATTAAGGATTTTTAGCTCTAATAGCTTTTAACTTTAATAGCTTACCCTTCCTCTTGCAATCTGTACTCAAGCCATGTTCAACTTGTCTCATTTCCTTGAATACACAAGTACATGTTTCCCTTCTAGGCTTTGACACATTCAGTTCCTTTCTCCCTAGGTCCTATTTATCTCCATTATTTCCTTCCAAAAGCTTGCCTTGCCCCAGAGCTGGGTTTTCTCCTTGTAATGTTTTCATATTTTGCCATCACTTCTTCTTTATCTGTTTTGTTTTTTTTTCTACATTCTCATGTCCTTCAGTGAGTTTCAAAGTAACAGACTATCTGTGGCCTATTCAGTGTCTAGCATGAAGAAATGAACACTTATACATGAATTTAATACATTTCAACCAGTATTTCAAAAGTTCTCTAATTCTTGCAGATAAGCTAGGATTTTGCATCTAGATTAATAGCTTGTTTGGTTGATATCCCTTAAGAAAAGAGCTCTCTAAAATATATATACCTCCCAAGTGCTAAAGATAATTGCAGGTGACTTCAAACGAGTCCTGAATGTAGGGAATTAGTATCTTATGAGTTAATGAGCTGTGGTTTATAGTACAGTTAAAATATCATGTTACCTGTGGGGGAGGGATGGAATACTTATAAAACAATACGGAAACAAGTTTTAGTTCACTCATTTATCTCATTAAGAGTCACTTGGAATAAATAGAAAAATGGGAGTTTTGACTTTGGAGTCACTCAGAACCAGGTTTGATATACAGGGTGAAGCAAAAGTAGGTTTACAATTTTTCATGTGGAAAATAATACAATAATTAATAAATAATAACACAAGAATAAACTGTGTTTTATGTACTCACAACTGTAAATACACTTCTGCCCAGCCTTCCACATCCCTTGGAAAACTCAGCTATGTTTACACTTGCTCAGTCTCAGCTGTCTCATATGTAAATTGGAATGAAAAGAACTTCTTCAAAGCACTAGAAAAATATGCCTGGATCACCTAAAATAGCATTTGGCACATAGAATTTTTAAACTAAATAAATATTCTAAGTGAAGCTGGAGTAAAATTATGAAGCACAGCTTATTTTTTATTCAACACATTTTTATCAAGTATGTATTTTGTAATAGGCACTTGACTAGTCTGGAATACAAAAATAACTGTGTAATTCCATGCTTAGGGAGCACAGGCTGAAAAGAATGACAGAAATGGTGACCTGGTCACATGGCAGAGGCTGTGCCATCGGTGCCATACTGTAGAAAATGGGCTGAGGACGTGGAAAAGCCCAATAATGACAAATATGCTGGGCATGGGAGGCAACGAAGCCGCCATGCACTGCTGGCTGTGGAATAGATGGGGATGGGCATCCTGGAGAACATTCTAAGCATACCTGGTCAAGTTAAGTGTTGGCATACTCCTGCTCTGCAGGTATTCTCTGGGTATATACTCAGAAGGAATGTTCACGTATCAAAGGCAGTGAGTCAGAGGGTGTGTATTGCAGGGTCAGGTGGAGGGGGGGTGTAAGAGCCTATCCTGGGAGCAGTAAGCAGGTAACATGTGCTACCACAGCATCCGAGCCAAGCACTAGCCACATGGGTGGGCCTGGAAAACAGAAGAGACACAATAAATGTTCATTTGTATAAATTAAAATGTATGAGCCACAAGGGACAGCATACATACACGAACTCATACAAATTAAAGTGTACTGGTTAAACACAGAGAAGGAAAACTCTGACTCCAAAAAACCTCCGCTGCCTTGCGGCATACCTCTTCAGGGGAAAGGCTAAGGGAGTAAACCCCGACAGAAAATCCGGAGCCGGAGTCCCTAAGGCGGTTTGACGTTGTAGTCAACACCGGCAACTCCTGCGGCGCACCTGAAGCCAAGCTGTATTGACTCCGTCTTTCCCTTGGACCCTTCAGCTGCGAAGAGAGGGGGGGTCTGCTGCATGGGCAACAGCAGACCCTCCATATCACCCTGCCCAGGCTCTGTAGCTTCAGCTTCACTGGAGAGGACACTCCAGCGTCATCGTAAGATGTTGATTCAACACGGGAGGAGACAGATACCGTGTCACTCCCGAGTCGGACTGCACAGCCATTCTCGGCGGTGCAGATAGACTCTTAAGAAGCTACACCATCGTCTCTCGAGACGGACGGCTGCCGACGACGACGACTGGTTAAACACATTAGACTAATTGCCTGTAAAGTGGGGAAAGAAATGGAGATACAAGGAAATAAAATAAATAAGAGTAGGTCCTTGTAAGGAAAAAAAAAATCATAAAAATTTGTCACGAGTTGAGGAGAGTGAGTTAGCCAACTGAAGGGGAAAAGTGATAAAGGAACATGATTTTTTCTTAGGGTGAAGGGGGAACTGCCACAGAACAGCATTCATTCTTTTAACAAGTATTTATTTTTGTGCCCAGTATCACTTACTAAGAAAAAAAAAAAAGAACAAAATGATTTAAATCCTCAGACCTAATGGAGCTTAGATATTTTTAGTGAGGAAGCACAGTAAAAAAAGTACACAAATTAATACATTGTGATTTCATGGGGCAGAAATGCTATGAAGAAAGATAAACCAAGGTAAGGAGTCAGGAGGCCAAGGGAAGTCTGTCTGAAAAAGTGACATTTGGGCAGAGATATGAATGAAGTCAGGGAGAGATGCATTTGAAAATCCAGATGGGGCAATACAGGGGTTATGGTATCAATTTCAATGTGGAGGAGCGGTCAGGAAATGCTTAGACACCAGCCGGGTGTCCTACAGTTCAATTCAATTCTAACCCTATGTATCTTGGGATAACATCCAATCCTACAAATTAAGGGATCAGTCCTACAAGACTTCCCCAGCCCGTTAGACACCAGTCAAAGCCCAAGTTGTTACCTGTACTTCCAACAGACTGGCTTTAAATCAAAGATTCCCACAACCTCATCCTCAAGTTTGATTAATGTGCTCAAGTATCTCACAGAACTCAGAGAAACAGTTAAATCATTATATTACCCGTTTATTATAAGGGGATATAACTCAGAAACAGCCAGATGGAAGAGATGCATAAAGCAGGATATGGGGGAAGGGCTCAGAGCTCCGGTGTCCCCCCCACCCCCCCCAGTCCTGCCACTCTCTCCCAGTATCAGCATGTTCACCAACTTCACAGCTCTTCAGACCCAGTCCTTTGGCTCTTTACAGAGGTTTCGTGACATGGGCATCATTAAATAAATCATTGATCCTTGGGGGTTGATTTAACCTCCAGGCCCTCTTCCCTCCTTGGAGGTCAGAGGCTGGGGCTGAAATTTCATCACATGGTTGACTCCAGTGGCAACCACCCCCATGATTCAGTGTTTTCCAGAAGTGTTGAGCCCTTTCAACACTTAGGAACTTCCAAGAGTGGTTTTAGGAGCTCTGTGCTAGAAACTGGGACAAATAACAAATATATATATATTCTTATTGTAAACTTCAATACCCAGGGGAATAAATACAAGACTGCTAAGTTAATGATGGGTATGAACAATGAGTAAGTCCATGGTCTTGAAACAGATGACCAGCCTGGCTGAAGTGAAGCAACAGGAAACATGTAGAAGGGGAGATCAAACAGAGGGGTGTGTCAAACTGTAGAATCTCACTAGAGGAGGTAAGGGGTTTATAGATTATTCTGAATCTGATCAGAAGCCAGTCACCGAGTCTGGGCTGGGCAGTGGCATATTTTGACTTCTTTTCTAAAAAATGTTCTCTTGGGCTGCTGTGGAGGATGCTCTGGGCAGGGTCAAGAGTAGAAACAGAAGCATCAGGCAAGGGACTGTTTCAGTCATCCAGGCAGGAGATGGTGGTGTTATAGTCCAATGAGCACTAGAAGGAAATAAAGGCAGAACCTTCACCATTGCAATCTAGGAACGTAATGGAGGAGGCTAGAAGCAGAGGGAGACATGTCTCACTTGTTAACTCAGCAGCCCTGGGCCTGGTCTGATAATATTGCCATGTGTTCCAACATCACAAGAAAACACCATGCTAACATGGGAGGAGGGTGGTCCTTGAAATTCTGTGTATCAGTCTCCACTATCTGGGAAAGAAAACCTTTGAAACTATGCTTTCATCCCAAGGCCAGAAAGGCAGGAGAGGGTTCACAGTGCCCAAAGAAGAAGCCCATAAAACAACTCTGATTAATTGCCTACCTCTGGTCACTATCTATTTTATGAGGGAGTCCCTAATGCTTACTGAAAGAGCCCATAAATGACTTTGGATAACTGCCCCGATTTTAATTAACTGTGTCCTGTCACATATCCATTTTACAAACAAATGGAGTCTGGAACAAGATAAGGTTTCAAGCTGACAAACACCACACATACCTACATTTGGGTAGTCACGTTTCACCAAGGAAAGCTAGCTCTACCTTTAGCCATAAATCAATATGTAACTTCTTCACCCCCTATCTGACCAACTATATAAGTCCTCAGAACAAAAGACTCGCTCTCTTGGTCTTCTTGGCTCTCTGGCTATGCCAAGGTGAGCTTGTCACCCCGGCCTTTGGCCACCCTTGCTTTTGCTCTCCCATTCACTAATAAACTTTATATGCATGCTAATAGGCTTGCTGATCTGTAATTCTTTACTTCATCAACAAGAAGAACGAGGGTTTCCCCTGTAACAATGGTACCTTGGTTTGAGTGTGATCAGGAATTCAGTGGGATATTTACTTTTTCCAGCAGTCAAGCTCAGGAAAGAACATTTTAGACTGAGGAATATAATTAGAACTGACTCAGAAATGTGGACTTGCTAGGTGATTTAGGGCATATGGTAAATGAAGGAGAGGGAAAAATACAGATGCAAGAAAGTCTGAGGCCAGATTAGGAAGGGCTGGGTTGACAGACTAAGGAATTTGGAAACTTTTTTTTTTTTTTTCATAAAATGGACACCAGGGGAATGAGTTCATGTAACCTTAGCTTTTATAAGGTAATTATGGAAGTCTTGTAAATGATGATTTAGAAGAGGCAGAAGACAAGAGGTGAGGAAAACTTAGACTAGAATCATTGCCATTTGCAAGCATAACTAAAGACATTGTTACAGAATGGCCATCCCCAAATTCCCCACAGCCCATGGTTTTGGGGGAAGGAGATAATACAGCTTTGAAGGTACTTTACATATCTATGGCTGGTAGCTAACTTCTTAGTTATGCAGATAGTTGTAGCCACTACCTGGCACAAGAGAGATGGGAGGAATGTTGACCATAGCGCGGTGGCGGAGAGCTCACAGGGCCTGTGCGAGATTCCTGTGGGTGATCATGCTTGGTCACCCTACCCGCTGCATCACAGGCCTTGGTTAAGATTTAACTGAAAGACAGCAGCCAATTGCATTCTGGGCCACACAGTTTGAAAGACTGCAGAGGGACCCCACCAGCCCCCACCAAGGTCTGGTGTGTAAGAGAGAGAGACATGATATAGCAGCTTTGTAGTTTGTAGTGAAGCTGGTCTGCGATGAGAAGGAAGAAGCTGCAAGCAATTGTGCAGTTTGCATTCAGAATCCAGCCCTGTATCCTGAGCTAGTAACTGAGCAGGAACGCTGCTGCTTTGATCATGCCCTCTCTAGCTGACTCCAAAGGCACTGAGAACTCCACCTTGCAGACCTGGATTCTATCTGGACTCTTGGAACTCTGAACATGTGTAGAGGACCCCCTCTTAGGATCTGTGCCTTGGACTTCACCATGATCCAGTGTAACACAGCACACACTTGTCAGGGCTATTATACGTAGGCTGGTGACATCGTACCCCAGATCCTGAAGTAGAGAGCTGACAGACAAGGAATGGGGAACTATTAGGTTTGGGTTGGCTTATAGCCTTTTAGTGTGTAAGGGAAGTTCTGGGACTCATGGGAGAACAGGGCTCTGAGCAGGAGTGCTCCCAGCCTCCATCCCCAGGTTGGAATATTGTAAATAAAGACTTGTTTTTCTCAATGCTAATTATTGGGTCTTATACTAAGGTGTCACATGAATGAGCCCCCTTTGCTTGCTAACAACATGTTCATGTAATTAAGCATCAGACGTATTTAGATGTTCTGATTAATTGATATAATAAATATGAACATGTATACCTACCACTTTGACTTCTTGTAATGTTAAATTACTTCACAACAGGTGATTAGAGTAGGATCTAACACATGGTAATCCCTCAATAAATATTAGCTATTATTTACATATTATAAGTAGTATGATGATACATTTCTACATACTAGTCTGTGTTCTAGTACTATTTCTATGTACTTGGCCTATAGGAGCTACACAGAGAATATATAAATGTCCATCATTTGGTTGGGGCAGAAATTATTGAAGGAGCTAGTGTCTCAAATAACTGAAACTCACAGCAAACCTACATGCTATATTGGTAGTACAGGTACACATAAGGTGCATTGGAAGGATCTGGAAAGGGGGCAGTAACTTAAATAAGTCTTAGAGATTTTTTTTTTTTTTTGGTAGGGAGGAGGAGAATTTTAGAAGAAACTGGATGAACATAAATGGGCAGGCACTTTGAGAGAGTAAGATGTGGTATGGGACACATTTGAAAACATGGGCTATGAAATCTGGCTGAGATTGAATGCTGGCTGTGCCATATCCAAGTTTTGTGATTTTGAGCAACTTCCTCCCTCTAAACCTCAGTATCCTCATCTTGAAAATTATATTGAAAATCTTATCTATCTCATGAGAAATCAGATATATTCATCTGCGATGAAAAAATAAGATAATGCAGGTGATAGGATTAGCATGGTACCTGGTACACCTTAAGGGAAAAACTACTATTGCTATTATATTTCCTCAGTATTATGATTCAGCCAACTCTTATGCTGAACGCTGGCTTCTGCCCACTGATCTCTGTCTTCCTTTGAATGCTAAGTGTCTCACCCTTTGTGAAGGGCAGATCCTGGCCTGACATTTGCATTGTGTTTCCTTGGTTTCCATTACCTTTACCTCAATATCAAGGAAATCTCCCTTTCAAATTAAAGGAAGGTTTGATGTTCTTAAACATTGCTACCACCTCATGCCTTAAGAGTAACATTTTGATGTGATTTGCAGATTTTCAGAATGGAAAGTGCTCTACAGCATTGGTACAATATGTAGCCCTCATGTGGCAATGAATCAATGCCCATATCCCAACCCACTGTGAGTCAGGACAGCTGCTCCATGTGCTGGGACATTCAGAACTTCTACTGTCCAGGTGTTTATGAGTGACATAATAAAATGGAGGTTTGCTTTTAAGGCAACAAAATTAAGCTGTCCTGGTCTTCCTTCCCCACCCCCTATCTTCTCATGTTAAGGGGTCAGAGCACATCTCTGCCCAAAGAAATGTTCACATGAAACCATTAATCAGATGTTAAGAACTATAGTCACAGAAAGTTGGAAGGAGTTTTAAATATTTAGTTCGACTTCTACACATTGTTGTGCACCGTAACCTTAAATGAACTCTGAAATGAACAGATCACTATCTGCTGAGGCCTCCCTTCCCATATTTGGACAGCTATAACTGCTACAATATTCTTTTATTTTTATACTGGCCTTTAAATGTGTCTCTCTGTAGCCTATGCCTATTTGGTGAAACCCAAAGTTTTATCCTTTTATTTGAGCCCCTCAAACATTAAAAGTACCAAGACATTTTCCTGAGTCTGTGTCTTGAGTTTCACTTGGCTTCTCTTGTTAAAACATCCTGTTATTCTCCTCTGAAATTTGCATTTATTGTGTATTTGGGCACTTACTGTGGACACCAAACTGAGTGATTCTCAGGTGACACTTACTCACTTTCAATGACCCAGAGTAGATAAGGAAGTGAAAGCAGAGATAGGTTAAGGATACCACATAAGATCATACAACTATTAAGACTGAATATGGGATTCCAATCCAGGTTCCACCTGACCCGTGAGTGTGCGCTGCTGACGAATATATTATACTGCCATCTCATGCCATGTGGTTGAAACTTCTTATGCAAAATTAAAAAAAAATTACTGTAACAATAATAATTATGATGATCATAATGGCTGAGGTTTTTTGAGAGCTAACTAATCTAGCACCTTGACTTGAAGTCTTAATCTTCACAGCAACTTTGAGGTAGGTTCACATTTTACAGATGAGGAAACCAAGGCACAGAAAGATTGAACAAATTCTCCAAAGTTATGCAACTGCTAAGTGGCAAGATTCAAATCTTAAAAGTCTGTGTCTAGCACCTATAATCTGAAGCCTTAGGCCATAATCCCAAATCCTCAGATCTAGATGTTGTGCCTTTTAATGCAGTGAGTCGGCTTACATTTGTGGCAGCAATATCTCACTTGTGCCTATTGAACTACCAATGACGTCTGTCTGTGCGTGCATGTGTGCGTTGTTGCATGAGGAAAAGACAGGCTTTTAAGCCCTGTCTTCTCTGTACTGTAATTGTTCAGTGCAATTTTTTGCAGGCCAACCATTTATCCCTATAAAGGGCAGATTTAGGGATTCAGTCCATTGATTAAGCCTGATGAGATTTGTTTCACTGATCAGTCCATACCCATTTTTCAAACTTCATACTGATTACTAAAATAATAAACACATCTTCTAGCCTTCCTCTAAGTCATTATCAAAGTCTTTGCACAATATTGAATGTATAGTTTCAGAGGGAAGAGATCTTTAAACTTGTAGCAGGGTATTCGTTCTTTAAGTATTTGACAAATATTTTTTAAGTAAGCACTGTACAGTGGGCACCATGTAGCCATGGTACAATAAATAAAGCTTTTAGCAAAAATAAACTCTATTTCCTCGTGGCATTTTCAGCTTCAAGTGGATGAAATACATTTATCCAATAATAATACAAATTAATGATAAGTATCCTGAAAGAGCTACTCAGGGTCAGTGTTCCTCTTTGTGATGGATGTACTGAGATTCAAACAATGAGCTGAACTAACTAGGTAAGAAGAAACTAGGGAGAAATGCTGGCCAGCCTTTGTAACAAATTCTCCTTGGCTCTTGGTGACTTCAAATTGGTTGAGCCATTGTCTTAATAGGATGTGAAATTGACGAAGACAAAGCATTAGAGAAAATGTTAGCAATATTCTAGTTAGTTCAGTTGTCCGAATTTGGTACTTTATGTCGTACAGTGGTGCCATACTTAATAGCACTCTTTTTAAAAAATTCCTGAAACCAAAGAACTTGGAAAATCCTAAGTGAATCAAAGTCAAACCCTTTATTACATTTAAATATCTTATCAATCTCTAAGAGAGAGTTATTGAACATGGTGTTTCCTACTTGAAAAGTTTTTTTTTTTTCCCCCTGTTCCATAGCTCTTAATTTTTTTCCCTCCAGTTTCCCAAATTTAGTCTGGGAAATAATGATCTAGTTTAATCCAGTCCCTCAACCTCCAATGCTTGAAGTCTGTCTAAGTCATTTCCATCAAAGTACTATTGAGTTATTTCTTGAATATTCTTAATGAATGAGAAATATAACCAATGTTATTTTTTTTCAAATAAATAGAACACTTAGGACTCTGCCAAATTATTTTAGTTTTGTGAATTTGTGTATGTTGCCTTGACTTAGTCCAGTGTTACCCAGAAGCCCAGAGATGTTAATTATATTTTGTATATTCCTAAAGTGAGCAGTAGGTCGGGGCAGAACCCCTGGAGCCTGGATTAGTCATACTTTATTTTTATGAAAAAAGCTACTTGATGCTCTACAAGAACCCTACTTTAAACTTCATTAATAAATAAAAAATAAAGAGCCTGCATATGAATAAAAGATGACAGTACCTCCATTGGTAATTTTTTTAAGCTTCTGAAAATAAGTCTAGTCTTCATCTGCAAACTTAATGCAGTCAGAAGAGCCACTGAGAATATCATTGTGTTGCGTGTCTGTCAGTAGAAGTGAAGAGACAGAAGGGACCCTATCTATCACTTGGAATGTAAGACATCTTTGAATGTGCTGATCACTTATTCAGTGTGGGTTATTTACAGTATTTTTCTTAATTGCTATAGAGTGTGTAATGTCAAAAAGAGGTAAAATTTATGGATGAAAAGTGCAGGAGAATCAGATGGCCTGCTGGAGTGGAGCTGATCACTTTAATATGCTAATATATCATCACTGTTCCTAGGATATGCTTCTTTTATTATTCATATATCACATTAAATTGTTTACATGTCTTTTTCACTTCTGGCCTGAGAGGTTTTATTTATTTTATTTTTTCGCTTAGGGCCAAGTCTGTGTTAACTTTGTATTCCTAATGCTTTGCATACCTCCTGATACAAAGTAAAGGTTCAAGAACTGTTTGTTAAATTTTTGTGATGACTATCACATTCCAAGAATTGTACCTCTAAGACCCAGTAAAATTTCAGTCACAAAAACTTAACAAAATCCCTGCCCTTCAAGGTGTCACAAACTCAGTTGGTAAGTTGAAACCCGCCTTTGTGTGGGGATATTTACACCAAGGAGGTTGGTAAACATTACAAATCACCCGACCCTCTATCCACCCAGTAGGAAGCTGATTGTTAACCATTTACCGACCCAACACTTCCTGTGGCTCCTACATTTGCTCCCCGCTCCCCTTCCTTTTTTCCTGCTCTCTGATGCGGACAGTTGGAGAATCTTGTGGGTTTAGATCTTGCCTCTTCAACCTTAGTTGATTCTGTGCCTGATTTTAAAAAATAATTCTCCCTGACTCTTTACATACATCTGCCCCCACTTCCCCCCCCTCCCCCACCTCTTTCTCTTAAAATATTAGAAGCAAGACTCCTTCAGACATTGGTGTCAACTGAAGGAAATCTCTTCTGGTTGGAGTTTTGTAATTAAGCCCCACAGCATGGTAATTAGTGGAAAGCATAGATAGTACAGTTGGAGTTGGAATCCTCACCACACGTCGTTGCTCTGTGTCTTTGAAGGGGATACTTAACCTCCCTAATCCTCTGTCCTGTAATCTGTAAAGGAGACAATAAAACTAATCGCACAAGTTTGCTGTGAGGATTATGTGAGATCATGTCTATAAAATAATCTAACAGAGTACCTTACCTGGTATGGGATAGTTAGACAATAAACGCAGCTATTTTATTATGCCATGTTTTCCTTTTAGGATTAGAACTGGATCTTTGCTCTGTCCGCTGCACATCTGTGTTTAAATATGAATTGGGGACAAAGAACCTGGAATAGATGCCAGGCTTTGCCACTTCGGGGTCGTATGATCTGGGCAGAACTCTCTGAATCCCAGTCTTGCCACTTGTGAGAGAGGATAATGATGTCTCCCTTGCCTCCCTCACAGCACAATTGAGAGAATCAAATGACAATAAATCTGAAAGACCATTGAAAACAAATATGAGAACACATACCACGAGGCAGCTTAAAATTCATGTATCATTAATGAACATGCCATTTTTTAGGAATTTAACTGGAAAAAATTCTTAGAAAAAGAATCCATACAGAATATACATCAAACAGGTAGCTGTAGTGGTGTTATTGATGAGAAAATTAAAAAGAAGCTAAATATCCAATGACAGGGAATTTTTAAGTAGATTAAAAATGCCTTCATATAGTGGAATATCTGCAGACATTAAAGTCATTTTATAATAGACCTGAAAGAATGTTTACTGCATTGTTTCTAAAGAAGTCATCAATGGGTGGTAGGACTCTTTAGACTTTCCTTTTTTCTTTTTTGTATATTCAAATTACTTTACGATTAACATATGCCACTTGTATAATAATAGTAATAGTAGTAATGGTTAGCCCTGGCTGGTTTAGCTCAGTGGATTGAGCGTCGGCCTGCGAGCTAAGTGTCGCTGGTTCGATCTTCCAGTCAGGGCACATCAGAGAAGGAAAACTCTGACTCCAAAAAACCTCCGCTGCCTTGCGGCATACCTCTTCAGGGGAAAGGCTAAGGGAGTAAACCCCGACAGAAAATCCGGAGCCGGAGTCCCTAAGGCAGTTTGACGTTGTAGTCAACACCGGCAACTCCTGCGGCACACCTGAAGCCAAGCTGTATTGACTCCGTCTTTCCCTTGGACCCTTCAGCTGCGAAGAGAGGGGGGGTCTGCTGCATGGGCAACAGCAGACCCTCCATATCACCCTGCCCAGGCTCTGTAGCTTCAGCGTCATCGCAAGATGTCGATTCAACACAGGAGGAGACAGATACCATGTCACTCCCGAGTCGGACTGCACAGCCATTCTCGGCGGTGCAGATAGACTCTTAAGAAGCTACACCATCGTCTCTCGAGACGGACGGCTGCCGACGACGAGTAATGGTTACAAAACAATCTACAAAGTATGAAGAACATAGTGGCAATGCCAATGTGTGAATAGAGTGGGTCATGAGTAAATGTTTTATATTTTATGCATTTTAATCTTTTAACATTTCTGCATTGAATATATGAGATCTGTCCAGCCACGTAATATAAAAAATAGAGACATTTATTGAAGAAGATACAAGATACAAGAAACATTGTACGCAGGACAATGATACCTCGGTCCCCTTCAAAGTAGGCACTTTGGAAACTAGCACAATTTTCCCAATTGCCATCAGCTGCCCTATTGTATTTTCCTAAATCTCATTGACAGTCTGAAATCTCTTCTCTTTCAAAGGTATTTTAGTTTTGGAAAAAGCTGGAAGTCACAGGGCGCCAAATCTGGGTTATAGGGGTGTTTGCCAAAAAACTGCACAAGACATGCTGCATGAGTGGACGTGTTGTCATGACAAAGCTGCCTATCACCAGGTACCCATACTGCAGCCGTCTGAATCATCTGAATAGTTTCCACAGAGAAATATTCAAGCATGACACAAGATTTGATGCAGATTTATTGCTCTACTTGCTCATTTAGAATCCCATGACCACACAGTACACATGTTCACTCAAAGGCATCTACCACCCCCACTGACTAGTACAGTGAAGTTGTCATTGTTCACACATTTGCATTCCAGTCCACTCTCCTTGGCTGCCAGGCCACATCGATATTGCGCAAACCATTCTCATTATATTAACAATGGTTGGGCTTCTTCTTTTATGATTAGGGGAGAAACACTAAAATATATCAGTGCAATATGAGGGTGCAATACTTAGATATTGTCACCTATATCATTCAATGAACAATATTCATGATTCAGGAGAAGATACTTTTCTGATTGCCTGCAGAATAGCTGATATTCTAAAAATATACTCTAAAAGGATAATCCCTTGATCTTTAGAGTCTCATAGTTGTACATCCTTTCAGTTATCTGCTACATGTTAGTGTTTGTCTCCTGTTATATTAATTGGGGAAATGAGAATAATAGTAAAAAAACACTTTTCAAATCAAATCAACTCTTGTTTTTTAATCTCAGAAATGAGAAAAAGAACCTTTCTTCCTTTATGCACTGCTCTTCTTATACATTGAATGTAGTGGTAAAGAAAACATGGTGTGATGGTGGGGAGAGTTTAGCAAGGTTAGCTGAAGTGTGGGCCTTATATGGCTACTGTACAGAAACATTCAATAATGCTTCCCAACTGGGGATGCATGTAATAGATTGTTCTATGCATATTTTTCTCTAGCAAGGTCTTTAATACAGAGAGACTTGGCCCCAGAATCTTTGTTTTTAGTGAGTCACCCTACCTCCCTGGCCATAGCTTATTGATCAAGGTGGAGGTACATGTCCTGTGATGACTTATATGTAAGTCAAATCTCAAGACACAGGTTCTGTGCATCTCAGAAATGTAGTCATAGTATTGGTGGTATCCTAACAGAAGATACAGGAGCTACAGTTGCTGAGGTCCTGGGGTTTGTTCTGATTCCTTACTCTGAAGTCTTGATTGTTCAATCCCATCCTCCATTTTATGAGCTACCCCATTTCCCTGAGAATGAATAAGCCCCCTTTTATTCTAATAAACAGACAGAGCCAGTTTCTGTTGCTTAAAGCCAAAGGATGTTACCTAATGAAGCATGTGTCTATCAAAAAAAAAACATTGGATGAAGAGTATAATATTCCTCAACTATGTCATTGATAATGGACATAAATGTACTTGTCTCAAGTCTGCATTTAGGAAATGGTATAGATGAATAGAATGGACTTTTACTGGACCTTGAATTACTCAGAGTTGCCTGAGAGGAAATTGCTGTTATGCGGATCATGTTATAAAACCGGCATGTGTGAAGTGTGAATCATGGATTGAAATGGTCTTGGAAGACAGTGGGCAAATTTGGTGGCTAGTGAAAAGCACAAACAGATTAGGGCCTGAAGTTTTGTGTTACGTTTGGTGGGATTGTTCACAGACATCTTCTTAAAGAAGCTATGCAGAGCTAAGCAATGCTTTTCAAAGTGTAAAAGAAATATTATTTAACTTTGGTATGTTTCCATGTCCTGCATAAACATTATTTCCATGCTTACACTAATGTGTATACTAGTGATCTCCATCTCTGATTTTTGAGTAGGGCGTGACATCTTCAATTATCTCAAGATACACTGAAAATTTATCCAAGATTCTTGTAACAGAATCAAATGCCCTATCTGCTAATTATCAAAATAAATGTAGGTAAGAGTGAGTTTATGTCCTGGCATTAAACCGATGGCTTTTAAATGCTGCTTGTTCATGGAGGTTTGGAATTGCTGATTTGGGAACCGCAAGATAAGGCAAATATATCAAAAGATGCACTGAGAAAGAGCTGTGCTTCTGATGGGGAAAGATTGAGAGCTGCTGACAAAAGCTGTTGAGTTGAGAACACCTTGCCACTTATTATAGTTAAGATAACTTGCCTTGCCTTGGGCTCTTTATTTTAATGTCGATGTCTGAGAGTGAGTGGGTGATTGAGGGAAATGGAGAGAGGTTATGTGTCTTCACAGGGCAAGATGGCAATTGAATGACTACCAAACCCATCCCCTGTGATGTTAATATATGCACTCATTGTTCCACCCTCTTTTCTAGTAGCGGTAAACAACATTTGTCACTTGCAATAGACTACTTTTCACTTCCAAACCGATGGTGAACAGACATTCATATTTCAAGTACCAAAGCTCAGGCTGCAGAAGCAGGAGGCCCAGAAGAGATGTCAGTGGTGGGTGGAAGGAGAGAACAACAAGTTTTGCATGTGTAATCCAGCAGATCGTTCATAAGTCTGGCCTCCATGACAGGAGATGGCCTAATGCCTCATTAATTCCCACAGAGATGACGGTGATGCATCACCCCCTTTCACTCTGAAACTAAGTAATGCATTAAAAAAAAAACCTAATTTGCACATGTTTAATGCACTCATTAAGCTATTCGTCTTTCAATGAGACATTTAATAGCAAATTAACATTTCTTTTAGATAAAAAATATAATTCCCCCAAAGTCTTCAGTTAATACAATTATTTTTGTTTTGAATACAATGGGCTACAAAAGAAAACACTTGGCACTAGTTTGGGGTGGAAAAGACCATGTTGGATTCTTCTCATTCATTACACAATTAGTTACCCTGGAGCATTATTTCCCTGAATAACAAATATTTCTGGGGAACAAAAGGCCTCTTGGAAGTAGATAAGAGAAGGTCAAAGACAGAAAAGATGTCAAAAGGGATACTTTTGAGAACTGAATCATGATAAACTGAAAAAGAAAATGACTCATCCTAATCATTTGGTTTGTGAAACAATGAAAATTGACTCTGTTTGATCAACATTCAAATGTCAATATTTACCTAACGTCCATTTTGCTCCTGTTATATGTTAGCCACTGGGTTAGGTGATACAAAAAGCTTAGTATAAAGAAAAATGTACATATATTATTTCTCTTAATGAGTGTTTGTTAAATATTCACTATGTGATATGTACCATGTTGAGCAAGATGAATAAATCATAATCTCTTTACTTGAGGAAGTTACTCATGAATTTGGGAGATAAGCATGTAAACAAAAATATCATATTCAGTTTTATAAAATTTTTATTGAATTTATTGGGGTGACATTGGTTAATAAAATTACATACATTCCAGGTATACAAATTTATAATAACATTATCTCTATGTATTCTGTTGTGTGTTTAGCTCCTCAGGTCAAGTCTTTTTCCATCATCATTTACTCCCCTTCCCCTCTTCAGCCTCATCCTACCTCCCTTTTCTCTGGTACTTACCATACTGTTGTTGTGTCTGTGAGTTCTTCTTTTTCCTTTTTGCTTTAATCCCTTTACCTTTTTCACCCAGCCCGCAACACCCTTCCCCTCTGACAGCTGTCGATCTGTTCTCTGTATCTATGAGTCTGTTTCTGTCTTGTTTGTTCAGTTTATTTTGCTTATTAGATTTCACATACAAGTGAAATCATATAGTATTTATCTTCCTCTGATTGGCTTATTCACTCAGCATAATACTCTCCAGGTCCATCCACGCTGTTGCAAAAGGTAAGATTTCTTTTTTCTTTATAGCTGAGTAGTATTCCATTGTGTCAATATACCACAGTATTTTATCTGCTTATCTTACTGATGGGCACAGAAGATAAACAGTTAGTTACCTACAAGGGAGCTTCTGTAAGATTGTCAGATAATTTCTCAACAGAAGCATTTCATGCCAGAAGGGATTGTAATGAAATATTCAAAGAGATGAAAAGCAAGAACCTATAACCAAGGCTACTTTACCCAGCAAGGTTATCATTTAAAATTAAAGGAGAAATAAAGAGCTTCCAAAACAAGAAAGAGCTAAAAGAGCTTGTTACCACCAAACCAGTATTACAAGAAATGTTAAAGGGCTTTCTTTAAGAAAAAGAAGAAGAAAAAAAAACCCAGAGGAACATAGTTAAAAGAATAAAATGGCAATAAATTCATACCTATCAGTTATAACTTTAAATGTAAATTGTTTAAATGCTCCAATCAAAAGATAGAAGATAGTTGAATGGATAAGAAAATAAGACTCATATATATGCTATCTACAAGAGACCCACCTCACAACAAAAGATACACATAGATGAAAAGTAAAGGGATATAAAAAGATATTTTATAAAAATTGAAACTTTAAAAAGTTAGGGTATCAATTCTTATCTCTGACAAAATATACTTTACAAAAAAAGCTATAATAACAGACAAAGAACACCACATAATTATAAAGGGAGCAATTCATCAAGAGGATATAACCCTTGTAAACATTTATGGACCCAACATAGGAACACCTAAATATATAAAGTAAAGTTTGATGGACATAAATGGAGAGGTCAACAATAATACAGTCATAGTAGGGGACTGTAATACCCCACGGACATCAGTGGATAGATCTTCCAGACAGAAAATTAACAAGGAAACAGTGGCTTTAAATGACAAACTAGATCAGATGGATTGAACGATGTCTTCAGAGTTTTTCACCCTAAAGTAGCAGAATATACATTCTTTTCAAGTGCACATGGAATATTTTCTAAGATAGACCACATGTTAGGACATAAAACAAGTCTCAATAAACTTAAGATTAATGTCATTTCAAGCATCTTCTCTGACCTTAATGGTATGAAACTAAGAATCAACTGTAAGAAAAAAACAAAATCGATTTTAAATCGGAAAAATATAGGCATAGACAAAGTGCTTTGAGAGAAAAGATGAAGGAAGCTCTGAATTAAATGAGAGATTTAGAAGAACACAGCAGGAGAAATCACAACACTAGATATCAAACAATACTACAAAGCCACTGTGATCAAAACAGTCTGGTACTGGCATAAGAATAGACATATAGATCAGTGGAACAGAACAGAGAGTCCAGAAATAAACCCAGGCCTCTATGGTCAACTAATATTTGATAAAGGAGGAAGGAACATAAAATGGAGTGAGAAGAGCCTCTTTAACAAATGGTGCTGGAAGAACTGGACAGGGACTTGCAAAAAATGAAACTAGACCACCAACTTACACCACACACGAGAATAAACTCAAGATGGATCAAAGACTTAAATGTAAGCCGTGACACCATAAAAGTCTTAGAGGAAAACATAGGCAGGAAAATTTCAGATATCTCATGAAACAATATCTTTATGGATACATCTCCTAAGGCAAGAGAAATAAAGGAAAAAATAAACAAATGGGACTACATCAAACTAAAGAGTTTCTGCTCAGCAAAAGAAAACATCAGCAAGATGAAAAGGAAACCAACCATATGGGAAAACATATTTGCCAATGGCATCACAGACAGGGGACTGATCTCCAAAATATATAAAGAGCTTATATGACTCAACATCAAGAAAACAAACAACCCAATTAAAAAATGGGCAAAGGGCCTGAACAAACACTTCTCTGATGAGGACATACAGAAGGTCCATAGACACATGAAAAAATGCTCAACATCATTAGCCATCAGGGAGATGCAAATAAAAACCACAATGAGATACCACTTTACACCAGTCAGAATGGCCATCATCAACAAATCAACAAACAAGTGCTGGCGAGGATGTGGAGAAACGGGAACCCTACTGCACTGTTGGTGGGAATGCAGACTGGTGCAGCCACTATGGAGAACAGTATGGAATTACCTCAAAAGATTAAAAATGGAACTGCCTTTTGAACCAGAGATTCCACTGCTAAGACTATACCCGAAAAATCCTAAAACACTAATTCAAAAGAACTTATGCACCCCTATGTTCATAGCAGCCCTGTTTACAATAGCTAAGTGCTGGAAACAGCCTAAGTGCCCATCTGTACATGAGTGGATCAAAGAACTGAGGTACATTTACACAATGGAATACTATGCAGCAGAGAGAAAGAAGGAACTCCTGCATTTGCAACAACATGGAGGGAACTAGAGAGGACTATGCTTAGTGAAATAAGCCAGACAAAGAAAGAAAAATACCATGTGATATCACCCAATACAGGAAACTAAAGAACAACACAAACAAACGAACTAAATAGGACCAAGAGCAGAATAGCAGTCAATAGGGGGGAGGGGAGAGGAGAGAAGGGGGATAAGGGAAGGGTCTAGTCAAGGAACATGTATAAATGACTCATGAACATGGACAACGGGGAGCGATATGATTGTGGGAGAAGGGGTGGGCTGGGTAGGTGAGAGAAATGGGGGAAAAATGGGACAACTGTAATTAAAAATCCAATAAATAAATAAATAAGAGATTTAGCGAAAGATCTATGTGGAAAGTGAAGTTTAAGCTGGAGCTTTAAGATTGACACACATTAGGCATGTAGAAATGAGTGGAAAATGTACCACAAATTGAGTCACAGCACCAGAAAAAGTATAAAGGGAAACATGCCATATATAATGGGAAAAATTACTTTGGTTTTGCTTCCATGTTAGTCAGTTTGGGCTGCTATAACATAGCACATACTGTATAATAGAATATCATAGACTTGATGACTTAAAAAACAACACCAAAATTTACTTCTCACAGTTCTAGAGTTTGGGAAGTCCAAGATCAATGTATTAGAAGATTCGATGTCTGGTGAGAACCCTTTTCCTGGGTTCCAGAGAGATGCCTTTTAGCTGCACCCTCACATGGCGGAAAGAGCAAGACAGCTGTCTTTTATAAGGGCACTAATCCCATTCATGAAAGCTCCACTCTCATGATCTGTTGATGTTCCCAAATCCTACCTCCTAGTGTTATCACATTGGGAGTTATGATTTCAACATATGAATTTGGGTAGGGGTGTGTAAACATTTAATTTATAACATCTACCCTACTACACATTATCCATAGCCTTTCCTCCCTGAATTTTAAAGCATTTTATTATATAAGTTGGAATTTAGTTCTTTGCTGTGGGAACAGAGAAGGCATGAAGAGCAGTTTCATTGATGAGTGTCCACAAAGAAATGTATACGGTAATCTGAAAATGGGCTCTGCCAAGCAATATAACTATTATGTTTCTGCTGAGAAGAAAACCTTTTTACACTTTCTGTAGTTAATGAGCTCATGGTAAAACAAATTCCAATGTATTCCATTAAATAAATATGGATTATTATAGCAGTCTAAGTAGTTAAAGCTCAAGGACATTGCCACATATTCTTCTTCCCACCCACATCAAATTTTCCATTTGTGTAATCCATGGAACATTATGAGCTTTCTTTAATTATAAACTATCCCATTGCATGTATTTTCTTCCTTAAGTGTATGTATTCAAAATGAACCCAATGAAAGTTTTATTTTACTTTAATGAATTATATTTAAAACTAAAATCTAAGGTAAGATTTGCTATATTAGTCAATCTATTAATAGCAATGTGCATTATTCTTTCATTGCCATATACATGCTGCTTTTGTTTGAAGACGATCCTTAAATTATTTCTGAGAAGAGAATTTGCTGATTGACAACTGCACAATACTAGATATTAATATTATTCTATGTCTGATGGATTTCTCCCACCATGATATACTTTGCAAGTTCCTGGGGTGAATTTGATTTGTCACCTTGGGAACCAAAGAAAGAAGAAATAAATCTTGAAAAAGCTCAAAATTCATCTTTTTAGAAGAGTAAAGTAATCAAATGAGTAAATAATGTCAACATCAATATTCGATGTCTACATGCATACCCAAACTTTGAACATCTGTCTTCCTGCCACTAATGGTTTTGTTCCAGATGCAATCCAAATGTGTTTGCAAATAAGGAGCAGAGGGGTGAGCACAATTTACTTTATAAGTAGTTGGCATTTATTATCATTATTTTTGTTTCTTTTAAAATATATATGCATTTCAAAAGCGGTATGACACCCTGCACTGATTTGTTTGAAATGACAGTGAAATAAAGTTAACATTGCCTTTGACTTTGCTCTGCCTTGTGGTGAACCACACAATCTTCTTAAAAAGAGAGACAATATAGTATAATGACAACTGTGTGGATCTTGGAGTCAGTCATGTACTTCAAGCCTAGCCAATCAACAGCTTCTTATATAGTGATATGAACAAATTCCCCATTTATGCCTCTAATTTCCTATATTACCTCGAAAAAACCATTGTTGTTAATAAAAGTAATAATAGTACAAATAATTGAATATTGTATAGTGTATATTAGGTGTTGTACTATGTGGTTTATGTGAAATGCCAATAACTCTTTCATAGTCTTCATAATTCCCCTCTAAATATTAGCAGACTAAAGGAATCCATTTGCCTGGATGCATCAAAGCTCGGTAAGAAATGAACATATGTTTGTAGTAAAGAAAGTGAGGGTTTATTTTTAGGAAGTGGCCCATGCCAAATACAGGTTAAGTAATGGCAAAGACCTGGCTCTTCAATGTCCTCCAGGGGATGGCTTATATTGGGGAAAAATCATTAATCATGACAACTAAGGGAGTGGGCCATGGTCAGGGTTGTGGTCTCTACCAATTGGTTGGTGCTAGGGTAGGGTCCTGGCGTTAGCCAGGTGTTCCTTCATCTGATTTTGCAGCTTTTCTGGGCCTGGAGCTAAGGCACAAAGCCTAGATGTTGTCTCTAGTTTGACCAAACTCCACCTCTCTGGGGCTTTGTTCCTAAGGTTATCTGATGCTGACTAGAACCTCATTGTCCTGAGGGCTTAATGATTAAGGGAGTGGTCCTGCAAGGGAGAAGGAGGCAGGTGAGTCGCAGTGCTGGATGAGGCCAATTTGCATCCAAAGGGGAAAAAAAGGGAGAAAAGTTCATATTGAAGAAATGAAGTTCCCATGCAGTTCCATTAGCTGTGTGCTATCAATATTCCAATGTTAGATGTGAGAAACAAAGACATTTTGAGATGGCATGATTTACCCAAGACCCAGAGCTAGAGAGTGAAAAAAAAATCAGGTGGAAAAAAAAAAAAAAATCAGGTGGTTCAAGACAAATTCAGAACCTCAACTCAGATCAGCCACATTTTACTATCTTTTCTGGAGCATGATGTCAGACATGGCAAAGTGCAACAGACTACAAGACAGTAACCATATGACTAACAGAAATGACACTTGTGAGGGGCTCACGCCGTGACTACCATGGTCCTGAAAACATAATGCTTTTAATCTCATACCCCCTCACCACATCCTGATGAGGCTCTTAGAAAAAGGGAGATGTTTTTACGGAGAAAGAGGAGGAGGCACAAGAAATGAAGCCTTTGATCATATAGTTATTCGTGACCAGGACAAGAATTTGAATCTAGGTATTCTGTCTAAAGATGCCACATACTTTGGACTGTTAAGGTCTATCTTAAATACTTCTTGAATAAATGAGTACATGTTTTGTTTCCTAGTACTAATTCGTTTTGCAAAATGGTTGGGATTAATAATAGCTTCCAATTTAACGAAAAATATAGCTCACAATTTTGTGAAGGTAGGCATCGTTATCCTTCTTATTTTATGAGGATACTAAGGCTGGAAAGAGGTTTGCCAGCTTCACTAAGTTTAGTTATTGAGGAAAGGCAGAGCAGGTCCCAAAACTGGCCTTTGGGAGCCAGCTGCCCTATTCCCCACCATCTCCATTTTACCTCATTTAAGGCATAAATGATGTTGAGAAGTTCTAATTTATTGGATATTTTGTGATTGCAGACTGTGCTCTTCCCTAGACCACCTATTCCTTAATTTATTACAACTTGGAAATAAATATCACCAATTTAGTGTTAGCCAGTGGTAGGAGGTGGAGAGCTGAGTGGCTGGGATGTTGAAAGATTTCTAAAAGCTATTTGCAGCCCATGAAATGGAAAGTACAGCAAGAGATACTTGATACATTGAAATTCAAATGTTGTCTTTCTGGCAACAGACTATCGCTGGGTCCTGGGAAGCCTGAGTCTGGGTGAGCTGAGGAGTAATGAAGCCCTGCGTCTCATGTCATTGACGCTGGCATTTCAAGCACCACATTCATAACAGGAGACTCAAACTGCTGGGTCCCTCTCTACTTCACTAAATTGAAATGGTTCCACGGGGGAATACGGCAACAGGGATGAAAGAAAAATAACATTCCTTTTTCCACTCAACAGAGAGAAGGTGCTGACAATGTTTATTCAAAAGCGTAACATCTGGAAATGATTCTGGACGTGGTGACATTATGCCTAGCCATGCTTCAGGAAAGACATCGACCAACATCTGAGCGGGCGGAGAAATGGTGCTATTATTATGGCCATTTATTTTTGTAACTGTAAGCAATGAGGAAATTCTTGACAAAGATAGTCTTCACATCCCATCTCAGTTCCCTCTGTGTAGCAGCTTGGGCTTTGGGTTGCCATTAACAGAAATCCAGATGCAAATTAACTTAGGTTAAAAAGAAATCTATGTAATTTTATTAACCAGCGTCACCCTATATAAATTTAATTAAACAAAAGAGAGCCTCGGACACAAACAACAGTAAGGTGGTTGCCAGAGGGAAAGGGGAATGGGGGAGTTAGAAGGAGGTAAAATTGGGGGTGGGGGGGATCAAATATGTACTGATGGAAGGAAATTTGACTTTGGGTGGTGAGCACACAATATACTATACAGAACATGTGTAATCTTATTAACCAATGTCACCCCAACAAACTTAATATTATTTAAAAACTAAAATAATTTAGTAAATAAATCAATAAAAGATTTAATGGATCTCATGATAAGGAGAATTCAGGGTTACTAAGTCCAGATGCTGTATATCTGGGCCCAAAATATACAATAAGGATCCTCCTCATTGTGTTGTCTCTGTTTTCTCTATTTTTGACTGTATTCTCTCAGTTTTTTGTTGCTCCATGGTTCCAACATTGCTTCTAGTATCTTCTAGGGCTACTGCTTTCTTAGCTCCTGTCTACTAAAGAAAAGAATGGGCCTCGTTTCCTGATAGCTTTAATTAAAAGTCCAGAATTTATTATCTTTGTCTCTGATCGGCTTGCCTTGGGCCATGTGTCTCTGCCTGAAACAATCTTGCCATTGTATTCCAAGTTGACTGTATTCCAGTTGACTTCCTTAAGGTACCTTTAGAGTGACAGATGGACTGAACTTCAATGGAGCGTATATAGATTCAGAGTGGACGGAAGGTGTCAGTTTCCCCATAAAAAGAGGATTTTTACAAAAGAAGAGTGAATAGATGCTGGGTAATAACAATAAACTGTGTCCAATGCACCCGTCCTTCTAACAGATCTCAAGGAAATAAAGACCAGTTAATTTCTAATTAATCACAGAAATGAAAAAGCCTTTACGACTCATGTTAACTGAGTGATTGCAAATTCATGGTCCAAGGACTGGATTTATCCCAAAGATGTGTTTTCTAAGACTTAAAAAGGTTGTTTTGTGTTATAATTTGAGTTCATATATAACATCTAGGCACTCTTTTAAATCCACATTTAAAAAGTTTCTCCTAAGCAAGTGAAGGTGGAACACCTCTGATCCAACATTCTGGCTTGGCAGTTATCGGTTGGAGATCAGCAGTTCCTTTCCCCTCCAGTAAAAGACACAGGCTTCAGCTCATCACAATCTCAACTCTTACGTATTTTCTCAGCACTGAAGCCCAGTCTAAGGAGTCAGAATTTTATATATTGGCCCTGATGATAAGCCTTGAGGTAGAGCTGTGTTTCTCTAAGAATAGGGAGAGAGTAGTATGAGTGGTTCATGCATATCAAGAACATGAAAGCAGATATGTCATTTGAGGAAGTAAAGCATAGCCCTAAAAGCTTAGTAAGCCAACACTGGATGCACATAGTTTATTTATATTAAGAAAAGTAAGCTTTTGCATTTGGAACCCTGGATCAATTTTATTCACCATTGTCTTACAGACGGTAAAACTGAGGCTAAAGAAGATGCCATAATAAGTAGTGAAGCTGCGATGCTGGGTCCCCATTTTGCTTCCTACCTATCCTCGCCTGCCACACCACACTATAGAAAATAGGGAAAATAAAGGGAAAAACTTTTCATTTATTTAAACTGTAAAAGTAATGTAAATATTCAAAAAGAAAAAAATCTCACCCCAAGTCCTCCCACACTAAAACTGAGAAATTATTTTTCTGTTTTGACAATTTTAAGTTAATACTCATTATTTTACCCTGTAATTATGGTATACGTGCAACGCTATGCTCTGCTTTGTTAAAACATCTTATAAGCATTAATTTTGTTGCTATACAATGTTCAACATTAGTAAATGCACAGACAGTAGCCTCATACAAATGTGCTATAATTTTAAGCATTTGTCTCTTTTTGCATATTTCCTAAATTTTTCTTGTTTTTTTATTCTATTTTCTATTCTGATCTCTCTTCCAGTCAGTTGCATAATGCTTCACAGAACCCTGCCCCACCCCCCACCCCCCACACACCCCACCCGGAACATCCAGAGAAACAGTGAGTGGGCAGGCTTGAGGAAGATTTCATAGGAGGGGTGGGAGATCTTAACCTAGTTTCAGAAAGTGGTCAATTAAAAAGAAAAAGCTGAAGGGTACATTTCAGAATGGCAGCAGGTCAGGACGTATGAAGGAATAGTGTTTAGCATCAGAAACAGGTCCATGGCTTGAGGAATTGAAGCATATTAGGCCAGTACAACTGATTCTCATAAATGCAAGAGGAAAGGTAGTAATGAAGAGCAGGCATGTCTTGATCTAGGGCTCAAATGATCTGTCCAATGTGCTGATTCTCACACTTTTTCTGTCTCCACGTATTGACTCAACTACACCTTCAAACAGGCTCCATCTATGGAGCCCTGGAATATGCAACTCCCGGCTTGATTTTTGTTCTCCTGGTGCCAGGGCAACCAAGGAAAGAGGCAGTATTTCCAGGGAAGCGAGATTATGTTTGGTTCGTCTACCCATTCCCATAATAATTATGGCGGTCAGAAAAATAGAATATTTATTCATTAACTTACCCACACGTTTTGTTCAGACTAGTGTCATGCAGTCCCTGTTGTGATCTGAAAGCATGCGGTGGCCCATTAGCTGAGAAAAGAAAGGGAGAGGCACGCTGCCATCTGAAAATACGGGCTGCCATGTAGCCCAAGCTGAAGTGATAAGAATGAGTTGTTATTTGAGGGGGTGGATGAAGGCAGAGGATTAGTAATGGGGGGACCATTTAACAATATTTATTGAGTCCTTAATGTGTTCTAAACACCACTGCATGAATTAAAATAATATGCAAATGAACTAACTGTCATCCTCATCCAGAAGAAATCATTTGCTTTTGGAGGCAACGAGAGGAGAAATGCAAGTGCTACAAAATCGAAGTCTAAAGGGAGCAAGGTCACCTCTGAGCGCTATGGGGTACAGTGATGGAGGACCTCAGAGTGAGCTGAGGACAGTCATAAGAACTTCATGGGGGA
The DNA here is from genome assembly GCF_987537825.1 of Furipterus horrens. NCBI lineage: Eukaryota > Metazoa > Chordata > Mammalia > Chiroptera > Furipteridae > Furipterus > Furipterus horrens. The sequence continues at coordinate 191,586,523 of NW_028327174.1, forward strand.
GATGAGCTTTGAAGGATAAATAAATGAATGTCAAACGGCACTGATGAGCACAGTGCGCGGTAAAGATGGGAAGGAGCCTTAAAGCTGGAATAGTGAGGAAAAGCAGGAAGTAAGTTTGGAAAACTGAGTAGGACTGATTTCCTCAAATGTGAGACTTGACTTTTTTCATTATATGATGCCTTCAAAAAATTTGGTCCCAGTATCTCTGAATATTTTTTTTAGTTGTGTGATGTCTGGAAGTTAAAATGCATCAGGATGAGGAAACATAAAGGTATTATATGTTCGTCAAGTGTACACTATAAATAACCACAAAGATATAAAAATATGTTTAGCCATGGTAATAAGGAAAAAAAGAGAGAGAGAAGAGGAGAGTGGAGGAGAGGGGAGGTCATAGAGACATTTATCATAAGATTCACAAGGACAGGTTTAGTGAATGGTATGGTCATACAAGCATCATCATGCACTTTTTTTCTGAGTTTAATTTCCTCTAGGAAAATAGAGCCATAAAGGTTAACATTAAATATACATATATTTAAATCAGTAACTTTAATTCTATGAATTTATATGAAACCAATACTTGATAGATCAATGGATAACTATATTCAATACAACATTCTCTAAAATGAGAAAATCAGCAAAATAAAAAGGCAGTATATCTAAAATTGTGTTTTCAGTTTAATAAATGTTTTGAAAATTATTCCATAGGATGCTACAAAATATCAGAAAATGATGTGGTTATGTATGCATTTTCTACATGTAAATACTAAGGTAAATATTGAATTTTAAAACTCAGATTTAAGTTTGAAAAAACATGCCAAACTGTGATCCAAGGCTGTCTTAGGGGCTTGAGGAGAGAGGAAATGAAATCATTTCTATCTTACTTTGTACACAGAGGTGAATTTTTAGTGTTTTATAGCAAGAAGTTATTTCATTTACAATCAACAAGGCATGAATGTATGCGTTTTGGTAAAAGAAAGGAAATTATTAAAGAATAAGTAAACCAGGCAGAACCTGACAACATGACTGAACAGTGTAAAGAAGGGAAAGGACCTGGCTGTCAAAGTTCAGCTGGTATCGAGGCAATTATCTACTGAATTGGAACAGCAGAAACATTGATTTGGACAACTGAATTAATAGTTCCACTTGAAAAAAAGATGTGATCCGTGTGGCAGATATCACCCTGTATATTTGTATGTTTATGTGCATATACATATATATTTCCTTCTCTAGAGGAAATAAAATAGAGTGATTTGGTTATGCAGTAAGGCTAGGCTGAGTGTCAGGAATGCTGGAGATATCAAAATCTAAGTTTGCAAAAATATTAAGACATTAGGATTCATATTATGAATGGCACTTGCAATTATGAAAAGACTCACCCTGAGGTTCTTACAGATAATAAGTGTTTCTTTCTTGTTCTTTCTTTATTGTTTCTTATTTTTGCATCTGCAAATGCCCTCAACAGTTAAGTGTTTTTAATGCAATTGAGAAGCAAGTAAATTTCTAAACCTTTCATTTACCAAAAGCTTGTCATGACCACAGTTATAGCTACGTGAGGGGCTCATCTAGTCTCCACAATACATAATGTGGGTTTCCATCTGGTTGTGGCCTTGTGGATTAGGTCAGAGTATACTGTTAACCCTGACTGGCTGGATTTATCAGTGAAAATAAAATGGAACAGCTAACGGTTGACGTTTTTATGGTGAAATTGATCAATGCAGATGGAAACTCTGAATAAATAGCCTTTAAAACTCATAAGATCTTCTTTTGTGTAATATTTGGTATACCTGGCAAAAGCATGTTTATAATGTGCAGACCTTTATAATTAAAAGAGCCTCAAAAAAAAAAAAAAAGCCAAGAATTAGAAGAACCTCAAACACTCATATAGATTAGTATCCTCATTTTATACCTCTGAGAAATAACCCAAAAGAGTCAGAAAACTTGTCTCCCTCCACCTTTCCCATCTCTGGGAAATGGAGAACTAGAGAAATGTCCTTGAAGCCCAACTCCAAAATATTTTTCCCAGTAAACCATGTGCTATTTCTTTCATTTCTTATTATTACAACTTTACTTTAACATAAGGAAGGCAGGGAGTGTTTTTATTTAACAACTGTTTTTATTTTAACAGTTATCACTAGAAACTATGTACCAGTAACTACTAGATACTCTAGCAAGAAGCTTATTAAATCATTTTCTGACCAGATACATGCACACACTTACACACTCATGCATACCCAACAAAATAAACAAATTTTTCAACCTGAAAATCAAGTCATCGCTTTGATCTGGCTTCTTCTTTTCTCCTCTTTATCCTTCTTATCTTTAAAGATTTTTTTAACCCATTTTCACACCTTGGACAATTAATCTGTTTCTAAGCAGATGATACTCAAATATTTATCTCCATTTCTGGATTCTCTCCTTAAACTTTAGTAATATGTTTCCTCTAGTTTTATGCTTCTTTCCAGTCCTGGAAAGATACTGAAACCCACCCACAGAAAAATCTAGGTAAAAGAAGGAAAGAGTTCTAAAATATCTGCTTTTCTAGGCTTAGTTATACTTGGAGTAAGCAAAATTTCCCCCTTCTGGGTCTATATTTTGGTAACTAAATCAATATATACTATTTTTAATCTTTAGTTAAAGTTGAGTTTCTGCCACTTACATGGCTGACTGTAAAATAGCATTGTCTAATGTATAACATAGAACACATCTATCTGTTTATGTCAATCAATCTATCTGATTCCAACTAGACATAGATAATAAGACTATTTATCATACAAGGGTGGTCACAATGATATCTCCCATGAGGCACACTCTTCAGCGTAACCTCGCAGTGATTCCGTGGAGAGGTGGAACATGGTGGAAATGAGGCTCTATCAGTTCTAAGCAGAGACTTTAACTGTTTAGAAAGTTTCTGCTTTCTGCCTCTTTGAACAGTCATCCTGAGACAACCTTGCTGTGAGCAGTCCAAGCCAATGTGGCCATTATTAGAATACTGAGATGCTATATGAAGAGAGAGACACACACACAGAGGGGGGCTGGGGGGGGTGGGGGAGAAATGCCAAGTGGAACCCAGGAGCCAGATGTGTGTGTTAAGAAACCATCATCTTGGAAGTGTACCCTCCAGCCCCAGATGCCCCAACGGGGACCACGTGGATTGGAGACAATCTGCCCAACCAAGCTTGTCCAAATATCCAACCCACAAGTCTTGGGAAAAGCCAACTGGCTGTTTTATAGTACAAAAACGTAGACAGTAGTTGGTTACAGAGAGATAGATAACCAGCCCAAATAATGTGGACAAAATCATAGAGGTCAGAAACTTTCCTTTCAGTAAGGCACATGAAATAATATTGTAGGAATAAATAATGTTATAGGACAAAATATAGGAGCAGGTTGATTTAAGAGCCCTCATAAAAAATAAAGCGGTATTGGCTTTGCTGTGTATATAACCTGGATTCCCTGAACATGTGGATTTGGGAAGTGATGAGCATGATCTGAACTGTGAGCGCTGAGTCCAGACTCTGGAGCCAGACGGCTTCTCTCTAGTCCTGCTCTGCTACATACACACTGTTGACCTTAGGAAAATTGCTTTGCTCTCTGTGTTGCAGTATATTCATCCATAAAATAATGATGTTATGAAGAGTGAATGAGTTAATATCTACACAGTGCTAGGGCAGTGCCCAGTCTATAGATGCATTATCTATGTGTTGATTACATTTTAAACATTGAATTATGTAGATACCTCTGGATGTGTAGGTAGGATTCATTCTCTTGTTTCTGGTTTTTTGTTTGTTTGGTTTTTTTTTTGTTTTGTTTTGTTTCGTTTTGAGGGATAAGGTTGGGGTAGTTCTTATTTCTTGTGCAATGAAATATATATAACATACAACTTGCCATTTTAACCATTTTATGTGGATAACTGAGTGGCATTGAGTGCATTGCCATCCTTCTCTACCATCACCACCATCCATTTAAAGGACGTTTTATCATTATAAACTGAAACTATTCACCTACTACACAGCAGCTCCTCATTCTCCCCACCCCATTCTAGTCCCTGGCAACTTCGATTCTACTTTATGAATATGACTGTGCCAAGCACCTCTTAAGTGAAATCATACAATATTTGTCCTTTTACGTCTATCTTACTTCTCTTAGGATAATGTGTCAAGTTTCATCCATGTCATCCCTTTTCATGTCTGAATACTATCTATATCACGTTTTGTTTGTCTGCTTGTCCACTGATGAACATGTGTATCATTTCCACCTTCTGGCTGTTGTGAGTAATGCTGCCATGTGCATTGTTACGAAAACGCTTGTTTCAGTTCCTGCTATCAATTTTTTTGGTATATACACAAAGACGAACCACTGGATAATAAAGTAATTCTATGTGGTTTTTTTTTTTTTTTTTTTTTTGAAAAGCTACCTTATTATCTTCCACAGCAGCTGCATCATTTTACATTTCTACAAGCAGTGCAAAAATGTTCCAATTTCTCACCAACATACTCACCAGTACTTGTTATTTCCCCCCTTCTCTCCCCCGCTTCCTTTCTGTCCTAATGGCTATAAAGTGAGCTTTAATTTTCTTTCTTTTTTTTTTAATGTGTTTTATTGATTACAGTGTTACAGTTGTTCCAATTTCCCTTCCCTCTGCTCCCCTCCACCCGGTGGCCCCCCTCCCTCCCCTTGTCCCCCCCTTTTAGTCCATGTCCATTGGTTGTGCATATAGTTCCTCCCAACCTCTCTCTGTCTATTCCATTCCCTCCTACGATGTTTCTTAATTCCTGTACCATTTCCCTCCCTCTCCCCCTTCCCCTTCCCTGCTGACCTCCCCCCAATATGCTCCCCATACCTATAGTTCTTTTCCACTCTCATTGCCTATTCAGTTTGCCTTTGTTTCAATTCCCTAGCTTCTGTTGTTGTTTCTTGTGATGCAGTTTTCATTTTAGTCTTCATAGCTTTGATCCTCCTTTTTCTAAACCAGTCCTTTTAACATCTCATATAACAATGATCTGGATCTAATGAACTCTTTCAGTTTTGTTTTGTCCTGGAAACACTTTCTCTGCCCTTCTATTCTGAATGACAGCTTCGCTGGATAGAGTATTCGTGGTTGTAGGTTTTGGATTTTCATTACTTTGAATATTTCTTGCCAGTCCCTTCTTGCCTGCAGGGTCTCCCTTGAGAAGTCAGCTGATAGTCTAATTGGGACCCCTTTGTACATGATTCTTTTCTCTCTCTTGCTGCTTTTAAGATTCTCTCTTTATCTTTAACTCTTGACATTTTGATTATAATGTGTCTTGGAGTGGTTCTCCCTGGGTCCAGTTGTTTTGGAACTCTCTGTGCCTCCTGGACCTGTAAGTCTATTTCCTTCCCCAAGTTTGGGAAGTTCTGCTTTATTATATTTTCACTTAATTTTTCAATTTCGAGTTCTTCTTCTCCGCCCTCTGGCAATCCGATACTCCGTATATTCGATCTCTTATAGCTGTCCCAGAGGTTTCTGATCCTCTCATCATTTTCCTTGCTTCCCATTTCCTCTCTCTGCTCTGGTTGACTGTTTGTTCCTTCTCTATGTTCTGGTTTGTTGATTTGAACTCTAGATTTTATTTCCTCACCATCTGTCTCATATGTAGTTTTGTTCCTTTCAGTATGAGTGTTTTTCAATTCTTTCTCATCTTTTTCCAGATCTTTTGTGAATTCTGTAAGCCACCTGATAACAATGGCCCTGAACTGAGCCTCTGACAGGTTTCTTATTTGTTCATCTGTCAGATTCCTCATCTGTTGCCTGGTGAGCTGCGCCACCGGGATTTCTATAGTTGTCTGCCTCATTTTGACAGATGCGTTTTGTTTTCTTGGGCCGGCTGTAGGGGGCAGTGCCTGTGTACTCGTCACGACTCAGCGACCGGCAGTGATCCGCAACCTATTTCGCAGCGCTGTGGCGCTTTGTGTGCAAGATGGATTCCTGCAGTTATTCCCCTAGGAGACCAGGATCTGTCCTCCCACCCTCTGGGCCTCACCGTCCGGCGTTCAGCGATGTGGTGGCTGCTTTTCCCAGCGTTGGGGTCGGGAGCTGCTGGGGTTCGACTGCAGCTGGGATTGCTCTCCCTGCCGCTGTCCCAGGTGCTACCGCAAACAGCACCGTCTACTTTCGCTCTTACCTGCCCAAAGAGCGCCGCTGGTTTATAACTTTGTACGTTGGGCTTCCGTGTAGTTTTATTTTCTGGAATTTCTAGTTATCTTTTGTTTTGAAGTAGTTGTATTCCTCTCTAGTTGTACAGGGAGACCGAGCGAGTCCGTCTAAGCCTCCATCTTGGCTGGAACTCGTGAGCTTTAATTTTCAACTGAGGCTTGCTGTAATAGGTAATGACCAAGTTGAGATTTTAAGAATAAGGAAAGCTTAGGTAGAACAAAACTAGGGAAATTCATCAGGAATGTTCTGGCCAGAGCTTGCAACCTGTCAAAGGCCTTGAAGCAGCAGAGAGGGCTTTGTGTGATTGAAAAAGCACTTTATGGCTAGAGGGGATAGAAGGGAGAGTGGTCAGAGGTAGGGACTGATGTGTAAATGTTGACAGATTCAGAAGAGCCATGTTTTACGGATTAATGTGTGGAAGGCTAACCTCCAGTGTCTCAGAATGTGACCTTATGTGAAAGTAGGATTATTGCAGTCATAATTAGCTAAGATGACGTCCTACTGGATCAGGACTGGTTCCTGACCCACTATGTCTGATACCCTTCTAAGAGGACACCTCACACAAAGACGGAGACACCGCAAGAATAGCACCTGAGGGCAGGGGGTTGACAGAATCTGTCTACAAGCTAAGGATCACCAAAGATCTCTGAGGAATCCCCAGAAGCTAGGAAGAGGCAACAGAGTATCCCTGCAGGTTTCAGAGGGAGCACAGCCACTCTGCAAGTGCCTGGGTGTAAGACGTCTAACCTCCAGGACTGTGAGAAAATAAACGTATGTTGCTCAGGACACCCAGTCTGTGGTGCTTCACCATGGCTGCCCTGGGAAATCAATACACCGTGTTACAAAGAAAGAGAGTTATTTTAAGAGCAATGGTGGTCCAGCAGAAGAGATTAGAGAGAAGAGAGAAATGCTGGTAACACTAGTTGAGAGGCTCCTGGGGTGATTTCCATGGGGAGTACTAAGAGGGTAGATTCAGATAGATGAGCAGAATGGATGGGAGAAGTTTTATCAGGATAACAATAATTTTAAAATGACGATGGTAAGGAGGATGATAGAATAAGAACAAGTATGTCGTTAGTTCTTACTCTTTGTCAAACAGTGAGATAAAAAAATGTATTTTATATTTTTTCAAAAAACCCACCTATAATGTAGCTATTATTTTTTTTAGAATAGTTATTTTTTTAAATCTTTTTTATTGTTGTTCTATAACAGCTGTCCCATCTTTCCCCCCATTGCTCTCCCCTACCCTGCCCCCTACGCCCCCTCCCACAGTCAGTCCCCACCCCATTGTTCATGTCCATGGGTCATTTATACTAGTTCCTTGATTAGACCCTTCCCCTTCTTTCCCCTATGCTCTCCCATCCTCCTGTACCTCTGGTCACTGTCAGTCTGTTCCTTGTTTACGTGTTTCTGGTTCTATTTTGCTCATTTGTTTCTTTTCTTTATTAATTTACTGTATTAAGTGAGATCATATGGTATATGTCTTTTGCCACCTGGCTTATTTCACTAAGCATTATACTCTCTAGTTCTATCCGTGTTGTTACAAAAGATAGGAGTTCTTTCTCTCTGCTGCTTAGTACTCCATTGTGTAAATGTACCACAGTTTTTGATCCATTCATACACTGATGGGCACTTAGGCTGTTTCCAGCATTTGGCTATTGTGAATAGCACTGCTATGAACATAGGGGTGCATAGGTTCTTTTGAAATTTCTGTGGGTATAATCCTAGCAATAGACTTGCTACTATTTTTTAAATGTGCTTTATTATACCGAATGTGAGTCTTGAGTAGGAGAAATATTCAAGGACACACAGAGATTAAATGTTCAAAACAAGATTCTAACCTAAGCAGGGTTTCCTTCCTTCCTTCCTCCCCTGCCTTCTCTCCTTCCCTCCCTTTCTCCCTCTCTCTCTCTTTCTTTTTTCTTTCTCCCCCACAACCCCTACCCAGAGCCTGTGTTCTGAGCCACTTGGCAATACTTATCTCCATCAGAGGAAACAATGTGAGGATGGAAAAAGTGGAACAAGGGAAATATTTATATGGAGAAATCAAAAAATGCTTAGAGCTTAGATAACGATGTGAAGAAAAAACGGAGGCTGTCATTCACACAAACAGGAATGCTGAAGTTTGGAGCAGGTGCAGGCCGATGAAGAAGGAAAGTGGCTTCTCCGTTGTCAGGGACGGAAAGTTGCACCGTGTACCCCACCCTGAATGTGCTTGGCCGTTCTCTCTGAGTGCTTCCCTGTCCTGTCTCAGCCACCGCGTGAATGGCGTGCAGCTGCACTCCCACCCTGTGTTCTGGGGAAGTGTCTGGAAATGAACAGCACTTAGCCCTGCTGCCCAGACAAACACACTGTTTCCTTAATAGCGTGTCTCTTGGAAACTGTCTCCAGACCTACTTCAGAAGTCAGGCTGTGCTGACCCTGACGCGATGTGCTTCGCTCAGTTCTGCTGGGCAGAGGAGTACGTGGGAGCTCCGGTGGGCATCTAAAGGGAAGAAGAAGTGAAATTTGGAGGTGACTCTAGTGAGAGACCCTTAGACTTCCGTGGGCAGTTACTCATTTAAGATGGTGTGACTCACAGTTTATTTCATCGTAATTATATAATATGTATTATTCTGTAATAAATTACATATATTATTATATAAGAAAAATTAACCCTAATAAGAATCCTATGACCATTTTAGAAATGAAGAAGCTTAGGAACCATTTACTGCCACATTTTATTGAAAATCACATAGTTATGAAGTTAGGAAGCCAGGCCTTAAAGCCAAGACAGCTCTTGTCACTCTACTTTTTGTGCTGGTTTGTCTGTTTTTATTACATGATGGATAACTAGACTTCAATAGAATGAGGGCAGAGACTCATGAAAGAGAAATGCTATTGCAGTCCAATGAGGTATGACTCAGGGAATAGCCAGATGAGGCCCAGGAAGTCTGTGCATACAAGAAGATGGGTAAGAGACAGAATGGATGTGAAACGTAGTTAAAAAGTCAGCAGGAACCTGTCTAGAGTCCTGTTATCAAGGAAGCACCATAAAGGTGTCTGGAAGAGGAGTTTGCAGGATCTAGGCAGATATAAGTACCACAGCCAAGCAGTTAGGGATCAGGACAAGATTGTAAATTGAAGAGTTAATTAACCACTGGGCAGGGGACCCCAGATTAAAACTAGCTATTGACTTCCCATGGCCCTTCGTATGGAACCTCATACCTTTAATGTGGCCTCTACTGCGTTTGTTGGTTTGGCACCACTTTAGGCCATTCTTCTACTTTTTCTCCTCTCCCAGCTTAAGGTCAAGTGTGTCATGTATTTTCTCATCTTCTTGCAAATTTACACATAACCTTCCTTATACCTGGAACACTTTTCCTAACTTTTCACACTTCCTTTATTTGGTTATTTCTTATGCATCCTTTAGTCTTCGGTTATACCAGAGCACCCTAAACTTCCTCACAATACTTATCATATGTGTACATATTTGTGTTACTGCTTGTCTTTCTTTCCTCTAGAACAAGGATGGCAAACCTTTTTTTTTTTTTTTTTTGTAAAGAGTCAGCCAGATTATACATATTACAGACTCTGTGGGCTGTACGTTCTCCCCTGTTACTACTCACTCTGCTACTACAGTATGAAAGCAGCATTAAAAGTATACAAAATCGTCGGCAGCCGTCCGTCTCAAGAGACGATGGTGTAGCTTCTTAAGAGTCTATCTGCACCGCCGAGAATGGCTGTGCAGTCCGACTCGGGAGTGACACGGTATCTGTCTCCTCCCGTGTTAAATCGACATCTTGCGATGACGCTGGAGTGTCCTCTCCAGTGAAGCTGAAGCTACAGAACCTGGGCAGGGTGATATGGAGGGTCTGCTGTTGCCCATGCAGCAGACCCCCCCTCTCTTCGCAGCTGAAGGGTCCAAGGGAAAGACGGAGTCAATACAGCTTGGCTTCAGGTGCGCCGCAGGAGTTGCCGGTGTTGGCTACAACGTCGAACCGCCTTAGGGACTCCGGCTCCGGATTTTCTGTCGGGGTTTACTCCCTTAGCCTTTCCCCTGAAGAGGTATGCCGCAAGGCAGCTGAGGTTTTTTGGAGTCAGAGTTTTCCTTCTCTGATGTGCCCTGACTGGAAGATCGAACCAGCGACACTTAGCTCGCAGGCCGACGCTCAATCCACTGAGCCAAACCAGCCATACAAAATAAAATAAAATAAAACTATGCAAATAAATGGGCATGTCTGTATTTCAATAAAACTTCATTTATTGAAAGAGGTAGTGGATTGGACTTGACCCAAGGGTCATGGTTTGCTGACTTTTGTTATGGAGTATAAACTCCACAAGAGTTGGGAGTTTATCACTGTTGTTCACCACTGGGTCCCAGTAAACAACACAGAAATGGCACAGAGTAGGTGTGAAAAATATATTTGCTGAATGAATTGAGAAGTACAGTCTTACAGGTGGGATTATTTTTAGAGAATGAATAAATGGGCTGTCTGTGATGTAGAGAGCTCAACACTTGAATTTAAGACTAGAACCACAATCTCACCAAACTATAGAGCGGCAGGGTCATTCTCCAGACATGACTGGTTTAGGAACTAGTTATCTAAGGGATGCCCATTTAAAGGCAAAGAATAGAGACATGGAGGGAGGTTCTGGATGGGAGAATCAAGTATATGCCTTGACTCTTCCAAATATCTGACTAGTCATATTTATTGTATATGAATAACTGTCATCAAATCCCCTCACACTTGTTGGCTTAAAACAACACAATTGTATTAGCTTATAGTTCTGTAGGTCCAAAGGCTGACACAGGGTCCCACTGGATTAAGGTCAATGTGTCAGCAAGGCTGCAGTTCTCTCTGGAGGCCCTAGGAGAGCATTTGTTTTGAGGTTACTCACATTCCTTGGTTCATGACTTCCTTCTTCTATCTTCAAAGACAGCAAGGTTGCACCTCTCTGAATATTTTTCCCATAGTCACATCTCTCTGTATCAGAGTCATGAAATATTCTTCACTGTTAAGGACATGTGATTAGATTGACCCAGATTCTGATTTTGTTCCAGCTTTATTGAAACATAATTTACATATAACATTGTATAATTTTAAGATTTATAAACTGTTGAGTTGATACTCTTATGTATTGCAAAGCAATTAACACCATAGCTTTCGATAACACCTCCATTCTGCCATAAATTACCATTTCTCTTTTTGTAGTGAGAATATTTAAGACTTGCTCTCTTAACAACTTTCAAGAACATAATGCAGTAATGTTACCTGTAACGACCGTGCTAAACATTAGAGCCCAAGAACTTACTTATTTTATAGTTGGAAGTTTGTACTCTTTGACCAACATCTTTTCATTGTACCCACCCCCAGCCTCTGGTAACCACCATTTTAATCTCTTCTTATGAGTTTTGCTCTTAAGATTCTCTCTATAGGTAATATTATATAGTAATTGTCTTTCTCTGTCAGACTTATTTCACTTAACATAATGTGCCCAAGGACTGTCCAGGTTGTCGTAAATGGCAGGATTTCCTTCTTTCTCATAGCTGAATAATATTCTTCTGTATGTGTGTGTGACATCTTCTTTATTCATTTATTTATTGACAGACACTTGGGTTATTGCTATATTTTGGCTACTGTGAATAATGCTTTAATGAACATGGAGTGCAAGTATCTCTTTGAGATCCTGTTCTTATTGCCTTTAGATATATACTCAGAAGTGGGATTGTTGGATCATAGGTAGGTTTATTTTTAATTTTTTGAGGAACCACCATATTGTTTTGCATAGTGACTGTATCAATTTATATTCCCACCAACAGTGCACAAATATTTGCTTTTCTCCTCATCCTTGCCAGGACTCATTTCTTGCTTTTTTGGTAATAGCTATTCTGATAAGTGTGAGGGGATATTGTGGTTTGGATTTGTGCTTCGTGATGCATAGCACTTTTCTTGTGCTTGTTGGCTATTTGTATGTCTTCTTTGAAAAGTGGCTGTGCCCATTTTTTCATCAGATTATTTTTTTTCTTTCTTTTTTGCTATAGTGTCTGTTCTATATATATTTTGAATATTAATCCCTTATCAGATATGTGATGTGTGAATAATCTCTCTTATTTTGTAGCATGCCTTTTCACTATGTTGACTGTTTCTCTTGCTGTGCAGAAGCTTTTTAATTTGAGGCAGTCCTGTTTGTTAATTTTTGTATTGTTGCTTGTTGTTTAATATAATATAGAAACCCATGAAATAAGTAGGAGTAAGAGAAGAAGAAAGGCCATTTGGAACTTAATTCCTAAGAAAGCTGGGATACTTTTCAGCCAGCAGACACTGGGTTCAATTCTCAGTTTTCACCTATGTTATAACTTAGCCTTTATTAGCAAGTACTGATCTTTATGGGTCTCGGTTCCTTTAACTGTAAAATGGAAATGATAATAATACTTATCAGATAGGTTTGTTATACAGTATACCTAAGGTTATGCCTGTTAAGTATTTAGCACCAGATAGTTGTTCAATAAATATTGGTCATTCCACTTATACAGTAATTGAAAGACAGAGGGCACCAGGTTAGCAGAGGAGGCATCAAATTCAGACACTCAGGTTTCGAAGGGGTAGCTTGGAGGTATTTGCATTACAAAAATAAGCCACAGAAGTAAAACTCTGAGAGTGGAGTGAGCACATTGATAAATAGTTCTGAGTAAAAGCAATTTCAGCTTGAGACCCTTAGGCTGTCTTCTCTCTCTTTGGTGACTGTCAAACCCCAGAGATACAGCTTCTTACAGCAAGAGACACAGCGACAAATTATGCTCTGGGTCAGGTAGGGTTTTCCTTAACTACACTTGAAGTCCAGGTGGGTCATCTTACTGTCAGAATAAAGCAAAAGAAATCTTTATAAATTTAAAGCAAAATAGAAATTAAGGTGTAGGTGTGTGTGCATGCACAGGTGTGCACAAACGCGTGCATATATGTGTACACTAGTCTACATAAAACCGATTTATTCTTGGAAGATAAATCTTGCCCTATCTTTCCCTTCTAGAATTTATGAAGTCAGCCAGGCACTTTTCCAATTCACTTCATTTTCCATTGCCCATTTATTCCATTTATTGACTCCTTGGGGGATCTCCAGAAAGCACCCACCAGTTGTGCCGATCATGCCTAGAGACGCACAACTGTCTATTAAGAATTCAATAGCATAAGCTCTTTTCAGAACCATTATGAAGTAGTTCTTTCTTCCCAATGACTTCTGGTGGCAACCGGCTTGAAGAAACAGCTTAGAGAAGTATTAGCCAATTTGTGAGATTCAAATTTGAAACCATAAAGGAAATGAAAAGAAGCAAAACAGAAACAAAACAAAAGAGTACAATTCCTAAGATAAAACGTTATGTTTTTAGCATATACTTCAACAATCTATCAAATCAATTAGTACAGTTTTGCTTGTAATAGTTCTTTGAATTTCATGGTTTTTCCCTCATATAAATAAACCAAAGAGCACAATAATGCAGAATCTAGGTAGAACGGATCTCATTATACACGTTTAATGAATTAAAAATATTACAACTGCATCTATCTAAATATTTAAACAATACTTTCCACTGAATTTCTTTCTAAACTCACTCCCACTGTATATAACTCCCTTGCCACCAAGACAGCCAAAGAATTAAGTACAGGATAAGTTTTAACCATAATCCTGGAAGTTACTTGAGTAGTTAATTTGTATGAATCACTGCAAGAAAGGGTTATCAATGATTCTCAATTTAGGGTGTAAAAGCTCCCCTAAGTGCATATGGAACTCTATAGGGATGAACATTTCTATATGAATGCATAACATTTAACAGGACATTTGTTTCTAGAGGCAGGGCTACTAAATTTCCTGTACAACCAGGAGCTACTCTACCAGATTTGCCAAAATCTTGCAGATCGTGAAAATGGCACGTTGGAGTAGTGATATATGGCTCTGAGACAGGGGCACTCATTCTCAATAACAGAGAAGGGTCATTTGGATGAAAATGAGCTCAGAAGATAAAGGAAAGGATCAAGCTATAAAGTCCAAAGAAAATATGCACTCAGAGTACATCCTCCCTAGAGGTGTTAATTTTATCATTTATGAAGGTCAACCCCACATACTACCACTGGTAGATGTTAATTAGCACAAGCTGATTTTATTAAGACTGTTATTGGCAGTTACTTTGAGTTTTGTTAGTGTGGTGGAATGTGTGTGCAGTGAAGACAAAGGTTAGAGGAATAGCTGAGGCCGGGAGGAGCGTTGATTCAAATCCTTACACAAATGAACCTATAGAAACATATCATGGGAGCCCTCGGTGACTATGCGTCATGAAGGAGCAAAGCGCTGTGGTCTCCACGGTGGGAAGCAGTGAATTGATAGAGTGATTTAAGGCCTGTTAACCTAAATGAGACGAGACAAGCCTGACCTATGTGCAGCAGCCTCTCCGCAAAGCTTACATAAGGCAAAGATGTTTCTTTTCCCTCTGTCATTCTCTCTGCAGCCAGCAGATGAGTATTTCACAGAGGAATAATTCAAAGTGAAAGAACCCATGGGTAATGCAGCACCAGTCATCAAACATTCCTTAAGCCATGTGAGCTCACTGGAGCATCCATATGCCATATCTGCCTTTTTTGCAGACAAATTCCATGCATTCAATTGGATTTAAATCCTTCTCTCTGTTCTGCTTTTCTCCTGTCTCTAGATACTGATAGGATTACCTAGCATTGGGCAAAGCACTAGAATAAGTTTTAAAGAAGGCCTTTTCATAGTCTGCATCAATGTCTCAAGTCCTCAAGTCAGAGCCTGATTAATTCCACACTCAGAATCTGTATCCCTTTATTTATCAATGCCTAAGTAGTTGTATATTGAGTTAAGGATCTTGTAGTTATATGGCTTCTGCACAAAAGTAGAAGATTTTTTTAAAAATTAGTATTGACATTTATTGTAACTTAAATATGTGTTCTCCAAACTATATGGCACATTACACATATTAGGTTCTTAACAAATACCTTTGCCGTAAATAAGATGTCTTTGAATGAAAGCTTTATTTGACCAGGAAGTCTTATAAGCTCAGAAACTAACCTTGGATCTTAAGTAATGAAGGAAAGTATGAACATTTACTACTCATAAAGAAACATTTAGCCCAAATGATGGAAATCAAGTTTACAACTGTTTGCATAACCTAAATCAAACATGTCTAATTATGGAGGAAAAAACCGCTAAAGCTGTCACATATATCCTAATGCTGTAAGATGACATATACTCTACTTTTTATCTTTATATACATTTAGTTTTCCATTATACATTCCAGACTGGTTCATGTGGTTTGTAGAAATCAAAGTCTGTTTGGATTCTTGGACAAGCAATTAATTCTTTGCCATACCCATAAAAATCACATTCAACACCATGGATCAAGCAGAATTGCTCTTTTCTGAACTGCAGCTGTTTCTTGAATTATTCTTTCCCCTATTAAAACATCCAGACACCCGTCTCTCTCTTAATTGCAGGAGGAGTTGTTACAAGACATCTTGAATTTTAACAACCTATTTTAAAATGAAGGAAATGGGCTAAAAGCAGACTAGGAGAAACCTTAAGTACTTCTGCAGGATTCAAAATCGGAAAGTGTGTGAAGACCTTCAGAGACAAACATTGCTATTATAAATATAAAAAATAAGTGGGAAGAGTATTGATCAATGATAACAAATAGTGATATTAGAGTAGGTACACAGATAATCGTTAGAGAACAGGGGAACTTGTTTGTTAGTATGGTGATTATATTCATTTTATAGGTGTGGAAATGGAGACTGACCATGTCATTGACCAAAAATGCATCAAGGCATACTAGAGGAAGTGAAATTTATATTTGGGGTAAATTAAAAAAGAAGAATTTTGAGAATTTGGTCTTAGAGATGGAAAAGGAATTCCCAATGCCTTCTAATTCAGAATGAAAAAGAATATTAGAATTGTGATCATCTCGTCATCATTTTTGAAGAGACATGAATTTAAAATGATCACTGACCACACAGTGTTGTTTTTATAATTAGAATTATAATATTTTGAAATTCTTATCCAAGGATATGTTTGTTGATTTTAGAGAGAGAGGAAGGGAGAGACAGGGAGAGAAGCATCATTGTGAAAGATAAACATCTATTGGTTGCCTCCCATATGTGCTCCTATTGGGGATCGAACCCACAACCTAGGTATGTGCCCTGACTGGGAATTGAACCCACAACCTTTTGGTGTATAGGATAATGCTCCAACTAGCAACTGAGCCACCCAGCAAGGGTTAGAATTACAACTTTTAAAATGTTACAGATCAGTCTGTGACCAACCTGTGAAATCGATTATAAAAATGTATAATCATCCGTTATGCTAAGCATTGCTTATGGAACAGGTAGTCTGTTATTTTTAGATTTCTGTTCATTTCTTCTTTTTTAAAGTATATTTTATTGATTATGCTATTATAGTTGCCCAATTTTTCCACTTGCCCCCCTCTGCTTAGTACCCTGATTCCCTCCAGCAATCACCCCACCCCAATTCGTGTCCATGGGTCATGCATATAAGTTCTTTGGCTTCTCCATTTCCTTTACTATTCTTAACATCCCCTGTCTATTTTGTACCTATCAATTATGCTCTTAATCCCTGTACCTTCTCCCCCATTTTTTTGTTTCCCCCTCTCAGCTGATAACCCTCCAAATGATCTCCATATCTATGATTCTGCTCATGTTCTAGTTGTTTGCTTAGTTTGTTTTTGTCTTTTCTTTTTTTAGATTTAATTATTAATAGTTGTGAGTTTGTTGTCATTTTAATGTTTATAGTTTTGATCTTTTTCTTTTTCTTAACTAAAACCCTTAACATTTTATATAATGACAGCTTGATGATGATGAACTTCAGCTTTACCCTGTCTGGGAAGCACTTTATCTGCCCTTCCATTCTAAATGATAGTTTTGCTGCATAGAGTAATCTAGGTTGTAGGTCCTTGCCTTTCATCACTTTGAATACTTCTTGCCAATCCCTTTTTGCCTGCAAAGCTTCCTTTGAGAAATCAGCTAATAGTCTTATGGGAACTCCTTTGTAGGTAACTCTGCTCTTTTCTATTGCTGCTTTTAAGATTCTCTCTTTATCTTTAACCTTTGGCATTTTAATTGTGATGGATCTTGGTATGGTCCTGTTTGGGTCAAATTTGTTTGGGACCCTCTGTGTTTCCTGGACTTGGTTGTCTATCTCCTTCACCAAATTAGGAAAGTTTTCTTTTATTAGTTTTTTTGAAATTATTTTTCAATTTCTTTCTCTTCCCCTTATCCTTCTGGCATCCTTATGATTTGAATGGTGACACTTTTGGAGATGTCCCAGAGTCTTCTTATTCTCTGCTTTAAAAAAAAAAAATATTGTTTCTTAATTCTGTACTGGTTGACTGTTTATTTCTTCCTTATATTCCAATTAATTTTTCTGAACTGTAGCTTCCTTCCCTTCACTATTGGTTCCCTGTGGTTTTTTCTTTTCTTTATTTCAGTTAGTGTAACCTTCATTTCTTCCCTGTGCATTTGCTGTACTCAATGATTTTTTTTTTGGTGTTCTGATCACCAGTGTTTTGAACTCTTCATCTGATAGGTTGACTATCTGTTTCACTTAGGCCTTTTTCTGAAGTTTTGCTCTTTTTTTCATTTGGGCCATATTTCTTCATCTCCTCAATTTGGCAGCCTCCCTTTCTTTGTTTCTGTGAATTAGGTAGAGCTGCCACACCAGGTACATTGTAAGGGGCAGAGCCTTAGGTATTTGTCAGTTCAGGAGATCCATTTCCCAGCCTTGTGATGCTATTTGTGGGGGAGGAGTCAGAGAGGGAACAATATTGCTTGCTCAGCACTTTCCTTTTCCAGTCACTTCACCCACTTTCTGTATGCAACTGGCACCCCTCTAACTGTTGCCCGGGTGGTAGTTCCCAGAAGAGATGGGTTTGTGTATTCTAAAACTTTGGGGGCCCTCTAAATAGACTCTCCTGAGAGACAGGAAGCTTTTTCTACCACCTCAATCCCAACTGGTTTTCTCAGCTAGAAGCTATGAGGCTTTATTTTCTTGGTGCCAGAATTCTGGGCTGTGCAGTCTGTCCTAGTGCTGGGGTTGTTCCCTAGATGTGCCTATTGGCTTTTATCTACCACCCCTGAATTTAGAACCATATTTCTGCTGGCTGCTACTGATGCTTTGCTACTGCCATACTGACTCCTCTCTGCCCAGCTCCCCAGCTCCACCCCTTCTATGTATCTGGATGAATATTTATTCTTTAAATCCTTGGTTTTCAGACTTCCATATAGTTTGATTTTTCTGGCAGTTCTGGTTGTTTTTTGTTTTGAAGTTAGTTGTGATCCTTATGGTTGTATGAAGAGGTGAAGCATGTCTACCTAAGCATCCATCTTGGCTGGAAGAACTGCTCGTTTCTTTATAAATACTTGCATTTGACAAATATTTATTAAATTCCTACTACATTTTAAGAATTTTGATAAATAGTTTTCAGGAGTAGCTAAGGCACAGTGTAGATCCCATAGAGGTCAAAAATAAAGGCAATTATGTTGTAAGAGCAGAGCATGCCATGTGGTAGGAGGCAAATAATTACTGGTTTTCTTCTGTTTTTTGCTTGTATGTATTATGTACAAAAAGCATAGTTTATTTATTTTCACTGGGTTCTGTCATTTCTACCTGCATACTTGAGTAATCTTCTAATATTTACATAGTTAAAATTCCTACTCTCTATTAAAGTAGAATGTCTGTCTCTTAGAGTCCTGCTTTCTGCTAATAATAGTATATTTATTATTGTTTATTTTATGTTTAATATATGTTTATCTGTGTTTATTTTAGTTATGATGTTAATAAATGACAATGGATTAATAGGAGATATCAATTGAGGCAGAAGCTCATTTTATTAAAGTATAAATACTCTAAATTAAAATCTTAATAGTTGTTTTTCAGTTTGGTGTTTTCTTCCAGATAACTTGGGCTTTTTATGAAGTCTTAAAACCTTAAATTCAAAGTAATGAGTGGTTTTATAGAGTAATTATAATAGTGATAATAACAAATAGTAGAAAATATTGTTTACCACTCTGTGTAGGACATACTATTATGTGATTTCCTTGGTTTATCTCACTTAATTTTTATTTTATTGTCCCAATTTGTGAGGCATATTTTTTCTACATGTTACAGACATGAGAGCTGAGACTTAAAGTGCTTAAATAATTTGCCCAAACTCAGTTGTTATATGCACAATATTGTGTGTATTTTAAGACACCTCTGTTGTAGTTACTATATGCCAAGAATTGTTTTAAATAATTTATAAAACTAAAATAAATTATTTTGTTAGTATTGTTATTGTATTCATTTTATAGCTGTGGAAATGAAAGTATTGTAAGGTTAAGTGACCTAAGATCACACATTTACAAAGTGATGAAATCAAGTTTAAACCCAGACAATCTGACTTCAAAGTCCACACTCTTGAATAACACTCTTAAGCCTTTTGGAAAGGTTACTTTAACTAATCTCTTGAACTCTACTTTATAACTATTTACTGCTCACATTCATCCTGAATATCCCTTCTAATGCTGGGGGCTTTGAACCATCACTTTATCATTATGTGTAATCAATTTTTTTGTCACATCATCTTATTTCTGTAGCGGTTTGGGAAGCCACTGCATTGCTTTCAGAAGTATTTGGAATCTCAGCCCAGTTGTCCAGAAATCTAAAGAACAATCGATGTGCTTTTGTTCTCACCACAGGTATCTTCATCACCATCAAATTTCAAGCCCCCGATCCTGCTAGTCCCCACCATACACTTATACACATAGAGGTCCATATGACAGGCACTTCTGTTTGTAATAGCTAATGCTTCCTGTTTCCTGAAATTTCCCTTGACTCTTACTTCTGTGCCATTTATAACCTCAACTTCATTATAAATGCCTCCTTTATATCAGAAACCTTCTCACAGAATGTCCCCCCACCGCCTTCTGTTCCCGAAACCAACTGTCCCCTGACAACACTTCTTCCCTGAAGCTCGCTTATTATTTCTCACCTTTTGGTCTCTGAGGTGATGTCACCATTGTTTAGCTTGTCTTTACTTCTATTACAAATCTTCCTAATGCTCCCTTATAAATAGGCCTTATCTGTGCCTCCCAATCTCCCATTGGACATTTGGTTGATTTATGGACTCCCCCCTAAGTATCTGATATAGGTAATGGATCCATTTCTCCCCAAATACACAAATGATTTTGGAACAATTTTGTGATTAAAAATTGAATTTCTAGTTATAAACACATAAGTCACAGTATGGACATGGACCCTTTGGCCATATCTCCTGGTTTCAAAGTACCCTTTATGACTCATTAATGTCACAGCTCGAACATGATCATTGTACACACCATTTAGAATCTGGCCTCTCGTCTTCCTCTAAATTCCACCCTTCACCTTCAATGTGAGCCAGATCATCATTCAACTGTGCTACATGCAACGTTTCTCAATTTCTTTGAACCAAATAGCCTTCAAAGTCACTCTCTTAAGCAACCCACATTAGAAAATATCATTATCTAACAATATCAACATCAAATATTTATTGATCTCCAATTATATATGAGAGATGCGATGATAGCATTTATTGATGCAATTTGGTAGATGCTATACTAAGCAGTTTATACCTATTAACTCTTAATCCTCCTTATAATGTTTATTAATATCTGGTTTTTAATAAAGTAGGCCAAGATTGTTAAATCACCTCTCCTATAAATCTGTATAGTTTATATTCTTATAAATTACATGGAAGCTGGGACTTAAACCCAGAAAATTGTGGCTGCAGGGCCCATGTTGTCAAATATATCGTTTTTGTGTAAACTTTCTTGTTTAATGAGAAATTCATCTAAGTAGAAAAATCAATTGTGCTTGATAAATAGACAATCGAATTGCCATTTGGTGTAGTTGTGGAGTGGTATGTGTAATACAGAGCCTAAAATATAGAAGACAATCATAGATATTAGTTACCTTTCCACATTCTTCAGTGAAACTTCACATAAAGATTATTCAGAGAAAAGGAAGCTAGCAGCAATTACAGGATGGGGTAAAAGTAGGTTTACAGTTGTTCATATGGAAACTAATATAATAATTAATAAAGAACAATACAAGAATATCTCTGTGTTTTGTGTACTTACAACTGTAAACCTGCTTTTGACCCACCCTGTGTTTAGACACTGAAAAGTCAATTTTAGATATTTGAAGGCATAAGAGATGCATATTTTAGTCTCCAACTCTATGTGTGGAGATTTATAGACACTATGTCATATCTATACCCAATTGAAATTTCTTATCCAAGATCCATTTGTTGAGAATCTGAAACCCTGAGACTGTTTCCTTTGATAAATTCCCACCAGCTCTTAAATCATCTGTCGTCAAGGAAAATGAAAGAGAAGAAACACACTGGAGGCATGGAGGAGAAGTATCATTTTGAGAGACAGAACTCCAGAGAAATTGGACTGTTCCGCTAAAATGAATTGATTGGCCCCTCATGACACCCACTTGCTAACACATGTATTGTTTACTGTGTTCCTTCATTCCTTGTCCCTGGGAGGAAATGTGGCATTGTGCTTGGCTTTTAAATGATTTTAAAACTCCTGTTTACTACCCACTCTTAACTATTCTACGTACTACTGCCTGGTATGCCATCTCTAAGCACTGCATATGCAGGCTCTTTTTTTTTTTTTTTTTTTGGCAGAGACTCTCAAATATCTCAGAATAATTACAGAAAACAAAGTTACTTAGCCTTGCATTCAAAGTCCTGAAAATCAGAAGATTCCCTATATTTCCTAATTGTTCCAACAGTATAATTTATAAACTTAACATAGAAATATGATCTATTCATTTGTTTCCATCTTTCTTGATATTGTTTAATTAATCAAAAATTTTTTCTGCTTATATTCTCTTTCTACACAGCCATAAAATTCCCTGACCCTGTGAATCTGATGGCTTACAAACTGACATCCCCAGCCAAGTACTATACTCTGAGTTACAGATCTGTCTATATAACTGTCTTATTCCTGTACCCACTTCCATGAGACTTGCTGCTTGGAATAAGGTCAATTACTTCAACTCTCTTTAGGTTTCTTCTCTGTAATGAGAAGACAGGATATGTCTCACATACAGGACTGTTCTGAACATTCAAAAACCAAGATTTGTAAAACGTATAGAAGAGTGTCTGACACATAATGCATGTTATGTGTTATTGCTATTAGTATTTTCATGGTTAATGTTTCAGCCGTACTATATCTAACCTAGAGCACTTGGGTATTCCCAAAAACACACACAAACTTCTGTTCTCCAATCTTTCCTACTTACACAACACTTCCTACGTTCAATTTTTCTGGTTCAATCTTTGGCATGATCTTGACTATCATTTTTCCTTGTTTCTCACACTTAATTTATTACAAACTCCTGACCGTTATAACCCAGAAAAAACATCTCAGGTGCATTTACTTGTTTCTCACTTCAGCCACCATGGGAAATATGCCGCCACCTCCCACGTGGACAGCTGCACTGGCTCACTGACAGACCTCTCTGCTTTCACTCTGTCCTCCTCTGTTCATGAAACAGCCAGAGTGATCATTTAAAATTAAATTTAAATTTAGAGAATGCATCCATGTTTTCTCATTGTTTCTAGAATTAAAAAATGCACACATTTTTTCATGGCCTAGAAAATGTTCATAATGTGCTTTTGTGTCCTCTGACTTCATTTGATACTATTTTTTTTGAATCTTGCTGGCTTCTAGATCATTAACCTCTCTTCTCTACTTCCAACACACAAAGGTCTTTCCTACACCTGAGGCATTTCATATGATGTTACGTTTGTTTGGTAAGTGATTTTATATACTTTTTGTGTGTGTATATCTGCCTAATCTTTATAATGGTTCGCAATCATGTGAGCTCACAATTATACTCAAAGTGCATATAAAATGCCACCTCTTTAGAGAGGACTTTATCTGATCATTGTATTTAAAGTGGACTCTTTGTATTATATCTTATCATCTTGTTTCCATAGCACACAGCTCAATTGTAATGAGCTTGTTGATTTATATCATACCTTTTAGTGTATGTCTTCCTCTCTAGACTGTTTCATCAGGGCAAGGGTTCTGTCTGCCTTATTCACTGCTACATCCCCATCACCTTGTCCTCAATGAATATTTGCTCAGTGAATGAAAGACCCATGTTGCCTTTTTTTTGAACATCCCTGGTAAAGTAATTTTCTATAATGTGTGATACATTAAAACGTCCCTCAATTTTAACTTATTGCTTAACTTCTTATTCCTCTTCTAGATTTTAAGGCTTCTGATAGCACAAGCTCTTCATATTTATCATTATATCACCATCAACAAACACATGGCCTGACATATCATAATGCTCAGTAAATGATTAATCAGTGAGGGAATGACCTATGTTTGGAATACAGAATATGGGATTATTCAATCAATCAATTGATCAATATCTATTAAATCCATTATATGTTAAGCAAAGTCTAAGCTCTGGAGAAACAAAAATGTTTAAGACAAGCATGGTTTCTGCCCATATCAGTCTCTATCCACTATTGATGCGATAGTCATTTGGAGCTGGATAATTCTTCTTTTGCAGAGGACTGTCTTGTTCATTGTAGGATGTTTGGTAGCATCCCTGGCCTCTGTGCACTAAATGCCTGTAATATGCTTCCCCCCAAAGTATATGGGACATACTTTTCTCCAATGTCTCCTGGAGGGCAAACTCACTTCTGGGTGATAACCACTGGTTTAGGGAAAGAGACAGATGTCACTGTGTATGTGGATATGCATGCAACTATAAACTGCGATCAGTGCTATGGAAAAAAGTAAATGCTGTAATGTTAGAGTAGAACCGGGAGACTGATTTAAACCGGCGGGTGGAGATTGTCACTAGATTAAATGTTACTAAGGATAAAGTCACATTTAGGCTTTGGCCTGTAGGATGAGTAGGAGGAGAGGCAAAGGATTGGAGGAAGAAGGTTTCAGGCAGAAGGAATAATATCTGCGGAGGCCCTGAGGCATGACAAAGCTTGGTTTATACAGAAAACTGGTGCATAGTGACCGAGGTGCTAAGGTAGCATGGAAGGGACCTGAGAAGTTAGGCCGAGGCAATGTCAGTCATGCAGGGTACAGTGTGTGATTATGAATCTAGAATTTTATCATGAGATTAATGGGAAAAAAGTTAGTGTTTCAAGCAGCGGGGGTGGAATAGGGGACTCTGTGACAGAATTGGATTTCCATAAGTCATATTTTAGGCTGCATAATGGAGAAGGAGGCTATCACGGGAATTACAGTGGTAGGTAATGGTGACAATCTGGAAGGATGATGTGGGACATATGTGAGAGTAGACGGCTGATAACGTTGCCTTGCTTGTGTGGGTGAAGAAATGGGTGGATGCACACATTGTTTAGGGGAAATAATCTAATGCGAAGATACTCTGTGTGGGGAATACCAGGGTGATATCCTCGTTAGGGTGCTTTAGAGCCTGTTTATTGATTTAGCTGCTTTGTCTCTTCCACACTCAGTACAGCTCTGGAATCAGCTGTAAACATTACAGATGGGTCCCCACTCTTTCTCCCCTCCCGAGAGGCCACTCCTCCCAGGGGTGCGCATGTATGTGCGTGATCAGGTATGGAGAGTCGGTCGTAAGTCAAGCAGAAGGAGTCCCAGAGTCCAGGGACCTGAAGCACGAACGAGCACAGGGAAAATTGGGGGTGGTTTCCTCTAACCATGCACCTCCTTTTGACGATGCGGTTAGTTAGCAATGTGGGCGCAAGCGGACAGCTTGGCAGAGAGCAATAATGCAGTGGGAGGCGAGGGAAGGCAGTCTTGCTGGGGAAGTTGTCCCCGATTTGTAAATATACCTAATTATTATGGTGGCGCCCGTTCGTGACTTCTTGGTTAAGGGTCTGTCAGTCGTCGGCATCTACACGCCTTCTTTTCACAGATTTCTGACGCGGTGAAAGGAATTCACTCCCGCTCCAGACTCAGCATACAAACCAAGTTTTGTTTTTCAAACATAAAAAAAAAAAAAAAAAAAAAAAAAATCTATTAGATTTGCATTTACAAGGAAATAAAGACAGGTTACTGAATTAGGTCAACAAAACAGTGTTTATAATGTTTTGTTTGTTTATTGTAATCATAGACCACAGAGTGTCTTAACTAAAATCGACAATAGCAATCAATTGCTTGGTCCGTCTTGTTAAAATGATGGTACAGTGAGGCTCGCTACTGAGGTTTTTTGAAAACACTTTCATCGTGTTTATATTTACCCAGCAGTCATTAACTGAACAGTAATTTAGCCCTGGGCACCAGGCTGGGAAAGAAGCAGACAGAAAAAAAGTAAGGGAAAGTTATTGTCTTAGAGTAGCTCAGAAATTTGGAGGGACACTTACATCAATGATAAAAAACAAAAACAAACAAAATCCAAACACAGAAATGTGTATGGAGCAGTATGAGAATAACAAAGAGAAAAGCACCTGGCGCTGATCACAAATGGGCATCCAAGAAAGAGGAAAAGTAAAAAAAAAAAAAAAAAAAAAAAGGAATCTATTTCTGTTTCTTTGCTATTGAACCCAATGTAGTAAGAGTGAGAAAGGATTTGAATTTTCATCCTGTTTTGACAAAGAAACGTAACTAGTTTCTTACTGCTATGAAGCAAATTCAGGGAGCAGTGGGTATGGGCAGGGAACTTACCCAGGGCAGATTTCAGGAATTCATTATTCTCCCCAAGAAGCAGGGGTCAGACTATAAGACTTTTAGCCCTTAAGTCTACTAATGCCAGTCTCTGGAAGAAGGAAGAAAATCACTTTAGTTGTCACTATTATTCTGAACTTGGCTTATATCCAGGATCTTTCTCATAAACCACCGAGGGCAATTGTCAGAAAATTTTGAAAAATAAAAATGTTGTTTTTTAATTAATAAAAGTGGAATAGCCAGGGAGCCTGGTGATGAGAAGGAGGAATATTTTTAAAGTCTATCAGGCAAATATTGAGAACTGAGAAAACAGACCCCAACTGAGATGGCTGTCCATGAAGAAATGAGCATAGAGTCTGGGATGAAGATCTGCAGAACGCCTGTGATATGAGCTTAGCGTTTTTATTGGCTCAAATCTTCATCAGCTAGTGCTCCTTTCCCATGCGACTAGGGTGTTTTTCACTCAGAAACCAGCTCTTTTTTTCCAGTTAGATATTTAGACTTCTCATGTAAATATCTCATTCAATTAATGTCAATTATTCTTACTATTCAACAGCCAAACAGGATAAATGATACCTAGTCCATGAGCTTTACTCTGCCACCCTTTGTCTGTCTTTAAAGATGTTCCCCAACAATGCACAATATATAAAAGGAAAACCCTTGACATGCGGTGGGGAAAAGAGCTCCTACACTTGAACGTAGGGACAGGAAGCTGAATGGAGCGTGCCTAGTACCTGACACAGTGGGAAAGGTTAACATTATTGCGACAATTAATATCATCGTTACATTCATTATCTTATTTAATAGTCTTAAGTTTCCTTTTTTGTCTTAATCATATACTTAAGAAAACTGGGACACACAAAGAAGATATTTTTCAAGGTCATATACCTACTTAGTAGTAGGCAAGTTCAAATTGACAGTTTGACTTCAACATCAATACTTTTTTTTCATTTTCCTTGCGGTCACTTATCTTTTCAGTATCATTATATTTTCTTTGTAAAAATAGAAAAAAATATATCCTTGTATGTTGTTTCATAGTCTTCATTATAAGGGCTTCTTTTTTCCAGAGCAGTGTTTTCACAAAGTGTGTTCCTTTAGAACATTTACTCAAAGGGATATTAATAACCATTCTGTTTGAGGCTATGGTAGATAAAAAGGTTATCTGCGACCAAAAAGCTTATAACATGGAGGGGGAAAGAATCACATTTTTGTAACTGCAGGGTTTCTCAGCGCATTTAAAATTGTAAAGTGAAGGAAACATCTATAGAAGAGGCAGAGGCTGAGAATTTAAAAGGTAGCATTAGCAAACATACTTTTTAAATGGTTTTGAATACTTACAATTTTTTTTTTTTTGCTGTGGAATACATCTGGGGACAGACTGGCTGTAAGGATTAAGTCTACATTTGTTAGCACAGCCTATAACCACTCTTTGTTCAAACTCCAGCAACTGTCAACCTCTCTTGCCCGATCTTTTACTGTACATACAAACACA
Source organism: Furipterus horrens (assembly GCF_987537825.1). Taxonomy (NCBI): domain Eukaryota; kingdom Metazoa; phylum Chordata; class Mammalia; order Chiroptera; family Furipteridae; genus Furipterus; species Furipterus horrens. The sequence goes on from NW_028327174.1 coordinate 191,613,914, forward strand.
CACATTGGCACAGTCCTACTTCTTTTATTCTCAACTCTCTCCAGCACACGCACACACATGACCTCTGAGATCCTTGAAGACACTGGTCTGCTTTCCATGCTCAAATGTTTTCATAGAATGCACCCTTTTTCTAGGTTGTCTTTTCAACCCCCCATTTCCACCTGTGTCAGAAGTGTGAGTTCGGCTGTCCACGACTCGGCTCAAATGCCATCTCATCTTGAACCCACTCCAGAGAAAATTTTACAACACTGCCTCAGCCCTATTCTTTCCCCAGTATGCACTTCTTTATATCTTGGTGACACATCAGCGAAGTCCTTAAGTCTCCTGGGAATTAAAGGCTTTGATATCTGAGGTCTTTGGTGGGGGACAGTCTTGGTCCAGATACCACATAAAATTTGGGAAGCAATTTCTACATCTAACGGCGGTAGAGTTTTGGAAATGCTGAGGATGCAAGTGACGTCTAATTAGATTCTCATTTTTTTATTATCATCAAACATAAGGCATTTTTATAACTCTATATCCCACCTAATATGATCATTGCTGACCTGTTCCCAAATTTAATCCTACCCAAGCAACCTCATCCCCAACCTAATGCAATACTAAGACATTATATCACCAAGTCAATCCCAGCCTTATAACCCATTGGCCCATTAATACACTCCTAATCGTTCCTTTATAAAATATAACCCACCCAAACAACATCATAACCTTTCTAATGGATTCAGAACCAGCCAATTTCCAAGCTTGATCTCATCTGCATAGTTTCCATCACCTCTTAATGAGCTCTAACTGGCCCTGCAAGTTCCAGCATTAACACAAGCTATTCCATTCAATTTGTGGCCTTTCGTTTGATTTTTTTAAACATCGAATGCTGTATCTTTTTTTAAGTTCATTTTATCCCAACTTATCCACTCTCTTTTTCCTGCTTGAGAACATCAGAATATTTCTTAACATTACAGTTCATTATCTTTTCCGAAAGAATGTGAGAGAAGTTGTATAAAATGTATACATTTTCAGGTTTCACCACTGCGTTTACATTCACCATTGGATTTCATGGCGGCTTCCTCACATGTGAATGCGGACGGGTCCTGAATTATTTATTTCAGTGGACGCTTGTAAGAAACCTACTTTTTGGTTGCACGTAGATCCATGGGTCTTTTCATATGGGGTTAGATGAAACTGAGCTCAGAGCCTTCCATGAGAAATGTTCCTTCCACTAAGTCACCACAGCAAACCAGATAGTGCTAAGAAAAAGCAGGATATATGTGAAGCATAGGGCAAGTCAGCATCCGTTTTGAAAACTCAATTTCCCTCTAATTTATTAAAACTATGGATCTCCACTTAAGAGCACGGAGGTTTGTCCCGTGCTCCTCTGATTCATTTATTCATGTGACAGATACTTAGTGATACCTACCTTATCTTGGTGGGGCTGGGTGGGATTGGGGCAGAGAATTCATATCCACATAGATCTGTAGCACATTTTTATTACTTGACCATGTTTTCTATATTTTCTGGATTGGGCAGAGATATTTATGCATACATGTAAATATTTGATTATTTGATAAATATGCCTCTTGGTATGTAGTAAATGAATAGAGGTATATAAAATTCAGCCACACAGCTACTTATTGAAGGCTGTGTGCCAACCAGCATACCCAGCACTCTGAAAAGAAGGCATTATTGTTTTCACTTATCTTCAGGTGAGAAAAGTAATACCGAGAGAGCTCAATACAATTACTCAAGATCTTCCAGGTGGCTGAGGCAGGATTTGAATCCAGGTCTTTCTGACTTAAAAGCCCAACTTCTTTCTCTCATATCACATTACCTGTCAAGCAGAGTCACTGCAAAGACATTCGCCTATCTATTCCAAATTCCTAATAAGTGAGAAAACAAAGGCCAGAGAAGAAGAGTGATTTGTTGCCTGTATAATAAACACAGCATCCTGACAATTCAAATGGGTTCTATCCATGAGCATGAGAAGAGAAAATGAATACCCACTCTCCAACCCCAGCAAATGGTCTTCCTGGCATTGATTCACTGAGGAAGAGGCCTCCTGGGGGAAGAATGCATTGTTTATCATGCTGGTCCAGTCACGTTATGTTTACGGATATGGGGAACCACACATCAAAATTAGCATTTGTGCAAATGGTCACACAATTCCTTCAGGCCTGCTGTGCCCTCTTAATAGACCCATCTTTCAATTAGGAAGTGATGATCAGTCAGTGTTTGTCTATAATCTCATTATTTTTGTTATGTTGATGTACAGAAAGTTTTTTTTTCTCTTCCTCTTGAAGCCAGGCCCATCAAAATGACATGGTTGTTGAATCTAAAGAGGGAAAATAGACATTTTAAATTCTTACCCAAATCTAAAAATTGGAACATCTTTCCTATGTGTATGACTAAGAATAAAACCGTCCATATTTGAGACTCTGCCTCCTTGAGCACATTTGATTAACCTAACGAATTTTGTCTTCCATTGCTCAAGAAACCATAGATCTTAAGTACTTCAGTTGGAGGAGAGTTTAGAAATCCAGCAGCTTATGTTTCTCCTTATGATTTTCCTGCTCTGCCATGTCCTTAACAGATTACCACACAGACTTGGCTGGATCCGATCTCTCTGTGGAGAACTCTCTACCACACAAGGCAGGAACTTTCTTTACCAACATTCATCATAAGGTTATCTCTTCTTGAATCAAAATTGGAAATGTCAATCTACCATCAGTTAGTTTCTTTTTCGTACAAGAGATAAGAACATGGATGGAACTAGAGAGAATTCTGCTTAGTGAAATAAGCCAGGCAAAGAAAGAAAAATACCATATGATATCACCTAATACAGGAAACTAAAGAACAACACAAACAAAAGAACTAAATAGAACAAAGAGCAGAATAGCAGTCAATGGGGGAGGGGAGAGAAAGGGGATAAGTAAGGGAGGGGTCTAGTCAAGGAACGTGTGTAAATGACTCATGAACATGGACAACGGGGAGGGATATGATTGCGGGAGAAGGGGTGGGCTGGGGGGGGTGCAATGGGGGAAAAATGGGACAACTGTAATTGAAAAACCAAAAAAAAAAAAAAAAAAAGTACAACTGCTCTTCTCTCAAAAAAGTGCTTAGAATATTTCAAGATATAACCATAACCTGATTTCCAACCTATATTAGGCAATTTTAATGATTTTTTTTCTGTTTATTAAATAAGTTGTACCTATGGTATGCCTCACAAATCAAACAAGTTACCCAATGCTCTTGTGTATGTGAAATAGGTTATCACGTATGGGTAGTCTAAAAGAGCTCATTAACTGCCTTCTGCCACCTACCCTGCAACTGACTGCCATCAGATCATGCTCTGGTTCACTTGGAGCAACATGCGACTGATAGTACTAGAGAAAGCATCTAGATAACTTGCCCTCTAGTTAAAAAACATTAAGTAATTTAAGTTACAGAAACTTGCAACAATAGTATGAAGATTTTCTTTTCCCCTTAAGCACTTGAGAGTGAGCTGTGAGCCTGATGCCTCATCACCCTAAACATTTTAATTTATAAATCCTACAAAACAGACATTCGCCAACATAATTATAATGTCCAAAATGAGGTAATTAACATTGATATATTACTAACACCTAATGTCATAAGCTACTTTCAAATATCTTTAATTTCCATAAATGCTCTTTATAGCCAAAGAGTCTAATCCATAATCATGGGCCGCATTTAACTGTCATATATTTTTGGAAGCCTTCAATCAGGACCAGTTCCTCAGCCTTTCTTTCTCTTGAATGGCTCTGACACTTTTGAATGTCACAGTTCAATTTTTTGGTAGACTATCACTCAATTTGGATTTGTTTGAAATTTCCTCATGATCAGATTTAGATGATAGATTTTTGGCAAAAATAGAGATCCTGTATTCTTCTTATCATATTCTATCAAGTGGTATATAATTTCATTTGTCCCAGTACCGGTGATGTTAATTCATATTGTTGCTAGAAAGTTGCTCCACTGTAAAGTTACTTTTATAATTAAAACACATGAAGAATTATTCTGTGACCAGGCCAATATTTTATTCCTTATCAAACTTTCACCCACTAGTTTCAGCATCCATTAATGTTAGTTGGAGACATTAATTACTGGGATTGCCAAATGGTGATTTTCTATCATCATCATTCTTTCTCCATTACTTGGCATGCTATTATAAAGATAAGTGTTACATTGTTCCCATTTATTTATTTACTTACATCAGAATGGATGAATGTGTGCCTATTTATTTAATAGGGTATAATTCATTATCATTGCTATTTAATTTTATGCCCAGTTTATTCAAATGGGAGGTTCTTCTGTTTGGTTTCTGTGCCCTTTTTATATATGCATATCATTTTTTGTGTGTGTTTGCATTCTTTCTGGCACACCAAGCTGTATCAGGATCATCTTGAACTTTGGTTCCCACAAACCTGAAATCAGTCATCTGTCATAGGATAACTGATTCCTCCTACTGGAGACTTTCATAGACAAAGTTCTGGGTACTGAGTGTCTTTATGGCTGTGGTGTGTCCCTATCCCCAGGCCCTTCTGGTGGACAGACATAGGACATGTATGTATAAAACTACTTAGGCCATTAAGCACCCTTCCCTCATCATCCTCATCCATTCAGACTCCAGAACACCTGTTAGGCATTTACCTCCAAGGAACACAAACTTTAATCCATCTCACCTACTAGCTTTTGTATTAAGTGACTTAGGAGGGAATGGATAAAGAAATAGAAAAGAGGAAGGGAGGAAAAAAGGATGGGGGGCAGGAAGGAGGGAGGGAGGGAGGAAGGAAGGATGGAAGGAAGGAAGGAAAGCTCTCCCGTTCAAGTTTAATTTTACTAAAATTTCATCATGAAGCTGAGAACCTTGAAGAGTTTTCGACAATAGAAAAGTAGGGCTGCGTCACTCCATATGTATATGCTGAACACGGCAGTTTTAGAGTAACCACTATTGGGGTTTCTTTCAAAATTTTCCCTGCTGTTATGTTTGTTTCATATCGTGTGACCTAATTTCAAAGGGACAAATTTTATCTCTCTATGAACTTTGCTCTTGCTGAATGTCCTGCTGGAAATACTTCTGTTTGCTAATACCACCATTAATACACACAATCATAAACTGCACATGCATGTATACTTCTCTAAGGAGTAATATGATGCAGTTACAACAATTTCTACCTCACTGTGAGCACTTCCATTTCTAACAACATGACCAAGTGTTCCACTATCAGCTTTATATGTCATAGAATGTTAGAATGAAAATTTTGACTGAGGAATATTCTGAAATAAGATTCTAAACCACGAAGCAAATACTTCAAAAGAGTGGATGGTAACCTATTTGATAACTTTTCAACACTTCTCTCTTGTTATGAGTATACCACAGTCATCAATTGGAAAGTGAAGAAAGAATATGGGGAGCAGATCTGTGAATGTTTTAAGTCTAACATCCCTCCCAGGGTAAAGCTGGGGAGGGTTTCTCTGTTTGTCTCACATTGGGAAAACCATTTGAAGAGCTTATTGAATATTCTTCTTGTTATATAATGTCTAAGTCATACAGGGTGGGGCAAATATAGGTTACAGTTGTTCATACAAAAATTAATACAATAGTTAATAAGTAATACAAGAATAAACTCTGTTTTGTGTACTCACAACTGTTAACCTACTTTTGCCCTGCCTTATTATGAGAAATATAAAAGTCAAAATCCTGGAAAAAGTGACCTACATTCTCAAAAGTAGACAATTGTGGTTTGGGAAATAATCATCCTCCCCATCGAGTAGAGCGAAGGATGTATGGATTTTACCCTAAACCAGTTAAGGGCCATGTACTAAAGAGCACAGATTTGGAGTTGTCTAGAATTGTCTAAGAGGTTTGCGTGGAGGGAGAGGCATGAAAACCCGAATACAGCTGAAGGCTGCAAACTAAGTAGCAAGAGAGGAGTTGGCACAGAGATGCATTAGGGAAACCAGGCGAGAGATCCTCAGGATTGAGGCCAGAAGAAGCCATGGTAAACATGGGTAGCATTGAGCTACTCTCATGTCCAAAGAGCACTAATGCTAGATCTCCGCCAAGTGCCAGTCAAGGAGGAACTTTCCTTTCCTGCTTGTTCCCTTTCCTCTCCTCCTAAGCCTTACTCCAATCTTGGGTGTTTAGAACCCAAAATGGAGAGCAGCAGACACTACCCACATATCCTTTCGTCCCTTCAGGGTGTTAGACTAAAGCGGCTTAGAAGATAGGAGGGGAGAAGGTTAACTTTATATCAAGTTCCACATGGTGAGGACTACACAGGGCAGGGTGTATTATTTTCAAACTGAGACAAACGTTTATAATTTCATCATCTGAGAACTTTTTCTATTGTGGTTAAAGTAGATAAAGTGTCTGTCTGAGGTCAGGAAAGCAGCTAATGGACAAGAATGCTTTGGATGTTGCTTTACGATTACATTTCCTAAGACACACTGATCAATGAAAGATTATATAAGCACTGTATCATTGTATTCTCACAGAAACCACCCAGCTTTATAGATAAACCAAAGGATTTTCTGAAAGACAGGCAACTTTCATTCGAAGACATACATACAGCTCTTCAGGCAGAACAAAGATTTACATTAATGTTCACTGGTATTTAAGTCCAAGCTCTCAGCTATGGGGATCCCTGTGAATTTGTGACATCCACACAGAGATATATATGATTTGATCACTTTATCAAGTTTTTGAATGAAGACTTGAGACAGAACTACCCTAGACCCAAATCCTTGAGAAGCTGAGATAGTCCTTTCTTCCGATAGGCAGAAAACACTAACAAAACAAGCAAAACCTACTTAATAAGGAAATATTCAAATTCTTAGGAAATCTAAAGCTATTTATATATATTTCAATTTTTAGATATCGAGATTCTTTTCAAGAAAATGCATTATTAAAATCTGCAGGCACAACCTCCTTATCACTTTCCAATCAATTAGTAAAATCCAATTTTATTATCAAATGGCCATAAAATCAACTGAGTAATCATCTTCTACTCAAACTAGACTTAGATTTGCAGTATTCTGTACTCTTTAAATTTTACCCCCACACACTTCCTTTTTTACTTCCTCCCTTTTTCCCTCCCTGCCTTCCTTCCTTTCTTCCTTTCTTCCTCCCTTTTTCTTTTTCTTTTCCATCCTCATGTTATTGCAAATGTAAGACTTTTTTGGAGAAAGAAAAACCTCCATCACTCCATTTGGAAAATACTGTAATAGTGATTATTCAATCAGACACTGTTTATAAACCACCTATGACTAGTATATGGTCAAATCCTCTAAAAGTTGTTCCTACTTTCACAGTATAAGCCTTTGTAGATATTAAATGATGTAATATAGTAAGTGACACAACGTATTTAAAAAATAGAGCCCCTCACATATGCATATGCAGATATCTTTCTATCATATCCACCCATCTGTGCCAAGTTAGTAGGGGCTTTCTCTGCTAAGTCCTGTCCACATGAGTCATCCCTCCTGATATTCTCTCATTCTCTTTAATCAGCATTTCGTTATTTTTTTAAATAAGCTTTATTCTGTACTGTGTCATTTTAAAGATTCACAAAAACTTATAGAACCATTTTATTCAAATTCTCTGTTTAACAATTTAAGATCTCAGGCTGAAGGAATGAAGAAACTTTCCCCAGATCACACTGTTAAACACAAACAGTTGCCCTCATTCATCATTAGTTCTTAATTACTTTATGGAAATCTCCACAAGAACTAAAGTTATTCTTTTATTATCTTTAGTCCCTGAGGCTACTGATAGGGGCTGGATCACCAAATGAGCACTCAATGAATTCTTGCTGCATTAAACTTGACTCTTTCTACATACACAGGGCTTTCCAAATGTGACTGCGCAAGACTCACCCTGGCCTTGTTAAAATACAGAGACTCTTGTCCCTACATCTAGAGATCGTGACTCCAAAGGTCTGAAGTGGGTCCTAGGAATCTTTACGTATAAGAAGTGCTCCAAGTAAATTCATCTTAATGGTCCAAGAAGTAATGCTTAGGAACTTCTGGAAGGCATGTGTACTTTATTCTGGGATATTTTCAGGGAATTTTGCTTAGTATCATGTTTTGGTGCCTAATAGACCTTATAGCTAAAAAACTAAAAAAAGATGTTCTGCATACTGCTGTAACTAAATTCTCACAGCTGCTATTCCTTCCTACTACCCCAGGTAGAAATGGGTGACAGCTGGTCTTTTAATACTCTTGAAGATTATTATTAAGTTACTGACCTCTCTTCTCTTCACCTGGCTAAATTGTCCGAACATCTGTAAGCAACCCTACAGGTCCCATTCCCCAAACCATCCTGTCTCCCATAGTTACCTGGCTCTTGAAGTAAGACTAACAGCCCATTATTATGCTGTTATGAGGGGTAATGAAAGCCATTTAATTTTTTTGAGAAGAAGCACCATACAAGTGGTAGGATTTGGGTGTGAGGGTATTATTCTTGTATGTCTGGTCTTCACACAGTTCTGCTTTGGAATTTGATGTCTCCAGGAAGACAGAGAGGAGGTACAATGACAGAGTAGAACTTTGCATGGCCAGGCAGGACACCGCAGAGTTCCAAGCCAAGGCTTCTGCTAACCAGGTGTGTGGCTTGGCGCAAGCCATTTTCTCTTCTTCTTGTTTCTTTCCTTACAAGAAAGGCAATGTATAGTCTCTAACCCCCAGCAGCTGTCATGAAGCTCCAATCAGTGTAGCCCAGGGAACTCTGAAAAGTATGAAGCTCAGTCTATATCTAGACTGCAGGGGCTGGAAACACAGGAGGCTAATTTGATGGAAAGTAATAGAGAATCAGTAGAGCATCAGTAGCTTGGGGATAAAAATTGCAAGGGTACTCAACAAAGTCCAGTCTCTAAGACACAATTAGGACAAACCAGCAGGGAAATTCATGGCTAGTTGAGCCAAACTTCCAATGGGAGTGCTCCTCCTTTGCCAACTAACTAGTGATTTTCTTGGAAGGCAGATGCTTCTCTGAGCTCTAATTCCTATGTCTGACCACCCTGGACTTGAGTTCTCAGCATGCCTTTCCTTGTAATGCTCCAGCTATTTTATCATTCCTGGTGTGGTATCTCCATCGCGGTCCTACCAAAACCATTATAGTTTATACCATGGGAGCTGAGACAGTTTCATGGCATAGAAATATCCATCCTCAAAGATGACATTGAATAGAGGGTGTCAGCTGCAGGAGAAAGGCTGATAAAGCAGCAGCATCACCAACCACCCAGGTCAATCAGTTATTCTGTAATCACTAAAGCCTGTACTGAGCATTATTGATTAACTGACCCTGGCACTAGGTAATGATGATGCAAGACTCTGTTCTAAAGGATGAAATGTGTTATCTCATTTAATCATCATATACTACTACCATGAGTGAGAGATCATAATTATCTCAGCTTCCTGATGAAGAAACTGAAGTAGAAAGAGGTAAAATAACGCGACTGAATTCTGTAGTAACCTGAACTTCAAAAGCAGACCACTGGAGACCAAAACCCGCGTTCTCAAACACCACACGACAAATTTAAGGCCAGAGATGAAACTATGTTCTAATTTAAAAAAAAAAAAAATCTTTCCATCCTGTTAAAAAACAAAAAAACAAAAACAAAACCAACATTGGCAACTTTATTTTTAGACATTAAAGTCCTAACTTACTGGCTTACCATCTGAGACCTTTAAAGGTCTGGATTCAAATTGTTCTCAGTGTCTTATCTCCAACAATCTCCACCTCCACATCCTATATTTAAAGACAAACACCACAGCCTCCTAATTGTCAGTCCTGCTCCAGGCTTTCTCAGCTCCCCACCTTTGTTTTCCCTCTTCTCCCTGCCTATAACGGTCTTTACAAAATTAGCATGCTCCAATCCTAACGTGTTCTCCATAGGCAATATAAATGTTTCCTACTTCCCGATCCAAGCCAACAGATGTTATTTTTGAACTCCACGTCCATCTCAAAAGCTATCCTCTCACTCCTAGAATTTTCTGTCTTCCAATATTAGGTAATAATATCACTCTTAAAAATCAGCGATGTTGAGGGCATTACACGTGCTAGAGATAATGTTGCATGCTTTCCTTCCATATCAGTCCTATGGTGTCGCATTAAAATTTCCATTTTACATGGAGAGAACTGAGCATTATTATAGCAACTGAGATTTATATAGCAAACTCAAGGTCATACAACTGGATTTTACATTCTAAATGCAAACAAAACAAAACAAAACAAAACACTATCTTACTTTATTAATCAGTAAACTTCTTGATAACAATGTTTGCATTTTGATCATATTTAATTCCTAACACATTGCACATGGTCATCATCATGCATCATTGCATTCTTTTTTCTTCTTTTGTTAAATTTCCTTGCAAATTGGTTTAAATTGAATTTTGTCTTAGAGCATGGACCTTCATCAAGTTGCATACTCTCTCCAAATAACACAACCTGAAACTTTCCTTGCTTTTATTTGTCACTGATGAGTGCTTGCTGGTTCTTCTAGCTATGTTACTCTTTTAGTCAATCTTTGTTTTAAACTGACTTTCATGTTCTTACTGCTGAAATGACAGTCCTTCATTTCAGCTGTTTGACAGATTGCACTCCCTGCCTGCCAGCATCAATATTTTCTAATGAAGCCTTTCTCTTACAAACGCTGTTTGCAATAAGGAAAGATAATGAAGAAATTACTTGACCCCAGACACACAGCTAGCAGTAACGATGACCCATGTCATTGGGCTTCTCTGCCATCTGTGCTCACACAAGGGGGGTGGGGGGGGCAGGAGAAGGATTAGGGAGCTGAGCCAGTAGAGAGGAGCTCCAAGGAGAGAGAGAGAAGTTTGATGACTCCGAAACAGGAAAGAAGCAGCCTTTTGTAAGCCTGCATCTGTGGCCCAGGCATTTTACATGCATGCTCCCATTTAATTCTCAAAACAATGTACTAAGAGAGCTGTAGCTGATCCTTTTCATTTGGTCTTCAATGGAAAACAAACAAAAAAACCTAAGAGCCAAAGAAGGGAAGTCAATAAAGAGAGCCAGAAAGTAAGGGACACTATGCATCACATTGGTTTAAGTCCCTAAACTTGAAATCGTCCAAGAATGGACTGAATCTAGTCTTCTGAAACAGAATTGTTGTGTCACCTTGAATAAGTTGTGTGTGTGTGCGTGTGTGTGTGCGCGCACGCGCGTGCGCGCACAGCATGCTTGGTGAATTCTCAACATCATTTTCCATGTGTAAAATGAGAATAAGAGGATCAACTTTGATGTATAACTGAAGATTAAATGAGATAATGAACATAAATTTATTAGCCCAGTCTCAAACACAAAACACCTACTGCATACATGATAGACATTATATTTTTATTCTTATTATTAGTAATACAATTAAATGATGGGTCTCCCATTCAAATGTGAACTTGTTTCTTTCTGAATTCCCTGCTATTTCCACTTCACAACAAAGTGAATAATTAAAAGGAAAAAGAAGGGGCAAGAAGAAAACATTGAATAGTTTTCTTTGCCATTTATAATACACCTCCTCATATTTTAGGGGATACAGAGAGAGCCCCCTCTGGTCCAGATTTGTACTTTCAAGTTTTAGAGTCTGCTAAGCTTAGCCATCTTTCTGGGTAGCATAATGGTAATTTATTTCCATGCTCAAGTTTATATTTTTATATTCATACCACAGTTTTGTATTAAAATTAACTACTTATCAATACATAGAATATCTTCATACATGTGGCAGAATACAGAATATTTGAAGGAGAGAATAAAAGATCTTCATACTAATATGAATTCATATATTCCCCCATTTTTAAATCTCCATATAAAATGTTCTTTTTCTACTTTTAATCGTATAAAGATGAAAGAATGTAAGACAGCTAAAAATACAGGGTAGGACAAAAGTAAGTTTACAGTTGTTCATATGGAAAGTAATACAATAATTAACAAATAATAATTAAAAAATACATTCTGTGTTTCTTGTACTCAGAACTGTAAATCTACTTTTGTTCTACCCTGTAAATTTTAAATCTTAGAGATATGGATTTTAGTTTTAATTTTGCCTTGTACTGTGTGACCTTGATTAAATTGCTCAACCTCTCTGTTGGTATTTCCAAAGGTGAAGAAATGGGGAAAATGAGCTCATATATTTTTACAGTCAACTGTGATAATATGGATAAAATATTCTGTATAGCAGTAATTCACATAATTGATATATATAAATTCTCACTTTCTCTGCTTGTTTATGAACATGACCAGACTTATTAGACAACCTTGGTCTTAGTTTGTAAAAGTTAATAGTTGTATGATCAGTACTTAATTACTAGGCATGTTATTGTCATTGATCCCTGGAAAATTTTGCTAAAGAGACAAATTCCCACTTTCCACCGAAATGCACATGGGCACATGGTCCTAAAATCAGGCCTGAATTTCTATGGTATCATGCAGACCCTAAAACCCACTTGTACGTGGACCCAAATGATTCAGACTCAGTCTCTCTCCACCTTTCTAGTCCAGACACCCAGCACACACCCAGTCGTCGTCGTCGTCGGCATCCGTCCGTCTCGAGAGACGATGGTGTAGCTTCTACTGAAGCTACAGAGCCTGGGCAGGGTGATATGGAGGGTCTGCTGTTGCCCATGCAGCAGACCCCCCCTCTCTTCGCAGCTGAAGGGTCCAAGGGAAAGACGGAGTCAATACAGCTTGGCTTCAGGTGCGCCGCAGGAGTTGCCGGTGTTGACTACAACGTCAAACCGCCTTAGGGACTCCGGCTCCGGATTTTCTGTCGGGGTTTACTCCCTTAGCCTTTCCCCTGAAGAGGTATGCCGCAAGGCAGCGGAGGTTTTTTGGAGTCAGAGTTTTCCTTCTCTGATGTGTAATTAAAAAAGAACTTTAAAAACTTCTAATAAAGAATGCAGCAGTTCTGCAGCCTGTCAGGAACAATCTCCGAGAAGAGTAAAAAATGGAGATCATTTCTACTGAACAGTAATTGTTTTCAAACAACTGTATTTTGTTAGAACTTTATAAATGGCCGAAGGTTCACAGCAATCAAGCAAACAGTGAATTTTTAAAAAGGCCACTGGAAAACGGTAGGAAAGCTCTGGGGCGGTTTTCCTTGCCCTTGTGCCACTCCTTCCCCAGCTTGGCTGTGGGCATGAAAACCGCATCCCCCAGTTCCCAGGGTGGGATCCTGGTCCTCAGGTCTGGAGAAAGCACAGCAAGACCTCTTTGCTAATGATCGTGTAGGCAGGTCTCTTCTAAAGCCGTCTGAGAGCTCCCTGAAGGCTGGAAAAGCTACGGGCATTGCTTGAAGCCATTAAGCTGGCCAACAACCCATAGCTGCCTGGCCCAAAAGATTCTGGTTGAGGCATAATACCACAGATGGCAAAATGCCTATGGGCGGAAATTGGGGAGAGAGCTTTTATTGGGAAATTAGAGCCCTCAAAATCACCCATATATTTGGGGAATTCAGAAAGCCACATGCATGCCTCGGGTAAGATGCTTGCTCAAAAATTACCTTTGAAGAAATAAGCTTTCACTTTGGGCTGGTCCCTGGGCTCAGTGCAAACCCGGCTGAGTGCTGAGGGACAGCCCTAACAGCCAATCTTCAAAGACTGAGAAAAGGTTTACTCTCTTGTTTTCTGGCTCCTGGTATTCAAGGAGATCTCTGTCCAAACACTACCCCAACATACGCCGAGGAGCAGTCTTCAGTGACCACGCATAGCAACAAATACATCCTCTAAAAATAGTTCAGTAAACCCCTGAAAAATGGACTACTATAACCTTCGACCATCACAAAAAAATAAGTCAAACCCTGGACCAGGGGAAGATCTGATTTCCAAAGTTACAGCATAAGAGTAAGACACGCCATTTTCAAGAAGAAAATCACAAGGCATTAGCAAATTTAAAAAGTATGGCCCATTCAGGAATAAATATACTGACTGAAACAATTGCTTAGAGAGCACAAAAAATTAAGACACAGCATACCTAAACCAATGGGATGAAGAAAAAGCACTTGTGAGAAATAATGTGCGCCAGTGAACACCTACACTAAAAAACTAAAAAACAAAACAAAACAGAACAAAACTTGAACTCTGGCTGCGGTGGCTCAGTTGGCTGGAGCATCATCCCATAACTGAAAGGTCATGAGTTTGATTCCTGGTCAAGGCACACACCTAGGTTGTGGGTCCATTTCTTGGTCAATGCACATACAAAATGTCAACCAATGGATGCTTCTCTCTCTCTCTCCCTTCCTGTCTTTCTCTAAAAAAGCAATAAAACAATCATCAAGGGAGGATAGAAAAAAAAAGAAAGATTAAAAGACGTGAAGAACACTATTAAACACAGAAGAAGTAGTAACCTTGACATCTTTCAAATTCTTCCAAAACAGAAAAGAAGGGAACTCTTCCTAACTCATTCGATGAGATCACCAGTTCTTTTTCATACCAAGGCCAGATAAAGACACGGCCCCCCCCGAATAATAATGACCAGGATACATTTTAATGAGCATAGATGAAAAACTTCTCAACGAGATACTAACAAACTGAATCTACAGCACGTACAAAGGTTTATATACCGTGAGCAAGTAGGATTTATCCTAGGAATGCAAGAAGGTCAATATAAGAAAATCAATCCATACAACAGACACTAATGGAATGAAATCAATTACTGCCCACCTCAATAGACACAGAAAAGGCATTTAACAAAATCTAATGCTCTTTCATGATTGAAAAAAAAAAAGTGAGAAAACCATTAAGTAGATTAAAAAACAAAAACAAAACAAAACACTGAGAAAACCATGAACAGACAGGAACTTCCTCAACATAATAAAGGTGTCCTATGAAAACCCCACAGAAAACAACAAAATCAATATTGAAGGACTGAAAGCTTTCCCACCAGGATCAGGAACAAAACAAGGGTTCCTACTTTCACCACTGCTATTCATTATTACCCTAAACTTCTAGCCAGAGCAAGTAGACAGGGAAGAGAAACAAAAGGCATCCAAATCGGAAAGGAAGAAGTAAAATTATATCACTGATGGTATGATTCCATATATCTATACCTATATCTATATAGATATAGATATAGATATATATATAATCTTTCAAAGAATCTACCACAGATCTACCTGTGGCAACAACAAATGAAATGAGCGAATTTGCAGGTCATAACATCAACATACAAAAATCTGTGTGTTTCTATACACCAGCAGTGACAATCCATGAAGAAAATTATTAAGAGCAATTCCATTTCAATGGCATCTCAAAGAACTAAATACTGGAAATAAGCTTAACCAAGGAGATGAAAGTCTTGTACATTGAAAACTATAAAGAATGCAGGAAATCAATTTAAAATGTCCAAATATGTAGAACGGTATTCCGTGTTCATGGGTCAGAAGACAAACGATCGAGATAGCAATACTATCTAAATGAGGACACGTTCGATGCGATTTCAATCACAATGTCATCCCCCTTTTTACATAAATAGAAAAGCTGGTCATCCAATTCCCATGGAATTGCAAGGAGCCCAAAATAGCCAAAGCAAAGTCGAAAAACAACAAAATTAAAGGGCTCCCACTTGTGATAAATATGTGCCCAGAATATGTGAAAAACCTTTCAATTTAAAACAACAAGACAAAAACCGCCCATTTAAGTGAGAAAGACGTCTGAAGATTCTGCCCCAAAGCAAACCTGTGCATGCTAATCAGCACAGGAATAGAAAATCCTCATTCATCACTAGGAAACCACAAATCCATACCCCAAGGAGATACCAGTGGTTACCTATTAGAAGAGTTGGCATAAAAAACAAATGTTGACACTTGTCAGACCTTTCATGGCACGTGAATAAACAAACTGTGGTACAGCCATGCGACAAAATACAGGTCAACAAGAAAAAGTAACACACTGCTGATTTAAACAGGAATGAATCTTAAATGAATCATTCTGAGTTCTTCTAAAATATCAATTCTAAACGAGTAATTGGGGCCCTGCAGCCCTACCAGAAGCAGAGGCGGATTGAAGGGTGGGCGCAGCGGGCGCGCACCCTGGGCCCCGACTTCTGAAGGGCCCCGCAAAACCCCAACTTGACACTTTCCTCTAATGACACCAAGTTTGCTTTCATTACTACGCTGCATAAAATATGGGAAATGCGGATTTTTCTTTTTCCCTGGTTCTCTCCTTGTTTTTAAGGGGCCCAACCAATATCTACTTCCCCGTCCGGGGCCTCCACCCGCCTTAATCCGCCTCTGACCAGAAGTCAGGAACTGCAGTGCTGAAGAGGGGAGGAGGCCGTCAGGCTGAAGGCCACTCCAGGGAGCAGGGGTCCCGGCCCAGCTGCCAAACCCAAGGGGCACCTTTGGCATCAGCACCTGGGAGACTGTGCTCTACTTTTTTGTCCCCTCAAGTCATACAACATGACATAATGTAAGAGGAGAAAGTCGGCCATCACAGGGATGCAGATCCTTACCGTTTGTGCTCCTCTTCCTTGGTTTCTCCAGCTCCCAGCTTCCTCCTTTCCCAGAAAGCCCACAAGGATTCCTCCTTCTTAATAGCCTGCACTGTGCCTTCATTTCCAACCTCCTGTTCTCTATGTAGCCTCAGAGAGGAGAGCTAGGGAGCTGGGGTGGTGTCCATGGGGATCACCCCGCTGTCAGAGGCTGGCCTGGCAGCCAAGCCTGCAGATGTGCTCGAGGATGCGCCCGCACCGACTGCCCCAGGGATTGGTAGGCTGGTGGTCTTCTGAGTTCTTGCCGCGTGCCCAGCAGAGGCAGGGCCCCTGGGGGTGGAGGCTGAGAGGGACACCACGGTAGAGGCCACCGTGTTGCTAGTGGTGGTGCCCAGCCCTTGGCTGGAAGCATGGGAGCTCTGCTTGGGTGCAGGTCCGTGGGTGGGCATGACGGCGGTCGCAGCAGCGCCTCCCAGCGTACGCTTTTTCCCAGCCCTGGCGCCAGGGGTCGTGACCAGGGTGCCCTGGCGGGTGCGCTTCCCGGTGTTGTGTCCGGAGCTTCCCCCAGGGCAGTGTTATTCCACAATGAGTATGCCAGCCTCTTTTCCTGCCATCAGCTTAACAAAGAGCTAGTGCTTTGTGAATCTGTGAAAGAGGGTGGGTGTGATTTGGCTGAGAAACTGAAAAGAGGCAAATGAGGTAGGAGAGCCTCAGCAGGTTGGTCCTGATAGCTCGCGGCACCGTAGGGCATTCTCTACATCACTCTTGCTGATGGCAGGGTGCTGTGACCTCGCTAGGCACGAATGGTATCTAATTCTGCCTGTAAGAAACACGCCTGTCCTCTTCTCAGACCTCTTACGGGCAATTTCCCCTGAAACACAGCCTCCCATCCCTCCCTCCATGTCATGTACTTCCGTGAAGCAGAGGTCCTCTGAACTGGACTCCAGCCCTTTCTCTGACTATTGAATTTCAGGTACTATGTCATGGCCTCTCTCCCAGATGAGATGTCTCCCCATAGGCGGTGGCATCTCTGAATTGCCACAGAGGCTGGTTAGGAGTCATAGAGTCATTGGTAAAGAAAATTCTGTCTTTCTTCTGGCTCTTTTCCTTACCACCTTCCAGGAATAATTTCCTCCCCTCTTGCGTGTTGCTTCATGACTTTAACTACATGACCATCATCTACCTTTTTCTCCTGTTCTATAAGGAGCTCCCTGACCAAATGAACAGCCTTCTAACTCTGTATGCCAAGCACAATGCTGAAAGTCTGGAGTATAATCAATAATAAAAATA
This sequence comes from Furipterus horrens, assembly GCF_987537825.1. NCBI lineage: Eukaryota > Metazoa > Chordata > Mammalia > Chiroptera > Furipteridae > Furipterus > Furipterus horrens. Next base: position 191,631,663 of record NW_028327174.1, read on the forward strand.
AATGAATGAGTGAAGGAAAGGATAAAAAGTTAAATAAACATATATTATGTATGCAAATAGGCCTTCTACCATGCTTAGGTTATAGAAAAGTCTTGGTAAATGTCCCTTCCACAGAGAGATCTGCCTTGACCATATAATGTGGCCTTTATAGCAGGTTGTAATTATAGATATAATTATAATAATTTATTTAACATTTATCTCTGTTATAAACTACATGAATGGGGCTTCATTGCTGGAACAAGAACAGTACTTGGAACAAACATCAGTCCTCTCTCCTGTTCTTTCCTCTGTCCTTTTCCTTTCCTTCTTCATCTTTTCCTTTGTGCTTCTTACGGCTCTTGTTTGGGTGGTTTCCATGCTTATTTACCTCTTTTTTTCTTCGCTCGTTCTTTTTTCTGTTTTTTATGCTTTCATTTTTTCCTACAAAACACTTGAGGCTGATAATGATAACAATGGTGATAACAATGACGATGACATTAATAATAACCACTTATTTGGAGAGTATTATTTTCCAGACACTGTTTTAAGCATTTTACTTAAACTAGTTTACTTAATGGTCCCACAAGTCCTAGGAAACAGATGCTACTCTAATCCCCGGTTTGCAGAAGTAGAAACTGAATCTTGAAGGGGTTAACTTGTTATCCCAGATTAAGGAGCCAGTAGGTGGCAGAGGTGGCTGAAAACCAGGGGATCTGACTCTAGAAGTAACTGTCTTTAACCGCTGAGATGGCAATTGGCTCCCAGAAACCTCAATGGCCTCCACTAATATATTCTAGGAATCATAGGAGAGCTTTGGATTTGAAGACTGAAATAGGATCAGATGGTTTTTAAGTTCTCTTTGTTACTCTTTTACCAGTTTCTTTAAAAATTCACTTCAAATTATCAATCTGAAAATGGATTTGACTGGATTAAGAGTCTAAACCACTCTGACCACCTCTGCTGCCATAGAAAACCTGACAGCCTCTATACTTCTTGATCTGGGGAATTATGGGAGAATCTTGAACCTGTCAGGATGCTTGACCTGGTCCTTGTTCTGTGGGTGAATGATAGCACCACCATTTCCATTTCCACTTGCTTTTCTGTCTGAGAGAAGCCAATTCCCAGAGCTATACACATAATATTTGCAACAAAAGCTTCCATTAAAATATGTTGTGAAGTAGTTTTTTTTTGTGTGTGTGTGTGTGGAGCCTGTAGGGCTTTCTACAACCTAAGTGCCCATCAGTAAATAAGTGGATCAAAAAACTGTGGTATATTTACACAATGAAATACTACACAGCAGAAAGAAAGAAGGAACTCCTGCCCTTTGTAACAACATGGATGGAACTAGAGAGAATTATGCTTAGTGAAATGAGCCAGGAAGCAAAAGACAAACACCGTATGATCTCACCTATAATAGAAACTAATGAACAAAACAAACACATGAGTAAAATAGAACCAGAGGCATGGAAACAAGGAACAGACGGACAGTGACGAGAGGGGAAAGGGGAGGGGGAAAAGGGGGAAAGAAGGGGAAGGGACTAGTCAAGCAACAGGTATTAATGACCATGGACATGGGCCACAGAGTAGGGAATGACTGGGAGCACAGCAGGGAAGAGCAGGGGAGAGCAATGAGAGAAAAATGGGGACGACTGTAAAAGAACAATAATTTCAAAAGGCAAAAAGAAAAAACAAAGCACTGAGAAGACAAGTGGGCCAGGGTCAGAAAGAGGGCACAGGATGGGAGTCAGCACACGTGAGTTATAATCCTTCTTTAAGCTCTCCAACAATGTGGTATGGAGAAAATCACTCAGCATTTCCAGACCTCCATTTTCCTAATTATTATCTAAAGGGATCAGGCTTTACATCATTCAAGGTTCCCTTCAACTGTAAAATTCTTTGCAGCTTGTTTAAAACAATACACATACACAAAGCAAAGCAGAAGAATGGATTGCCAGTTTGGGCAGCTTGACTCCCTGGTGGACAGCTGCAACTCTGAACCGTAAATCAGAGCCTATGTGATGCTATTTCTTCCCCATCTCCAGAGCGTGTTCTTACTGAGTATTAGAATATGAAAAAGAGTAATAAGCTATGACTTAGTCTGAGCAGTAAAACAAATAAAAGTCAACTGTGAAGAAGATGAGTCTGGTGCTGCGAGGTGGTGGAGATCTGTAGGAAGCGAGCGTTTAAGTAAGAACAACGAGGAAGAAAAAAAACATAAGCCTGATGAGATCTGAGAGCCAGAGCCAGTCTTTCCGTGGAGAGCTGGTAGTGAATGGAACAGAAGTCCCTGAAGTCTGAGGCTGGGTGTGGTAGTGAATCTGGCTTTTAGTAACAGACGGTTCCTCTCAAAGGGACCCAAGTGATGAAGGGGATTCCTGAGCTCATTGGGTGAAAACCCAGAAGTAGATGTGGGTTTGACGCAGAGGCTCAGAGGTTTCTAAAAAGCAAGTAGATTCCTTCCACCCAGCTTCTCTGCCTCCTTTTGTGGCCATTTCAGCGTCATTGTCAGGCTGGCTTCATGCCTCGAGTCAAAATCATTAACCTGTTTCTCTTACCACATTGCTCAGGAAGAGCTAGAGGAATGGTTTTGGGTGCTCTGGCAGGAGATCAAGGGAACTAGTTCTCAAAAGCCCTTGGAAAACCTTTCATGAATCACTGACCCAACTTTAGTCACACCTCCATTCCTAAATCAATATCACTGGCCCTGGGCATGGAATGCCTCTGTCCCGCAAACAAGTCACTGTAGCAGTGAGGTGATGATTCCTTATTGGGTTACATCAATTGTAAATAGCGCAAAAGCTGGGACACTTAATCTCCCCTAAACTCGTGGCTTCTCAACAGTGGAGGAGAAAAACATGGATATTGGGAGGCAACAAACATGTCCACACTGGGAAATGGAAAACATGACAAAGAGATGGCAATACATTTTATCTAGGAGATCAACTCCCAATGATTTGTGATGGTCGCCTGGAAAGATGTGTTGCAAAGTTTTTCAAGACCTCAAGACAACATGCTCTATGTGATTATAAATATCTGTCCTGGGCACTGAAAGAGACAGTCCATATCACATGGCTCTACCATTCTTGATTTAACAGGAATTATACTACAGAGAAGAAACATGCATTGCCTAATTTCTATAGTCTTCATTCAGAATCCAGAAGAGATGAAGGTATCTCCAGGTAGCATGACATTCTATATCTTGTCCCATGGATCCTGGCACTACTAAAAGTTATGTTTACTGAATGGGCTTTTCAAATTCTGAACACTTTTGCCTGCAGACACACTAGAATAAATGAAAATGAAATATAGTTAACACAGCAAATGAAGTGAGACAGAACTAAATGTGATGCATAAAATCTTTATTACATCTAGGAAGTAACAATATTACAGAGCAAGCTGCTGTGAAGATGGGCTGTAGCCCGTGATCCACACAATCCTCTCGCTTCATTCCAGGTATCTGTACATCTATACACATCAGAGGGTAAGTGGGGACATTGCCTACCCAGCCTTCTCAGCTTAACCCCAAAGTGGAATGATGCACTTAATAATAGGGACAGGCAGACATTGGTCATTGTGATCAAAATATTGAGTTCAATAAACATGTGTCTAGTACAAACTGAATACACATTTTTCTCTAAGGCAATCTAGAAGATGTAGACATAATCTCTATTTGTAATAAATTTGCAGTCTAACTGGGATGTGGGTGGGGGTGGGCTGTACCAATCAGGTCTAACCCAGAAAACAGAAACCATTAAGAGAGGAAATGTGACTCAGGACATCTATTACACAGGTGACGGAAGAGCTTAGAAACCAAAGAGAGACAGGGAGGCAACCCTATTTGAACCACAACTGAAACCCACTACCATCTCTAAGCTTCTGTGGGAAAAGGGAAGACATTGTCCTACTGGAACCCTGGGTCAGGGTCACAGGGAACCACAGCAAATCTTTCCCAAGAGGACAGGAGAACATAAGAGACCCAGTCATGGATATAGGCACCACAAAAGGTGGAGGTGGAGGCTGAAGGGGAAAGTACCTGGCTCTCCCCCTTCTTCTCACTCTCCAGTCTCATTTGAATATTCCTACTGGCTGACTACATCCATATATCAGTTTATATATGACTCTGGAGTCCACAGCATATAGAGCTCTGACCCACGGAGGAGGGATCTCAGAGAAAACAGGTCAGGACCAGCATAGGGACTGTCATAATAAGTATAATTTATTACTTATTATGTGCTAGAGACTGTGCTAAATATTTTACATTCTCTGTGTTATTTAATCTTCCCAACAGACCCATGAGGTAAATTCTATTATCATCTTCATTTTTTTTTTTTTTTTTTTATGAGAAAACTGGGCTGGAGCATTTAAGAACTTCCTCAACTCATCCAGCTTGGAAGAGGTTGGGTCAAGACTCAAACTCATGTCTGTCTGTCTGTCATGTCTGGGTTCTCCACCACAAGTTGACAGGACATAGACCATCATAAAGCAGGATGTTAGATGTGTTACAAAATGTCTATACTATTCAGGGCAGATGGCAAGAGTTCTCACTGAGAATATCTAAAAAATAATCATGGTGGCTGGGGCACTGGAGTTATCCCTTTAAAGATGAGATCACATAAATGACATTGGTCCAAGAACATGTGGTAGTTATGGGAGGAGAGAGCCAATTGCTCCAGATACCAGTGCAGAAGGGAGGGACAACAGAGGATCGAACAATGGCAGGAAATGTGGGGCATTTTAAGCTGGTATAAACTAGCTTTGCTGCTATACAGAATAACATCCAAAATGAAATTTAGAACCTGAGATTAGAGGGCCTCTGATTTAGACTAGCTACTCATTTTAGAAGAAATAAATTAAATACACACCTTTTTATAATCTTTCACATTTGCATAATTCATAAAACTCTTCTAGATCCCTTAATCCCAGCTAATCATCAAGGTAGCTCAAGTTATTAATGCTGATTATAAGTGATGAAATTGAGGTTGAGGAAAGGTAAGAAACTTGTTGACAATCACATAGTAAGTATAATGCCAGAGTGGAGGACTAGACCTCATGCTGCTTAGCTCCTAATCGGAGATCTCGTCTTACAAAATCAATGCCAATGTCTGAAGACATTATGTTGTTGGTTTCAAACTGCAGCAATTACCTCCAGGTAATTTACAATGAAAAGAAACCTTATTAATAACATCAGAGAGAGATTCATGGGTCCTTAAAGCAAAGATGCAACCAAGACTTGGCATAATGCTGGGACTCAGATGGGGGATACCATCTTAATTGTCTCTTGGTCTGTTTTGACTTCTCCAAGCCCCAGTGCTTCCTTCCCTTTTCCAGTCCACTTGGAAAGTGAAAGAAAGGGCAAAATGCTCATATTATAGAAAGAAGCTGGGCTTCCATGTCTAGTTGCTTCGAGAGCCTTTCTCTCTCCGTCCCTTTCTATCTCCAGCTCTCAAACTCAGGGAGAAATTAGGATTGGGTCCATTTTGTTTAGATGCTCCTGTTTAGTCCAGTCAGCAGTGAGAAATAAAATGCATAAGGTCACGCTCTTTAAGTAGGTTGGCAAGACTCTCGTTGTGAGTGAGAGCAGAGGTTACTGGACAACGTGACTTCAAATGGTATTTACCACAGCACAACAGTGTCTGTGAGAGAATTGCGGTACTGTCGGGTAGAAAATAAGGGGCACACTTCCACTTATCAGTAGAGGCTCAAGGCAGGCACAGAAGAGAAGCAGGATGCTCACGGCTCTGTTTACTTATAGAACAAACCCATGCTTCCTCCAGAGCAAGGCCTTCAGGCTGACTAAGCAGAGGGAGTGCTCTGGGTCTCTGTTATTTCCCGTCCTATCCTGGAGACGGTTAATCCTCCTAGTCTTCTTATCAGGCAAGAGGAGGGCTACGCATGAAGACATTTAAGGAGACTCGTTTATAGGCTGTAGTGTTTTCCAGAGACCCAAGAGCCTGGCTCACTGGGATACACTGCTCTATAATAAACTTAGGTCCACCACTGTTTCAGAAATAATGTTTTATAACAAAAATGTCCCTTGTGTGTGTACAGTTAACAAATTATTGTCATCCCTCTCATTTTGTTTAATTGTCACAACAACATTTTATGATAGGAAGGGAAGGATAGGCCAATTGTTTCCCTCTTTTAACATACGCATTTCCCGAGGCTTGGAGAGGCCCAGGGCATCACAAGGCAGTTTGGTACCATTTCCGTTAGATGCTATGTCCCAACGCAATCTTCCTTCCTATTATACCACTGTTTTCACCTTACAACATCCCTCTTCTATTTTCTGAAATTTTATTGACAACTCTTCCCCCACCATGGCTTCCCAAAATTGCATTGAATGCTTTTTTCCTCCTAGGACTGAAAATTCTGTGCTATCATCAAGTCTCTTCATTTACTGCCATGTTCTTCCTTTCATTGCTGTTTTCCTATCATGGACACTTTGGGGGGTGGGGGGCCAGCATCACAACAGGCTCTACTGTCCAAAACCTGAGAAGATGCTCACCCTGAGGACTCCACAAACTCTAGTTTAAACAGACAGCCAGAGCAAAATAGGCACCAAAGAGAGACATATCCTCCCTGCTGACATTGGATTACTTCAGTTCCTTGTTAGAGTTTTACAATACCCAGAGTTGTTATAAACTCATTGTTTCCTCTTTCTTCTTTATTTTTAACTTCTATAGAAACATTTTCCAGATTTTTAAAAATAATTCAGACCTAAAGGAGTGGTACCCAATGTTTTCTTTTCAAGCTTTGATGACTTGGCTTTGGAGTGAGCCATCCCTAATTTACCATCACACAAGTCTGTTGCTAGTCCCTCTCTTCAGGAAGGTGGTTCTTGTCCCTAGCCCTCTTTAGGCTTGCATGCTTTTGGAATTTGCATGTCATAATCTGAGGAAATAGGACAAGAGTGATAATTTTCCAAAAAGCTATTCTTTTATGCACATAATGGATTCATGAAGCAGAAAGAAAGGCTCTGCAAATACCCACATCAACCAGAGTAAAGTTGGGAAATGTGAATGCTGAGCCAGAAGCCACTGCAGTGTTCCTGGTATTGTGCCATTGAGGGAACTGAGGTCAAGTGTAGCCGAGAGACGAGCAAGAGTCAACCTGTGGTTGAGTGGCTATAGCATCTCAGGTTGACGACATGGCCAGCAAACCTCACTGACTCCCTTTGATCCACAGGCTGGCTGCCTGATTGTGTTGAAATGAAGCATTCAGGAGGAATCAGTGAAATCATCTTTGGAAGTTTCCTGCTGTGTCGCACCCTCATAATACCAGGGTTAAAAGCATGGGGTGGGTGTGAAGAGCATTTCCAAAGGGCAAGCTGAGGGGGTGTTGAAGTTGGGGGTGGAGAGGAGAAAGAGGGAGAGAAAAGGTTCTTGTGATGAGACTTTCACTGAGAGCCAGACTCATGCAACCTGAAGAGTGAGTTTAATGTATATTTAATTATGGAGATCTACTTAAGCTGGGAGTGGTGGATTCATGGGGTGGGCTCCTTCTCCTGGGAGATGGTTCAACCTTTTCTCTTCTCATCAGCAGGAACCAAGAGGAAAGGAGAGTGTAGGGATGGGTGGGCGGGGTTGAATGCAGTTGTGAAGTCTGCCAGGATACAGATTTTATTGCTGAGCAAATCAGGGCCTTTCCCAGGCACCAATCTATGAGGTTGGCCTGAATAAGGAATGGAGCTGTCCAGTGTGAGGAGTATGTGTCTAGAGTGAGAGGACTGGGTAGACTGTAAGTAACCCAAGAAGGCTGACTTCAACGTATAGCAAGTGATGGGACCATCTATTAAAATATTAATAATAAGACAACAAACATTGATACATGCAGCAGGCACTGTACCTCACACTTGAACTCAATTATCTCGTTTAATCTACATACCAACCTTATCTAGGAGAGTGAGTGGTGTTGTGTTACCCCTGTGATGAAGGTAAATGGGACAAGAAAAGTTCATTGCGAAGATCATAAAACTAGTAAAAGAAGAAATAGAATTGTGGCCCAAGGTAATCTGTTCTAAGACCTGTGCTGGGTAATAGGAAGAGGTAATGGTATACCATTCTTGTGTAATAGAAACAATTTTATTTTTAGAGCCAAATTTCAAGTCTTGCCTGACTCCTGAATCTGTGCTTCTCACCACCACATTACATGGTTTCTTTCTCAACCCTAGGCCAGCCCCAGGTGGCCAAGAACATAAATCAGCAAATGGAATCACACAGGATGGGGCAAACAGCAAAATCGGGTGGGGAGAGCCAAACAACATGGTTAGGAAAGAACAAGACGGTGTTGAGAAGCCAAGCAGGAGAGCCGAGAATAAAAAGCTCATGGTTATGACAAAGAACTCTCTCTAACAGGCTTGTGTTTCTATTTTCTCCCCCCAGCTGACCTGATGACAATCTCATTCCAACTAAATTCTCTTGTGTCGTACCGCTCTGTTTTTCCATCTCATTTTCTCTCACCTATTTTATTTCCATTCCATTAAACACCGCCTCCTCTTCCTTCCTGGCCACTCTATTTTCTGCCTGGCCTTAAGATGCTCCCCAAGCACCAGCCTCTCTCCAACAGCTTGTCTTCTTCCTCTGCTGGGTGACTAATAACTTTTTGCCAATCTGCAAGTCATCGGGGGGGGGGGGGGGGGGCACGGCAGTTTCTACCCCACACAGGAGCTTGAGAGGGGACCCAGCATGGGTGGCTTGAGAGGGCAGAAAGAAGGAAGCTGAAGAAAAAAAAAGGAAGAAAAACCAGAGATATAAGAGGGAGATGACAGAAAGAAAGCAAAATGAGAGGAAAAGAGGAAGAAAGGAGCACCAACAACAAAGAGAGAAAAGCTTTGAATTCAAGCAATAAGGGAAGGCACGTAAGAAAAACAAAAAAAAAGAGATTGCCAGTGATAAAGAGAAACAGGAAGGGAGCAATACAAAATAAAAAAAAAAGATAAGGCATAGGAGAGAGCAGGAAAATGCTGAGAAAATAGTAAGACAGGGGGCCTGGGCAGGAGGTGAGAAACAAGTCTGAAGGGGGAGAAAAAGCAAAATGAAGTAATCAAGCTAGTTGGGAAAGCAGAGAGAGACATAGATCACCAGCAGAAAGAAATAGGGCAAGAAAAGGAAAACAAACTCAGCGGGAAGAAGATAGATGTAAGAAAAACAAGATTGCAAGAGATTCTTAGATAACATGAAAAGATTATTTTAAGTCTATTGTTTCCCCGTGCCTCAACAAACACACCATTTTATTTAACAACGTGTGAGCACGTGAAAATAGCTTAAAAAAATACAAGTAATGTCACGGAGCTGTGTTTTCAGGGGACATTGTTTGATCAGCAGTGTCTCCTGAAAGACGGCTTCACTTAAGCTTTAGAAAATATGCCATCATCGTCATAATAGATAATATCAATTGAGGATATACTACGTGCTTGTACTGCGCTTAGCACGTTGCCTATGTTATTGCATGTTGTCCTCACCACAGGTCTATGATGCAGTTACTACTATGATCTTTGGTTCTTAGATGAGGATGCGGAGGCTTAGAGGGTTGTGGAAGGTGGTACAGCTTTACATGCCAGACCCAGCATCAAACTCAGGCAAGCTTAACCCCCAAGCCTATGCTCTTAATCACTACATTCCGGAGAAGGAAGCATGACACCTGGAAGCAGAGAATACAGTGAGTGATGGCCGAGGCTCTACCATGTACCTGGCACCATCCTGGCGGGCACGGGATAATGAGAGATAAATAAGGCATAACCTTGCCTCCCAAAAAGGAAATGGGGTAACAGTGGAGAGAAGACCCATGAAGGTACAGTTTACATTAGGTGAAAATAGTGCTTTTCTGGATATGAGAACTAAATGTAGCAGGCGCAGAGATGTGAAGTTGTTACCGAGCAAACCAGGGCTCCTTCGCGTGGTGGCTGGGTATATGACCCAACAATTAGTGTTGAGAGAATCAGGTCTTTATTTACAATATTCCAACCTGGGGAGTAGGGGACTGGGAGCATTTCAGCTCGGAGCCCTGTTCTCCTGTGAGAACACTTCCCTTGATCCCCAAAAGGATATAAAGCAAAACCAAGCCCAATAGTTCTCTATTTCTTATCTGTCAGCTTTCTCCTTCAGCATCTGGGGTACGTTGTCTTCAGCCTCCACATAATAGTCCAGGAAAGCATGTGCCATATTACACTAGATCGTGGTGAAGTCCAGGAAAGACACAAGTCCTAAGAGTGTCCTCTCCATATGTCCTGAGTTCCAAGAGTTCAGATACATTCCAGGTCTGCAAGATGGAGTCCTCGGTGACTTCGGAGTCAGCTAGAATGGGCACAATCAAAGCAGCAGCGTGCCTGCTTTCTTACTAGCCCAGACTGCATGGCCGAATCCTGACTACAAACTGTGTAGCTGCTCGCTGCTTCCCACATGGCTGCTACAACGCGCTTCTCCAACCTGCTCCTTCCTCATGCTCTCCCTCTCTCTTAAGGCTGCCTGCTTTGCTTTTTAAATCCTGAAAGTCACTATACCTTTTGCCCTGGGGCAGTAGCATAGCTATTATCTAGCTGTCAGCTTGCCATAGATATGCAAAGTACCTTAAAAGCTGTATTATCTCTTTACCCCACCCCCCAAACCCTGGACTGTGGGGAATATCCTACCTTGTTTGAAAATGGCCCTTCGTGGGCAGGGTTTGAAGGAAAGGTAGAAGTTCTCAACAAATGTTTTATATAAAAAAGGCAGATAATAAATACTTTTGGTTTGTGTGCTCCAGGTCTCTGTGACAACTACTTAGCTCTGCCTTTGTGGCGCCAAAGCAGCCATCGACAACCTGTAATGGAATAAGCAAACGTGAAGGATGTGTTCCCCAAAGACCTCTGTTAATAAAATTTAAATCTTGTGTCATTTTCATGTGTCACAAGTATTATTAATTTTTTTCAATAATTTGAAAAGATTAAAAAAGAAATATTCTTAGTTCATGGGATATAGGATGGATTTGGCCTAAGGGCTATCATTGACCAACTCCTGCTCTAGGTAAAAATGAGGGAAGGAGGGAACGTATTCCCAGTATAGAAAGGCATGTACAAAACCAGAGTGGCAATTAAGGACATGGGGTTTCCTGGGCATTGCTATTGTCTGCCTCAAGTGCCAAAGTAGCCCAGGGCATGATTGAGGTTGGGCTAGAGATGTGTGTTGGGGCTGGATAATGAAGCATGGAGAGCCCTTGAAATAAGTTTTAAGCAGAATTTGTACCACGTTCCAATGTAATTTTAGATATAAACAGCAAATAGGGGATATTGGAATGTCTAGCAATATTTGCGGCATCGGCTGAAAAAAGCCACAGCTAAAGCAGTGACAACAGATGTGGCATCAGGGACAGCTCTAAATGTTGTTTTAAAGGTTGAATTGATGGGCTTTGGTGGTTAAATAGTTGAAAAGAAATGGAGTAAGAGTCTGAGATGTGGAGCAGGTCTCTCTTGACAATTGTGCTTCCAATATGAATCAAAAGAGTTAAGCGTAATAAGGATTCTGAGCTATTTTACAAAACGAAACAAAAAGTGTGTGTGTGTGTGTGTGTGTGTGTGTGGTTTTCTGATTACAAGGGTACTATAGCTTATTCTAGTTAAGGCAAGAAACCATAACAGATACTGTAAAAAGTCAATCATACAAGGTCTTCCCAGAAAGTATTTAGCCATGTGCTGTGAAAAAGAGAAATTTATTGAAGAAGTTAAAAGATACAAGAAACATTAGAAACATTGTGCACAGGACAATGACACCTCAGTCCCTTTCAAAGTAGGCACCTTGGGACCTCACACAGTTCTCCCAATCACCATCAGCTGCCCCCTTGTATTTTCCTGAATCTCATCAACAATCTGAAATATCTTCCCTTTCAAAGGTGATTTTAGTTTTGGAAAAGCCAGAGGTTGCAGGGCACCAAATCTGGGCTGTAGGGGGGACTGAGTCACCTGGGTGATTTGACGTTTGCCAAGAAACTCTACACAAGATGTGATGCATGAGTGGGCACATTGTTATGATGAAGCTGCCTGTCACCAGTTGCCCATAGTTGCGGCCTTCTGAGTCATCTGAATAGTTTCCACAGAGGAATGTTCAAGCTTAATGCAAAATTCGATGCAGATTCATTGCTCTACTTGCTCAGTCATATTGTATGCAATAGCCACACAGGACACATGCTCACTCAATAGCATCTACCACCCCCACTCACCAGTATAGTGAAGTTGTCATTCACGCATGTGCATTCTGGTCCACTATCCTTGGCTGCTAGGTTGTTACATCAATGTCGAGCAAACCATTCTTATTATGTTAACAATTGGTTGGAGTTTTTCTGGACAGACCTCATATATACATTTTTAGTTACTACAAAACCCCTCTGTGCACCACTTCAAATCCTTTGGACTTCACCTCTTATTCCAGCCATGTCAGGTGTAACCTAACTTTCCCTTGCCTCCAACACACATTAGACACCTCTAGCTTTTTGCCCCAGGGCTTCTTGGACTACCTATAAAGGAACACCTACATGAAATATTTTGCCTGGAAATGTGCAATTTGGAAGCTGAAGTCAATGTCTAAAGGATCATCTCTTGTCCAGCAGGAGCTGGGAACAGATATACAAATACCTTCTCCTTCTCTCTCATAAATACATAGCTTGGAGATGAGTCCATCCCAGTGGGACTGAGCACCAGCTGTCTGCAGTGAATGAGGCATCCTTGCATTCCCGTTCCCTCCTCCTCTGACTCACCTCACTGACCTCTCATGCTTTCTCGCTGGATCAACTCTCTAAAAATTACCTGTCCAAAGGGATTTTTCTTAAACGTTCTATTCCTAGAACTATGGAAAAGGAAGTTGATCACCAAAAGATGCTTATTTATTTATTATTATTTTTGCCTAATCTGTCAATGTAGATGTTTCTGTTTAGCAGGCAACTTCCAAGTGGTAATTTTGAGACACAGGTTCTTTCTATTGTGAGGCCCTGACAACTTGTGGAACCTCAAAATTCCCTCTGAAGGAACCAGTGGGTAGTAAAGGCACACCTGCTTCCTTAACGTTCTCAAGACTAATGTGACATGCATTCTATGCTCTTACACTTCATAGGCAACATGGAGTCACATGACCCTTTTCAGATACATGGGGGCCTAGGAAATGTAATTCCTGCTCAGTAGTCTTCTTTTAGCAAATACTACACTGTGGAAGGAGAGCATGTATTTTGGTGAACAGCTAGCCATTTCTACATCAATGTTTGACATATAAAATTTGGAAAATAGAGTATAAAAATAAGTCTCTGTGTGACTCCACCTTTCAGAGATAACCGCTATTCTATTTTGAAGCATTTCTATGGATTTTTTTCTATACAAACAATCATATTTTAGAAATACAGTTTATATACATATATATGTACACACATACACACACACTAACTTAAAATCCTATAGTAATTACAGGTTTACATACTGCTCGATTCACTTAATATTTTGTTCTACTAATGTAATATTAATTAATGACATAATTAATATACATCAATTGTATAAATTAATGTTAAAATAGTAAATAAAAATTTCCTTGCTGTATTCATATTCTTGAGATGTCAGGAAGGCTGAATGTGAGTTAACTAATCATGTACTTAGTGGAGACAACTTTTAGTGGGCAGAGAGGTGGCTCACAGTCTGGGGGGAGGTAAGACCTGAACACAAATAAACAGAGGTTCTATTATGTTAAGAGTCAACTCATGAGTTAATGAGCTGCTGAGATGAGGCTGCCAAAGACTTTATGGGTCCTAACTTTAGCCACTAATTTTTTTTTATTTTTCCTTCAAGAGCTTTGTGAAAATAATGAAATTCATTGTTGATATTTACTGTTACAGAAATAAACAATTTTAAATTAATACAAATTTCTACTATTATTGCTATGAGAACAAAGTCTGTAATGTAGCCCCACAGAGAAGAAGAAGAGAGAATGGGAGGCAAATGTAATGTCCCCATTTAGACTCAATGGTGTCATCTGAAGCCAGACATTCAGACAGCCATGGGATTTAGGAGGATGAAGGCTTGTCCTCGGTGGGTTAGGAACAGAATACAGAGAAGCATCTCTATAACTATCAATAATCAAATTTATAAAGATGAATAAGCGATTTTGCTTGGGGTAATCATGTCTTCTTTATTTTTACCCTCTTATTACCCATGCAATTTAAACATTAATACTCCTCCCACTGAATTGCATGTCAAATTCACACAGAGATAAATAATATCTTGATGAAAGTGGGAGGGAGATGTTATTCTGTTTATTCCAAAACTGCTATGCAAAAAAATATTTCATTTCTTCATGCTGTAAACACATGGGCGCAGAGATTTATGGGAATTCTAAGGGGGAAGCTATGACTTTCATTAGGGATAAAAGAGTATGGAAGTGTTGATGACTGGCTTCCTAGAAGAAATAGAACCTACTCCACAGGGTTTTAAGCTCTAATTGTTTAATTACCTGAAAAACAATGTATGGCTAAGAACTCATTCTGGAGCCAAACTGATTGGGTTGAATCTCATGTAATGCTTCCTAAGAAAGTAATTTTAACTTTTCTGTATGTCCTTTATAAAACAGGGCTAATAACACGCAGTTACCGTATTGTGGAGTTTCTATGAGAAATGTATACAGGAAAGCATGCAAAGCATTCTGCACAGTTTTTGGTCCATGGCAAGTGACCCCTACATGTCGTCCAGTTTTGCCAAGCACTAACGAGATGCTGGATGGCATTTGTAAAATTGTCTACAATTCTGAAGCACTCAGAATTTTTAACATTTACTTTAAACATTTTGAAGACTGACAAATTTTCTAAAATGTACATAGAAAAATAAAGCTTTCACAAAGACCCAAGTGAACTTTGCAAAAGAAAAGCAAAAAGGCAAGATTGTTCCAAACAGACATGAAGACAAAATCATAGTAATAAAAAGTGATGCATTCAACTAGTAAAGGTCAACCAAACTAGTGAAGGAATAGAATTTAAAATTCTTGAAAAACAGTGTAAAGAGCTTAGATCTGACCCATTTATATGTAGCAACTTAGTATATGATGGAGATGGTACCAACAACCATTGGGGAATAGACAGATAATTTAATAAATGGTTCTGGGAAAACTGGATCACTACATGGGGAAAATGAATGTTAAACTTCTGTCTTACACAGGGCTCATACATAAAAGGGGAAAAAAGTATATGCAATCAATAATTTACAATTTCAGAGAATTTTGACCTCGTGGTAGAGAGATTCTTGTTAAATAGAACTGCAGATATATAAACTATAACGTTTTGGAAAAAACATGACATGTTATGTCAAAATTATAAATTTTCATCCAAACATTGAAACCGCATACAAGACTAACAGGTTAACGTATTTTGGGATATTGTACTTGCAGTGACAAACTACGACAACATCTTTGCCCTGTTCTGATCTTAGGGGTAAGTGTCTAATTTCTGATCATTTGGTATAGTTTGATCTATAGCTGGTTTTCTTTGTTTTTCTTTTTCTTTTTCTTTTTTTTTCTGTAGATATTCTTTATCAAATTGAAGACTCTGCCCTCTAGTCTTAGTTTGCTGAGAGTGTTTATCCTTGCGGGGTGTTGGAAATTGTCAAATGCTTTTTCTGTATCACTTGATATGATCATGTGAGTTGTCTTCTTTGGCTTGCTGAGTAGTGGATAATATTGATTAGTTTTGGGGGCAGCCTTACCTATCTGGGATAAGTCACATTTACTGGCATTGTTTAATTCTTACTATACATTACCAGATTTAGTTTGGTAATATTTTATAGAGAATTTTTTCATCTATGTTCATAAGCAATATTGGTTGATAGTTTTCCTTTCTTGTCTTTATCTGGTCTTCATGTTAGGGTAATGCTAACCTCATAGAATGAATTAAGAAATGTTCTCTCTGCTTCTATTTTCTGGAAAATTGGCATCATTGTTGTTGTTTTTATTTAAACCTGTTAAACCAGCTTGGCCTGGCAATTTTTGGAGAAGCTTATTAGTTATTAATTCAATTTTTAATATGTGTTTTTATATTTAGATTATTTTTCTTGCATAAATTTTGAGTACTTTTATGGCTTTCTGAATTTCATCTAGATTATTAAATTTGTGAGTATATATTTTAAATACTTTTCCTTTATTATCCTTTTAATGTCCAAAGTATTGGTAGTGGTGACCCAACTTACCTTTCTAATACTCGTAATATGTGCTTTTTTTTCCTTCAGGGTAGTTAGCCTGGCTAGATGTTTATCAATTTTATTGAACTTTTCAAATAAACAATTTTTGGTTGCATTGATTTTCTCTATTGTTTTCTTGTCAAATTCATAGATTTTTGCTCTGATTTATGTTAATTACTTTATTCTTCTTGTTTCAGACTTAGTTTGCTTTTATTTTTATATTTTACTAAGGTAGGAGATTATGTTTTTGATTTTAGATCTTTCTCCTTTTCTAAAATATGTATTTAAATGCTATAAATTTTACTCCTAACACTGCTCTTAATACTGCTTTTATTGCATCCCACACATTTCAATTTTTATTTAATTCAAATTTTTTAAAATTTCTCTTATGACATCATCTTTGATCAATTGCTATTTAGAAATATGTTATTTAATCTTAAAATATTTGCAGATTCCACATTTATCTTTCAGATACTGATTTCTTTCTTAGTTCCACTGTAGTCAGAGAACATGCTTTGTATTATTTTTATTCTTTTAATTTTTTAAGCATATTTTATTGATTATGCTGTTACAGCTGTCGCATTTTTTTCCCCTTTGCCCCCCTCCGCCTGGTATCCCCCTTCCCTCTAGCAATCCCCATCCCTCTTAGTTCATGTCCATAGGTCGTGCATGTAAGTTCTTTGGCTTCACCCTTTCCTATACTATTCTTAACACCCCCCTGTCTATTTTTTTTCCTAGCAATTATTCTTCTTAATCCCTGTGCCATTTTCCCCGTCCTCCTCCTCCCCCCTCCCAACTAATAACCCTCTAAGTGATCTCCGTACCTATGATTCTGTTCCTCTTCTGGTTGTTTGCTTAGTTTGTTTTTGTTTTCATTTTTAGATTCAGTTGTTGATAGTTTTGAGTTCGTTGTCATTTTGTGTTATGGCCCATAATGTGGTATCTTGGTGGATGTTCCTTGTGAGCTTGAGAACATGTATTCTGCTGTTAATAGAATATTCTATAAATGTCACTTAGATAAATTTGATTGATTGATTGTGCTGTCCAGGTCAACTATATCCTTACTGATTTTCTATCTACTTGATCCATGAATTACTGAAAAAAAGTGGTATTAACTTTTTCAATTATAATAGTGGATTTATCTCTTACTCCTTTCAGTTCCTTCAGTCTTTACCTGATAAATTTCAACTCTTATTTGTACTTGGCTCTATTTTTAGGTGCATATACATTTAGTATTGTTATTTCTTCTTGGCGAATTGGCCTCTTTATTATTATGTAATACCCTTCTTTATTCATGATAATCTTACTTTTTTTGAAATCCACAAATTTGCATTTTTTTTTAATCTGACCATCAGAATGTCTTGAAATTACTATATAGGTCTCTGGTATTTCACTCCTTGAATCTGACCTCTGTTCCTTGCATCTGATTGCCCTCCCCTACCCTACTGAATTCAAAATATTCTCTCTGAGTTTCCACTGAAGAACCTGAAAAACTGTGTCTCTATTTCTCTGCAGTAAGCACAGCCAGCTGCCGGTCATGCTTATTTCCTATAGAAACTCAGCTGCTTGGGTACTTATCAGGAGCAGCTGTTAGACAATCTGGAGGGGGAGCCAATGATTCTTTATGTGGAAGGAAGGATGCTGATGGAGGGAGAAAGCAGAAGCATTGAAAGCATCCAGGGGCCTTGGATGGAGGGTGTCAAGGGGCACATCAGAGAGGAGAGACATGGCTGGGAGTCTCACTGCCTAGTTCCTCCACCCCTTGGGGCAGGGGCCACTGTGGGCTGTCCAGGCCGATTGGCCCAGAGACAGTGAGGGTCAGTGAGTCTTCAGTAGACAGCAGTCATTGGAGTCACCCCTGTGAAAGCTACTTGCCTCCAGGAAGAGAAAAGCTACTTCCTCCTACTCATTTGGGCCACATTCTCACTCCTTGAATCCATCCCTCTTTTCACACTGAGAACAGCCCTTGGGTCCCAGAGGTGAGATAAAAGCACAATTTAAAACTGTGAAAGCACTCTCCGTGAAACTGCCGTGCGTGAGACAGCACAGTTGGCTGTACGCAGCCGTGGTCTGGGGCATTGGCAGCCATGCTTTTCAGGGCCTGAGACCTTGGCCCAGCCTTAGAATAACCTTGGGCAAGTAACAGAACCTCTCTTGGCCTTTGTTTCTTCATCCTGCTAGATTCAATGAAATGTTTTTTAGCAAGAAAAGTTAAATAACAAAGAAAAGAAAAGCCCTGGATAATTAATTGACCGTAAACTCAATATTAATCTGTGGCATGATGTAATTGATAAAAGTAAGGTGATGTTAGACCTCTTAAGGAGGGAGCTATCTGTTCTCCTTTGTTCTACTCTGATCAGATTGCTCAAAATACAAAGATTAATCCTGAATCATGCTTTTAGAGGGCGTATCTAGGAAAAGAGAATATGGGAGAGTGAATGAGAAAACTGAAAATCAGGGCGATATCCAATCCGGAACAAAGGAGACTAGGGGAGAAGATTAGATTTATTTCATTATAACAATGGTTAACATATGGCTACAACTTAGTAAATACTGTATTTTTCACACTGTAAGATGCACCTGACCATAAGATGCAGCTAGGTTTAGAGGAGGAAACCAAGAAAAAAAAACTCTGAATCAAATGGTGTGCTAAAACATTTAATAAAATATAACAGAATAATATTTTAACCACGTAAAGTGAACAGCAGTCAACAGCGGTATTAAGAACCATCATCACTGTCATTAACAAACGAGAGTGAGGAGAAACTTTAAGGTTCAAGTACTCTTCTAGTTTTCTGGGAACCCCAAGAACTCATCATCGTTAGTGTCAGAATTTATGGGGGGCCTTTAATAATAGGCATTGAGGGAGTTAAGAGGAATCAGTAGTTGTAACAGTCACTGAGAGTGTCACTATCCGTTACAGGTTCTGGCGGACTACCCCCAGTGCCTGTTACAGCTAGTGATACCCCTTAACCCCCTCAGTGCCTGTGTTACTACTAGAATAGTGACCCCACCATAACTCCCTCTATACACTACAAACTTCAGGATTTATGGCTGCTCACCCATTACTGCTGGCCTCCTCACACAGAAATCTGATGAGCACCAGAAACAGAATAGAGATAGACCAGAGAGCTGTAGCATCTAACAGAGCCAGTAGCCAGCTGAGAACATGTTACATCAGCTCCACCCATCTGCCTCTTGTGATTGGCAGAGCTTAAGACACAGTGATTGGTGATTGGAGGTGGTTCTACTGACACAAACCACACCCAGTGTCAAAGGCAATTGGCAATTGGCCCTGTGCCTCATACCCGTTATTAGCCTCAGCTGATTCGACAGGTCAGTGGCTGTAGCTGGGAGTGTCAGGTGGCTCTGCACTCTCCCAGGTCCCGGGTGATGGGCAGAGGCGGACAGCAGGCAAGTGACCAGATGTCCTGAGATTCAGCAGTAAAGTGGGACATTTAAGCATCCCCAGGGGTTTTGCATGGACCCACCGCTTCCTCTTCTAACAGCTGTTGCCACCGCTGACAGGCCAGGTAATCCACATGGTCTGTGATGCTGTATCTGCTCCATAAGATGCACAGACATTTTCCCCCCACTTTGGGGGAAAAAAAGTGCATGTCATGAAGCAAAAAAATACAGTACTTGTTTTGTGCTAGGTGCTGTCCTGGGAACTTCGAATGCACCATTTTATTTAATTCTCACCACTTGGTCTGAGAGGAGCTGTGCATGTGTGTGCATGTGCGTGTGTGGACGTCCCTGCAGCAAAATGGATGAAACAGATTTAATGAGTTAAATAACTATTTTTAACATAACGCAATTAAGAGGAGAGGGTGCCTTGGACTTAAACCATGTCAGTCTGATTGAAATCCTAGCCCCTAACTCACAACTGCCACAGAGTAGGACAACCGTCTTCAAGTCCTACCGAGTGTTCAGAGATGCCCTGTTTGTATCTAGCAGCAGAACCAGGACCTATGGGTGACAGAATGCACCGGACTCAATTATAAACTTAACAAATGAAGCTTCAAGGCAATTGGATGGGCTGTCTCAACAGAGTTAGTGTCCTCTGGATTGACTGAAGGCATTGAGATAAAAGCCAGGCAACTATATTTCTGGGATATCTTTATGGTCATTCGTGAGGAGTACAGTGGGTTGGTTAGATAGTATCCAAGGCTCTTTCAACCCTAAGGGTTTGTGATTCTTTGATTGACAGGTTTTAGTGTGTTTTAACAGTTGATTCTCTTCAGATTCCATAAAGCATACAGAACTTCTCTTGACTGAGATAGGTTGGTATCAACATCTCTCAAATTCTAAGAGAAACAATAAATAAGTTAAAATAAAACCTAGCATTCATTGATTCCTTTCAGGCACTGAGTGCTTTACATTCTTCAGTCAAACCACAGCTTCTTGGGAAGTCTATTTTATAATCATCTTATTGTATAAAGGAGGGGGCGGGCCTGAGTTTTACATCAAGTTCATAAGTATAGTAGGTAGCAGAAGAGAAATTGGAACCCATGTTTCTTTGTCACTAAAGCCTCATTTCTTACCATTCTATTATACCCCTTCCCTCCAAATGGTAAAATTTCCCCATTATTGATGAGGCTTAATTAAAAGAATCTCTCATGGACTAGTGATTTTGTAGGTGCCTTGTGCTCTTAATGAAACTAAAAAACTTCATTTAATACTCACAATGGTCCTCTTAAATAGTTATTGTTACTATTACATTATAAATACAAAATTGAGAAGCAAAAAAAACTGAAGACATTTTCCCTTTGTCACTGTTAGGATAACTGGCAGGACCAGAGTACCTTCATAAATCCAGATGTCTTTGCACTGAACCGCTGTGACTTGGCACATAGCACTGGATGAGACCACAGTCATAAGGCTAAATGACTTGTTTGGACTCTCAATACTTGACATAACTGAACCTTAGTTAATTCTCTTTCTTTCCACACCAGCAATGCTGATCGTAAAAAGTCAGTAAACTGTGTGGCTCTGTTTATTATGGTTAGCACTTCAAATCTCCTTTTCTCATTCATTCATACTGTCTAGCTAAATGGAATAAGTGTTTGTGATCTGGTATTGTTATACAAATTGCTAACATAAAGCGGTGTGGGGAAAATCTAAGAGAAAGGAGAATCTGTGCCTGAGCTGTAATACAAGAGTCAAATCCAGAGAAGGTCCCTTCCCACCAACAGAGAAATTGATAGCAAAAGATGACTTTCTTCTGCTGAGTTCAGACTCAGCTCTTGAACTCAGCCAAAGAAAACAAGGGAGTGAAATGATTTCTGAAGCACATTTTGAAAGGGGAGCAATTTTTCTTTCTCTGGATTTTTTGAAGCATGAAAAAAATCATTAGATGTATAGGGGAGACAGGGTCAACTAGCTGAACTCCCATGATTCACTTCAGTTTTCCGCACATCTCATAAGTAAAGAGTTTATCTCAGGGACTAGAGTGGAATGCAAAGTAAGCTCAGTGGTCCAATGAGCTGTCAATAGAGGTGAGTTAGCTTCAGCCTTGTGGCCAGAGACTGAAGAGAGAAAATAGCCATTTTCCCTGTCACAATATTGAGGAAAACCTGAGGTTCAAGACATCTGGGTGATTTTGATATCTAGCACAATGCTTCCTTAAAGGTGACTTTGTAGTTTTGGTATCCTCCAAATGTACATACGTAATGCTTACGGCGATTGAAAAGCTTCTCAAAATTATTGCAGGTGGTACATAAATCTAACACTCAGAAAGGTGGATCACATGATGAGAATATTATGTTCATTTTAATTTTCTTCCAGTTCTTCTGATTAAACTAAAGAGAAACTCCCAGTTTGGGGCTAATAGATCTTTAACATCTAATTTTATCCTCCATTTTTAACAAAGGAAAAATAGGACTTATACTGAGGGTCTTGGACCAGCAAGAATATCAACCTAAGATTCAATAAAATTTAATTGTTTTATTGGATTTAATTTTAAAGATGTAATCCATACTCATTATTTGCAGATTTCATATCTGAGAATTCACCTACTTGCTAAAATTTATTTCCATCCCCCAAAATCAACCCTTGCAGCATTTTGCTGTCATTTGTGAACATATGCAGAGTGGTGAGAGAAAAAAAAATTGAGTCACCCAACTCAGCTGTTCCCAAGTGAGGTTGAACACAGTGACACTCTACCTTCTTGTTTCAGATCTAATATTCTGAAAAAGTGTGCTTTTCTTGGTCCATTTAGTGCCATGTTTTTTTGCAATTTTTTATGGGGGTTTTATTGTTAGTGACTTGTCTGTCTAATTTGCCCCCTAAACATAGTGCTAAAAGTGCTTTCTTGTGTTCCTAAGCAAAAGAAAGTGCCTGAGAGGTAAAACGTGTTAGATAAGCTCCATTCAGGCAGGAGGCATAGTGAACCGAATGTCAGTGAATCAACAATATAGATTAAATGAACAATATATGTTAAGTCAATAGTCTATATTAAATAAGGTGTCTTAAAACAGAAACACATAGCACTAAAAAAGGTTATGTATATCGATGAGCGTGTGTGGCCTGAGGCTTGCGGGAACCTAATCCTGTATTTCCCGTAGCTGTAATGGTTTAGTATTTGCCAATTCTGTGCTTGTGGAGACTTGATAGTACATATCTACTAGAGTAATGAAAATCAAATATACTTCTATTGTAGGCAAGTGATTTGAAACTTCCATTTATGATGGTACTAGTTAAAGTATTGTTTAAAATAAATGTAAGTAAAAAAAGCAAATTTAAATAAAAAACCAGTAAATTGCACATAAATAGTACAGGTTGTTTACTGGTGTAGCCAGAATTCGAAAACAAAAAGGTAAAGTCAAGTTTGGAGTCACTTCTCTGCTTTTTGAGTTACTTGCCAAAATATTTAATCAATCACTGAGCCTCAGTGCCCATATCTCTAAAGTGACTAACCCACTTCACACAGGCAGGTGCTTCTGAGCAAACAAATCAAGGAACGTTCTGAAACCTATAAACAACCTTACCAATAGGAATGAGGAATTGTCACAATCATTGTCGTTCTCTTAATGATGAATTGTGAGGATTACCAGCTCCTCTGAGCTCTCATTTGTCAGAGAAAAAAAAAAAAAAGAAAAGCAAATTTGCTATGCCCCCCACCTTCTTTACCCACTAATAATGAAAAAATAATGACCTTTTCTCCCATGTTGGTGAATATTTTTCCTGTCATCTTTGATATGCTCATAATGTGGGCAGACAGATTATTTATGACCAGGGAAATTAAATATTATTTCATTTCTGCTAATACAATCTGTGGCGTCTCCCTGCTCCCAATTCCTCCCCATTAAGGTTATTGTCTTTTCTGCTCCAATTGGCTGCGTGTTGTTGGGTTGTCACAGCACTGGCAGAATGCTCCGAGCATAATGGAGGTGGGAGAAATGGTGTAATTTGCAAGGCTGCCTTTCCCGTCTCTTCTAAATGAAGACATTTGGTCCCTGCGAGTCAAAACCCATTTTGATGAGTGTAGATGCATTTGGACTAATGGAACAGGACAGCTATGGCGTAATAGATTTCCTGAACTGGGTTTTCTTACTCAGGATCACAGAATTTCCGAACAGGGAGGGGCATTGAAGGCCATCTGTTTCAAGTCTCTGATTGTGCACTCGGGGAAACTGAGGAGCCGAGAATGGGACTCATTTAATAAATTTCAGGTGAAAGAGCAGTGTTTTTATTGCCAAGCACCATTTCAATAATCATTCTGGTTTTTGACTCACATCCTTTGCCGGGCCCATGCCTCCACGAAGTGCTCAGAGATACGATCACATCTTATAAGGTCCAGAGACAGGACTCTTTCCCAAACACGAAATGTCTTCCAGGACTTTGTGCCTTTGTTTACTCTACCCCCTCAGACAATTAAAGGGCAGGGCTCCCCAGGGGGCAGGCTGGGGTTTTATTAGGTCTAGGTCTGAGTGGCAGCAGCTCCTCCTTCTGCCCAATTCTGCCTTCCTCCCCTCCTTTTCATAGGTATTGATGCCTAATACCAAACCCCTGCAGGTCAAACCCCATCTTAGTACCTGCTTCGGGAGAACTGAACCTGCAGCAGTGAGGAGGTGAAATGTGGGGTGAGATTCTTTTCTTCCCAGTTCTCGTGTGTACTTCACCCCTGCAGTGTCCCCAAACTGGTACAAGTCCACTGAGTAAACTGCAGTCCCTGGCAGATTAGAGATCCTAGCCTGGTAGTAGAGATGGATGAGTAGAAACCATTATGCTGAACCACTACTAAGTCCAGGCTGGTGTTGCCTCTTGATTAAATTTGTGCAGGGTGGATCCTGCTAGTATCCCACCTCTCACCTGCCTCCAACTTATTCCCCCAAGTAAAAGCCCAAATCTGATGATGTCACTTCTTGGCTTAAAATCTCTCAGAGAAGCATGCTTGCAGTTCAAATAAAACCCCAGTTTTGTATTTAGCCCCAGCCTGTGTCCCCAGTATCATTCCTTTCTAATTTATTATGCCTTCGTGACATTTACCTGTTTTGAATTTCTCAAACCCATATGTTCTCCCCATCTCAAAATCTCTACACCTGCTTCTTCCTCCACCTGGAACATTGTGTATCCTGTCTTCCCTGAGCTGCTGACACATGGCATCTTTGACAACTTGTTTCATTTGTCATGTCCTCAGGGCCATGCAATTTTGAAGGTTCTATATTGCAAATGCTAGCGGGAGCTGGTCACAGTCCTCATTGATTTGTGTATTTATCCTAATTACTTGATGGTAGTTGTCAGTAATGGACCGTAAGCAAAGAATGGCCTTTTCTGTTTTGCACAAACCTTCCAACTAAGCATAAGAAGAGGAAAGGGCATTCACTTCCTCAGCCTCCTCCTTCAGCCACTGGACACAATTTATTCCCTTCATGGTATATATTGTAATTTTCTTCATATATTCATTTGCTTGTTTACTTTATTCTTTGCCTACTCTATTAGATTATAAGCACCAGGTGGTTAAAAATATCATTTTTTTTCACCCACACGTGTACAGTTTGCCTTGTATAGTGCCTGACATATAAAAAGTGCTCGATAAATATTTGCTGGGAAAAAAAATGATGTTGCATAAACCAGGAAAGTGAATGGGCGCACTTAAACTAACCTGTGAAGTAAGCATAAGATTTTAAAATGACTCTGTGAAAAAGAGGCATTTTTGGTGGTGGTGGGAACGACTCTTCATCTGTAAAATGGGACAAAAATCGCATATGTTAAAGTAATGTGCTCACAAATGTGAAGCGTTAGCACAGTGCCTGACGTGGCCACACCCCAAAACATTTCTGTTAGCATCATCATCATTCTCTTACTATGGCTAATGTATAGCAGAAACATTACTCTCATCCATTAAAAAAGAACAGTGTTATATAAAAATGTAAAATCAACGTTTATAATTAGCCTGCATGGTTTGGGGAATTCTCTAAAACAGTTTGGATTTTATAACTTTTGAAGTCCCTTCCAGCCTTTCAATTAACATTGAGACAGTGAAAAAAAAAAAAAAAAAAAAGAAACTTCACAGAAAATTAAGCACATCACATAGCCCAGGCTGCTGGGATACTGATAGAAACTTCTCTCCAGGTTTCTCTTTCTTACGGAATTTTGCTCTCCCCACTATTGCCATGATCTGCTGAACAAACGCCCCTGGGGGGCCAAAGGAACTTGGACAGAGTCCATCTCACCAACTTTAGTGGCTCTCTTTAAACTGCATGTACCAAAAGAAGGGTGTTCGATGGCAAGTTTTTAGTAATCCCCCTTTACATCTCCAGAGTTAGGAAGTCACTGGTACCTCAGAACACTTTTGAAACATTTCCCTGCTTCAAGAAGAAAAACATTACCGACTTCAAAATTCTCAAGTTCATGGTGCATCCTCAAAGTTGAGGTCACTTGCTATTTTCTTCCAAGTAGCGGATCACCTTTTCATTTCTCCTTTTTTAGGTCAGAGTATTTTTTTGTTTTAAATACATTCTGTTAATACATTGTATTTCCCAAAAAAGAAAAAAGAAAGCAAAAATAAAACCAACTGAGACCTTAACAACTTCCATCCTTCCACCAGAAAATAAAATGCTGGTGGCCAAACTTTGGGTTGTTAAATGAGTTGCATAGCAGAGAAAATGTGGGTGGAGGAATGAAAAACGAGCAGAAATTCAAAGTTATTAAAAGCACTTACCCCCGTCATCAGACTGTGTTTAGCTATTCATTTTCATATGATTGGACTAAGTCTTGAGTTAAATCATTCGTCGTCGTCGTCGTCGGCAGCCGTCCGTCTCGAGAGACGATGGTGTAGCTTCTTAAGAGTCTATCTGCACCGCCGAGAATGGCTGTGCAGTCCGACTCGGGAGTGACACGGTATCTGTCTCCTCCCGTGTTGAATCGACATCTTGCGATGACGCTGGAGTGTCCTCTCCAGTGAAGCTGAAGCTACAGAGCCTGGGCAGGGTAATATGGAGGGTCTGCTGTTGCCCATGCAGCAGACCCCCCCTCTCTTTGCAGCTGAAGGGTCCAAGGGAAAGACGGAGTCGATACAGCTTGGCTTCAGGTGCGCCGCAGGAGTTGCCGGTGTTGACTACAACGTCAAACCGCCTTAGGGACTCCGGCTCCGGATTTTCTGTCGGGGTTTACTCCCTTAGCCTTTCCCCTGAAGAGGTATGCCGCAAGGCAGCGGAGGTTTTTTGGAGTCAGAGTTTTCCTTCTCTGATGTGCCCTGACTGGAAGATCGAACCAGCGACACTTAGCTCGCAGGCCGACGCTCAATCCACTGAGCTAAACCAGCCAGGGCCAAGTTAAATCATTAAAACATAAGAATTTTACCTTTTTACTCGAGCAAAATTCTGTAACATGGTTGAATAAGCCTTTGCTCACAGTTACATGATATCTTCGTTTTGTGACAGTCGGGATCCTAACAAGAAACCGTTCTAACTGGAAACACAATGCTACCTGTAGCAACACTGATTCTGCTAGGTCCTAGATACCGACCGATTAGGTTGCTGTTCTCATATAGGCCCCAATTATACTTCTCTTTTTCCAGAGGCTGCACAAAGTGAGCCTTATTCACACAGTAAATGATTCACAGAAACATACGGAAAAGGAGTCTATTCTTTTGCTTCAAGTCCCGAGAGGTTGATGAAGCATCCTGCCCTTTTTGATGCTATAAAGCACAAGGAACTCTAACCAGATCTTGACTCTGTTGGAGATGTCCCCAGAACTTTAGAAACTACGCTGAGATCTGTGTATTTCTTAGCATTTATGGTGCACCCTCTGACAGGCGTGTCTCTTACCATGACAAAGTCATACATGCTACCTCCTCTTCTGCAAATTATATTGGCATAATGTCATCAATGTGATAACAGTAGCAATGGCCATTGTAGCCCTACCTGCTATCTATTGCATGATTACTACACTGTAGGCAATCTTCTGATAATCTTGCATATAGTAACTAATTAGAAATTCACAGTAACTTCATGAGATAGATACTACTGAGCACTCCCACTTTCTAGATGAGAAAATTGAGGAAAGAGGATGCTATGTGACTCACTGAAATTCACAACGGTAGAATTGAGATATGAAGGCAGGTGGTCTGGCTCCAAAGCCTATACTCTCAGCCCCTAGACCACCTGACTTGCCCAAGGTAAGAGAGCAAATATAAATGGAGACCATTTAAAGCATATCAATGCCTAGTTTTTACATAAAAGAGGTATAAATGTGTTAATTCCACCAGTGTTATAATTTGACATCTTATAACATTGGTTTTGGTTATCATTGACTTTCATTTTGAGACTGCAGAAGACAAAATCCTCCTTTGTTCTGTTTTGCTTTTTTTCTTTAATTTCTTAATTCACAAAAAGTGCCTGGATTTTAGTCCCTGTTTTGAGCTAAGAATGTAAGGATCTATGATCTTTGTTATTTTTCCTTATGGTTTTATTTTTATGAAATATATTGGGGTTACATCTTTATGGTTTTAAAGTGTCACTAGGAGTAGGCACTTCACCCTGCTGCTCCTGTCCTTCAGACTGTTTTGTGGTTGTGACAACACAGTTCTCAAAGTTTTGATTTTAATGAGGACTTTCCTCTAGATACACACAGGTGATACTCTAATTAGCTGTAACACTGCTTCCTGCCAGGGACATTCAAATCCCCTTTCCTGAGTTCTAACAGAATCACTACTGCCTTCCGCTCCAACTAGGTCAGGTAATCTATCACAAACTCCTCCTTTCTTCTTAGGGACCGTTGCCTGTAACCCACTCCCTGGTACTAATTTCTGCATCAGCCATGGTTTTTTGTTGCAAACAACAGAAAGCAAATGGGTGCTTTGTTGATAAAAGCAGTTTTTGAAATAATGTTGGGTAGCTTACAGACTCAACAGTAGTCAAATCAACCTGGACCCTAAGATATGCAGAAATCAAGGGAGGCTAGACGGCAAGCCAAGCATCTTTGGGCTGCACACGAGGCAAATGCAGGGATGCAGCCAGTGGAGGGACTCTGGATGTTGCCATTTGCCACGGAACCCTTACCACCCCTGCAGGTGTGAGTCCCTGAATCAGTTCAGGAGTCAGGGTCATGGGTGGGGCCATCTGGTTATCTATCCTAAGCCAAGTACCTGCACCCACACTCTTAGCTCCCAGCAAAACTTACCCACCCTGGGGTGGGAGGGTCTCCCTATTTTTTTTTTTCCAAAATGAGAACAAAGTTTGAATATGGGAGCAGTAAATAATTGTCAAATTTCAGTGGCAGAGGGTAAGTAATAATTAGACTTCAAAACTTGTCCACATATTTTAAGTCCTCCATCATAAAGACACATGAGAATTTAGCAAAGAGAAAGGTTCTACTAAGAGATGAAATGAATGAAGATGATATGGCAACAATCCCTCAAAACTTTACACAATAATTTCTCACAGCCCATCATAAACCGCAGTCACATCCAAGACAGAACTTTCATTCATTCATTACAAAAGTACTTGTTAAGGATCTATTATCTAAGCAATACTGTGAATTCAGTCCCTATCCTTGAGAAATTTACCATATAGTTCGTTGCCTTTGGTGACTCAGTGGAGAAGTAATTAACTGCCTTCAGTTTTATATACATGAAATTGAAACTCATTATGTCTTTTTCTGCTTTTCTGCTGGCAAGGAAAATTGATTCATCCTGTACACTTAAATACCAACAGGAAAGGCTATGAGCAAGAAAGGCAGGCCAAAAAAAAAAAAAAAAAAATTTGGTTAGAAAATTGGGATTGGGTGTAAAGGTTGAAATTTAGGTGCCAGACCACTGAGAGCCCTTCTGTACATCTGTGAATCTCAGCTCCAGCCTCCTGACATGTTAAATAGGGTAACAGTTGAATCTACTTGTCTTATCTCTTTGCCAAAATAAGATCGGGCAGTCTACCTGGGCTTAGCTTAAATTAGATTTTTCATAATAAAGAAACATACTTTCAAGGGCATCGAGTGACCCATATTGACTGACAACATATTTTGCGATCATTCTCTACTCCAAGCTTTCTGATAACATCTAGATATCACACAGGCTTCATCCAATTTAAATGGTTTCATCTTGCTACCAAAATTTCCTTTTCTATTAAAAAACCCAAGCCTTTAAGTCATTCTCACTATCCATACAAACATTTTTTTTAAGTGTTAAGTGGTGAGTCACAAAGGGTTCTGCTGCAAGATAATTACTTGAAAGTTGAGGGTTGTTTTTTATTCTTTTCTTTCTATTTTATTATCTCTTCTCTAGACAATGAACAGAGAGTTCTGATTAGGGCTAATTTTTCTAAGGGAGAGTACAAATCTCCCATTCTTCACATTGTCATATAAGATCAAACTTTCTTTTCCTAGGGAACAAAATTGAGAACTGTTTCTGATTTCTCTGGACCTTTCTCCTCTCATTATTAAGGGAGAAGTAAATTTCCAAACTGGTAGAATCAAGAGAAGGAATTCAACACGATCATCTCAGGACCCTCTGTGGATCTCCTCTCACTCAGAGTATCAAGAAATAGCCTTCTGTGTTCATTTGTGTGCTAAATTATAGGAGGTTGAATAATAGAGTAGACCCCGAACTTCCAAAGGGCTGGTGTGCATTTTAGAGAATAAATTTTCAGAATACCCAAATGTGGTTGCAGATGCGTTTCCCTATTCTAAGACAACTTCATTTCTAATAATACTGATACTTTGATGTCTGTTTTATTTCTTTGTCTATTTCCCTCTCTCTTTTTTTTTTCTTTGTCTATTTCTTAATGTAGCAATACTCAAGAATATAATGGGATGTTACTTATGGGATCCCGGAAAACTTCAACTTGTTCCTTCGGTAGCAGCAGGTTCATTGAGCAAGTCCTTATCTACATTTTAATAGCCTTATCATCAGCACATACTAAGTACAATTTCTAGAGAGAGTTCTCACAGGAACATGGTAAGCATTTCATATTCTTTTATAAAAAAAGAACATGCAATTTATTTTTTTAATAATGCAACACCAATCTTTCTGCTTTCTTCTTAACAAGTACACTTTGCTCATTTTATCTCATTTTTTTTCCTCCAAAGCGAGGAAACCAGCTTTAATAGTATGAGAAATATCAGTGAACTCTTTTAGGAGAGACATAAAGTGGATTTAACTAAAATCCCCCCAGAACCCTATGTTTGGGGTTAAGGAGTAAATTAGTCATAGTAAAATACCTTCTGTGGTTTGGAGCCTCCAATCAAATGATACCTTGAAATGAGACTTTCTCCCTGTGGCCATTAGACCATTCCCTAAAATGTCTTTAGCCTGGAGATGGTAGATTACACACAATATGATGTGGTTTTGCTGTAGCGCTCTAGTATGGCTCTCCCTGCATAGGCCACGCTTGAATAGTAAGAGAGGAATTGGTTTTTAGTGATGCTACTTAAAAAGATTGATGGGTGTTTTTGTGCATGGGCAGACTAGTCCTTTAATCCCAGGTTGTTCCTGCAAGAAGCCCAAACCACATCGAATTAACCTCATTCATTTGTTCATGCATTCCTTTATTTATTTGTTTATCCTCCATCCATTTGTTCAATTAAAAAAAAAAAAATGTCTCTCAGCTGGTATCCAGCATTTTTCTAAGAACTAGAAATACACAAGTCAACAAAACAGACAAGACTCTTAAATTCCAGTGGGAGAGACCGGTAATAAACAAAATTAAAATCTAAATAATATAGTACTTGAAAAGCCATACGCTCCAGAGGGGGGGAAATAATAAAACAAGAAAGAGGTGTATGGATTATCAGAGGCAGAAAAGGAGGTTTAAAGTTTTAAAGCATGCTCAGGCCAGACCATACTGAGAATAAAGCATCTGAACAAAGCCTTGAGAAGGAAAGGAAGGAGACGTGCCTCTATGCAGGAAAGACCATTCCAGGAGGAGGGAACAACACCAGCTCAAGGACTAGGTCAAGAGCAGGTCTGGAGTTTTAAAGGAACAGTCAGAGGCTGCCAGGATTGGAGTTCAGTGAACAGAGAGTAGATTAGTAGGAAATAAAGTCAGAGAGAGAATAAGAGACCAAATTATGCATGATTTTCAGGCTATTGTCTTTGGAATGACAAAGATTAAAAACAGGAAGGCATTGTAGGACTCTGAGTTTTAACTCTGGTTCAATCTAAGATGGAAATGGGAAGGCCATTTGGGAAGATAATATGATAATGCAAATATGGTGCCTTGGGCCAGGCTGCTACTAGTGAATACGGTAAAACTCAGTCTGGATGCATTTGGAAGATTCAGAAAACAAAGTTCACTGAAAAGAGTAAAGCATCATGTTGGGAAAATGAAAATTAGAAGTTTTGGTTTAGACAAGATAAATTCGAGATATCAAATATAGAGAAAACTATAGAAAGCTTGATTTCAGGAAAAAGGTAAAGGCTTTCAACACGTATTTGAGACTATCCAGCCTGCAGTTGGAATCAAAGCTAAGATACTGAGTATAGTCCCCAAATGAGTTTAGCTAGAGAGGAGAAAAAAAGCCATGGATACTGCCCTGGGGCACTGGAAGATGAAGAAGTCAAGGAGATAAGGAAGAATTTACAAGTGAAACTGAGAAGAAAAAGCCCATAGTATATAAGAGAAAAACCAGGAGAGTGTGCTCACCTAGAATTAAAATAAATAAGGGGGGGTGGGGGTGGAGAAATAGGGTATGTCATGCTTGCAGGACTGAGCATTGGGTTTAGGGATGAAGAAGTCGCCGGCGGCTTTGACGAGAGCAGTTTTGCTGGCGGTGTAAGTGATGGCCGGGACAGAATGGGCACCCCTGAGAGCAGTGTAGGTAATCGGAGACCCTGATCATAGAGCTCCCCCTGGCCCCATTTCCTCGAAAGCCTGATGTCTCAGTTATGGTGCACATCAGTGCTACTCCCCAGTAATTCTGATGAAGTCCCACTTCAAGCACCCAAGTGGACCACGTCTCCTCTCTGTCTTGAAATCGTGTATGGCCCATTTGTCTTCCTCTGGCAAGTGAATTGTCCCAAGTGACAGGTATCAATTCCAAGCAGAGGCATTAAAATCCAGTATGTGATTGTCTGTCTCTCTCTTTTTTCTTGCTGCTTCCAGCAACGTTCAATGAGGAATTTTATTACCCTTGGCCAAATATGAACGGAAATCTTCCACAAATGTGTGATGTTTGTATGGCGTAAGGGAAGAATAAGCTTTGTTATTTCAAACCACTGAACTTTTGGGGTCATTGGTTACTGCAACCTCATCTAGATCAATCTGACTAATAAAACAGCAAGAGTCTGTGCTCGGTCACTGCTGTGCCTCTTGGCATTGTGCCTCTACTGACCGACTGACCACAACATGCTCAACACTTACGGGGAACGCATACTGTCTGGAACATGAACATTATTTGCTTTCCTCATCAATATTGACAAACTTAGAATGGTAATAATTAGTCCCTATTCTACCTTCGACATGGGGCCCTCCTCTTTCTCCCTAGTGAAGCCATGGGAGATGACAATAGAGCATGCTTTAGTGTAACATACCTGTGGGAAGGACCAGATTTGGGCATTCAGTGTAACAGTCTCCTGGATTAGACGGAAAGAACCTACTCTCATTTCATATTTAGAATTAGGATATTACTCTTATGCAAAAAAAAAAATGTACCCATAAATAACGTGTTCAGTAATTGTTAGCTACTATTTTTGTTGCAATTATAATTCTGTTATTGCCATTATTGTTGATGCTTTGATTATTATATGCAGATGGTCATGATGACATCAGATGTCAAAGCAGAATTTTATTTAGCACATAAAATTATTTCCCACCATTCTCTGTGTACCAGGGAAGAAATGAAACTGAGAACTAAATTCATGCAACATTTGTTAGATGTCCGTTGTACACCAGGCTTGTACTCAGAAGACTAATATTGGCCAAGCCACGTTCGGGTTAATTCTTCTACTTCAGTTCCTTGGAACGTGAAGTCATTCACATAGGAGAGGAAACCGAACAAAGACCATATTTCCCCATGTCAACACACTGCTGGTGTTTTGTCCATAAGTTTATGGCCTCTAACCACAAATACGCAAGTTGAGAAGTTGGACTCGATTGGATTGGATGGGGTGATTGGCAAAGGCCAACATGTTAAGAGATGAAGAGATATAGAGACAGAGAGAATGAGTTGGGGAGGAAAATAAATACCCGTAATTTTTAAAAAGTGAGTTTATTTTGCATTAAGTGTTTCTTCATTATCTAACTGAATGTATGTTGATCAGAGTTCATTATTGAACAATGGCAATAATACAAGGAAAATATAGTTGGTGAAAACCCTAAACATATGCCAAATGACTCAGCATTCATTCTTGTTTCTCTTTTTCTTCCATAAACAGCACCCAGACAGACCATTCAATTCCACAAGCCAGAAGACTGTGAGATGTTATATCATTATACTGCTATATATATAATTTATTCACCATGTCAATGAAATTACGATGAATGCTGGGTTTAGAAAGATCATATCACATATTTCACCTCAAGCCTTTTAAAATAATTTTTATTTTTTAAATTTTCATTATAAATCCCATCCACTAATCAGCCTCATGATCATGAAAAAAATTACTCAGCTCCCCAAATTAGTGCGTTATAGTACAATCTGGGCAAGATTTGGTAGCCAGCCTCTGGCCGCTCAGGCTTGTTTATCTATTGGAAGAAAAGGGGTAAATGGAACCAACATGTGTGGAGCCTTAGTTTATTCATCTCTAAATTGGGAATAACAATCCTACCTTACAAGCTGTCTAAAGGACAAATTCATTAAAAAAAAGAAAAGAATATTATGTTTTCAAAGTTCATTCTCATTAGATACATGAGGCTGTCATTCTTCTTGTACTTACTTATTTATTTTTATTCAAGAAGCATATATTGAAGAACTAAAGGCTATACTTCCTGCTCTCCAAGAGTTCTGGTCCATACAGGAGGCTGATAAAAACATCATGACTGTGCAATTCAGTGTAGGAAGTCTTGTAGCAGACATCAGAAAACCTGCTTTGAGAAAATCAAGAAAAGAGAACAAACCCGGTAGAAGCATCCCCTGGAAGGTTTCCCTGAAGCTGTGGTTTACTTACTAGATCCTGAAATAAGTTCAGAGAATTTCTGCAAAAGGGGAAGTTTGTCCAAAGTCACAGATCATTGAAAGGGGTTGGTCGTCGTCGTCGGCAGCCGTCCGTCTCGAGAGACGATGGTGTAGCTTCTTAAGAGTCCATCTGCACCGCCGAGAATGGCTGTGCAGTCCGACTCGGGAGTGACACGGCATCTGTCCCCTCCCGTGTTGAACCGACATCCTGAGATGAGGCTGAAGCTACAGAGCCTGGGCAGGGCAACATGGAGGGTCTGCTGTTGCCCATGCAGCAGACCCCCCCTCTCTTCGCAGCTGAAGGGTCCAAGGGAAAGACGGAGTCGATACAGCTTGGCTTCAGGTGCGCCGCAGGAGTTGCCGGTGTTGACTACAACGTCAAACCGCCTTAGGGACTCCGGCTCCGGATTTTCTGTCGGGGTTTACTCCCTTAGCCTTTCCCCTGAAGAGGTATGCCGCAAGGCAGCGGAGGTTTTTTGGAGTCAGAGTTTTCCTTCTCTGATGTGCCCTGACTGGAAGATCGAACCAGCGACACTTAGCTCGCAGGCCGACGCTCAATCCACTGAGCTAAACCAGCCAGGGACACTCATGATAACATTTAAGATTAAAATTAGAAGTCTTCATTTGTTCTTGCCAGCTGAGTAGTGTCTAACAAGTCACTTGGCTTGGGACCTCAGTTCCACTTATGTAAAATGAGAGCTTACTGATTCTTTTCCAAATGAAAATATGTCTGGTAAATAATGGCTGACTTAAATAAAGCTTTATTTAAGTCAGCCAAAGGGGTTGGTATGTCCACGGTATTAATTTCCTAGAGCTTCCATAGCATAGTATCACAAACTGGTGACTTAAAACAGCAGAAATTTCTTGTATCATAGTTCTGGAGGTTGGAAGTACTAAAGTAAGGTGTTGTCAGGGACAAGCTCCCTCCAAAATCTCTAGGATAGGACCCTTCCTCCGCTCTCCCAACTTCTGGAAGCTACACCCAGTCCTTGGTTTGTGGCAGCGTAACTCCAGTCCTTACCTCCGTCTTCACACAGCGGTCTTCTCTCTATGTGTCTCTCTCTTCCCATGGCTTTCTCCCCTCTCTGTGTGTCTCTGTACAAATTTTCCTCTTATAAGGACACCAGTACTAGGGGATTAAGGCTAATGCTAATTACCTCAAATTAACCTGATTATTTATATCTGAAAATACTGTATTTCTAAGGTCATATTCATAGATGCCAGGGATCAGGACTTCAGCTGACCATGACTGAGCCCATTACCTTCATGAAAAGTCAAGGGTGGCATATAGGAAACATATCTGGAAAGGAGACAAGAGAGCGGGAGCCAGATTATGAAGAACACAGTATGCCATGTGCAGGAACCCTTAGGCACGTTTCAGCAGGAGAGTGAATAGAGCAGCTTTCTCTTTATAAAAATAACTTACAGTAATGAGAAAAAAATGGGCCAAATGGGAAGTGACAGTCTTGTGTGAAGGCCATAGCAGTTGTCCAGATAAATAGCAAGTAAGCACAAGAGAGGCCAGAGCTAAGGGAAATTTCTTGGATGAGATGACAATTGATCCTATATGAAGAATCAGGAGAGGAAGGAATAGAGGATGACCACAAAGTTTCTAGCTTTGGGCACTGGATAGCTGGTGAAGCTATTGACCAGGATATGAACCATATGGAGTAGATCTGTTTAGAAAGCAATAGAAGGAGAAAACAGCTGGAAAGTTTAATTGGGTGCATATTAAGCTGATCTAGGAAAAAAATGGAATTGAAGGAAAATTTTGAGGACTATAAATGATGAATACATTTTGCATTGGGTTAGTTCTTACACCTTTCAAAACCTTAGAAAAGGTTGTATCATTGGCTCTTTTAATAGTGAGGTTACAAGGATGACAAATTATATAAAATGCATGAATTTTCTATTTCTGCATAATAAATTACCAGAAATTTAGGAGCTTATAACTACATATAATTATCTCACATCTTCTGTCAGTCAAGAGTCTAGGTCAAGGTGAGTCAGTTGTCTGCTTAGCGTCCACCAGGCTTGAGTCAGGGCTTGATCTCTGAAGCTCATGATCCTCTTCCACATTTGTTGGTTGGCAGAATTCAGTTGCTTGTGATCGCAGGACTGAGGCCCTTCACCTTTCCATGACTCCCTGCCGTGTGGCCCTCTCCAGAACAGGGCACTTGGCTACATCAAGACCAGCAGGAAAGCATTTATGCTGCTTTGAATCTCTCTAACTTCTAGCCCTTCTTTTACAGCACTCATCTGATTAAGTCAGGCCCACTCAGAATTATCTCTCTTTCGGTTAACTTAAAGTCAACAGCTTAGGGGGTTTTTACTGCATTTGAAAATCCCTTCACCTTTCCCATATAACAGGACCTAATCATGGGAACGATATCTCATTATATGGGAAGGGAGTGGATTATATAGAGTGCGTATACCATGAGGTGGAAATCTCAAGAGCCAGCTTGGAATTCTGCCTTCCACACAAGGTAACACAGTGCATGTTGGTAGCACAAGGGCTGTACTTCATCTCTTCTGGCTTCATTTTTATATTATCTTCCACTATGCTGTTTCACCCTCAGTGATGCCGCACATCTGATTCTCTTTGAGTAATGACGTATTTGCACAAGGCCATGATTTAGGACTCAGCAATGATCATCTGCACTGTTGTAAAAAAGTTATAAATGTTCTTAACTATGATTATTAGTTTTGGTCACCTGCTTACCATCAGAAATAACGATTCATTTTGCACCAACCAGAATAAACTAACAGAACACTAGAGTTGGCACTTATTTTAGAAATGTTTCATGAATTTCAGTTTTTTAGGTATTCTAGATTCCTCTCAGTTAACAGTAAAAGTCAATTCCACAACTGTAGCAGTTAATAATAATGGTGATAAAAATGATTACTTATAATTTGCACTCATACCTTTTTTTCGAGTCAGCCTTGCAACAACTCGGTCAATTCTATTCAATAAACACTAATTTGTCCTCAACTATTTATATTGTACTAGGTATTGTGTGGACACAAATCAGTAATCAGTAAACTATAGTCTTTATCCTGACCCAGCTCAAAGTCTAGTTTGGTGAAATATACAGTTCATGTTATTTCATTTACGAAAGAAAGCAAGGCTCAGAGAGGGGAATTATTGAGTAGAAACTATATAGTTCATTAAATAGGAGAGATTGCTTGTTCTAACCTTACAGCTAGCAGGCTATTTACTGCTTTGTATCACTGTATATTTTAGTGACAATATTCAAATAATTCACATACATCTATTTATAGTTTAGAATAACACTTAGGTGAAGATAGGTAGTGGAAGGGGAGATAACACTGCATTTAAAAATGGACTTGATTTCCTCATGGATGTTGCTTTCTCTAGGTCAGGTGGCCAGCGTTTTATGTAGCTGTCTTTGTTGTCTGGAGCAATCTCTGAAAACAACATGAGAGTAACATTCTCTCTAGGGCCGTGGACTAGATTGTTCCCAAAGGTCATAAGAAATTTCCCAGGGAGTCACAGCAAAGAGGACAAGGTTACCTAATTGCTCTGCTGCTTCAGAAGGGAAGAAAGAAAAGAAAAGAAACAAGACACTGAAATCAGTGAAAGAGAAGTGATTTTGAGGCCAGGACAATCAAAGTAGGAATCCAGATTCTTCAGGGAAGACTCCCAAAAGAATAACAATACTATACAAGCAGACGCCACAGAAATAGCTAAATAGTTTTGAAAATTGCTTACCTAGTATTTAGAGGAGAAAACATTATTCGGAAATAAATGTAACAGCTTTGTGCCACAAACAACTGCATTGTTCTAGATAAGCTCCTTAGTATTCTTTATTTAGAACTACTTAACAAATTCCCATTGAATCCCATTGTATTTTTATATCTGACTTCTGATTAGCTTGGGCTCCTATCACCTGGGTCCTCTGTCAGAGTGAGCTGGAGAGGTTAAAAAAGGCCAAAGTTCTTTATTCTTTACACAGTACTAAAGAAAGTTACTTCTTTTTCCTGTTCATCAAGTTATTCAACTTTACTAATGATTAGGCAGAGGGAATAAATTGTCGGCTAATTAAATTTGCAGAATGTATTCAATTGCGAAGGTATATGAGGATAAGATAATAATGTAAGAGGCTTCAAAAGCTTTGCAGTCTATGCATGAGAGAATGGAAGGGCATAAGTCAGTGTGTGCAATTACAACTGGCAGAAAGGAGAAGAGGCAGAAGGCAGGCTCCTGGAGGGAAGAGCCCTTGGATAGCAATGAGAAGACATTTATCAGAGGAAAAAAAGACCGACTCTAATAGCTGTGTGATACCGGTGCACAATTACTCCTGTCCAGGTTAGCTCCTGGACTGGTTTATAGGAGACCTCCCATGTATAACATTCTACAGAGACACCCCAAAACCTCATCCACAAATGAGTTTTTGATATTTGGCAGAACACCAGCTTCACATCATATCTCTGGCCACAACCTGGCTCATGAGTTAGCCATTGGGGTTTCATTCATTCTCCAAATAGAATAAGCCCATTGGCAGTAGTACGTGGCCATATGCCAGGAAGTATGCAAAGCCACATGATACCGATGGCATATATCTTTCAATTAATAGTTTTGCTCATGGCAACTAAGGTAAACCTATTTTTATAATAAAACAAAGAGAGACAGAATGTGGTATGGACTGGAGAATTTGCATGAGTTTTGAGCTCTAGCTCGAAGCTTGAAAGAGATGTCTTGTCTTTCTTATAGCGTGCCAGCTTGGCTTACATCTCCAGGTCTTCTAGAGTCACTTTACTTGATGTTACAGGTATCCAGGTGAGAAAAGTTAAGAGAGTTGATATATTCCAAGTATGTGTATAACATGACATGAAATCATTATTTTAAAAAATATATTAACTTATTTAATATTAATAGAGAGCTTAATCTGTACCACACATTTTCACTGCAGCGGAGAGAAGTACAGTGGTATGCGAAACAAATCCCTACTTCCAGTCACATGCATTTAAAGTGTGTATTACGTTTAGGAAGTTCTTCGCCTATCATAATTTAACATTGTCACATGTAATGGATTATTGATTGGTACTCATTCGTTTACTTTGCTCACATTTATGGGGCATGTTCTATCTGCTAAGCACTGGAGTAGGCAATAGAGTTCTAGGACTCTGTGATCAGTTTTATGCAAATAAAGTAGAACTCAGTACAGGATGCAAGGGTGTTTCATCTCTCTTGGGATACATAAAAGTCCTGTCAAAAGAAGTATGTTTCAGCCTAAGCTGGACAGGCGTGTAGGAGCTGTTAGATGGACAAAGTAGAAAACCGTACTTCAGGTAGAGAGGCGGCACAAAAGGGGCCAAGAGCTGCGCAGGAACGTAACTTACGCTAGTGCAGGAAAGACATTCATAACGGCTAGAATTTACCATGAGGAGCAGATTGTGAAAAAAAATGGGGCTGTGGACATAGATCTGATCATGGAGAAATCCACAGGTCATGCTAATGGACTTGGCAATTATCCTAAAGATGATGAAGACATCATAAAGGGCTTTAAGTGAGGGCAATACCTGACCAATGTTGTGGTTTCTCAGTGATGGCTCTGGCTTCGGCGTGGAGAATGGATTTGAAAGAGGCAAAGCGGAAGCAGAGACCATTAAGGAAGTCATTGCAAAACCCAGGAAAAAGGAGAGCTAGTCAGGCTGGACTCAGGTGGTGGCAGTGAAGATAGAATAAAGTGATATCCAGGAGGTGAGTCCGTAGGATTTGTGGTTTGCTCAGAGATTGTCAATGGCAACCTTGTTCTGAGGTTTATCTAAAGGGACTTGAACCACGTCTTGCAGCCCACTAGTGGAAGAATGAAGAGCTGAAGGGAGACCCAAGCCTAGGTCTCCATTCTGACCATCTACTAGGCTCTTTTTTAACGCCCTCACCTTCACAGCCTCTCCTCCCCAGGTTGTGCGAGCCCACCTTCTCCTCAGTGTCTGTGGTGAGTCTCTGTGTCTTTACCTTTCGCTGACAAGTGCCACATTTTCCTCCTCAGGTAACGATACGAGCCCCACGTGGGGGCTCCTTCTCTCTGCTAAAAAAAGCCGAAGGTCTTTTTAAACATGAGCCCAATTCCTCCCGTACCAACCATCACTGTCACAACCTGGCCATTCTGGCAGTGTTTCCAGCCACGAGTGGACAGGTGGACTGACAAGAGGCACAGATCTGCCGCTCACACAAATCTAGGCAAGCAAGGGATAGAAAATAGGTGCGCTGGGCCTGCCTGGCACCGACAGCTTCTGCCACACCAGCATTTCCATCAGCACCACGGTCAGCCAGCCCTTGTCTCACTCAAAAACAGTGCAGTGCCGTGGGCCCAGCACCAGGGCAGTACACCAAGGGTGACTTCCGGGGGACCAGCCACGGTCTCGGGCTGCTGCGGAGAGCGAGGTTACCAGGCCCATTGGCAGCAGCTGCCACACCTCCTTCTCTTGCCAGACAATTAGGATACAGTCCAGTTGAGTGACTTTATCCTGCCCAAGGAAGTAACAGCTAATACTAGGTTGGCAGAGGAGAAAACTCCACGGTTCATAATGACTGTCCAAATCCGCAGGAGCTGTCTGGAGCATCCAAGAAAAGTTGACTTTTGTTTATTCTTTCTTTAAGGAGAAAGGGGAATTATAAATCTCAGCGTGTTTTGAAATGCCAGTCTAACTACATAGGTACTTACACAGACCTGTGCATATGGATAAACATACTCGCTCGGCACCCAGACATATCTGAGCTAATTTATGCACAGATCACAAGCATACAAACAGGCATATTGATGTATACAAAACACTCATATGCTAAAATATGCATGATTATAAGTACACATACGCAAGCTTGCCTTAGGATGCGCACATACAAAAAATATGCATGCATAAACCAATCTTTACTGTACACGCAGTGCACACAGACATTGAAATACGAAAGCACATATACAGTGTATACGATGCATGCAGATTGGTGAGCTCATGTAAACACAGGGAAACACAGATATGCATATATGTGAGAGGACACTTGCACAGACACATGCTTGTACACACACACTTTTCTCGGGGACAAATTTAAATAGAAAGGGACAAAGGATGAAGAATATGTATTGGAGTTTCTCCTGTCATCACTCAAATCATTTTCAAGTGTGTAAAACAGAAGAGGGAAAAAATCAATTCTTGATAGGAGAGGTTCAAGGAGCTGTGAAATCAATTATATTTTATTTTCAAATATCATTCAGAGACGTTTACACTGTTTCAGAAAAGTCTGGTCTCGCCGGGGGCCAACGTACCAGCTGGAAATGGTAATGCGAAAGACACTGCAAAGTTCAAGGCAAAGGCCTGTGCTGAGGTCAGAAATGACACTTTCATCTTCTCTGGCATGAGCAGGGGGTTGGGAGGGTTTCAAGTGCCCCGATGCAAATAATCGCCATGAGGGCTCTCTGAAGTGACACTGGTCACCTCATTGATTGCTAAGTTTGACTTGGTCAATTCACATTAAAAAATAAATGTATGTGAGCTCTGGAGGGAGCCTTAGAAAGCTCCCCACACCCCTTTAAAAAAAAATACTAAGAGATAAAGGGCTGGAGGAAGAGGCATGACTTGCCCAACATCATCCAGGAAGAGGGTCTGGGACTGACCCCAGACAGCTGGTTTCCCAGCCCTGAACTTCCTGCTTCTCTCATTAGATATCTGCCTTCAGGATGCCGCCCCCTGCAAGGCAGAATTTTGATTTCTCAAGGACCTTTATAAGCATGCAACTAATAAACTCATGTAACATTGGGGACATAGAATTACAGACACCAACTGAGGGGTAGTGGCTGGCCAGGGGGTTCACGAGGGCCAGACCCACGTGGCATACACAGCCCCGTCAGTTTTCCTTACGAGCCTCTTCCTTGTTTGTGGGATCACTTTAATTCCCAGTATAGGTTAAAATCATTACCAGGGCTGGACTCTAGAATACATAGTATCATGTTGTGGAAAACAAAAAGCAAAAACCCAGTACACTCTGAAATGCAGAAATCTTAATAAGCAAATCAGCTCAGTAAAAATGAAGGAATCAGGGAAAGAGGGCAGAGGAAGTACATTGAGAAACTCAGATGCTACCATTACAAGCTTCAGTTTTCCCAATGAAAAAAATAAAAATGGAGAACAAAAAGATAAATCTGTGTTGCCAGGGAGTTTCAGATGTATTCAGATGTAGCCAAAAACACGTCGTAAATTTATTGGACAAATGTAAGGTATGAAACTGTCTATACTCGTAGTGAAGAAAAACATTATTCCACAGATTTTCCTTATGCTGTTATCCTTACTGCAAATGTCCTTGCCGTTTTCTGAATTGAACTTGAATTGTCTTTAAGAGATAGTCCAACTGAACTGACCTGAGCTGCCATCTCTCAGAACCATGTAGCTGCAAGGACCCTTGGATGTGACTTCCGGCATTTTCCACACTGGTTCTAAAACATGAGAGGGAGTTGAGTGCCATATAACAGCAGACTTTGTAATAAAATAATTTTACAAAATGCTACAAATAAGATTTCCCTCTTATGAATTCACAAAACGCATAAACATTTTCAACACCTTCTCAGTGTTGTTGACCGCGATTCTAAACGTTCCCTAAGTGCTTTTGCCTGGTGCCACTTGCCCCCAGCCTTTCTGTTGTTATTGCTGCGTAGCTGTTAGTCTAAAGAGGAGTTTCCCACAGGATGCGATTTTGGGATATGCTCATGGGATCCAATGCCCTCATTTTAGACAGGATCCAATGCCTTCATTTTAGCCAAGATCATGTAGTAAATTAATGATAGTTTTTCTCCTGATAGATTTTTTTCTCTCCCAATAGTTTCTCTGTTTTCAGGTTCATTTTGAACAATTTGCTATCTGGATTTATTCTATTATTGTTTTGTCCTTTATTACTTTGCATGTGGTTTTTTTAAATTTATTTTTATTTTCCAACTATAGTTGACATTCAATACTATTTCATAGTAGTTTCATGTATACAGCACTGTGGATTTTGTGCATGTTTCTAAATGAAATAGTATGTGTAAAATTACTCAGGATAGCTTCTGGAACATTTCAATCACTCAATAAATGTTAAAGCTTAATATATCTATTCGTGTAGCTTTCCCAATTAAATCCTGAGATCCTGGAATGGTCCATGTCTTGTACACACCTGTGTGTACACTGCATACATCTTCATGGCTCATATGGTCCTTCTAGACACACTCGGGACACTCAATAGCTGCTTTCTCATTTACTGATTGGAAATCAGAGGCAGCCCCAGTAATATAATGCCACTGGAGGAAAGGAGAATGCCTGACATTAAAGCAATGAAATGAACTATTTTCCCTACAGAGTTAGTCTACCATTAATAAAAGCTTGATGTTGCACTGTTCTCCTCTCCTCTTGCATTTGTGTATTTTATGCTAGATTTCAATGTCAGAACTCTGGATCTATCTGCATTTTCATGGGATTTATTGTCACTGAAGGAACACATGCTAGGACTTCTGGCAAGGGAAATCTTGTCCTCAGTGGCCTTCCCTCTCTGACCCTCCCCTAAATCCCTCAGTGACCACAGACAGAAGCAGATTTAACAGCGGGCACACTGGGCACGTGCCCTGGGCCCCGACTTCTGAAGGGCTCCACAAAACCCCAACTTTATACTTTTTTCTAATGACACCAAGTTTGGTTTCATTATTATGCTGCATAAAATACGGTTAACATATATTTTTATTTTCCTTGTCTCTCTTTTTTTTAAGGGGCCCAATAATTTCTTCTGCACTT
Organism: Furipterus horrens; assembly: GCF_987537825.1. NCBI lineage: Eukaryota > Metazoa > Chordata > Mammalia > Chiroptera > Furipteridae > Furipterus > Furipterus horrens. Next base: position 191,676,142 of record NW_028327174.1, read on the forward strand.
GGGGGCTTAATCCACCTCTGACCAAAGCTAGAGCAACTGGGTAAGGAGCATTGTGCCCATTGTCATAAGCCAGGGTTAAAAATCACATCGCTTGTTTTCTAATTCTGAGGTTTGGGACAACTTGCTTTTACTCTCTGGACTTCCCCATAGGAAAGCAGAGATGGTGGTTTTGAAGCCTCTATGGCCCCATCCCATTTCATCTTTCTCTCCTTAATAGAACCATGATTTTCTTCAGACATGTATCCATCCTTCTCAAGATCAGATGATTCATGGGAGGAGGTTCTTCCCCAGAACCGGGTATATATTCTGACTAATCACAACCAATAAAATTCATAAGCACCAAAGTCATCTGGGTGGGTTATTGAAATGCAGATATCTGGGCTCCAACTTCAGAATGTGGCCCCATAGGCTTATGGAGGGAGGTTTGAATTTACATTTCTAATGAGTTCCCAGGTGAGGCTAACATTGCTGGTCTGGGACTCCCATTTTTCAAATCACCCATCTAAGTCAATTGGGTTATTTCCATCCCCCAGTTGGTCTGGTTGTGATATTTTAACTTGTTTTAACTCATTCCCCCCAAACAGAGGCCAGCGCAGCTTATAGTCTCAAATAGTTATTGGTACATGATCCTAGGAACCAGTGTGAAGGAGTCATGAACTGAGGACAGGAAACAAGGAAAGGCACCAAGAATGAACGGTTGGGTGAGTCTCCTCTGAGGGTCCCTGCGAGTTACTGCCACTGCAGACCTAATGTTAATGTAGGATTCAGGATGTATCCCCAAGGAATGAAGAGGCCATGGTTTTGATTCTAGTCCTCCCTTGTTTAAGATTGCTCCTTCGCACCTGAACCTTTGCATTTCCAGCTTGGCCTATGCACAGGCTGAGCACACCCCAGAGGTGGTCTTCTGCCTCAAAGGTGCAGTTTTCTCCGGAAGAAATCAAGGCATATATGGGGTTTGCCCAGTAAATTGCAGGTGATCTGGACATGGGCTGAGGGCAGAAGGTGGAGTTCCCATAGTGTCCACCAGTGATGAATACTTGATGCAGATCTGGCCAGTAAATGTGAGAGAGAGCAGCTATTGGGGACCCTTGTCAAGATCTCTTTATTCTTAAGAAAACTGTGGAAGAGAAATATTTCCCTTCGGATGGTGTCCTGTCTGAACAGTACAATGGAATTGCGCTATCCATGTCATGAACAGGAGAAGCAGCTTTAGAATGGGGGGGGCTGCTGAGGGGAGCTGAATAGGGAGACTGAAGTGGAGTGTGTCTTTGATGGAATTACTGAGGTGCTGACATACCATGGCTGGAGCTCCCTATTACTGGACATAGTGTGTGCAAGACAACACATGGTGCCATTGTTTAAAACTGTCAGAATTGTGGTTTTCTTTTCTTCTAATTGAATTTATTGGGGTGATATTGGTTAATAAAGTCATATAGGTTTCAGGGATACAATTCCATAGTACATCATCTATATATTGTATTGTGTGTTCACCACCCAAAATCAAGTTTCCTTCCATCGCCATTTGCCTCCCCCTCCCCCTTACCCTCTCCAACCTCCCCAACCTCCCTGTCACTCTGGTAATCGCCATACTAGAGTTTTCTATTACTGGTTGCTGAAACAAGGGATATGCTGATTCCCTGAAATCCAAAATTGAAATGGTGCTTCACATCCTTGCTATTCAAAGTGTGGGGCAAGGTCTAGAAGCATCACTGGGGAGCAGACTTTCAGGCCCCACTCAGATCTACTGAATTAAGATCTGCATTCAACCAGGCCCCTAGGGAACCCATGTGCATATTAAAGTATCAGAAGCCCTGCCTTACAGAGCCACTGTACAGGGATCACACTGTCCATGATGAATTTGATTATTTTATATTGATACCTTGGTGCCTCCCTCTAGTCCCCTTATTCCTTATTCCTTATTTAAAAATAAGATTCCATCAGCACATGGAAACATATCCAAATATGAAATTCATTACGGGTTGATTAGTCTGGAAGGTAATTTTTTACGTAGGAGTTAGTTTTCCTACATATTAATGAGCAATTAGATTCTATTCTGGGAACAGACAACATTGTGAGTTGAGGGAGGTGAGGAGTGAAAGGAGACACAAACAAACATGATTATATATTGGGGTTACTTCGTGGGTCTGTAGTTTTCTAAGCCTGACACATGTCAATTTGAATGAAAGTAAACTAGCCAGCACCAGGGTGACTCTCATAAACATGTGAATCATGTACCAGAAAAAAAGAAAAAAGAAAGAAAGAAACAAGTAAAACTCCAAATCAAGCCTGTACCAAAATCTCTTGTCATTTTAGAAGGGCCTAGAATGTGACTTTAACCTGAAAGATCCCAAAGCAATATCTCTTGAATGTATTCTTTGGAATTTCATGGAGTGAAATGGGTATTAAATAATGGTTCTGTGGTCAAATGACTTCAGATAATGTCGGGAAACAATGGTAGAGGCTAAAAGTTTATTTATTACATTCTTTTCTATAATGGGTCAATACTGGAGAGGCTCTTTTTCTTTTTTTTTATTCCAGAACTTTGCCAAAAATTTTTTAACAGTTTCCTGTGTTTGTCCTCTTACCCCCCATGATACTGTCCCCACAGAGCAGAAAGTGGAATATTTTCAAAATGGTAATAATGAGATTGGGTCATTCGCTTGCTCAAAATGCATCAATGTACTTTATATTCATATTTATATGTTTTCCTCTAACATTGCCAACAAATCCCTTCTTGAGCTCGTACGTGTTCTTCACAGGATCGAAGCTGACAACCTCCCCTTATTCTCCCATTCGGATGAACATGACAAGATATTTCTTATCTGAGCTTTCTTACATATTTAAATATCATTTTCTCAGATAAGCCGTATCTTACATTCTTCCCATCTCTTAGAACACCCTATGAATTTCTTTCAGAGCAAGTTATAATTCATAGTAATATATCTATTATATTTGAGTAATTAGTGATTTAATTTTGTTTCTCTCCCTAGAAACAAATTTGTAATAGATCTTACTTGCTATCCTATACCTCTGCCTGAAACACTGTCTGATGCATAGGACAAAATTAGTAAATATTCTTTAATGACTGAATAAATTGTGAATTACAAACACAGCAATGCATGAGATTTTTTTTCAGATGCATTTGAACATGGGAACTTTTTTTTTTTTTTTAGTCTAGAAGTAATACTCCACAGACTATATTTTGAGAAATGCTTTTCTAAAGTCAATTCCACTCCTCCTAAGTGTGAAAAAGGGAATATAAGTTATAACTACATTTCAAGCTCTGATTGGCTGTGTGACCACAGGCAGAGTTATTTCAAGCTCGAGACTCGCTTGTGGAATGATGAGGCTGGATGGGATCATCTCTGCAATCCTTTACAGCTCCCACCTTCTGAAGTTCTAATCATGCTCAAAGAGTACCACTTTCACTGTGGGCATGGCGCGAGCTCTCCCAGAGTAAAATCAAACTGACCTCATTTAACCGCTGAGTATTTATAGCCTCGGATGGTGGATCAGGGAAGGAGGTTGACATGGCATCTCTAGCTTGTCACGAGTCTTTTCACAAAGTCTCCTCTGATGCCTTTGTAGAAAAGAGTGAGGAATGGGGCTTTGATGGACTAGTTTTGTAACTGGTTGAAAGATGGTCCCCTTGAGTGCTAATTAATGGATCGATACCAATCTTGAGGACAGGGACTGGTGGAAGCCCACAGGCTCTGTCCTTTGTTCTGCTCTGTTCAACATTTCTGTCAATGTCTTGGATGAAGAGTGAGGGGTCATGATCATCAAATATGTAGGTGACATGATAGTATGAATATACTGGATGACAGAATCAGAATTCAAAGTGATCAGAGCAGCCTGGAGAAATGAAAGTATCTAAAATGGGGGAATATAATAATATAAAAGGAAAGTTCTGGAAATAGAAACCACACCAATTGTAAAAATTTATAATTACAAAAATGTGTGTAAGTGTGTATTTGTGTGTGCGTTGTATGTATATAAGCCTGGGTGACCTTTGGAGGTTTTAGTGGATAGTAAAATAAAAATCATAGCTAGACCAATTATGGTGATCATTTTGTAATAGATATAAATATCAAATCATTATGTTCAGTATATCTAAAATTAATGTAGTATATATCAATTATTCCTCAATTAAAAAATCAAAATAATAAAAAAAATGAAAGATGGCTACCCAACATAAATGTTTGCTACAAATTGAAACTTCATAAATAGAAATCTAGCATATTAAAAGAGTCAGATGATAAATACCTCCAATTCTGTTGGAGCTCATGATGCTATTTACAATTTTGAAAAAGAGAAGGCAGATTAGAACATGTTCACAGAAGAATGAACGAGATAATGAGAGAGAATTGAAGGGATTGAGATTTAGTCCCAACAAGAGACAACATAATTTTTGGAGACCAGGATTATGCCACTTTCACTAAAAGCAGGAATATAAGCTTCCCTGATGTAATTCCTCAGTACCTGAAACTCTCTCATCATGCACCCATCCCAGTACGTTTTCATTACTTGTTACATGAGGGCTAGTTTTGAATCAGTTTGATCACCATGGACCACCCAGTAATTAGTATGGAATAAATGAGTTTATGAATAAATAAATAAATTGTTATTTTCCTTAACTATTTTCAGTATTGTAAGGAAAGACCATTTATATTTTCTTTGTGTATGTAATCTAATTAATTCACAGAAGTATGAACTACAGGTGAAAATTTATTCCATAAATTTCCAGGTGTGCCATGGACTATCGGGGCAGATGGTGAGTTTCTGATCACTGGTGGCAAACATGCCAGATTTTGAATTTTTGGAAGTCCATTTGTCTGGAGACACTGTGGGCAAGGACTCACATGCCACATTTTTTTTTGGCCTGGGTGACTTTTATAACCCTTAAAACCCAATTTTGATTCAGAGGTTTGTTACACAAAGTTTGTTGTGGCCCAATAGAATGAGTTATCTCCTGAATATTGTTTAGCATTCTGTGCTCCTGGGTCTTTATTCTCGCGGTTCAGCCTGTGCACCGCTCACTCACATTTCGCGTGTTGAAATCCTATCCATCCTTTGTAATACCTCTCACATTTGGCTTTCACTTAAAATGTTTAATGAACAAATGCATCCAAACTAATTCCCTCCTCTTCTGCTTGTCTCTAGACTAACTATCCTTCCTTTACACTGTCAGCATCTTCTGCCTTATAGTAAAAAGTTAGTTGCCATCTGACTTAGGGGACAGTCACACGTGCAGAGAAATGCGTAGGTCTTTCAAAGGAGTTTCCTTTCCTACCACATTTCTGCTAAAACCTCCCTAATAAAACTGGGAAGATTCGATCTGTTATTCAGATCTTTGACATATGCAATTATCTGCCTGTGAACACAAGAACCTCTCTTGGCATTTTTCTCTTCTATATAAATATGTGTAGAAACAAGTGTCAGACCTGTTTTCTTTGCTGCACAAGTGGAGAGCGAACTCTACCTTCCCTTAAGATGCTGTCGAAATAGGAGTGAAAAAATGAAACACATAGATGATAGGATGGGAAAAGGAAAACAGAGTAAAGTGATTGAGATGCTCATTAAGACGCTAGGGTGGTGGGAAGAAATCAAGTTGATAATATCTGTCACTTCATTTTGGTTGACAAGTTTGTTTACCAACATGCTATTTCTTATCTGGCAGTAAAAAGCTTCTGAAGAAATGATGTTGTGATTCTTTCAAATTACTCTTTGAGCATCAAATGGCTTCGTCCAACAATATTTGGATGATTTAGGAGGCATGAATGAATGAGAAGCGTGTGGGTGGACTTCTCCTGAGAACGTGCTTTGTTTTTAGAGGACAGGGTAGAAGTTGCTAGAGAAAGTCTCTGCCAGGCATGAGCTTAATTTTGGGAACGTTGGACACCATCTAAGAATCTTTCTCACTGTGGGGCTACCTCCTCCATCCTCCCAACATTGGCTCCCGCTTCTTATTTACCAGTGTTTGGTAGTATTGCCTTCTTTGCTCACAGCACTGGGCTTCATGCCACAGAGAACCAGATGGATTTTCTACCCTGAGAAGACTTGTTTATTAAGTATCAGTAATAAAAGTCAGTGTCAATCAGGGTTCTAAGCTTTTTGTAGGTATAACTGTATTTAATGTTCACAATGACCTGAGAAGAAAGGCACCGTGATGTTCTCATTTGTATCATTATGTTCCCATTTTCCATTATGCTGTTCCCATTTTGAAGATGAGGAAACTAAGGCAGAGAGACGTTAAGGCATTCCTTCAACATTAAAGAGTCAGCAAATGGACCAACCGAGATTTGAACCCAGGCAGTCTTACTCCAGCATTCTTATACTTCTCTGCCTTTCTACCGCACTGCTACAGACCACTTACTCTCAGCCCAGAGTTAATACACTGCCTCATTTCATTCTCAAGGTTACACCGTGAGATAGATATTCTTCCAATAGTTTGATAGATGATACAGTTCAGCCTCAGAAGCAGTTTGAAAAAGGGGTATTCAATTCACAGAACTAGTGAGTGGCAGGAGCAGGATTTGAAGTCAGACCTCATGTATGCTGCACTCCAAAAGTAGCCCCTGAATTAACTGCATCAGAATTACCTAGGGAAGTTTAGTTGGGGCCACGCTGTTCTTAAAAAAAACACCCAGATTTCAGGCCATCCTTGTAATCATTGAATCAGAGTCTCTGAGGTAGGGCCTCAGAATCTTTAACAACACGATCAGGCCATTTTTTGACGGACAAAACTGAACGCCTTATGTTGCCACCAAAAATCTCCTGTGAAGAAGAGGCACCCACCAACCAAGGTTATTAGAGAATTTAAAAGGAGATAGGAGACCAAAATATATTGAGTGTGGATTCACAAAGAAATGGAACAACTGCCACAATACAAATTGGAAAATCAGGTGATTCTGGAAATAGCCTGTGTCTAGATTCATTTGCAGGGCTGTGGTTCACTCTCCACCCTAATGGCCTCTCGGGGCCTGAGAGCATGGAACCCAGACAGAGGTCCTCAAGGCGGGATACAAAGAATCGGGCTCTACGGGCAACTCCTGCCTCTCTTATTTGTCCTTTGACTTCTGGCGTATTATGTATTCTTTTCCATTTTAAATTCTCTGTCTATAAGATGTTTGCCTCATAGATTTTTATGCAATGTAAGTGACTTACGCATCTAAAGCAGGTGACACACAGTAGGTATTCAATAGTCATTATTTGTTTGTTTGTTTGTTTATTTATTTATTTATTTTTGTCTGTGATGTTTCAAGGCCAGTAACATTTTTGAGATATAGAATCGACTGCCAACTTTCTTCCTCCCCAACCTTGCATTATACCAGCCATTACAAATTTCCAGTTTGTCAACTATTTCCTTTTCTTCAGACCGTAAAACTGTCTCCTTAGGAAAGAATTTGCCTATTAATGTGAAGTTCATTGCTAGTGGTAGGTGATGACTTATCATCCCCTTGCACTTTCATCAGAGAAAGATGAAGACATGCAAGATTACACCAAAGGAATGAATGTCTAATGGAAATAAAGTCAGAGACTATTATAGATGGGTAATAGAACTATTTGGGGCAAAAGTCCTTCAAGAATATCATTTAAATTCCAAGTTCCATTACTTTCTCTATCTATCTGAAATACCAGTTCAGATATGACTTCTTTATTTGCTTATCTATTTTGGTGGAAACATAAAATTGTCAAGTTGCCGAGGACTTAGAGGTCATTGATAACAACTCTTAGGCAATGTTTCTCCCTGGAGGATAAACGGAAGTTTGTTCTTGCATGTAGCATAATACAGTTCACATTTGTTGCTAAACCCAGTGAGATGAAACTCCAGGCATCATTTTGCAGAGGAGAACAGTAAGGTTCAGAGAGAAGGAGGTTGCTTGCTAAGGTTGCTCAAGTCACTCGAGACCAGACCTTGAACCCAAAAGCCAGACTCCTTATTTTTCCCTCTCTTCCCAAGGCCACAATACTTCCTTATTCCCAGCAGACAAAATTTTATGGATGAATTCCTTTTTCTATCTCTTTCAATCGCTCTTTTTAGAAACTTTTAATTAGTCTCCGACTCACTGCCATTATTAGTATTTGTTATTAAGTATTAAAAGCCATCCCTGCCTATTTTTCCTCCCCTGTTCCCCTCCCCAGGCTTCCCACTCTGAGGCTTCGGGTTTTAATTGTTATATTTTTTCACCAGTGATCAGTGGAGCTTCCCTAATGACCTCAACTCATTTGGAGGGTTTATAGCTCCATCACAGAACTCCACTAAAAGGGAAAGAGAAGCTTTGCTGGAATCCCCTGAGGCTTTTTGCTCCCGCCATGAACAAAATCCTTTATAGCTCATACCCTGCCTCCACCCTAAGGCATTGCCTTGTGTGGAAAGACTCCAATATCCTACTTGCGGAAGCTGTTCTCCTTCTCCACCCTCCCATCCCTGACCCCTCCTCCTCCTCACGTTCCCAGAATATCTTGTGAGATTCCTGCACACCCTAGGCAGGCACATGATACTGTTTGTTGAAAGATGCAATAAATAAGTGTATGAATAAAGGAAGCGAGGAGGATAAAAAGGAAGAATTATGGGCCATTTAGCTTTGCAAAAAGAAAAAGAAAAGTGCAAAATTCTTATATGATTCAAGTGCTCACAGCCACATGGAACTAGTTTTATATATGAGAAAGCAAGAGCAGAACGTTATTAAAATACTCCCTGGAGCTAGACACATAATGGGACTCGTAACAGTTAACTTTACTAAACATTTACTGTGTGCCAGGCCAAGGACCTGCACTTTACATGAATTCACTCTCCCAAGCTTCACCACAACCCTGTCATGCACTTGCTCTTGGTAGCCTCATTTTGAAGATGGGAGAGTAAGGGAGTGAGCAAGGTTCTAACTGAGGTCATCTAGCTCCAGAGCGTGGGCTCCTAATCTCTACAGCATCATAGTGCTGTGATCCTAGGACCCACCTCCCAAGGACTAACCTTAGTTATTATGCATTTAAACCTTTAAAAGAGTGTGTCCATAATGTTTTCTAATCATCACAAAAAAGCAATGATGTGGGAGAAAATAATACTATTATTCATTTTTTTTTTTTTTTTTATTTGGGGAGAACTGAAGACAAGATACAGTCATGGTCCTTCCCCATATCCAGTACTTTGCAAGAAGAGATGAAGGAGCAGAACTCAAGTTCATCCACAGTGAATGGGGACAGGCATGAAGTGACAGTAGAGGTCAGTGTGCCCTTCTACCTCTGGCAGTGTTATATAGTGCTGGTTATTTCTCAAGGTTTGGGCGGTTTAGCTTCTCTGAGCCCTGGTTTTTCTCATCAGCAAAATAAGGATGAGAATGCCTATCTCACAGGATTTGGGCAAGAATGTAATCTGGTACTTCATCTGCTGGAATACGACACACAATACATTTGGTTTTCCTTCTCAGGCTCATGAAAGGTATTTTGTGACAAGGTGAGAACCTCAAAGAATCTGGGCAAGGAGTTCCTGGGCACATACATATGAGGCTGGACCTCCTTATCATGTGTATTTATGAATTGAATGACTTCCCTTTGCTAAAGCATGACCTTCTAGTCACTCTCTTGCTCATGGATAGAAAACAAAATGAGGTACATAACAAGACAGGGACCACAGTCATTTGAATTTCTCAGACTCCTAAAAGCTCTAAATTAAAAAGGACTAAGATTTAAATCCTTCACCTAAGGAGAAGGAAAAACAGATGCATGCAGGAGAAAAGAACCATCCATGATCACATGCTTTAAGATGCCAGAGCTGGGACTAAAACTCAAGGTTCGCTAAACCTACTGCTGTAGAAAGAGATTTACCAGGAGAATAGTGCTTGGTATGGTTTCTAAGTCTTGGAGACCCAAGACAAGAACCTTCCAAGGTCTATCTCCCCAATGAAATTGTTCACACCAGGAGCAAAGGCTTCTAAGGCTGCCCAGGAAATAACACCAGTTGACAGTGATGGGTCCCTTCAATTCCACATCTAGTTAATGAAGAACATTGGATAAACAGGAGGACAAAAACCAAAGAGCTTAATGCTTAATTATCTGACCACTGATTGAAAGTCTAATTTCATTTGCTTGTGCTTATTTGTAAAGGCTCCTGTATTTTCCAGCCAGGAAAAGAACTTCAGAGTTCAGGGACGTCATGTATCGTAGATGAATTCATTAAGGTACTTACTAATCTACATATCCTAGTAGCTTGGTATTCAACCAGTTGTAACCTTGTCTCGGTTCTGGACATGGAATCAGAAAACTGGGAAAACAATATTATAAATTTGCCACTTCAGTTCAAACTTCGTAGTATATTTATTGACCATCAGTTACAATCTGAAGAGTTCACTGATTTTCTTTTGTTTAATTATCTTTTGCTTTATTTTGGAATTGGATACAATGATCTTATAGTCAGCACGCAAAAATTTAGTATTCTGAGTTAAAATAAATAAACCTTAACTCTTTTTAGTTTTAATGCACCTTAAAATACATCGGAGAAAGAAGTCAGAGGCCAGAGACTCTATGAAAATATGAGCACAAAGCGACAAATGAGGGCGTTCTAGACAATTTTCTGCTGAGAGCATGGGTGTGTGCCAGGGGCCTAAATCCACAGTTTTAACAGAACTAAGGAAAGCAGAGAGCCTGGGGGCTATAATATGAGGTCAGATAGATTATCTATATTAAGTCAGAACCCCAAAGCGCAGCACTACCACTGGATGAACTAGGGGCAGGGGTGGGGGAGAGGGGCAGATACCCACAGAGTTTCAAAAACACGAGACAGTCAAGGTCTGTCCAGAAAAAGTCCAGTCATTGTTGATATAATAAGAACAGTTAGCACAGTGTCGATGTAACCTGGCAGCCAAGGAGAGTGGACTGGAATGCACATGCGTGAACAATGACAAATAGGGATCGCTGGGTCAAAAAGCAGGTACACTTTTAATTTTTTTAAGGTATCTCCATACTGCTTTCCACAGTGGCTGCCCCAGTCTGCATTTCCACCAACAGTACAAAAGGGCTCCTCTTTCTCCACATCCTCGCCAGCACTTGTTTGTTGGTTTATTAATGATGGCCATTCTGACTGATGTGAGATGGTATCTCACTGTGGTTTTAATTTCTGTTTCTCTGATGCTTAGTGATAATGAGCATCCTTTCATATGTCTATTGGGCATCTGTATGTCCTCTTTGGAAAAGTGTCTATTCAGGTCCTTTGTCCATTTTTTAATTGGGTTGTTTGGTTTTTTGCTGTTGAGTTTTGTAAGTTCTCTATAATTAATCATTTTCTATATCAAAAAAATTTCTTAATAAGTTTTACAAAATTGATATTATATCACAAAATTTTCAGGCCAAAATGAAATTGCTATATGCTGATATATAAAAAGAAAACAAAAGTAAATATAAATAAATGAATATGTGTGGATGTGTACTTATCGAACACACACATCAGAAAAAATCACATAACACAGACATTTAAATAAAATGACATTCTAAATTGTTCTTGGGTCAAGTAAGAAATTGTAATGGACATTTAAAAATATTTAGATCTGAATAACTATGGAAATTCTATCAAAACTTTATGTTATAGCTAAAATGACACCTGAAAGAAGTTTATAGTTTCAAAATCTTTACATTAAAAAGTAAAAGGATCAAAAGTTAATTAACTTTTAAAAAATCATTAAAATAATGGCATGAAAAATCTGAAGAAATAAAGATTAAACAATAAAGACAAAGGTATCCCCTTATATGTGTGTGTGAGAGAGAGGAAGGAAAGGAGAAAGGGAGAAACAGAGAGACAAAAGGAGAGAGAAGACAGAGATAACAATATTTAGAAAGGAGTAGAGACAACTATAGTTCAACAATGATTAATAGCAATAAGAAGCAATACAGATAATAAGCATATTGAAATAAATGGAAAAAACATTTATATGAATTAAATCCTCAAAAATATAGCTTACTAAACCTGACTGAATACAAAGTAGAAAATAGGAAGAAAATTTGAATGATATTTAATAACATGAATTATATTGAACAATGTTTTAATCTATTCTCACAAACTAAACAACTGGTCTCGTTGATTTTACAGGTGAATTTTATAAACCATCTAAATGACAAAAAATTCTAATCTTACAAAATGCCTTTCAGAGAATAAAATAGAGGGGGCATCACTTCTCCACTTTTTTTTTTTTTTTTTTTTGAGGATATAACTTTACAACCAAAACCACACAGAAAAAGTATATGATAGGAACTCAACAGACCACCACTACCACTCAGGGACATGCAAAACTACAGCGAACTGTATTCAACAATGAATTTTTTTAAATGCATCATGATTAATATGAGATTGTTCTAAGGATGATTAATAATAGAAAAACCTTTAGATTTATTTTATCATTTTCACTGACATAATAATAAATACATCTCAGTGGATGCAATAAAATATTTCCATAAAACTTGGCAATTGTTCATAATGAAAACTCTTTCTGAACTATGACTAAAATAGAACTTCCTTGACTAGATGAATGAGAGTTTTTAAAAACCCACCAGAGATCCGTAGACAGAGACAATAGTGTGGTGGTGGGCAGGAGAAAGGGGGGGCTGGTGGATGTGGGCAAAGTGGGGGTGAGGGAGACATCTCTAATAGTGTCAACAATAAAAATAAAATTTAAAAAAATCTACCAGAGGAACAGAATAGAAAGAGACTTACACATACCAGGAAACCTACTACATTTAAAAAAACAAACAAACAAAAAACTTGGCAAAACGGATTAGTAGGAAAATTATAACCTGTTTAAGAAGCAGTGCTATTGTGAAAAAGAGTTCTCCACATGGGAAAAAGAAAATGAAAAGGCATGCCCAGCTCATTCTCCAGAATAAACAAAATTATTTCCAGATAATTTAAAGGCTTAAGTATGATAACTGAATCAATAAAGCTTTTCCCCAAAATGGATAATATTTTTATGTCTTCAGAGTAGGAAAACCCTTCTTAAACAAAACCTGAAAGAACAGAACATAAATAAAATAATAAATTTGACTTTTTAAATATTAAGGACATTCTTCATTGTAAAATCTCATAAACGAAGTGAAAAGACAAGCCACACACAGGGAGAGGACATTTGTAACCACATACATGATGGAGGTTTACCTTGAAGAGTGTATAAATATCTTTAACAAATCAATAAGGAAAAGACTAACCATGAATTAAAAAGGGGAAAAAATGGGGAAACACATGACCCTGCCTTTCACTACAAAGGAAATGTAGCTGGTCCGTGATATTTGAAAAGATACTTGCTGGATCAGGAATAGGGTACATGTACAATGAACTGCCTTTTTATACCCAGAAGATTAATAAAATCCAAGAAGCCTACCAATACCAAATATCAGCAAGTATGCAGAACCAACAGAGGTCTAATTCACCACCAGTGGGTGTGTAAATTCATCCTCCTGTGTGAAAAGCAGCTGGGCTTTACCCAGTAAAATCAAACAAATATACAGCCTAATATTCCAGCAATCACACTAAAACTATGAAAAATAAGCAAGCGGCCAATTAACCCAAAACTTAGTGCTGTATACTGGCTACTTGTGCTGGGGACAGGACAGAAAGCTCAACTAGGGGAAGAAAACAGAAAGCTTCTCAATAAACGGTAGTTGTCTATTTCTTAAATTATTGTGAGTATAAGGTGCTAATTTATTACATTTATTTGACCACATATATATATATTTTACACTGTTGCATATATAACATATATTTTACAACATAAATTGACGATGTGTTTAAAAGAAAAAAAATAAAGGTCTGGAAGAGCCAAAAGTGTATGAAGAAAGAATCCACAAGTGACATGATCTGACTTATATTTTTATAGAATTACTCCAGTCGTTTTATGAAAAATAGACTGAAGAAAGGCAAGCAGGGAACAGAGAGACCTTCTATTATCTTAAAGAGAGGTGATAGTGACTTGATCCACGTGGGCAAGAGTGTATGTCATGAGAAGGGAGAAGACTCTGGGTAATTTTGAGAACAGCATTCAATGGATTTTCTGTTCCACTTGATGTGAGTTAGAAAGAGAAGGGTCAAAGATAACCACATTTTTTATGGAACACATCAAAGGGCAGAATTAGTAGCACTTCCTACCCAGGATTATGGAGATTCAGTGAGAAGATGCTGGTTTGGCTCAGTGGATTGAGCGTCGGCCTGCGAGCTAAGTGTCGCTGGTTCGATCTTCCAGTCAGGGCACATCAGAGAAGGAAAACTCTGACTCCAAAAAACCTCCGCTGCCTTGCGGCATACCTCTTCAGGGGAAAGGCTAAGGGAGTAAACCCCGACAGAAAATCCGGAGCCGGAGTCCCTAAGGCGGTTTGACATTGCAGTCAACACCGGCAACTCCTGCGGCGCACCTGAAGCCAAGCTGTATTGACTCCGTCTTTCCCTTGGACCCTTCAGCTGCGAAGAGAGGGGGGGTCTGCTGCATGGGCAACAGCAGACCCTCCATATCACCCTGTCCAGGCTCTGTAGCTTCAGCTTCACTGGAGAGGACACTCCAGCGTCATCGCAAGATGTCGATTCAACACGGGAGGAGACAGATACCGTGTCACTCCCGAGTCGGACTGCACAGCCATTCTCGGCGGTGCAGATAGACTCTTAAGAAGCTACACCATCGTCTCTCGAGACAGACGGCTGCTGACGACGACGAGTGAGAAGATGTATATCTATCTGTGCTAGTTTTTAAGTACAGAAATCTGAAAGATTACAGTACCAGCCTTGATTTGCTTTTAGGCTCTTTGTCAAAACAAACAAACAAACAAAAGTTGGAGCACCAGGTACATAAAGTTTGTTGGCAGCTGCAGAGGAGGAAAGGGCTTGAATTTAAGATCCAGATTTGTGCTGCACACCTGCTTGACTGTAGAACTGGGCGAGATATGTCCACACACTACCTCATTTAGTCCCCACAAAGGGGTGTTGTAATCCCCACTTCCTAGGCAAGGAAACTGAGATTCAGGAGGTTACATTGCTTATCCCATGTTACAGAAATCTTCGTCCAAGCCTAGTCATCTCTCAGGGCCCGTTTTAAGAAACAGATCGATTGGCGTGACAAGATAATGTTACTCTACCCTTTCCAAGTTATTTCTTTCCTATTTTTATATTATAACAATGCCGAATCGACTATATAATTTTCCAAATTTTATTCCATCTCTGGTCTTGGGCAAATCCTATTTGTTCTCTATGAAATGTCCTCGGGAAAATTTTTGTACTCCTCCAAATTTCAACTTAAGTAATACATCTTTCTGTTAGTTTCTCCAGTTTTCCCAAGTGGAATTCAGAATGCTTACACCTAGTTTTCTGTTTCATCCTACACAGAAGCAACAATAGTAACGGCCATATTGCACCCTGAGGGAATACCTGTTCCCCCAGATAAGGATATGAGCTTACATGAAGGCAGGAACTTTATCTTACTTGTCTCTGAATTTCCAGACCATGAGTCAGGCCCAAGCACACGGACTCACACTGAGGGCATATTGATGTATAAATGGAATAAATCCTGAAAATTCACGTGGTATACATGAAACTACATCAGAAGATTTCCTTGAACCTTAGGTTGGGTGGGAAAAAAAGAGACAAACAACAACACATAAACTTGGGGCTTCATGTTGCTGCTCTCTGCCAAGTAGAGTCACTGAGATAGTTGAGCCTAGGGTTTCCAGGTCTCCCTTGAAGGGGACAGTGCTCTGTGGCAGGGACTAGGAAATATTAGAACACACTCAGGGACGTGGCTCTGATGCCCCCACCTTCACCACACTCAGTCCCCTTGGAGATTTTCCCTCTGCACCTGGGTGGCGTCCTCAGAAGCCTGGTGCCATCTGCTCTGAGAACTCACTGTGCCGACGCAGGCCTCCGACATGACCTGCACTTTGCTGTTCCATCCCAGGGTTGCAGCTGACAGTAAATACTTTTGATATTTCAAAACCCACTCACCGAGATGAAAGATTTGCTACAGGGAACTTCAGTGTAAAGAGCTGCTGCCTTTTTTTTTTTTTTTCTTGACAAATGTATAAATTATATTAGCTTTCCCTGCTCTAATTTATGGTGTAATAAAACCTACTATGCCCCAGCCTTGATAGGAAAGTAGAAGTGAAGGGCTCCTCTTGCTGATTATTGATCAATCCTACCAAAATCTTACCATGAGCAGAAGTGATGATGAAATTTAAAAGAGCAGAGTGGAAGAGAGGACACCAAGTTCAAGCTGGTGAGAAATGAGAGAGGAGACTCCTGAGAGTTGATGCGGAAACCTGGCAGGCCCTGTATTTCTCCAGCCGCAATTTATGCCTTCAGGCTGTCACTTCATCATGGCTAATGTTTTGTTTGTCATATGCACATGCAAACCTGCAAGTGACAGAGGCCCCCGTCTGAGGCCTGAAGGGAGTGCCAGGGAGATAATTATGCCTCCGATTCTGCCTCTACATCCCCATCGAAAATCGCATGTTAACAATGGAGAATAGGAGTCTCCCAGTTTGGGGTTTTAAAGAAAGAAAATTAATATTGGGCGAGTTTGTCCGTGGGCTGATGAACCAAGTACTTACTTGCAAGAATATGTCAAAGGAAGTCTCTTGGCAGCTGAAAAAAAAAATCTTCCATAGAACCCAAAACAGACTTCCTCATCACTGCCAACTGCAAATCATTTCAGTTGCTTAATGAATACTTTTTAATGAATTAAATAATAATTTTATTGTTAATTTAATTTTAAAAATAGCTAACATTTAGGAAGCAGTAGGGCACTTATCAATGTCAAGCACTTGAGATTTAAGTAGTTGGGTACACTCAGACTAATTAAGGTCACATTATATCTTATCTTAATCAGTCCTCACCGTAAGGTTATGTGGTAGTGTTTAATCCTTTTTTTACAGGGAAGAATACTAAAACTCACAGAGGGAAAATTATTTTTTAAAAGGTACACAGTGTGTAAATGATGGACAATCAGATTACCCAGATTTCAAGTCAATTTCAGTTTTTGGCAGCTCGTGCTAGTCCAGATATATTCTTAAGAAATTGTGCTATTATCAAATATATTTCTTAAAAATTGAAATTAATTTATTATTTTAAAAATAATTAACATATGATTATTATAAGGAATCAAAACTGCTTGAATATAAAGAGGGAAAAAAAATAACATCATCTGAAATCCACTATCCAGAAATAACCAGTTAATGTTTGAGTGAGCATTCCATTAAACACTTAACTTTGGATAGATACAGAAATATGCACAAAATTTTATATAAATGGAATAATATCGAACATACTGTTCAAAAATCTGTTTTATTTTTCACTCAGCCATATGTCATGGGCATCTTTCCATGTCAATAAATATAGATTTGCATCATCATTTTTAATTGCAGCATAATTAGAAGTCACAATATTTTAGAAAGGAAAAAAATGTCAGAGGCTGTCCATTCCAACCTCCTGTCCAGTATAGAAACACAGTATATAATTGCTATGGCTGAAAGTCATGCAAATTTTGTGGCATATTGCCATTCAAAGATGATAGTTCTAATGGTAAGGGAATTAAGCCAAACTTCCCCTCTCTGTATCTTTCACATACTAAAATATATGTCTATATTATTAAACTCAGCGATCATTCCTGCTTTCTCCCATCTCAATCAAGCCTTGCCCAAGCTAAATGTCCCTAAATCTATCTTTTTTTCCTGAGGAGTTAGAAATAACCTTCACCAACCCATATACCTTTCCCCAGATCACTGTAATGAGTTAATGAACTGAACACAAGTCTTCATGTTTGGCATGACCATCACTGAATATGGTGATGTTATCCTGTCAAGCGATTTAGACACCTTCCTTCTCCCGATACAGTCCACCACTGAATGTTTAGAGAGATGAACAAATGAATGGAACTTAAACCAGTAGTATGGATGTGTGTGGAATTTTTGTTTCATGAGACCTTCAGAGAATGCATAAAATCTCATCTTTTTGTAAATTGTTCAGACATATAAAAGCAGTAAGGTGGAACAAAGAACATTGAATGTTCTCACTTATTAAAAAATCAATGCTCTGAAGTAAAGGAAAAACTAAAATACTGTGGAAACTCCATGGAATTTGACCAGAAGGCATTCGATACCACCATACCCAACAGTTTTTTATTATTTTATATGATTAGCTGTAGGCACAAATGTTTACAGAATCTTTCCCAGTGGCATATGGCAAGGAAGAGGGAAGATTGTGTTTCCTGGAACATGTATTCAAAATAGTGTTACCAGCAAGTTAATATAACTATGATAACTATGAAAGCTTTCATTGAGCACTTGATCAGCTGGCTTATAAGGGAGGGAGATGGACTAAACTTGAGTGACTGTGCTTCTGGGGCCAATTTTCCTTTTCAGAATTAATATTAAAACTTACTATTGAGTTTTGTTGTTATCTTCAAGGGCCTGGTTTGAGTAATTAAAATGATAATTGGAAATTCAGCATTCATTAGAGGAAATCGCAATGACTCAATGTTCTTTTCTTTCTCTTTTTTTTTGGTCCTAAGTGTTTTCTCTGGTAATGGCAGATGTTGAGGTTGTGAATTGATTGTGTGCACTAGACGTACAGAAAACTTCTATTCAAGCTCAATTTTTCTCCTGTATTTTTGTTGTGTTGTTGTTGATCATCTACTTAAATTAACCTTCCCTCATGAGATGGATATTCTTCAGCTATGTCTGTGATTGATTGTCTGTGAAATTAGTTAGCCTGGATAACTTATCCCAGGGGTGACAAGGGTGAGATCACAGAGTGAACAAGCAGGTAAGAATGGAGAACCTAAAAAATGGCTCTTCTGCCATCGCATCCACAGCCTGAACTGGGAAAATACCAGGAGAATGTATTCCATAAGCCCAGCCTCTAGGCAACCCAATTCATCACCAGTCCACCTTCATGCCCAACATATCCCAGTGGGAGCTTAGCTGAGTCAGATTGCAACTTAGATCAGGAAACCACCAGATGTCAGTATTAGTGCACAGTAGCTATAATAAAACTTAACTTCTTGGCCAAATCATATAAAACCGATCTTTGAGAAGGACCTAGACAAGCAATGAGAGAGTAGAGTATTTGAATTGGTATTTATTTATTTTTTTCTTTTTGCTGAGTAGGAACTGAATTACTCTAGAAGAACATCATCTTAAAACAATGGAATTGTATTATTGCTGAATGACCCTACTTTGTTCCAATGAATTCTAAATTAGGAATTCCTTGAGGTGTGAGAAGAAAGAGGTAATATTTGGCAAGTAAATGCATTTGTAAAGTACTACTTTTATTATATATCTACCCACAGGGGTTCTTAGGATAAAGGTAGGCATTGCTCTCAATATTAGTTGGCCATGTTATTAAGGAAATAGTTTCCCAAAAATATTCTTCATAAGTATTGACTGATAGAATTTTCTTGTATTACCAAGAATGAGCTCAGAATGCTAAAATGATTGTGTGATCAACTGATGAGCTCAGTACTACCTTCAATTCAACAACAGAGTTTTATCCAATTTCCCCACCTATGCTCTGGTAAAACACCTGTCAAACATTAAAAATATCTGAATGCAGCATTCAAAACACTAAGACTGTAAACAGAAATGGGAATTGGGTTAAAATGAATTTCTGGGGGCTACTGAAGGACTGACACTAGGTGCTCATCTTTGTCTTGTCTAACTTGGAACCTAGGAAAGAAATGTAAGCATTGCCAGAAAATGCTGGAGATCAACTAACAACGCACAGATGCCTCGGGCAAAAGGTCATGGTAAATACATAGGATAGATTGCCCAAAGCCCAGAAGAAATGCTTGAAGATATTCTTTAGGAAATTAGGACATTCAATAATACCCATCTTTACCTATATATAGAAAGCTGCATTGTATCCATGGCAACATCCTTGCTCAAAGACCTAAGACTCTAAGGTTTCACCTTGGATAGATCCTTAGGCTAAGTAGAAGCCCCATGCTAAGTGTTAGAGTCCCTCAGCAGAGCCAATCAGCAGAGACTCAGAAAGGTATTTGGTTTTCTTTAGATTGTGTATATGCTTCCTTTTTGTTTTTGATTTTTTAAAGCTCCTAATTTTCCAGATAATTTATGTCAAATTATTAGCTGAACATGAACTAAAGGAACAGAAGTTTCAATGACCATACATGACAAGGAATACAGTCTTGGCAAAAATAGTTTGGAAAACTCACCAAGTAATGGATTGCTATAGCCTTTCACAATCAAAATGAGAAAGAAAAACAGAGAACTTGGGGAAAGAGTATCTGATTTCCAGAGTAAGTACATTAAATATTTAGCTTTCAAAACAAGAATTACAAGGCATTCAGAAATGGAAACTATGACCCAGTGAAAGGAACAAAATAGACTGACTGAAATCATTGCTGAGAAAGCCAGATATACAACTTACTAGGTAAGGAAACAAGTTTCATAATTATGCTTGAAGCTCTGAAGGGAAACATAGACAAAGAACTAAAAAAATCGGGAAAATTATGTATAAAAACTAAAAATATTAATAAAGGATTATCAACCTACATGGTATAGCAAAGGCAGTGCTCAGAGAAAAAATATATACCTATAAATGCCTATGTTAAAAAAGAGGAAATATCTCAAAATCAGTAATCTAAATTTACATCTTGAGGAACTCAGAAAGACAAGAGCCAACTAAGCTCGAATCTAGCAGAAGGAAGAAGATACTAAATATTAAAGTAAAGATAAAATAAAGAGTAGAAAGATAAACAAAACAATAAAGAGAATTAATAAAATCAAAATTTGTGTTTTGAAAAGATCAAACAAATTGGCAAATTTTTAGCTAGACTGACAAAAAAGAAAAGCAAGTAACTAAAATCAGACATAAAAGAATATTATACATAAATGCAAAGGATAGAAAATAGTAAAAGCAGTTGTATGCCTACATATCAGATGCCATAGATGAAATGGACAAATTCCTACAAATATGCAGATGACCTAAATGACTCAAGAAGAAATACAAAATTTCAACACTTATAACAACTAAAGAGATTGAATTGGTATTCAAAGCCTCGAAATAAAGAAAAATTCAAGAATCAGCTAGTTTCAATGAAGAATTCTGCCAAATATTTAAATAATTAACAGCCACCCTTCACAAAGTCTTCCAAAAGTTAAAATAGAAAAAGAGGGAACATTTTCTAACTCTATTATAATTCCAGAATTACTTTGATACCAAATCTAAATAAAGATGTCAAAGGTAAGGAAAGTACAGACCGATATATCTTATTAATATTAATGTATGTTTCCCAGCAAAATACTAGAAAAAGAAATCCACAACTTATTAAAAAGATTATCCACCATGACCAAGTTGGATTTATTCCAGGAATGCAAAAGTGGTTCCATGTAAGAAAATAAATCAATACAATACATTACATTATCAGAAAGAGGGGAAAATGTTTTAATTAGTGTTTATTTCTCAAATATGATGTACAGAAATAAATTCTAGTGTCCAGATGTGTCTGAGGAGTCACAGTAGATTAAACACACACACATTCAATAGCTTTATGTATATATCTATTTAGATCTTTCTATTTATCCTACACACATACATATATGTACACATCATACAGATTAATATATATGATGTAGTGTGTAATATGTAATGTTTCATTAAAAGGTGTAGGGAGCTATGGTACTCAAATTAAGAATTTTTGACTAATGGAGAATGGGTACATCCTTTGAAGGGTTATAAACCTCCAGTCACTGAAGGTATTCAAGTATCAATGTGACAACTAATTGTTAAAGATACTGTAGAGAAGAAATTTACCATCCTGAGCTCATTGAAACTGCAGTGTTTTATAAAATATTATAATTGGAGTTTCTGGAGCTATTTTCAACACTCAAGCACATGCACATAAACAAACAATAGTAATGAAAAATTTTCATTTACTCAGCTTAAGAGTATACAGGTTAAACAAATAGTTTGTTTGGGATTTCCTGGACCTATAGGTCCTCAAAAATCATTTTAATGGAGAAAGTTGTACATAATAGTTCTGTTAAGAAATTCAAGTGCCAGATTGAAAATCAGACAAAAACAGTGACCAATATTTTTTCAAATTCTGAGGGTTTATGATTCTAAGATACAGAATTTATTGGCATACTTTTAAAAGCTTTAAGCAAAATTATATTGATCACACTTGTAAGAGCCATGTCTTATGTGAGACAAAGACATAAAATGTAGACAGTGTATTATTAAGCCAAAACTACTTTTAAAACATAGGCATGACAAATGCTGTTGATGATTACAATGATGGTGACAAGCATGATTAAACATGTATCCTTTTCCATATAGCTGGTTTAGCTCAGTGGATTGAGCGTCGGCCTGCGAGCTAAGTGTCGCTGGTTCGATCTTCCAGTCAGGGCACATCAGAGAAGGAAAACTCTGACTCCAAAAAACCTCCGCTGCCTTGCGGCATACCTCTTTAGGGGAAAGGCTAAGGGAGTAAACCCCGACAGAAAATCCGGAGCCGGAGTCCCTAAGGCGGTTTGACGTTGTAGTCAACACCGGCAACTCCTGCGGCGCACCTGAAGCCAAGCTGTATCGACTCCGTCTTTCCCTTGGATCCTTCAGCTGCGAAGAGAGGGGGGGTCTGCTGCATGGGCAACAGCAGACCCTCCATATCACCCTGCCCAGGCTCTGTAGCTTCAGCTTCACTGGAGAGGACACTCCAGCGTCATCGCAAGATGTCGATTCAACACGGGAGGAGACAGATACCGTGTCACTCCCGAGTCGGACTGCACAGCCATTCTCGGCGGTGCAGATAGACTCTTAAGAAGCTACACCATCGTCTCTCGAGACGGACGGCTGCCGACGGACTTATATTTCATGATTTTATTTTTATTTGAATTCTAAATAGAGATTTCACTATTATTCTTTTAAAGACATTAATAAAATTTAAAACTTTAGATATTTTTAAGTCATTTGACTAAGTTAGAGTGAACAAGTTTTGGAGTAGAGATTTGAACCTGGGAAGTCTGACCCCAAAATGTGCATTCAAAAATATCATGTTGACCACATTTCAAAAACTCTAAAATTTTAAGAGATTTAGCAGTGTGAGCAGAGAACACTTGAGTCAAATTAAATGGAAGAAGGCATTTTAAGTCATAAATATGACAATAATATAACAGCAACAATTAGTTTTACATAACAGACTAAAGCTTTCCATTGATTTTCACTTTCATTATCTTGATGAATTATTATAACAATTATAAATAAGAAGTTATGATTATCCCCATTTCATAGATGGGGAAATAGGCTAGGACAAATAAAGTAAATATCAGTGTTGATACTCAGAGGCAGAACCAAAACTTAAATTCATGGCTTGTGTATGTGTGTGTGTGTGTGCGCGCGTGCGCGCGCGCCACAATTCTTTTCATAAATGGTATTGTGAATATAATTTGATAAGACTGTGGTAAAAAACTTAATGTTATAGAGTTCTCCTTTATCACTTTTTTCATCTCCATTGAACTCTGACCTATATAATGGTTAGAGATCTCATCTATAAAATGAGGGTAATAATAACATAGTATTAAATTCAAGGGGTTATTTTAATCAATTGCCTAATGTATAAATAAGTCATTGTCATGTATTGAGTACATAGTAATAATTTAATAAAGGTTAACTTTTATTATCACCATTATTCTATTTTCAAAAGTGAAATCATCACCAAGCATACAGGATTTAGGCAGTGACTAAGAAAATCTACTTTAGTGTTCCTTAGTCAAGGGTCGGGGAAAACAAAACGAAACATGGCACAATGAAAATTGGATTGACCTGGATATACACGCTGATGGATACCAGCACATAGAACTGATTTGAGTTAGAGGATCATGGAATTAGGGAATCATGTATATCTTGGAATGAAAGTCTCACAGACTCATGAGCTGTTAAGTTACACCTTCACTCTATAACACTAAGAATCAGCTCTTGAAATCACCCAGTTCCTGCTGAATACATCTGATAAAAAAAAAAAAAAAAACACCTTGTTTCTTCTTGATTATTTCCTTGACCAAGAGTGCCTTGCCTCCTACGGCTTCCAATTTCTGGATAGCTGTGAAAGCTAGAAAAGTCATGCATATATTAATCTAAAATATGTCATTTTGAACCAACTTACCTTGAATCTAGTTCAATCCCTTGGGACTATATAAAAGAAGACTAAATCCATTTTTCAGTGATGAAAGAATGCATAAGGCACAAAGGCCTACTCTTCTACTTTACTGCCCTTTTAACCTTTTAATGTGGAACTGTCTGTCAGAATTATGTGTTTTCTCCTTGTCTCTCCTTCATCACCACCCCCTACATTTCTTTCTTCTCCTGTTCCTCCTTTAAGCACTTGGCTCCTTAGCACATGCCATCATAAATTATTACAACATAAGGGAATATCAGGTAAATCCCTCCACATTGTATGGATGAAGATTCTAAAGTCTAGGGAGATAAAGTGATTTGCCCAAGGTCAAACGGCTAGCTCACATGAAAAGACACAATCTAACAGGTGCAAATGCAAATATGTCTGTCAAACTTGGAGTCCTGTTTGTTTTTAACTTCGATTTTATGTAATGGCACTCCATTTAAAAGTATTTGTAGTTTGTATATAGGAGGGACAGGATGGGAGAAACCCTAAAGAACTCTATTTTGTGAATTTCATTTCAGGAAATGCAAGGATAATTTTTCATTTTGTATCTGAAAAGTCATGCATGGCAGAAGTACCTTTCTTTTTTTCTTCCTTGTTATTTCATCCAGCTAGTTCTCACTTTCTGTTCTATAATCAGGCATAACACTGCCTTGTACCTTTGAAAAGATCAAGTTAAAGAACGCAGTGGAGCAGCAAGCCACAGAGAGACTCAAGCCAGTTGGAATGATCTGTTCACGGGGGACGAGCAGGAAAGAAGCAGGCCTTTTTAAAAAGAAAGATACTTAAAAAAAATTCTATCAGCTAAATACCTAAGGAGCTTCTCTCCAGGGGAAGATGGAGAATTCACTTATGGAAGTCAATTCAGCTCCATTACTATTCCCCGTGGAGGCAGATAGAGAGGATTTCTAATGAAAATCTTGGAGTCAATGCTGAAGTCATGAGACACAGGATCTTATCCTGCCCGTGGCTCTGAAATACCTGAGAGACCTTAGGCAAGTTACCTGCCCCCCTCTATGGCACTTTTCCCTGCATATTAAAACAGACACGGTCAATTTTAACATTCCCTGATTCTAGATTTCCTGGACAATAATGTGTGTGAAACCCCCGGAACAGGACAGTATTCCAGATGTATTGGGGACATGCTATTCTTCCCATTACCTGAGTGTAGAAATGCATGAGGTTGCCTTTAGTCACTGACTGACATTAATCATGTCAGCTCCCTTTTCTACAAGAATGACTGCTTTAATGGGAAACTCCAGACACTGTCAACATGCCAGGAGGTGTGAAGAAGGAAGGGCAGATGAATGGGAGGATGTTTTGAAAAAGGAAATGATGGATGAGGAAATCAAGTTTCTGTATGATGAGAGGGGGATGAGGTTGGTACGGAAGTGAGAGCATAGCTCCCTGACCCACTGTTTCTGGAAAGTACCTAAAAATATTCATCAGAAAGTTGAGGCTCTTTTGTTCTACTTCTCTCCATGCACACCACCCCATGCAATGGAGGCTGGACAATACAATGGTTAAGGGTGCTGGTGATGCACTCACCCAGGTTTTAAATCTTGTCTTTGCTGCTCTAACACTGTAACTCAGTTGTTTCATTGGAGATAGCATAGTGCCTATTTGATAGAATCCGTGGGATGATTTTTAACAAGATGATGCTCATAAAATGATTAACACGGGGCCTGACAACATTAATCTTTTATGAAGTTAGTTGTGACTGCCAACCTTTAATGCTATATATTATTTACAGAATTCACTTACTGATATGTCATGTGATTTATTTATTTTTTTGCCATATTTATTATTGTTATTTTACAGTCGTCCCAATTTCCCCTCTATTGTTTTCCCCTGCCCTACTCCACCCCAGGCAATTCCACCCTGTTGTCCATGTTCATGGGTCATTTATACATGTTCCTTGACTTGACCCTTCCCCTTCTTCCCTCCATTATCTCCCTTCCCTCTCCCTCTGGTCACTGTCAGTCCGTTCTTTGATTCCACCTGATTTAATCCTCAGAACACTTTCCAATGTAAAGTAGCAATTATCACTAGGCTGCACAAGAGGAAACCACAATTTAGTGGTGTTTAGAGTCAAATAAGTTCCTAAGTTAGGACAAGAACAAAATATTTTCTGTCTCAAGGTCAGCAAATGAAATTACACATATGCTAAGCACCAACAACGTGCTATACATTCTGTTTTGTGCTTTAGTACAGAATCTTTACCCTCAAGGCAGCTCAATGATATAGTCTTGCTTGTGTGAGGGTAATTGAGGTTTAGGGTAAGTAAGTGATATACCTAACAATGCATAGCTAATATGGAAAGAACCTGGGTTTGAGTCAAATTCTGGGATACTCAGTCCAGTCTTATTTACATCTTTATCTGAGTGTCCTCCTAATTATGTAATTCATCTATTACATGGTATTTGGTGACAATATGGACAAATTTAATGGATATATTAGAAGATGAGTCAGTTATAATTTCAATAATACATGCAAATCACAGAGCTAGAATCTCCAGCCATGATTCTCAAAGGAAGTTTTCTCCGATATTATTTGAAGACCAATAATTGGTCAAACATGTTGGTCTATAGGGTATCCTATCTGACAAGACATCATAAATATAGGCTCATGTCATATATCATGAGCTTTGAAGACAGATACACAAACATGAGATCATATTCTGTGACATTTACCACAGAGTATCTTGGTAAAAATTACCTTTTCATTTCAATTTTCTCATATGTGAAAGAAAAACAATACTACATCTCAGGGTCATTGTGAGGATTAATCGGGTAATTGAAAGTATCAGTGTTTACTTACTAAATGGTAGCTTTACCAATGGAAAGTGTTTTTACATTGTAGATTTGAACTTACTCAGGAATTCTTATGTATATGTCCTTATATACTTACAGAAATGTTTACTGTACTGATGGCTATGATCCATGTTGAAATCAATAAGTACAAATCAATACAATAAGTATATGTTGTTCTTCTGCCCCAAGTAACATACTAGTTGGTATTGTCCTTATACTGTGGAGAAGTTCCCATGTAAGTGTCACCTGAGACTGTATCATTATGAGTCTAAAATAAAAGGCACAAAGCACATAGTAGACAGAAAGCTGAAACTTAGCTTTTATCCCTATGTGCTTTCAAAGGGTAAAATGTTAACCTTGGACATAAATTGTTGCAGGGGACATATAATTTTGATGTAGCCTTGCCATAAGCTAAATAACTTTTAGATTTCTCTTAACATCAATTATCACCCTCAATTAATTTTTGTTGAGTATTCACTAAGTTAGTGAGAATATATGAACATAAGAATAGTTGCCAAGGTAATGCTGCCCAGTAGAAATTTTTCTGATGATGGGAATGTTCTCTGTGCTCTTCCATAGTGAATGTAGACTGTATGGCTGAATTTTATATTTTTATTAACTTAAATTAA
The DNA here is from genome assembly GCF_987537825.1 of Furipterus horrens. Taxonomy (NCBI): domain Eukaryota; kingdom Metazoa; phylum Chordata; class Mammalia; order Chiroptera; family Furipteridae; genus Furipterus; species Furipterus horrens. The sequence continues at coordinate 191,703,739 of NW_028327174.1, forward strand.
ATTTGAATAGCTACATGTGGCAAGTGGACATTGTATTGAACAGCACAGGTAGCAAGAAGAGACAGTGTTCTCAGGGTCAGGTGACTAGATTCTAGTCTTGACCCTACCTCCGTGTATATTAATATATATACAAAACACTTTTCCTGCAATGTCTTCTCTGTCTGAGGCTAAGATTCCCTATTCATAGAATAAAAGGGCCAAGGATTACAGACCCATGGCATTGAAGCCTCCAGGGCTGATTCCTGTGCTCGTGGCAAACATCACTAGGCAACCACCACACTTCTTTCCACTGAGACAGATGTGACATCAATGTCCTCCTCCACGTGATGTTGCAGCCGCACTTATGGTAGAGTTCAGTAATGTGAGAAAGAGCCTGTGTGCACCTTCTGAGTTGAGATGAAAGTTTCTTGTATCTTAAGAGGAATAGAATTGTGTGTACAAAGGATATGGTTGTTCATCTTCAAGTCAAGCTGAAAATGATTATGATTCTATCATCTATGTATTTATTTAAATAGTTTTGAACATATTTGTGCACCATGTGGTAGAGGAACTGTGGACTTAAAACCAGAACAACTGACTACTAGTCCCAGACCTTTAAATTATTTGCTGTGCAAAATCAGTAGCTATTTGTCCTGGCAAGGTAGCTCAGTTGGTTAGAGCATCATCCCAATATGCCAAGGTCGTGAGTTCAATCCATGGGCAGGGAACATGCAAGTACCAACCAATGAATGCATAAATAAGTGGAACAACAAAGCATTCTCCTCTCTCTCTCTCTCTCTCTCTCTCTCTCTCTCCCTCTCTCTCTTTCTCTCTCTTCCCCTCACTCGCTCCCTCCTTCCTCTCTCCATTCTCTCTAAAATAAAAAAATATATATTAGTAGCCATTCAAGATATTTGAACTGCAGTTTCTCCATCTGTAAGATGTGGAGAATTAAATGATCTATTGTGTCAATTTTACTTGCAGTGAGTTAATGACATCAAAGTACTAAACTAAGAAAAAATATTATTACTATGCTGGTGGTCAAGTATGGCTGCTTAGTATTTTTAAGTAGTATGAATGGTCTTTCACCAAAGAGTACAACAAACATATATTTGGATTAAAATTGTTACTCTTATTTGCAAAAGACAGTAAGGACAAGGAGGATTATCTCTCATGATTATTCATGCAAACACACACAGAAATACATACCTACTATTGTAGATTTTACATGAACACATATTGGTGTATAATTATGAAACAGGATAGATGGAGGGGAAGCTTGAGGTCATCTCTTATAGGGTGGGTTTTCCAGAATGCAGATTCTGAGATGGAAATTACCATGAACAATGCTGATTAGAAAGTGCTCTTGGTTTCAGCAACTCTGGAAGAGAAGGAAAGGAAATAGGATTGGAATGGGGCAGAGGGAAAAGTCCATGTGTGGTTCGGTCTCAGTGGAAAACCCTAGCCAACTTTATGGGATATTCTGAAGATAGTATGATCTCCACCCCTGGCTGGTTTGGCTCAGTGGATTGAGCGTCGGCCTGCGAGCTAAGTGTCGCTGGTTCGATCTTCCAGTCAGGGCACATCAGAGAAGGAAAACTCTGACTCCAAAAAACCTCCGCTGCCTTGCGGCATACCTCTTCAGGGGAAAGGCTAAGGGAGTAAACCCCGACAGAAAATCCGGAGCCGGAGTCCCTAAGGCAGTTTGACGTTGTAGTCAACACCGGCAACTCCTGCGGCGCACCTGAAGCCAAGCTGTATTGACTCCGTCTTTCCCTTGGACCCTTCAGCTGCGAAGAGAGGGGGGGTCTGCTGCATGGGCAACAGCGGACCCTCCATATCACCCTGCCCAGGCTCTGTAGCTTCAGCTTCACTGGAGAGGACACTCCAGCGTCATCACAAGATGTCGATTCAACACGGGAGGAGACAGATACTGTGTCACTCCCGAGTTGGACTGCACAGCCATTCTCGGCGGTGCAGATAGACTCTTAAGAAGCTACACCATCGTCTCTCGAGACGGACGGCTGCCGACAATGAGTATGATCTCCAGATCTCTCCTGAGCTGATGCAGGAGAGCCTGGCCTTTGTAGTCCCATAAGTTAATCAGTCATTGGATATAGGCCATTCTAGAAAGGGAGTGTAGGCTTTAGGAAGGAAGCTTTCTTCAGCTGAGGCAATTTCTGAAGGTGGCTGAGAGCTGTTTTGTGTTCTCCAAAAGCTGAGAGATTAAGTTCTTCATTCCTAAAAGGGGAGGGATCTGGACAGCTCTCTGCAGCACCCATCCAATCATCCAATTCACCACTTGTTTTATAAAGTATGAAAATGAAGGTTCAGCTATAAATGGACCTGTCTATCAACAAACAGAACTCTTGGATATACCAGGACTAGAATCTAAGTATTCATGCTCCCAAATGAGTGATTACCCGTCTACCTACTCTTCTGAACTTCATTCCATAGAGCATTTGAGTACTTGAAGGCAACACTAATTCTGCTCAGGTGTGCTGATCTTCAGCATTGATTGTACACTCTGCATGGTTAATTAATCTCAAATTTACACAATCAGGCTGACTCAGATGTCAAGACAGAGCTGACTGGGCCCAATGTTTGTTACTTCATCTCCTTGTGGTTCATTTTCTGCTAGCACTTACTTCCAAAGGTTTCTCTGCTCTGCAGCCACCAAACCCTCTTATCCTGTCCATTTCAGCAACCCCAGTCCAAAATGTTAAGAACAAAAATTAGACTCACAATAAAAAGGCCAGAATCCCCTTCTAGATGTTGTCTCATTCGTGATGGTTAACCCTAGGGAAAAATTAGGGCAGAGATTTGTAAACCTTGGGACTAATTTGGGCTAGCCAGTTCTTTTCTGAGTGGAGTTGTTCTTTGCACTGTAAGATGTTTGTCAGCATCCCTGGCCTCTCTCAATCAGGTGACAACACCTTTCTTCAGTTGGGACAATGCAAAACTTCTTCAGATATTACTAAATGTACCCTGGTGGGCAAAATTGCTCCTGTTTGAGAACCACTCCTACAGAGACCCTCAGAATTATTGTGTCCTATGGCAAGAAAAGACTGCTTCCTTTTCCAAAACTCTTACTCCTTTCTCTTCCTTCTACCTGTTTTCGCCATACATTTTATAAACATTTCTCCAAAGAGGATATAGAGGCGCCCGTAGACACATGAAAAAATGCCCAACATCGCTAATTATCAGAGCAATGCAAATTAAAACTTCAATGACATATCACCTTACACCTGTCAGAATGGCTACATCAATAAATCAACAAACAAGTATTGACTAGGTTGTGAAGAAAAGGGAACCCTAGTGTGCTGTCGGTGGGAATACTATGCAGCAGTAAAAAAGAAGAAACTCTACTATTTTGCAACAGCATGGAGGGACTTGGAGAAAATTATGCTAAGTGAATTAAGCCAGTCAGTGAAAGAAAAATACCACATGATCTCACTTATACATGAAATCTAATGAACACAATAAAAGAGCGAACAAAATAGTAGTAGAAGCTTCGGCACATAAAACAGACTGACAGCTGTCTGAAAGGAGGGGTGATGGGATAAAAGAAGGGATTAACCAGAGAACATTTATGCACAACCCACCGACATGGACAGCAATATGGGAATTGGATTGGTGTGGGGAGAGGGTAGGGCTTTGTGGTGGGGGGGGGGAGAAAAAGCAGCAACTGTAACAGCATAAACAATAAAAATAAAAAAATATTTAAGAATATGTTTTTTAAAATATACTACTTTCACTTGAGGTTCTTTTTAAGTTACCTTTCTCCATCTTCTTTTCTTCTTCAGAGTTCAATCTTATCTTGAATGTGCATGTTTTATTCTCGTACATGCTTCTATATCATGTATGTAAAACAATGCATAATATGCTTTGCTCATATATTATATATACATATAACACTGCATGATATATCATGTATATCAAACTGGAAAATGCTCACTTTTTCATTCAACATTATGTGCTGCGTTCCCTTTTTCTCATGACACATGCAGATCGGTTTTATTCATTTGAAAATACCAAAATCTACTAACTCATTTCCCTCTTGCTAAGTCTTTAATTTATTTTCCTTATTTTATTTCACCTTTACAAACCATGTTGCAGTGAACACTCTTGCTTATATGTCTTTCTGAGGAAAACAAAATAACTTCTCTCAGCAATGACACCTAAAAATAGAACTGCTAGGCAGAAATGCATCTTCAACTTTACTACACAACTGCCCGCTATATGACAAAACAAATTCACAATCTATTCGGTAATGAATTAAAATGACCATTCCCCTAAATGTCTGACAACGTAAGTTAATGTTAGTTTGAATAAAAATTGCCTGATTGATGACTGATTTTTTTTTTTTAATTGAGGGTTGACAGGTATACAGTACAGGAATAAAACTTACTCATTGTACTTGTAGAGCTTAAGGATTCTTTGCATTGATGTCTACCTATACAACCCTCATAGATCAGAATGGCATTTGCAATAACCCAGCAAGTTTCCCTGAGACCCTGTCTAGTTGCTTGGGTGTTTTAGTGCTGCTATAACAAATTAAATCAAACTTAGTGACTGAGGAATTCAAATTTATTACTTTATTGTCAGAAATTTCACACTGGTTTCACCAGATGAAGATCAAGGTGTTGGCAGAATGTCTTTTCTTTCTGGAGGACTTAGTGGAGATGTGGTTTCCTTGTTTTTCCCATATTCTTGAGGCTGCCATGTTCCTTGGGCATGACCTTCTTCTTCCATCCTTAAAGCCAGTGACATCTGATCTCACTGACACTGTATCCACTGTCACATCTCCTTTTCTGACTCTCTTCTGCCTCCCTCTTCCACTTATAAAAACTCTTGTGATTACCTTGGACCCACCTCAATAATCCATGGTAATTTCCCTATCTTTAGGGTCAGTTGATTAGCAACCTAATTTCACCTGCAACTTTAATTCCCATTTGTGATATTACCTGACCTATTCAAAGGTTCTGGGATTGGTATCTGAATACCATTGGGGGGGTCATTATTCTGCCTACCGTAGGATGCAGCCAATATTTTTACCTCTAGGTTTATAAATGAGTTCTGTCTTCAATTTGATTTATTTTTCTTTTAAGGCATATGAAATCTACATTATGTGCTATATTCCTTTGTCTGCTTTCAGTCAACATATTTTTGGGTTTTATCTCTACTATCAACAATGTGTTTTATTGCTCTATAATATTTCTTTACATCAGTATATCACACTTCATTTATCTATTGTGCTTTCAAGAGGATTTTGGTTATTTGGAGAGTTTGTCTATTATGACTAAATCTACAAATGTTTTTGCACAATGTTGTTTGTACATCTGCACTCATTTTGATAGTGTATATACCAAAGAGTGGGGGTCCTTAGGTATAAGGTAGACATTTTTGTTTAACTTTAAAAAACATTTAGTTTTCCAAAGTGGTTTTACCATTTTACTCTCCCAATATAAGAGGATTCCAGTTATTCCTCATCATCCTAGCCCACAGTTCATATTGCCCATCTTTTTCAAAGTAGTAATTACACTTGATAAGAGGTATCTTTCTGATTGTAAAGAAGCATCTCATTATGATTTAATTTGCATTTTCCTGAGAGCTCACAATCATAAGTGCCTTCTCATGTTTATTGCCTTTCATGTAATTTCTTTTGTGTAGTGCTTATTTGAGTCATTTGTTTATTTTTTAAATTAGATTTGTAGTTTTATTTTTGAATAGAAGAAGTTTGTTGTATAACCCAGATATAAATCTTTTTTCAGGAATATGTATTTGCTTCTGGTCTGTGATTTTTTTTTTTTTTTTTTTACTTTCTCAATGATATTGAGAAGCAGAGATTTTAATCTTGAGAAGGGCCTTTTTTCATTTTATAATCGGTGCTTTTTGAGTCCTGTTTGTGATATTTTTATCTACTCTATTGATTTAAATATATATATATATACATATATATATGTATATATATATATACCCATATATACATATATACATTTTACATCTTCTAGGAGCTTATACCTTTCACATTTAGGTCTATGACATATCTCAAATTAATTTTTATACATTATATAAAGTAGTGGTCAAGATTCATTTATTTCTTTTTAGACATCTAATTATTCATTGGCCACCTTTTGAAAAGATCACATTTTCCAAACTAAATTTTAGTGTGCCATATTTTTTTTAAATCAAACAACCATATACTTCTGAGCAAAACAGTCATTTACTGTATTCTTCCCAAATAACATAATTGATTAATTTATAACATCAACTTCATTAGTTTTTCTCTTATGTTAGGGTCCTGTTTTTAATCCTGAAATGATTAATCATCCTAATAAGATGTTTTTCTCCAATTTATGATATGCGTTAAAACCCAATTATTTTTCTGTATGGAAACTTTTTTTTTTAATTTTCCTCATTAACATTATTACAGATGTCCCCATTTTCCTTGCTTTGCCCACCTCCACCCAGTCCCCACCTCCTTCCCTCTGGCCATCACCACAGTGTTGTCTGTTCTTTGGCCAATCCCTTCTCCTACTTTCCTTCAGCCCTCTCCCCATTCCACCCCCACCCCAGCTGTTAGTCTGTTTCATGTATCCATGCCTCTGTTCTTTCATTATTTCTTTATTTTAATTTAAAATCTTTATTGTATTTTTCCCATTACCATTCAGTCCCCTTATGCCCCTCCTCCCAGCTATCATGCTGTTGTCTGTGTCCGTGAATCTTTTTTTTTTCTTTTTCCAGGCCTCTGTTTCTATTTTGTTCATTAGTTTATTTTGTTAGATTCCAGCTATAAGTGAGACCATATGGTATTTGTCTTTCTCTGACTGGCTTATTGAAAGAGATGGAAACATTGCTTTGGGTTTCTTCCTGTCAACCTTTTTCTATACATTTTAATAGATTTACTTTATACTTTCCTATTCTTATGGTATGAATTTCCTAATAATAAAAAAGTGACAAACACTAATATTTACTGAGCATCCATGGTGTGCAAACACATGGCATTCACGGTGAACCAAGGATCCCTCCAACACAAGCTTATGATATAAATACACATCAATACTTAATAGTTATTGTCCCAATTATTGAAACATTCCTAGAGTCCGTTACAAATAGTCTTCCCATTTTACAGATAAATGGTCAGTCTGTGGAAGATAAAGTTACTTTCCTAAGACCACAGAGCAATTAAATGATAGTAAGTTATATACTTTAGGCATAGCATCTTATGATTTTAAGTTTGAAAGGTGCCTTAACGTTTATTTTCCTTAACTCAATATCAGTCATTCATATCTTCCCAGGTGGTCAAGAGGTCTTTCAAAACCATACCTGAAAACCTAAGTGACATAATGCTCACCTTCCCAAGTGAGAATGAGCAAATTAGAAATTAAGAGCTTGATCTCTGGTCTAGATAAGTATGAATACTGGCTCATTTACAATTAGCTTTGAGTCATTGAGTAAGCTCCGTAGCATCTCTGCATCTCAGTTCCATTGTCCATTTTAGTGAGAAAAATGATACCTATCTTACAGGGTTATTTTGAGAATCTAATGAGATAATACCAACTCTAGTCTAGCAGAGATCTTGGTATGTAGTAAATTATAGCATACAATAGTATTATTTTTTTTTCATTTTTGAACAGCTCTAACTCAAAAATATATAAATTTAGGCTTCTATGCCTGTGGGACATTAGAACACAGCACTGTCCTTTCTTAAATTATCTAAAGCCTGCCACTTGCTCCCTTTGAGACGTCTTGTACCTAGGCTTAATTTCCACTTCTTTCAACTTTACTTCAACTGTTATACTTTTAAGATTATTAGTTACTTGTGTCAAATATTAAATTTTTTTCTAGAATATCCTCAAAGTGAATAGCACAGAATAGGTAACCAAAGAATATTTGTTGAGTGAATGAATCAAGTCCTCATATACTTTAAGTCATTATCCTTTGTTGCCATGTTTTTTCTTTATTTAATTTTAAGAACACTATATCTTATTTATAGTTTCATTGAATCTTTAATTATTATAGACAGTTTGCATAGAGACCATATATCATTTCACTTTCTTAAAGAATGTCTAACAGATATTATTTTTATACTTATCTTAAAATAAAATAATACTTAGAAATGCTAACTAGTTTAACTGGGCTCTGAACTCTGTTATTGGTCATTTTATAGTTCATATTCTTAAATACAGAAAATTATTAACTCTAAGATGAATTGCTAGTGAAAGGGTAATTCTAGTCACTTTTCTTCTGATTATAATAGAGAATTGTTCTGTTCCCTTGGCTAATTTCTCAGTTCTTTTTTAGTATTTCTTTTCTCTTCTCATTTCTCTCTCTTGATATGTCCCTCTACACTCTTGACAGGTTGTTTTTAGGAACATTTCTGCATATTAACTTGAATTAACTTACCTCTACCTTATAAATCAAAGTGTGAGTGACAGGTCCTTCAATACACCTGGACACATGAGATGCATCTCATCTCCACCTGTTTATGTGGGTCTGTCATAATCCATCACACTATAATCCCAGGTCCTTCCTTTGCTTTCTCTAGAGGATGAATATCAACTCAGCCAGCACTTTCAGGACTGTTTTTGCCCCACCTCTGAAAAAAATCATTGGCATAATCTCAAAGAGAACTCAAATGCATTATTACAATTTCTAATTGTTTAATGCTGGGATGCATCTTCAAAGGAGGCAGACATCTGATGAGAAACAGTGGAGTGTGTTAAAAGAGGGACTGAGCCTGGAGTTAAGAAACCTTGATATGAATCCAAGTTTAGTCTTTCTGTCACTGTGGGACCTGGGTAAGTTCTGTCACCTCTCTGCGTCCCAGATTTCTTACCTCTGGAATGAAATCAAAGATTGAATAGGGTTAATGATGTGAATGTATTCCATTAAAAAAGTCATGCCAACCAGAAATTGTTGTCCTGAGAGGTGCCAAAACACACTGTTGGTATTTGGATAGATTATCATTCAATTTCTTAAATAGATTTCTAGATGATTCTTTTATTACTTAATTTAGATTCATCCATTAATTTATTAACAAATCTTCACCAACTAATAAAGCAAAGAAATTAAAATTAATAGATAAAATCAGTCACTGTCATATGTGAAAGTAATAAAGAGAAATATTAACTGAAGAAAGGATAATATTGATAATTATAAGCATTGAAAAATATAGAAATTAAATAACCAGAAAAGAAGAAGAAATTCTAAAATAATACTAGTAGCTAAGGAAAAACTATATATATATATTTTTTCTTAAATCGTAACTGTTTTAAAGCTGTGAAGTCTTTCTTTAATTTTAAGAACAGACATTTCTACTATCAATTCTAAAGGAAATTTGAGAAGACCTTAATAAAATTATTTTTAGCCCTAGCTGGTGTAGCTCGGCAGTTGAGTGCTGCCTGCAAACCAGAGGATTATCACTCCAATTCCTGGTCAGGGCACATGCCTGGGCTGTGGGCCAGTTTCAGGTTGGGAGAGTGTGATCAATGTCTCTCTCACACATGGTGCTTCTCTCCCTCTTTTTCTCTCTCCCATCCTTCTCTCTAAAAATAAATAAATAAAATCTTTTAAAAAAACTTCTTAAAAGGTATTTTTAAACTCACCTGGGAGATTAATTATGCAATACTAATTCTTTTATTCCTTAAAAGAAAAATTAGAAAAAATGTATATCACATAAATATTAAAATATTTTAGATATATAGTAAGTAAAATAATATTTTAGTATAAGAATATAGAAAAAGAAAGGATACTAAAAATTACAAGAGCAGATCCTAATGTGTACTGTGATTTAGGTAATACAGAGTATTTACATCAGAAAGAAGGAAGGAAGGAGTAAGAAAAGAAAGAAGAAGAAAGAAAGGAAGAAAGAAAAAAGGAAGGAAGGAAGGAAGGAAGGAAGGAAGGAAGGAAGGAAGGAAGGAAGGAAGGAAGGAAGGAAGATAAGAAAGAGCGAGAGAGAGGAAAGAAAGAAAAAATGGAAGAAAGAGAGATCTTAAAAGCCAGGGAAAAGTAAGGCATTATATGCAAGAGAACAATAGTAACAATGAAGGCTGGTATTTCCATACAAAAAGGAGGCTAAAAGATAATAGAATGATGTCTTAAAAAGTCTGAGAGAAAAAACAAAACATAAAAAACTGTGTCAAAATGAAGACAAAATAAGGACATTTTCAGATAAACAATAAAAGCATTCTTGTAGCAGATACACTACATGAAATGCTGAAATTCTTAATTTAAGGCATATCGTGCAATATGGTAAATTGGATCTAAAATGAAGAGCACTAGAAATAATAAGTATATAAGTCAAGATAAAAGTGTTCTTTAATTTCTTTTAAACTCAGTTGAATAAAGTGAAGATAACGTATGGCAATAATAACAAATAGAAGTCACAAATGAAAGTATACTTTTATAAGGCTATTATGTGTAAAATGTATTATTAGTTCAAGTTAAATGGCTAAGATTGAAAAATCATATTACAATATTAAGATAAATCAATAGAAGTTATTTTGATATAAAGCTATGTGTATAAGAGGACCTGGGCAGTTCAAATGCATGTTGTTCAAGAGTCAACTGTGTTTTTGATTTGCAGTTGGGGATCTGCACATCAGAGGGGTGGCTTAAGTTACATGTGGATATTTCAGTGCCCAGTGGGTCTGTGCCCCAAACCTCTGCGGTTGTTCAAGGGTCAACTCTCGATAGACGATAGATAGATAGATGATAGATAGATAAATAGAAATGGATGGTGATCATGGCTGCACAGCAATGTTGAGTGTACTTTTCCTCATTGGACAGTACATTTAAAAATTATAGGGTCTATAGGAATATGGAAAAACAAAAACAGGGTAAAATAGAATATAAACAGAAAGATAGTAGATTTAAACACTGTGATTTAATCTTATATTAAATATAATAAAAGATCTAAATATTCCCCCAAAAAAGGCAGCAAATGTAAGAATGCAGATGGTGCTATGCTGTTAACAAGACACATTTAACTTATGACACAGATAGGTTGAAAGTCAATTCATTGAAATGATTTAAAAATACGCACATAGAAGCTGATGTGGCTATATTCTTATCAGAACAAAATAAAATTTAAGACAAAAAGATTTTCTAGAGATAGAGTACGCAGGCCACTTCAGAATGTGAGGTGTTAATTAATCCTAAATTGTAAATCTTAAATACGTATGCAGTTATGAACAGATATTCAAAGTACATAATGAAAAAATTTGACAGAAATATGAAAAAATACACTAAAACTTAATTTTAATTGAAGAATATGGGAAATACTCTACAACTTACTTATAGTTGAAGATTTAAATACTTTTCTTTCAGTTATTAATAGGAAAATTAACCAGTTCAGTAAAAACTAGGGGTGATTTGAAGAACATTTTGAATAAATCTGACAATGATTAACATTGAAACTAAATCTATTGGTAACTGCAGGACACGCATTTTTCTCAAGTACCTTGGAAATAGTCTCTTTGATAAACTCCATATCAAACCATCAAAAACAAAAATCTGTTAATTTTTGATGACTGAAGCAATACAGACTTTCTTGACCATAATAGAATTAAATCATAAGTAAAAAACAATAAGATATCTAGAAAATTTGCAAATATTTTCATAGTAGGCAACTCATTGCAAAGCAAAAAGAAATTATTTTCAGCCAAATATTGACAAAAATGCAATATATAAAAAATTGTAGGATACAGCTAATGCAACCATTTAAAAGATATTTATACTTTTAAATACTATTTAAAAGCATTAAATTACAAAACTATTTTGTTCACTGAGGATATAATATTAACATAGAAAAATTTAGGGAATTTATGAATAAGCTATGAGAAATAATATACGAGTTAGGGAATTTTATAGGATACAAGTTTAATATATAAATAAATGTATTTTTAAATTCTAGCAACAATTTTGGAAGTAAACTTTAAAATGTTACTTATAATTAACATCAAAATATAAAATAATTGGAAATAAATGTATTGAAAACTGTGGAAGACTTCTACACTGAAAATCAAAACACATTGCAGAGAGAAATTATGAACAACCTAATAAATGAAGAGATATACTAGGACCCAAAATTTAATGGTTTAATGGTTTTAAGCATACATTCTCCTTAAGAGGATCTGTAGATTCAATGCTGTGTCAGTCACATTTTTAGTAGCTGTTTATTATAGAAATTTACAAGATTATTTTAACATTTAGAAAGACATCCTAAAATAGCCAACAGAATCTTAAAGAACAGATTTGGAGGTTTTATTATGACTGATTTTATAATTTAGTATAAATTTAAAGAATAAAGATGCTATTTTATTAGAAAAAGATAAATTGATAGAGAAAAGAATTCGGACAAAAATCTGCACATGCATGGTAAATTGATTTTTTTTGAAAGACAGTGTATCAGAGTCACTTAGGTATTTCAATAAGAAAACATGGTTTCTTTAAAAAAATGATACTGGAACAATTTGGAAAGAAATGAACCTTTACTCCTACCTCATACCACACTCAAAAATTTAGAGATGTCAGAAACATAAATATAAAAATGAAAGCTATAAAAGGAGCGTATCTTCACATTCTTGGGTTGGCAAATATTGAATATGTCATGAATATCAAAAACATTAATTATTTAAAAATACAGATTAAATTTTATTAAATTAAAAACCCTTTAGTGTCAAAACATTTTTAAAACTGAAAGTACAAGCTACAAATGGTGAGAAAAATGTTTAAAGTAGTTAAATTTAGAATATATAAAGAACTCCTTTAGCTCAATAATATAATAAAATAGAAGTAACCAAATTCAATGGGCCCAGGACTTTATCCTTTAAAAACGTAAGTGAAAAGCATGTTCAACCACACCACTGAGATAGTGCTATACACCCACTTAAGTGGATATAATCAAAATGACTGGAACAACAAAATGTGGACAGCAATGTGCAATTACTGGACTTCTAATGCATCATAGGTAGACTGTACAATGATTTCAACCACTTGAGAAAATAATTTTTCAGTTCATTATAAACTTAAACATACACTTAGCTAGTGGTTTCATTTCTTGGCTCTTAACAAAGGTATATGAAAATATACATCTACAGAACTATATAAGAATATTCATAGAAGCTTCATTTATAAGAGCAAAAGACTCAGAACAACCCAGATGCCTATCAACAAGAATCATAAATAGTGATATATTCAGACAATGAAATATATAGTACACAGCAGTAAAAGAGATCAAACTACTGATGCTTCACAGAAAAGGGGGAAATCTCAAAAGCATTATGTTGAATTAAAAAATAGTCTGATACAAAAAATGCATGCTGTGTGATTCATATGTGGTATGAAGTTAAAGAAGAGGCAAACTTTTCTACAGTGATTAAATCAGTTTGTGTGTCAGGTATCAGGTGGAGAATGACTGAAAAGGAATACAGAGAACTTTTGGGGTGGTTGTAAGAAGGGAGGATATTTTTGTCAAAACTCATTGAATCATTTGTTCATTTTATGTAGAATTTCCACCCATTGTAAAACTGACAAAAATTGCCTTACTTATGCATTTTAAGAAAAAAGAAAGAGCCGAGATTATATTTCACAGAAGCCTTTTTGACAACTTCTTTTAAAAGAGGTCTAATAATCCCTGCCATGTTTATCAGGTTAGGAGATTTCCACCCAGGAGAATCAGTCCTGTTTCTCAAAAACCTGCTATTTCAGTAAACCAAATATTATGAATTCAGACTCAGGTATGATACTCAATGTGGTTCTGGATACATTTGAATATACCAGCTATATCATTTTGGGGGAACAATGAATCTGAATATAGGCATTATAGTTGATAATAATTAGGATTTTTTAAAAATTATTGGATATGATAATGGTGTTCAGTTTTTGTACAAAAATGTTCTTTTCAAAGAAATGTATTCTAAAATTTTATGTTAAAATAGCACAATGTTATATTTATTATATCAGAGAAGGAAAACTCTGACTCCAAAAAACCTCCGCTGCCTTGCGGCATACCTCTTCAGGGGAAAGGCTAAGGGAGTAAACCCCGACAGAAAATCCGGAGCCGGAGTCCCTAAGGCGGTTTGACGTTGTAGTCAACACCGGCAACTCCTGCGGCGCACCTGAAGCCAAGCTGTATTGACTCCGTCTTTCCCTTGGACCCTTCAGCTGCGAAGAGAGGGGGGTCTGCTGCATGGGCAACAGCAGACCCTCCATATCACCCTGCCCAGGCTTTGTAGCTTCATCGCAAGATGTCGATTCAACACGGGAGGAGACAGATACCATGTCACTCCCGAGTCGGACTGCACAGCCATTCTCGGCGGTGCAGATAGACTCTTAAGAAGCTACACCATCGTCTCTCGAGACGGACGGCTGCCAACACGACATATATTTATTATACTTGAACATTTAATTAAAAAGTAGAAAAATTAAGTAGGACAAGATATTAATGATCAAATCTGGGTGATGGTTATATAAATGCTGGTTGTACTTTCTGCTCTGGTTTTTTATAGGTCAGAACATGTATAAATGACCCATGGACATGTACAACTGGGTGGGGACTGACTGTGGGAGAAGGGGTGGGCAGGGTGTGAGGAAGCAAGAGGGGAAAAAGTGGGACAACTGTAATAGAAAAACAAACAAACAAAAATTTTTAGTGGGGGAAATAATGAAAGCAAAATAAATAAATAAATAAAACTTGAAACAATTTTTTTTAAAAGGTATCTTCTCTCTAGGATTCTGTGCTACTAATTATATCTTTTAAATGCTTAGATAAATGCTTGGGTAATCAATTTCTTCCTAAGTTCAAAGCAGAATTATTAAATAAATTCAATGCCCATTATTATATGTCATATGGGATTTCTCTTTCATACTGTTTCCCCTCGGAAGCTCAAAGGCATTATGTTTCATTTCAGTACCTCTCCTTAGTCCACTGTTCTTCATGGGGACATGTTGGAATTATTCTGGATTTTCTAAGTTATTCTCTTCTCCAGTGATATTGTTATAATTCTCAGCAAAGGAATGTTCTTTTCCTGACAGAGGGGAATGCATCTTTAGAAAATTACTTCCCAGTTGATTGTAGTATGCCAGTTCCATTTCCTTCCTGGCTCTTGGTCAAGAACTTGGCAAGATTTGCACAAAATTTCTGGGCCCACAAAATGCATTTACTGGCTCTTGTATTTGTTTAAATATGATTTAATTAAGTGTAGGTTTCTATTGCAAGTTACCCCAATTCTTTTTAGAAATAAGTGGTACAATGAAGGAACACACGAATGAATAATTCAGTAAGTCAATGAATTAATGATTGAGTGAACAAGCCTATGATTCTTCTGTCTCTTGTTGGGTTCTACCAAAAAGTTATCACTCTTATCTATGCAAAATGCAGAATTTTGATCAACATATTTAACAGCTCCTTATAGATGAAAAAACAATCACTGTTCTAAATTAGTTTAATTTTCTACCACATATGCTAATATGAGGCTCAGAAAATCATTTCTCCCAGACAATTTAATACATCTGTCCTGGTTTTCTTTTTCCTGTGTTCCTGGTGAAACATTTTTCTGGTTTTTGCAGCAATGAAAGCTGTTTTCCTCACCAGGGTTCCTGGGCTCCTTTGAAGGGTATAGCACATTCTTTTTTCTCCCTGAAGTGTTTAATGGCCATGAGAATGTGTCAGCCAGGCTGACACTGAGTAGCACTTTTATTCTAAATCAACATTAGAACCAGAAAGCTTCAGCCTTCATTGGAGTGTGTTCTTCTGCACTGACCATTCTCTTCAAAGCCAATGATCAGAAGAGATACCATTTTTCTGGAACAACCATGATACTTATGAGTTGCATTATTTTTAGTGTATTTGAAATAGCACCAGAAATGGGGCTTGGCAGATGAATACAAATTTTGATCTGTGAACTTCTCTATAGCAGAAGTGATACATTTGCTTTTTGCATTTCTTCCCTAATAATAAATCTTCAGAGAGGACATATGGCAGATGATAGTGGTTTGGGAATCACCTCGTGGAGTGCAAAGAGCAAACGTGATTTGGAGGTGTCACAAGGCAGACAGCATAGTGCAGCATAGGATGCCTTAATAAGACTCCCTGATGTATAAATTTGGACCAAGATCATTCCATTAGACAACAATGGTCCAAGAGTCTACCCAGATCCTCTCAAAGGAGTCAGTGAAGAGTGACAATTGAAAACTCTGATTTTGAAGTCAGACAGACTTGGATCTAAATCCTGATTTGATCACTAATGACTTTATAAAAGTAGCTGTCCCCTTTGAGTCCCAGATTCCTCATGTAAAAAAAGGGGGTAATCAAGTCTAATTGAGATAATGCATAAAATTGTTTAGCATAAGTCAATATGTTAATGTTACAAGAACCTACTAAATAGTAATTATCAATAATATAATTATATATTAATGATTAGTTATAAATAAGGACTAGTAACAACAGTGATAATAATTCTAGTAATAATATATTTATTGAGTTCCATTTTGGTCATGTTGAAGATATAAAAATGCATTGTACACATACCTCATATTCATAGGACTAGTTTTGCAAGAGACATAAAGCTTGTGACATCTGCCTTCTAAGATGGATAAGGATTAAATGAGATGCTGCATGTGAAACTCAGCACAGCTATAGTTACAACACATTACTATGACACTTGTTGGAAAATGGTAATTTCATGAAGACAGTCCAATAATGTGGTTTAGGAAATCAGAGGCAAACAATAACTTCCCACTTCAAGGATTAATAGGGGTGAGCAGAATATGATAGGCCCAGTGGAGGAAGGCAGGAGAAATAGACGTTATATTGAAAGATGCAGAATAAAGGGAGTTAGCATTGCAGTGACCAGCAACAGGAATGTGTGAGAGAAATTTTCATGACAAAGACAGATAGTTTAAAGGACAGA
Source organism: Furipterus horrens (assembly GCF_987537825.1). NCBI lineage: Eukaryota > Metazoa > Chordata > Mammalia > Chiroptera > Furipteridae > Furipterus > Furipterus horrens. The sequence goes on from NW_028327174.1 coordinate 191,720,640, forward strand.
GCCTTTTAGGCTTATGAACATTTTTTTTTCATATATATGAATAAGTAGTTAAAGTTCAAAATAATTTTTTACTCTTTAATTGCTTACCAAATACTCACAAGTTGAACAAGTGTATTGTCCCCATTTTCAGATGAAGAAACAAAGGCCTGTGATTTTGAAGACTTTTGCCCAACTTCACCAGACTCAGAAGTGACGGAACCACACTTTTGGCTGCCAGCGTGTTTCCTCACCCTGCACTGCCTCCCCCAAGCACGCTAACTAGAAATGACAGCCAGCAGTGATATTAATCTCCCAGAGATGGCACATGATGGTATCTCCAAAATGAAATATTCACTGAGCCACGGGCTTTCCGTTTCAGGGCTGCCCGGAACCGCAGGCCATGCAGAGAAGGAAAACAACACATTCAAAACAAAGTCCAGGGCTCTTTCTATAATTCTGAAAAAAATCATCTACACATGGGGAGTGAATAATAAGTTTTCTATGGTGTGTTAGTTAATAAGGACGAGACTGAACACTGAGGGGAAGACATTGCATTTCACTTTGAAATCAACTTTAATTTGAATTTAGGGCCAACTTTTATACTGTTCACCTGTAAAGTTAACCTGTGGACACATGTCTGCGAATGTCTTTTTGCATTATATCTTTATGTGAACCTTAGTTTCTCCTTCACTAGCCATAAGATTGGATTACGTGTTCTTTAAAGACCCTTCCTTCTGTTGTTAGCTGCATTCTAAGTCTATCCTTATAATATACAGTCGTCCCTCTCTATATCACCGTTCACTTATCGTGGCCTCACTGTATTGCAGGATTTTTAAAAATATTATATTTAATGATTTATCATGAATTTTGTGCTGTATCGCAGGATTTTGCGGTACTGTATACATATGTTGTTAAAGTTACATAGGTTTAAGAGTGTAGAATATGTTTAAGAACATAAGTAGTGTTTATAAAAGTATGGAAAAGGTTAATAAGGGAGTGGGAAAGGTTAATAAGGGACTGGGAATGGTTTATAAGTGGGTGAGAATGGTTTATAAAGCCTTAAAATATATATATATAAATGCTAAAATAAACGTAAGGTTCCTACTTCGCGAATTTTCACCTATCACAGGGGGATCTAGAATGTAATACCCATGATAAGTGAGAGAATACTGTAGTTAAATTTTATAATCAGGGATTCTATTTTTTTAATGACTGAGTTGAGATGCCTTTGCCTTTCAAAAAATTTGTTCAAAACACCATATTACCATGTCATATACCATGGAAATCTAAAATCCTTGCCAGGTTTTCTGCAACTTCCTAAGGAGGGTGAATATGAGAAAGGGAAGAGCTTTGTTCTCAGGAGTGTGAGAATATCCTGATTAAGTTTATGGCTTGCCTTGCCATTCTGCATTTGGGATTCCGATTCTTCCTGCAGACCGAAAATTAGACAGCAGCCTTTTTCCAAACTCCCCAACCAAAGGCCAGTGGCCCAAGGATTTGTCTTTTGAACATTTCAATTTCTACTACAGAAGAGTTTAGTCATCTTTTGTGTTACCCTTTCATTTTGAAGGTACATGACTTTAGGGCCTCGCTTTCACCCCAAGAATTTGCCAGGCATATTTCTTTAAAAGAAAAAAGTCCCCTCCCTAAGGAAAATTCTGCAGCAAATTTTACAGATTTCCCTTCACTACAAATCCATTTGGTATTTAACAAGAAGCATCGCCCCTGACAGCTGGTTGTTGAACAGATAAAACTTTCTGTGAACATTTTCCATGTCATTAAATGTTCTTCCACAACATCATTTTTAATGGCCATGGAGCATTTAAACATATGTATGCCCTATAATTTATTTAACTGATCCTCGATTCCTGGAAAATTAAGTTGGTTTTTAAAACTCATGCAATTTTAGGATTTTACCATTTTTTAAAAACAACATGGCAATTTAACAGGAGAAAAAATGCCATTTTAGTGTTGTTTTATTTATATTTTCTGTTTATTTGCTTACTACTAAATGTAAATACTTATCTCATTAATTGATCATTTAGATTTTATTCTTCCATCTCATCAGATAATCTCGTTGGCTCTGATTCCATAATATGTACTAAATCTCTCCACTTCTTTCCTGTTTCAGTGACAGCACCCTAATCTGAACCCCTGATTCATGTATACTGGTGAAATCACCTTCTAGTTAGACTTCCTACACCCACACTTGTCTTCATGCAAAGACAAATTAAATAGTGCCCACCCCTGCTAATGCAGTCAGACTTCGTATTCCTCTTAGAGTACAACCTAACAGACTTCAAAGTTCAAGGTGACCTGGCTCCTGCCAAATGCTCTCACCTCCAACCTTGTCTTTATTGCTCTGCCTCTTCATTCACTGTCCTTCAGCCACACCAGCTGTCTTTCTGTGGTTTGTCTGTTTGTTTGTTTGTTTGTTTGTTTATTATAACTCAAGCTCACTCCTGCTTCAGGGCCTTATTCTTGCTTTCCTCTCAATCTGGACTCCACTTCCTACCCCCACTTCTAGATCTGCATGTGGCTGGCTCTGTCTTGTCCTTTGGGATTTCTGCTCAAGTACTGCTTTCTCCCAGAGAAATTTCTCTGACCACTGAACGCGAATGATCATATCTGCCTCCCGGGAGCTGGAGCAGCATGCATAGAGATGCTAAGATAGACGTGTTTCTTTACCATTTCTTACTTTGGTGAGCAAGGGGGGAGGGACCAGTAATATAAGATGGGATTGGACAACTAGTCAGGAGGCCAGATAATCTAGGGCATTATCAACAAGCTAAGTAGCTCGTATTTTATTCTTTAGGAGTCTAGGTAGGGATTTTTAGAGTTCTGTATCATTTCATTCAACCATCATGTATTCATTTATTAATCATTCATTTAAGGCCTGCTAGCTACTAGACATTGATAGATATCAGGGAAGCAGAATTATCTTTGCCTTTAGGGGGCTTGCAGTTATAATTGAGAACCTAAAAGGCTCAGTATCTCCAGAGCACATGTAAAATCCCAAACCATGTGTTCTCCCAACCCCCAGTAGACTGATCCATTAAGGAGACATCCCCTAAATGAAACAGTTAAGATATATCAGATTCTTATGCCTGCAAGTCTCTTAACCAAAGGAGTTCTGCTTCTTTCATGTACTAATAACTTCCCTAGCTATCTTTCACCTAGAGGCTATGAATGAATATGTGAAAGCCCTTGGCTTAAAGACCTAGAGAAAAATCCCACCCAAACATCCTAAAAGTACAAACGGCAAGTCTTACTTACCCAAAGGCTTCTTTAACCTGCAGCCAGTGGGGGAAAGAGGTGAGGAATTAGTGAGAGGAGTGCTGTCAGATTTCATCTTTTCCCCTCTGATACGAGAAGACACCTTGCACATCAATGAACATGTTGTCTTATTGACTGTATTTCTACTCTGGATGTCCGAGAGATGGAAGGTGTCAGTTCTCATCTCTTTGATCCATCACTGCAGCATGTTTGAGGGGAGATACAGGGCCTCTTCAAGTTTCTTTCCCATCTCTTTTAATTACATTTAACAGTCAAAGACAAAAGTTACCTCCCCATAAGCAAGATGCTTTCACAATTATGAAACTGTTTGCTTGCTCTTCTGGTTTGGGGGCAAAGCTCAGTTCTGTCATTTTTGACCCATCAAGGTTAAAGAAAATATTTTTCTTTCTTTCTTTTTCTTCTTTCCAACAGACAATGGAGTGATACGACTTGGAAAATTTATACATAATAGCTCAGTAGCTGGCCACCAGCGATCTTGGATACCCTCTAATGTTAGTATATTTAGGAACCCTCGTCTTTTATTGAATACACACTTAACTTAAGCGTGTATTCTAGAGCTGGTGTTCTTAATGCTTTCAATGCCATGAACAGCATTGGCCTTCTATTGTACCCTATGGAGCCCTGCAGCAGGTTAAAGATGGCCACAGTGTTGGACACTTCTTTCAACAAAGCTAGGGAAATAGTTTGCCTTCCCTCAAATTTTGTTATTTATATGTAATGCTGCATGACATGTAAAGAGAGTCAGAGGAAGTTGTTTCTTCTGTCTTAATCTCTTGAAACACTCTCTTTTTGAAGACTCTTTCTTCAGATGCTTGCTCTTAGTGCTTGCCACTATGATGTGAAAAGCCCATGTTATCAATATAAGGTGAGGTCAGTGGGTCAACAGCTGCATCTGACCTCCCAGCCATCTCGGATGTAGACCCAAGTTGCAGCCAGGCCTGATGACTGCAACCCCAGATAACAATGAACTGAAACCTCATGAGAGATCACATATGACAACAGCATATCTGGACCCTTCTTAAATTCTCGAATCACAAAAATCACGAGAAAATAAAATGGTTATTATAACTTAGTACATCTCCATGTAATTTGTTACCCAGCAGTAGCTAACCAGAACAACTCCTCAGAATAACTCTTTTAAATGCATGAAATCAACGTATAAAATTACAAAGAAAACTCATTACATTAAAATAGTTACAGAATACTTTCAAATTTGATTTTAACTTATTGAAGTCATTTATTCCCAAGTCATTAAGTAACAAGAGTTAGCAGTTGATCTACAACTACTGTAATCAAACACCTATTGATTTGCACTTGAACTAATGTGTTCCTTGGCATATTCTTTGGTAACCTCTTTCTATTGACTTTGCTTCCTTGCCTCAAACCTAACAATACCTCAAGGAGAAATTTTTATCATTCTTTCCTGCCACAGTTGGATGATAGAACTACAAGCTGTCTCTAATTTTCTCTTAATTTAGATTTTAACTATTTCTTCTTCAAGACTGTCACTTTTTTATTAAAATATAATGGACATATAACATTATATTAGCTCTGGGTGTACAATGTGACTAGATACATGTATATATTGTGAAATGACCACCACAGTAAGTCTAGTTAACACCCATCACCATACAGAGGTACAATTTTTTTCTTATGATGAGAACTTTTAAGAGCTCACTTAGCAACTTTCAAATATACAATACAGTATTGTTAACTTTAGTCCCCATGCTGTATATAACATCACAGGATTTATTTATTTTATAACTGGAAGTTTGTACCTTTTGACCACCTTTACCCATTTGGCACCCAACTCCTACCTCTGGCAACCACCAATCTATATTGATAAGTTTTATGAGTTCGTTTTTGTTTAGTTTTGTTTTGAGATTCCACATGTAAGTGAGCTCATATGGTCTTTGTCTGTCTCTGCCTGACTTGTTTCACTTAAGCACAATACCCTCAAGGTCTATCCATGTTGCTGCAAATGGCTGAATTTCTTTCTTTTTTATGGATGAACTATATATATATATATGCTACATTTAATTTTATATACTACAAACAACATATTATGCTATCTAGGCTGTATTTAAAACACAGTTACTCCAACTCCATAATCAAATTATGAGAAACAGTCTGTGTGTCTCTCTTTGTTCCAGCAATGGGAAGGGAACAAACCTTTGGCTTCTGTACTAGAAATTTGGCTGACATCTTAGTGAGAGTAGAAGTCATGTACAAAATCTTAAAAACTGAAAAGGATATTAGAAATAACATATGCATCCTTATCTTTTTTGAAGGTTTACTATGTTTATTAATAGGAGGCATGTTATTATAAAGGCCTAAGGCATTGATAAGATGAGTCACATTGCCTAAGTCTTCAAATTGTTTAGTGCCAGTCCTACTTGTTTAAGGTTAACTCCCACCTACCTCAAAGGATGCAAATAAAGGTCCTCTGGACTCTTACTGGAGCTATAGAGGGAGTTGGGGCTTTACTATTTCCGTGCACTCCTGGATGTTGATGATGTTTATTTTAGAAATATTTGGAGAAGTTTTGTCTTGCTCAATGCATAATGTATTAAGGTAAATAAAATCACAATAAGGAAAAATATATACCTTATATCAATGCCTGTAAGAACATTACTTATATTCCATGAAAGTATGATCCTTAAGTATAATAATGATAGCCGATATATGCTGAATACCTCAGCCAGTTCACTGGGCTTAAAAGCACACTGACATTACTTTACATAATGCTCCATGGTAGCCCATATGAGAGCTACTAGTATGATTACCATTTTTAGACTAGAAAATTGAGAATTAGAAAGGGTAAGTAAGAACTAGTAAGTGGTAGAGTAAGAAAACCAGTTGAAGCTGTAATGCTGCAAGTATTGTGCATGTGATTTTGCACCGACCGCCTCAATTGTTCTTACAATGTATTCACATTAGAGTGCATACATAAAGGTATGTATTCAGTTATTTTATAATTTGGTTGATGCGTAATTTGGCTCGGTCTAACTTTCTGCTTGTGCTACACAGAGGTGTTTTGCATAAATGATCTCTATGCGCACTTACTGGAGAGCAAAGAAATCCAGTCTAGGTGTGATGATAGATTATTTGCAAAGAGACAATAGTCATTTCTCTCCCCACCCCTTTGACGGGTGGTTTTGCAGCTTCATTACTTTCTATGGGCATTAAGTAGCAAAAATGATATTGCTCGTTTTTGGCCTCTGCATCCAAGGCTCTCGCACACATCTGCTCTCTTAGTCTGCCTCTGCCCTGTAAGTGACCTGGGCTAGCCTGCAAGATAATAGTCATGTGGCCTGGTCACCCTTGTAGCAATAGCCAACAGTCTGCCACTGTCAAACATGTGCTCAGGGCCTTAGGCCAGTCCCTTCCCAAGCTGAAAGATGACCACATATACATAAGCAAGCTTAGCTGAAATCAACCAAGCTTATCTAGATCAACGGAACCACCTAATTAATCCATAGACTCATGAGCAATATTAAATGATGGTTGGTTGTTTTAAGCCATTAATTTTCTTAGGATGGCTTATGATGTAACAATAAGTTAGACACCAAGAGAGCAATAGCAGAAACACATATTTTCTTCTGTATTGACTGTTTGGTTTTTTCATCATTCATTCATTTATTCATTCAATAATTATCTGATTAATGACTCCTCTGAGTCTGTATTTGAAATAGGTCAAGAAAGAAGTATTAACTTGAGGTTTTAACTATGTTCTATTATAATGAGGCATCTGTTTACTTTAGAATTGGCTAGAGAGAACAGGACACAGTGGTGTGCTCTTTGGAATAAAGTGCCTTTGTCATCTGGCATTAAAAACACTTGCTGAATGTATACTTGGTTGTGCAGACTAAAACCCTGCTCACCAATTCAATAACTGGCTTTCTTCCTCTTTGGTCCACCTACAATTTGGTTTATTTTGCTCACATCTTGAACACTTCCCTGTCCTGTTTCTGTCCTCATCGAGTTAGATCAATGTAGCAAACTTTTTTTTAAATTTCTTTTCCATTATTTCTTTCCAAGTTCTTAGTTCTTAATCCTCCCTGTGACCTATCTTTTCACTACTCAAATGCCTCAGTTTACCCTTAAACAAGTTCCTAATGATGCATGGTGCCCACCTCTCATCACCTGTCAGAACACTTTCCTGTAGCCTCTCTGTGGGATAAAACACTCAAAATGATGATGGGGATGAACTTGGCAGACATGAAGGGACTATAAATATATATGCTAACTCATAAATCAATACCAAGGATAAATTGCATTCAAGTGCTATTTAATTCTTTGTGATCACCAATAAAGATATGACAAATTTCTCCCAACACCCTCTCTGTGGTTAGTCTCCCAGCTCCTTTATACAGTTGCCCACTCTCTGCTAGTTATTCTGTTTACCATCTCGATGATGGTCTATTTAGTTTGAATCTCCTCGTTCTGGAAGCAGTTCTGGGTTGGTATAGAGAAGAGGTTACATTTTCTCTTGCAACCAGTAGAAAACCTGTGCATCAAGCACATGTACTAATGACGTTTAAACCTACAGTGTCTTCCTGTTTCCTGGTATCAGTTAATCCTCCACTCACCGGGGAATGTGTGGTTTGTTCTGGTTGGAGTTCAAAGGGAAGCAGCCCACCCACTGACACCTACCCCACACCCTTCCTTCCCATTCTCAGCCGTGTCCCTTTCCTCCCCAACATCACCTTCTTTGGTTCATAATTAGTCTCTCAACCCCCAGGCCCCTTTGGCAAAGTGATGAGCTACTAAAAGTACAGCTCTGCAGGAATACATTCAACTTCTATTTCTGTTATTTTTTTTTTTAACACCATTTCCAGATGAACAAAGCAGTTAAACAAAGGAGAGAAAGGGCTGTGATTGTGAAGATGGAACGTGGTCACATAGTTTGTTCATTTTAATTACACAAAGTCATCATTTACGAGGAGCCCAAGGATACTGCTAAGGAAAAGCTTTCACAGATCCCTCTACTTTTGATATTTCCAGTTTGAAGCCTCTTCCAACAACCCTGAACATAAATATCTTCATTGTAATCCTGAAAACCCTCACACGGTATAACCTGTGAAACAGTCACTGCCGCTTTCATGGTATAGGGGAGGCTGGACATAACTGGGCTACTCTGCTAATGAGACCTACTTCCATCACTGCGCTTATTGTCTCATGGCATTTAAGACGGACCTCTGAAAAGTGGGTTAGGAAATGGGGGGGGTGGGCAGGAGGAGGGCTATGTGGTGGATTCCCATGTACAGTAAGAGTTCTGAGTGTTAAGAAGTACATGAAGAAACCAGAACACATATGTGAGGAGAAGAAGCAAAAGTCATGCTTGTCTGAAAATCTAAATCTGGATTTTTGTATTCCTCGCCCACGTGCTTGATATTACACAACTACTATTTTAAAATCTGTCTTGCAACAATGCATAAATGGTTGTTTTCCTTAATGTTAGCTACTATTTACTTAATATATATTATATACCAAGTATACTGATAAAGAATATTTACTCTGCATGAAATTAAATTACTAGTGCCTGTACACAACAGTAGGTCATGCATATCTGAGGGCTCCACATCCACAGTTAAATCCATCAGAGAGTAAACATTACAAAAGAAATGTATGTTGTTGTTGACATGTACTCTGTAGTTAAGCCTAGGATAGTTGCTGTGTACTGAACATATGCAGACTTGTTTCTCTTGTCATTCCCTAAAGAATACAGTATAACAACTATTTACATAGCATTTACATTGTATTAGGTATCATAAATAATCTACAAATTATTTAAAGAATATAGGAGAATATGTGTAGCATTTTTATAAGTATTATATCATATGAAATAAGAGACTGTGTATTTTGGTATCCATGGGAGTCCTGGAAGCAATCCCCCATGGATACCTAGGGAGGACTGTATATATGTTGGCCCCTGGAATATAGGTGGTGTTCAGCAAACATTAGTCCAATGAATAAAGGGATAAATGAAGAAATAAATGTGTGACTGATTTAATGAAGTACTATGTAAATATAATTTTCAATAGAAACCTGAAAGAAGCTTAGACATTTATCCAGTGGACTGAAAACAGATGATGTTTCCAAAATCAAGGAACAGAGAAATAGCATGGTTAGTTTAGAAATAGGAAATCTAAATGACCTGCCAGAAACATTAAATAGTTAAACTCTAGAAAACTGAAAGCCATTAGATATTTTTATCCAGTGAAGAGCAATGATCGGATAGGTATCTTGAAGAGACCACTGTGACAATAGAGAAAGAATTAAAGGAAGACTTAAAAGATAATAGCAAGGAAATAATCTATGTTTATGAACTTTTAGTTGAATTGTATTTCACTGAATTGAACCGATAGGAAACAAATTGTAGAAAAAATTATTTCAGAAGAAATATATTCTAATATTTCATTTGTTTAGCATGGCCACCTAAAGTTATTAAAACAACCTGTGGTATGGATCAGTTATTTCTGTAAATACATCTCTGTGTCATGTCAACTAGCCTGATTTGTTTTTCATCTCTGTAATGGGTATATTGATTTCAACATGGCGCAGTAGCAAGCATTAAAGTGAAATATCATAAAAATTTTTGATAAGCCATGAAATGATGATTCTAGCTTATTATAGCATAATTACTATAATTAATACAAATGTTCGTGTGGGTAAGAAAAGTTGAGGAACTGCTAACGTGAGCACTGGTGTTCCAGAGTTCTGTGTTGGCTGTCTGCTGCAAAACAGAGGTCATGGTAGCATAAACCTGAAGTCTGAAAGAAAGAAATTGAGATCGATAGACTATCCTTGATGCTAAACAGTGTGCAGCACATAGTGAGAGGTAAATAAATGATCTTTACTGTGGTCATTGATATCTGAAATCACCTCTAACTTCTTCCCAAGGATTCCTCAACCTTTCATTGTCCATCCACTTTGCCCCGTTCCCAACTTCCACCCTACCATTTTCCTACACACATAACTAATGATGTAGAAACTCTTGTAAGCACCTTGTTTATGTTGGATAAATGCAGAAATAGAGGTCTAACTTAAAATCATGTGAATATATATTTTAAAATTATATGTGTATACACACACATGTATACACACATATGTGTGTATATACACAGAGAGAAAATTCAGTGTCCTCAAATTGTTGACTGAGTCTCTCCTCACATTTCCTATTTCTCCATCTGAGGGGAAAGAATGTATTCCTGCCATAGCTTACTGATTTCCATCATCCACCCCGTCACAGAAAGATTAGGTTATACCAAACTTCGGAATTAACTTACATGGGACTTAGTTTATTTATTTTTACCCTCAGTCCCTGGTGACACAGGAGGATCAGCCCCTTCATGTCCTCTCTGGTGCTTGCTCTCTTACTTGCTCTCCTAATGTCACAAGAATAATTGTATCTGTCCAAAAGCCTATAAAACAAATATTTGATTTGATTGAGATGGAGATTCACTGAGCTACTTTCTTATGATTAACTGCTAAGAGCTTTGTACTTTTTGTGGTTCTGAAACACCAACGTAATCCAATTTGCCAGGGAACAGAGTCTCTGGCCACATCAGCAGACCGTCTTTGCTACAGAAGAAGATAAACTTAAGTACCCTCTACCCAGAGATGGGTTAATCGACACAATTGCATGATCACGCTACACACAACGAGACACTGAGGAAGGAAAGGTGAGAGAGATACAATCGCCTTTTTCTTCAAAAAACTCTCCCTTCCAAAGGGAAGACACAGGCAATGACAATGGAAGGTAAGGTGGATAATAATAGTAGTATGAATGAAATTCATTCATTCACCAAATGTGTTGTGAATAGTAACTGTGCATCAAACTAATGTTGTTTTCCAGATGTGGGATCAGGAAAGGTTTTGAAGTCAGAGTCTCACCTGAGCAATGCTTTGTAGGATGAAGAGAACTTGGCTAGTTGAACCCTGTGAGAGATAATTGGCAAATGGCTGCAATTGTTCCTTTCCCTGCAGCCAAACATCTTTAAAATTAGACTCTGTGTGTCTTCTCATGAATCGGTAAAGTCAATATTTTTCCTAGCGTCCTACTTTATATATCCATGTTCATAGCAGCGTTAGTCACAAAAGATAGGAACAACTCTCAAACATCTACTAGTGTATGAATAAATAAACAAAATGTGTATACATATAGTAGAATATTATTTGGCCTTAAAACTTAATTAAATTCTGAGACATGCTACAGCATGGAAGGACCTTAGGAAATGTGCAAATTGAAATTAGCCAGTCACAAAAGGAGAGATTTTCTGTGTTTCCACTTATATGAGGTACCCAGAGTATCCAAATTCATGGAGAAAGAACATAAAAGAGTGGCTATCAGAGGCTGAGGGGAGGAAAGCACGGGGAGGTGCTGCTGAATGGATATACTTTCAGTTTGGGAAGATAAACGTTCTTGAAGTCAGAAGTGATGATGGCTATATACCAATGTCAGTGCACTTAATGCCCCTGAATTGTACCCTCAGAATTGGTTCAATGCTAAAATTTATGTGTATTTCATCATAAGAAAAAAGCAAGCCAAAATGGTACTACCACTACTACTACTACTACTAGACCTACTTAGTAAGTCACTCCCACAAAATGAACATTACATGTAATGCTTTGTGACTATGGTATCTGACAGATACCACAATCCTACGAGGTGAGTGTATCAGTCATGGTTCAATCTGAAGGCCGGTTAGAAACCATACCAGTTACTTACACAGAGAGAACTTAATATGAAAAATTGTTAATCATATTACGGAGAACTGAAAAGGGAGATGGAAAAATAAAATAGGATTAAGGTGTCTCCCCTAGGACAGAGGCAAAAGGAAATAGGTTAGAATTATCAACACCGAGAAGCCTAAGGGCCCAGCAGAGCTGCAGTTTAGACCTGCGAGAGGGAACCACCATCTGGCAGTGGCTGATGTCTGAGAGTGTGAGCGAGGCTTTTGCTGAGAGTGGTGGCAAAACTGCAGGCTGGAATCAAGCGCTGCAGCCGAGAGGGTGAGTGTTGCTGAGTTACACTCACCATAGAAAGAAAACAGAATAAGAAGGATTGTGGTTTTTCTTCCATCTCTTGTCCTGAGGGTTCCCGCCAGCACCCCACTCCCAGACAGCAAAGAAAATAAATGTTTTGCACAGTAGACAATGGCAGGTTTGGAGCTGAGAGAGAGTAGATTAATAAAGGTATAGTTTGTGTATTTATCCTCATCTTATAAATGATGAAACTATGATTTGGAGAGACTTGATGGCTTGCACAGGTCACACAGTGAGCTGATCGAAGAGCCAGTGTATGAACTGAGCACTTCCTCAATGGAAAGTATGTCTTTTCCAATGTACCATCTTGTTTTATTGGTTAATCTGTTAATTTCTTTAGTCATTCAAAAAAAAAAAATCATTCTTCAAAGTCTCCCCTGTGTCAAGCACTGTGCTTGACACAGTGCTTTACTGTGCCAGTAAAGCAAAGAATAATAAAATAAGGAATAATGCCAACTTATACTCAAATCAGGGATGCAAGAAGTAACCAGATGATCATGGCCAAATGGTAAGTGCTAGAATAGAGGTACGTGCTGTGCACAGAAGGACCACAGAGCATTCACTTAGGACGGTAGATGCTAGAGAGAGCATCCTGAGTTGGTGACACTGGGGTTGTGGTCCCAGCTACGTACTGTGGCCACCGAGAGAAAAATGGGCATTTCTTGAGCAAGGCTGGTAGCATGATGCAGGTTCTTTAAGCACCCCCAGTGCCTGTACCCCTCAAAGATGAAGCCTATTAATTCAGCACAAGGCAAGCACCAATCTATGAAGCTTCCCTGTGAGGCTGGATGCTTCTCTGCTTGCCACGAGCCACAGGCCAGTGAGAGGCTGACCTTTCTACAGAAATGGACATGGATTAGAGGTCAGAGATTTTGTTTAACTGGGCCACTTTTGAAGTCCTTAAGTTTCGACAGATAAAAAGAGCTGCTTATAGGCCTATCTTCTGGGCCCTGCCTTTGATTCTCAGACAGGAGTATAAGAAATAAGATCATTGTGTCAGAACACAAATTCTCCTTTCCAGAAACTTCCAGAGAAACTGTTTTCTCCCTATATTTTAAGGCAAAGCCAGGGGACTTAACCTCTTCCTATCCTCTGCTTGTGTATAGTGTTCATTGACAGCAACTCACTGCATTCTCTCTGCCTTGCTTTTCCCCGTCTTTCTTACTTTTACTGTGTTAAAAGGAAGTGCTATTTACTCAGTTGCAACTGTACAAGACTCTGCACTGAGTATTATACATATTAGTGCATTTAGTTCTCACAACAACTCAATAAAGAAGACAATGAGGCTCATAAAAGACAAGTAACTTGATCAAAGTCGCACAGCCAAGAAAATCCAGATCTACTACCAGTGCACAGGCCTAACTAGTGGGAGAGATTAGCTCTCACGAATATGAGTTCCTTTCCTTTCCCAAAATAATTTTCAGTAGAATAATTAGTGAAAGCTAATATTAGAATAGTTTGCCACAAAAAAAAAAAAAAATGTTATTTGAGAAATAAAAATATTCAGATACAAATATGTTTTCCATCAGTCTTCGCTTGTGCTTGGAGTGCTGACTATTTTAAGTAATTCAGTCACACATATTTTGTGTCTATTGTGTGTGTAGCATTTTTCTTAGCATCAGAGATATGAAAAAAAACCCATTAAATCCAGCCCCTGTTATTCTGAAGCTCACTGTCTAACTTACCACTCACTTTGATCCTCAGAGCAAGCCAGGGGGATGGATCCATGACTTGAATCCTAGCCCTGCCATGGAGAAATGATCCTTTTCTTAAACTAAAAGGAGGGAGCTTGATGAGAGAGGTAAAGGATTTTTTAAAAATTCCCTTCTTCCACCTCCTGAGCTTATTATTTTTCTAGTTCTCTATCCTGATCTAACAGGAGGTTAGTTAGGTCCAAGGGTGGCTTCCATCAGGGAGATGATTTAGCTCTGGAGAGGTGAGAGCATTGGGTCCGGGCCATGGGGAGGCTATGTAAGAGCTGATTTGTATGGTTTTTCTGAGAGAAGAAAAGGGAAAGGAAAGAGGGCTCCTTGATGTATTTATGGCATAGTAACGATGTCACCAGCAAAAAATAAACTCTTTGAGGCAGGAATGACTTAACCAAGAATAAGGATTTGCTACTGCCCCATCTCTAAGATCCCCCCACTGAAAGTAAGAGGCATGCTGATAAGCCCCAGTTATAGGCAACGCAGGGAAACCCTGATGTTTTCTTCAATCTCCATTTCCCCTATAAGAAGTTTGAGACCCAGAGAGCCTGAGACTCTTCAAAGATCAGCCTGCTGCCTAACACTCCCATGCAAAGGTCCATCCCGAGCATCCCCCTTGACACAGAAAGTGCATTTATATAAACATTAAAAAGTGGTATCTGTAGAGTCCACACCAATCCATCTTTTAAATCTTGCTTTCCATGGCATTATTATGGGCGCACGCTTTGTGAAAAGCTCTCTGTAGATGCTATTACCCCGCACGGCAGCTTTGGAAAGTGGGCTGAAGAAGCTGTGAGTTTGTGCAACAGCACATGTTAACATGACTTATAATATGTCAGGGGCCCTGTGTTAACGATCAGAAAACCTATTCAGCTCCTTTAAGGTTAATCAACTCAGCATTTGTGCCAGGTGTAATGTCTAATTAAAATGATGGACGGGCGGAGAGCGCCTCCAGGCAGCGGGAGGAGATGGCACAAAGAGGGAGCACCCGTGCCATATTGGTTTGGAAAATCAATATGAGGAGCTCATTTTATCCCACTGTTATCTGTGCATTTGCCATTCAGTGGCTCATTTGAAAAAGTGCCAACTGGCTGATGAGGAGGCTCAGCAGAGCCACATTTTTCAGCACTTAAGGATGCACTGGTTGGAGGAAGCTCAGCAGAGGCCCAGGATGTCACCTGAGGGGACCAGCAAGAGGGAAGTGTGGCCACGGGGATCCAGGGAGCCATACTGAGTTCCACTCTGAATCACCAAATCTAAGAGGTGAGAGGAAGTTGGTGAAAAAAAGCCACCAGATGAAGACTGGGGAAATCTGAGATTGAGGCTCAGCCTGTCATTAAATAGATTCTGAACCTTGGGGAAGAATTTTCAGCCCCCCGTTTCATCATCTAAAAATGCACATACTCATTACATTAGCTGCGTTGCTAACTACCTAAGCTCGTTTTGAGCATTAGATGAATTTTTTGACTGTGAAAGTTATGTAATATATACAGATTATATATTTAAATATATACCTGTATCTCTTTTTGCAACTCTATATTTATATGTATTAATTTACTTAATAAATATTTATTAGAATTCTACTATGCACTGAGCACTATTCTATGCACTAAGGAAGAGCAAGAAACAGATAGTGACTGTTCTGAGGAAGCTGAATGTCTAATGGTGGAGAAAGTATCTCAAAAATACTTTACTGTGGTCTACTTACGTTTCGTCAAATCTTTTCATTCCTTTTCTTAAGAAAATAAAATCCAGGAAAACCAATGGGAAGATTAGGCATTAAAAAATAAGTAGAGAATTAGTAAACGTTAGCTAGGTTGCCAATTTTTAATTTATTGAGATCAGACATTGGTGACCATCTCTTTGTTTCCCAGAATATAATTCATAAGTAAACCTTGGGAAATATGGAATTATTCATCATTCACCTTGTACTGAATGGACGTGATTTTTTAGTTCAGTTCACAGCCGAAGTGCTTTGGTGGCCCCTGGATGAGTTGTGCATTATAATTTGAGAATGGTGGACTTAATGGGTGGATATGAGCTTCCTGGGAAATGCCTCCCTAATCTCAATTTGAGTACTTCCCATGGGAGATCACTAAGTCATGAGATGACCCATACCACTGCAGGAGAACCATGGGGGCCTACAATTTAATTTAATTTCCTTGTCTACAATTTATGAATATGTTCATTATGAGACTGTTTTCAGATGCTATCTATTCATTGTTTTGCTATAGAGTTTGAGAAATAAAAACTAACCAGGAGGATGTCCTCATTTTGCTCATGGGGTCCATGGAACAAAAGTATTTAACTATCCCATGGCAGACTCCTATCTGTTTCTCTTCTTGTCTGGGATAAATGACCCCTGACATTATGACACCGTGGAAGTGACTTAGAAGCAGACACTTACAAATGAATGAAAAGAAACCACTTAGAGAGTCCCTGAAAATTCTGGGATCTCAGACTCTGGATACTACAGTGACATTCCAGTCCTCTTTCCCTTAACCTAAACTTTGCTCAGGATTCCACACCACTACAGTTGTTATGTAAAGTTGGCAGCTATGATGAAGAAAAACAAAAGAAAGAAGTAGTTCGTTCTTAAAAAAACATGTCATTAGTCTTAAAGAGAAGGGACTAATAGAAAAGTCTAGAGAAAATGGTATGGGCACTGGTCAAAATTTACATTCTTAGGAAGAATAAATAAAACTGCACAACAAAAGAGACTAAGTTAATTTTTAAATTTTAAAAATCTTCCTCATGATAGGTTTAGGAATGACAGAAGAACCCAGCGTAACTATACATTAAAGGAGTGAGCAGTATGTCATTGAAAAACGTATAACTGGCTCCTCGCATATCTTACACCTTGCTGGCTTTGAAGGTAAGACTCTGCTGTTTTCTGTTTCAACGCATATTGAAGAACTGGTAAAAGACCGATTCTAGGAAAACTGGCAGAATCTAACCAATCGGGTATTACAATTACTGAGGCTCTGGACATATCGGGTAGTGCCCTACTATGAGCTTAGGGTTGGGCATGGCAGTTATTGCTGATAGGAAACCCAGTTAAAAGTTGACTAAGAATTTCTCGAACATCTAATTAAATACCTCACTCTGTCATTGATGCTAAAACCTTTCTCCAGGAAAGGATATTATCTAGTTGTGTTTTAAGAAATGAAAGGTATAAAAATAAACAGAGAAGTAAAAGAAGAATTAAAAATATGAAGAGACAATCACCACCAACTTTATGATAACAAAGAAAAACCCTGAGAATCCGCAATAAGCTTTATCAAGTGCCCACTGTTGTGGATCAAGTGCGAGAACCAAACGGTCAGAGACAACCAAATTAGAATTTAAAGAGGTTTTATTAGCTGGCCAGCGACTGCCCACCTGTCCACCAGCCGGACTTAGGTGGACAGCCCCGACCTTTGGGATTGGGGGGTTTATAAAGCATTTTGGGTGCCTTCTTGTTCCTGCAGGTGGGAACTTGGACAGAAATACAGCTTGTATAGACAAAAATTTTCCACTATTCCCCAGGTCATTGCTCCAAGGAATAGGTCACTGCTTAAAGGAATAACAGTTAGGTCAAGTTCCTTGTTCTACTTGGCCGGAGCATGCAACCACAGGGGTCTGCTTCTCAGGACCCAAGTTTAGCTGATTACCCTACTGGCTGGACATCTAAGAGATACCCTTTAACACTCACTACATGTCAGGCACAAAAATTATTTTACCACTGTTATCCCAATTGACTCTCAAAGCACCATAATAATGTGGATATTCTCCATTGTACAGATGAGGACCCACACTAGGCCATAGTGTCTACATGTCTACTGCAGTCTTAGTGGCAATGCAGTAGTCCCTCTCTATATCGCAGTTCACTTATCGCGACCTCACTATATTGCGGGATTTTTAAAAATATTATATTTAATTATTTATCGCGGATTTTTTCCTATATTGTGGGATTTTGCAGTACTGTATACATATGTTGTTAAAGTTACATAGGTTTAAGAGTGTAGAATATGTTTAAAAACATAAGTAGTATTTATAAAAGTGTGGAAAAGGTTAATAAGGGAGTGGGAAAGGTTAGTAAGGGACTGGGAACAGTTTATAAGTGTGTGGGAAGGGTTTATAAACCTTAAAATATATATAAATACTAAAATAAATGTAAAGTTTCTACTTTGTGGATTTTCACCTTTCGCGGGGGTGGGAGGGGCAGTCTAGAACATGATACCTGCAATAAGAGAGGGAATACTGTACTACCACAACGTTTGGAATTGGAAGTTGAACATTGGAAGGCTTCCATGGGAGCCTTAATCTGTTACCCTCTGCACTTGCTGTGAGAAAACATTAATAACTTATTTGATCCACTCTATTTTGAAATGCCTTAGCTTGTGTATCATTGTAAATAATACAGTGGGTCTTAGGACCGTGGTTCTCAGACCTGATTCTATAAGAACTTGAGAGGTCTTCACTTATCTTGAGTGATTCATCTTAATTTTATAATTAAATTATCTTGTATTCCTCAATAAATAGACAATGCCTCTTACTTCAAGAAAGTGGAAGTGTGGCCAACATAGAAATACGAACAGTCCCCTATTACATAACAATGAGACTCCTCAAACTTTCTGAGTAATTGAACCAATAAAAACATGATAGAGGATGAACTAAGGCCCAAACCTCCAGTGTCATTGATATTCATGTTTCCAACTCTGCACAAATGGTTTAGAGGAGCATGTACTGGCACCCTGGCCTCAAATAAACATAATTGTTATGTTATCCTATCAGCCATAAACTATGTGATTTGGGGCTTTTGTTACACTACTTTGAGATACCTGTGTTGTGGTTATTAAATTGGAATAAATTATAACTGGTCTTTGGAGCCTGGCTCTGTTCATGTGCCCTGGAAGAGTCTAAGAAAGGAGTAAACAAACAAAAGGCACAGTCACTGATTATTTTTTTTAGCAGCATAGATTAATAATAAAAACAAATTAGAAGGAGTCCTTAATAACTTGTGGATTTCAAGAGTGCAGAGAAAGCAATGATTAATACTAAGAGTTATATCAGAGGTGGCTTCAGATAAAATACACTACTTTGATGTGGCCAAGGTTGCAGACTAAAGAGGAGCCCATTTGTAGATCCGTGAGTCACTCATGGCTAAAGGAAGAATAAAAGCAAGAATGTGGACTCACAGAATTAGCAATTCTCCCCTTTGCTTGTGAAGATTTGATTATCATAGATGGCATGATTATAGTATAACTGGAAAAGTGTGTGGCATTTTACAAAATGAGATTACATTGACATTAATGAGGCACCAGCTTTTAATTCTGGGGTCACTGTGGCTGGCCCTGATACCTACCAATAAAGACATGGTGTTTAGAAGTTATCATGATGGGGTTCTCTATAATCTTTCTACTCTGCTTTCAAATTTGGGGACAATAGCATTGTTTCTGATTGTGCTGTATCTGAGGCAGAAGCCAGAGGCAGTGAATAAAGAAACAGCATCCTTCCATCTCATTGGTAATGCTTCAAAGCAAATGACATGAAAAATCCTCTTTAATAGTGATGAGCATATTTTTCCATTTGCAAGTGATGACCACATGCATCGATAGCAAGGCCATTTTTTATTTATGCTCAGCCGAGTTCTGCAAATAGAGAAATTGGCTAATTATCTACAAATTTTTGTTCTTTATCTCCATAGAATTTTAATGAACAGGAATTGCCACTTACTCATTCATATTTGTGAAGAGGGAAAATCCTCTCCCTGTGGTGATTTCTCTCCCTCTACAGTTCTCAGCTCTGATAATATTAGGAGAAATGAAATTCTGACTGGTCACCTTCTCATTCACCGATGCTCTCCATTGCCTTCAAACCACAGTCTTCTGAATCGGGTTTCTAGCCCTGAATGAAGAGGATGAAGTAGAGATACTTTGGACATTTTCCTTGTTGTGATTTCTACATAGATTTGCCTTTCAGTGAAGACATGGCTTGGATTTAATTGGGTTGTACTCCACACAAAGTAATCAAATCAAATCAACAAATACCCATTGAGGACAACTATTATAAGGCAGTGAGCCTGACAAAATACTCCTTTACTAATTTCTGGCCTGAATTCTGCAGACCCTAGAAGCATTTGGCACATGGGTGCAACTTCTCTGCTGCTACATAATCATCATCATTACCAGTAACAAGAGTTTATTATTGTACAAAATGCCTCTAGAATCTGTCTACTTGTCCATACTAACTGCTACAGTCTTGATTCAAGCCTTGTATTATCTGTATTATTCAAGCCTGGATAATACAATTACTTCTATCTGATCTCCCAGCCTCCTTTAGTTCCTCTTCAATCTATCTTCCCAATGGTGGCTGAACTTTTTATTTTAAAGCATAAATCTCACTTTGCCATTTTTTTCCACCAGAAAAATCATTCACTGGTTTCCTTATTTAACTGTAAATGAATTACCTATCTCATTGAAAGAGTAAAGAATATTTTTTGTGGGCCACCCATGAAGGTTACAATTATTTTCATTTTAATGTTACTCAACCAATCATGCTTTTGCATCTCTTCCACCAAATCAAACATATTATATATGAAACATACACACACAAAAAAAATAGTGAAACCAAAATGAAAAGCAAATGCCAGTATGATCGTTGTTCCTTCTGAAATCATGTTATCAGTATAGGATTCACCAATAGAAATAGTGTTTGTGTGAGAAGTTCTACTTTATCATAGAGGTTTTTTTAGATTTTGATTTGAGAGATCATCATTTATGTCCTTATCATTATTGTTATGTGGTTTCCTTTTAAAATTTAATATTTTTTAATAATCAGTCATATTGAAGGACCGGCGGCGGCGGCGGCAGCCGTCCGTCTCAAGAGACGATGGTGTAGCTTCTTAAAGAGTCTATCTGCACCGCCGAGAATGGCTGTGCAGTCCGACTCGGGAGTGACACGGTATCTGTCTCCTCCCGTGTTGAATCGACATCTTGCGATGTCGCTGGAGTGTCCTCTCCAGTGAAGCTGAAGCTACAGAGCCTGGGCAGGGTGATATGGAGGGTCTGCTGTTGCCCATGCAGCAGACCCCCCCTCTCTTCGCAGCTGAAGGATCCAAGGGAAAGACGGAGTCAATACAGCTTGGCTTCAGGTGCGCCGCAGGAGTTGCCGGTGTTGACTACAACGTCAAACCGCCTTAGGGACTCCGGCTCCGGATTTTCTGTCGGGGTTTACTCCCTTAGCCTTTCCCCTGAAGAGGTATGCCGCAAGGCAGCGGAGGTTTTTTGGAATCAGAGTTTTCCTTCTCTGATTGAAGGACCAAATCAAAATAATAGAATTCTCACAGAATTAAAGGATTAATTATGCTTAAAGAAAAATGTTTTATTTCCTTTGGCACCTCACTTTCTTCTCATGAAATGCTGATATATATAAAGAGAGATTTTGATTATATACCCATTCAAAATGTGACCATCATTCTGACTAAACCTTTTTAGTTCCACATGACTATACTACCTTGCCCAATGGGATAAGCTAATTTTACCTTGTATTGTTTTTCTTTAAAAAATAAAATAAAAAATTCCTGTTTTCTACAGCATGACGCATCATCATTCACCCCTAACTTTGCAAAAATATGATGATAAAATATAGGAATAGAAATATTGTGGCTGTGCTTGGTTATTAGATGATTACATAAATCATCCAAAATACATTTATCACTGAATTGCATGCAAGCATTTTTTAAATGAATTCTCGTAGATAACTCACACAACTTCATGAGTCAATAAAATTTAATTTCCTAGTGAAGTCCCAAATCTTGAACCAACTCACATTCTTGTCCTCCCTGCCTCTGTAGCTCTGCTCCCACTGGTTTTCTTGTATAGAATGTTCTGTCTCACCTCCCACATCCCTCTTCAATCTCTCAGAGTTGGATGAATATTCCAACCTCCATGCAAACACTCTAGACAGATTAATCACTCCTCCCACCATATTTTCCTGATTTTTTATATCCCCTGAAAAGACTTCTTTGTTGCTTGCATGTAGGCCTCTGTCTTTGCTCTCTCCCTGCCTCTCTACCAACTCCCCACCTTTACTTGAGAAATTGAGTTCATTAAAGTTAAGGTGCATCAACAAACAGCACAGTGCCCACCAGTAAGTCAGTAGTTATTAATTAGAAAGAAGTGCAATGGAATGAGATGAAATGAGATAAGATGGCATTTGATAAGGTGAGATGAAAGAGATATTAAGCCAATTCAGTGTCAGGAGCTTT
This sequence comes from Furipterus horrens, assembly GCF_987537825.1. Lineage (NCBI taxonomy): Eukaryota > Metazoa > Chordata > Mammalia > Chiroptera > Furipteridae > Furipterus > Furipterus horrens. The sequence continues at coordinate 191,742,924 of NW_028327174.1, forward strand.
GAAAGTCATCAAATGTTCAGATACTGCTCTTGAGTTTGGGAGGTAGGGCATCTATGAAAAATATAATTATAACTAGAAACTCAAGGAAGTGGATAAATATGTAAATGAGTAGTATAGACTGTAAATATAGTAGGAATTCAGAGAAATGAGACGTAGTAATAGATTTTTTTCCCCAAGAGTAGATTATTTTTAAAAATAATCCAGATGATGCCTCATTAAATGTGGAGTTACTTTCTTAACCTAGTGGCTTTTCAATTACCTAAAGACTTGAAGCCCTTTGTGAAAATCAGATTTTATTGAAATCCATGACTCTATCCTAGACAGATCAGCTCCTATTACAACTCCTATTGTCATTTTTGTCATAGCACTTATTAGAAATATAATTAAATAATGGCTAGTACAGTTATCCAACTCCCCACTACAAAGAAACTCTAAGAGGAAAGAGCCCACAATTCTGCCTTGCTCAAAACTCTATCATCAGCATTTTACATAGTGCCTGCCATATAGTAGATAATAAATACCACTTGAAGCTCAAAGCAGGGTTACTCTGATTGAAACTGGAGTAGGAGGCTTTCAGCCAGTCACCCCTATTTTCTTTCCTCAGTGGCCTGTGGAATAACTTAGCATGATGTCTAATGTTCAACAGATTACTTTTATTTTTTTTTAAAGGCTCATGGTCTCAATTTCCTCATTCCTCACTGGCAAATTGGAGATGATAATGAGCAATAAGTAAAGTCATTGTGAGAATGAACTAAGATAAGATAATGCATGTGAACACAGGTTTTAAACTCTAAATGCTGTTATCAGTCCTTGCCATATATAGAAATGTAGAACATGGCTGTCACCCAAACTTACCTTAAAAAGCTGGATTAGAATCCTAGGCGTATTGGTCTGAGCCAAATGTAATTGCTATAATGTGCATTAAAAACATTAATAGCCTCTCCTGTGGATTCTGTTCAATATAACCAGCCAAGTCCAGAAAGATCCAAAACAAATCACCTCCAAATCACCCAACACTAGTTGAATATCTCTTTCTGAAGCCCTCATCTGCACTTCCCATAGCTCTTCCCAGCCCCACCAGGTCCAGAGTAATATACTCCACCCCTCACATCCTATTTACAGGTCCTGGAGAGAAATTATGCGTGTGTCTGACACTTCTGAGTTGGGAGCAAATAGTTTAAAACTGCTTGTTCTGAAATCTCCAAAGTGTTAGTGTGAGCCATAGCTGGAATGGTGCTAAGGTGAAAGAGAGAAAGACAAAGGTGTTAGACAAAACTTATTTTTAAAGGCTTAAGAATCACTAATCTAAAAGTAGCCCCCCTCTGCTGCTTTTGTTCGAGTAAACGCTGCAATAAAACGAAATGCTGTATAGCCCAAGCTTTAAAATCCCCAGGTCCTGTGTTAGACAGACCTGGGTCTCAAATTTAGCTTCAATATTGCCTGTGTATGTTCTTATGCAAGTGACTCAACCCATTAAGTAGCAGGTTTTCTGAAAGGCAAAATGCAGATATTAGCACAACCCACCTCCCAGGGTTTTCATGAGAATTAAATCAAAGTTTCTCACTGGCAGTTTGTAGGGGCTTGCAGAGAATTTTGCGTATTGCATTGCTATATAGCCAGGCCTCAAAAATTCCCAATCTGTGATTTTTTTTAAGTTATAATCTTATCCCTGCACTTCGTGGCCATAAACTGGATTCCAGTGTGTGTGTGTGTGTGTGTGTGTGTGTGTGTGTGTGTGTGTGTGTGAATTACATACCACTGTATTCGTAGCTGGACAAGTTGCCTCCTACCATCTCCTTCTTCAAAACAGGATAGTAAAATGATTGAGAGCCCAAACAGTGGGCCCAGATTGCATGGGTTTTCAATTCTGGCCCTGCCACTTACTGGATATATCATATTGAGCAAGTTAAAGACTCTCTTTGACCTCCCCTGTATACTCAAGAGTAAAATAAGAACAATATTTATACCTTCATCATAGGGTCTTTAGTAAAGGTTAAATGAGTTTATTACACAGAAAGAGGCAAAAGTAGTTCACAGTTGTGAATACATGAAACAGTTTATTATGTTATTTGTTAATTATTGTATTATTTTCCATACAAACAACTGTAAACCTACATTTATCCCACCCTGTGTATAAGTACCAGAGAAGTCCCTGGGACATAGAACATGCTATCTGTATTAGATATTAGTATTAATTATTTCATTAACATTTTATTGTTTAGTAATATGTAGATTATAAAACATTTGTGCCCTGACTGGTGTGGCTTAGTGAGGTAGGCATTGTCCCGCAAACCAAAGGACTGCTGGTTTGTTTCTTATCAGGGAATATGCCCGGGTTGTGGGCCAGGTCCCCACTTGGGGGCCTGTGAAAGGCAACAAATCCATGTTTCTTTCCCTCTGCACACTGATGTTTCTCTCCCCCTTTTTCTTCCTTTCTTTCCCTCTCTCTAAAAATAAATAAATAGGAATTAAAAATAAATAAAACATATCTGCTATCAGTGTTTCTAAATGTATCTTAAGTTTACTGATTGCATATATCATGTCACTTAATCTTTATCAATAATTAAATGTAGTTTTCCTATTATGCAGTTGAGGAAACTATGCCTCACAGAGGAAATTAAGTTGCCAAAATTCCACATAATTAGGAAATGGCAGAAACGGGGATTAAGCCTGATCTGAGTAACTCTAAACTTCAGTCCCACATCCCACTAAAGGGAAGAGACTGTCTAGAGTTACAGGTCACTGAAGGAGGATTTTTTACACTACTTTCCTCATGCTCTTCCACCCGTGGAGGGGGAAAAAGCACCCCTCAGTGGTCCTGCATGTCCATCCTTTTTTGCATTTATCGGAGTCCCTGGCTCATAGTAGACTCTCAAGTGACAGACCTATGAAGGAAATACTACTAATTGGCTCTACTATGTTGGATCCCTATGACATTCCAGGCTCAGCACTTAAATGTTTATAGTCTTTCTGTCATCTATTCTACAGGAGGATTCTGCAAGATGGGCAATTATTGCATTTTAACAGGTAAAATTTCAGAATATTTTCTCCCAGCCATCCCAGATGAAATGAGCCAGAATTGAGATTTAAACAGGCCTAGTGACCTAACATTTGACTCTGTGTCTTACCCTGATGATATGGACAAATTATATCGACCTGATATTGAAACCTTAGTCCACTTCAACGAAGATTCAGGAGAATATGTAACAGGCAACATATTAGCAGTTGGGTGATGAAATTGAGTAGTCTCTCTCTCTCTCTCTCTCTCTCTCTCTCTCTCTCTCTCTCTCTCTCTCTCTCTCTCTCTCTCTCTCCACCTTGCCATGGACAATATAGAAATAATTAAGTGTCAATAACTGAAGTTTATTCCTGGCAAACAGCTGATGAGTATATTTCAGTGGCTCCTGTTTTTTGACCTTTACTGCCCTAGACAATGACAAAATCTTGTTGAAAGCTCTTTAAGCTGAAATTAATTTATGCTCGACAGTGATTAAAAGAGAAAGTGAGAAGGGGATGAAAATTAACAAATCCATCTTTATTGCTGAGGTCCCATTATGATTATAAGGAGAAGGAAAAATCAACGTGGTGGGAGCCAGCTGCACTCTGCTAAGGAGTTTAAACAACCCGTCGCACTTGGGAAATGTCCTTGGATGGCCAGATTTATCTGTCACTGAGCCTTTCAGAGAGAGAGGCTTATTCATCAAGGACTGGGATGCTGAGCCACTCGGACTTGCTTTTAGAGTAAGGCTCCAGAAAGATAGCTGCTAGAGGGATGGGCCGGCGAATTTGACAGATGAAGCCTCTTAAAAAGGAAGTTCCACAGGTGCTTCTAAGAACAAAGATGGCTGACTCGTCATGGTCTGGGTCCCTGCTGGGCCAGTTTCCTTGGTACATGCCTTTATACTTGTACCCGCAATTCATCGTGCGCTCCCTGGGAGGGCTCTGAGACCAAGGACCTTGCTGTGGCCCTTTTGGTATACAAAGAGCTCTTCAGACAGTGAGTATCATGATGTGAATAAGACTGAGAAAACAGTGAAGAAAACACTACCTCCGTTTCCCCATTCAGTCTTCAAAAATAACATGTTCAAGGCATCTTCTATGCACCATGCTCAGTATCAGGCCGTGGAGATAAAGGTTTTAAGCAACACAAGGTTTTAAGCTGTCCTCCTAGAGCCAACCAGTGAATGAGGCTCATTTCCCCTTGATATTAAAATCAGAATTCTCCCAAAGACAATCCTAGACTCGTACTATTTCAAGAGAACTACTGTGTGCTGAGAACTCTTTAGATGCCAAACATTTGACACCTGATACCTCATTTAATACTGGGAACAAAGAAAGTAAGCATTCTTTTCTCATCTTACAGATGAGTGAATAATGGCTCAGAGAGGGGAAGTGATTTCTCCCAGGACACCAGACTCATGTAGCTGGAACCGGAGAATCCACACTCAGACTGATTATACATACACCACTGCCCTCCACATATCAAAGTTATGTTGGTGAAGTAAGATCATGAATCTAAGAAAAGGCCTGACTGTAGGTTTTGCTCAACCTCTTACTAGCTGCGTGGCCTTGGGAAAATCATTGCTATTTTTCAGTGTATTGATTTTCTCATCTGCAGAAAAAGGGATGATTCCATGCCCTGTATGTTTCACAGATTAATCTGAGGCTCAGAAGAGACATATGCAAAAAATGATTTGAAAATGTAAGCTATCATTATTATATAGTCCAGCCTTTAATAATACATGAACCTGCTCCATAACTGGGCTTAGCTTATCTCATAATCATTTATATTTAAAAGATAATGAAACTGACAATGTTATATTGCCTCATGTAAAAGTATAACTAAAAGGACAGATGTGTAAGCTATGACTCTTCTAATTTGCTTTAATTATCATTGAACATGAACTCAGGAAGCAAAATTGCTTCATTTCAAAGCAGGCAAAAACATGGTGAGTTGAATATCTGAAAACGTTAATGATAAAGATAATAATAAAATTATATTTTCTTTGAGTCTTACTATAATCTCATGGAAATCAGTATCGATAAAAGGAGGAAACTGACAGCTTGCTCAGTCTTTGGGGGAAAAGTTGGTCACTGATCATGTACAAAGTTATAGTAGTTACCTAGGAGGAAAGTTTAGGGGATGAGGGTTGGGATGATGGGGCTCTGGAGTTCATCAATTTACCCAACGCAGTTAGGGAAGTCATGTTACCTCTCTGGACTTCAGCTGGGAAGCAATTCCTACTCCTCTCCATTCCCCTTCCTTCAAAATGAAAATCTTAAACTTGGATTTCTCAGATATTCTTAGAATTCTTATTCAGAATGAGAGAGAGAAAGGGGGAGAGAGAAAGAGAGAGAACTTACTAACTGATCCAGAAGTTCAAGCTCTTCCAGAGCTGCTTTATCATGTTAGTGTGGTAAACAAAAATTATACTGGAAGAAACTATTCATGTGAACTTGAAAGCACAGTTACCCTTCCTACAGTGAGCAGGGCTGAAACACGGTTTTGAAATCAGAATCAGATTATCAACTTCTCCTTCCTTAGAGGGCAGCTGGCAAGTTAAGGTTAAGATTTCACAGGCTGAAGTTAGATGGCTTACGGACAAGGAGTAAGCACCCACTTCTCTTCAGGGTTATTACTTTTCTTATCTGGTTAGACTTTCAATGGGTCCACATTGACCAGAATTATATTCTTCATGTTATTCTATAGAGCAGTGATTTTCAACTGGTGTGTGCAAGAATTGCTAAAGCATGAAATACCTGACTATTTAGTCAAGAGCACTGACTCCTCTTCCCTTAGATTGCCAAATAAAGTGGCAACAGCCCTGACTGGTGTAGCTCAGGGGGCTATGCATCTTCCACAAACCAAAAGGTCCCTGGTTCAATTCCTAGTCAGGGCATGTTCCTGGTTTGGGGTTGAGGTTTTTTTTCCCCAGTTGGGGGTGCAGGAAAGGTAACCAAACTATGCTTCTCTCAGACAGTAATGTTTCTCTTCCTTTCTTTCTCCTTCCCATCCCCTCTCACTAAGAAATAAATAAATAAAATATTTAAAAAATATTTTTATAAAAAGTGACAACTGCCAACACAACAATAGTTATCCAAAGTGAATGAATCACAACTATACCTATTTTTCTGTCAAATTGGCAAAAAACTCATATATTTTGGGGTTTGCCACAGAATTTTAATAATGAGTTTATGTGTGCCATGAGGTGAAAAAGATAGAAAATCACTGCTATAAAACATAAATTTTACAAGATATCACAGTTGTTACTGAACAAGGATTCTATAGGGGGAACAACGTGTTTGCAAAGTACTGAGTTAAACACTACCAGATTTCTTTACTGCAGGACTTCACAGAGCCCTTGATATGTATTATGAGTCTCTAAAAGAGGGTGTAATATGCAAACTGTTCAGACGTATATTTTTAAAAGTCATTTAGGGTGAGGCATTTCTATGATGAATGTTATGGCAAACGCAATGTTATGGCAAGTCTCAATCTAGGAATACTTCCTTCACTACCAAGTGTAATATCTCAATGGCTGATGTTTTGTTTATAAAAGTTTTTAGTTGGTGGACTCTCCCAAGGAGCTTATAGATAGTCTGTGAACTCAGGGAATGAAACTCCTTTTATTCAGTGGCTCTGCTATCCCACTACTAGTCACATGACTGGGAGAGACTATGACTGGAACAATACAGAAGCCATCTCATAGACAGCTCTAGAAGGGGACAATATCATTTTTTTCCCCCATAATCTATCATTCAGAACTTAGTCTTATTGTCCTACCCAGACACAAGTAAGTCTGGGAAATGTGGTCTTCCTCCACGTCCAGGAAGAAAGTGAAATGAATCTACCTGGCCTCCTCCATGCTAGTCACTTTGAAGCTCTCAGCTCTCCATCTTCCAAGTCACCTGACAGGCTCCAACTCAATACATTGCATGTTCTTTCAATCCCTTAGTTTCTTGCATTTCGCAGTTTTGCATGATTTCATTCTTCCTTAATCCATCTCCTTTCTTTACTTCCATATGTCTGACAGGAAACCCACCAATCCTAAAATGCTCCATTATAATGTTACTTCTTTTATTGCACTTTTTCTGGTCATCCTATCATATCTGTTCCAAAAAGAAGTCTTTTTTCCTTCCTTTATCACATTAAGGGGGAAGGGGAAGTAATAAGGGGCAGGGTCCAGTTAAGGAACTAGTATAAATGACCCATGAACATGGACAATGGGGTGGGGATTGACTGTGGGAGAAGGGGTGGGGGGAGCAATGGGGGAAAAATGGGACAACTGTAATAAAAAAACAATAAATAAATCAAATTTAAAAATACTTATCTCTATTATATATCCGATACAGATAGTATTATTGGACACTCTCTACTCTGGGGTTGTGTGGGATGTTATAGACAGAAGATCCGGATCTTGAGAACAAGTGAGACATGAGCTTGAATCTAGGCTTTTTACTTACTAGATGTATAACCTCGAGCAGGTAACATTGTCATACTGTAGTGCTTCCTCACTTGAAAATTATGAATTTAAAATCTTTTAAAATAAGGTGGTCAGAAAGTTAAAATGACATAATCCACAAAAACCCTTACCACAATGCACGTGACTCATAAGAAGTCATCTATGACTATTGATTGTTATCATTGTTCTCATTGCGGTCATTGTCACTTTGAGCCAGAAAGATCTGGTTTTCAATTCCGACCCTGCCACTTTATTAGCAGTCTGACTTAAGGAAAATTACTTTCTACTTCTGCATCTCAGCTTCCTAACTTCTACAAACATAGATAATTCTTCCTTTCTGAGTGAATAGCAAGAAAAAAAATGCCTATCACAATATGTCACCCTGACCAGCACATATAGTAGAGGTGCAAGTAATTAATGAATTTATTACAAAACACCACTAACCCTAATACGAGGCATGAGAACATCTATTCACTTAATGACTCCATCTAGAGGGGAAAAGGACAGCCTCTTCTGTACAGATTGCTTTTGTGGCTGCGGACCAACGCAAGCACTTCTTCATTAATTCCCCTCGAAGCCTTCGAAGCTACAGTGTAAACCCAGTTTTTCTCTTCTGACGTGAACTTGGTCACCTTCCTGCTTATATGCTATCCTCTTAGGCAATTGAAGCCTGTTAAGCCAGCCCCTCATCTTTCTCTTCGTCAGGCTGAGTTCCTTTCATCTCTCTTTCCAAGTTCCCTTTTCTAGTCCTTTAATCATTTCCTATTGCCCTTCCATTTCCAACAAAGCAGAGACATAGGGCACAAAAAGCTCTACAGTAACATGGAGAAATTGCAAGCGCTTACACTCCAAACCAACTAGTAAAAGACAGTGTTTGTATATAGGGACAGTTAGAAATAGTTAACTCTAGAAAATTTTACTCCAAAGCCTACTACCAATGCAACTCCCATCATCACCTTCAGATCCAAAAGCAGGAGGTATTTTGCAGGTATATCTTCCTCTATGCATAAAACACATTTAGCCATTTATATCCAGGTGCTGTACTTACTTGATTCAACATTAAGTACCTACTGGATGTGCCAGGAATTGATCTATAGGCAAAGAAAATTCTGGATGAAGTTCTATTTATGTGAATGCAGAATAAATAAGTGAATAAGTAACATAAGCACGCAATGGCTATAGATATAGATATCATAGAAAACTGTCTTGTATGGAAAAAAGTACAGCTGTTAGTCCCAGACAGAAGATGGATTTCCCACTTACTAGCCGTGGGTAGTGCATGAGGGAATCCTCTCTTTGAGATTCAGTTTTATCATTTTTAGAAATGGGTGCTACCAATAACCCTTTGGGGTTTGATTGAAAATTAAATAAGCAAAGGCACAAAAAGTATATAGCTCTGTGTCTGACAATTAGCACTCATTAAATTACTTGAGTTCCTTGTCTTTGTTTTGCAAGTACAAAGATGAAATATCAAGTAAAGAAATCATTGTGGCAGAAAACCTTTTCATAATAGAGTACTCAAATTTGAGTCTGTTGTTAAACATCCATTTGTAATATTATTTCTTCCTTTTTAAGGGGTGAACTTCTATTAGTCTAAAAGGAAATTGTGCAGGTCCAAAACTTTAATAAAAATACCTGTCCTTTAAAGCCTCCTCTTCTGTTCTACCTTTGTTCCGTGGAAACCTCCCCTTTCCTCTCTCTCCCTAATACTGTCATTTCCCCTGAGGGTTTTGTGTTTTTATTTTTTATTTTTTTACCATGTTTCTCATTTCCTTTCTTGTCCCCCGAATCAGTTCTTTCTCCACAACCAAGAGTGATCTTGGAAGAAGTAGGCAAACATGATTACACTTGATCATTACATAGCAACTGTGGTCCGGTTCATGAGCTGCGCTGTCAGAGAGCTCTGGGTTTCAATTCAGGTTCTCTCATTTATTAACTAAATAACTTTGGTAAAGTTACTTAATCGTTTTAAGGCCCAATTTTTTTTTTCAACAAAATCAGCATAATTACAGTTCTTTCTTCATAATTATTTATTCATATTAAACAAAATTTTTCATGTAAAGCATCCAACCATAATGTCCTCTCAAGAAACAGTATTTATTATTTCATCTGCTATATATTTAATTCAGGCACTATTTTTCTATTAAGTGCCAAGCACTGTGTTGGGCACCATACAGGAGAAGCATATAATAAAAGTAAGCCCTCTGTCCCCAGAGTTAATAGCTTACTGGAGGAGCAAAATGCCTACACAAAAACATAACAGTAATCGAAGAAAAAAATAGCAACATTTTTTTGTCAAGTTAATATGTTAAGTGAAAGATCACAAATAAGCTTTTGTCTTAAAAACTGACTCTAATACGTTAGTTGTCACTGTCTGAAAAGGCATACTAGGAAGAATTCTGAGTTCAGGAACAATGAGTAGAAAACAAAATGTCATAACATTTGACAGTGTCTGCCAAAGGTTCCGAGGGAGAGATTGTCCACCTTTGGCACACAGAGTGTTTTAGGAGGCGTGTTGAAAGAAAGAGTGAAATGTATTTTTTGAGTATTTTCATGAGACCTTTATTTTACTTGTGTTACTCAGTGTATGGCATGGATATTGTAATCCTTATTACAACTGAAACTGAAACTTGGGAAAGTTAAGTAATCTTCCCAGAAAACTAGTGGCTTCACACAAATCTAAAATCAAGATTGATTTACACACTTCTATTCTCTCTAATTCCACACTGTCTGCAGGGGGTTATGTGACTAGTTCCAAATAATGGCACATGGGGGAAACGTATAAGTCACTGTCAATTATGGCTTCTAGACGCCCCCATGAGATTCTTGGCTCATGCATTTTCTTTCACATGGCCTTATGTAGGGGGCCCAGTGGGGAACATCAAGGAGGCCCAAAGGGACAGTAGAACTGGAAGAGGTTAGAGGCTTGGAACCTTGTCATACCTCTGGGAGAAGAGCTGCCCCGGAGAAAAATCTAGTCCATATTAGTCTGTGACATGCGAGAAAAGGCCTTTGTTACGTCATGTCACTGAGATTTTTGTGTTGTATTTTGGAACAGCTTACTTACCCTGGCTGAAAAAGGTGAGCAAAAATATTCAGTAAAGAAATAAGCCTTCCACAGGGTCAGGATGATGTACAGATGGACCCTCCAGGCAGAGGGGCCTTTTCTGAAAAAGCTTGAGGTATGCAAAGTATTCAGGACATGAAGCAGAAAGTGGCTAAGATCGGTCTTCCAACTTTTCATTCTTGTGCTTTCCAGTTTGGCAGTATGAATTTAACTGGTTACTCATTGCTGTCAATCGGAGAATCGCCAGGGCAGCCACAGTTATGGCCAGACTGAACCGGCGAGCGTGGAACAATTCCAGCCTCACTGAGAAAACCAGACTGCGCATCTACCAAGCCTGCGTACTCAGCACTCTCCTCTATGGCAGCGAGACGTGGACCACCTACGCAAGGCACGAAAGGAAACTCAACAGCTTCCACATGAGGTGCCTGCGATGCGTCCTGCATGTCACCTGGCAGGATAAGGTCCCCAACACCGAGGTGCTGAAGCGAGCCAACATGAGCAGTTTGCATGCAGTTCTTAGCGAGAGATGCCTCAGGTGGCTCGGCCATGTCAAAAGAATGGATGCAGGCCGTATCCCCAAAGACCTCCTCTACGGCGAGCTAGCAGAAGGCCAGAGGATGACAGGGCACCCAAAACTGCGGTTCAAAGACATCTGCAAAAAGGACATGACACAATGCTCCATCAATCTCAACACATGGGAAGTTCAAGCAGACGACCGCCTAGCCTGGAGGCTCGCGGTCAGGCAAGGTACGTCACGTGCAGAGGCTGCGCGCAACGAGGAGGCGGCCCAGAAAAGATCGAGGCGGAAGCAGCGTCAACAGCAGCAACAACGGCCATCTGCCTTCACCTGTACCAAGTGCGGCAGGGATTGTCACTCCCGAATCGGACTGCACAGCCATTCTCGGCGGTGCAGATAGACTCTCAAGAAGCTACGCCATCGTCTCTCGAGACGGACAGCTGCCGACGACGACGACTCATTGCTGTATAAACACATGACACAAAGCATAAGGGCTTAAAACACCAGCCCATTACGTCATATATTTTTGTGGGTCAGGAATTTGATCCGGGCTCGTTGATCAAGTGGTTTGTTCCACATGGTATCAACAAAGATGACTCGGTTGTGTTTGGTTGGTGGATGGGCTGTTATGGAAGATCCCAGGTGGCTTTACTCCTATTTAAATTAAAATGTGGAACTAGCTGGGATTGTCACTTGGAGTATGTCCACATGATGTGTCTGAGGTCAGGATTCCAAGAGGGAAGGTGGATGCTGCCCCACCTCTTAAAGGCTAGCCCTGGAATTGGCAGAGTATTACTTCCCCATTTCTCTTGAGTGGTTAAGCAATCCATTAATGCTATCAGACTCCACCTGTCAATGGGACAGAAAGCAAATAATTTGCACCCATCATTCATGTATTCCATCTGGGATGTGTGGAGTCAGGTCCTCAAGGGCAGGGACCTGGCCCGGCGCTCCTCTGCTTCCCGAGCACTTACCACTTATCGCACTGCCTGGGGTTCAGTCTTCATGCCGGTGGAATTACAATCACACCCATCAAAAGAGATGGAAAAGGGAACTAACTTCTACAGAATACCAACTCCTGCTTTAAAATAGCCAACCTCAAAATATTCTCAAAATGACTCTATTTAGTAATATAAGTTTTATTTCTCCTTTTTATTACTGAAGACAACAACCAAGATTCAGTAAGAAAAAAAAGTCCCTAAGGTCATTCAAGGAATTAGATTCCAAAAGCAGTATTCTTTCCAGCAAGCAAGTCTTCCTTCCATGTGTTTGGCTTCAATGTCTGCTGCTCAAAATGCAGACTCTGAGGTCAGGAGCTTAAATGCTCACCTTGGGCCCTGGTCCATTGACAGAGGCTGGATCAAAACTTTTCATTTCTCTGAGCCCATTCATCTTACCAGAACCAAAGGGGGACCTTGTCTCTGCCTTCCTCACCATGAGATTATGAAGGATTGCTAATAAAAATGAACCCTAAACTCCTTGCAAGTATAAATGCTAAATAATAATAAGATGAAAAATGAGGGCAATAATATTGCTTCACATGACATTTAAGAGCCAGGGATGAAAGGCGTTGTGTTATAAGAGCTGCTATTATCTCTGCATATGCAAGTCCCCATCTTCCCTCCTCTGTTCTATCCTCTGTCTCCAGAACGCTCGATTAAGGTCCTTTTACAGTTTATTTTACTTGTCTTATTTTTTCCGACTTTAGGAAATATATCACTGTATCCCTGGGGACAGTTTACCCTTTTGTTCCATTTGAAGAAAGCAAGCAGTGCAGGGTTACTTCAAAGAAGAACCGACCGAAATCCGCTGGGGATGGGGTAATGAAGAAGCCCCACTTTGTTTTCAAGCAGGGATACAAAATTACACCATAAATTATACAAGGCATGGGGGGTGAGATGCAAGAGATGGATGCAAATCAGAAATATTGGTCCCACGGCTGGTGTTGCAGCCTACAACTCAGAGAGCCACGGGAGGGGGTGATTTTAGAGTGGAAGGGGCTTTGCAGAACTTTCCATCCACCCTCCTGCTTCACCCTGGTGTTATTTCTGTGACGGCTCTTAAAAAACCTCCAGTTTTGGCGTTTGGTACCTCAGCGCCAGAGCGGTGGGGTGGGATGTCAGTTCTTACGTTGACCTGAAATCTTAATGGTTCCTTTTTTTTTTAATCCACAGTTCCTGTTTCTCTTTCTGAGGACCTCACAGAGCATGTTTGCTCCGTTTGGGGGGGATATTTAAGAATTGGGATTCAGTTAGCAGAGGGGCTCACACCCATCCTTCAGCAGTTCCTCCAGTGTTTTTGATAAGATTAACTCAGTCTCCTGGGAACTTGTAAGAGGACGCCAGGAGGTACTTGGAGAAAAAAATACAAGCGGAAGTCTGATTTTCTGACCATAGGTGATAAACACCTTAGTGGCTGGAGAGCAGCTAAGAGGTTGGAGAATGATTTCTAAGCAGCAGAAGCGGCCTGGGCGGACGCAGGGGGCAAGAGGGGGGCGTGCGGGCGGAGGAGCGGTGTTGGAAGGGCCGCGAAGGTTCTTCCCCAGGCCCTGTAGGCTGGAGGGCGCTGTGCCCGAGTGCAGAGGGGCGATTAGCTCTGCTCCGCAGGAGACAGAAGGCGGTGATTGCCTTAATTATGCGGGTGGAGACAGATTAGTGGAATAATAGAGAGGGAGGGAACAGGTTAGAATGACTGCTCTTGAAGAAGTTCAGGTAGCAGGGGTGAGAAAAAAGCAGTAGGCGAAGGTTAAAGGAGAGTAAAGGCAGGCAAGGGCTCTCTGGGAAGCTGGGAAATTAAATTCATTATTCAAAAGCTTGTGTGTATGTTCTATGACAGTTTCCAAGGAAATCTTCCCCATTTCCACTCTCTGTACCTTCTTTATTGGTTGTAATTTAACGAGGTTTATGTGGATTTTTTTCACAGATATGCATACACCAGTGCTGTTTTCCTTCACAACTACCTTATCTAGCTAAGAGTCCTCAGGGCTCCAAGAGCCAGAAGGCTCTGCAGCACACGTGAGAAAAGGCCCTTCTAGGGGTGGGGTGGCAAATTACTAACACCTGACTCCCCAGGAAAACTAAAAGGCACTGACCTACACACTGGCCGATTTCTGTGGTATAAATACTCTCACTACAAGCTCCCAACGAGACAGCCCGAAACACGGCAGCGGGAACGCGTGGACAAGAGCGTGCGGATATTGAGCGTTTTTGCACCATACCCAACAGAGGAAGTAGAAATAAGTAACACCAAGAACACGGATGACAGCAAAATGTAGAGAAAACGTAAGTGTTGAGTTTTGAGGATGCATTAGCTTTTAATAAAATGTATTAAATTAAAATTAAGCTTTATGTAATTAAGTTTCTACTAATGGTTCTGCTTCACGACTGGCTTGAAAAGTTCCTGAAAATGTAGGGACCTGCCGCGAGCTGGTTCCAGCCGACCGTGGTACGCGGCTGAGTCATCTGTGGTGAGGATGCGTGTTGGCTCACTAAGTTGGGGACAAAGAGTAGAGACAAAGTAGCAGCTAGGGGAATCTAAAAGGATAAATGGAAAGTGTCCATTCGTTTAAACTCCGTAGCATTACCATACGCACACACATGTGTGTGTACTGATTACAAAACCTTCTTATATAAGTACTCATATATTACTTAGACTTTAATAACACTTAGCAGCCCAGATAAAGCATCTCTGTGTATTTCATCTGTGCATCTGTTTTCAGAATCTATGATGTGTGTGTATATCTATGTATATGGCTTGTATATGAATGTGTATGCTATATTTGTTTAATATGTAACTATTTTTTATAAATATTACTATAATATATATATATCAGCATCACACATATACACACATTCTCTACATGTCCTACATGAAACAGACACTGCTTATTATGTTAAAAATGCACATAATCTACAGGAAAGTATTCAGACTAGAAACTTTTGCAGAATCAAGAAATATTTGTCTATCATATGCTTCACACCAGGAACTATGGAAATGAGAGAAGACCCCAGATCAGAAGAAACTCATTCTTCCCTCAAAAAGTCAACAATGTGTCAGAGGAAACAAAGTTTAAACTGTATAAAATCAACAAGTACATGATAAGAGCTAATGATGGTTATCACAGATTGAGCCTGTTGTCTATGCCAGGACTGATCTTAGGTAGTAACTCTTACAAGCAGCCTTCAGATAAGAACTCTAATTATAGGTATTTTAGGATCAAGTTGGAAGGGGAGGGGGGGCACTGCTTCTGAGAGAATTTCATTAGCTTGCTTAGAATTAAACACATAGTATACAAGCAAAAGTGATTTTTCCAGAGGTCTGACTCCAGAACTAGGGTAGGACCCATTATTTCTTTCTGCAAGCCGAACCATGATTCAGACCATGAGTGCTTCTGAAGCTCGGAAGAAGAAAAACACTTCATGGGTATCTCGGAGGGGACACTGGGTAGCCTTAAAGCAGATTGGCAGAGATATAGAATAAGAGTCAACAAGAAAGACTCTGGTAACAATAAATAATGTATGTTGCCTCTGCTAATTTGAGATATTTAAGGGACTGTTAAGGCTTACAAAAATGTTTAAGCCTGATTATAATTTTGGCTTCTTTTGGGGAAAAAAATATGATTATTTGGACAGAGAAGTTTTGATATTAAAAAAAAAAAAAACTTGGGAACTTAAAATTTCTAATCAAATTAATTAACTGTGTCTATTATATTATATGAGTGTTTAAACTACCTAAGAGAACAGTAGTTTCAAGAGGATTCAAGAAATTTAGATGGGCCTGTTTTCATGCTAACAATTTCTATGCTAATTGCAAATTATTCTTATCTAATCAATGGAGCCTTAATGATCTCTTCTAAGCAAAGAGTTGGTTAGCCTATGCAGAGATTATATATAAATTTGATAATAATTAAGGGTTTAAAGAGAATCATTTTAAATGTTCACTAATTTTGTAATTTTACCAAAATTATAGTAAACTACTGTGTGTGTATGTGTGTCAGAGAGTGAGATCAAACCCATTTTTTACCTATCTATAGATTTAGTTACAAAATGAAAATCAGTTTTTATATTTATAATTTAAATGAACATGATCTCTCTTTTCTTTCTTAACACTTTCATATGGAAGCTTTGGCTTTGTCCAAGTAGTAGGCAATCCCTCCATCTATAAAGACAGAACCAACATTTATTGTTACTTCCTCTGCGCTGGGCTCTTTTAAGCATTTTACATTAAATTAACACATTTATTCCTCACAATTACTCCAAGAGTCACAGAGGTTAAGTGACTTGACAAAAGTCACACAGCTGTGAACTGGCAAAACCATATGTTTCTTCAAGGTTCATGTTTTTTACCAAGACAGAATCCCACCTTCTTCAGCTACAATATTATCATCACCACTGATAACAGTTGGTAACAAAGAATATTCTATTCACTTGAATGAAAATCCCCCCTATTGCTGGAAGTTAGGAAAGTGGGTCACATGATTTAAATGTGTCTTTCTCCTAAATCCTTGTATCAACTCAGTACCACCTTTTCTAAGAAAGCCAGCATGGATACCTCTCTTGACCTCTTATTTTTTATTCCCGTACTGTAAAGTCTCGCCATCAAATTTTCAATTGTTGTGGTGATTATTTTGCAATATATACATGTAACAAATCCTTATATTGTCCACCTAAAACTAACGCAGTATTTCAATTATATGTCATTTTTTTTAAAAAAGTGAACACTATATCAGGTTTATGTTAAATACATCTCTATTTTGACAAAAAAAAATTTTGTTTTCCACTTCCCTGTATTCACTTCCCTCTATTGACTTTGCATGTGGCCTCAGCCTTCTCCAGTCTCAACCATGACTATCCCTATTTATGCATTTCATTTATTTTATGTGCCTTTTTCAGGTTTTAACACTACTGGGCTATTACAAGCCTATCCCAGGCATGTAAGCATTTTCCAAATCTTGCTGAAAATTCACCTTCTTTAACTTAGCTTTACCTGTTTCGTTTTGGAATTGTATATTACACTACATCATAAGCTTGTCATTCATTGGTAAGTACATTTCTAACAGCATAAATTGAATGTCAGCTGCATGCCAGAAAGAATGTAGAATACCTAAGATACAGTTATTAAAAATAAAAATAGAACATCCCAAGCTTCAAGGAGTCTCCAAATTGATTGAACACTAGAATCATTGGGAGATTTTGTAAAATTCCTGATTCTCGGGTGGCACTTCATACCAACTCAATCAGAAGCTCTCAGTAAGGGACCTAGGCTACGGGTTTGGGTTTTTGTTTTTAAACTTCCCAGGTGATTCCAAGTTGGAGAACCACTATATTAGAGGACACAAGTATATTTAAAAAATAATAACAAAAATGTACAGCCCTGGCGGGTGTGCCTCAGTGGATTGAGTGACAGCCTGCAAACGAAAGGGTCATCATTTGATTCCCAATCAGGGCACATACCTGGGTTGTGGGCCAGGTCCCTAGTTGCAGGCACACGAGGCAACCACACACTGATGTTTCTCTCTCTCTCTTTCTCCCTCTCTTCCCCTATCTCTAAAAACAAAGAAATAAAATATTTGAAAAATGAAATATACACAAGATACAGATGTTACGGAGTCAAATTAATAATAAACTCTTCTTTTGAAGAGGGTTTCAGAAGATTACTTGGGAAAGGAGCTAAGTTTGATTGAATGAGGAAGGAAGGGAGAACATAACTAAAACCCTAAGCTTACTGGTGTGGCCGGGACATAAAGCAGGGAATGAAAAATGTTGGAAGAGGAAACTAAAGAGGTAGTTAAGGTGGCAGGTTATGGATACCCATCTATGCCATTTTGAAGAGCTTGGATTTGTGTTCTGCCAATGGGTGTCTTTTAAATGACATCAAGGAAAGTAAAGACCCAATCATGTTTAGACAGGTGTAAGTTGATGTAGACAGTAGATAGAAAAAGGCTAGTGAAGAAGGGGGAGAAGGGGAGAACAGTTAAGTAGTGTTGTATTCTAATGAGTGTTGAAGATGGCCCAGATAGGGATAGTGCTAAGGAAGGTAAAATAAAATAGTAATAAATGCAGCATTTGTTTTTAAAAGAAATTCTACATTTATTGATGGATTGATAGTGAATTACATGTAAGTGAAAAGAGAGAATAGGAGGATAAATACAGAGAGCAGAGAGAGAGAAGGGAACGAGAATCACAGAAATTCTACTTCCCGCTTGAGGATCCAGGTCTATATTGAACTCATTCAGCAAAGAGTAGATAGTTGAGGGGGAAAAAATAAGTTTTGGGAGAAAATTTATTCAATTCAGTTCACTGTTATTCACCCTAAACTTGAGACACCAATGAAAATGGAGGGAAGAGAATGTGAATAAAGGAGAGAGTCCCACACTGTGAGAAGGTGCTAAAGAGGAGGACGACAAAATATAACTGTCATTGAACATGGAAGTAATTAGTGACTTCGACCACATATAATCTAGCATGATGGTGACAGAAACCTAAATGGGGTGGTTTGAAGAATGAATGGAAGATGAGAAAGTAGAGCTAGCAAGGGAATAATGTTGGGTTGGTGGGGGAAAGGCAGGATAAGACAGTACCTGAAGGGAGATGTGAGATTAAGAGAGGGTTACTTTTATTTAATGGGCAATGCTACGTCGCGTATGCTGATGTGAATGATTCAGTAGAGAGGGAGAGATTGGTGTTGCGGGAGAGGAAAAAGGATATATATGTGGAGGGAAAACCCTTGGAAAGAGGAGAGTGGATAGGACCTAGAGCTCATATAGAGGGACTGGCTTTTGATAGGAGGAGGTGGGTACAGAAGCAGGTGGGCTGTAGATTTGTTAATGGGCAACAAAGAGGTTTCTTTCTGATGGCTTCTATTTTCTCAATGAAAGGCTTTCGTGTATGCCAACTCCCTTGTCAGTCTCTTCTGTGCTGTTATTGAGCAGTGGGCTCCTTGCCTCCTGGCTAATTCTACTTCTAAAAATGAAGACTTAAGAATATTAACAGTGGACATGGGGAAGACTAGCAATGATAATCTCCTTTACTACTAAAATAACTACTTTTACTGCTGTCACTATTGCCACTGGTATTTCAACTGTCATTCGTTAAATACAACTCTACCAACTTTTGAGACTTACTTTATTTACTCTTCACATCATATTTATGTGGCGCATACTATTCTTCCCCCATTTTACAAATGAGGAAAATGAAGCATATAGAGGCAGAAAGAGAATAACATTTCTGAAGTGAAGAGAAGGGTTGCAAGCTGAGAGTAACTGTGACAAACATTGCTGTAAGAACAAAATAAAATTTTTTATTTGGGTTTTGTTTCTCCATAAGCTTTAATGTAGCATATCATTTGAGTGGGTTCTATGGTTGAATGAAAGAATGATCAGATTAATGCTGCCCAATACAGATGTCAATGTCACAACGCTGGTGGATCTGTCTCTTTATCCTTTTTCTTTGGCTACCTGCTATGGCTGATTACCCTAGGGGCTTGGATTTCTGGTTGTGACCTGAGGGAACAATGATAGGAAACAAGCTGGATTTGTCCTTTTTATCATCTGGGGCGAGAGAGGTAACTTGAAGTTGTCTACAGCTTCTGAAAACTTCACACCAGGCATAATGGCAAAAAAAAGTTTAGCAATTGAAAATAAAATTCAAATGGAGCAGCAAGTGCATTTCTTTCTGTCTTTCTACCCTTGCACCTGACTGATACAGAAAGGAAGTGAGGCATGCAGGGGAAAACCAAACCAAACACATTTAGCATCTCTTGAGTATCCATTATATTTAAATCCTATATGATAGATGTTTGTGTTTGTTTTGTTTTGTATTTGAGGCCACCAAGGAATATGTTACTTTTTCCTCTTTCTGGAGAAAAATTGATGTCAATTCTGGAAGCTTGCTAGTGGCATATAAGGACTAACACCTGGGACCTAAAGATTCTACTTCCTATTTCATCTCATGGCAGTTTTAGAAATCTAGTGCCTGCTCATTCTCGCCTTCACCTTTTGCATGATGGTGACATGCCAGGACCCAGATCTTAATTCCAGAGTCTTTTTGACCAAACTCTTGGAACTGAACACTAAAAAAGGCTTCCTGAGAGTGTATTTAACTTCCTCCTTTCCCTGAAGAGTGCTTTGTCTGCATTTCTTTCCAACTGTGCTGAGTCCTTCCCATAACCCTGTTCAAAAGACTCCCATTTCCTATCCCTCTCAACCCCCTTCCTTGAATGGCAAAGCTGTCAATTGTCAGGGCTCTTTTAGAACTCAACTAATAAGTTGTTATGAGGAGTGGCCATATTTTTCCCTTGACATGGTCTTGAGTTTAAAATTACCTTTTATTTTATTTCCTTTTAAAAAGAAAATAAAACAATTCCTGTATTGGGTTTCCACGCTGGGCCAGGATCTTGGGCAGACATACAGAAAGATAATAAAAAGGAACCAATGTATACTGAGTGGCTGCAATATCTTCAATGTTACAGATCTGTAACCTCTTGTCTTCACAGCACTGCAAAATAGACATTGCTATCCCCATTATAAAGAAGTAGAGATTGATTTTCAGCAAGATTCAGTATTTGTTCAAAGTCACACACAACTAATAAATGAACTAGAATTTCAACCAGGTCCATGGAATCCTAAAGTGGGTACTCTCTACATTACACTATGTTGCCTTCTTCAGAAGCCTAAGAAAACATTTCTGCCTTCGAATATATCAAGTACTAGTAGTGAAATGAGCCTCATGTGTGAGTAACCATTGTGCTTGGATGTAAAACGATGATCCAGGGTAGCTGATAATTGTACAGGTATTGAGGTCAGAAGGGACAGCACACTATTTCTGGCTCTTCTACATTTTGGCTTGTTTTAAAACATTTCCTAAAATCTTTGAATCGTCATATTTAAGTGGAAATAAAACATGTGCAATATATTTATTAGGTGGATTAAAGTGGAAAATTCACATAAGATATTTAGCCCAGTTCTTTACATAGCAAGCATTTAGTAAATGGCAACTATTTGGTATTACTAATATTAAGGATACAGAAAGAATGATTGTAAAGTACGAGGTAAATTGAGAGCCCGGGGCCACTGGCTTTCTCTGGGCAACTGCAGGGAAAGACTTCACAAAAAAGATCACATTCAGATTAGATGTGAAGAATGAATGAAGGACGTTTTCAGTGGGAAAGAGCATGTCAGGTAAAAAGTAGAGGGCTTGAAAAGTGGCAATGGCCAGATGACACCGAAGGGCAGCCAACACGCTTGCAGATCTGGACTTCATGGTATGGACCACCAAAGGAAACCCTCAGAAATCTTTAATGAGGGAACAATGCAATGCTATTGGTTTTAATATCACTATGGCTACCGTGAGGCACATGGTCTGGAAGCCCCAAGAGTCTTTTCTCCTCGTTCTTTATTTCCTGCGCATAGTCACACCCCTGGGTCCTGGACATCTTCAGGCTGTGAAATCACATGCAGAGGGCACAGGGGTGGGATGGGGAGGAATATGGAGAGAAAGCAAAACAACCAGAGGGGGAAATAGCAGGTCCCAGGAGACCCTGTGGAGATGCCATCACTGTTCTAACATGCAGAAAATGAGAAAAACAAGGAGCACATTACAAACAAGAACATGTGTATGCATTTATTAACATTTCCAGCGTTGTTTTAATTTTCGGTGTGCATCCCGCCTACACAGAGCCCGATGCGTTTCATCTAACCTCTCGTTAAGTTGCGAGCAAGTCATCTTTATAACGTGTCCTCTGGGGGAATCTTCAAACAGATTCTATAATCTCGCTTTCAAATGGCTCGCTTTCAAAATGCTGTTTATAGTCATTCTTTTACCAGCTCCTCCCCCCACCCCCACCCTCACCACACACGCCCACACATGCACATGCGCACGCGCACGCACACTACTATTTGAACCTTTGCCTTTTAGATGAATAAAAGAATTTCTAGTACCTTGGTGGAGCTGAAGTGAGGTATGTGGGCTTTGGGATCAGGTGCGCCTACCTGCCTTAGTTCCTGGCTCCACCACTGACTGGACAGGTTGTATCTCCTCTCCGAGGCCAGAAGTCACCGTTAGTGAAATTTGGACAGTGCCAGAAATGACCTCATTTAGCTGTTGCAGGTAAATGGGACAGGGTCTCGGAGCTTTCCGCAGTCACTGGATACATGTGGTTATCCTTCATCCTTCCTTCATCATTCCTGTCATTTTTAGTACCAAACTCTAGAACCGAGTTCAAGCCGTGGTTCTATCACCTGTTAACTGCATTCTTTTTTAAGAGTCTGAGTTTTAGTTCTAGCCTCTGTAAATGGTCTCAGTACAGAAACATTTAGCTCACATTATTCCATTCAGACAAAATAACACTAGCTAATGTTTATTTAGAAATTTTTACATGCCTCGCACCAATTCCAAGCAACTTACATGGTTTATTTCCTTTAATACTTTTAACTAGTAATGAAATAAGCATATTATTGTCCTCATTTCATAGATGGGAAGAGTGAGGAACAGACAGGTTAAATTATTTGACAAGACCACAGAGCTAATACGTGGTTGGGTTACCATTCAAACCCAGGCAGGGAGGTTCCAGAGTCTCTTCTAACCATCTCATTCCCTTGATCCATAAAATAGCATGGCCACAAGCACTTTGCATGGCGCACTAGGCTTGGCTGATTTGTAATGTTAATTTCTTCCCCACCCCCACCCCCACCCCTTCCTGATCCAGAAAGCATATATGGCCTGTGCATGTTGAGAAGAGCAAGGGGGGAGGAAAAAAGTCAAATTAATAAGACAGTGCAAGGTGTGAATAAAGCAAGTATCATTATCATCACCAGAGAACCAACATTGAGGCCCACCGTACATGGCTTTGGATAAGGAAATAAGTAGTAGAAATCAACCACTAGTCTCTGCCCTCAAAGAACTTTAAATCTAGTAAAGAAATGACATAAGTGTCATCACCAGAACTAAAACCCATATTTATAAATAAACTTTAAGAGGGGCTGTAAACTTGGGGAAAATGGTATTTATTTTTGTACAGCAGCAAGTGTATGATGTTGACCGAACAGTGTTAGAAGGAACAATTTAAGCTCTACCAGAAAAATAAGTAGAATATATTCTGTAATATTCCCCATTTCTAGCCCACTCCTCTCTTGAAAAGAAATTTAACATGTTGAGAAGAGATAATCTTGGGACAAATGTGCGTTTACACTTTACACAGGTAGAAGAAAATACCTGCCATTTTTCTCAGGGAAGTATGTAAACAATATTGCATAAATCATTTACACAGATAGTAAAGAACAAAATGGGAGTCCAGCCAATTATTTAACTCTAGAATTAGTTCTTGAATAAAAATATCTGTACCAAATTATGACAGGCCCATATGCAGAATTATAAGTGTGACTGGTTGTATCATTCTAGGTTTTTAATGAGGACTGAGTAAGAAAAATGAAGATGTGGTCACTTGGACAATAGAAATCCAGCAATGGTGTATATTAAAAGGACAGTATTGCCTCTCTTATTGTCAACCTCGCTCCTTCCAAACTCCTGTACCTGAAACAGTCAAGAGCCAAAACATAAGCTCAAATAGACCTGAAGAAATCCTTGCTGTCACAAGCAGTTTGTTTTCTGCAGGGTTGTAGTGGCCCGTGCCTAGACACAGAATTCTCTCAGGGCAAAAGGAGAGAAGAGAGACACACAACCAAGTCACTCCGCAGGTTTGGGGCAAAGATAGGGATGCTGCCCTAGAATGAATTCTCTCAATTGTCCTGCAATCCGTGTTCCTCTTTGGACAAAAATAAAAATTGTATCATCTTTATTAATATCATTTCAAATTTCAAAGTAAATATTCCTACAGTCGGAGAAGAGTTAGAGGGACTAAAATTTAACAGAAATTACAAGAAGCCATAAAAAATGGCAATGTTGTATAGTCTTTTTTGAATTTCTCTTTCTCCCCCCAACCCCACACTCTCCCTCTTCCCTCTGTCCCTGACAAATGACAACTGATGATGAAGAGTTTATCAACCAGGCTAGAAACTAAGGCAAACGAAACCAAAATCAACAAAAGAACTTAGAAAACAGATCAGTCTGAGGCCAGTCATTTTAGACATAAATACTTTTCGGTAAATTGTTGAGTCTGGAACTTTTTTCCGCATTACAGCAGGAGTGATCATCAGCATTCATGACCATCAGGTACTAGCATAAGGTACAATAATGTGTAAAACACTTGGCTTAAGAAAGTAGTGGTAGCAGTAGTGATAAGGGCTTGACTAGACTTTGGGTCTCTGGAGTCCCAAACATTTCCCATAATCCTTTGGCCAACTAAAAATTTTCTAATTTATATTTTTTCTTTGCATGTTTTCCCCTAGTTGGAGTGGGTGTGTGTCTCCTTAAATTAAAACCAATATTTTGGTGTTTGCATCCTGAGTCTACTACTTTTGCTGGCTAAATTTCTGTTTAAGTCATTGGACTGCCCAAGATGTAATTACTTTATTTTTTCAAAGGAGATACTTATAATAAAACCTACAGTACAGATTATTGTGGTAAAATAAAGAAATTAAGCTTGCCTTAACACATATCTTAACACATATGAGTGGCAACAGAGCACAGTAGATCAAAGCAAAGGGCTAGAGTTAAACACCTGAAAATCCTGCCATTTAGAAGATGTATAATTTTGAGCAAAATAATAACCCTATTTCTTTCTCATTTTCCTCATCTGTGATCTAAGAACGACAAAGCCTACTTCAAGGAGTTGCTTTGAGCATTAAACAATATCTGCAGGGGTTCCTCAATCCTGGTTGCCATCACTGATTATGAATTATCTATGTACTTATTAATTAACTGCAGAGAATAACATTACTAATGATAATTTAATTTACCTTTAAACTCATCTAGGACAGGGGCTAACCCTTTTTATTTTGTATCCACCAAAGGATATATAAAATTAATTAATTTAAATAAAATTAGCACATCATGTACAGGTTTGAAAGCAAGCTGATACTTGATAGAAGTGGGGTATGCCATTCTACCACAACCATTCAATGAAGGCAAAGAAACTGCAGCCACCTGCTTTGCACTGGCCCAAGCTGATGCCCATAGGCTTAGCCCAGATGACCTCTCCAGGCTGTGTGACTCGGGTGGAACTTTGGGAACTCAGAAGCCTTAGCAAAAACTACCGAAGAGACAGGGGGAATCAAGGAGCAAGGGAAGATGTTCCCAGATGTCTCTGCTCCAGAAATATCCCAGTCAAAAATTAACCAAAATCCTTGGAAGACTGAGTCAAGCCACCCTATAAATAGTAAAATAGCCAAAGACAATAGGAAACTTAAGATACCACCAAGCATGCATTTATTATTCTAGGACCATTTCTTTTCATAGGGTTATGGGTCTCAGGAGAACGTGTGAATTTCTTGTCTATTCGACTGAAAGGGCATTTGGGGAAACTTTCCAGCATTCATGACTTCAGTTAAGTTCTCAAATGAATTTGTGACCCAATACCTATAAAGATCTGTTTCTAAAGAGAGCCAGTTTCCGTGAATAACAGTAAATTGTTAGGGCTCTAGGTGTGCCTTCTTTTTAGCAAAAAACGTGGTCTGGAAATAAGGTATTTAAGACACTCGTTATGAGCTGATTGCGATTGTATATCTTGTTCTTTAAAGACACTATGGTATTCTTGTGAAATATGAGCAGTATTATGGAGACACCTGTTGCCACGTGTATGGATGTTGATTGACCTTGTAGGTGAAGGCGAAGAGCGCTGGGCTGGAAGTGACAAGGTCTGCATGCTACCCCTGACCTCCCTGCTGCACTAACGGGATTGATGTGACCGACCTCCACTGTGGCAGGTCACATGGTGCTGTACACAGCAAGGGTCAGCGGAGTAACACACCTGGACTAGAGGTGGGCAGTGTAGCAGAGGCCCCTCCGTTCTCGCCCTCTTTCAGCAACAGAAACAGGGAGGGGGCAGCAGCTCATTTCCAACCCATGTGATGAACTGGATCTGTTTCTGCATTTTCTTTAGAAAGCAAGTTGTGGGTGGTGGTTATGCTACATGCTCCTTGGCTTAAGGGCACGTTTCCCGTGGGAGTGGAGTACATTGTCACAAGAGAAATGGGGACAAGTGAACATACCACCCTGATCACACTGTGATAAGAGCTAATCTTTACTGAGCTCTTCCCATGAATGTATGCTAGACTGTATTCTTGACTTTCTGTACATCACTAAATCCTCAAAATCACCTCCAGGTTATATTTTCAGGGTTGAAACAAAAACTACTCTAAAATGTAGAGCTAGCAAATGATGAAGTTAAGATTCAAACCTGCCTGTCAGACTCAAGAGTCTACTCTCTCAAACTCAGTGTTTCTAAAAACTTTCTAAAAGAAATAAATGATAAAAGATTAAGACATTCAATTTAGAGAGCTGGGAAAAATTCAGATAATTGTGAATCACTCAGAACATGGTTGCCATTAATAAAAGTCATACAGTATATTATTAGCATAGATTTTCACAACTTTTTTATTGTTACTTTAGACACTAAGCATTTGATTCACATTAAAATCATGGCTTTATTACCCTGCCTGCAACATGTATCAGGAACTTCAAAGGGACCCATTTCTCACTTCTGGATGCTTCTCCTCAGGGTTGTCACATGACACATGCCCTCACTTTCTTCATTTCTCTGCTTGAATGTCCACCTTGTGAGAGAGGCCCTCCCGGGTTATCATACAAACTGTGAGATCAGGCACTTTGGTTTCCATGCTATTTCTAGAACCTAGTAGAGTTTCTGGCACATAGTAGGTACTCAGTAATGTTTGCTGAATAAAAGCAACATTGGGTAAGACATTACGTTTCCCATTTAGAAGTCAAGGAAAGTAAAATAATTGAGGTGAAAAGGCTTGCTTATGTCTGGTAAGTAGCAGAACAGGGCACCCTGCGCCTTCTCCTCATTCTTAACGGCACACTTTCTCCCACTCGGCCTGGGCCTGCCTCTAATGTCATTGGCTCTGTGCACTGGGCCGGCACAGCTCTGCGTAAGGCCCTATCAGTGTAACATGCCCAGTAAATGGATCTGAGTCCTGGGACTTAAGGAGAAAAAAATGCAGCATTCCGATTTATCTTTTAAGGGTTCCATTTTTTTGGAAATGCTAACAGGAAGAAAATAAATCACTCCAACACAACCACAAGAAGTATACACCTTTCCTTGGTTCCGAGGCATGACCTTTGTTCCACTGACCCTGGAGAATCCTACATCGAGAGCTGAGCCCCAGCCCGGCTCTGTGACTTGAGTGAGTGACAGCCTCTCCAGAACTCAGGTGTGCATGTCTGTAACACACAAATAGGATCAGATAATCTCTAAACCCCTTTAGGCTTTAATATGTTAGGTTTTGAGCATGCTCAGTGCCCTCCTCCCCACCGAGAAGACAGACATGTCTCCGGGGACTGAAAGGAAACACATCGGATACAATTAGTGCCAGATGCACAGTAAGCTCGGGATCCTAACCTGCCTCCCAGACAGGTGGGAGAGAAAGCATGCAGAGAGAAAACCCTATTGCCAAGTTAAAAAATAAGCCATTTTAAAGAACAATGGCTGTTACCTTTTCCCTCACAAAAGCTACACCAGCCCTGAAGATAACGTGCATGATAACGTGCACACACCGCCGATACACGGAAAAGTCCCTTTGCTGCTGCTTGTAGCACTTTTCTGATCTCTTTTTCTCACTTTGCACTCACTGTCAAATGGTCTATCAAGAGGTTAGTTTGTAATTAAACTCAGATCTAATTGCTGGAACAAGTTACTAACTGTGTTCCTGAATCCTTTTATTCTATACCCTAGAAACCAGTGCATTCTAGACTTTAAATGCTAGTGGTTTGAGAGAATCACGTAAGTACAGCTTTTAGAAGAAATTTTGTTCATTTGAAGCTTTTACCCAGAGCATCAATCAAGTAAACGAAAAAACATGAAACCAATTCGTGAAGGGAATTATCCTCCCCTCACGACAATAACAAAAAATAAATTGGAAGAAATGTTCTGCTTTCTCTCTTTCTGAATTATAGAGAGTGCCATGCTTAATGATTGGTTTATGTACTAAGACCCATATTCAGGAATCTGTCCATTTTTAAATAGGGCTTCCTGTCTTTAAAGGGTCAGCTGGGTGCTTTTGAGAGGTGGAAAATCTTTGGACGCCATTAAAGTCCGTCCAGTGAGTCATCCCATTTTGAGAGAAAAAACAATGTGACTGATGCAAGTGTCAGTGCAGCTTGCACCTGCGTTCTGCAGAGTAAACAAAGCAATGGGACCGAAAGCGGAGAGAACAACAGGACAGTGCATTAGTTCAGATGACTAAGGATTTGTTTGGCCTATTTAATGCTGGTGGAGGCCGGCTGCTCCAAACGTTGAATATGCTTTTTCTGTATTTGGAGAGTGTGGTGGGCCCTTTTAGCCTCTAACTCCCCATCTCTCCTCCCTAAGAAGTCCTTGAGTTCTGGGTGACAGCGACCCCATCCCCAATCTCCATGCCTTCTCTTTACTAGCACAACCTCGCCCATCCCTAGCTCCTGGCCACAGTAAGGAGGTCGTTGGGCCTAGGAGAAGCTCACGAACCGCCCAGTTCAAGTCACTGAAGGCAAATGAGACTCAATGCCTGATCTTCCTCTGTGACAGCCAAGTCCACGCTCTCCCTCCTGCTGTATTTCAAAATGGGCACGTGAGGACCCATGGAGCAAATGCCTATCTTTCCACCCAGATTCATTTGAAATCTTTTCTAATTTTAGGGGATTTCTTTCAGTGTTAGTCACATTGTTTATAACTGAAGGTCCTGACTGATGAAGTTAATGGAAGTAAAAGACTAGATATGACTATTAAGGGAGGAAAATAATCATTTCAGACAGAGGGGAAAGCTAGTGCATAGTTCTTAATACATGCCATGGTCACAAACAAAAGACCCCAAATCAACTATAATAAAGGCTCTTATCACTTATGTTCATTTGAGTTGTGTTTTCTATAACTTGAAAGTTAATTAAGTAAGTAGGATCTGTTTGAATAATGCTTATTAGAATTTAACCTGCTAACTGTAATTTACTTAAAAACTCCCTGGACCCTACTTTCTTTCTTGCACAGAGAGAGGACTTCTTACTTTTTGACTTGATATTTGTTGGATATGGTGATTTTTGGCTTGCTTCCATGTCAGATTTCACTCGTCGTCGTCGTCGTCGTTGGCAGCCGTCCGTCTCGAGAGACGATGGTGTAGCTTCTTAAGAGTCCATCTGCACCGCCGAGAATGGTTGTGCAGTCCGACTCGGGAGTGACACGGTATCTGTCTCCTCCCGTGTTGAAGTGAAGCTGAAGCTACAGAGCCTGGGCAGGGTGATATGGAGGGTCTGCTGTTGCCCATGCAGCAGACCCCCCCCCTCTCTTCGCAGCTGAAGGATCCAAGGGAAAGACGGAGTCAATACAGCTTGGCTTCAGGTGCGCCGCAGGAGTTGCCGGTGTTGACTACAACGTCAAACCGCCTTAGGGACTCCGGCTCCGGATTTTCTGTCGGGGTTTACTCCCTTAGCCTTTCCCCTGAAGAGGTATGCCGCAAGGCAGCGGAGGTTTTTTGGAATCAGAGTTTTCCTTCTCTGATGTCACTGACCTATGCATTTCTGAATTGGGGATCATCTTAGCACTATTTTTGTCTCTGGTACCAAACACATGCCTGATAAATAACAGACATGGTGATCATGGCGGGGAGAGGGTTGTAAGGGGGATAAACAGTAATGGAAAGGATACAACAAATATATATATGAAAAAATAGAAAAAGAAAGAATGAGAGGAGCTCCAATCTAGTTTAGGAACAGGGTTATACGAGTAAACAGTTTTTAAAAGATTTTATTTACTTACTTATTTTTAGAAAGAAGGGAAGGGAGGGAGAAAAAAAGGGAGTGAAGTGAAATAAAGTGAAAGACACATTAATGTGTGAGAGATACACCCCTAACTGGAGACCTAGCCCGCAGTCCTGGCATGTGCCCCGAGGGGGAATTGAACCGGTGATCTTCCTGTTCTCAAGTCTGTGCTCAGTCCACTGAGCCACACCAGCATATGCCAGTAAATATTGAATATGTGACTTTCCTTGGGAAATAAAAATACCATGACTTTAGTAGGTGCCAATTGCCAGTGTGTCAATACTCCTACCGTGGCTGACTTCAACCAGCAAATATGCCATCTCTTAACCATGGAGTGCCCACAGCCACGTCCCCTAAGCCAGTGCCCGCAGGCTCCAACATGCCGTGGACAGGGGATCAGTTTCAGGGATCTGTCTAGGGCAACGGTTCACACTCTGCTGTCGGACTAATTTGGGTTGTTGATCTGTTGCTAGTCCTTAAAGCTGCAATCTTCAGAAATTTATTTATCTCAATGAATGTCAATGTCCCCCTCTCAAAAATAAGAGTAATAGTTGCCGTAGAGGATTCTTATGAAAATTAAAGTGAATTTTCACTGGCATAGCAATCAACAGAGCAAGGAATATAGGAAACGACTAATATATGTTGCTTTTGTTTTTAATTTTATTGTTGATAGAAATGTTTTCTTGCCTTTTGATTTTGGCCACAAAAATGAAAAGAAGTATCAACACTGGAACTGGGCACGGGATTTTATCTGACCAGAAACCAACTCTTCCTCCTTACACTGAATCTAGAAACCTTGCAAAAATGCAGCTTTCTAAATGGCCATCAATAATGGCTCAATGACTAGACTTGAGCTCATGATGCTTAATCTATAATTGGTACCTGGCCATGAGAACATATGATATCAGTATCTGAAAAAGAAAAATAGGGATTCTAAATCAACTGGTGATTCAAATGATTAAAGAATGAGACACAAAGGAGGGAAATGTTTGAGGACTTGGAGTCTTATCACTCACTGTCTTCAAAGACTGCTTTATTTACATCCATATTAACTTTACTCTCCAAGAGGAGACTAGACAGTAAGACTCTACCTGTGCAGAGGGTTGCAAATTGAAGTGTTAGGCAAATTAGAAATTAGAAGAAGGAAGTTAAATAGGCTGTGTGTGTGTGTGCGAGAGAGAGAGAGAGAGAGAGAGAGAGACGGAAAAAGACACAGAGACAGAGGAGGAAGAATGTAACCAATTAAATTGAATAATACGTCCAAAGGTAGTCAAGTTTTAAAATGTTTAATGTTCATGCAGATCCAAACAGAACATATTCCCCATGGGATGCACTCTGTTCCGTGGGTCTCAGTTTGAGCCCTGGTCTATGTTGAAAAGCGTGTCAAGCCTGCTCCTAGAATCCATGTCAGTTCAGTTTTTAATGAAGATAAATGCAATCAAGTTTACTTGCCTTTTTTCCCACTAGATTGGTTCATTTATATCTGGTTTTTACTTTTAGTGCTTTTCTTTTATCTGTTATCTTTGAAAATAATCCAAACAGAAGGGCAAATGGCATAAAAGAGTGCCACCAAGATCTCCCACTCGAAGAGGACATTGAACATTTTGGTGCATGTCCATCTTTGTCTGTGCACACAAGTACACACACGTACACACATTCACACATATGCACACACACTCACACATATGCACATACACAAAACTGAGATTTTGCAATGAAATCATGCTATATATGCTCCTTTTTAATGGATAACATATCAAGATGTCTATTTAATCACTACAATTTAGTACATTTTGGCTCAAAATATGGCCTAAAGTAATTGTATTCAGGTATCAAAGCCTCACATCTAGTCAGTGTCTCCCCTAAAATCAAAACATTTTTTTTTTTTACTTCTCTTCTAACAGTTAGGGGAGAAAGGGGCAACCTTGTTTTAGAAACCAGGCAGCACTATTCTTAGAAATTTATCAACCTTTACTCATCTCTGGATTTTTTCTCCTCTCTCTCTTTAACTGTGTTTTATCTTCTCTTCGCTGATCTTTTTTTGTAGATGACCTTTCATGTTATTTCTCATCTGCTGGTCCCATCAACCCTAACTTTGTATCTGCTAAAACTCAGGTAATTGCTTTTAGATGGGTATAATTAAGAAGCCATTAGTGTAAAGTTTCATTTCAGTTTACGCCTTGGTCTGCATTTGAGCAGAGAAATATGAAATTAAGGTATTAGCTCCTTTCAGGAGTATGAGTCACAAGCTAATAAGTTTCAAGAACAGTTTCTGAACTGTAATGATT
This sequence comes from Furipterus horrens, assembly GCF_987537825.1. NCBI lineage: Eukaryota > Metazoa > Chordata > Mammalia > Chiroptera > Furipteridae > Furipterus > Furipterus horrens. The sequence goes on from NW_028327174.1 coordinate 191,775,116, forward strand.
GTGCTTTTCTCTTTGAAAATCTCTTCTCTTTGGAATTCTCATAGAGGGAATATTTCTAAAGAGAGGGGAACCAAATCTATAGAGACAGACCAGGGGTGGGTCCATGACTTCTGAAGTGTGAGTGTTCGTATTGCCCCGGGAGGGTTTTATGAGATCATTAAAAAGTAGCTAATGTAAAAAAGTCCCACCTAGAAACGTCTTTGTTTCCTTTCATTGTCGTGTAAGAATCCTACCCGTTTGAAGGCAACTGTGAGAGACATTGTAAAGGATATCCCTGACCCCAATAAAGGAGTCCAAGTCAAGATGAACTAATGTGATCTGGCATTAAACTACCTACAACAGTAGTTCTCAAATGTGGCTGCATATTAAAACTGCCTGGTATATTAGTTTGCATAACCAGTTTCCACAAGCTGGGTATCTTAAAACATTGAAAATATATTTTCTCACTCTTCTGAAGTCTAGAAGTTTCTATTCAGAACGTGGCCAAGGCCATGCTCCCTCTGAAGACTCTAGAACAGAATTCTTCCTTCCCTCAGCTTAGTTTTGATGATGCTTGGCGATCATCGGCTCCGTTGTCACAGAGCTGTCTTACCTGTGCAGGTCTCTATGTGTCCTCTCTTCTTACAAAGACACCAGTCATCGGATTTAGAGCACACCGTAATCCAACAGGGCCTCAAGTTGGCATTTGCATAGCAAAACAACTACATCTTATCTTTTTATCTGCAAAGATCTTATTTCCAAATCAGGTCACATTCTGGGATTCCAGGGGAACATAAATTACGGGAGGATGCTGTTCAACCTATTATACCTCAGAATATTTTAAGAATTGCAGTGCCTATCATGCACTCCAGATTAATTAAATTACACTTTTAGGAGGGTACATATTTGAATAACTTAGGGAGCTTTAAAAGAAGCTGATACTTGGGTCTCACTCCCAGAGATTCTGGTCTACAAACAGGTATTCTAATAAGTATGATATTGGATTGTTAAAGAAAATAAATGAGATCCTATAACATGCACAGTAGAAACGTGGCACATAACATACACTAAATTAATATTTTGATTGGTTTGGTTTGATGGGGTTTTAGAAATACGGACATAATTTCACATATTTAAGGACGCAATGTTTAATAAGCTTCGGTACTCTCTTCTGCTATCTTGACGAGGACAAATCTGATGACCTGCTTTGTATTTCTAGAGTCAAGGTTTTGCCTAGTATATGGTTTGTTGTTACCATACCTTTATACATACTACTTTTCTAATAGACAAGTGCTTATCATCTCTTCTGCATTTGCATCTAATTGCCACTTTCCTCCCATGTCCTCTCCTTTCACAGGTCAATTTGTAAGCTCTAATCTTCTCTAGTCTGCTAGGGTGGCTAATTCAGTTTGCTCACAACTGAGGGATTTTGCAGCATACAAGTTTTCCAGTTCTAATTCTGGGACAGCTCCAGGGAATGCAGCATGGCTAGTTACCCTAAGCCGGACTCAATCGGTCATGGATGACAGAACGTGCCTAGTGTTACCTCAAAAATGTTACATATCTGTTAGAAAGGCAATAATCTTTTTTTTTAGGAGGGAATACAAATGTGTATAAAACATGCCACTTGTCTTCCCATCTATGTAAAAGCTACCAGAGAGCAAAAAAGCAAACAATGATGATGATGATGATACTCACTGATCACTTACATTAACTCACTTAATATTCACAGCAACCCAAGTGGTGAGTGGCACCGTTATTCTCATTTTCTAAATGAAGAAACTAGAGTTGAAGCTGCTTCTGCAGCTTCTGTGAGGTCTCACAGCTAGTATGTATTTTGGCCCAAATGTAAGCATAGGCAGTTTGGCTTCAACAGTGCTGGTATTAATGCTCATGCCATGTTGAACAGAGGCACAAGGGATGCATGAATACAAGCAGAGAAAGAGAGAGGAGCCATGCTTCAGCTTGATGTGATCCACAAGGCCATCACAGACAAAGAGGAGGAACTGCTCTGGCACCTACAGCTTGACCTGACTTCCCTGAAGGTATTCACTTAAGGAAAACACTAACTGAGCACCTGATAGGTGCGGAGCACATATTGAAATATTGAAGCAATGAAATAAGCCAAAAACGTTGAGGTAGTTATTATGTCCTGGCACTGTGCTAAGCATTTAATATAATATTACCTCATGGCTTGACTTCATGCTATCCACCCAACAGGATACCATAATTATCCTCATCACAGAAAATTAATTTTGGTTCAGATACCGTAATTAACTGGACCCAGGATCTCACACCTAGTTTGGGATACAATCAGGATTCAAATCTAGGTCATTTTTTTGTTGGTTGGTTGGTTGGTTTATTTTACGATGGAGTGTTTCCTTAAGCATCATGTTGTCTTGCCCCTCAAGGTGAGGCAGGCATTCTAATATTTCAGTGAGTCTTAAGTGAAAAAGCTCAAGTTCATGTGGCGTGCACTTCATAAAAAAGTTAGTTAATTCACCTGTTCAAGATTGGAGAGCTGAAGGTAGCTAGCGAAGGAGACATGCAGGGAGGGAACTTGCAAGCGAGAAGAGCTGGTGACGCGGACACTTCCTCATCTTTGGGACACAGCTAGCTCCCAGGCTCGGGAAAGCACTCCTGTGACAAAATTGGAAGTACAGTTAATCAGGACTTAATTGAACAGTTCAATCTCTGACTAAGGGGTGGTGGTGGGGGTGATGGAGGATGCGGAAGGGAAGGGAAAAGCACATAACGTCCCTCCATTTAAGAGAGTGAAATGTGTCTTGTCATCCATAATGCAGCACCATAATGTTCTTGTATGAATCGAAAATGCCAGGCAATCAAAGGCCATATGTCTTCAGCTTAGATCCACAGAGTGTCCATGTATTTTTAATCAAGGCTGCATCTCTAAAGTATGTTTATGCTTTCTTGGCATAAAAGATGCTCCCTCAGATTAGCTCTGCACCCTGCTTCAGGCTGTTGTTACCTCTGGCCATGCCAGAGGAAAGGAACTTGGCAGATTCCCCATAACCCATTACTGTAAAGCTAATGCAAACTCTACTTGAAGGATAGCGAACACTGAGCAGTCCATTAAGGCTGAGGAAATGAGTCACTGAAGTCTTCACTCCCCAGCAGATCTCTCTGCTTCTACTCTCCTCGCCCCGAAAGTTCATTTTCCACGCAGCACCCAGAGTGATCTGTTACAAATGCAAATCCAATCTCTTCATTTCTCACTCGAAACCCTCGAATAGAGGGTTTTGAAAATAAGAGCCAGACTCTGCTCTGATCTGCAGCAGCTCTGCATGATGTATTTCCCCTTACGTGTTTCACATCACACCTTCCTTCCCTACATTCATGATGCTCCGGTCACGTTGTTTTTATTTCTGCTCCTCAACACTTAGTATTCGCTCTTCGTGCATTCACTCGAAAAGATGTTTGAACACCTGGTATGTGCCAGGAACTCTCCTAAATGTTGAGGATACACCAGTGAACAAAATATGAATTTTCCCAACCTCTTGAAACTTCTGTTCCAATCAGGGAAGTTAGATCACCAACAATAAAGAAGATGAAAACGTAAAATGCACAGCATTTAGGAAGTGACTATTCTTTTACAAAAAAAGAGAAAGTGTCGTATAAATGGGGCCAGGCTTAAGCGACAAAAAGTCCTACGTTGTGACATTAAATGAAGTGGTCGGGAAAGATGGCTCACATTAAGGTATTTTCTCTTATTGCTTCCACTCCCAGAACACCCTTCGCCCAGATATTTACACAAGTTTCTCAGAACTTAAGTCTCAGCTCCAATGCTACCACTCAGACCTTTCCTGAGGCCCTGGCGTGCAGTGGCCACTTTTAGTTACTCTGTCTCACCGCCCTCTGTGGTAGCACTTAGACCTACCCGAGGCTACAGTTTTGCATGTATGTAGGTACTTTGTCTTTGTCTGCAATGCTTATGGACTGTAAGCTCCATTAAAATAAGGTCTTTATCACTTCAGTGTTAGGTCTCCTGGGTCTGGATCTGCACCCAGCATAGGGTAGATATTCAACTAGTGTACATTTGAAAAGAAGAATTAAGGAATGGATGAAAGTATCAATAACATTAGTTAGACAAATCTTATCAACTTCTGGGTTAGTACCATGTCACGTGTTTAAGCAACATCATCCAGAATGTACAGAACAGATCAGAAAAATAGTGTTTGGAAGATGAATTAAAAAGATTAAATTTCAGTCAGAATAGACACCCTTCATGTACTTCGGATGTCCAATTCTCTCCATTCTCACTGCCACCACTCTGGGCCATGTGCTGTCATCCCTCATTTTGCTGCTTCCCTGTTGCTGCCCAGCAAAACAGTTTTTCAAAGCCCAGGAGGGATAAGTCTTTAACAATGTCTATTTGATTGTATCTTCCATGGCTTAAACCCTTCAATTACCCTCTATTGACGAGAGCATAGGGTCCACAATCTTCAAGTGGCTCCCAGAGACTACAAGGCTTGGCCACAGCCCATGTCTCTGGTTTCCTCTCTCACTACAGTATTCCCTCACTTACCGTGGGTATTATATTCCAGCGCCCCCCCGCCCCCCCACCTCCCCGCAAAGTAGGAACCTTACATTTATTCTACACTCTTAAACCTACGTAACTTTAACAGCACATGTATACAGTACCGCAAAATCCCATGATATAGCAAAAGGTCCGCGATAAATAATTAAATATAATATTTTTTAAAAGTCCCGGGATACAGTGAGGCCGCGATAAGTGAACCGCGATATAGCGAGGGACTGCTGTACTTCTCACCAGCTCCACATCTCTCTGACTGATCCCCTTCACGTTGCCCAGGGCTACAGCTTTCTTTTAGACAACTAGAAGATGACTTCAGTGTTTGGAAGTGTCTTCTCTGCTCTCCATGTCTGACTAAATTATAGGTGTCTTTTAAGTCTCTACGGAGTTAGAATTTGTATCCTCCGGGAAGGACTCTCTGGTCCCTAAGTTTGGACTGGGCTCTCCTCTCTGTGGTCTCATACCAAGTTGCACTCACCCGCCGCATTACTTCCCATACCGAGAGCTGCGATTGTTTGATTTCTTGCCTGTCTCTACCACTAGACGACAGCAATAAAAGAGCAAAAATAATTTATATCTTCTTCATTCTTATAGTTCAAGCATCTCACATAAGCCCTGGCATATCGTAGTTTCTCAAAGTGTATTTGTTAAATGATTGGATAAAGTATAAAATCAGTTAAAATAGCAAGACTTTTGCTGACAGAACTTTGGGTATTATTCCTCCTGCTGAATCTCTACTCACGGGTCTCACTACGTTGTGGCAGCACTGCTGAACCCTGCGAGGAGGTATGGTGGAAGCTGGGGGAACACAGCTTATCTTTGGTTAATGATGTCATAGAATATAAGCAGGTCCTTCTGGTCAACCTTTGGTGATAGCCTCAGGAACCAAGGAATTGATCTGCCAAGACAAGAATTCTGACTCATACAGGAAATGTTGGGCACAGTGGCTTCTGCAGAGTCGGAGGCTCCAATGCCTCGGTTACCACAGTGGAAAGTACCTTCAGATTAGTGGCTTTGCCCCTGTCTAAGACAAGCTGAAGTGGCGATAGGAATAAAAGATGCACAAATTGAATGATGTCTTTGAAAGCATATCATCCAAAAATCTCATTTCTCTGATGAAGAAAGAACAACTTCTTCTGGTATTTAATAATATCCTCTCTGTTCCTGTGTTGAATTCTTGACTTTTCCTTACACCCTGCAGTTTCTTTCATCTTTTAATCCCATTAAACTCAACATATTTTGATAGGTCTTAATTTTTTTTCTTAATCAGTGCCAGACAGGAAGAATATGTCTCTCATGTGAAGGTCACATGTCAGTTCTGTGACATCAAGGTGACTTCCCTTTTATGGTTCATTTTGTATTTCACAAGTGCAAGAGCTTTTTCATGGATCATCCTCCATCCAGCTAAATTCAGAAACCTATTCCTCTTTACAATCTTTTGACTAATTCACTTGCTCCAGAGGTTCGGTGAGCAACACATATCTTATTTAAAATATCCTAGGAATAAAAGGACAGGGAGGAGAATATATCACACATCTCTAAGCAAGCAATTTAGCCGTCCTCCCAAAATCCCTTACCTTCTTGTCACCAATTCTATTTTCTTCCTTGTAATGCATGGGAAAAAAAAGAAAGAAAACATGTCTAATTGACTTAGAACTCTGCTCTTCATTATTTCTCTTTAAGCATTTTGAATTCTTCTTTCCTTTATGAGACACCATAATTCAGCTCTGAACTATCTCCTACTTCCAACAGTGCTTATCCAATGCCATCAAAGTTGTTTAGCTAAACAAAGGATCTTCCAATTAGCAGAACTGCCCTCCTTAGGATATGCTTCTTGTGCGCATTGCCTCTTTCTGCTTGGCCAGCAGATCCCAAGGAGCCATATCCTTATTAACCTAAGTTTTGAGCATCTGGAAATTCATGTATGAGATGTCCCAAAGGATTCTGGCCTCATGGAGTTCTGAGTATCACGTAAAATAAAAATAAAAAGCAAAAATCTTACATAAAACCCAACATAGAATAGCCTAGTAGAGACCTTACTCGTGTGGCTCAGTGGGTGGGGCATCATCCCCAAAACTGAAAGGTCACTGGTTTGATTCCCAGTCAGGGCACATGCCTGGTTTGTGGGCCAGCTCCCCAGTTGGGGACATGCAGGAGGCAACCAATCAATGTTTCTCTCCCACAAAAAAGTGTCTCTTCCTCTCTTTCTCCTTCCCTTTTCCTCTCTCTAAAAAATAAATAAATAAAAATAATTTTAAAAGAATAGCCTAGTAGAAGCTCAGTGTGTCCTGATTTCTTTCTCCTCAAGCAACTAGATGTAGTGATTCACTTGTCCCCAAACAGATTACTGTGTTAGGAGCATCCTCAGCCTCTTAAAGCTCAGCTGTACCCCCCTAAAATTTGCAGAAGAGCACAAGGTAGTCCAAAAAACTACAAGTCAAAAAGCATATCGTGTTATTAGTTCATGACAAAGATATGACTATTCTGACATAATCCAGAATGGTGTGTGTGTGTTTTAGAGAATTTACAAGTATTGAAACTTCTCTATCAAAGACTGTGTTATGTTCTTTAAGGCTGTTATAACATTCTTTTGTCCATAGCCCTACATGACACTCTATAGGCTACTGCTCCAATTGTTAGTGGCAAACAGCAGCACTTTGTGTTTTTACTTTGAAGCAAAATTTTGCCCTATCTGGAAATGTCATGGATTGAAAACCTTGAAACAGAGAATCTTCTCTATCTATAATCTAATTCCCATTCTTAGCAGGTCTTGTGAACAGTTATGTGCATTGCAGTAGCTCTCTGGGCATGGCTGAACAAAGTCATTGACTAGAGCCACTTGCTGCCATTGAACTATCAAGGATTCAGAGCCTCTTATGCCTCCTGCTTCCAGCAACTCAGGAAAGGCAGAATCTCATGGACTTCTGTCCTTGGAACTGATGACAAAGCACCTCTGTGGGTGATAAATACACTCAACTACAGCACAGAGGGAACAGCACACATTAAAAGAAACCACCAGACTCCAGACCTTTGGCCTGAATTTATGATTATTGAATTATTTTTCAGTCCCTAAGATTTTTAAATTGTACAAATAATATGCGCTCTGTAAAGATCTGTATAAATCATAGAAATCAGTAACAATTGACTAAATATTTATATCATGAATATTATTTCAGTTCATCTTCACAGTAATTTAATAAGATAGACATTTATTTTTATTTTTTTAAAAGGCAAAATTGAGGCTCAGAACGATCAAGAAACTTACCTAAAATGAACATGTGCTAAAGTCACATTTCAAAAGCAACCCTGTCAGGGGAGAGAGTTAAAACATGGTCATAAATAACATGGGTAAGTGTGTTATACACATTCCCCCCTTTAATCTACAAAAAAAACCCTAATGATTTTGTTTTCATATCATAGATGGTAAAATGTTCGTTCGTTCGTTCGGCAGCCGTCCGTCTCGAGAGACGATGGTGTAGCTTCTTAAGAGTCTATCTGCACCGCCGAGAATGGCTGTGCAGTCCGACTTGGGAGTGACACGGTATCTGTCCCCTCCCGTGTTGAATCGACATCTTGCAATGACGCTGGAGTGTCCTCTCCAGTGAAGCTGAAGCTACAGAGCCTGGGCAGGGTGATATGGAGGGTCTGCTGTTGCCCATGCAGCAAATGAGGGTCAGGGAAATTTGATACTCATTCAGAGAGATCGTACAAATGTTCCAGGAAAAGAACACATGAGTACTCTTGGATAATGGGGATCCCCAAGGGTACAGAGTTGGGTTGGTTTAGAAAGATGCCCTAAATATTCCATAAGATCTTTTAAAAAGAGGGTGACGTTGAAGAAGAGAAAAGGGTATCAAAAAAGAAAAATAGTTACATTAGCATGGAGACTCGTTCTACTTTTTATTTAGATAGCAAACCTACATTTGCTGCGGAGTTATGTAAGAGAAAGCATTGTGTTTGTGTTCAAAGGGCAAGCTTGAGGAAAAACTCAGGACACCACCTGCATTCTAAGTGGCCTGAGTGATGGAGGGAATGGGCCTTGTTCCAAATTGATTAGTTCTGCTACCTTCTCATTATTGTTCCGCCTGAAGTTTGGCATGCTAGCAAGGTCATTCCATGCATGGGTCTGCGTGACTTAACTAATTCTGCTACGAATTCCCTCCCCTCCACACCCCCACCTCTACCATGGCATGCCACCTGCACTAAAGAAAATTAAAAATCAGCACATACATTTTACATGAGTTCCTGAGACTGGTGAGAAATTAGTGTGTTGTTTTTTGATAAAGTTACAGCTGTTTTTTAAGATGCTCATCTAATTCAGTAATAGGAAACCTTCTCCCACATCCCTCCATGGAGCCGGTACCTCAGGATGGAAAGAAGAAACGCATATAGATTCAGAGGAATATGTTTGAACAATGTTTCTTCCTGCAGTTCCCCTTACAAAGAAATTTCAGGGCTATGTATTAGATTGCTGCCTCTCCGAACTCTCAGGGGGCTTAATACTTTTCTATTCCTATGTCTCCTCTCAGGTTGTCCTCTCAGCCTAAAATGATGCCTTCTCATACTGTCATGTTCAATCACTTCCAGTCCTTCAAGGTGGACCACAAAGGTCTGTTTCCATGAAGTCATATTCTCATGTCCTCACATCAAGATATGATTACTCGCATGTCAGATCTTCAGTAATTCTTAGAAAAGCTCTGGTCCCTTCTGACCCTCAGTTCCCATACTTATAATGTGAGAATAACTGTACCTATATTTAAGGGTAGATTTTAAAATTAGAGATAATGTGTAAGAAACCTAACAGAATATTGGACAAATAATACTAAAAGAATAGTATTGAATTTGTTAATACTATATATTACTAACCAGGAAATACAATGTCTCGTGGTATTGAAATGAAATTCAAAGCCCTTCACAGTCAGGTTCTCATCTTAGTTTCTAGTCTTATATCCCGACAAGTTGTCCAAGGTACCTCTATTCCTACCACTCCAAATTCTTTTATTCTATTAAACTAAGCGTCTCCCTGTTGAATGAGCACCATGCACCTTCATTATCGAGGGTGTCCATGGTTGTTATTCTTTTTGCTTTGTTTCCTTCTGCGCTAAAACTTACTCAAGATCTCATGGTTAGCAAATCATGTAGAAAATAAGCAGCAGTCAAAATTTAGATCCACTTTTCATATCCATAAACAGTTCAGTCAGGCTTCTAAAGGGTGATAAGTGACTGGTTAAAAGGTAATTTACTTGGTTATGAGCATAAGCTTTGAATTAATTTGGACAAACTTGGGTTTGAATGTTAGTTGACTGGCTGCACAATTGCAAACACATTCCTTCAGGTGTCAGCTTAAGTAGTAATCTTTGTAAAAAATATAGCAATATATGTTATCTTAAAGTTATTATACTTTATAATATTCAGAATTCACATTCATACATGATATTCCTACTCATAAGTTCATACTGAAAGTCACATTCATGGTATAACCTATATATAATATATAGCACATGTACACATATATAATGTCATCCACATCTTAACTTTAAGATGTGTGTGTATATATATGTTGTGTGTATGCTATGTATATGTGCTATTATGATTATATATGTGATATTAATATATATATATATTATTTCTAAGAACATTAGCTTTAACTCTGACTCAAGGAAGAAATAGATCCAGGAATCAGGCAGTTTAAAATAAAGTATTACATTTAAAGTTTTTTAACAAAGTGTTTTAGTCTAATGACAGGTTAACTGGACTTGCCGCACTCGCGGCTCTACTCCCCCACCCTCCTCGGGTCTCAGAATAGCATCAAAAGGCAAGTGGTGACCTCAGGCAAAGTAGAAAGTGACCCACAGTCACTGCCCCGCAGCATCACTGGGTGCAGAGGGCGAAACAGAGAGAATTCCTGGTATTTACGAACTTGTAATAAATCACCTCTAAATAAGTGAGAAGCATAGACCCATAAACCAATGTCTACTACCCAACGGTTGATGATTCACTTTTCTATGAGAGAGTCTTGGGGAAAAAAAATTTTTTTTTGTAATATTTATGAATTTATTTGAGCCAAACTGACAATTGCCAGGAAACAAAATCTCAACAGATTGAGAAAATCTTCTGAGAATGGCAGTTTTACACCTTATTTTATATATTACAGTCAAAGGAGAAGACATAGGAGGTTACATGAAATCCGTTGGTGATAGATTAGGGAGACAGGAGAAAGCAAAGTGGAGGAGGCGGGGGATCTCTGAAATTGGATAAAAATTAAAAGGAACAGACCTATACTTCTTTTTCATCTGTGGGTACAGGATAGTTAACAGTAGACAATTAACACGATAACAATATCGATGAGGGGTCCTGTGGTCTCCTGCTCTGGTGGGAAATTGTGTCTTGAAGGTTCCGGACAAAGGTTCTTGCAAGAAGCCAGGAATCACTACAGTAGAAACTCCCCTACAGGGGGATCTGGGGAAGTTCAGGGATACAAGCTCCCTCTTAAGACTTAGCAAGGTGCAGATGCTCAGTAAGCTACTGAGGAAGCGGTCCCTATTAGTGTTAGTAAATATTATAGCTGCTGTTGGTAAGTTTTGACTGATCAACACTGAAATAGTATTAATAATACAAAATACATTTATATGATGTATACATAAATAAAGGCAGAAATAAACCTTTCAATCAAAAACACCCCATGAGGGCTTCTGTGTAGCAATGCACTTTCCCCATTCCAGTGGAAGGCCCAGCGCCACTGAATTTTGCTGACCTGGCTTCAGTAAATTTTAATTTAGCAAAAAGCTCGGTTGAATAGATGCATTCAGAAGTCCCAGGCCATGCAACACTCAATCTGTTTAACAGAAATGTTGTTCTAGTTCCATATTTGCGCTTTCTGCTGGAACTGGATTTGTGTCTTTCTGTCTCAGTGGAGCATAAATGTAAGGGGATGTCAGAAACAGAGCCAGCTCTGGAGGGGACGAGAGGTGAAAGTGACGCCTGGGAGATGGTAGAGGCTGGAGCGTTGGAAGACACAGAGAAGGATGACTCAGATTATTTCATCAAATAAAAAAGAGCACGCAACATAACAGCAGGTTTCCATTTAAAAGCAATATGAATTTGGACCCTTTTTGATGACCCGTTGAGATTCTAAAATAGGTTATTGTCTATATGGGCATGTATAGTCCATGAGCTTGTTTGCATTTTGATCAAGAGATAAATGTTAAGGAGAAAAACATTTAATTAAAAAAAAAGGATATTAGGTGATTTTAACATGATAGCCATTATTCTAAAGACTTGGCCTTTCTCTCTCTCTCTCTCTCTCTCTCTCTCTCTCTCTCTCTCTCTCTCTCTCTCTCTCTCTCTCTCTCTCTCTCTCTCTCTCTCTTTCTCTCTCTCTCTCTCTCTCTTTCTCTTTCTCTTTCTCTCCCCTCTCTCTCTTCCTAAACCTTCACACATGTAGTTCTTTTGAATAAAATTCTGTTTCCTTTCTCCATCTGATGAATTATTATTAATGACCAGATTCTTATTTGGCTTATACTTCATCAGGGAAGTTTTCCTGACTTCTAATCAGTCCAGTCAGGACAGTATCATTTTATACACAGTTTGTGGGGCTCAAAGGCCAGGTTCCCCGCTCACTGGCATTATGACCTTGTTCAAGTGAATCTAGTTGTCCCAGGAATAAGAGTAGAAGCCAGAAATAATACTAATCCCTATCCCCTGGATTAGGTATTTGAGGATTAAATGAGGCAATTTATTTAATAAGCTGGAACCAGGGCCTGATACTGAATGCATGTTAACCATTTTTATTCTCTTCAACCGGCCTTGTTTTCAAGTTAAAATAGGGAGGGAAAGAGACTATGAAAAGCTAACACTCCACACTAAGAGTGTGGATTTTATCTGGTAAGAAATCGAGAGCAATTGAAGGTTTAAAAGAGAGCACACAAGCACTGGATTTGAATTTTAGATAGAAAAAAATATATGTAGGATGAAATGCAAATAGAGGAAGAACTCTTTGAAGTCTGTTCAGTGTAGCCAAGTAATTCATTATAAGCAATCACATTTAATCACCATTCCCCAAACTAAGAGCCCATTTAATTCTACAAACATTTATGAAATGCTCACTAAGTGTGAACGCTGTGCTAGGGGCTGAGAAAGAAGCAGTTTGCATACTGTGGAATAATCGAGCCTAGTGGTGAAGAGCATTGGATTTACAACCATACAGACCTGGGTTCACCATCGGGCACTCTGTCTTCTTCTCTGAATGAGGATCTTAAATCACCTAAGCCTCAGTTTCTTCAAAGTTAACAAGATTAAATTAGATACTGTATATAAATCACCTAAAAATTCTTAGGATGTGGTGTGGTTTTATTAATGCTACTTGTCATCATTACTATTATTATTGTTGATACTGCTTTATGAGAATGCTAAATGACAGCTTTCTCCAATGCCACCGTGCTCATAGTCTAAATATAGAAGGCAGATATGTGGATATATAAATTATAATTGAGGTGCCATGCCATTAAAAATAGCAAATAATTTTTGAGTACATACTATATATATCAGATATTATTCTAAATGTTATACATTTTAAATAGTATTTAATTCTTACAGAAGCCCTATGAGGCAGGTAATACAGTGCTAACCAGAATAGAAATGAGAAAACAAGAAGCACAAGTTCAATAATGTGCCCAAGGCCGCACAGAGTGACAGGAAGAGCAGCATGCGAGCCAAGGGGGTCCCACGCAGCTGCTCTGCTCGGAACCACTGGCTTACTGTGCCTCCCTAATAAATAAGGATGTGATCACTTTGAAATCATGGGAGGTTTTTAAGAGGCTGTAATGTCTGTGCTGGGCCCTGACAGATGAGCTACTCATTTTGTTTGCAGGAGAACTTGAACTGAAACCATTTCAGATAGAAGGCTATCCCAACTTTATCCACAGCTAACATGCCTCTTTCAAGAATTTGTTATATATTATAATGACCAACCACCACTACTATAGAGTCCTTCTATACACTAAATATTTACGTTGGATTTAGGGCCACAAAAAGTGGATACCACCACTACCAGTAGTGTAAGGGTAAATTCTAGCTCTCTGTGCAAGCAAAGGGATTCCCCACATGATTGTTCATCCTAGAAACGGTTTTCTCCAGATTCATAATTGAAGGAAGAAGAATAATTCAAAGGTGATATTATTCTCTCCTTCCATTTACCCGTAAGAATTTTCCTTGTTGCTCTGCAAGTTCAATAAACAATAATTGCAATGATGTTAGTATTATTATTGAAAACAATGATGGTTGTTAATATAACAGTTGACACAACTAGCATCTAATAACTGTCTTAAAGACACTTAAAAAGATAAAACCTCAATGGGTATATGTAATTGATCTTGCCATCTTAGAGATGAGGTCATTGAGGCATTGAATGACTTAATAATGTATTCAAGATCGCACAGCTACAAGTGTCACAATCATGGTCATGGCTAGAAGAACCATTATCGGGTCATAGCTATACTTATAGTTCCATCTCAGCATTCTTATTTTGGAGTACATTGTGACAGGATGTACAATTCAGCAATTTAATTTGCCAAGTCACGCTGCACCTGGAGCCCAAGATTTGAGGTAGGAGTAAAGAGAAGTTTTCTAGCTAGTGGCCAAATCTCACAATCTCACCTGAACAGAAACTGGTGCATTTCAACAGAGCAGGCAATAGGTATATAAGTTTCTCAGTAGGACTACCCTGACAGGGGGAAGAGAGAGAGAGGGGGGGGGGAGATAGAGAGAGAGAGAGAGAGAGAGAGAGAGAGAGAGAGAGGGAGAGAGAGAGAGAGAGGGAGAGAGAGGGGGGGGGAAGAGAGAGAGAGGGGGGGAGAGAGAGAGAGAGACAGAGAGAGAGAGAGACAGAGAGAGAGAGACAGAGAGAGACAGAGAGAGAGAAGAAGAAGAAGAAGAAGAAGAAGAAGAAGAAGAAGAGGAAGAAGAAGAAGAAGGAGGAGGGGGGTGAGGAGGAGGGGGGGTGAGGAGGAGGAAAAGAAGGCTGAGGGGGAAGGAGGAGAAAAAGAAGGAGGAGGAGAAGAGAAGAAAGAGGAGGAGGAGGAGGAAAAGAAGAATAATCTTTCTTAATATTCTTCAGCAATGTAGGGTGTTCTGGTTATTAAGGTTGGTCACTAGATATTTCTTCTCATTCCCCTTCTGAGAGCCACCTCTTAGTATTGTGTTCTCTTGCTTCCACAAAGTGAACAAGATCATGGAATATGCTAATGAATGTGAACAGGAGAATTCTGTATTTTCCCTGATGGAAGTTTTTCAAGACAGACAATACTTTATTATGGTCTCTGACCATTTCTCCAGTGACAACGAAAGCCTGTATCCAGGTGGCATCTGTGTCCACCTGAGCACTGAGAGACTACAATGAGTTGAGAGTCCCTTTGATCCAGGTTGGACTCATTTTAAAGCTTTGAGATTTATTGGTTCTCCTCCCTCCTCCCTCCTCCCTCCTCCCTCCTCCCTCCTCCCTCCTCCCTCCTCCCTCCTCCCTCCTCCCTCCTCCCTCCTCCTCCTCCCTCCTCCTCCTCCCTCCTCCTCCTCCCTCCTCCCTCCTCCTCCCTCCTCCCTCCTCCTCCTCCTCCTCCTCCTCCTCCTCCTTCTCTTCCTCCTCCTCTTTCTCCCCCTCATCCTAATGTGATTTGGTACATGATGTGGGTACTTTTGAAAACATTTGGCAAGATATCACAAGAAAAAGATGAGTTTATAAAAGAACTAATTCTAAATCCAAGAGAATAGAGAGTCAAGGGTTCACAAACTTGGAGGATTAAGAGGGGAAACTGCTTTTCACCCCCCTCTATAAAAAGATATTGAGACAGTCATTGACTATAACGAAGGCCAAAGGGCACTTAGACTTGCAGCAAGGATCAAAAGAAAGGAATGGCCATCGCAACTACAGTTAAAATCCCTGAGTGGATTAAGGTGTTTCAGAGGAAAGGTATAATTAAGACCTTGGTATCCAGTAAATGCATTCAATTGCACAAAATGGCTCATGGTGAAAAAAACCTACAATCTTGCCTTACCCATGGAAGATTTGTAAATTAAAGTTATTGTAATTAAGGTGGCAAGGGGTGGAGTGAGAGGAGAGGCAAGCAAACAAAGACATAACAAACCGAAGACATATATCTAGAAGAATGAGAGTGGTACTGGCCTACAAAAATAACTGGACTCAAAGAGATATGAGGGCTATTAACATTTTAAGTGAGTGGCACTGCAAATAAATCACAAACAGTCTATGGCTGTTAGAGATTTAAAATAACGCCAGGGCTCTCAAACTCCTACGCAGAAAAAAGGCTGAGGAACATGCTCGGCTACTGTATAGGGAATAATTTTGTTGCCCAATTTAATGTAGCCAAGGAAGCTGATGGAAATAGAAGAACCCCTGTTCCATTAACAGGAAACGAACCATGAGAGGACCATGGACCACACAAGACAAAAGAATGAGACCCTACCCAAGGAGCCAAATGGGACACTAATCTGGGAACATCTTTCACTCCCAGAGGGGACCTTGTCACATTTACCCAGTAGGATGTCAGAATTGCAATAGAAGAGCTATTGTGCCTCCTTCATTTATAATTGGCAGTGTTTATTGTGGTAATCCTGTGCATGTTCTTCTATTCCTTATTGGCTGATAACATGTCTTTTGAGTTCAGTGTTTTAGTTCAGGTCTCTGAACTAAAAGGAACTACCGCTGGAATTGAAGAGGCAACAGGAGTTTGGACTTCAAGTTGATCACAATGACTGGATAAGTTGTCAAAGTCCTTGAGCTGAGCTCTTGTGCTATCTCTCCTAGTGGTGTGAGAATAAATATGTTTTATAAGCATAAGAAGGAAAAAAAATTGCCATTAGAGAAGCAGACTATAGTAGTTATTCAGTATCTTAAAATATTCTAGATTTACTCCCTCCTGAGCACATGGAAAAATCATACTTCCCTACTTTTCAGGTTAGACAATATCATGTAATTCAATCTGACAAAAATAAAAAAAGTGAACAGATAGGTTGTGTGCCATTTTGAGATGAAAGCATTTATTTATCAGGTAAGTGTCAGGTGCCACTGTGTTGTAGTAATCCTGGAAGCATATGTAGACAGGTGGCCTCCATCAGTCAGGGACCCTAAATGACTATAATAAGCAGAGCATCCTTCAGACTCAAAACGGACATCTAGTGTAAAAAAGAAATAAACCACTGTCATTTTCAGACTCTGAAACTTGGTGGTTGTTCATTGCTCAGTATAACATAGTTATCCTGGCATACTCATGGGCATGAGTTCATGTTGTGTCATTGTACATATGGCTTTCTTACAACTAAAGAATGACCTTTACGTTAAGGTACAAGGTAGGGCTCTTCTGGTTCATCAATGTGATCTATCCTCTGAACTTACATCTTTGGTCTGTCAGCCATCCTTTGGGGTTATGTCCATTCCAATCATAAAAACTTACGTCCTTCTTTGCCACTCTGTGTAATAGGCACTGCCCTTCCTTGTGAGTGATTTATAACTAATAAAGAAAAGCCCAGAGACAAGAATTCAGCAGAATTGCATCCTATCTGTTTCCTCCATGTCCCATCTCTTTGATGAAGTGCACACAGACTCACATAATTACTTCTTCCTTATCCACTAAGTGAGACCATGAAAATAGACCTGATCATCCCACCATGGCAGTATTCCAGGTATCAGCAGCAGTTAAGTATGAACTTAGTCATAAACACAAATGTACTCTACATCTATTGGATGAGGGGACATATATTCTCATGCTCACTGACATGTATCCAAACCTCTTCTGTTCTCCTAATATTTCATAAAGACAGAAGTTAGTCCCTCCTAACAAAAAAAAAAAAAGATGTTATGTGAATACACCCAATAATTAGAATTATTTCATCAAAAAAAGCTTAAATCCTTCTTGGTTTTAGCCTTAATGTAAAGCTTCTTCAAAAGCGCATCCTATTTTTTTGTGTATATTTCACTTAGTCTAGCAAAGATAATGCACTTTGTCTATGGTAAATGTTTAATAATTCAGCTTGTTCTTATTGAGGACCTGCTGTGTGCTTGGTGTTGTGTTGGGGGATACACAGGGAAGACATCTCTGGGGGAGTGACATTTAAGTGACAGTTCATGAGTAAAGAAATTAACCAAGTGTGGGAAAAAAGCATTCAAAGCAGAGATAGTAGTCTGTGCAAAGCCTCTGGTGTACAAAAAATAAACTTATTTAGAAATTTGAAATAAGGCCAACGAGGATGACATGGCAGAAACAAGCATGAGATTGGTTGCGGTGAAGACACAGGCAGAGGCCAGTTTATCCTAGACCTTGTAAATATTGCCCGAAATTTAATAATTGTATTAGAGGGACCATGGATAACCATTCAGCAGTTATTGATAATCTTACAGTACCCAACTTCCCCTGTTTTGAAAATGATTGAATCTCAGAAATTCAAAGGCATCCTGCCTGCCATTTAAGGATCTTTTCTATAGCAGATTGGAATCCCACAAATGTGTTAACTACCAGATTTATTAAGAGTTGTGTATATAACATACCCTCTGCAAAAGGACTGAAGTCCTAGATATGCCCCTTAAGTTACAATGGTCATGGGATATAACAATGAGAGTAAGAATTCTTTTTAAAGAAAAATTTCTGAATTTATGTACACCTATTAAGCAATATGTTTGCTTTCTCTAACTGGGTATTTATAAATTTACAAGTGAAAAAATGTGTTTAATAAATAATCCATGAGCATTGAAGGGTTAAATGCATTGAGCTCCTTAGAGAATGACAGACACAGGATCGATGACAAAATGTAAAGACTAGCCTTCATGATTCTCCTGACTAAATTCCTTTAAAAAGTCAAGAGCAGAAGAGTGAAATAAGAGAACCAAAAGCTTGCTGCAGTTGCAGAATTTTAAGATATTTATTTAACATTCTCTGGGCATAGTTCTAAAATATTCATGCATGTTGGACATAATTATGCCATTTTATTGTCCACTGCATGTCAGGGAAATGTCATTTTTTTCACTGCATCTTCTATCACTTCTCTGGCAATTGGGAAATGCAAATAGTTATCAACAGAGAAGTCTTAAGTGGCAGAGACTTTATTTTATGAATTTTATGGTGAAACTTTAAAATTTGAAACTGTACTCAGAAAATGATGAAGGACTAAATTGGCACATTTCTCTACACAAAACACACAGTGGTCCCTTTACAGCCACCACATTTAAAGGAACATTGAACTAATGATTGAAGGGGTCAGGAAATACCCTAGTGAAGACCGAGTAACAACTAAATTGCTATTTCCAGTCTAGAAACGACTCTTGTTCTGCCTTGTTTTAGAAGACGCTGTTAGTGGCAATAAATGGAATATACAAGAAAGTTGATTCTATTCCATTTCGAGGAAGAACATTCGTTGAATTCAGCTTTTTCATAAGAATTCTTAGCCCTGGTACTAGTGATATGTTAGCAGAGGGATGCTGTGGAAGAGCTTTGCTCGCTGTAAAGGAGAGGACACCAGGAACCCTCCAGATGACAGTTAGGCATTGTGGAAATTGCCTGAGATTTGATGCCAACCAGATTAGGACCTGAATCTTAACATTCCCAACCTGCTGGCTGGTTGACCAGATGGCTGTTAAGGTTTACTTAACTTTTCTGAGATTCATCCTTTCTCACCTGAAAATTGAGATAGCCTACTCAGAGTTGTAAATAAAATAAAATTAAATGACATGATGTATGTAAAATTACAAGCAGATGTCCATCATAAAAACTAGTGTTTTATAAAAGTTTCGAGGAAAATGAGGATCATAGGCAGATATGCAATTCCTGTCACATAGTAGGTGTTCAACAAGTGTGAGACCTCTCTATCTTTCCATATCACTAGTAATAGATTGGCTCTAATTTCTGAAAACTCCCACTGTATTGTTTTCTCTTCACATCTAGAAAATACATTCAAGGGAGAGTTGGTTCACTGCCTTTCTGGTTTCAGTGTTCAAAATTTGTCTTTGTTTTCTCAGTCCTTTCTGTGCTTATTTCTATGGGTAATGAGTCTCTCTTTATGTCTTAGGGATCTGTGTGTGTATGCTTTATTCTCCTTTAGAATTACAGGGTTTTTTTTCTCAGGAGAACTTCAAAAGAAGATGAAAATGCAACATTCTTCTTGACCCTTGTCCCAATTTAACTTAAAAACCAAACCAGGGTGAAAAATCCAGATAGAGCTTTGAATTAGTCTGTCTAGTTTCATTTCATTTGGTGGCAAGAGGGGCAGGTGCATTTTTATAGCATTGGTTTTATTTCCTTTTGTTACAAAAAAAAATTCAACTCCAGTTCCAGGGTTACCTGTGGCTGCCAAATAAGATGCATAAAACTGAAAATCACCTCATGGAGTGATCAGACCTTTCTTCATCTGCTTTGTGCCTTCTCTTTTGCATGCCATTTTCTTTACTAAGAACTCTGTTAGATTTTTGTGCTGAAAATGGCCATGTACTAATTAAGAAGACCTGAGCATAAACTCCGAGTTATGTCGGTCATCTCTATTAACCAAAGCATGAGGAATTTAGGGAGTCAGTAAGCAACGTGACTTATTCTCAATACGCTTAGAGGTTGAGAGCAAGATACTTTCTTCTGCTCTTGCCAAAGCAAATGCTTCTGCAGGGGAGGCTTTGAGTTGTCTTGATCTGTGATTTGCTAGATTTATTATTAGTCAGAATGGGTGACATTCTGCCATCTAACGAACAACACCTATAATAAAAAAAATTATTGTTATAAATATTTATTATATACTGTAATAAAAGTTATGTGAATGGCTTTGGGGTCATTATTAAGTAAAATAAATGCTACTTGAACATAACCACTGTGATACCAAAATAGTTGATCTGATAACCAAGACAGCTACTAAGTGACTAATGGCCAGGGAGCATATACAAGGTGGATACACTGGAAAAAGTGGGAGTGGCGCAGTGTGAGATTTTATCATGCTAATTAGAACAACACACAATTTAAAATGTATGGATTGTTTATTTCTGAAATTTTTCATTTAATATTTTTGAATCATGGTTGCCATGAGTAATTGAAATGATGGAAAGCAAGACCACAGGTAATAGGGGACTACCGTATTTCTAAAACACTTTAGAGTTTACAAACAGTAAAATATTCATTAAGAGGAAACATTTAGTTCCTCTGAGTTAGAGAAGCTATTTTTAGGTCCTCAAGAGAAAGCTGGACATGATATGAGTATCCTCCTTTGTGCCTGGTTTCCCACAGATTAGGAGTCACATGATGCTGTGTAATTTGGCTCTTCCAAGTTATGCTCTGCTTTTGTTCCCTCCTAAACCAGTGCTTTGTACTGATATTTTGTTTCTAATTTTCCATTAGAAGTTTTTCCTCTTTATCTCATTGAAATAGTAAATAATTAGCATGATGGCTTAATGTACTTACACAATACCTAATGGTAAAATTAACATTAATATCATCACCCTATATATGTGCAAGTGCCTGTCTTTACACAAAGTGCCATCACAAAACCTGGCTCCCTTTAACTTCATGGTATGTCTGTAAGACACCTATAAAACTCTGAAACTTACAAATGAGAAAATGACACTCAGTGGTAGGACCTAAACACAGGTTTACTGATTCCATGCTCCAGAAATTTCCTTGTAATGTTCTAGTGTATCATTCCTTACAGAATTGCCAAGGAAATAAGCAAGCCTGATAATCATCAGTATCCCCCTGGATCCCAATGATAAACTGATTGGTCATTCACTGTGTGTTTATCGTTGGTCCGAAGTGATTCACTGATGGAGGATCATGGATTCTTTTGATCAGGAATACTGAAAAAAGTGCTGAGAGTAGAAATACTGTGGTCTGAGCAGAGAGAACCAGGGATCATTAGAAACTTCAGATCAAAGCACACAAGCTAGGGGTGACAACATAAGGTAGGTGGGCAGGCACTCGGGAGGCACAAGTCCAAAGAAAAAATGGCATTAAGGATGCTAACATGTCAGAAAGATGGTTGGAATTACAGAAAATTTCTTAAAGCCAGAGAATGGGACAAGGCAGGAAAAATGAGAGGTAAGACCCTGGAGAGGCAACGATTCTGAGACAAGCTCTGGAAGCACAGTGTTGGTTGGGCAGTGATCATGGGATTCGAGTTAGAAATGTATATATTTTAAACACTGCTTTGATGCTTATTAGGTACTTGTCTTTCCGCAAGTTTCTCAACCCTTCTGAATCTCAATTTCCTTATTAAGGTGAGGATAATAACATTTATCTCAAAGTTGTGTTGTGTTTCACGACCCCATCTATTCCATACCCTACTCTGCGAGTCTGTAGCATTTTACAGTTCCCATTAGTAGACATCATCACCTTACCCACTTCCATAATGTAAGTTGGCAGCGACTGAGTCGTACTGACTATTGCTGCATCTAAAATGCTTCCTGGCAGATAAAAGTCAGTGAAGAAATTTTTATAAAATGGTTTTGATTAAAATAACATGAATGAAGTACATGGCATATAGTAGGCTATTTGTTAGATTTATTATCCTCTAGAGCCAATTTAAGCAAACTTTTTCTTTCTGTAAAGGGCCACATAGTAAATATTTTAGACTTTGCAATCTATTCAGTCTCTGTCAAAACTCCTCAACTTCACTATGCAGTATGAAAACAGCCATAGATAATATATAAATAAATGAGCACGGCGGTGTTCCAATAAAACTTTATTTACAAAAACAGGCAGAGGGCCAGATTTGTCCCTACAGCCATAGTTTACCATCCCCTGGCCCAGAGGACACATTTATATACACAAGGGCTACTTTTAAAACTTCTGATTAAAAAGTGCTGTCAGCAAAGAGGCTTAATATGGAAAAAAATGTGAGCTATAGATGATGATCTAATCTAATCTAATAAAGGTAAGTAATGCTCTACCTGCTCCCTCTCCATATGTCCCCTTCCTCCATATAGTGTGATTCACACTCCTAATTTCCATAGCAAAACATTTCCTTCTTAGGTAGCACCAAAGGAGACTTCAACTCAATTCAGGTTGAACCATTTTGAATAAATAGAATACATATGGATTTATAAACTCCATAATTCTAATTGACATGAAAATAATTTCTGTTTATTATTTTACGGAAAATAATAATATATACTTTAATTTATCATTAGAGGAACAATTTGTGACTGACAGAATAAATAACAATGCATCCATTTTATAGATGATGAAACTGATGGTAAGAAAGTATTGGTACTTCGGCAAACATAAAAATACTGAACACACAGGAGCTATTATCATCTAATATTTTGCCCAAACTTCTATCTACCATATTAACAATCTAGTTTTACTCATTCTACTTCTTTGTTTTGTTTGTTTTTAAAGTCTCAAAACAGTTAAGTTTTTGGAAATATGGTTGGAAGACAATAACTAAATGATTAAATTACTATAATAATATATGCAGAGGACTGTTTTGAAGAAATAAATTTACCTTATTTATTGTCTCTGCTTTGGTAGTTTATTAAAGATTTGAGGGAAAAATAATTGTTTACTAAATATTTACAGACACTGAACCATGGTTTTTAGGTGTGGAGATACATGAATGAACAAGATAAAACTTCCGGACTCTACTGCCTCACAGCTTAGCTCAGTGATTCTCAGCCGGGGGTGATGTTAAACCCAGAGGACATTTGATAATAACTGAAGACATTTTAATTGTCATAACTGGAGGTGGAAAGGTAGTGTTGGTGAAACAGGGTACCAATCTTCCCCATAGTCCATGGTTTGCGGGTGGAGGGAGGAAATAATATAGCTTTTAAGTAACTTTGCATATCTGTGGCAAGATGGTAGCTGGATAATAGCTGTGCTACTGCCCCAGGGCAAAAGGTGAACGTGACTTTCAGGATTTAAAAAGAAGGGCAGGCAGCCTTGGGAGAGAAGCATGAGCAAGGTACCATGATGGAGGAGCATGAGGTAGGTGTGCCATGATGTAGGAGCTGAATGTAGCAGCCATGTGGGAAGCAGCGAGCAGCTTCGCAGTTTGTAGTCAGGATTCGGCCATGTGGCCTGGGCTAGTAAGAAAGCAGGCAGGCTGCTGCTTTGATTGTGCCCACTCTAGCTGACTCCAAAGCCACCGAGGACTCCGCCTTGCAGACCCAGACTCTTTCTGGATTCTTGGAACTTGGGACATATGGAGAGGACACTCTTTTAGGACTTGTGCCTTTCCTGGACTTCACCATGACTCAGTGTAACATGGCACATGCTTTCCTGGACTATTATGTGGAGGCTGAAGACAACATACCCCAGATCCTGAAGGAGAGAGCTGATAGATGAGGAATGAGGAACTATTTGGGCTTGGTTTTGGCTTCTAGCTTTTGGGGGAGCAAGGGAAGTGCTGGGTCTTGTGGGGAAACAGGGCTCTGAGCAGGAGTGCTCCCAGCCCCCCTACCCCGAGATTGGAATATTGTAAATAAAGATCTGTTTTTCTCAACATTAATTGTTGGATCATACACCAAGGTGCCACGTGAGTGAGCCGCACTTTGCTCGGTAACATTGGTACCCCAGGTATCCAGTGGTAAAGGCCAGAGATGCTTTTAAATATCCTTCAGTGCATTGCACGGACCCCTACAACAAGGAATTATTGGGTCCAAAATGTCCATCGTGCTCAAGTTGGGAAATCCTGACTTAGATCAAGAGGACAAATAATTGCTAAATAACAGACCACTGTAGTAACCTAAAGGGATAACTAAGTTTAGTTAGGCAGGATGGGGCAATTTTCATGGGGACAGTGTCTGTGGATTGTCTAATGGAATGGTTACAAATTACATGATTAAAGAAGAAGGTATACTAAAAAGCTAGGATCTAAATTGGGGACCAGTATTTCTAAAAATTGCTTTCCAGGGAACACTAGGCTACATGGAGCCATAGGGTATAAAGACAGATACTACACACTCAGATGCACACACACACAAATTTCTGTAGTCAAAAACTGAGCAAAACGAACTTAATCAAAATTAAACAAAACCCTTTCCTATAGGACTTCTTAGAGCCTTAAGATGTGACTTTCTAAGAGGGGACACAATATTCAGTGTTCCTAAAAGATATTTAAGCAAGTACATTTTTTTTTTTAGAAATTATTTTGTGTGTGTGTGTGATTAGTGTCGCAAGGATCATAGCCTTATAAAAATACTGTTTTAGATAACAAACAGTCATTTAAGGAGTTTAAGCAGGGGAAGTGGTCTAAGTACATTTCTGTTTTTGGAGGAATAAGTGGGGACATAAGTGGGGTGAGAAAGGAATGACAAGGATAACCAATTAGAAGATTATTGCAGTAGTTAATGAAAAATTAATGGAGTCCTGTATTAAGTTTGTCGCTCAAAAGATGATTGGGAAGGACTAAAACTTGTACATAGCCTAACTAGACATGAGAGCTGTCACCCAGATGAGCGTAATATTCTTTTTGCCTCATAACTTGCCCTTACTTTCTCCTTTAATTTATTTTGTTCATGGCAGAATATCCATCCATTAGCGCAATTGTAATGTAAGAGACATACTCCTTAAGCATGTTTGGGATTTCAACCTACAGTGGACCCACAGCTAAGACTCTACCGGGCACAATTCTCACCCACTAAACACTGGAGTGAACATTATTCACCGAGGAGGGCAGGTTGCCTTTGTAAATTGCAGCCTTGCATGTTGGTGCAGGGCTCGCGCTTTAGTTTCTAGGGCCCCCTGAATGGCGGAAAGTTTGGCAGCTCATGTATCACTTAACTCCTTGCTATACGAACAGAGCTCCAAAGTGACTGAATAGTCCATGCTGAACCATAAATTACAGAGTACTTATTTCTCAGTTATTTTGCAGTTATAGTGCAATTAGATCCACTTAATGTCAACTTTCGCCAATACGTCTTCCATTAGGCTGAAAATTATAGCTTGGTTCTGTAACAGCCGTAACGTTCAAGCAGCTTCCAGACTCCAGCTTGCATCTGGGAGGGGAAGGAAGAGAGGAAATTGGTAGGAAACTGAGTTGATTTGCATGTGGATGTGTGTTCCTCATCCCCAATTCAGGAATCATCTGCTGACAAACTCACAGCCCCCTTCTGTATCAGTGTTTGGGCAAAGTGGTCAGATGAATACAATGCCCACAGCTGGAAAGTGTGAGTGGTTTAGGGAAGAGAGGAATAAACTTGTGGTTGCTGAAATTCCAGAATCTGGTAAGGTGAAATCTAAGCTGGTCACCCCCTGGGTGTAGAGAAAGCTTGGGCAGTTCAGATTTGATATTGGGTTCAGTTTACCAAAATACCATTTCATTTGCTAGACCCCTCTCTCACTGAAGGTACAGGGAATTACACAAAGCAGACCTTCCTTCTATGCTTTTTATCCCAAATATAGATAACATAGATAGCCCATATATATATTTACTATATAGCACAAAATTTTAAAGAAACATAACTCAGTATTTAGCATATGTACCTGGGTTCATCCACACAATGGAGTGATGTTTTTACAAAACAGTCTTTTGTGGGGGAATCTGTTGGCTTAATCCTTCAGAATGCTTTTGGGACATTTGTTAAGAACCTAATCATAGCATCTATTAATATGCATTTTTTATTGCCAGGCGTGATGCTAATCATTTTTGCATTCTCTTTTTTTAGTTTTTCATTTCATCATCAGAACAACTCATAAGGTTTGATGGCAGTATAAATTTCCTTTTTACAGACGAGGACTCTACATGCTAGAGAAGTTAAGAAACTTTCCCATGGAGTAGTATTTGAACCCAGATCTTGTGGAATACATGGCACATACTATTCATAACAAGCTTTTTATTAATATCTATTCATTAACTACTCGATGTGAGCTAGAGACTAGGGACATAAAGTGATGGATAGGCACGGGAGGGTGAAGAGGTTTCAAAGCGAGTTGTTTGCTTTTGTATATACAGGCATGCAGGCAGTGCAGTTTATAAACTATAAAAGTGTTTGCCAAGAGGATGTCTGTTCCAAACGATGCCAGCTTTGTTGTAAGCATGGGTGACTGGTGACACACAGGGTCAGCAAGAGCCTCAACTTCCCCGCTCTGCTTGCCTTTGCTTGCATGTCCCTTGGGACCTGCGTGCTATCTTGCCTTGAATTACAACTAATTGTTTACATTCACTTCCTTCCACTTGTCTTCAAGGGCAAGGGCTGGATTTTCTTCATTTCCATATCCCCTTGCCCAAGCCAATGTGTGCAATTAGTAGGGCAGCACCCACAATAACAATGAACCCAGGTTCTGTATGACCGTACGCACATTTAATAACATCTGTAAATCTTAGTTCTTTAACTGGAAAAATTAGAATAATGTCATTAACCTACTTCATAGGGATTTTCTTAAGGTTAAATTGGTCCATACATGTATGTAAAAGACTAGAACAGGGTATGGCAGAGCAAGTTCTCAATAAATGGATAAAATTATCGTTCATGATATTATCATGTTGATAGCAGTGGTGATATTAGTCTACCCAGATATAGGAAGGAGCAGGGATAAAGATAAATTTTCCATGTTCTTCGGTTGCCCCCCAAATTAGGATTAAGTTCAACACAATAAAAAAATAAACCAGGCTCTAGAGCTTTAGGCACACTTACTTTTCTTTTTCTCTTTAGGAAAGTGTATACCTCGATGGGTGGTTTTTTAATTTAATATTTTATTTATTTATTTTTAGAGGGGAAGGGAGGAGAAAGAGAGGGAGAAAAGCATCAACATGGGGCTGCTCTTGCACACCCCTGACTGGGGACCTGGCCTGCAACCCAAGAATGTGCCCTGACTGGGAATTGAACTGGAGATCCTTTGATTTGCAGGCCGGTGCTCAATCCTCTGAGCCCCACCAGCCAGGGCCTCAATGGATTGTTTTTATACAACAGCACATGAAATCAATCAATGCGGCTCACAGAGTATATGAGCGCATCTCTGTAAGTCTGCAGAGCAATGGTGGGATGACCTCCCCAAATTCACTCGGCAGATTTGCAGAGAGGTATGGGAACTGCCTTCCTTGGGGTCTACATTGAATTTCATTTTCATTATTATTGATAACATTGCCATAACTGGGGTGGCCATGTTATATCCATTAGCTCAGGGGCTCCAAAGACAGCCAGTATAGTCGATAAAACTTGTATTATCTCACCTTTTTTTTTTTTTATCTTTAGGTCCTTAGCTATCCAACTTACTAGCTCATACTTTTGGTAGTCAATGAATATTTGTTGTAAAAATGGAAGTTAAGTATAAAGTAAGGTCTGCGTTTAAGTGACAGACAATAGCCAAGTGACCTGTCAACCAGTACTCATGAGAATGTCCCCTAGACAGGAAAGGCATTGTAGGATAGCTCCTATGCCTTTGCAGGACTTCCAAAGATTGTATTAAAATTCAGCATGGCGGGAGATCCAAGATGGCGGAGGAGTAAGTGGAAGCTACACTAACCTCCTCCCAGGACCAGTCTGGATTTACAACTTAATTTTGGAGAAATCATCTGGAATAACCAACGGAACACTAGCTGGAAAGAAGTCTTATAACCACGGAGAGACAGAAAAGGCCGCTACATCACAACGTGACCGGTAGGGAGTGCGGAGACGCGGAAGGGCTGGCTGGGCTCACACGGGTGGCTGCTGAAGGGACTGAGAAACAGCTCAGCAGCCGGGGATTCCCCCTGAGAAGGGCAGGGTCTAAACCCCCAGCTGGGCTTCCCAGCCTACAGCGACAGAGTGGAAAATAAAATAGTATCAGCTGTGAAAAGCGAAAAGCCACAGGCTTTCTTGCTAGCTGGAGAGAAACAGCAGGAGAAAAAGAGCTCTTAAGTGGATCACATACGAAAATATTTTGGCCACCACTTACCCTGGGCTCAAGCAGAGGGAAGGCAGAGAGGACTGGAGACACTTGGGGAGAATTTGGCACGGTGGCTTTGAGGGGAGAACTGGAGGAGCAGCTGACTGGGTCCCAGTGCTGACTCATCCCCAGTACTGCGGGTAGACCATTCCCCTCCAAGTGGCGTCAGCCTGAGGGGAAGCAAAAGCCCTGCATACAGGAATTAAGCTGCCACACCCACAGTCCTTAAGCCTGACAGCTAATCACAGATTGAATAGATTAACAATCAAAGAAGACAGACAACAGCAGTAGATCCCTGGAAGTCTCCAACAGGCTGCCTAGGGCCAGACTGGTACATGATCTGACGCCACCAGAGGCAGATCCAGGAAGTGCAGATCATTCCAAGAAGCACCAACAAACAATAGGAGTCAAAAAAATGGGGAGACAGAGAAACAACCTCCCATCAAAAGGAAAGGTAGAATCCCCAGAAAGAGTGCTAAATGAAATAGAGGGGAGTGAACTATCAGATATGGAATTCAAAACATGGATTATGGAGAAGCTGAATGAGCTCAGCGGAAACTTCAAAGAACTCCAGAAAAACTACAAGGAACTCACAGAAAATTACGTGAGCATGAAAAAGGACATAGAAGCTATCAATAAGAGCCAGGAGGAAATGGAGAATACGATCTCTGAATTGAAGAACACAGTAGAAGGAATTAAAAGCAGGCTAGAGGAAGCAGAAGATCGGATCAGCGAGCTGGAGGACAACCTACACAAAAACTCCCAGACAATGCAACAAAATGAAAAAAGACTGAACAAGACTGAAGAGGTTCTAAGACAGCTGCAGGACAACATGAAACGTAATAATATCCGTATCATAGGAATTCCAGAAGGAGAAGAAGAAGAGCAAGGGATAGAAAACCTCTTTGAAAAACTAATGACAGAAAACTTTCCTAACATGACGAGAGAAAGAGTCACGCAAGTCCAGGAAGCACAGAGGGTCCCAATGAAGATGAACCCCAACAGGCCCACCTCAAGACACATCATAATTAAAATGGCAACATTCAAAGACAAAGAGAGGATCCTAAAAGCAGCAAGAGAAAAACAACTAATAACATACAAGGGTACTCCAATAAGGCTATCATCAGATTTCTCAGCAGAAACACTACAAGCCAGAAGGGAATGGCAAAAAGTATTCCAAGCAATGAAAAACAAAGGCCTACAACCTAGAATACTATACCCAGCAAAGCTCTCATTCAAAATGGAGGGTGAAATAAGGAGCTTCCAAGACAAAAGAAGGCTAAAAGAATACATCTCCACCAAACCAGCAATGCAAGAGATGCTAAAAGGTCTGCTCTAAGAAGATAAAGAAACAGAGAGAGACAGAGAAGAACACGAGTACAAAGGGGAAAAATGACAATGAATAAGTACTTATCGGTAATAACCTTAAATGTAAATGGATTAAACGCTCCAATTAAAAGACATAGGGTAGCTGAATGGATTAGAAAGAATGACCCACATATATGCTGTCTACAAGAGACCCACCTTAGAACAAAAGATCTACACAGACTGAAAGTAAAGGGATGGAAAAGTGTATTCCAAGCAAATGGACATGAAAAAAAAGCTGGGGTAGCAATACTTATATCAGACAAAACAGATTTCACAGCAAAGTCCATAAAAAGAGACAAAGAAGGGCATTTCATAATACTTAAGGGAAAAATCCATCAAGAAGATATAACCCTTATAAATATATATGCACCAAACTTAGGAGCACCCAAATATGTAAGGAAACTTTTGAAAGACTCCAAGAAAGATATAGACAACAACACACTCATAGTAGGGGACTTTAACACCCCATTGTCAACAATGGACAGATCTTCGAAGCAAAGAAACACCAAAGATATGGAGGCACTGAACAACACTCTAGATCAAATGGACTTAGTCGATATATATAGAAGTTTTCACCCCAAAGAAGCAAAATATACATACTTCTCAAGTGCACATGGAACATTTTCAAAGATAGACCACATGGTAGGACACAAAACAAGCCTTAACAAATTCAAGAAAATTGAAATTATATCAAGCATCTTCTCAGATCACAATGGCTTAAAATTGGAAATCAACCTCAAGGAAAAAACTCAAAAACATTCAAACTCATGGAGAATGAATAACATGCTATTAAATAATGAATGGGTTAACAATGACATCAAGGAAGAAATCAAAAAGTTTCTGGAAACTAATGATAATGAACACACAACAACCCAAAACCTATGGGATACAGTGAAAGCAGTCCTAAGAGGAAAGTTCATAGCAATACAGGCCTACCTAAAAAAGCTAGAGGAATATCTAATAAAAAATTTAACCCTACAGCTACAAGATCTAGAGGAAGAACAACAAGCAAAGCCCAGATCAAGTAGAAGGAAGGAAATCATCAAGATCAGAGCAGAATTAAATGACATAGAGTCTAAACTAACAATTCAAAAGATCAACAAAAGTAGGAGCTGGTTCTTTGAAAAAATAAACAAAATTGACAAGCCTTTAAGCAGGCTCATCAAGAAAAAAAGAGAGAGGACCCAAATAAATAAAATCAGAAATGAAAGAGGAGAAATCACAACTGATACCACAGAAATACAAAGGATTATAAGAAATTATTATGAACAACTGTATGGCAAGAAATTTGACAACCTAGAGGAAATGGACAGATTCCTGGAAACCTATAGTCTTCCCAAACTGAATCAAGAAGAAGCAGAAAGTCTGAATAGACCAATAACAGCTAGTGAAATTGAAGCAGTAATCAAAAAACTCCCAGCACACAAAAGCCCTGGACCGGATGGCTTCACAAGTGAATTCTACAAAACATTTAGGAAAGAACTAACTCCTATCCTTCTCAGACTATTCCAAAAGATACAAGAAGAGGGAAGACTGCCAAACTCATTCTATGAAGCCAGTATAACCCTAATTCCAAAACCAGGTCAAGACACAACAAAGAAAGAAAACTACAGGCCAATATCGCTGATGAACATAGATGCTAAAATCCTCAACAAAATATTGGCAAACCGGATCCAGCAACACATTAGAAAGATCATACACCACGATCAAGTAGGATTCATCCCAGGGATGCAAGGATGGTTTAACATTCGTAAATCAATAAACGTAATACACCACATAAACAAAATGAAAGACAAAAACCACATGATAATATCAATAGATGCAGAAAAAGCATTTGATAAAGTACAACACCCATTTATGATAAAAACTCTCAGCAAAATGGGAATAGAGGGAGCATACCTCAACATAATAAAGGCCATATATGAGAAACCTGAAGCCAACATCATACTCAATGGGCAAAAACTGAGAGCATTCCCCCTGAGATCAGGAACAAGACAAGGATGTCCGCTCTCCCCACTCCTATTCAACATAGTCTTGGAAGTTCTAGCCACCGCAATCAGACAAGAAAGAGAAATAAAAGGCATCCAAATTGGAAAAGAGGAAGTAAAACTGTCATTATTTGCAGATGACATGATAGTGTACATAGAAAACCCTATAGACTCCACAAAAAAACTACTCGACCTAGTAAGTGAATTCGGCAAAATAGCAGGATACAAAGTCAATATTAAGAAATCGAAGGCATTTTTATACACCAACAATAAAAACTCAGAGATAGAAACTGAAAGAAAAATCCCATTTACCATAGCAACAAGAAAAATAAAATACCTAGGAATAAACTTAACCAAGGAGGTAAAAGACCTGTACTCAGAAAACTACATAACATTGAAGAAAGAAATTAAAGAAGATACAAATAAATGGAAGCATATACCATGCTCATGGATGGGAAGAATCAACATCATTAAAATGTCCATACTACCCAAAGCAATTTATAGATTCAATGCAATCCCTATTAAAATACCAGCAACATATTTCACAGACCTAGAACAAATACTTCAAAAATTTATATGGAACCAAAAAAGAGCCCGAATAGCCACAGCAATTTTGAGGAAGAAGAACACAGTAGGAGGAATCACAATACCTGATATCAAACTATACTACAAGGCCACGGTAATCAAAACAGTCTGGTACTGGCATAAAAACAGACATATAGATCAATGGAACAGAATAGAGAGCCCAGAAATAAACCCAGGTTCATATGGTCAACTAATATTTGACAAAGGGGGAAAGAACATCAAATGGAGTGAAAAGAGCCTCTTCAACAAATGGTGTTGGGAGAACTGGACAGGGACATGCAAAAAAATGAAACTAGACCACCAACTTACACCATACACCAGAATAAACTCAAAATGGATCAAAGACTTAAATGTAAGCCGTGATACCATAAAAGTCCTAGAGGAAAAAATAGGCAGGAAAATTTCAGATATCCCACGTAGCAACATTTTCACTGATATATCTCCTAAGGCAAGGGAAATAAAGGAAAGAATAAACAAATGGGACTACATCAAACTAAAAAGTTTCTGCTCAGCTAAAGAAAACATCAGCAAGATGAAAAGGAAACCAACCATATGGGAAAATATATTCGCCAATGACATCTCAGACAAGGGATTGATCTCCAAAATATATAAAGAACTCATACGACTCAACACCAAGAAGACAGACAACCCAATTAAAAAATGGGCAAAGGACCTGAACAAACACTTCTCCAAAGAAGACATACAGAGGGCCCATAGACATATGAAAATATGCTCAACATCACTAGCCATCAGAGAGATGCAAATAAAAACCACAATGAGATACCACCTCACACCAGTCAGAATGGCCATAATCAACAAATCAACAAACAACTTGTGCTGGAGAGGATGCGGAGAAACGGGAACCCTGGTGCATTGCTGGTGGGAATGCAGACTGGTGCAGCCACTATGGAAAACAGTTTGGAATTTCCTCAAAAAACTAAAAATGGAACTGCCTTTTGAACCAGCAATTCCATTACTGGGATTATATCCGAAAAATCCTGAAACACCAATTCAAAAGAACCTATGCACTCCAATGTTCATAGCAGCACTATTTACAATAGCCAAGTGCTGGAAACAACCTAAATGCCCATCTGTAGATGAGTGGATCAAAAAACTGTGGTACATTTACACAATGGAGTTCTATGTAGCAGAAAGAAAGAAGGAACTTCTACCATTTGCAACAACATGGATGGAACTAGAGAGAATTATGCTTAGCGAAATAAGCCAGGCAACGAAAGAAAAATACGTTATGCTGTCACCTATTACAGGAAACTAATGAACAACACAAACAAATGAGTAAAATTGAACCAGAGGTATGTAAACAAGGAGTAGACTAACAGTAACAAGGGGGGAGGGGGGAGGGAGAAAAGGGGGTAAGAAGGGGAAGTGTAAAATCAAAGAACATGTATAAATGACCCACAGACATGGGCAACTGAGTGGGGACTGAATGTGGGGGAAGGGAGGGGCAGGATACAGGGAAGCAAGAGGGAAAAAAAAAAAAAGTGAGACAACTGTAATGGAAAAACAAACAAAAAAATTTTTTTTAGTGGGGGAAAATGAAAATATGAAGAATGGAAATGCCAGTTCAGTGAATATTAGGACAAAGATTTTCCTTCACGTTGTATATTTTTCTCCCTATTTGATCTCTCCAGAGTTTGGCATTCTAAACAAGTAAGTAATGACTTAAGTTTCTTTGCATGGACCTAATAAGACCAGTTGTTAATAGAGGTTCCTTTCTCTGAACAAGCCTTTGACTGGAATGTCAAGCCTAAAGGAGACATGCTTGGGCTCATGTTGTTACCCAAAAGCCCTAAGGAACTGGGAATGACTTTCAAAGGTAATAAAAGCCCGCGAAATAAAAGGCCTGCTGCCATGGTTGGTTGTGCGGTCCACAGCAATCTCTCCAGGGAAGGAACGAAGGTTGTTTTCCTGAGAGATGGCTAGAAGGGACCTTAAGGCACAATGGAAAACCAGAAAGACTTGGAAAGGACAGGTGTGTACAGGCAAGGATGAATGCCAGGTATGTGGCCCAGCTTCTGTGCACTGAAGAGCAGACTGAGGGCCACCCTAAATGTTCCTTGGGTAAGTTCCAGCAAAACAGAACTAAAGATCATAAGTGATCATTTGCTGCTCTTGTTCGTCGTCGTCGTCGTCGTCGTCGTCGTCGGCAGCCGTCCGTCTCGAGAGACGATGGTGTAGCTTCTTAAGAGTATATCTGCACCGCCGAGAATGGCTGTGCAGTCCGACTCGGGAGTGATACGGTATCTGTCTCCTCCCGTATTGAATCGACATCTTGCGATGATGCTGGAGTGTCCTCTCCAGTGGAGCTGAAGCTACAGAGCCTGGGCAGGGTGATATGGAGGGTCTGCTGTTGCCCATGCAGCAGACCCCCCCTCTCTTCGCAGCTGAAGGATCCAAGGGAAAGACGGAGTCAATACAGCTTGGGTTCAGGTGCGCCGCAGGAGTTGCCGGTGTTGACTACAACGTCAAACCGCCTTAGGGACTCCGGCTCCGGATTTTCTGTCGGGGTTTACTCCCTTAGCCTTTCCCCTGAAGAGGTATGCCGCAAGGCAGCGGAGGTTTTTTGGAGTCAGAGTTTTCCTTCTCTGATGTACCCTGACTGGAAGATCGAACCAGTGACACTTAGCTCGCAGGCCGACGCTCAATCCACTGAGCTAAACCAGCCAGGGCATAAAACTGCAGTAGAACCAACTTATTCACCATCATCATCCTCTTCATCTTCATCTTTCTCCTCTTCCTTTTTCTTGCTTTTTTTCAGCCTGCTCTTGTTATGCTTATGCAAATGAACAGGATAAATTAAAAATGGACTTAATGTAGTCCCTTTAAAGACAAGGAGAGTAATCTTAGGGAGAAAAATCAGTATTCAAGGAAAATCACAATGATCAGTGGCAGACTGTAAAGTAGGGCAGCTAACCGTCTTAAAAATTTCTTCTCATTTAAAAAATGGTTTCACTTGAAAATTAAACCATATCTGTGATATCACCAAAGAGATTCAAGTTGCAGGCAAGTAGAATGTCAAGTGCCTTGCAACTGTATGTCTTCCCAATAAGACAGTCTTACAGATTTAGAGACTTTTTTGTTGGTTATGTTACATAAATTAACATGTGTTTTCTGTTTTCAAAGGGCATAAGCCTATGACCGCATTACCTGAGTGATTGTCTGTACGCATAAGCCTCACTTAATCCTCTCTGCAGCGCTGCCTCCGGAGACTCAACAGCTTGGCTGAACTAAATGGCTGAGTTGGTGAAGAATGGGGTGGTCTGTGGGCTTCACTTTAAAACTGAATTCTCTTTTCTATCCTAATGGCTTGGACAGAAAGGGCCCAGAGGTCTGAGAGGGGGGAAACATAAACTATTTCCCTCAGCCCAAACTAAATAAAATGGGCAAAAGGGTTTTGGACAGGAGAGATGTGCCTAGCACACCTTCCTCCAAAGAAGCCTTTTTTTTTTTTTTTTTTTTTTTTTTTTTTCTCCTAATGTGGAACATTGAAAAATTAATCCCTGCCTTTTGCCACCTAGTAGTTATGGACTGAATGATGCTTTTTAACCCTTTTTGCCAAATCTGTTGCCCCCAGAACACAACAAGGATGCCAGCCTGCTAAACCAAGCACGCCGTTGTCCGGAGACAGCCAACTGACCTGGAGTCTGCACAATCCTTCCCCATGTGGGAAGGCCACCCTCCCCTCCACACCTCCACTGTTATTAGGGATTTCTGGACCCAAGGGTAGGTAGGACGACGACCATGTCCAGCTTGAAGCAGCTAGAGGAGCTTGAGACCTTCGCCCATTGTCCTTTACAAGATTACAAAGGGTCTTAATATCTGAGAGGGAGGGATAGTTATTTTTTACGAACCATGGGTATGGACTTGGGGGGGGATGCTGGGGGAGGGAGATACTGGGTGGAGGGGAGTAAAGGGGAAAAAATTGGAACTACTGTAACAACATAATCAATAAAATATACTTTAAAAAAAAAAAATTCAGCATGGCCACAAGGGTTCCCTTTCCAACTCTGGACGGTACCTAAAGTAGTCCAGTTCACAGAGGTAGAAAATGAGTGGTGGCTATGAGGGCAGGATGTAGGGCGGAAAAAGGGTAATTGTTGTTTAGAATGTAGAATGGAGATCTGTTTTACAACAGTAGCGCTGCTGAGCTGTATACTCAAAAATATTGAAGACAGCAAATTTTATGCTGTGCTTTTTAGCATATAAGAAAAAGCAAACTAACTATACCCTTTTGAATAAGTTCAAACACAAGGTGAAGTATAAAAGGTAGGGTACATCTCCTCCCCCCATCGTCTCTGTCTCCTAATCCCACAGATCCCACCTGCAAAGACAAATGTTGGTAATGATTTCTGTTTCCCATCAGAAATTCAAGCATATGAGTTATTTTTTCTATTCCACGTTTTAACACTAAGGCAAGGAAAACCTGTATGATATACACACATGTGTATATGGAGACATTTATATTTCATAAATATAAATGAGTTAGGCAATCGTGGAGGCTAGCTAACCCAGTGCAAAGTCTGTGCAACAGGCAGTCAGGAAGCGAAGATCACAAGCTGGCGGGGACCCCACGGTCACAAGCTGAAACTCCTAGCGCGCAGGTTGTCCTCAGGAAGGAAGATTGAAAGGTAAGAGGGGGCAGCAGCAGACCAGTGGCTGTTTGGGGCATCTGTCTTTGGGAATGCCAAAGACTCTACAGGCCCGGATAAGCTGTCCTTTTTTCCCTTCGTATGTATGTATTTTTAATTGTTAAAAATGTTTCAATTACAGTTGACATTCAATATTATTTTATATTTGTTTCAAGTGGATAGTATAGTGGTAAGACACTTATATAGTTTTTATAAAGTGATGCCCCAGATGATTATAGTACACACCTGGCACCATACACAGTCATTACAATATTATTAACTATATTCCCGATGGTGTACTTTACATCCATATGACTATTTTGTAACTACAAATCTGCACGTCTTAATCTGTTCACCTTTTTCACTCAGCTCCCCACCCCCTCCCAACAGGCAACCATTAGTCTGTTTGTTCTCCATGTCTATGAATCTGTTTCTGTTTTATTTGTTTGTTTATTGTGTTATTTAGATTCCAGATATAAGTAAACTCATATAGTATTTGTCTTACTTTGTCTTATTTATTTCACTTAGTTGAATATCCTCTAGGTTCATCCATGTTGTCACCAACGGTAAGATTTTGTTCTTTTTTGTGGTCGAGTAATATTCCAGTGTATATACGTACATCTTCTTTATTCACCTAAATGTACCGAATCTTGTCTGATCTCAGATAATCTCCATTTTAACTGCCTAAAAGCCAACTGAATTGGGACTTTAGTCACACCGGTGAAATCTGGGAGATTTGCATATGCTACAAAATCATGACAGCTTCTGTTCTGCCCTCCAGCTGTCCTGAGAGAATATTCCTTTAGCTCTCCCTAACCAAGAACATAGTAGTCAGGGCATCCTGGAGACCATAGTTCAAGTAGTCAGGTTGACATATCAAAAAGCATCACAATGGTACTATGCACAGCATGCTGTTAATACTTGGTCTTCTGTCATTTTTTTTAGCAACTGCAGGACATTTCAAGGCATGGTGTGTAATATCATTTCTTCTACTAGTGAACATTTAGGTTATTTCTGGTCATGTTTCCGACTTCCAACAATGCTTTAACGTTCACCTTGTACAAATGTCTTTTCTTACATGTGCCAATATATTCATAGAATACATTCCTAGGGGTAGGAATGTTGGGTCAGTCATACATGCATTTTAAAATTGTGTCAAATATTGCTAAATTTCTCTCCAGAGAAGGTACAGGAGCAGCTTAGCCTTCTACCAAATATTCGACATTTCTTATACCCATGGGGGCCCTGCTTCCCCTGTCGTCTGGTCTTACCCAGATCAGCACGGCTCGATTCTTCCCCAGGCACAGATAATGTTTTCAAAGTATGAATCTTTCCATGAATTTATATTTTTATCTTCTTGAATTTAACCCCCTTTACACAAGTGGTTAGAGCAATATTGACTCCAGTATCATACTTTACAAGTCTACCATACTAGCTAATCCATGATAAAACACTGGAAAATCACAGAAACATGGGGCAAAAAGACACCAGACAGAAGAGATAGTCTACAAGGCACAGCCCACCTCATAGTCTACAAATTGTTCATACAAATGTACGCATCAGTTTTTAGAATCTGTAAAGCCCCTGTGTACTCTTTGATAAATTCTTTATGTTTAAAATTCTCTAAGGCAATTTTATTTTGGAGCATATCCTAACTAAAGGACAATTACCCAGCTCATGGTGAATGTAGCTCCAACGGTAGATGTAAGTGTTCAAAAAGGTTTTGACCTTAGAAAGTAGAGAGCACACCAAACATGTGACAGGAATAAGGAAGTAGTTAGGTTTTTAGCTTGTACCTTTCACTATTATTTAAAACCTGCACCTAGATCTGTTCTTAATTTAATAGCTTTACCTTTTCAGGATGAAATCAGAGAGCCCAGCTAATGATGTGACCTCTGTTCAGTGAAGTACAGGACAGGTTATTAAAGACTTTTTAAAAATGCCTGTGCACTTTCAGGAGCGGGAGGATGAACCAGCTCAGATGTTTTGAGTTCAGAGATCTGCAGCTGTTTGAAAAGCCAGGGAATTGGTTGGGAATAAAATTGTCCACATCATACAAAGACTATCTGTGGCTTTGTGCCCAGACTGGTTTTTGGAGTATCAAAGAAATTGTCTCCTTCCATGGATGAAATATCCCCATATATTATAAATCAATAAAGCAAGAGGCAGAGAGAAGAAAGTTTGCTCTATTCAAGCAAGGAGATAGAGCAAGGGCTGGAGAGGGTCCTGGGAAGGAGCATAGGGAGATGGGGGCAGAGAAGAATGTTGCTGTTAAAGGGATGGAATCGAGCAGTGAAAATCAAGAGTGAAGACAGGATTTAATAGAAGAGGGAGAGAAAAGAGAGAACAAAGGAAAGACTGATGTGACTGGTAAAATGTAGGGGGAGGGGAGGCAGAATTAACCCACTAAACATTCAACACATTTTTACTAAGCATCTATGACAGAGCCACAACTCTGAGGTCTCCTTAAATTTTATGATCTCAGCACATCACCTGTCTCACGCTGGTCCTGGCCTGGTACTACACACACGGCACTGTCCCAGGTCCTAGAGACATGGTATGAATAAGATGGTCCCCCTGCTATGAGAAGAGGAGAAAGAAGGAAGCTCAAATGGGCAATTATAAACCAGGGTGAGGTGAACTATCAGAGGGGGCATTCAGGAGGTTATAAGAACATGTAATAGGGACACTTAAGGCCTGGCTGCTGTGGCTCAGTGTGGATTGAGCATCAGCCTGTGAACCAAGTGTCACTGGTTCGATTCCCAGTCAGGGCACATGACTAGGTTGCACATCAGGTCCCCAGTCGGGGGCGCGAGTGGGAGGCAACCACACAGTGACGTTTCTCTCCCTCTCTTTCTCCTTTCCTCTCTCTCTAAAAATAAATAAACAAACAAATAAATAAAATTATTATTTTTTTAAATAGGGACACTTAACTTGGTCTCAGAGAAACTGAGAGTTAGAAAGGAGACTGGGGAAATGAAAAGACAGGAAAGTGGGAGAAAGACTAACAATTTGTTGTTGCTGTTGTTGATGATGCAGATGATGAGATGATGTGACGATTATATCAGCCAATGTTTATTTTTAAGGCACTGTATTTACCCTTCTCTCTCAAGAACTAGGTTTTTCATAGATATCATCTATCAACACAAAGTTTTGCATAGCACTTTTTATTGACCCATTTTGAAGATGAGTAAACTGTGCATTTGAGATTTAGGCAAATTTCTCAAGACCACAGAATGGAAACCCACCCATGTTCATCTCACATTCAAGGTTATGGTCTTTCCACTCCGCTAAGATGCCGAAGAGAGGCAAGCAGGGCAGGGAAGAACAATGAGAGTCAAAAACAAAATAACAATATTAGAGAGGACGGGGGGTCAAGGAAGAACAAAGGGGAATGAGACAGGAGGGAAGAGCCACAGAAGATGAGAGAATGGGGAAGCACACAGGAAAGGAAGGAGGAAAGGGGAAGAACGCACGATGAGTCCTTAGAAGAGGAGGCTTCCTGGAAGAGGAAGGATGGCAGTGAACAAGTGAGCAGACTGAGCAGGGATGACAAGGACAAAACATAAGAAAACTGCTTGTGGGCAGAATGACTGGAGTGTCTGATGTGAAAGAAATGGACAGAAAAGGGGACAGTGAGTGAGGGAAAGGCAGGTGATACCATCGAGGGAGTTCTGGAGTCAAATGGCAACCTTAAAAAGCCCTAAAACCTCCTCGGACCCAGCCCCTCCACAGAGCAGTTTCCTCTGCCCCTGAAAGTCCCACAACAGGAAAAAAAAATACACAGACTGAGACAAGAGCCCAGGCATTGCCGTTACTGTCTCTCTGGACAATATTCATGCTCTGAGTGCATGCTTGCCTTTTCTGCAGTCATCTGGAAAGGAGAACAGGGAGAGATTATGGATATAACACTGAGGAGAGAGGAAAGAAGAAAAAAATGCAGGTGTGGTACGGAATGTGGAGAGGCAGCAAGAAATATCTCAAGGAGAACCATTCAGTTTAGCCTGTTAGAACTTAAGTAAAATTTTGAGACCAACTCTTTGATTTTATAGATGGGAAACTGAGGCCCGCAAAGGAGTAAAGTCCTGTCTAGATTACACAGCAAGCAGAGGCCAAAGTCCACCCTGCCCCAGGCTTCTGCCTGTTGTAAAAACTCTGACAACCCCATCTGTAAGGAGGAGGGAAAGAAAGACACCGGGATTCTGGCCTCTGGGTACTTAAAACAAACCTTAAGGGCCAGCCATGCTCTTCCGCAATTCCCAAAGGGAAGAGAGTTCGCCTGCAGACAAGTCTCTGAGTTCTGGGAACTCAGGTTGTGAGACTGTGGATTTAAGCAGGTGCTGCTATTTCTGTCCTACTCTCTATTTTCAACCACAGGATGCAGCCTCACTCAGCTGCAGGAAGGACTTGTGAAAAGATAGATCTGCTGCCTCATTCCTTCTGTTCCCACCCAGTCTCCCCTTTCGCAAATCTACCTCCAGCTCTGACTTGTTCCTGCAGATAAAGGGTGGTTCTGTACCCCATAGGCTCTGGCTAAAACAATCTGCTTCCTGTCTAGAGTGAGTCACTCTGGCTCCTGTGGGAGTAGGTAGGGAAGTTATCTCATATGGCCTCTCTGTGAAGGCACTCTGGGGGTCCCTTAAGCTGACATCAGTACGCTTCCTAGCAAAGAATAAATGTTCAACATATGTGTGCTGGATCAGTGAATGGATGAATAACTAAATGGATGGATGGATGCATGAATGAATGAGTGAGTGAATGAATGAATGAATGCATATTTAAGCACTCCACCTTTTATAGCAAGTGAATAGTGGTGCCAGAACTAGAAGGGGTGCTGCCTCAGTGGGCAGAGATGAGGGTTAGGGACCATCTAATACAGCTATGTCATAACAAACCTAAAGACAGTGTTTCATCTAAATTCTTCAGGCTCCATCCATGCTAGTTAGTTCAGCAGTAAATCAAGAGAATCTAGATATAAAAAGATCCCAGAGACAGGAAAGAACATGAGAATATGAGTCATTGGATCAACCCAAAGAGGCCAGTGCTTATGAGGTGAGTAGGGCAGGGAGTGTAGTAGGAATTGCAGACTGTGCTAAGTAAGGAAGCCTTGCATAGACTATAGTCAACCCTATACAGTTATCAAGCTGAATTTCCAAGAGAGCCAAGAAGGGTATCAAGGACAAGAAGACTGAGCAGGAGGCTGAAAGAGAAGCAGCAAAGAAAGAAATTGTGGTGAAGAGATGAAAATTCTGCCATCCTGAAGCTGCCCTTTTGGGATAATGATATTAAGCTGTTAATCAGGAAAACAACAGACTCATGAAGAACCTCTGACCCCCACCCCCATTCCTGCCAAAGAGATTCAGACAGAGAAACCTGCTTCAGGTGGGAGATCTTAAAATGCCTCCGCAGCCTAACTCAAATTGAGTGTGGCCGACGAGACAGCTCCGAGCAGGTGCCTGTTGACTAGATGTCCCTGGTGTCCCAATGTTTCTGACTTGCCTAGCAATAATTTTTCTGACATGTGTGTTCAGTTCTTCCTCAACTACCTAGAAATCACCCATTCTCACTTCTGAAATCTAACACCCTGTTTCCCCACCCCCCTTTCTCCTTTGCCCGTAATGCCTTGTATACCTGATGTTGCCTCGCTGTCTTTGGAATTTTCATGGAATCATCATGCCTATGTGAATTCCCCATGTGCATGTATTAACCTTTGATTTTCTCCTATTGATCTATGTTAATTTGGTCATTAGCCCAGCCAGAAGAACTCCAAAGGCCGGAGGAGAAGTATCAATATTTTTTAATCCTGCACTGTGGGTTCCTTCCGAATCAACAAGTTACAAACAAAGGGAATGGCCAGGGAGTCCTATATGCTGTATGCACTTGGCAACAGTGAAGAATTGTGTGGAAAGGAAGATAGCTGAAAGAGCACTACTTGAAAGGGTTTCACTCTAAGAGGGTGGGAAGGAAAGGGTAGTCTGCAGGCAGTGAGTGGGCTAGCCTGCTCTTCTGACCCAATGGGAACAGAGAGTAGACAGGTGATGTCTCTCCTGAGTTATAGCTGAGCTTGAGAACGTATTCACAGTTGAACAGGGAGGAGCTGTAAAGCTCTCGAGCAAGGAAAATTTTCTTGAAAGTCAACCCGAATGTAAAAGAGCCTAAAGGTAAGTCCAGAAGTTGTTTTTTTAGTGTTCCCTTAAAGTAACCGTAGAGGAATTAAATCAATACTGGAGATGGCAGAAGACCACTGTTTCATAGGAGGTGAGAGCTCACGTGGTACAATGAGCATTGGATAAATATACTCTGCTTTTAGCTGGATCTGTGAATTTGAGAGAAATCCCTTCCTGCCCTGAAGCCTCGATTTCATTATTTGTTAAATAATGGTAGTGCTTTCGATGTTCTCTGAGGCCCTTCTTTATATTGTTGGGTTTTTTTTTTTTTTTTTCTTCTTCTTCTTCTTTCTTTTTACTTTGGTAAATATTTACAGCATTCATCATTCTTCAGTTAATCTCTGGGGAAAGAAAAATCACTTTTCATTTAATTACTCTTACCTGGATGAATAAAAGAGAGGCTCTTCAAGCAGAGAACCAGAAGTCTCTGGGAGGAACTTAATTTAGAAACACGTAGGTAATTGCTTCGAAATCTGTCAGACTCTGAGGTCCTTGAGAACTAACTTAAATGTTGAGAAGATTCTGGGTGCTTTCGTACTTCAGTTCCTTGAAAGCTCCCTTCCTCATATGCATAAGTAAAATCACTTTTTTAACCAAGGTCAGGTTAAGTTGACTGGACATGAGCACACTCTGCATTTGGCTGCAAGCCAGGTGGAGCTTAATACGCGTCCCATGCTGGCTTGTGAACTTTGTGGCTGGGGGTCAGCCTCACGTTTCTTTGTACATTCTCTTTCTGCAGAGGCCTCCCCTCACTAAGAGCATTTCTAAAGGTTGAATATAGTGATTAGTGACACACACGTTTAATCTTCGCTTGTCTCTCGCCGTCTGTGGCTCCCCTCCGCACTCACAGTCCTGGGAGTTTTATGCCTGTATCAAGGAAATGTTTGCATCTGTCTCTCTGCTATTTTCTTTCCTGTCTTATAAATTCTTAAAGAAATGTACTGTGAGTGAATTTAGTGAGAGGCTGGATGGATGGCTCCAGAGAACAAATTCTCTCCATTTGAAGAACAGTCTCTATACACAGAGAAACAAATGGCACCTTTCAGTTCTGTCAATGTGATTATTAAGCATTTATAGAGCTTTCCCCTCTTTCACCGTAACAGCTACAAGCAGTTTAATTACTTGGTTTTCACCCCAGAGTTGTA
The DNA here is from genome assembly GCF_987537825.1 of Furipterus horrens. Lineage (NCBI taxonomy): Eukaryota > Metazoa > Chordata > Mammalia > Chiroptera > Furipteridae > Furipterus > Furipterus horrens. Next base: position 191,819,395 of record NW_028327174.1, read on the forward strand.
AAGATAGATGATTCGATTTATCCAACCTGAGATTAATTGCACATTTGAACCCAGGCTCTCTGATAGAGCGCCTGCCTTGCCATCAACGCCCTCGGTGAGCCTCTTGGGCCAGCATTTTTAAAGCCATGGGACCTAATGCAAATCATTTCCTGGTTCCAGGGTCAAGCATGAAAAAGAAATGCATTTCATGATACCAATAAAGCACGCATTCTCAACGGTAATGAAATGATAGGCTCTCTCCCAAGGGGGTTAAAATTGATTTTATGGGGTGAAAAACTCTAGCTGTATACATATAAAACACAGATTTATATACTGTACAGAAACAGTTGTACAGTATATTTGTAGCATTAAAGTTTTATGGGGGGGCAATTAGAAAAAAGTCTTCAGACTTCTTAGGAGGGGTGGTGCTGGCAAACACAAAAGAAAAGAAGAGGCGGAGAAACCCTGAAGGAGTGAACGAGGAAGGAACATGCATCCAGCAGCTACTGTGCCCCAGTCCTCATGCCCCCCACCCCCATCTTCACAACCTAGTGAGGAAGCCTTAGATAGGTTGTTTCTTCTTTTTTAAAGGCATGTCACCTTTTTATTCAATTTGTTGGGGTGACATTGGTTAATACCATTTATATGTGTCAACGATACAATTCTGTAATACATCATCTGCCTGTTGCATTGTGTGTTTACCACCCAAAGTCAAGTTTCCTTCCCTCACCATATATTTACCCTCTTCAACTTCCCCCGTCGCAGTTTATTTAGTAAAATGACTGGGGATAGGAGACAACTGAGAGAATATGGGCAAAATGCTTTTTTTAAATGATAAAGTTCTATGCGAATATAAGGTGCTATTGTAAATTTTAATATACATAACAATTAGCAATTAGTGGAAAACACACCGCTCCCAAGCTAGTGGCTCAAAACAACCATTTGTTTAGCTCACAATTCTGGAGGTCAGCAAATTAAGCTGGATTCAGCTGAGCAGTCCTGGTATTGGCAGGGCTCCCTCATGCATCTGGAGTAAGCTGCAGGTCACTTAGGCAGCTCTGCTTCTGCAGGCTGGCTGACTATCGGCCGCGTGTCTCTGAGGAAGCCTAACCCTGTCTGTCATCCTGCAGCAGGTTAGACCCCCTTTGTTCTCACGGGCAATTTGCGGGGTTCCAAGGGACCCAGCGGACGTGGGGAAGATGCTCAGAATCAGCACACTCCCGCTTCAATCATAGCGGATTTGTCAGAGCAAATCTCAAAACCAGCCCAGTTCCAAGTGGTAGGAAAGTCAACTCCGCCTCCTAATGGGGGGGGGCTACAAAGTCACATTGCAGAGCCTGCGCATAAAAGGAATGAATGGCAGTCCTTTTAACAAGTTATCATTCTCAGCATAAACGTGACTAAATAATGGTCAATGACGTATCTACCTCGTGAGCAAAAGCACACCTTTGTCACTCTAAACTATCACATGAATAGTATCACCATGCCCTAGATTTGGACACTTAAAACCATGCTTGGAACATGGGAGTAAAAATGTTAACACAACATCCTCTTTCAGAAACGTCATGGAATAGTGGCAGAACAAGCACTTGCTAAATGTTGAGTGAAATAAATCAGTCACAGAGGACAAACACTGCCTTGGGCCGCATATAAGAGGTATCTAAGATAATCAAACTCACAGAAGCAGAGGATGGAAGGGTGGCTGCCAGTGGACAAGGGTGAGGGGAATGAGGACCTGTCCAATGAGTATAAAGTTATGGTTATACATGATAACTAAGCTCTAGAGAGCTTCTGTACAACACAGTGTCTATAGTTAACAGTATGGTGTTGAGTACAGGTAACCCCTGTGTAACACGGTTCTCGGGGTCACAATAAATGCCGTGTTATGTGAATCCGTGTTATACGAAACAAAGAACTAGTACAAAAATGGGGATTAGTTTCCAAAAATTAAAAAAAATACTATTATATTTGTATAATTAAGAAAAATATCTTTATTAAAGCAATTTTCACCAAAAGTATTACATATTAATATGAATTAAGTAATGTTTTCTTCGTCATCGCTACTAAGCTCCATTGACCGAATGCATTTGCTTTTTGACAAAGTACCCTTATCCTCTGAACTTTCTTCAGCATTATCTTGATTTCTATGCTCTAGTTTTTGCAAAAAATCTATTATTTTAGATGGCTTGTTTTTAGCTGAGAGATCTTTATAAATTTTGTTATATGGTGCTAAGCACTTTCGAAGTTCTCTCTTAAACTCTGTGCTGCTTTCAGTGCAAGGATCTTCATTTAAGGAATATGACTCTTAATTGTTCAGTTAAGTCCAGGCCTTTCTTTATGCTTTTTAGAGTAAACGGTTTAACCTCTTCATTTTCATCAGTGCTATCATCCCCTAAGTTATCTTGGCATATTCCAGATGTCACTTCCACCAAAACTGCTTCATCAGTTTCTTCTTCTACCAGCAATTCTTGGATATCTTCTACAGTCATATTGTGTTAGAGTGAAACTGTGTTATTGAGGTGCTTTGTTATATGGGGGGTTTCCCCAATTCTCTAACTGTGTTAGAGCGAAAGAGTGTTATAGAAGTACCATATTATAAGGGGGATACCTGCACCTAAAAGCTTAAGAGGCTAGATCTCATGTTAAGTATTCTTATTACACACACGTGCACGAGCGCAAAGCAAAGTGACCAAAGGAAACTTTGGGAAGTGATAGACATGTTTATTACCTTGATGGCGTAAGGTTTTATTATCATGATGGTATAAGGCAAGTGGACATAAACATATCATAATGGATATATGTGTATTAAGTTCATGTAACTGTTTGTATATTAAGTATATGTCCACACAGCTGACAAATTTAAAGAAAGAACTGAAAGAGATACAGTCCTTTTCCAAAGCTCCCTTGAAACAGCTTCCATTTGAGAAAGAAAGCCTAAAAGACATCCTAACTAGCCATTCAACTCAAGTCTCCACGTTCTATTTAAGCATTAAGTTAGGGCCTCAGAGAACCAAGTAAATGCTTGGACACTATTGTATTAGCCTCATGCAAGATTGCCTGCCCTGATTTATGATTTAATATCACATTCTCTGCCTTTATGGAGGGCCAGTCTGTGAATCACCCAGCAGAGCAGCATTTCTGCATCTTTTGTAAAACTCTTGCTGTGCATAAAGTACAGTGAATGATGTTTGTTTTTTTTTAAAGAGTTCATTTATTTGTTTTTTAGAGAGGGGGTAAACAAGAGAGAAGAAGAGGGAGAGAAACATCAATGTGCCAGAGAAACATTTATCAGTTGCCTCTCGCACACACCCAACTGGGGACCTGGCCTTCAACCCAAGCAGGTGTCCTGACCAAGAATTGAACGACTGACCTTTCCATTTGCAGGCCAGTGCTCAATTCACTGAACCAAACCAACCAGGGCTGTTTTTTTCTTTTCTTTTCTTTAAATACTATTGTACATGCTAAACTTCTTCTTGGGTTAATGGCCAGAAACAATATTCTCTATAGATGAATTTGTAAGATTTCTATTATTATGCAATTCAAAATGGTTTTCTTTATAGCTTAGCTGCCAAGAAGTAAACTAATTGTACTATAATCTTCTCAACTCAAGTGTTTGAAAGTGCCAATACTTGTTTTTAAATGCCTTTTTAAATAACCTTAAATGTTATTCCTCCTACTTGTTTTAACTGCTAAGTCACCTTAAGCCATTTCAAAAGAAGTCAAAAGATGTATTTAAAATATCTGTTTTTTCTTTTTTTAAGTGAACTAATGTCCTGAGGAGATACTTGCATAATTATAAGTCTGGGTTTGAAAGATCAGACCTTCAGATGCTATTTTTATCACCTTATGATATGGGAAGACTGTTAAGCTCCATCCATGTGGATATGGGTGCCTGTGTTTGGCTCTTTGGTGCCAGTAATTTTACCTTCCTACACTGTGGTTACCTGCATTCAAGGTAATGGCAATGAAATGCTACTGTGAATTACAAGACATCGAGGACGTGGACATGTGTGAGTCTTCTTCCTCTGCAGCTTCATCTCCTTTCTCATCTCTTAACATGATCCTGTCATTGACCCATGGTCCCATTCTGGAAACAGAGTCTAGGTACTGTCCTCAAGAGCTGTTTTTGGACCAGCACACATGAATGTTCTGAAGTTCGCTGGCTAGCGCACCTGTCCGTCTGTCTCCACCTTGGCTGGTTCAGTAAAAGTCCAAAATGCTCACAAATGGAATTCTTGCTCTTCAGTTCCATACATTGCCATCAGCTCTGCAGCCACATTTAGTCTGTTATGGCCTTTGGCAGAAAGAAGCATGAGGCATTTCTCCCTCTTTGTCGTATGCCGTCAACTTCCTCCCGCTTTGAGGAGGACAGAGGCAGCGGAGCTGGTGATAGTGGAAGAAACAAAGAGACACATGCAGACAAAAGCACTCACTTCTTCGAAAACTTGTTTAGAATAATTATATTTAACACATGTTATTTTACAATGACACATTAATGGGAACCAAACTGTGATATAGAAAGAAGAATTCCTGACAGAAATAAAGTTATTTTACAGGAAATAAAACTAGAATAGGATACTGATGAAAAAGTCACAACAGGAGAATTATGGGGGTTGTGAGGGAATACATCTGAGCCCGTGGGAAGAGCACTTCCAGCCAGAGCCCTGGGTCCTAACCTTGGGTAAGACCTTGCAGCTCTGTGAACCTCAGTTTCTTTTACCTGTAAACTCAAAATTCAGTGTAAGGTGGTCTTCGTGATCTTATACAAATAAAAAAACCCATGACTCTGTCCACGAATTAGTGAAAGCAAAGGGCACACACTGGATTCACATAACAGTTGTACCAGTTGCTCTGGAGTTTACTTTTTCTTTGCCATTTTAATATGATGTTTCATATGTTGTTATGACTTCCAGGGGGCCTGAGGAGCCCCTGTGCTCTGCTCACTTAAAGCGATGGTTACAGGGGACAGGAAGGAGGAAGGGACTTCCTCAGGGCTGCTGGCAGGGCTCATTTACAAATGCTCCTGAATAAAATCACCATTAGTTTAGTGTACAGTTATAGCATTTAATTTATTTGTTTAAATTGCAAATAATGCTGAAGGACAGTGGAAGAAGTTTTAGTTATCTCCCCCCAAAGCATGAATTTAACTTAAAATTAGAAACTGAGCACCTATCACATCACACTGAACACTGTCTATGTTTCCCCGGCACCTACCATGGGCTGTTCTTTTGTGGTAGGAAATATGATTATTTTTGAACATTTTATCCTCAGCCGAACCAATGGAGGATTCTCCGTATTTGTGAAACTAAATTGAATTCCTCTTATCTGTTTCCTAAATGAAAGCCTATTTGAAAAATAAGGCCACTGTGTTTATGTGAAACAGGGGATGAAGACAGCAGGAAGAACAGATCCTTAATCCTGTGAAGTTCTTTATCTTGGATTTATTCTCCCAAAAGCCTTTATAGAGGAATGGATTTTTTTTTTTTTTTTTGGTAGCTATAAACTTTTAAATAGCAATGTGAAATCTTCAACAAGTAACAATTTTACACTGTACAGTTCATCAATAAAATCAGTTATGGAGAATTATGTCATAAATTAAATATGAAATGTAGTTGGAAGTAACAGCACTTCAAGGTATCAACTTCATGTCACATTAGAGCAGAGGCAGACAGGTATAATATTCACTGAATAAACTGCCGCTATTGACAAGCTGAGAGGGGGAAGTAGGTATTCAAGAAATGTCATTTCCATTTTCAAAGAAATAACGTATTTTGTCTTTTATGACTAATACTTCAGAACTGATGTTGTTAAAAAAAACATTAAGGCAATAATACGTTGAATCTACTGTTTACCTAAGTAAAACACAGTTGGCATGTCCATAAAGTGACAAAGCTTCTCTCCTTGACCAGGCTCTAATCAGTCTCCTTTGCACTCTATCAAAGAGGCTCCATCCTTGGGCATGTTCTCCAAGAGCCCAGGTTTAGCAAGAATCCTATTAAGTCAAGTCGATTTCACCAAATTCCCCACCCTCAATATTTGACCACCGACCTCTTTCAGTATCCCCCAATGGTATCTGATCACCCTGGCCAGCCCTCACCAAGAATTTTGTTAGATCAGTTTCACAAGAAGTACCTTATCTCTTTAGTATTTTCCATCCACTGGCTCCCTACCCCCAATCTTTAGTTATAACCTCCCACTTTTCCTTACATTCTGAACTGAGCCCTGCTCTATATTGAGGTCCTGTTTCCTTTATTACAATAATTCCTGATTAAAATCTCTTTTCCCCACTTTACTGGACAGTTCTGTTTTTCACAATGGTTCTCTCTAAAACTCTAAAATAGTGCTAGAAATGATGAGATTTCAAAAATGAATATAGTCCTAACTATATTAACTCATAGACATTCTATTTTATTTGATAAAGAATGCAAGGAGGCTAACCAAAAGATTAACAATTAAGTGGGGAAAAATAAGTTGATTAAAAATAAAATCAGGAAATCTAAATATTATATGGAAATTTTAAATTCAAGATTAAGGAAATCAATTAGTAAAACTGATTTAAAATACCAGTTTCCTAATAGCCAAAACATGGGAGAAAAAGTCAAAAGAATAATGATTTTTCATGTAAGTGAAAAACCTACCAAAAGTAAAAGTTTATGTCACTTTATTCTTACTCTCATGGAAAAAGAATGTTCCGTTTAACACACACACACACATATATATATATATATATATATATAATATATAATATATAAATATTTAATATAATATAAATATCATATATAATTATTATATATTAATTTATTTTTTTAAATAAGAAAGCTAAATGAGATAAAGTTGCTTTTTGTTTTTATCATTTTTTAAGCAGTGGCGGTGGTGGTAGTGGTGGTGTTTTTAAATTTTATTTTTAATTTCTTAGTGAGATACCAGAAAATGAGAATCCAAAAGGAAAATTTGGGGGGGAAACTGTGGAACAAAATGTCATTAGAGTTGTGGTGACAACGGTATATAGGATAGTGATAGTTAACACATATAATATTTAATATTCATAGTTCACACTTTTTAATTCATTAATTATTTCAACAATCACGTGAGGTAAGAGATATTATTACTTCACATTTTGCAGATGAGAAAACTGAGGCATCAAGAATTTAAATAACTTGCTTGAGGCCACGCGGCTGGTAAGTGCTAGAAGTAGGCTTCACAGCAGACAGTTCAAAGCTCATTCTTTCTTTTGTCAAATTATTTTTATTTTATTTTTTTATTTACAGTTTACATTCAATATTATTTTATGTTAGTTTCAGGTGTACAGCACAATGGTTAGACAATCATATGTTTTACAAAGTGTTCCCCCAGATAGTTTCAGTACCCACCTGACACCATACATAGTGATTACAATAATTATTGATTATATTCTCTGTGCTGTATTTTATATCCCCATGACTATTTTGTAACTATCAATCTGCATTTTTTAATCCCTTCACCTTTTTCACTCCATTCCCCAAATCCCCTTCCCAATGGCAACCACCAGTCTGTTCTCTGTGTCTATGAGGCTGTTTCAATTTTGCTCGTTCTTTTATTTTGTTCTTGAGAATACACTAAGAAGTAAAATCATACGGTATTTGTCTTTCTCTGACTTATTTACTTAGCATAATACCCTGTAGGTCTATCCATGTAGTTGCAAATGGTAAAATTTTATTCTTTTTTTGCGGCAGAGTAATATTTCATTGTATATAAGTACTACCACATTTTTTGTCCACTTGTCTATTGATGGGCACCTGGGTTGCTTCCATACCTTGGCAATGCCACAGTGAACAAAGGAGTGCATGTGTCCTTTCGAATTAGTGTTTTGGTTTCTTTGGATATATTCCCAGGAGGCAACTCCATACTGCTTTCCACAGTGGCTGCATCAGTCTGCATTCCCACCAACAGTGCACAAGGGTTCTTTCCTTCACATCCTCAGCAGCACTTGTTGTATGTGAATTTATTGATGACATCCATTTTGACAGGTGTGAAGTGATGTCTCATTGTGGTTTTAATGTGCATTTCTATGATAATTAGTATGTTGAGCATCTTTTCATTAATCTGTTGGCCATCTGTATGTCCTCTTTGGAGAAGTGTCTATTCAGGTCCTCTGCCTACTTTTTAGTTGGATTTTCTTTTTTTTTTTTTTTTTTTTTGATGTTGAGTCATATGAGCTCTTTACAAATTTTGGGTATTAACTCCTTATGAGGTGTATCATTGCCAAATATATTCTTCCATTCAGTAGGCTGTTCTTTTGTTTTGTTGATGACTTCATTTGCTTTGCAAAAATATTTTAGTTTGATGTGGTCTCATTTGTTCATTTTTTCCTTTTGTTTCCCTTTCTCAATGTGATATATCAGAAAACACTTCTGCTAAGAGAAATGTTCAAGATTATACTGCCTCTGTTTTCTAGGAATTTTATGGTTTTGACTCTTACATTTGCATCTTTAATCAATTTTGAGTTTATTCTTGTGTATAGTGTAAGCAGGTGTTCTAGTATTATTGTTTTTGCATATATCTGTCCAATTTTCCCAACAACATTTATTAAATAGACTGTCTTTACCTCACTGTATGTTCTGGCCTTCTTTGTCAAATATTAATTGAAATATAGGTGTGGGTTTATTTCTGGGCTCTCTATGCTATTCCATTGATCTGTATGTCTGTTTTCATGCCAGTATCATGCTGTCTTGATTACTATGACCTTGTAGTATAGTTTGATAACAGGTACCAAGACACTTCCAACTGTGTTCTATGTCAGGATGGTTGTGGCTGTTTGAGGTCTTTATGTTTCCATATAAATTTTTAGTTCTGTGAAATACACCACTAGTACTTTGAGAGGAATTACACCGGGTCTATAGATTTTTGGCGGTGGTATGGACACTTTAATGATGTTAATGCTTCCTATTTATGAACATGGTATGTGCTTCCATTCATTTGTATCTTCTTCAATTTCTTTTTTCAGTATCTTACAATTTTTTCGTGCAGATCTTTTACCTCCTTGATTAAATTATTTTTAGGTCTCTGATTTTTTTAATCTGCTTTATTGATTCTGTTGTTACAGGTGTCTCAATTTCTTTTCCCTTTGTTTCCCTCCACCCAGTGACCCCCCCTTCCTCCAGTTGTGCCCACCCCCCCTTAGTCCGTGCCCATTGGTTGTACATATAGTTCTTCTCAACATCTTCCTGTCTACTCCACTCCCTCCTACTATGCTTCCTAATTCCTGTACCATCTCCCTCCCTTTCCCCACTTCCCCTCCCACTGACCCCCCCCATAATGTTCCCCATACCTATAATTCTTTTCCCACTCTCGTTGCCTACTAGGTCTGCCTTTGTTTCAATTCCCTAGCTTCTGTTGTTGGTTGTGGTGATACAGTTTTCATTTTAATGTTCATAGTTTTGATCCTCTTTCTCCTAAACAAATCCTTTTAACATTTCATATAACAGCAATTTGGATCTGATGAACTCCTTCAATTTTACAGAAGCACTTTCTCTGCCCTTCTATTCTGAATGATAGCTTCACTGGATAGAGTAATCATAGCTGTAGGTTTTTGCTTTTCATTACTTTGAATATTTCTTGCCAGTCCCTTCTTGCCTGCAGAGTTTCTATTAAGAAATCAGCTGATAGTCTTATTGGGACACCTTTGTACATAATTCTCTTCTCACTGCTTTTAAGATTCTCTCTTTATCCTTCATTTTAGACATTTTAATTATAATGTGTCTTGGTGTGGTTCTCCCTGAGTCCAGTTTATTTTTTAACTCTCTGTGCTTCCTGGCTTAGGTCTTTAATTTTTTAATGCAATTGCAAATTATTTTCAGTTACCCTTCTGATAGATAATTATTGATGTATTAAAATTCAACCAATTTTTGAATATTAATTTTGCAATTTGCTATTTTACTGAATATTTATTAGTTCTAGTAGTCTTTTGTGGGATCTTTAAAGTTCTCTATATACAGTATCATGTTATCTGGAAATATTGACAGTTTTAATTCTTCCTTTCCAGTTTAGATGCTTTTTATTTCTTCTACTTGTCTAATTGCTGTGGCTAGAACTTCCAGTACTATATTGAATTAGAATGGTGAAAGCAGACATCCCTGTCTTGTACCTGTTTTTAAAGAAATGCTTTTAGTTTTTCCCCAATTGTGTATGATGTTAGCTGTGGGTTTGTGATATGTGGACTTCATTATGTTGAAATATGTTTCCTCTATTCCCACTTTGCTGAGTTTTTATCATAAATGAGTACTGGATGTATTAGCACCAAAAGATTTTTCAGCATCTATTGATATGATCATATTTTTATCCTTCATTTTGTTTATGTGGTGTATCACATTAATTAACTTGCAGCTATTGCACGAACCTTGCATCCCAGGAGTAAATCTCACTTGATCATGGTGTATGATAATTTTAATGTATTACTGAATTTTCTTTAAAATATTTTATTGAGTATTTTTATACCTACGTCCACTAGGGATATTGGCCTATAATTTTCTTTCTTTGTAGTGTCCATAACTGGTTTTGGAATTTGGACAATGCTGGCCTCCTAAAATGAGTCAGAGCTCATACTTTCAATGGCTACACCGTTCTGCCTCTCTTAGCTCTACTGTCTTGCATATTCATGGACATTTAGAAGACTTAGAAATTAGCTTGACATGCACTCACAACACATACAAGCGCAGGAAGTGAATCGTTGGTGACCTAGAAGAAGAGATGCTCACACCTCATCGTGTTGCCAGACAATGCGCACAATGGAATAAGTATAGACACAACTCAGGATTCTACGGAATGTGCTGGTGAAGACCACAGGTTGTGAAGCCAGAAAGACCAGGCTTTGAATTTCTGTAATTTACTATCACAGAGACTTTCAGGACACTTTCTAATTTTTCTTAGTTTCAGTGGTCTCAACCATAAAACAGGGACAATGAGTTCTCTCCCACTGACTTTGTGCAAGGATTACACGACATGATGTATGAAGTGTTTTTTAATGGATTTTCCAGCAAGTGGTAGCTCACGACAAAGGGTACCAGAGATGGTGGTGGTAATGATTAGAATGCACAGCCAGAGGAGCAAGCCTTCAAATCAGGACTCATCACCCCAGGAACCTTAGCTGAAGCACTGCAAGTAGAGTAGAGAACATCAGGTTGTCTAACTCGAGAGACTGCCAACCCCAAATAGTCAATGGGCAACAATGGGGCAGGAAAATGAGCCCTCACCCCAGCTTTAGGATGACTTCCTGTTATAACGTGAGGGAAAAAGTAGCATAACTCCTCCATGTTTAGCACTTCAGCTTTATGAGTGTCATCAAAGTCCAGGGCATGATAGCTGAAAGAGCCCAAAGGGTTTAACAAATCCCACTCCTCCTCTCCAGAATTCCCAGAAAATGAGGCTCAGAGAGAAACAAGCTACTCAAAGTTCCAGGGCCAGCCCGTGACCAGCGTGGCTAGTGCCTCTCGCACAAAGGTTTCTTTTTGCTGCCAAGCCACCATTCCCTCCTTGATAATAATCAGGGATCTTCCGTGCCAGGTACTAGAGATGCAAAATGAGTGATATTTTTTCCTCATAGCTTAGCGAGACGCGCATCCTTGAAACAGAGCAGGAAGGAAAGGAAAGGACTGAACTAGGGAAGCTATAGGGGTCCTCACTAATTTTATAGGGATCACAGTGAAGGGCTGCCTAACCTTGCGTGGCATGAGAAATGGTCAGAGATGGCTGCGCTAAAAAAGAAAGATAACTAGAAGAAGAGAAAATCACTTTTTCCAGAAGGGGGTCAGAAAATGAATGAAACTGACTATCCCTACTTAGAAAGCATAGACCCAACACCCAGGGAAGAAGCTGGACACACTCAATCACAAAGGATGACCCCACCCTTCTCAATTCAATGCCCACTGCCTTGCTCCCAATCCTCTGCTCAAACAGAGCTCCTATTAATTCTATTTTCTAGGTGGAGAACTCTTAGCACAGGAAAGTAAAATAACCTTCTCATGTTATACGACGAGTACAAGAAATGGGATTCAAAACCCAGGCATCCTGGCTCCAGATTCTGCTCACAATTTTAACGACCTTAAATATCATGCAATATTCTTCTTGGAAATCAAATCCTCTCAAAAGTGAATCTACCCTCAAATAGAAACACAAAGCCACAGAAGAGCATGCAAAAAGTTTGGCAGATGAAACTAAAATGCATGAACATAAGTTTATTTTAGCTTATATAGTCAGAATTTATTTGATAATTTTAACTGCATGCTAATTCGGAAAATGATCAGAAAATGAGCCAGGTCTTGATTTTTTAACAGACATTTTTCTGACAAAATTGTATGATCAAATGAAGCGAAATCCTTCACTTTGTGTTTAAGTTTCCTATCATGATTAGGACAAAGGTAATTTTTGTAAAAATATTTGAGAGATTCATCATTCATCCCACCCCCCAAGGCTTCTCCTAATCCTTTGATATTCAAATATTTCCCTTTTGAAGTTTCTAATCATAGTCCTTGTTGGTTTTTCTTTTTTCAATTGTTAATTGGTCTAACTCAGCCTAATTCTCATTTGCCAATGGCTCCGAATGTGATTCCAGAGAACTTCAGCATCACTTTCATCACCTTCATGATACTACGCAGCGTTCACAGGCCTGCAATTTCATTCTGCAGGCGATGAACATTGTATTCTCATCAAGATATGGGTGCTTGAAATATTTTATAGAATCAGTGATAGCCTGATCGACAACAAATCATTTTGACAAGACGGGAAGAAATAGGGTAAGGGCCTTGGTTGAGACTGATTTTTTTTTTTTTTTTTTTTTTTTTTTTTTACCACTGGATTTTTAAAAAATGATTTTGTGTAGTGAAGAATTTTTTGGACAGCCATAACTATCCAAATCCAAGTAATGAGCACTCATGTGACAAGGATCCCATATACATGCAGATACCTTGAAATTCCCCAGGGTTCCAGAGCTGCCAGGGAGAGACAAGACACCCATCTGCTCAGTTTGAGAAGTAGAACATCTTGAGAAAAGAAGCAGGATAAAGATCTTATAAATAGAGCTATCTTTTATATGTACATTCAGCATATGGAATATAGCTCCTACTAATACATTTCCCCAAGTTTATGGGCAGTACAGATTTTCTCCTGTACTTCGATGGCTTAGGACACACTGGGAGCTGCCCAGAGACTGTAGGCAAGCCTAATGACTTAGCTAATGTTCCCATTGCCTGGAGTGCATAAAATACCTCTGAAATCCAGCACCTCCCAGTCCCATCCTTCTCTCAGGGGAAAATAAATAAATATCTCTGTGTCTTTAATCTGCAGATTTCTCATGGTGCTGGGAAGGAGACACTGTCATGAAGAAGCTTTGAACAACGTCAGCTTCCAACAGGTAAGTCTGGGGTTAGAAGACATTGCAAGAGTCCAGTTAATTCTTTTGTCAGTGATAAGAAGTAAGAGGAACCTGTTCTTCAATTCAAGAGAGTAACTGGTGGAGATCTTCTTTCTCCCCTGTTATGCCCAGGGCTTTTCTGCAGAACTGGCTTGTGTGCAAAGAGCTGGCCATCTGCTGTGTCTAGGGTGCAGGAGAAGTACATATGTCTGAGCACAGGAGAAGAAATGTAGACTCTCAGCTTTTCAGAACTGAGTTCCAGAATTTCCTGTGTCTCAAGAGCTTCCTGGAGCCAAGAAGTAAAGGAACAAATACTGTCTGGGGACTTTTCTTTCGGTTTGAAGCATAGCCTTAGAATCCATAAAGCCCTGGATTCCTAGCATGTGACTTAACGGCTCAAGTCTACACATTTTTATTAAGCTTCTTGTTTCATGACAGTCACTATGAGAGTCACACTCACGTGTGTATACACACACACACATACACACATATTAGCTACCATAAAATATTTGAAATTATATCACAATTACTGCAACAGAGGTGAAAACAATAGCTCATTGGGAATGTATTAATGGCAACTTTCACTGAAGTCTCAGCTCATAGATTTTGAAAATTAGAAGGGCCATAGGATGGCCCTAAATTACCCTGTACTCAACTATCTATACTGAATAGTAATCAGAAAGGGTTATTCCAAGAACTGGCTTCAGCTCTGAGATGTTATGACCTTAAGTATTGCATAATATCAGTTGTTGATTCTCAGATTAGAGTGTCTATACATCCAGACATGTGCCAATGATCAAGTTTACAGGACAGTAAGTGTTGCAAAGGCCATCTTCAAACAAAAGCGGACTTGCTGAATTTACGCAAAGTGTATATGATATTTTGCCATAAAACAGAACGTTATAAAAGTGACGGGCAAGCACTCTGAGACCATATGTCTTAGATCCTTCTACTGTCTTTTCTAATTCACAGAAGGTAGTTTCATATTTTGAGTTGAGATCTGTCTATCCCTGCAGCCCCAAGGGGTGAACTGCCTCTATGGACACTTCCAATCCTTTTACTAAGCACGATTTTCAGAAGAGGCCACATCCTTGCTTCGTGCTGCCAAAATTTTGGAGCAGTTTTTATCTGTGCAGGCAAATGATTCATCAACTTTATTCAGATCCTTTGACCAGTTGGACCCATTTGGAACTCATAGTCCATAGCTTTCCTGCCACAGAACCAGTATTCAACCAGTTCTAGGACCCCAGGAAGACCCTTCTCTTCTTGGGTCCCTGTCTTCTTTTCTGGAAAGCATGAAAAATGGAGACTGGTTGTGTTTAAGGTTGACTGCTCTGGATCCTGAGCAGAAGCTCAGAGCTGAGACATTTTGAAACACTCGGCATCGCCCATAAGTGAGTTTCCTGCCTCATTCCTTACTTTATTTATTTATTTTTTTTTTTGGGGGGGGGTTCAATTACAGTTGTCCCCTTTTCCCCAAATTTCTCTCCCCCACCCCCTCTCCCGCAATCATATCCCTCCCCGTTGTCCATGTCCATGAGTCATTTATACGGGTTCTTTGACTAAACCCTTCCCTTACTTATCCCCCTTCTCTCCCCCTTCCCTCCTCCCTATTGACTGCTATTCTGCTCTTTGTTCTATTTAGTTCCTTTGTTTGTGTTGTTCTTTAGTTTCCTGTATTAGGTGATATCATATGGTATTTTTCTTTCTTTGCCTGGCTTATTTCACTAAGCATAATTCTCTCTAGTTCCATCCATGTTGTTGCAAATGGCAGGAGTTCCTTCTTCCTTTCTGCTACATAGTATTCCATTGTGTAAATGTACCACAGTTTTTTGATCCACTCATCTACAGATGGGCACTTAGGTTGTTTCCAGCACTTAGCTATTGTAAACAGTGCTGCTATGAACATAGGGGTCCATAAGTTCTTTTGAACTGGTGTTTCAAGATTCTTCGGGTATAATCCTAGTAGTGGAGTCGCTGGTTCAAAAGGCAGTTCCATTTTTAATCTTTTGAGGTAATTCCATACTGTTCTCCATAGTGGCTGCACCAGTCTGCATTCCCACCAACAGTGCAGTAGGGTTCCCGTTTCTCCACATCTTCGCCAGCACTTGTTGCTTGTTGATTTCTTGATGATGGCCATTCTGACTGGTGTAAGGTGGTATCTCATTGTGGTTTTTATTTGCATCTCCCTGATGGCTAATGATTCATTCCTTACTTTAAAATAACTTCTCCTGGCATCTCTAAAATGAGCCAGGCCTCAAAATTCATAGTCACCCTTAAAGACTTTTGGCTGTTTAATTTCTCTGAATAAGTATCCAGAGGTGAACAACTGCATAAGAACAGCATCCTAATTAGGATGGGGCACTGTTTGCCCCAATAAAGGATCAGAACAATAAGCTAGGGCTGCCTGTGCTGTATCAAGTCATTGCTGATATCTTGGAGGGCACCATCATGCCACACAAAAAGTTTAATCAATGAGAGAGACCCACATCCTAGGAAGTTAATACTCTCCAGCATCTAAGTAGCTTATCCACAGCAACCCTGTTCCCTGAACATGTTTCCTGCTTCCGTGCATTTGCAGAAGCTGTTTTCTCTGCTCCTCCCCCAACTTAGCAAATTCCCTATTCATCCTTCATGATCCAGATTAATTAAGCCTGAGCTTTGGAGCCACGTGGAACTGGGTTTGAATTCTTATATTCTAATAGGCATACGGCTTAGGTAAACTACTGAGTTTGTAAATCGAGTACAACAATAATTATGTTATATAATTGCTGTGATTAGCACATTAAATACAATTTAAAAAAACTATTAGTAAAACGCTTATCACATAGTTGACACTTGTTTATTTTTATTACTAATGGCATTTTTACTGGTATGAATCAGTATCTGTCTCACTCCTAATTTCTTGTTCTTAATTATTATAAACCAGGGATCTGTACACTTCCTACAAGGGGAAGAATAACAAATACTTTAGGCTTTCTGGGGCAGAAGGTCTCGGTCAGCTTGCCATTGTAGCATGAAATCAGCAATATATAATACAAAAATGCATGGGCTAGAGATTTTTGAGCTCTATTATCAGATGCCAGACTTTATTCATTTTTAATGCCCAGCATTTAGTTTAGATGTCTTCAAATTAAGGCTCATGGGCCAAATATGTCCCTCTACTTGTTTCTGAAAATAAAATTTTATTTGAACACAGCCAATCTCGTTGGCTTATGTATCATCTATGGTTACTTTTGCACTTCAGTGGTAGAGTTGAGTAGTTGATAACAGATGCCCTGTGACCCTCAAAGACTAAAACATTTACTATCCTGCCTTTCCCAGAAAAAGTTTGCCAATGTAACTCCGTGCCTGGGTCCTATTTGTTGAATGAATGCAGACTGACCAGAAATAACCGGAATCAACAATCTTGCCTTAGCACCTTGCAAGCTTTAGCAAGAGCAGAATGACAGAAGCAGGGGTCAGAAATCTTGGCAGATTCAAAGAGATCAGAATGCTCATTGATTAGAGAACTGTGATCCTTGGTTCTAGCACTAGTAACTCTGTTCTGTGCTTTCTACTAGTTTTGGTGGTCATGTCCAGAAGGGCAAACTGAGGCCCAGAGAAAGCAATAGCTGACCCAAGGTTGTATACGTGGTGTGTACTGGGTTGGTATCAGCCTTACTAAAATTCAGAGCCTTGTAAGTGATATGTTTACCTAACAGAGACATGGGCTAAAATGTTGACTAACCCTCAAAACTGGATGGTCACAAAAGAGCTTTCAATACCCTGTAACATTTATCTTTTATTTGTTCATCAGTATCTTCCTAGTTTATGGTTCAAGATGATCAGCTTAATGGTGTGCTTTGTGTGTATGTGTGTGATGACTACCCATAAAATTTTAAAAATATTTTAGAGCATTTCATAAATGAGTAAGTCTGTAACTGATGAGGCATGGAATTCCCATTCAACCATATTTGGCTGGTATTATTCTTTACCCTGAAACTCTTTTCTAAGGCTCATCATGTTAAAGTAAGATACTAGTGATCTTTTCTAGAATGATTTTATTCTGTTTATATATCTCCCATTTAGCCCCTGATGTCACCATGGGACTTTGGGGTACCAACAAAGTTTTATATGATCATGGCTAGTTAATGAATTCATGTGGGACTACTTTTAATCAAAGATAAACTATTTCTCATTTTTGCAATATCCAGCCACTACCCTATCTCCTACATTATTTATAACTGTCTCTCATAGTTAACCAGATATCCCATTTCTTAAAGATACAGAAAGAATGTAAAAACTTTAGCAGCTAAATTGAACTGGGAGGGAAAAAAGAAAAGTTTGCATTTATACAGAAATTTTCACTGCAGGCCTTCTGGTGTGTATATGCATTTTAAACTTTGTTCTCAGGGACAAATACAAGCTAGCTAGCTATACCAAAATGACCCCCTAAGTTACGAGAACTGACTACTGATCTTGGAAATGCCTAGCCTTCTCCCTGCCAGTGTACACTTTCATCTAATGCATTAGACCCCTCTATGTACCCCAACTTCCCAGCATGCACCTTGTCCTTGGAAATGACATTTCCAGGAATGGAGAACTCAGCCTCTTGAAGGTCTCACACTCACCTGTTGTCAAGTCTGATCATATGAAAATGCTACCTGAACTCCATACACTTTAACTTTCATCCAGTGTCTCTTTTCCTGACTTTATGGCCAATTCAAGCAAGCCTCCTCCCTTTAGGTATAAAATACTTCACAGAATTGAAAATGACTATCATACTTTTTGCTGTAACTTCTCTACCTTCAAGTATCTTCAATGCAATTACCCATGCCAGTTAGTTTGAAGCCCCGGGCCACCTCCCATGGTCATAATCCCACTAACCAAGGCTCACTAAGGAGGCTTATGTATCTTGTTTCATTTATCAGTTGTTGTATTTGGCAATAATTGAATTCGATCACGTGGTTGAGGGAGTAATACATACATTCCCATCTATTCTTTTTGTGAAATAATTTGTTCTAGAGTCTAGATTCTGGACTCCACAGCTGGTGGGGTTGGGGAGGTGAGGGAATGGAGGGATTAAACAATAAGGAAAAAGGACTCATGGCCATGGAAACAGTGTGGTGATTGCTGTGGGGAGGACAGTATAAGGGGACTAAATGGTCATGGAAGAACATACAGTAACTATTAAATAAAAAAGAAAGGCTTTAATAAGATCATATTTATCTCTTTCTCATCTGTGTCCATATATCTTCTATCCTCATTTTTATCAGTGATAATAAAATTGTTATGCCTAAAATAAAGAGAATGACTTGCATGAGTTCATGCTGTGAAATGACATATCCATGCAAGTATGTAAAGCTAAGGAAATAATATTTTAGTGGAACCACTACGTGCCAACTGCTTGGAACATGTTCTCTCATTCAGTCTTTACAGAAAGCTCCAAGCTTTCGGTTTTGTTTAACAGATGGTGTGACTGAGGCTAGGAGACAGGGAGGCCTTACAAAATGCTCGATGGTAGGGAGCTGAGATCTTAATGATTTTTCCAGAAGACCACCCTGATTTTCAAGTAAGATTGCTATTTACATCAGAATCCTTGCAATCTTAGGCCAACGACGCTGCTTCTTTTTGAAAAAAGTAATTATTCATCTTTTCCCATGACTACAAAACCTTAGAGCACCAAAAGACCATATGGAGGTTGTCGAGTCCAACTTGATTATGAAGAAGGGAGATATGCACTAATATTGGATTCCTTTGTATTTTAATATCTAGCAGTCTGCATTTTTTGGGAAGCTAATATCTTAAAAAGAATTCATCCTCACACTCACCCAAACACAGAGTGCCACCTTATGACATCATGCTCACTATAGCAACAGCCGCGCATGAGCAGCATATTGCCTTCCGTCAGGGATCGCAGCAATGCGTTAACAAGGTCTGACACTTCAGATGCTGATGTGAACAGGAAGGTAAGGTGTGGAAAAGGCGGAACAGGTGTGCTCCTACTCCTGCCAACGTTCCTTAGACCTGAGATGAGATGGCAGTGAACATGTGACTATCCTTAAGGAAGAAAAATTATCTCCTAACTGCTTAGCCAACAATGAGAAGATAGGAGGGCGACAGAGGGAACAGCAGAGGTAGCAGCAGTATTCCGGTGTCCTGGTTCCAAATGTCAGCATCAGACATTCCTGATCCTCTCTCTGCCTTTTGCCCTTGAGTCCTGTAGCATGTCAGAAGGAGCATGGAATTAGATCATCGTGGGTGGGAATTTTTGACTGTACCAGTTATTGGCTATTCACAATTGGGAAAGTTCCCTAATCTTTTGAATCTTAGTTATCTCATCTATAAAAAGGGTGTGAAATTTGCATCCTGAGAGTGTCAAGAAATCAAAGAGTAAACACAAGTAGGGTACCTGATGGGGAAAGCCCTCAGTTTCCCTTTTTCCTGGTTGAAATTTAGACTTATTAAAGATGGTGGTCAGTAGATGGTCAGCATATCAATTTCTACACTTCACTACATGTTTGAACCATTCCACAATTGTCTGGTTTCTAGATAAAAGTGTGGCATTTGTTGAAGTTCCACTTAGATCATGGGTATCAGTTCTAGATATATTTTCTTCTGTGAGCTGAGTCAAACCACCCCACTTCTCTGAACCTTAAAACTATACGAAGAGAAAAATAGATTTTATGCTTCTTTTATTCCTTGCCACTTATATCACATTTGAAAATACTTTAGCTATGAAACATGCCTTTCAACAACCATAGATCTATCCATCACTGTAACTGCAGCATCAAAATTGGATATTTCTATTCTTCCTGTTAATAAATGTCTTTCTAATTAGATTTCCACAAGAAGATGCTGTTTTTCTCATCCCCAGGTTGTAGCACAGGACCTTACACAGAGAAGGTGCTCAATATATACCTTTGTTGAATAAACAGATACATAGCAGATATCCTTACTTGAGATAAGTATTATACTCAAAATGTCTGCAGCATATTATTGAATACCTATGAGTCTACTCACTGAAATAAACAAATGTGCCCTTATATATGTCTGAGTTTATCTATATCTCTGCCTTTTAGACTGTTGTCCTTAAGTGTCTGTCTCAAGCTAGTCTGTTTCCCTGTATGTCTCTCTTTATCTTTCTAACTATACACATGTCATTCTCTTCTTCTCTGCCTTTTTAAATCTCTCTCCCTCTCTAGATCTCCCTGTCTTTACTTCCTGGTCCTTAGAATCTTTTTCCATGGGACTCTCCTGACAACACAATTCTATATGAGTTACATTTGTTTGCAAAACCTTTCACCACATGAAGATGCCCTATTTAAGTAGACAAGGTTCAATTTTTTTGGTCCCTGACAGAGCATCATACATCACCAAGTCCAGAGACCATTAGCTATGAAATAAATCACAATGGGAGAAAGCAGAAGAGAATCCTCGGCCTCAGTGTAACTCGCCATGTCTCAGGCTCAACTGTGCCTACCCTGAGGACTCAGTCATTTCAGGACCTCTGGGGCCATCCCTGCATGTGAGGGACACAGGGAAGGAAGCTGTCATTCACCCCAGCAGAGGCTACATTACTGTTGCTGAGGACAGAGCAGGAGATCAGGGAAACGGGGGGTTGACTATCAGCAGCAGCAAATATCCCCACTTGGGAGCTCCCGCGACTGTTGTAAGAGAAATTATTTACCTGCCAGAGCCTCTTTTACTTGCGGTGGAAGGTGACTGCTTCCAGCCGTGGGGGAGAGAGAAGAGAGATTGTTTTCACATTTTGGTCCTGCCCAGTACACAACCTCTATTAGAGAGTGCTGCCTTAAGATTATGATACGGTAGAATTAAAACAGGGCAGCAGAATGTCTATAAAACCCCCAGCAGTATTTGATCTCTATGTAGACAATGTTATTTCGTTACTCTCTTGGTGTTAATGCTCTCTGGGCCTCAGTTTTCATGTCAATAAATTGAAAATTGTAATGGCCACTTTCTTTTCTTTTCTTTTTTTTTTTTTTTTCAGATTTAATGTGTTTTATTGATTAAAATATTACATTTGTGCCAATTTCCCTTCCCTCTGCTCCCCTCCACCCGGTGGCCCTCCAGTTGTCCCCCCCTTTTAGATTATGTCCATTAGTTGTGCATACAGTTCCTCCCAATCTCTCTCCGTCTATTCCATTCCCTCCTACCATGATCCCCAATTTCTATATCATCTCCCTCCCTCTCCCCACTCCCCCTCCCTGTTGACCTCCCCCCACTATGCTTCCCTTACCCACAGTTCCTTTTCTACTCTCGTTGCCTGTTTCGTTTGCCTTTGTTTCATCTCCCTAGCTTCTGTTTTTTAAACCAGTCCCTTTAACATCTCATATAACAGTGGTTTGGATCTAATGAACTCTTTCAGTTTTATTTTGTCCTGGAAACACTTTCTCTGTCCTTCTATTCTGAATGACAATTTCGCTGGATAGAGTATTCGTGGTTGTAGGTTTTGGATTTTCATTACTTTGAATATTTCTTGCCAGTCCCTTCTTGCCTGTAGGGTTTCCCTTGAGAAGTCAGCTGATAGTCTAATTGGGACCCCTTTGTACATAATTCTTTTCTTCTCTCTTGCTGCTTTTAAGATTCTCTCTTTATCCTTAATTTTTGACATTTTGATTATAATGTGTCTTGGAGTGGTTCTCCCTGGGTCCAGTCTCTTGGGAACTCTCTTTGCTTCCTGGACCTGCATGTCTATTCCCTTCCCCAAGTCTGGGAAGTTCTCCTTTATTATATTTTCACTCAATTTTTCAAGTTCTAGTTCATCTTCCTCATTCTCTGGCAAACCAATGATTCTTATGTTGGGCCTTTTATAGCTGTCCCAGAGGTTTCTGATCCTCTCATTGTTGCTTGCCATTTCCTCTCGCTGCATTGGTTGACTGCTTGTTCCTTCTCCATATTCCAGTTTGTTGAAATGAACTCTGGATTCCTCACCATCTGTCTCGTATGCTGTTTTGTTCCTTTCGTTATGAAAGTTTTTCGCTTCTTTCATATCTTTTTCCTGCTCTTTTGTGAATTCTGTAAGCCACCTGATAACAATGGCCCAGAACTGAGCCTCTGACAGGTTTCTTATCTGTTCATCTGTCAGGTTCTCTATCTGCTGTCTGGTGAGTTGTGCCACCGGGATCTCTATATTTGTCTGCCACATTTTGACAGATGTGTTTTGTTTTCCTGGGCTGGCTGTCAGGGGCAGTGTCTGTGTACGCGTCACAAATCAGCGACCGGCCGGCGCCTGCTTGTCCGCAACCTATTTCGCAGCCCTGTGGTGCTTTCTGCCCAAATGGCACCGCTGGTTTATAACTTCATATGTTGGGCTTCCATGTAGTTTTATTTTCTGGAATTTCTAGTTATCCTTTGTTTTGAAGTAGTTGTATTCCTCTATAGTTGTAGAGGGAGACCTAGCGTGTCCGTCTAAGCCTCCATCTTTCTTTTCTTTTTTTTTTTTTTTTTTTTGAGAATTGTTGTGAGAGTAAAAGAATACAATTCATAGTGAGATGCTAAAATGACAGGTTGTTTACTTTCTTAAAATTCTCAAAAGTAACTTTTTATCATATGTTAGGATTCAAAACAAAACAACACATGTGACCATGAATCCCACGCATTCTGTCCACCGTGCAGATATGACAGGCCGCTGTCCTGTGGCAAAGAGAACATTGGGCACGGTACATCTTTACCCTTGATGACTATGTGACCTCAAGTGTATCTGTGAGGTTCAGTCACATCTATAAAATGAAGACAGTGGAAGTCACCTAGAAGAGTGTTGCTATAAACAGAATAAGCTCATAAACATGCCTGTATTTAGTTTGTCTCAAAATATCATTAGCTACACATGACTTACTTGATTGCTTCAATGTAGCTGTACAGCCATCACACAACGGATGTGGTCTAGAATGTTATTCTTCTGTGCCATCATGATTCTCGCTCTTGGTTTTTTGCACCAGCTTCTTTCTCTAGAATCCATCACTCGGGCAGCTTTTACTAAGCATCACCTGCTGTACAAAGTAGTTTGCATATATTTCCGCATTTACTCCTGTCAGCTCTGTCAAAGATAGGCATTTTCTTCATTACACCAAGAAGAGGTGATAGAGCGTCCTGTAGTCGGTTAGTCAGCAGAAGGCCCAGGATCCAGGGTCCCCATTATTCACTTCTGAAGCTGGAGCCCATTCTTCTTTACCTCACTGCATCCCCGCAAGCTTCCTCTGGGACCTGTAGGAACCTCCGAATCTGCCCTGGGATGTGAGGCTGGTTTCATGCTCAGGAGTAAGACATGGGCAAGCCTAATGTCAGTGGCTCATGTGCTTGTTTTTCTGCCTTTTTCTTTCAAATGTCCTAATGCACAGCCCAGCAGGTGACCAGAGCCTGGCAGCTGATACACTGTAATAATAGTAATACTGTGCCTCTACACAACCTTTTGTCTAGAGGCATCTGAGGACTCTGCTGACATTCATTAAACTTCACAGCATCCTAATTCTTTAAGGGCAGGATTGCACCAATTTGAAAGAGAGATAAACTGAGATAATTATGACTCTTATAAAAGACAAAGCCAAGATGGACCATTTGTCAGAATAGATCCTGAAGCAGATAACAGAGGTCCAGTCTCTAGTCAACTGAAATAATCACCAGATAAGTCTGTCCAAGAAAGTGCCTGTTGGGAAGTCAGGTGACATGGTTTTGACCTGACCTTTCCAGTGTTTATCAGGTGACTAGAATTCCGCCACTTTCCCTTTGCATTCTTCATGTGCCCGTCAGTAAAACAAGGGGGCTGCTGATTACTGCCTTACTTAGACTCACTTCCTTTCATAGCAATATGGTTCTTCAGGATAATCTGCCCTCTGTTTCCTAAACAGTGCTTCCTGGACTGTGCTACCAGGACTTTCCAGAACCATGTTGGTGGGTGGGTATGGGGTATGGGAAGGGTAAGTTAGGGAAGCTTTCAAAGAAACAGAGATTTCCCGGGGTGCCCGCCACAGTGATTCTAATTTAGTAGATCTGTGACTAGAACACTCCCTGGGGACCCAAAGCCTTTGCACTGAGTGGGTAAAATGGTCAGCAGGTGGAAAGGTTTCTGGACTCCTTGACAGAGGAGCCCCATGAACTGGGGAGCCCAAATGAGTGCAGGAAGAACAAATGGCAACGTGAAAAAAAAAATGGAAGCCCTAAATCCAACCAAATGAATAATAAGACTAAATCTAAATGAACGCAACATTACGATTATAAGGCTGAGATTGTCACACTAAGTAAAAAGGCAAGGCCCGGTGCAATTGTGTGGTATTTTAAACATGAAACCACAGAGTTTGAAAGTTTAGAGAGATGGGGAAATGTCACGCAAACATTAAGATGAAGAAAGTTCAAGTGACTGTATATATTATCAGACAGAAAACATGGACTTTGAGACAGGATTATTTTTTATTTTAAAATTATGTCAGATATACAGAAAAAAATTGTAAAATAAAGACTCGCTATATGCTCTGCACTCAGATTCCCCAAATGTTATTTTATCCCATCTCTAAATATTATTCTCTCTCCATATCTCTCTTTCTCTTTCTCCCCCACCCCTCTTCCTATCTCTCTTTACCTGCATTAAGATCTGTCCACACACACCCAAATCTACAGGTCTTGTTGTATATTTTCCCCAGAACCCAGGATAATCTCTCACTTAATGCTAAAGATAACACTCAAAATCAGAAATTAACATGTGTACCATATTATTATCTAATCTAGAGATCCTATTTAATTTTTCCAGTTGTCCCACTAAGGTTTTTTTTCTATAGCAAAATAATTTTTTCTTTGAGTTCAGCATTCAACCCAAGATTAAATGTTGTACTTAGTTATGTCCCTTTGCTACCTTTAATGTGGAACGGTTATTCAGTCTCTATCCTTCATGACCTTGAGGTTTTTGGACACTCACAGGTCTATTGTGTAGAATGTTCCTCAGATTGGCCCGGTCTGATGTTCCCTCATGATCAGGCTCAGGCTATGCATTTTCAGCAGGAGTACTTTGGAAGTGATATTGTGTCCCTTTCTCTGCAAAATATTACAGAAAATATTATGTTTGTTTGTCCAATCTCTAGTAAATTTGATCACTCGATAAGGATGATGTCTGCCAGGTTTCTCCTATAAAGTTACTATTTTTGTGTCTGTCATTGACAGGTATCTTATCGGGAGATTCTTTGAGAATGGGTAAATGTTGGGTTTCTCATCAAACTTTCACTTACTGGTTTTAGCGTTCATTGCTGATCCTTACCTGAAGCAATTATTAGTAAGGAGATTTCCAGTTGAAAGCAGGGAGGATAGCCAGAGATAAAAAGCAACAGTTAAATCATTAGGAAGACATAGTAATCATAAATGTATATATGCCCAACCAGAGAGTCTCAAAATACATGAAGCGAAACTGGCTGAATTAAAGGGAGAAGAGAAAAATCCAGTTTTAACTTGAAGATTTTTAAATACATGAAGCAAAATAGACATAATTTTTTTAAATGGATGTAACCACAATCATAACTGGTAGATAACTATACT
This sequence comes from Furipterus horrens, assembly GCF_987537825.1. NCBI lineage: Eukaryota > Metazoa > Chordata > Mammalia > Chiroptera > Furipteridae > Furipterus > Furipterus horrens. The sequence goes on from NW_028327174.1 coordinate 191,845,280, forward strand.
TTGTAAACTATATGATTGTCTAACCACTTCACTGTACACCTGAAACTAATACAAAATCATATTAAGTGTAATCTGCAATTGAAAAATAAAGTTTAAAAAATGTTAAAAAATAATTGGTAGATAACAAAAAATCAGTAAGGATATAGATCTGAAAACACTGTTGACCACACTGATGTAAATGACCATTGTACTGCCCTACCCCCAGAAACTACAGAGCATGCAAACTTTTCTAGTGAACACTGAATGTTCATCAAGATAGGCCTTATGCTGCACTATTAAATAGGTCTCCATACATTTTAAAAGATGGCTGTCTTACAGAGTATAGTCTCTAATCAAACGGAATTATATTAGAAATCAATAACTTTAAGCTAGGAAAGTCTCAACTATATGTAAATTAAATGCTACCGGAGTGCATTAGCCAAGAAGGGCCTTCTGGACAAGTTCTAAATATAGATTCCAGTGTGTGATGCCCTTAGGGGCTCTTGGGAGATAAACACTATTTGAATGCAATATTTCATTATTATTTGACATTTGCATATTTCAACAGGAAAACTTACAGGTAAAGAAAGAATGGCAATTGTAATTAAATACGGATGCAGGCGTTCAATCCCATATTTGGCAGACTTGCTTTGGCGAGGGAACTAAAGCACAAACCAGCCCACACACCACTCTCTACAGGCTGGGCGGAGTGATCCTCCAAACACATATAGCAAGGGACTCAGTGCGTTCCTGGGAGCTGCTCCTGCTCTTTCCAGATTTCAGCTTCTAGAGAAGTGGACATGATTCTGGCTTCAGGGAACTATGGAAATGACGTCACAGCAGCAGAATGACCTGGCAGCCCAGGTTGCAGAAATGCCATGGATCTTTACTGGAATGGGGACAGAATGCCTCTGGGCAGCTGGCATCAGGAGACTATTTCCACCACTAGACTGTGAAATAAAATTGCTTCTATAGCTACATATACATTTATATAGTTTATTTTCTTTTGTTTGAGCTCCAGTAACTAAATCTTTTATGAACACATTTTTATGCCTGTATATATATGTGTGTGTGTATATATATATACATATATATATATGTATATATATATATTTAAATTTAAAAGTGAACGTGAATTCAATGCTTAAAACAAGAAAAGTTTTCCTTTTTTTCATTACCCTTTAAGAATATTGCACTGTCCCCATTATTTTGGGAAATAAATCAGGGCTTTAAAACGATTAGGAAACTAAAGGGAGAAAAGTGACACTTGATTTGTGTTTTAGGCGATGAACTTCACACTTGAGAGGGAGAAGGGGACCTGAGATGCGGCTGTGAGAGTTAGGAGTGGGTGTGCTAGACAAATGGGTGTCGAGAAGAGAAAGGTGGGGGCAGGCAGCCATTACGAATTAAGCAAGGCGATTCAGTGAGGAAGTGACTCAAAAGGTCAGGCTGCTAAGAGTCCCCGCAGGACGAAAACCAGAAATCACATGCTGCAACCCACGCAGGCCCACATGAAGGACCAGAATAATTGATGATATGAGAGCCAGGATCTGCGTAATGCACAGGATCTTAAACCACCCACAGACATGCGGCCCAGCCATGTCTGTACAGACGTCATGGGAGGGTTTGGGACTGGGAGGTGACGGGGTAGCTGTGTGAAATATGAGGTTGGTGCAAAAATAACGTCTGATTTTGAGGTCTATTTTAAAAATGGAAAAGTCCATGATTATGAAAATATTTATTCATTAACATAACCTCCTTTGCTTTCTAGAACTTTATTCCATCTGTCAACTAGCTTATAAATGCCACACTTGTAAAATTCTTTAGATTTTAAAGCAAAAGATGAATCCAACTCATTTTCAACGTCTTCTCTTGATGCCAATCTAAGACCATCAAAATGGTTCTGTGGTCCCTGAAACAAGTGATAATCAGAAGGAGCAAGGTCAGGAGAATATGGAGGATGAAGCAATATTTTCCAACCAAGCCCTTTCAAGAAATTTTTGGTGAGTCGAGCTGTGTGAGGACGAGCATTATCATGATGGAAGATGGCACCCTTTCTGTTGACTAAGGAGGGTAGCTTTGGGTTCAAAGCTGCTTTCAAATGATGAAGTTGTTCACAGTAAAGATTAGCAGTAATGGTTTGATGTTGTCCAACAGTTCGTAATGGACAATTCCTTCCATATCCCACCATACACTCAACATGATCTTCTCTGGATGAAGTCCCCCTCTTGGTTGGGTTGCCGAACTCTTCTTCCCCCTCGACTGATCCACGATCAGCAGCATTTAACGTTAGGGTAAAGGATCCACTTCTCAGCACCTGTAACAAGCCGACCTAAAAATGGTGCCTGAAAGTGTCACGAAAGCAATGACTCACAACAAGCAACATACTGTTTCAGATTCTCTGGGGACAGTTCGTGTGCGACCCATTCTCCATCTACTGGAACCTTTCCGATCCTTTTCAGTTGGCGTAGCACAGTTGTATGGGCTATGTTACATTGTTCTGCAGGTTTCCTAGAGATAATGGTGGGGTTTTCTGTGACAACAGCTTCCAACACTTCGGAATCAAGTTTTTTTGGACGACCCTCTTTTGGCTTGTTTTTCAAACTGAAATCACCACTTCAGAAATGGGAAAACCACCTCCTGCAACTTCTTTCAGTCACTACGTCAACCCCATAAGCGCTCTGAATAGACTTTGCCGCTGTACTTGCTTTGGCACCGTTATGAAACTCATAGAGTAAAACATTTCTAATGTGGTCTTTAGATAGGATGAACATGGGTGCAAATATTGCGGATGATTATGAACAATACTTCAATAATCTGAAAAAATAAGGTATAAATTAGTCACTGTGACATCAAAAAATTATAAGAAGAGACACAAATTTAGTAAATACTATCTAAAACTTTCTTTTAGAAAAGTTAGATATTACTTTTGCACCAACCTGTAGGTCCCTAACCCACTCACTATGTTTGAAGATAACAAGGAGACGTGACCACATGATAATCAAATTCCCACTTTGTGTGAACATGTATGCTAGTTCCTAATAACAAAGCAGAAAGAATCGTTGGAGTAGCTGCATAGCTTCAAAGCTTCAGTTGACATCATCCTGCTCTTTACACTCGACTTGGGCTCACACACTCAAGCCTGCTTGGAGGAGAGAGACATAGCTGGGTGCCAGTGGGGACCCTGGAGTACCTTACTTTCTGTCTCTTGAAGAGGTAAAGGGCATTCAGGAAAGGTGGTAATATCTGGTTCCTGCTTATTTTAAAGTACTATTATCTGGTCTACTATTAGTCACAACTCAATTGGTGACTCAGACTTGACTACGCAGGTGAACAACACTTCCTGCCTTTGGAGAAAGCCAGGAGGTGGGTGGAAAGGGCCAGGTCTTGTGTGGAGAGAGAGGGGACTGGGCAGTGGCCATCAAGCATGCACATTTCAGCCTGGGTGAGCCTAGCTATTGTCCCCAAGTCACTTGTTCCCTTGAATGGATTCAAACTTCTCCTGGGAGCTGTTCTCAGTGCATCCTAAACCCGCAGTGCTCTTACCCTGAATCTTAAACTCATGACCATCTCTGAGATGTCTCCAAAACAGAGCGGGGAATAGTCAGGCTTCTAAGCTGGTATGTAGTGAACTGGGAAAATCACTTAAGCTCTCTGGACCTGCCATTTTTATGAATGCTCAGATTTATTCACCTGGTTCTGAGCCTAGTTCTGGGAACCTTGGGCACAAAGCTTAACAGCTGCCGGCCTTGAAGTGCTCACAATTTAGTAGGGGAGGCCGAAAATCATATCTACTGTGGCAGGCTCTGTTAGTTGCTAGGGCTGCCACAACAAAATTGCCACATGCTGGATGGCTTAAACAATAGAAATCTATTTTCTCACAGTTCTGGAGGCTGAAAATTCAAGATTGAGGTGTCAGCAGGGTTGCTTTCTCCTGACGCCTCTCTCCCTGGGTTGCAGATGGCCACCCTCACCCTTGGTGACCACATGGCCTTTCCCCTGGGCACACTCAAGTCTGTGCCCTAATCTCCTCTTCTTATAAAGACACCGGTTATCCTGGAGTAGGGCCATCCATGACCTCATTTTACTTTAATTACCTCTTTACAAAACCATATGTCTAAATACAATTACATTCTGAAGTCCTGGGAGTTAGGATTTCCCCATATGGCTTTGTGGGAGTGGACAAAATTCAGCCTGTAACACAGGTACTCTGTTGAATATAATAAACAAGAAACTATAGTCCTTACTTTTGAGATGTCTTCAGGCTAGTGGGTGAGGCAAGTCCCCATCTAAATATAAATCAGGTGGGCGAGGGGATAGAGCATGTTAGAAGCTCAAATAAATATATTTTCAAATAAATAGTAAACAAGCATTTGGAAATGTTTCAGGGCAGAGATGGTAAGACAGTGAGAACCTGAGTAAAAGATAGTACATCCTTCCTCCCTGTCACTTAAAACACTTGTCCTTGTTAGGACTTTCATCTTTCTACTCAGCAGTAAACTCTCAGCACCCAAAGGCTCTAATGGGGTGGGGTGGGGGAGCAGGAAGGGGGAAAACACAGGAACCTGCAGATCAAAGGCCACATGCCACTTGATAAATGCAACTTCTTTTTTGCTCAGAGATAGCAAAGACTGTTGTTAATGATCACCATTTAGCTAAATGACCCCCATTCTCTCAAATACGCTTGTGAGAGAACTAGGAGACTTAGGATTCTATGAAATTGAGGAGGAACGTGAATGGGATTCAGGGAGAGCCAGGAGCTTCTAAAACAGTAGTCAATTTTTAAATTATGCATATGATATTGTGGATAGGGTCCATATTTCTTATTATATGAAGATCATTCTTTGATGTCTAAATCACAAAGATTAAAAGATGGCTGAGACTTGGAAGGGCAGCAATGCAATAAATAGAAAGATCATCAAGAACAAAGATGTGTCATTAGAAATTAAGACGAGGCTCATTCAAACCCCTGTATTCCCAATTACTCTGTACGGATGTGAAAGCCACACAGTGAAGAAGGCTGATGGAAAAAAAAAAAAAAAAAAAAACTCGATTCTTTTGAAATAAGGTGTTGGAAGAGGGCCCTACGGAGACCCTCACTGCCAGAAAGAAGAACAAGTGGGTTCTACAGCAAATTAAGCCTGAAACATTGCTGGAGGCAAAAATGACAAAACTGAAGCTGTCCTACAACAGGCACACCATGAGAAGGCAGGGTTCTTTGGAAAAGACAACAGGGAAAAACAGAAGGCATCAGGAAAACAGGAAGGCCAAATACGAGATAGATTAACTCCATAGAGCAGCGGTTCTCAACCTGTGGGTCGCGACCCCTTTGGGGGTTGAACAACCCTTTCACAGGGGTCACCTAAGACCATCAGAGAACGCATATATAATTACATATTGTTTGTGTGATTAATCACTATGCTTTCATTATGTACAATTTGTAACAATGAAAATACATCCCGCATATCAGATATTTACATTATGATTCATAACAGTAGCAAAATTACAGTTATGAAGTAGCAACGAAAAGAATTTTATGGTTGGGGGTCACCACAACATGAAGAACTGTATTAAAGGGTCATGGCACTAGGAAGGTTGAGAACCACTGCCCTAGAAGAAGCCATAGGCATCAGCAGGGCTGTCGACGACAGGGCACTATGGATGTCACTCATTCATAGGGTCGCCAGGAGTCTGAGCTGACTCAATGGCAGGTAACACACACAAAGGTCATGTCACTCTTTAATAAAAAACCCTCCAAAGGCTTCCTCCCATGGTACTTGGAATAAAATCCATTCTCATTAGCCGGCCTTACATGGTCTGACCCCTGCTTATTCTCTGACCTCATCTTCTACCACTCTCCCCTTACCTCCCTCAGCCAGAGTCACCCCAGCCTGCTTTCCAGTCTCAGTACACTCCAAAGTGATTCTTCCTTCAGGAAACGTGCCTGAACCAGCTGTTGCCTTTGCCTGCAACACCCTGCCTTAGATCTATTGCTGGCCTGGTTCCTTTTGGTCGTTCAGATCTTAAATATCACCTGCTCGGCATGAAATGATTATCTTTATCAATCATTGTTTATCACCTTACCCTCGTTATTCCTTTTTATGTTTTCTTTGTATCCACTATCACAATCTGAGATTATGTTGCTTGACTTGCTTATATCATCCCACAAAATTAGAATGTGAGCTCCATGAAACCAAAACCCATGTTCCTTGAGGTCCTCCAAGCATCTGGAATTGCACCAGGAACATAGCCGGTGATTGATACCTATTTGCGGCATAGATCCTCAAAGTGATATGTGATTGAGTCCTCCACATCATGCTCTTTAAATGAACAAACAAATCCCAACCAACTAACACGTAAAGAAGTACAACTGAGAAACACCAATTGCATTGAATCTGTTCATTTTTAAAATGAGGCCCAGAGGCATTCATTCATTTTAACAAGCCCTGTAAGGAATCATTCCAGCCCTTTTGTTACCTAGGAACTCTTGTTTGGACCCGATCCAGTTGTCAATGTTCTTCCCAAAATGTGGCATTGGGGACACTTCATAATAGGTCGACTAGAAGAGAATAAGACGGTCACCCCCCTTAGCCTGAGCCCAGCACACCTCCTACAGTGCTTTGGAGTCTCCTTCAGTATCTTCTCTGAGCCACCCGACAGCTCGTTTCTTGCAGCTCTTTTGGAAGCAGTTGCCATATTTTCTGTTATTAGTTATTACCAATCCAAACAAACACTTTAGTTTTCCCAAACTCGAGAAAGAGGTATTTTTTAAAAGGCCATCTTAATTATACATAAGCAATGGAGAATCACAGAGGATTCATTAACATAATAAACTGTTTCCAGCATCCACAAGCACAGTGATATAAAAACAACTAATATTTGCTGCTCAGCAACTGTGGGTTTCTTTTCCAATGTCTCTGGCTTGCTTAGTTCTGGGACTCTATTCTCATAATTTTACCTGAGGGGAAAGGGAGAACATAAAGGGCAGGTGGTTCTTGATTTTTACCTTGAGAGAGAAATAGAGATGAGACCAGAAATACTCCCCATAGAGAGTCTTAAAAACAATAGAGATGATGATAAAATATGAAAAAGAGTGGAAATGTCAGATGAGCATGGCCTTAGCACCAGAGACATAGGAGAGCTAATCCTAGCTTCACCACTTACTAGCTGTGTGACCTTGGACTAGCAGTATAAGCTCTCTGAGTCTATTTATTCCTCAACCTAATGGCATTATCCCCACTTTGTTGGGTTATGAAATAAATTTGCATGCATGCATCTCCAAGCATATCCCCAGAAACCTTAGTTCTGTTACCCAAAAGCAACTCTTTAACACTGTTCTATGCCTTTCCCCTTCTCCACCTCTTCGCCTTTTCTTAACTTGGGAAGTTGACCTACCTTGATTCTTCTCTTCCCGAGGCCTCAGTGCTGGATCTAGAAGCCAGCAGGCTCTGAGTGGTCAGCACCTTCCAGTTGGCAGGGAAGAATGGTGTGCTGGGAGTGGAAACTGAACTGTTGTCATTGGAGATGGTAACAGATAATTCCTGGTTGAGTCTGAGTTGGCTAAATCATGGCTCTGTGGTTTGAGACAGAATCCCAATTATTTCCAATTAGGAGCAGCAATGACAGCTGCTCACCCAGGCCTTATTCAGTTAAGAGCTCTAACCAAGATTTGAGATTTGTGAGAGCATCCTCAACATCCATCATATTTGAATTATTTAAATCTCTCCCTGAACCTGAGGCCCCCTACCTCTTAGAGAACCATAGTCCTGGGAGGAGGCAACATCAAGCAAGAGAAGAAAAAAATGGGTTTAGATTTCAACTCTACCACATGCTGACTGTGTGACCTTTGGCACCTGGGATCCTCTATTTTCTCATCTGAAATGAGGATGATCAAATATTTGTAAGGCTTAAGCCAGTTATTTAACCTCTTGGGACATTTTCTTTTTTGTCCTTCAAATTAAAATAAAATTAATAGTAGGATGCTTGCCTTACAGAGTTTACAGTTTTATGAGTGTAATGTAGAGCCCTTTGCAAACTGTAAAGTGCTCTGTACACACGAGCAATTATGTTTTTAGGGCTTTTTTTTTTTTGGTTTGGCAACAGTTGAGTCAGCTGAATTCTCTGAGCAAGAACAATCTGTTTTCTTTCCTCTTGGCAAAGAACACAAAAGACAGAGCAGCTCATAGAAACTGGGGCACGAGAGAAAAGTTAATTCTCTCTCTCTCTCACACACACACACACACAGAGACGCGCACACACACCCCCATTCCTACAGAATCCCACAAGTCCAGCATCCAAAATACCACTGCAGAACTTGGGAAGTGGCCTCATTTCCTAACCAGTTTCTGTATCTTTAGTCCCGATGCTCACTGCTCACTGCCCAGATATAGTGAAGATCTAAATTAAGAACAAGTCCCTGGCTCCAGCAGTCCTTGTCACGTTGTATGCAGCTCCAGACTTGGATCCCCGGTGACTGGCTCTGCATTTCTTTAGCCTCGCCTCAATCCCCAAGTCAATCAGTCTTCGTTATGTTAATTTTATATCAGAAATCCGCCAACTTCTCTTCAATTCCTTGGACACCCCCTTGTTCAGGCCACCACACCCTCCCCTCACTCCCCAACCCCCACACTCCTTCCCCACCTCCCTGTCCCCACTCCAACTCTCATTTACTGTGTTCTCACTCTGCAGCCAGAGGGACCTTTTTTAAATGCAAAAGTCACTCCTCTGCTTAAAACTTTGCAAGATGTTGCTACTTCTCTACAGTAAAAAAAAAAAAAAAAAAAAAAAAAAACCGTCTTAACATCTTAACATAGCTCATAGGATGCTGCATAATCAGGCTCTGGCTATCTATCTGTTCAGCCTCTGCAATACACCCCTTTGCTCTCTGGGCACCAAAATTCCTGACCCTCTGTTTGGGGAACGTGTTCCCTCTGCTCAGTCTATTCCTGGAATGTCTCAACAAGCCTCTCCCCCTCTGCTTACTTTGTTCCACTTCCAACTAATTAGTTCTGCATTCTTCCTTCAGGTACCCATTCACAGGTCCTTCTACCAGGAGCATCTTCCACAGTTTCTCAGAATGGGTACTCTAATGCAATTGCACTTCAACTTGTCCTGTCCAGCAGTTATCCCAGGTTGCCACTAAATAAGGATTTCTGTGATTAATGGCTCACAAGATCCTGAGCTCTGAGAGTGCAGGAAGATACATTTGCTGGGCACACAGTTCTCGGTTTTCACACAGTACAGAGCACAAAATAGTTCTGAATGAATAAACATGAATCTGGGCAGAGCATATAGGTGCTCAGTAAAATTTATTATTGCTATTATTATTGTAGCTATTCGGAGAAAGTTGGTTTCTACTTTGCTCCTTTTCTTGCCTCCTCTCAAGAGAATTTCCTGCACAATTTTGTTGATGATGCACTTCTTTTCTGACAAATTATCTGCGTTAGGCATATCAAATTCAATATCATAAAATGTATGTATTTTGTAATTCACTAATTAATCCATATTTGTAACCCTGGCCTCTTCTTAAGGGCAAGAATTGTTGTATGGACTCATTTTATCACCAGCTGCACCCACCTCAGTGAAAAGGTTGCTGCAGGTATTTGAAGAATTGATTCAAGAGATCTGACTACAGTTAACTCACTAATTTAGGCTTCCCTGATTTGCATTTTGGAATGAATGGGTCAGTAGCTCAAGTCTAGGGGGAAGCTAAGCATATTCATAGATAAAGCCAGAATGTTTATACTAAGGGAGAAATGGGATGTTTTATGAGGAACTTCGGAATTAATTTATTGTTAGTTTCCATTAAGAGGAGAGTAACTCACAAAAGAGAGTGGAGTTGCCTCCTAAACACTTTCTACTTGGAGGGACTTCCAGTGATGGCGGCACAGAGAGGTTGATGGGTGTTCTCTGCAGAAAACACGTGTAAAACTAAACACATTAAATTTGCTCAAATGCCAACTTTTTTGAGAAAGCAGGGTAAGAGAGAAAGAGATAGAAACAGACGGACATACACACACAGAGCGGCAGAGAATATAAAAAAATGAATATAATTTGGGGAATTCTCTCAATGCTCCCTTTGATGTATGCATGCTCCAGAGTTGATTAGCTGTTCTCACATCATGGAGACATGGCTGAATCAGCTGTTTTCACACCATGGTGTGAGTGCCTTGCTGTGATAGGCATGTTTCTGGTGTTTAAAGAAATAATTATACACAATGACCCTCCAACCAAGTCAGCTACTGAAGATAAGGAAGGACATTGCATTCCATGGGTAGCAGGTAGTAGAGCATAGTGATTAAGAATACAGTTTCTTGAGCCAGGCTGATTCATTTCAACTCCCAGAATTACCATTTAATAACAATAAGACATTAGGCAAATGACTCAATCCCTCTGTAACACAGTTTCCTCACCTATAAAACAGGGATTATAATTGAACTTCTGTATAGATTGTTCTGAGGATTGAATGCCCTTTAATCTAAAGTATCTGGCACAGAGTAACTAATTATACACACACACACACACACACACACACACACAAACACACACACACATATATATGGTTGTATTTGTTATTATTTGAGGGGTTTTCAAGGGTAATTGAGACCATACACAGTTTTTACCTTCAGCACTAAGGATGGAAACTAACCACCAAGGAAGGTACAGCTTCACCGAATCTATAAGATAATTACAAATCATTGTAGATCATTATTAAGCAGATCTTTCATGAGCCTAAGACAATAATTTGTTCACCCTCTTCAGGTAACTGCTTTTGATATTTTTCCTGTACACTCTTTAAATGGACAAATAGATATATGTGTATTTAGTACAATTCTATTTATTTTTTAAAAGTCCTATAGGCCTGGCTTTTCATTAATTTCTACTTCCTGTCTACCTCCAATGTCGTTGGAAATAGTGAGGACTTGCTGCACAAAAACTCTAGTTGAAAAGTTGCAACTCACAGGGGTGGCTAAAAATCTCTCTGCCGATCAGATGCAGAAACCTGTGGTGGAGGCAGTGGAAAGGATATGAAGCATAAAAGTTCAAAGCAAGACCTGAATTCAAATCTAAGAGATTCCATTCAAATTCAGGAGACCCCGAATTGAAATCCAAGATCTGTGTCTAACTTGTGGCTTTGGATATGGTAATGAAATTCTAAAGATTAATTTACTTTTCTGGGAAATGGGGGTGGGGGTTGATAGTGGCGTATGTTTCATGAGAATTATTGAGATAAGTGGATATTATCTACACAATATACCTGACTCATAAATACTAATTATGAACACAACTATACCCTAATGTGAAATTCCTAATTCTCTTCTATTGATTTACATATTGTCAGTTGAGCTAAATAAAATTCAGAGTTGGGGAATATTCCCTAGATAGTTTGGGAAACTTATCTTTCAGGAGATCCTCCTTTAGAACACATCCTTCCTGCTCACAAGGAACATTCAAAATGGGTAATTTTCAATAAATTTTACACATCCTCTAGAATTGTAGAAGTCCTTGGGTTAAGGTAGGTTAACTAAAACTTCGTTAAGAGCATATATGAACAGTGATCTCTGCCAGCCATTCTTTTTAAAAAAGGTGCTTACCTGTTAACCAAGAACCTAACAGATTCTAAAGTTAATGTCAGTGTGTTCATTGCCCAAGAGTAATAAAGCAGGATAAGGAGGTGATCTCAGAGGCTCAGAAATGCTCCTCTCTCATTGTCAAAAGTTCACCCATCTCTTAAAACCCAACTCAAAAGCCCCTTCCATGTGAAATTGTCCCTGATCACTTCCAGCCCAGCTGAGGACTTCCTCCTGTGAACACTGCCTCTATACACCTTTAACCACCTTCCATGAATATCTCTCACATGGGACAAGAGTGAAAACTGTATGTTTCTTGTTTTACCTGCAGAGCGGAAATAGCTATGATTGTTCAAAGTGCATGTGTTCTTTTAGAGATAGGAATTTAAATCTCAACTTCCTTACCTGTTTGCTGAGTGATGTTGAAAAAGCTAGAACCTAAGCTTTTGGAAGGCAGGCGTCAGGACTCACAAAGAGTTTGCCAAACTGCATCTGATAAATATTAAATGAAAGGAGACCTGGTGTGAATTCACAGTGTTTAGCTCCTCATCTCTCAACTTTGTCATTTACTCTGAGATGTAGATCATGTAAGTCATCTCGTTGAGCCTTGGTTTACTCCCCATAAGCTCCTTATAAAGATTCATTTCAACCAGCAGATCCTTAAGAATGTTCTGTAAACTGTTAATCACAGAGCATGTAAGTAGGTATTCTGGGGAAAAAAGCTGGCTTGGTCGAATATGTTTAAGAGTTGCTAATTAAACAGAAGTAAACAGTAATTTAAGGTAGAACATCTTAAGACCTTTATATGTCTATGTGCATTATTCTTCAGGAAGAATATAGAAGATTAAATACCTCTTAAAATATATACTATTGGTCATAGAATCAGTGGTAGTCAGAGCTCTTGATTACAAGGGATGGAGCCCAGCTCACACTGAAGAGGCAGGGAGGGACAGGGGAGGAGTGAGAGCGAGAAGGAGAAAGAATGAGAGAACATGTGTCTGGTTTTTTTTAACTAAAAAAGCCTTTGGGAAGTACCATACTCAGGAGAATAAATGTAGTCGTCAAAACTGGGTCCATGTCATTCCTAGGTTCTGATTATTATTTCATATTTGTATCTGTGAGTAGGGAATTCAGTCCCTTAGCCATCTGTGGACTAACCATTGATGGTCATAGTCAGATGTCTATGATGCTCTGATTAAGTGTTTGACATCCCTGGAGTTTCAGCTGAAGTCATTTCCATATTACCACATGGATTAAAAGTAAGAAAGGAGTGATTTTGCCCCATTATCAGAGTGGATACAAATAAGTTAGAGGTAACATGATATGTGATATGGAATCATGCCCCTCTCGTTTGAGGAAAAAGAAAAACGCAAATGAGACAAAATTGCAACATTCTCTGGGAAATATGAATTAGATGGTTATGAAAAGGCTTGGCCATAGTAGGCTCTCATGAAATGTCAGTCTTCTTTCCTTTTTTATTCTCTCATGCTATTTTAGTGTCTGAATGAGGCAATCAAATCATGTGGAGAATTCTGTAAATACCTAAAGGTCGGTCCAAGTACCAAGTCTTAGAACCTAACTCAAACTTCCAAGCACTTGAGAAATTCTTTAACCTTAGCCATGAGATCAGTCCTATAGGAAGGCTGACTATATTCTACTGAGCATTCTTTAATTGAATACACCAAAAATAGCTGTGTTTCCATATACCACACACCATACAGCCCAAAAGAGTAATACATATTTATTAGTCTAAATGCCACAGGAAAAACTTTCACAAGGTTTTTTTTTTTTTTTTTTTTCCAATACATTATGAAGATTTTCCCCCCATTCTCTCTGAAGACATTGATGCTTCAAGGTAGCCTTGACCTTTTTCTTCTTGCTGCTCTTTTCTAACTGCTTTGGGCTCCCACTTTACCTCCCTCACCTCCTCTGGTCCCTCTTGGTTTACCTCTTGCACTCCCCTTGGCCAGTCTCTCTCTGGCACCAGGGCAGCCTCTGTCTCCTGCCTTCTTCTTGATCTTCATCTGTTTTTGCCTCCTCTTGGTCCCTTAGAATTTCCTTCTGTTTGAACTTCCCTCCTCACCTTAGGTCCTGCCATGGCATTGCATTCTTAACTATTATCTTCCCCAATTGGGAGCCGCACAACCTTTTGTTTGCAGAAATCACATCCATATTCATAGGTCGCTTGGCATATTTTATAAATCAGAATTCACTGTGAAATACATTAACCCCCTCCTGCTGCTTCAGTGCCCAATAGAGGAAGCTGCGGTCTCTTGCAATTTTTTTCCCAAGGAATCAAAGCAACGTTTGGTGAATGAGAGCACACTCAGCTCCTGCTGAAGGGAAGATACCCATAAATCATGCTCCTGCTAACCTGCTGGTACTTTTGTCTCCCCAGCAGTTGCTCAGAGTGCAGGTAAATACTTATAATAATGAGACTGCACATACAAATACATTTTTCATCTGAAGGTTTCCCTCCTTATCCCAAAACACCTTAGCTTCTAGAATAATTGCCAAGCATCCACTCTGTTGTCCAAGAACCAAGAAGTTCATTCAGTCAATAAGGAACTGAAGCTCAAATATTGGCTTTTACAGTTAAAAAAAAAAAAAGAGGCAATTAGAACGAGTGTTTATTGTACATCTTCATGTCTGTATGGAGTTAGATGCTTGAATTTTTTGAGTCAAAATATTATTACATATCTATATCAATATCTATATGTAGCTATATATATTACATATCTATATCAATATCTATATGTAGCTATATAGCTAGAAATAAAGATATATCTTAGCTCAGAATACTATAACACTGTACCATATACTAGGTGGCTTAAACAACAGAATCTTAATTTATACAATTCTGCAGACTGGAAGTCTGAAATCAGGGTGCCAGCATGGTTGGGTTCTGGTGAGAGACCTCTTCTCTGCTTACAGATGGCTGCCTTCTTCCTGTGTCCCTCACATGGGGGAGAGCAAATTCTAATCTCTTCCTCTTCTTGTAAAGGCAGCAATCCCCTATGGGGTCTCCATCCTTCATGGCGTCAACTAATTCTAATCACCACCCAAAGGCCAACCTCTTAATCTCATCTATTGGTAGTAAGGGCTTCAATGGATGAATTTGGAGGGAACACAAACATTGCATTCATAACCATATATGACCTCAATTCTTACAAAAGGCAAATTAAGATCACATAGCCCAAGATCACACGGTGAGTGAGTAGGGTGAGTTTTGAACCCTGATACTCTATCTTCCACCCCAGGCACATTTCAAACCTGGTTCAGGAAAAACAAAAACAAACAAACAAACAAACAAACAAACAAAAAACTAATATAAAATAACATAAGGTCTTTGTGAAATCTTCCAGTCATAGGAAGCTCACTTCTTCTCAAAGCCTTTTGGTTTAATAGTGTGGAAGTAAAAGTTGGAATGAGAATTACGTTCACTCGTTTTTAGACTCGTCACTACCCCCATTAAACAAGTTTCGCTCTCGGGGGCTCCTCGTTTCCCAAATAAAGACATTAGGAGTCACCATGTGAGGTCTTTGTCCCGTATGATTTAAGCTGTCTTTGGTGGAGTGGTCACAAGGTGCCAGGTACCCTACACAGCACTCACTTCGACCTCCCATTGGGAACAAGCCATTTTTAGATGATAAAAAATGGGCTCAAGTTGTGACGTTAACCCAAGTAGCAAGTAGAAGGAATTAAAACCCCAATCTGACCCACTGCGGTAAGATTCAAACCTGTAGAGAAATTTTACAAGAGTTTATTTGAGCCGAACTGACATCATGGTGGGAAGCAAGATCTGAAGAGCTCCCGAGAATGACAATTTTGCAGTTTCTTTTATACATTTGAAATGAAGATGGGAGTGTAAGGAAGATTACATGAGGGTGGGAGAAAGAAAGGTATAGAATAGTTAACAAGGTTATGTGCTCCCTTGAGGGAGGTTATGCCTTTGAGGGGTCTGGAAAAAAGGATTACTTCCAGCGTTTCAAAGGTGTGTTAACCTAGATGCACAAGAACAACAGACAGGGCTGACTTAAACCTTTTATTAAAGAAGTTATAGGTCTGGGGTGTGACCACCCACCATGACCTGCCCAGTTAAGAATTTATGACCAGATGACCCTGTGAGGTTACTTACAGTCATTGAACATGCACATCCCTCTTACTTGTCCACAGACCTCAACCTTCGGCTTAGTTACAATTCCAAATAAGGGTTTAAATGTTTTTTCCAAGGGAGTGCAAATTTCTATTAAAATGTAAACTATAGCTCCAGGTTTGGTCTTGCAAATGAAAGTGACCAGGGAATGGTCACTTCATTGATCTGTCTGCTATAAACACAATCCTTCAAATCAAAAGATAGACATGGTCTACATCCCAGGTCAAATCCAAGCTACCGCTAAGGTGGTACACGTCTGCGGTCCATTCATCTACACCAAGTGAGGAAGACACAGGTTTATCTGCTTGGATTTGAACTATGGCCCCCAGGAATCTCAGGGGTATGCAGGTGTTCCACTAATTAAGCCCTCCCACTGACTCTCTGCCTCACTGGCTGTATGTCATTTTTGCTAGTTCTGTATACACCATGCTTCAACTGCCGTCGCGACTGTGCACTCTGGTAAAAAGCTTTCATCTCCCTATTGCAGGCTCCTTTGCAAACAGTAATTAATTAGGCCTCATAACCCCCTGATGAGATTATTATGTATAAACACAGTCTCTTGCCTGGCCCGGAGACTTTTGTCATCAGGAGTTATAAGTTTAATTCACACCTCCACCATGGATCTCAGGCTGCCTCCACAAAGGCAAAAAGAATGAAGAAATGAAAAGGGGTGACATTATGATTCAGATCCCAAAACTTCTGCTATTGAGCAAACGTAGAAGTGTTTTTTTCAATGTCCAGAATTCATTGGTAGCATGATGGTCACTCACGGAGCACCAGAGTTGGAGGATAAAAGATCTTCAATGTGACATGGATACCAGGTTTATGGCAGTGATGTCATCAGTGTGACCTTGAGAAAGCTAATGACACCCCCTTGGGCCTCCATTCCTCACTGAGAAAGAGTGGAAGTAAGAGTTCCTGTTTTACAGGCTGTCTTTCAATCAAGGTAGATCACAAATAAGAGTCTTTTGAGGCCTTTGAAGAATTATGCAAAGATTAATAGTTGCATGTCACTATGATCTGAGCTCACAATGACCTGCAGGGCGTACACATAAGTTTAGCCCTTTTAACATGCACCTGTTGAACACCTGAGCTTTTGGACTTAGAAGGGGCAAAGAGGAAGACAATTCATTTTCTGAAGGTTTTCTGCCTCCTTGGGTCTATGCCAGGATACTTCAGGGACAGGTTTTGAAATTTTAGTCGGTACTGGTTGCAACTCCGAAATCATTCCCTATCTTTTGCTTTCCATGGACATTGTGAACACAACTACAATGTCTGATGGCTGTGGTCTGAACGTTTGTGCCCTCCCTACCCCCTGATTCGTGTGTTGAAGTCCTAACCCACAAAGTTGCAGTGTTCGAAGGTGGGCCTTTGGGAAGTGATTAGTTTCTGAGGGTGCAGCCCTTATGGATGGGGTTAGTGCTCTTATAAAAGAGACGCCACAGTGCTCCCTTGCCCTGTCTGCCATGTGAGGATACAATGAGAAGTCTATGACCCAGAGGAGGGCCCTCACCCAACCAGTTTCTGTTGTTTACAAGCTATCCAGTTTGTGGTATTTTGTTATAGCAGCCCAAATGGACTGAGACAGTGATAAAACTAGCCCCTGTGGCAAAGCTATTTACTTTCCTATAACACAGGATAAGATTCTACTAGCATATTACAACAAAGGGAAGCAATATATATCCCAGATCTATTCTTTGTAGTTGGAATATAAGCAGATTTTCTTGCTTGATAACGTAATATCTATACTGTTCACTTCGAATCTTTTTCATCAAATTTATGATGTTTTAAACTCTGCATATATAGCATTGTGCCAAACTTTATTTTATAACAGTCATAAATCTGAGGACTTCTATTTCTGAAAGCAGTTTCATGATCAATTTGATATGCACAGTGACCCTTCTTGTTATTCTTTAAGAACAAAGAAACAATTTTCACAGAAAAACTTGTTGTGGAGTCATTTTATGGAAATTTAAAATACTCTGTATTCATTGTCAGTAAAATAATTAAGAGATAACTTATTAATTTACAAATATGTATTGCACATGACTGGTGGACGTACAGCATGGCACAAGCATTTGAAAAAAAACTTTGGCAATATCTTATAAAAGCAAAAATATATGCCTACCATGTGACCCAGAATTTCCCAAGTAGAAAAGAAAATGTCTCTTTACCTGAAAGAAATAAAAATATACATTCATAAAAAAAGATGTATATAAGAATGTTCACGCAGCTTTATTTAAAGTAGTGAAAAACTGCAGCAATATGTAAAACCAGGCAAATGGATGGACTAAATATGGTATGTCCATAATAGGTAATAATAATTAGCAATACAAAGAAACTATCGATACCGTGAGTCATCAGTGTGATGGTTGATTTTATGTGTCAACTTGACTGGGCCATGAAGTGACTGGATATGTTGTTAAACGTTATTTCTAGTATGTCTATAATGGTGTTTCCAGACCAGATTAGCATTTGAATTGGTGGACTGAGTAAAACAGAGAGTATTCCCCAATGTGGATGGGCCTCATCTAATCCACTGAAGGCCTGCACAGAACAAAACAGTGGAAGAAGATTGAATTCACTCTTTGCCTCATCCTTGAGCTAGGACATCATCCTTCTCTTGCTCTCAGTGCCAGGTTCTCAGGCCTTCAGACACAGACAGTAATCTATACCATTGGCTCTCTGGCCATCAGGCCTTTGAACTAGAGCTCTAGCTTTCCTGAGTCTCCAGCTTGCAGGCACTACATCATAGGACTTCTCA
Source organism: Furipterus horrens (assembly GCF_987537825.1). Lineage (NCBI taxonomy): Eukaryota > Metazoa > Chordata > Mammalia > Chiroptera > Furipteridae > Furipterus > Furipterus horrens. The sequence continues at coordinate 191,863,749 of NW_028327174.1, forward strand.
GCTTCCAGAACTGTGAGAGCCAAGACCTTATAAACAATCCTTTCCCTCTCTTTGTCTTTGTCTCGCTCATTCTCTCTCTCTGAAGAACCCTGAGCAAAGGCAGCCAACACAGAAGTATGTTATGTATGGTCCCATATACATGAAGGTTTAGACTAGATGAATTAATCTATTGTAATAGAAATCAGATCAATGACTGCCTGGGGTTGAGGGTGGGGGATTAACTTGGAAGGCACTCAGTGGAACTTTTGAGAATGATGGACATGCTCTATAGTTTGATTGAAGCAGTAATCAGCAGAATTTATACATTTGTTAAAAGTTGATTTTTATACTTAAAATAGGCACCTTTGTCTTATTGTTGTAAGTTATACCTAAGTCAAATAGGTTTTAGAAGTGTATATAAAGATTTTTTATCACACTAGAAGTTGTCAACAGCCCTGGACAGTGTGGCTCAGTTGGTTGGAGCATGATCCTGGAACTAAAAAGTTGCAGGTTTGATCTCCAGTTCAGGTGTACAATCCCCAGTTTGGGTGCACATGGGAGGCAACCCATCAATATTTCTCGCTCACATTAATGTTCCCTTTCTCCCTTCCCCTTTCTAAAAACAATGAAAAAAAAAAGTCTTCTGATGAGGATTTAAAAAATGTCAACAGTATCGGTTTCTTTCTTCACTGGCTAGCTAACTGATCACTAACTTCTTTATTAAGAGGGTAAATGAAAGGCTCCCTCCATGGGGGGAGTTACTAGCATCAAATGATCCTTCTTGAAATACTAAAAATAATCAGCCTCCACTTGGAAATGCTCAGGTTTTTTTTATGGATAAAGAATAAACTGAGAGCACCTATTCTGATTTTTCATAACAAAGGAGTCTCCACCCTGTGACATTTCATAAAATCGTGGGAACTCAACCAAGCCTTTCAGGAGTATATGAGCACATTTGAAATATGTTTCCAAGGGGAAAATATATATTGGTTATCTCTGTTAGTACCTGCTGTTCAGGTGTGCTTAACTCAGGGGAAGATTAAAATATCTGGCTTTTAAAGTTTCCCAACAGAATGTCATCCTTCGTTGTCCCCTTCCCATATGGTATCTGAAGCAGGAAGTTCTCACTTCCATGTCTAGGATGCTATATAAGCCTCAGCTCTGAGTACCAATAAGATTTTCTGAGTCCTTGCTCGGTGCCAGGCACTATACTAATAACTACCTTATGGACATTACTTAATTTACTTCTCAAAATAATGTGAAAAAAGATGGTCTTTGCTTTTTATGAATGAATGAAGTAACTAATGAAAGACTACACAGGTGACACACAGGTGATATGGTTATGGCACACCTGGGTTCCAATCCAAGGGATCACCATCACCTCCTTTATGATGCAGCATCTTCTGAAAGCTGGCTCATGACTTCTGGTTTTGCAGACAACTAAGATAATGTAACTTCTACCCATGGACCAAATCATGTCATCTGAATAAACTGTACAGAACATAGGATCTTAGGTCACTGGCAGAAGCGTCATTTCTATGATTCTCCCCCTACTGTGTCCTCTGATTTGTAGTAGGTCAAAGCCGGGAGTCTTCATTTTAATTGCATTTATGCTTTTTTGTTCATGTATAAAACCATATCAGAATGTAGGGTCAGCTTTGTAATTCATGGGGATCAGTTAGAAGTGGATAGTTGGGCCTTGATCAATGTGGGAAAGTCAGTCTCCACTTCCCACAGGTCCTTTGCCCTGACCCACAGCAGAAGTGCAACATTTAAGGGATTCCACTCTCATAATAACAGGAAGGTGTTTAGTACCTGGATCAAGGGTAGATAAGAGGCTGCTGCTGACTTGCCCACTGAATGCATCATGGTGATGCCAGTGAGGGCGAGATACCCACAGCCTCGTGCCACTCAAAGATGCCACTAGGTACAGACTCAACCCCAATCTCATGCAGGCTCCCACTGGGGAGAAGGTGCTGATGGAGCTTGGGCTTTGCTCTGCTAGTGTGATCTGGTCACCACCCTGATTGAGGTGGGGGTGGCTGTGAGGTGGTGGTGAAGAGGTGGAGTCTGGGTAGGACCTGGGGCACCAGGTTAGAGAGTGAAATCTGTGAACACACCTCAGGGAGGCAGAGGCTCTAAGACCTCAGCACCTGATCGATGATCCCATCAGAGTTTAGTTACAAAATACAAATTCAAAGCTAAAATTATTAAGCATTTCAAGGCAGCAACAACAGAGCATTAAACCCCATACATGGGATCCTTCTGAGCAGGGCGTTCTGTGTGGGGTGATTGCAGGGGTCACACACCCTGGGAGCCATTCCCGGCTGAAGGCAGCATGCCTGACAGTTAGGAGCGTGGGTTCTGGGATAAGGCTGGCTAGATTCAAATCCCGTTCCACTATTTAGTAACTGTGGGACCTACAGAGTTACAAGCATGCTGTGCCTTAGTTTTCTGATCTCTAAAATAGAGTTATTATAACAAATTCAAAGTATAAAATAAACTAAGCACACAGACTATCACACCTGGCACATAGTAGAAGTTATATATGTTAGCTATCTACTTGTTATTTATAAATATTGCCCGCATAAATGTCCTAAAGCCCTTGTATGTATGTCTCTAAGTAAATCTGTTTTACCACTAATTCACCGATATGATTTATAACAAGTACGCCTATTTAGTAATCTGCTGCTGCATATTTTTTTTATTATGGAATAGATGGTTTCAAAACAATATTATAAAACAATTTGTAAAAGGAAAAAAAAACTTTAAGTGCACATCCATACATAATTATTTCAATTTCAGCATATAAGATTCCAGTACTTGCCAATATGCATGCATATTTTTACAATGCTACAATTGTACTATATATAACATTTTATATTTTTTCACTTAACAATAAATGGTAAGCATTTGTTCATGATGCTACATTGTCATAATTATCATTGTAATGGTCGCATAATACCCTATTATGTTGATATATCATAATTTACTGTAAATGATTCCCCTATTGATGGACATTTAAATTGTTCTTTCTTTCTTTCTTTTTTTTACAATTATGGCTAATGCTATAATGATGAGCACTTTAGCTTTATCCTTTTGTTGAATTATTTCCTGAGATTTTCATTTTCAGGAGGGGCATTGCTGGGGTAAAGGTAATAAATACATGTAGGGTTCTTTATAAATATTGAGCCCTTATTTTCCAAAAGGGTAGTAGTAGTGATGATGATAATACTAAGAAGAAGAATAGCAGCTACAATGGGCTCTGGGCTAAACTCTCAGCAGGTAATAGATCATTTCATTCTGTCTATGGTCCTAGGAATTGTAATTCCCATTTTGCATATGAAAGGACTGAGGCCCAAGGAAGTTGGGTAAGTGGTCCAAGGCCCTAGATTTAGTGAGTAGAAAAGCTGAGAAATGAACTAGTCTAGTCTGGTATGGAATGTTTGTTCATATGGAGTTTAAACACCCCCCTTTAGTTCCTGTTGGTGATGTGGCAAAGTTCTTATAAATTTTCAGGTAATTTCCATTTGGACTCGACATAGAGATTCCCCCTAGCATCCATTCACGGTGAACGTTTGCTCCGTTGAAATGCTTTCTCAGTCTTTGTAATATCAGAGAGGAATGGTGAGCGTTTACCTTCATACCTACGTTCTGACCTTCTTGTCTTTCGTCCCTCTGCCATTTGTCATTCCCTCCAGTTCTTTCTTTTTGTGACTTTTTTCTTTCCTCCTTACCATATATTTCAATGATCTTTTACATGCTAAGTTTTAGTAGAAGTTGATATGGAGTTTTTATTCGTAAGCAATTGTGCCAAATGTTAATAAACATTTTCATCTACTTTGCATTTAAATTTTGCAACTTATTTTGAGCACTGTTAAAATTTAATTGGTGAAGTCATATTTTTCTTTAAATACTATATGCTAATTAAGAAAGTTACAGAAGTTTTAACTATAATTTGCATCCATCTAGGAAATTGTTTTTCAAAGGGACATTTTTCATAATATATGACATATATTTTCATAATATATGTGAGAATCATCAGTCTAGGTACATGAAGACTTTCTTCACACATTTTTTTATGGACTGTCATTTGGAAGAAAGTGAACCATATTTTATTTCACAAAGTTCATATATTGCCCTAAGTATTTTTAATGTGGAGTTGATCTAGTCCTGTTGTTTTTTATATAAGTTCAGTTACAAGAAGGAGATGTTTACATGCTTGTATGCAAATGTTTACTGAGCCTCTACTCTGTAACTTAAAATTGTGAAAAAGAAAGAGATATGGAATTAGATACGTGTAAAGAAGGAGGAGGAGGAGGAGGAGAGGGAAAAGAAGATAAAGAAAGAAAAGAGACTCAGAGAGGGAAATTGAACAGGTTGCAATAAGACCTGACATGGCAGAATCATCTCAAGCCCAGAATATTCTATTACAGGCATGACGCGTGCACCAGGGATTGTCTCCAAGCATCCAACATAAAATTCAGTGAACTTTAGAACTCAGCTCAGCTGAGAAAGAACTTTCTAGATTACAATGTCTATCTCTCGGGGCTTCCACGTCCCTCTGTCTTTCCCATTTCTTTCCCCTCTCCCCTCTTTCCCCCTTAAGCCCCTTTCAATCTACAGCAAAATGAAACATTCAAACGCATCATTCAGCCTAGAAGAAAATGTCAGCTCTTTCTTCCCTCTCCCTACTTACTGTTTCCTCTGGTTTGCCTTCTGGCCGTTGCTGCAGACCCAAGTCCTGTGGCTTTTGCCTGTGATATTTTGAAATAGAAAAGTTGCAGGGCTATGTTTTTCTAAGCACAGGGGAGCTGAGCAGCTGCAAACTCAAAAATCAGAGGTTTCTCACAGTGTCCTTGGCTGTGGTCGGACTGAGGTGTCTAGAAGACAGGCTACAGATAAGAACAGATCAACCCAGTTAGGCTCTTCCAAGACCCAGGTCATCCTCAGGCCCCAGGGATCCTGACACCGAATTATCTTTTGCAAAACAAACAAACAAAAATATATAAATAAATGAAAAGCCTTGGCAGTAGCCCAAACCCAAGAGACACTTAGAGTGCAGCAATAATATAAATCCCAGTGATCTTCTACCAAAATGGGGAGATAGCTTCAAGTCTGTTTCTGTTGTGCTGAGTGCATCAGGATCTATGTAGTATCTGTGTTTCATTTCTCTATCACACCCTGAGGTCTCCACACACAGAGCAGTCCTGGGTCATCTTTGAATACACTGGGCTCCATACAGACAAACCTTTGCTGAATGAACTGCCCACGGGACCAGTCAGGGAAAGACACTCCAAGCAAAATGACTATTGGGACTCTTTCCCTCATCTTTGCAAAGGGGATCATACAACCCACTAGTACTTCATATAACAAATGGACCACTTAAGTGATACAATGGTGGAGCCTTTGAAATGTCTGTGTTATAACATTTATTGCAGTATTGCTTACAAAAGAAAACCAAAATACGGAGGATACCTTCTCGGTTACTATTTCTAAAGAACTGAGTCTGTATATCCATTAAATGGAATACATGTATAAAAAGAAGAGTTCCTGTCAGCAGGCATTAGAAGAGGCCCACATAATATTTAAGGGGAAAAAAGGCAATCTCTACACATAATATATAGAGTTAACTGATGGTTCGTGTATGTTTGTGTATCTGGAAGGCTATGCTGGAATCGCTAACGTGGGAGTTCTCAGTGTGGGTCAGGCATTGGACTAATGTACACTATTTCATTTAATCCTTACAAGCAATCTCAAGAGATAGGTCATGACACTGAGTCTCAATTTTTCACTTGAGAAAGCTGAGACCCTGAGAAGTTGAGTCACTTTCTCAAAGACACACAGGTTGGAAGTGATAGAGCTGAACCCAAACCTGAGCAGAAAGAAGCCAGAGCAGGGTGGCTCACACCTGCCACTGCCTCCCAGCCAGTGGTCTCCCTGGGGCTGAGAGCAGTGAAGAGCTTTCTCTTTTTATTAAACTACACAGACTTCCAGGTAGTTTAATCTAGTTTTACTTTAAGTGAGTATTGCCTCACCATAATAATAATTTTTATTTAAAAAAATTAAAAAGCAGGTGCGAAATGAATTAGGGGTTATTATAAGTCATTATGAGTTAAGTCTTAGTCTGAGAATAAAGAGAAAATTTATAATTTCAATGACCAAATGAGTGAGAAAAGAAGAGGAAGGTTAAGATAAAGGAGGAGGAGGTAGAGAAGGAGGAGAAATGAGGAGCCTTTTTTTCTTTCTTTATGGCTATAGGTCTCCAGGGAAGCTTAAGAGGGCCCTAAAAATAATAATAGCAATATCAAAGCACTACTTTTCACTACCAAACTACAACCACCCTTTTTCATAGTATTTATTTTTAAATCCCACAAAACCTTTTCTCTGTCTTCCCTCCTCCCGCATGCCCTTTGCCACCCCCTGTGGCATGCCTCCGTGGCCTGTTCTGGAACATCTGTTATGATGAGTTAAATTCAAGGCAAAAATTAGACATTTAATTATTTGTACAGTTCATCAATACAAAACTTAATTGTACAATTACTGGTTGCTCTTCTTTTTCTAATTGAATCGGGCAACCTTGTGTATAATGTAGGACGGAATTGATCTGCTCTACAATTTTTCTCAGAGTTTAAAGGAAAGGAATCAGTGCTAAGGTTTAGGCCAGGCAGAGAAAAGGGGACACATACCAGGGTCCCTGTCCTCTCAGGGGAGCCCTTCTGTGCAGCGAGGAGGACGGCCCAGGTGATTGCACTTTCTCTCAAGTCCCTGAGGTGCCAAGGTGAAGGCTTACGTTGAAGCAGTGAATGGGGACTCTATCCTTGGACTGTGCAGCTGAGAATGTGCCTGGCACCTCAAGGGACAAGGATCAGGGAAGCCAGTTTAGTCGTTTATTCATAAGCACATGACTGAACTTCCCTGAGTGTTCACGAATAAAATGGGTCTAACTGCCCACCATTCCAGGGCTGCCATGAGTGTCAGGTTGGATAAAACATGTCTCCCTAATACTCCTGTCCAATGGTAGGTACGAAACATTGTTCCTGCTCCCTTCCCTTACTTTCTAACTCTCTGCCCAAGCCTTCCCAGTGCTATTTCCCCAACCAACAGAGCTTTTCATATTTTTAAAGAAAAAAATACCAGTTCTCTCCTTTAATATTTGATTCAGAGCTCAGATTTCTGAAGCTTGTCTTGTCTAACACCAAGCAACACTGACCAAGAGTGAATTGTATAGCTTCCCCGAGACTCAGTTTTCTCCACGTGCGAAGTGAGATGTTTAGAGAAAATAATTTCTGAGTCTTTTTAATATTAAAATCCCTTAATTCCACATACTTTCATTTCTCTCTCCCTTCTTTCCTCTCTCCCTCTTTCTTCTTCCTTGCACAACACTCTGCTGGTGAATAGAATCCAAACCATAAATCAGAACCAGGTGTTTACTTGTGTTGCTCACAAATAAGGCTAAGTTGTGAAAGAATAGCTTTCCTATTTCCTGATTGAATTAGTCAGTTCTGTGTGTTCCTCCTCCCTCCCTCTGCCTTCCCCTCTATCTTTAGATAGTCTGAAACGTCTTAATATATCAATAACATTTATAACACATGTTTATATCTAAAGCTTCAATGCTCTATTTGTAGAAATGACTGCCAATGCTTTTGTTATATCAGTGAGTTTTATTACACTGTGCACTCTTTTTGGAAAATTAGATAATAATAATAATCTATTCTCTGCCCCAGTTTGTCCAACCATCAGCTACAAGTACTAGGTTTTACTTTTTAGCTGCACTTTTTATAAATTGCTCTTTATAACTTCAGGGTGAGTACCTGTCTCCTGGAATAGATGACAGCAGGTGCTTCTGGGAAAATGCACTAGCGGGGGTAAGTGCAGACCCCTGGGGATCCATTTTATAATCTTCGCAGCTTCTCAGGCTCGCTAATGGGGCCCAGCACCATAGACTTCTGGGACTGGCCAGTGCTGTGGTCTTTATATAACACATATAAGCCTATCTCTGCATCTCTGAAGTGCATCTTTGAAGTGCATTTCACAATTATAGGATTTAGACGTTCAAAGCATCTGTTTTGGGAGCATGTAGACATGGGCTAGAATTGGTGTTCTCTCCCTTACCAACTGTGTGATTTAAACAAGCCACTCGACCTTCCTGAACTTCATTTTCTTCATCTTTAAAAAGTAGACAACCAAAGAGAGAGTGTGAGGATGCAATATGGTGCGTGTCTAACATTTTTGACATATCGAAGGTTCAAGAATAGTAGCTTTTGTTAATTTTTGTTAGAATTACTTTTTCTTATTACCTCATTCATGAAGGATTTCTTTTTTACTCTGCAATTCCAATGGGCCAACCCTCTTCTCCCCTGACCTTCCTCTGGGGTGTAGGTAAACATCATCTGCCACTCTCTGACTACCCAACATTATCATGTCCCCTTCCAGACCAACACCCCCACATACACATATACAACCTATACTCTAACCATACAGGATTTTACTTTTATTCTCAAACGTGCCAGAATTTTGCAAGCTCTCATGGTTTATCTTGCTAGTCCTTCTGTCTGCCTGTCTTTCTTTCTTACCTTAGCTCATCTTCCAAAATCAGTTTAGATTTCATCTCCTCTACAAAGTCCTTCTTGTCTGAGCTGAGGTTACCCTCTCTCTCCCTCTTTGTTGTCCCATATTAGCTCTGTCGTAGCTTTTGTCAGTTATCAGTGTAATTGACTCTGTCATCCCCCAGAACACATGTTCATGGAGGACAGATAGTCTATCTCAGTCGATTTTGTATCTCCAAGTCCTACCACCTAACAGTTAATAGGTATTGATCAACTCATTGCCCTGCACTTCTGCTCCCTCTTGATAGATTTTTTTAACCCTTCTGGTTTGTGGAATATTACTTGGTTTTGCTTGCCTCCGCTGTCTCCAGCACAAGTCTTTATTTAATCAACAAACACGCTGGAGCATTTATATTCTGCTCGGACCTATCACAGATGATGAAATACGGTGATACAACACACAGAGGCAGCAGGGCTTCTTGCCACACCAGTCATGACTGGGACACTCCGCAAGGAAGAAAGAAGAGGCCACATTTCCCTCGGAGGCAAGATGCCCATGCCTTACGCTGGAACCCATGCTTCTCAAACACGTATTCACACTTGCACTTGGGGCAGGCAAGTCTTCTCTCTGTGCTTTCTCTTCGCTTCCCTGTGTGGAGTTGATGAGTGGAGACACCTGCCGCTCAGAGCTGGTCATGTTGTTCTCATTTCCTTCTAGCAGATAGAGAAAATCATAAGGTTTGAAGATGTGTATTGGGGGGAGGAGGAGTTGTACAATAGGGAAAGTAAAAGGCTCTATTTATACCTGAAAAAAAAAGTCATGTACACCCTACCCAATCTTTCCCTGGGATGTTGCACTACAATTTCAAGTGTGTGGGCAAATGATAACAATTTCAGTCCTGTGGTATTACCATGATTTGTTTATCTAGGGTCTCCTTGGGACTCAGGAAGTGGAGGTGCTTACCACAACAGAAATCAGGTATTCCTAGATCGCTGATCCTAACACCATATGATATCACTAACATTTTAACCTTGATTTAGAAGAAAAAAATCCGAGTCCTTACCTAGTTAACTTGTCAGTGTAGAAATCTTTGACCGCAAATAATTATATTATAGTAGGAAAATTATATAGAGTGCTAAGTACCAGTGTGCATTCAACCAGCATTATGACATGAATGATTTTAAGGAATAAGTCTCACTCTCCCATGCTGCTACCTCTACACACTGAACTATTATGTTCCATGTTTAGAAATCCTACAATATTTCAGCTATTATTCCCATGGCTTTTAGGAGAGTTTATATACTTTCCAAGGAGATGTTGTGTCTAACAGGCTCTCTACATTTGACAACCCTCCCCCCCCTCAGTTTCTACAAATTCATAAAAGCCTATTGGATGTGACTCATCTCCCTTCAAACATCACAATTTTGGAAGCTGTAGCAAGTAAACTGATATAAAGTGAATGCTAAGTGGTGATGAAATAGTCTAGTGTTAGGTCATTTGGCAAAGATGAATCATGCTGAATGTGTTACCTGTTACCATAATAATCTTGGTGACTAACACCAAACATTTCTTCTCTCACTCATGAGTCTGTGGGTTGATTGAGGCAATGCAGCTCAAGTCTGTAGATCCAGTGGGTGTGCTTCTAGGATACACATTTGACTTTGGTGTCTCCGTCTTCTCCTTCAATTAGTATCTTCTGAGGCATTTTTTATTATGAAAAACCATAGAAGTGCAGGTGCAAACCAATCTGTGCAAGCACATTTGTACCTCCGCTCACATCCTGTCTGCTGATATTCCATCGACCAGATCACATCACATGACCAAGCTCCTTTTCAATAGTACAGGCCTACGTGTACAATGGAAGGACACTGTAAAGTTATGTGACAATGAGTATGGATATATAATAGGGAATGAATAACTAGAAATACAGTAGTCCCTCTCTATATCATGGTTCGCTTATCGTGGCCTCACTGTATTGCGGGATTTTTTAAAATATTATATTTAATTATTTATCGTGGATTTTTCGCTATATCGCGGGATTTTGCGGTACTGTATACGTATGTTGTTCAAGTTATGTAGGTTTAAGAGTGTAGAATAAATGTAAGATTCCTACTTTGCGGGAGGGTCTAGAATGTCATACCTGCGATAAGTGAGGGAATACTGTAAATATCTACTTTAGCACACATGCATTCTGCCATTTACTTTCCTACACACATGACATATGTCATTCCTCTGCCATTGTACTCTTCCTTGTTTATTCTCAACATACAATCAATGGAAATTGCCATCCCTGGAGTTGTTCATTGTTCTCTGAAATAGGAAATCTCTTTCTATCTGTGTCAGTCACTTTAAACAAATTATAATTTTTTCCTCACTGGACCACTCTTTCTTTATCTGTAAAATGAAGAAACTGGATTAGATGCTTTTGAACATTTTTTTCAGCTCTGACATTCTATGCTTTTGGTGACTTTTATTCTTCAGAAGGTCATATGATACAATCATTAACATTTAGGGTCTTATGTCAGACTACCTGGGTTCATAACTGAGCAACACAACTTGTGTAATTGCAGGCAATCCATTTACCCTAAGTGGCCCTCAGTATCCCCATCTGTAAAATGGGGATAATACTAGTACCTACCTATTTGTAAAATGGTTATGGGCCTTAAATGAATTAATGCACATACAGTACCTAGATCTGTGCCTATCATATAGCTATGTAGCACCAGGTGCAAGTTTAAGGTTTAAATGATTAACAACTGATTGCTCCATTTAAAATTTCTCTTCTCTCCCTCTCTCTTTCTCTCTTTCTCTTTATCTATACTTATGTCTACATCTATATCTACATATCTCTATATCTAGTCAAATCCTTGTGTACTCTTATGTTCCATTGACTATGAGAATCCTTTGCTCTAAGATGAGAAAGAAACAATGACTGAGGGAAAAAAGTAGACATCATAACAAAAATAGGAACTTTCATCTGATCATCAGAATCCATCCATTATTCATTAAAATATTTACTGAATATCTTCCTACCAAAATCATGATCCAAGCTACAATAAAAAGACCCCAAAATAAACATAATGGCTTCAATGAATCAAAGTATTTTTGTTTGTTTATTTTTTTCATGCAGTTACGTAGAAATAAACCGTCCAAAACAGATACGGCAGCTCTACCGTGCTCAGAATGTGTCTTTCACAACTGGATCTAATATAACTCTCTCACTCTATCTCCTTCCAGGAACTGGAGAAAAAGTAAGGAGCAGATTTATATGTAACCATTTATTTTATATAGCATACATTATTTCTATTCATATACTAATGACTGGAATTTAATCCCTTAGCCAAAACAAGATGCAAGGGTGGCTATAACATGTAGTCTACGGTGTGTTGGTGATTTAGTGTGCTAAAATTTAGAATTTCTCTAATTAGATAAGAAGAGAGTAGCTACTGGTGAACAATTAATCATCTCTGCCTTAGGAACTACACTAGACAGACACCTCCATGAAAGACAGACCTGACCCTGGCCCTCATGAATTCTTACGGTCCTGGGGGAGACAGACCATAGACAATGAACCTGACCGTGTGCAGGGATCAATGAAGAAGCAAGGTCAATATGAAGACCTGAAGACCTGGTGGGGCAAACCAGGTAAAAGCTGTGGTGAGGGGCAGTAAAAGGCATTACTGCACAAACATCTGGAACTGAAAGACACTCAGCATGAAGGGGTGAGGATGGAAGGGAGTGTGAATCTAGAAAAGCAAACCAAGACAGCAGGAAACAGCGGCTTATGTCACGTTAGAAGGTTTGGTGTTTATCCTAGGATGGATGGCCAAGAGCACAATATTTTAAACAATTAGATGAGGGAAATCACAGAGGCTCGCAGAAAACTGAGAAAGGTATTGGATGACCCATAAGATTGCATAGTCAAGCTGCAGGCTTACAAAACGCTTTGTGTGTGTGCAGAGTTGGGGATGGGCAGAGTTAAAGCAAGGGTAGGCTAGGGAGCATACACGGAGAAGTCATGATAGTTTAAGTTCAGCTATTTGAAGGCCATTTGCCAGAGGCCGAGGCTCCAGCGTACCTTAGCCCCGGGGAACCCAGCAGCGCCTCACGTCTGGGTACTGCTGCTTCCCACCCCGGCTGCCTTAAAAGATTCAAGAAGGGTGAAGAACAGGGAGGGGAGGAAAAAAAGGAACTGAACTTTTCTACCTTCCAACTGCCCTCAGCCATTTGAAGAGTGAAGTGATAGAAGGTTAGAAACTAGCGGAGACAGATCGCGCTTGCATCCTGCCAGGCAGAGGAAGGAGCAGTAACATTGCAGAGGCATTATTATGCTGTCTCGCTGGCGTCTTTAGAATAATCCCCCGGAGGAGTTAGATTGAAGTGGCGCAGTCACAGCGCAGGCAAACCCATGCTCCTCTCGGAGAGAGCCGCAGCGGCACTTTACCTGAACGCAGCTCGTGGGGGAGCTCTTCAGGTCCCCACGATTCCTGCTGTTTACACCTTCGGCTGGGTTTTGGAGACACTTTCTGCATGCCTCCCAAAATCCCCCAAAGAATGTACTCATCCCTGTCTTTCACTATCTTGGAGAAGAGAGAAATCGCTTAATGATCATCTGTGTGTATGTGTGTGTGTGCACGCGCGCGTGTGCGTGCGCGCGCGCGCATGTGTGAAGAAAAGACAAAAGGCAGGAGGGACACGTGTCATTGGGCAGGAATCAGCTATGGGCCGGGTGTTTTACAGACCTTCTCTCGTTCAGTCCCAGACACCTCTGGGAGCCACGGGTCAATCATTAACCCTGTTTTGCATTTAAGGAAACTCTCAGATCAGGAGACTGATGTTCAGGGAACCCTTAGAATTGATACAAGTTTACCAGGCCACACCTCCTTCAGCTACAGGAAACGGAGCAGGCACAAGTGGCTTAGGAACTTCCACTGGAGACATACACTCCCTGGAATTGAAACACAAAGCCTTCCTCTTGGCCCGTTTCCCCTTCTCATTCTCTATCCCATGCCAGTAGCTTCACCTCCTCTACTTCTGTTTTCACATCCGTAGCATGAGAGCAGGAATCATTTTCTCAAAGGATGGGGGCAAGAATTTAACTAGTTAATATGATCAAGCTTTCAAAATAGGGCCTGATATGTATTAAACTCAATAAATGTTACCCATCCATCACCATCATCATCCTTGTTGGCATTGACTTTGCTTTTCGTCGCGGTCTTGCACAGGTGAAACCATATGGTCACTATGGGCTCTGCCATTTCTTCAGTGTCCCCCTTACCCCTAAGCAGGCACCAGGTCCTGTGGATTCCACCTGTCAGCGTATCTCTTGTCTTGATAGCCTCCTCTTTGATAACTCAGGGGAAAAAATAAGAGTAGGGATTTTGTCGATACGGTAGCTATCTCCCAGGGCTTAAGCTGAAGGATCAATGCATAGGAGGCCCAGGAGCGCACGACGACCCTCAGAGAGGCAAGATACAGACATGGAAGGCTGATGAACAGGCAAGATAAGTGATCGCTTCGGCAACCTAAAAAGGTCCCACTTCCCCTGGTTTAAGAGGCTAAGGGAGAAAAGAGGATTCTCTATCTACAGAGGTCTTTTCAGAATCTAAGCCAACGTCTGTTCTGCTAGCTTATCCGGCTTAACGGGAAGCAATCGAGCTACTTACACTGGGCCCCGCTGAAGCAGGCGCCATGGAGAGTGTATTTGAAAAGAGGCAGTAAAACAGCTACAACATTAAAGGCAAAAAGACCATTGTTTTAAATACTGGCTGTGTGATTTTATAACACGTAACCTCATCTCTCTGAGACTTTTTTCCCTCCTGGATAGTCAAAGATCATAATATTTATCTTATGGGGCTTTTATGAAAATGAAATATATGTAATCAATCTGGCATATAAGAGGGAATCAATAAATGGTAGCTATTATGTTACCTGTATGGGTGATAAAATAAGATACAGCTATTTTGTTCTGCTAAGAAAGTGAGAAGTGAATAGACATTTATTGAATAATATTTAATGAATGGCAATTATATGTCTTAAAGTATGAGTGTATATATATATGTGTGTGTGTGTGTGTGTGTGAATACACATGCAATCAATGCTTACTGTTAGTAATCAATAATTGTTAAAAGTTAATCATTGTTGTTTGGTAGTAGTTGTTAATAGTTTCCTAGCTTTGACAACAGTATCCCATATTAGGACAATAAAATAAAATCCCAATAAAAACTATGGGCCCCAAGTTCAGGAGAACTTCCTGGTGGGTGAAGACATCAATGTGCTAGAAGGTACATGCCCTGATCTCACAGAGAGTTCACGGAAGCCCTCTGAGTTCAGGACTCTTCCGGACCTCATCCCATGTGTGTCTTCACTTCTGTTCCTAAGGTGTACCATTTATAATAAAACTGTGCTCCTACGTACAGTAAGTCCTCACTTAATGTTGCCACTAAGTTCCGCTACTTTAAGAGAACTTATGTACAGCAAAACCAATTTTACCATGCACAGGCTTATCGGTATAAACAAGAGTTAAGTTTCAATGGCATTGGAAGGTTTTTTTGAGGACCTGTATGTAGCACTTTTCTAAATTCTGCCAGTCATTATAGGAAGTTATTAAACTTGAAGGGATCTTTCAAACCTGTAATTTGTAACCAACCAGTCAGAAATGTGAGTGGGGACCCCAATAATGTGCAGCTGGCATTCAAAGTGAAGGAAGTCTTATGGATCCTTATGGGGATATGTGCTACTCTTGGGGGTTTGGTGCCAGAATTAAATTATAGTGCACCAATTAGTGCTAGAATGATTAGGGTTGAAACAGAAAAACTTACCTCAGAGTAGTAATCTACCATTTAACAGGCTAAAAAAAAAAAAACCTACATGATCATATAAATCTTTGGACATTCATAAAAACTTCACAAAAATCAATGTTCATGATTAACATACTTGGAAAAGGGGAACAGAGAACTTTCTCAGCTTGATAAAAAGTATTTGTTCCAAAAAACAAAACAAACAAAAAAAGCTATCACCAACATTCTTAACAGAGAAAAACTGAATGTTTTTCCCTAAGACTCTTAACAAGACAGGGATATTAACTCTCTCCCTTCATTTAACAATACTGGAAGTGCCAGCCAGTGCAGTAAAGCAAGAAAATGGGATAAAAAGCATACAAACCAGAAAAGTGTCAATAAAACTTTTTGTATTTGAAGATGACATCATTATCTACCTGAACAATCCCAAGAAACATTTAAAAAGAAAAGAAAACATCTGGAACTAATAATAAGTGATTTTAACAAGGTGTTCTAGAATATATGTGTAAAAAAGTGGTATTTCTTTATACTAACATTGGACATGTGGACACCAAAATTAATAATATAATACCATTTACACTGATTGAAAAAAAAAATGAATTACTCATAAAAAGTATAAATCGAACAAAACATGTATAGAACACTGCACAATACAGAAGAAAGAAATGAAAGAAGATCTAAATAAATGGGGAGACTTACCATTCTTATGAATTGGAGGATTCAGCATAATGGATATCAATTCTCCCAAATTGACATTCAATTTTAACTTAATTATTATCAAAATTCTACTGAGATTCTTCTGAAGATATAAACAAGATTATTCTAAAATTCTTTAAAAGAAGAATGAAGTGGTAGGAATGGGGCTACATCAATTAAGATGGTGAGGAATTGGCATAAGGATCAAGGAACAGAATAGAGAACCCAGAAAGAGAACTACACAAACACGCTCAACTGATTTTTGGCAAAGTTGTTGCTTTAAGCCACTAAATTGATAGTAATGTGCTATGGTAAAAATTGAAAGCTAATACCAGGTCCTCTCTAATTATTAAGTATATAAGTGAGTCCTGAGAACAAATATGTGATCGTGAGCAAATATTTTAAATTTTACTAGCCTCAGATTTTATATCTGTAAAATAAGGATAACATTTTCACAGAATAATAGGACAGTTTTGAGTGTCAAATTAAATCATTTATTTAAAGTAGAGAGCAAATTTCCTGGCAGTAGGTTAGTGCTAATATGTGTTAGCTGTTATTATTGGCAGAACTATAGTTGGTTAGATCAAAGTCACAGAGGAAAGAGAAAGGTAAAGAATAGTATTAAAAATGAATAAACAACATAAATAAAAGTCCTAAAAGTATCTTTTTCTTTAATGAACCAGATTTGACTGCAGCAAAAATATACTCTGTTAGATGACCCATCTCCTGAATCACTTTTTATTGTTCTGTAAACATTGATCTCTTGAGTCAGGTTCTCTTTTAAGTTTTATAAAATATTATAATTCTTTAAAAACAAAAAACAAAAATAACCTCACACTAGCTCTACTTCTTTGAAATGCAACAGCTTTACTTATATTTTTAATTTTATTTTATTTCTGCATATCTTGGCAAATCGCGTAAGTAAGAAAGGCCTGACATTTTCACAAATGATCTTGGTGCTTAAGAGCACATTTTTCTGAGCCTAGCCTTCTATTCATAAGTCTTAGGAAAGATGAGCATAAAATGATCTCCCTTTTCCAAACTACTGGGTAGATATACTGCCATCATCTGCAGGGGTGAGGTACCTACCTATTGAGGGCACATTCTTGTTTAGAGACCAGGTGAAACTTACAACCCCCAAAACAAACTAACTAATCAATACAGAATTAACATTTGTAGCCTTTTGCTACACCTTGTAATCTCAAAGCCAAGGTTCATAAGGCATTGCTGTTCTTTTATTCACTTGTTCAACCATTAAATATATCTTGCCCAGGTAATATGAGCTAGACAGTTTTCTGGTCCCTGCGAATATGTTTCTTGCTTGTACAGGGATTATAGTCTAATATTCACTACAGGCTAGTGCTTAGTCATGCATCAGAAATTCCATTAAATAGTCCATATAGCACCTTATACCACCTGGGCCCTAAGATGGTGCGTGTCTCGTTGTCACCATGATGAAAAAGTAAATGAATAAATTCTTGCCATTGAGGCTTTTGTTCTGAGATTCTTCCTTTACAATTTGCTCTAATCCACTCCATTCCTCTCTCTGGGTTACTGTCTGTCATATCAACCTGTTGTTTGTTTTTTATCGTCTTCAATACTCTTTATTGCAGGGTGAAATTATTTTGTCCATTTATTCTTCTACTTGCTTATTGTGTGTCATGTCCAATTGATTGAATTCCAGGAAGGCAGAGATGTCAGAGGGCTTTTATCTCTTCAGTTTAGTACCCAGATATATATCAATGACAGCCAATGCTGGAACCAAGTTTGAATGAGAGGATAAAAGAATCGTTAGCTAAATAGCCTCACTCCTGTTGGTCTGGAACTGCCCTGTCCACTGTGGTAGCCACACCTTGTTATTCAGTTCTCCAAATGCGGCGAATTCAGAATGAGATATGCTTGTAAGCGTAAGGTACACATTGGACTTCAATAACGAGGTCCAAAAACTACAGTATCAGTATTGCATTCATCATTTTGACACCTATTTTAGGTTGAAGCGATAGCATTTTGAATATATTGGGTTAAATGCAATATGTTAGTAAATATTTTGAAAGTTAATTTCAGTTTTTAAAATCTGTTTAAAGGTAGTTACTAGAACATTTTACCTTTTTCTCCTCATATGTGTAGTTCTTCTTCGTGGCTTGCATTATGTTCCCATTAGACAGTGCTGGTCTCCAACGATAGTCTACAAAGCAAGTTCTGAGAAGCACACAAAAGTGGGGACAGGTTGAGTTATAGTGGGGCCCAGGTAGAAGCAGGAAATACTGAAAACAGATTTAGATTCTGGGTCCTGGCAGACTGGGCAGTGAATAGTTCACACTGAAAGAGGCAGAGTCAGTGTACCCCGCGAGGTGTCTAATAGGAGCTAGATTGCCACCCCCACAAGGAGAAGTTGGGAAGATGAGGTCTAGGGTTAAGGCTGCCAGACCCCCTCAAACCACACACACCCCCGAGTGCTATCAGGATGGACGGCAGCTATTTTAATGAATGCTGACAGCTTTATGGGCATGGTGGTACGTAGGGAGACAGACAGGAGTGACTTCTAAAGGCCATTAAATCAATGCTGTGGTACTTTATGCTTCACTCCCACAGTCCTGGCTCCAGATTGGTCCATTCAGGGAGGTATTCGTGTATATGTGCACAAAGTTTCTCTGGAATGACAGGGGAAGGCTATAAGAACAGGATGCTTCTGCCTTCCTTTGGATGTGTGGCTTCAAGAATTGCCCAGGTGTCGAGCCTTGTCTTAGGTGATTTTCCCAGCGGAGAGAGGCTGCTTTTTGTTCAGAGCTCCCGACCTCTATTTTTTTCTTTGCTTCAAGTGTGGGAACAGACGGAAAACCATGGATGTTAGTATCAGGACAGCTCTTGAGAGTTTTCTGGAACACTGCTTCCTAAACTGTGGTGTGCATAAAGCTCACCACAGGGGACTGAGTTGCCCCTGCAGGTGTTCTGCTTCTGTCTGAGGTCTCGGGCTCGGGAATTTGTGTTTTTAAACCCCAGTGATTCTGATGCTGATGCTCTGTGTGGGTCACACTGATCTGGGCTATGTGCCCGCGGGGTCAAATGAGGAGACTGAGTTCAAGGGTAAAATTAGATTTTGAAACTACTAGGCAGTTTGTTTACTTGCAGCAGATCTCATCAGGGCCTTTAATATGAATGTCATAACATTTATTTGACCCCAGAAAATCTCACAAATCTCTAGATGGGGAAACAACAGGGACTCTAGGGTGTTAAATGTTACAGTATTTTTATATCCATTAGTTCCTGCAATGACAACCACAGTCTTGTGAGGAAAAGACTATTATTATAACCTTTCCTGGTTAAAGGATGGAGAAACTAACATGGGGATAGTTAAGTGAATTACCCAGAAGCGCAGACCTAGTAAGTGACAAAACCCTTTCTCCAACCCAGGTCTTCAGCTACCGAATCTGGGGAGCTTTCCCACTATTCTATGAGTTAGGTTCATGGCAAGTCAATTAAGGAGTCATATTCAGGAAAAAGGGACAGTTTCTGTACCTTTCCCCAAATCACTTTGCATTGTTTTTTCTCAAGACCCAACTGGAAGCCTGCAAACAAATGCCTGACTGTTTTAACACCTCACATGGAGAATCCATGAATAAATTGGTTTGGCACCTGCTGGCTCTCAACCCTACACCACTGACTGGCTCCTGTGCTCTCTCTATTGCTAATTAATATGTAAGTGAAAACACAAAGAACATGGAAAATGCGTGGTTGCCTTTAACAGTCATAGGCTGGTCACCACTGTGGAATCGAAGAGCAGAGTAAAATCAGGAATGAAGGGGGCCTGCTCAGTGACCGGCATGAGTCCCAGGCCTTTCCATCCCTGTGAAGCTGGCAGGCTGGTTCCTTCATCCCCAAATCTAGTCCCATGAGAGCTGGATGTGACCGGGAAAGGGAGTCCTTTTGGAGCTTACCAATGAACAGCATCCAGAATCAACCACGAGCCTCTGAAAGTAGGCTGACAAAGACCAGCCACTTGGCAATATGTGATGATGGATGATCTCCTTTCCTAGTCTCTAACCATGGGAGCCTCCACATTCGCGGCAGCCACGCCACACAGAGTAGTTCCCAATGGTCTCTCTCCACTGAATGCCCCTGAACAGTGTGAGCATCGTAACTTTGCAGTCTCTCTGGACCTAGATTCTGTTTTTATTTTTAATAGCTTTCCATTTTATATCTTGATATTTACTCCAAGAGGGCTATGAGTCTCAGGCACAATTTAATAAGGAAGACAATCAGATGGCCTCCTTGAACATTTGTGTGCATGCATGTGTGCCTATGTGTGCATGTTACTGCCCGAGTGCATTGTGTGTGCATGAGTGTGCACCACGTGGGCATGTGTGCACATGCATGTGTGTGTTGTGTATGTGTCAGTGTGCATGCACATGTGCCTGTGCGTGCCTGTGCCCTGGCTGAGTGCATTGACAGGAAGAAAAGACATTTACTCGGTCCTGTGTGCCACATTGTAAACTCGTGTTCTCTCTCTCTAAACACGTTTCTGCAAATGACAAATGCAATCATTAATTATTCAAGAGCACAGCTATCCTGGCATCCACCACTGTGAAAGCCTTTGCAGAAAAAAGTGACAGGACTTGGCGCAAGTGAAGCAGGACCAGGGGATGTTCCCAACACCCTCCGCGATTGCTCTCCATCTGTATATCAAAAAAAAGCCACCTAGTGCCAGAAGCACACAGTAGGGGTTAATGATACTGTGACCAGGACACCCTTTGTAAAAGGGCTCACTACCTCAGTGGAGTTCTTTCCTACTATTTTAGGGTGGAAGTGTCTCTGTAACAGCTTCTGTTGGTCCTAAGTGGCCCTACAGAACTTCCAGGAGCTAACTTTTCCCATCTTCTACCTAGTGGCATTTGATATCTTTCATCAGGCCTCTGCAGAAAAAAAATAATAGTTTTTCAAGGTAAATCATCAAGACCCTTTTTCCCAGACAGTATTCAGAACTTATTGAGAAATAAGATTCAAGAAACGCAGCAATGAAAATCAAATATCCCAGATTTGTTATAGATCAACGTCTATTTGGAAGACAAATCATGTCAGCGGCCCTTTTGCATTACCCTTGAATGAACTAACCCACTTACCAAAGGCAGCATTGGACCATGGCGCTCCCCACTCACCCCCCGTCTGGGCAGAGACTGGCTCTGTACACTGAGCCCTGGGCCGTGGGGACATGTGGGTCCTGCAGACAGGCTGGCTCGAAAAGTGAGAGCTTAGAAGGGCCTGAGATACACAAGCCCGGCTCCTTCTCCCAAACTCAGCAATCACGTAAGTGATGATCCATCCTCTGGGGACAAGGGAGCATGAAACCAGAGAGCAACAGAAAGTCTCTGTCCCCTCTTAGGCAGTCAGATAGGAATTTCCTTCCTTTGGTGGATACTTGAGTTGCAGGGAAGAGCATCGTCCCTGTCTCCTGTCTAGTAATTGATATCCCTTGCTCCGCTGTCCTCATTAACTTATAATCCTGGTTGACCTCCTTGAAAGTCATTTGCTCAGCTTTCCCTTTTACTTCTGTGCCTGAGAATAGATAAAACTATGATGTCTAGGCGGGGAATAGTTGAGGAAACTATTCCAGAGTGACATCAGTGCCTCCGTCCAGGTCACACACTGGGACATCAGACCAATGCCCCTCCTTACCTGGCGTCTGTGCAGCCATGCCAGCTTCCCAGGTGAGGACCATTAACAGTACAGGCTATTGTTACAGTATTATCTGTCAAATGGAATAATGATTCTGAGATCCTGGCAGCCTGAGCCAGATGAAAACTGGCAGCCCCAGGAGGAGAGGGGAGCGTTTGACTCAGCACAGTCCCTTAATCCATCCTGCCTGCCTTCTGCCTCCCTCTTGCAAGGCATGGGGAGCGTCATCATGTGTCTTTGTTACCCTGGCAGGTAAGCAGATGTTGAATGCTAGCTCAGAACAGCCCACCAAAAAAAAGCAAAATGGAAGATCCTGTTTTCTAAAGGAAGTTTTTGATCAAAAGGGAGAAGATGAGAACAAAGAAATAAACACGAGACAAATGGTTAAGAGGGAATGAAGGATTCACTATGCTACTACAGCCAAGAATGAGAAAAAAGGGAGAGGTAGCCAGCCTTCGTTAATGGAATCCCATGCCTTGCACACCCTTGGTGGCCGACACCCACCAGAGTTTTGTTCAATTGGCCTGGTTTTGCAGCCAATCAGAAGTGGGGCACTAAACGTGGTCTATTTTAAATGTATTGCAGCTGAATTATTTAATTTGAAATTTAGCTGGTGCCACAGGCACTGGAGCGGGAGCAAGAAGAATGAACAAAGTTATTTCGTTGGAAAATGGTTTAATTTTTAATTATGAGATAGGGCAATTTGGGAGAATGAGGTGATTGGTCCATGAAAGCTGTCTCCTGAATTTATGTGGAGTCATGACAGGTGTTTTAGCATATTTAATTATCCAGTCCTTGTGTCTGTCCACTGACTCTGGGAACTAACTGGGAGCAGAGACATAAACAGCATAATTATAATAATAATAATAATTGCAATTTGTGTCTGTATAGAGGAAATTTCCATTGATCTTCTTTGTATCTTATAAGGTAACCTTGAAGACTTTTTGTCTCTTTGTATAAAAGAAAGGAAGGTTACAAGGCCCTCGGGGATAGAAGAAGAGAGACTTATACTGGGAATGAGGGATGCGGGATTCTATTTTTATTGTTGCCATGGTAACTTGTCACCTTGAGCAAGTCACTTTACCTCTCTAGGCCTCAACTTCCTTAATATATAGGAAGGCCATTTAAGTCCTGAGATTTTTGTGATCCCTTCCAACTTTAAAGTGTACCTCTCACATGTGATCTTAAACCAGAGTCTATTCTCTGGAGACAAGATGTTTTGGGATTGCAAGCAAACATTGCATTCTACTAAATATAATTCTATTAGAGTATCATGTAACTCTTCACTGAGCACAATCGCACCACTATCCATTCTGAACACTTAGCATCAGACAGACTTGGATTTGAACTTGTTTTGCTGATTCCTAGCCTGATAGCACTGGACAGGCTAAATGATTTTCCTGAACTATATCTTCAAAAAATGGGTATAGTAGTAGCAACTACTTCATATTTATGGTGAAAATGAAATGAGGTGATTCATGTAAACTGCTTAAAATTGCTATGGCAAAGTAGGAACTCAATAAATGTTAGCTCCCATTGTCACCATCGTCATCACCATCATTTTCACCACTATCATCACCATCACCATCATAACATGGTAGACTCTCCCATAGACTTGGTAATGTGGAACTGAGTAAGGAGCTGATAGTGTTCCTATTATCAAGGAACAGTAGTATTCTAAGGAAATAGAATACTCATGTATTCTATAAACGACACTATAAATGTCACTTAGGTTTGAACAAAAATCTCTGACACTACAGAAAAAGAAAGGGAAATTGAGGTCCACAGAGATCACATGACTTGCCTAAGTCCATCTAGTGTATTATCCATAGTGCTGGGAGCAGAAGCCTAGTGTTTCTTTCTCTGTATCACTTATTTTAAAGCCACCTTTATAAAAATATATTTGAAGAAAACTAAACAAAATTAATATTCAGAGTCTAACTTCTGCAAATCATCCAGTTCCTTCTATTTCCCCACACCTCAGGGTCTACTGAATAAAGAGGATTATGGTCTTCTATTCATAACTCAATTTGGAATTAATAACGAATGGTGTAAAAATGATACATTTACATATGTGCATGCTCATGGGAATTCACAAGCATAGACGTGCAGAAATGTGTGTCTATAAGCACATGTGGCCACATACAGAGGTATACATTCTGTCTCTATGCACACACATTAGTATATGTTTAAGCACATGCGCATGCCCATGTGCACACCCATATGTGGCCATGCAAATATTTATACACAGACATGCGTGTGTCCAAACACACATCCACACAGATACATATGCACAGAGGGTATTTTGACAACACTGTGAACAGCCCCAGCAGGAAACGCTGTGGAGGCTCCTATGATTTAATTTAGCAATTGTCACTGAACTTCCGTTCTGGTTCAGGAGGACTTGGGATCTCCAGCTGTAATGGAGCCTTGGCTCCTAATCATCTTAAGCCAATTAAAGCAATGCTCTGAACCATCAGTTTTCTGCATTCTCTGTATCATTTGAAACACAGAGTTTGAACTTCATTCCAAGGGAATCAGAGAATACTGGCTAAATCAAGAATTGAACTTGACAGTTGTCCTCAAACGTCACTGCCATAACTTTAAGAGCATGCTTAAGATGTCAATCAATCTTTGTCAGGCCTAGAGATTCTGACTTAGTGGGGGGTGAGGGTCAGGGATCTGCATCTAACACACTTTTTCAGGGATCAGATGCCGGCAGTTTTGGAATACCTTTGAGAAGCACTAAATTAGAAAATATCAAAGTCTCCTCGTTTTTCAAAAGAGTAAATGGAGGTCCCACATGGTGAATGCCTTTCCAGATTTTCGCTATTGTTAATGGTGGTACTGGGTTTGGAACCCGATCTTGTCCCTGTTTCTCAACAAAGTAGCATATGGAGTTACTGTTTTGTCTGTGTGAGTCTCTCAGCTTCCAATAGGATGTTAAGTTTCCCAAGATAACATCATTCATTCATATTCTCTCTCTTCCCCCATATTTGAATATGCATGAACAACCAAATGAAGAAAATAAACACTGGATAAATATATTAAAAAATGTCTTGGTGGAAAAGAAAATGACTGACTAGATTTGGAAAAGAGTAAATATATATTGAGTTTCTATTTTTGGGACAGGTGCTATGTTAAAGCTTTGTACCAATAAGAACTATGATTAGGTGCAAATAATGAAAAACCTGAGTAGAGTGACCAAAACTAATAAAAGTGTATTTATTTATTTACTTATTTATTTATGTATATATGTATGTTTGTCAAATAAGAGTATTGAGAAAGGGGTTCTTTTGACACATAACAATATCAAGATTGATATATGTGTACTAATAGTTCTATTTGCTGTTTCATAATATTAGTCAGCTCATGGTTACAAGGTGGTTGCTATAGCTCCAGACATTGTATTTGAATTCAAAGCAAAAGGAAAGTTGGGAAGACTTACCAGCCTCATTTGTCTCGTTTGTTAAGGAATCTAAGCTTTCCCAGAAAATTTCATCAGGCTCTGGCTTACATGTCACTGGGGAAGTATTTAGCTTGGAATTTGCTCTTGGAAATAAAATGAGCCGTGTTAACAAAGATGAAGAATGCATGGCTTTGGGATATTTTGCATCTTTACACTTATATCATACTGGAGTTGGGAAGGAACAATCCACTTTGTATAAAAACAAACCAGTAGGCTCTTCTTTGCCAATATTTGGTGGGAAAATCATCTTTTCATGCAGCAGGCAGTATTCAAGTTTCCCTTAGACATCAAGAACTGAACTAGATGCTATAAACATAAGGAATCAAGAGTCATGTCTCAAGTCTTAGTTTTATAGTCAAGGACACAGCCATGAGAGCAACATTATAATTTAAGGTAATATGTGTTACCATGGAGACAAAGTGTTCTGTTCACGCATGTCATTTTCATGTTCCTTAAAGTGTTTATTTGCTCTACATAGGTCTTCCAAACTAAAACCCACAAAGGTCAGTATGATTAAGACTGGGGCCATCTTACTCGATTCATTTTGTGTTATGGTCTCCATCATTCTGTGCGCACCCCATGGCAGCCTTTCTTTAATCCCTATAGTAGCCAAGCTTCCTCAGGACCTTTGCACATGCTGTGCCATTTCACTGGGATATGTTTTAACCACCCCCTTAACACACTTCACCTATCAATCACTAATCATCATTCCGACCTCAGCTCATGTTTGATATCTAGCCCTTCAGATGAGATCACATTTTCTTTTGGCCACTCTCATAACACTTACAGCGCCAATCACATCTTTCTATTATATAACTGTGTGATGATTTGATCAATGTATATCTCTCACCCTGTACATTAGACTGCATGAGGAAAGGGTCCATGTGCTTGGACAACTGTTTTATTTTTAGCACCTAGCACATAGTAAGTACTAAAAAATCTGTTAAATGACTGGATATGTGAATGGGTGGAATGAGGCCACAGGTTTTACTTAGGGGTGTCAGGCTGCATGAGGGATGAGGGATACAGCGTTTAAATTGTCCTCTCTGATACTCAGTTTTCCCATCTTTTAAATAGGTAGGGAACAATGATTTCCAGGTCTTTCCCAGACTTATGCTTGCTGAGATCCACTCTTGAGCCCTGATTCTTTCTCTCTTTCTCTGTTTGACCATGGGCACTATAATTAACCACCCTCAGCCTCTGCCTCCTTCCCTGTAAAGCAAGTACAGATGACCTCTAAGTCCCCTTCCGAGCCTGAAGAACCCATGAGTTTTAGAAACTTCCAGAAGGAACATGAAAACCATAAGATGTGAGCCGAAGAGGTTCTGCTGAGTTGTGGGCTTTGCAGGTGTATCTCAGCAGGTTCCCAGGAGCATCTCTTGAAGAGAATCAGTGTGTTACCTGGACTGATTTATAAAAGAAATGAGAAGGCAGTGGACTCGTTATAATGAACACTATTAATTCATCACTTCAGACTTCACTGTTTGAACAGCAAGTATCAAGCAATTCAGTTGTCATTTGTCGATTAAATTCTGCTATTTTGCCTGTTGGAAATGACCAGCCAACACAACAGTGTGCAGACAATGACATGACTACTAATTAGCATATATATTGTTTGTCCTGGTACAAATTTATGGCAAACAGCAATATTTTACACTCCAGTAAAGTTAATAAATGAAGCCTCGAGCTATAAAAATTTCATGTTCCTTTGTGCAAAGGTCAATTATAAATAGTTAAGCACATATTCATTCAAAAGCTTGAGGCCTTGCAGCTAGGAGAATGAAATATATTCTGGTCAATTTACACTCTGGCTGGACTTGCCTTTTATTTTATAGTCTTGGTGACATCCCTCTTTGCTGGTCTGCACAGTCTGGATTCCCAAAGAACTCCCCAGGCTGGATAAACTGAATGAAAGGAGTATGTAAATGTTCCCAGGTCTGTGGTTTGACACCCAGAATGTGTCCAATAGATGTCAGTTTAAACTGAAAGAGACAGCCCACGTGAGAGAAGGGACAGCAGAGACTCAGAGCAACTCCTAAACCTCTTTGTCCTGAACAACTGAACTAGAATCAGAATGTATGGGTCCTAGTCCCTGTTCCATTATGAACTGGTTAAGAGAGTTTGGGACTTAGTTTTCCCATCTGAAAGGGACAAAGAGCACAGATTATATCAGTATCTCAGCTATGTACGGTTGTATAACAAAATACCAAAACATAGAATAGTTTAATTTATTTTTGAAACTGAAATCCTTTTATTGCATCTCATGATTTTGTGGATGAGGAAATGGGGCAGGGCTCAGGGGCAGATTCTTCCCCTCTGTGAGGTAATAAAGGACATCATTCAGTGGTATTTAGTTGGCAGGTAGGTTGTCCTGGAGAGCACAGAACACCTTCTCTCCCGTGTCTGGGAGATGTGAGATGGTAGGACGGACTTTTAGGAGAACAGCAGTGAAGCTGGGCTCTGCTGAGACCGTTGACTAGCATGTCTACATGTGGCAGCTCCAGCAGCATTGGCAGCATGGTCAGACTCCATATATGGCAGCTCAGGGCTCCAAGAGGGAGTGTTTTCAAAGGACAGGATGTAGAAGCTGCCTGATTCTTAAGGCCTGAGCCCAGAAACCGGCAGAGCTCCATTGCCACCACATGTCATTGTACAGAGCAGTCACAGGGACTACCTGAATTCCAGCGGGAGGCTACACAGATCTTGCCACTTGATGAGAGCAGGAGCAAAGACTTTTCAGCCGTCTTATCTACCGCTCCGTGTGCTGTCTGATTTTGTTCTGCGGTACAAGTGTTATGTGGAAAAGTAAGTTTGGGAATGGTGCGTCAGAGAGGTGAGCAATTTTTTTTTAACTGTTAAGACTTTTCAGTCTTCTCTCATTCTCTTGTTACTTGTTGAGTGTTTGATTTGTAGCAGGACCTTGCACCTACAAAAATATGGCAGTGACAAAATGAAACTTACATCATGGCAGGTTCAGACAATAATAAAGTAAATGTAAAATATTGGGTCCTGGTAAGTACCAGGTAAACAAGCTGCAGCGATTGGGAATGACAAGAGTCACTATTTCTGATAGAGAAATCAGATCATTCAAGAAGATATATGTGACCAGGTAGCTGAATAGTGAGAATGGAAGTTATACTGAGGGTCTCCCCAGTAGCAACAGCAGGGTCCACATTGCCCAGAGTGGGAGCATTATTGGCCAAAATGTCTGGGAGGAGTGAAGGAGAATTTAAGTAGGTAGCATAGAGCCAGGTCCTTGGTAGCCATGAAAGACTTCGGAATTTATTGAGAGTGTAATGGAAAGCCACTGGAGGCTCATGAGCAAAGATGGGATGTAATCTCATTTTTAAAAGATCTCTCTCTCTCTCTCTCTATTTCTCTCTCTCCTTCTCCCCCCTACCTTCCTGCTTTATAAAGAACAAACAATAAGGACATACAAGTGAGGAACCAGTTGGGAAGCCATTGCACTATTCCCAGTGAGAGATGATGATGATAGATGGAAATGACCAATGATGGAGGTGAAAGTGGAGAGAGAGGTCTAGGTTTGTGAGACCTTACAGAGATACAGTTGACAGAATTTCCTCATGGATGGATTGTGAGATGTTAAAAAAGGAGTGGGAAATGCCTCCTAGATTTTGGGTCAATGCAGCCATAGATGTGTGGGAAAGTAGCCTTCAATAAATTAGTGCCCATCAGGACTCTCAAGGTGAATGCTTGGAGACAAATTCTGAGGACCAAAACTCCAAGGGACACATTTAGGGAAAAATTATACCACATGGAGTCCAACAAGACAGGGACTTTATTCAAGGCTACCACAATAGGGACGTGAGAGTGACTTAAACTCTGCTGAAACGAAAGGCAGGAGGCAAAGAGCTGGGGTGAGCTAGCGGACAAGAGGGATTTGGGGAGTGTTGGCCACTGATCAGGCCCTCTGTGTTCACTGCCAGGCACCCATTGAAGTTGGGCGCCTATCCTTCCACAGAGACGAGGGGATGGGGCATTACCCCCTTAGATGATTCCATTTTATAGTCCTGGCTCCAAGGCCCTTGAGAGAGACACTTCTGAGTTGGAAACCTGCAAGAGTCTGGGAGAAGATTTACATCTCAGAGGGGCAGAAAAATAACCTACGTCTGTAAATTTTCCGAAGCAAATTCCCTAAGAAAAGGGAGTTCAGGGGCCTACAGGCAGGAAGAAACCAGCCCCAGATTTAGTCAAGCTGAGGTCAGTGTTAAGACAGTCGCGGTCACTCTCAGTTATCTGAGGTTTCAAGGTTTGAAAGCTTAAAAACTTAGACACAGTAGACAGAATCCTAGTAACCTGGGTCCATTCTGCCACAGACCATCTGCATGAGCCTGGACAATTATATTAACTTATCTTTGTGTAACTGGCAGAATCTGCTCCCAGTTGTCCGCACGGCTGACTCCCTCATCATCTTCTGCCTTTGGCATCAGTGAGACCTCACCCCCGCCCACCCCCCCCACCCCCACTGTATTTAAAGTAGCAACACTGACTCTGTTGCTTCATGTCCCCACTAACCCTATTGTACTCTGTTGTTTATGTTATATTTCTTATGTATGATTTGTTGCCTCTTTCTGGAAGGGCAGCTTTATGGGCAAAGTAGCCCATCACAGAACTGCTTATGGTAAAAATAAATAGTTTTTAAGAAACCAAAAAGACAATATTACAGGAAGGATTAAGAAAACTGATACCTCCACCCAGGGGAATAGTATGCAGCCATTTAATTTATGCTTATGGAGAGAGTCTAATGAGGATAGCCAATGTATGGAGAGGATAATTTAAAAGAATTTAGACATAAAATTACAAATAAGTATCATCATATTATAAAAACACGAAATTGAAACTATAAGTATAAATAGAAAAAATATTGGGAGGAAATATGCCATGGCATTCATACTGATGAACTTCAGGTAATATTATATCTGTATTTCTATCTATCTATCTAGATGTCTATCTACAAAATATAATGTTTTATTGTTTTCCTTAATTTCAATATATTTTCATTTTTAAATAATGATAAGGTTTGTTTTTAAAGTAGAAAAGTAGAATTTTTTTAAACTAAAGACTCCATAGACTGTAACACTACAAATGGTCCCCAATTTGGGACACATCTGTGGAATTCAAACTGCTTTGGCGCTTATAAAGGGGCAGGTCTTGACATATACAAAGAGCGCATCAGAAGGAGAGAAAGCTGAAGCCTATGTTTTGGAAAACTCCCAGGGAATTGTTAAGGGGAGTGACAGAATAGGAGCCTGGGCAGAGGAAACCAGAAGGAGACCAACCACAGCGGCAATGTGGGGCAGAAGCACAGCCACAGAGTGCTTAGGGGTCCCTCCGTGCCACGGGGAGGAGCAGGGTAAGCCACGCAGCAGGGGTTATCAGTGCTAGCCCAGTAGCTAGGCAACTAACAGATTTGTAAAGAAAGCACAGCATCGTGTGGAATGCAGCGATGTGTTTGTAAGGAGATGGTGGCGGGGATTAACAGGCCTGTGCTTCACGGAAACAGCAATTTGTCATCAGCGCTGTCTGCCATGTGTAGGGGACAAAAGTATACAGACAGCGCGGAAGTGTGGCAATGAACTGAGTGCTAAGCATAGGTGGGCGAAGCAACAGACTGACTTTAATGATTTTGAGCTCTGGCCAAGTCCAAGGGCATATGTTCTCCCATTTTGGTTGTTTTTACTCTGGTTTATTTTTTAAATGCTGAAATCAATTTCTCTAGCCAGCTCCTTGGACCAAGGGGAAAGTTCTGTTTATAGAATACCTACTAGGTGTCAGCCATTACCTACTGTGTTATCTTCTAAGCCCCTCCATGACCAACAGGGTAGGCATTATTATTCTCATTTCAGAGACAGGTAAATTAAGATTTAAGAGAGGTGGTGTAATTCTGTTACAAGATCACACGTTAGGAACTGCAGAATCGCTGTATAGAATCCGTGATTGTCCAACCACACTTACATCCCTTTCTACATTGCCTGTCACATTATGCATACATCACATTTTTCCACTTGAGCTGGGTTCAGAGTCCTCAAACCCTGTTGCTCAGAGTTTGGGGTATTATGGATGAATACAAAAGGAACCGCGGCCCTTAGTGTTGAGTCTGTTGATTTTGCAGGCTGTTCACTAATGTGACAAGTTCACATGCTTCTCAGAATTCAATTTTCTAGCAAAATGGAAAATGCAATTACAGCATTCAGCAAAATATTGTTGTTGGTTCAAAAATAATTAAGCATCTTATTAAATCGCTGTTTTACCTAGTGGGCTGAAGCAACTCTCCAGGGCTTCAGCAGGGAAAAAGCAAGGGCTCCTCAGAAAGGGAGTATGTGTGTGTGTGTGTGTGTGTGTGTGTGTGTGTGTGTGTGTGTGTGCATCTCCAGGGGGTAACAGCTAATACCCCAAGTTCTTATGACAAAGGGCTGCAAGGCAATGCAAGACTTTGTGGGACAGAAGCTCCTATTAAAAATGTAATGCTAAAGTTGTCTGAAGCTAACTTTTTCCTTTACAATTGCTTTGGAATTTATTTTCCTGGGATCCATTTTCACTGCTTGACATTAAGGGAGTTGGTGGCAGAGAGAAACTCCAGAAGGTGAAATACAGGTGTGGAAGGTATTGTACTTAGCCTGTCAAGAAGAATAAAAGAAGCCGCCATTAGAAAGAACAAAAAAAGACAGAGTATTTATTGTGCATCTACTATGCCCCAGGCATAGGATAAAGATATTCTTTGCTTTACCTAGAGAGAAAGAGACTGAGCTGTTAATATCAATGGCAGGCTCACCATTTACTGAGCATCTATGCTGTGCCAAGTACAGTGCAAAAGCCCTTAACACACAGTTTCTCATTGATTGCTGTAACAGCCTGAATAGACACTTAGCAGATAAGGAAATATAAGCAGGAAGTGATTAATAAATTGCTTAAGCCACTTAGCTCTTAATAGAAGAGATGCTTTTCATTTCTAGAATCATCATCTTTGACCATTGCTTTTAACTGATAGCTAAAAAATCTAAAACTCAGATACTAAAGAATTTATTCTGCATGAGAAAAAAAAAAAATGTTTGACAAGCCTCATTTCAAAACCTAGCTCTGTTCCGGGAATGTGGGCAATATCCTCTGTCTTTCTGAGGCTCTATTTCTTTACCAATGTTACCGCAATTCTCTAGTAGCTCATTCCAGTCACCCAGAGGGCTTGCTAAAGTCCACATTGCTGGGTCCTACCCCAGGGCTATTGATTCAGGGTGTCCGGACCAGGCTAGAGATTTATATTTCTGACAAGTCCCCAGGTGATGCTGTTGCCACGGATCCAGGACCCCATGGAGACCAACTCCATTATGTGTACTCTGAACCCAGACTCCGGTTTTCCCAGGACTGAAGGGGAGAGCTTGCTGTGGTATACAGAGCATTAGCTCGGAGACCTGGTCTCATCCTTCCTTCTTTACTTCCTACCTCTGTGGTCTTTCTTAGCCAAGCTGATTAATTATTTTGGAACTCAATATCTTCATCTGTAAAACGGGGCTCTTGCTTCCTTTGTCACACCAAATTGGTGAGAATTATATGAAGTAGTTTATGGATACTAGCTAGCCAATGTCTGGCTAAAACACTTAATAGGTGTTGATTCTGAACTTTGGAAAGCTATCAAGATTATTTTTTAGGATGCCTGGTTTCGTCTTCATTTATTTTTTATTCACTAAATATACCAAGCCACTGTGACATTTTTTTTTTTGCAATATATTTATTTTTTTAAATCTCTGCAGTTCTTATTATAAAAATATGTTGTATGTTCACCATAGAACATACAGAGTAGAGCACAGTGCTGTACCCACACTACCCATCCCTATTGTTGGAGAAATAGTGCAATATATAGTTTCATTCAGACATCATCACTCACAAAATTCACCAGAAGAGAGAATTTTGAATGTGTTTAAGTCTTAGGCCTCTATGACCTTCAAGGACAAGGTATCACCAGGGAAGAACACCTGAGAGGTAATGGTCAAGTTGAAGGACGGTTAACCCCATCCAGAGTGACAGTCTCTCAAACTGAGAAATTTTCTACCTTCTCCTATCAAGAAGTCATTGCTGGTAAATCTACATTAATAATAACAACGTGTTTATCAAACTACCTAGACACGCCAGTGGATTAAAAAATAGGTTTTATAATTTTAAATGACAGCTTAAGTCTCCCTACCCCCTCAACTCCAAGCAGAAGTCCCTGAATACTATTTTCCCCTCTCATCTTTGTTCGGGTTGAAAATCAATGCATTTGGTTCACCTTGAATCTTGAGCTGCATATTTTTAGCATCAGAAAAGCCTATGCTGCC
This sequence comes from Furipterus horrens, assembly GCF_987537825.1. Classification (NCBI taxonomy): domain Eukaryota; kingdom Metazoa; phylum Chordata; class Mammalia; order Chiroptera; family Furipteridae; genus Furipterus; species Furipterus horrens. Next base: position 191,897,243 of record NW_028327174.1, read on the forward strand.
AGCATCACTGGGAAAAAGGCAAATGACCCCACAGTGTCCTCCAGCCAAGGAGGAGGGCAGAGGGCTCAGAGGAGCAGAGCACCCGCGGCTTGGAAGATTCACCAGCCTCCATTCTTAACTAAGGCGCATGCGGGCTGCTGTTGTGACTGAAGGACCATGGTCCAGGAGTTAGAATTTTCAGACAAGGCCCTGATCTCGGGCCACTGGTTCCTTTAACAATTAGAGATCAGTGTGGAAAGGAGGTTCAGAGTAATAAAAAGGGCTCTTACGCATTATTTCTTTTTAAATACCAAGCAGTCTTAACTAAGGAATAGACATAATACATAATAGGAATTACAATAGTTAACACTCAGAGATGCTTACCATGTAACACTCGCTGTTCTAAGCATTTTACCTCTGTGGATATATTTTATTATAACATTTCATAGGAGAGAAAGAAAACAAGGAACTGAGAGATTGATGAACTACCAGGTGCTGTGTCATTAATTATACTATAATTTGAAGGGAAGGGTGTTCTTAAAACCCTAATTTAACAGATTAAAAAATTGAAGGTGACTTCCCTGAAATCACACAGCTTGCATGAGACATATTTGATACACAAGGTAGAAATACTTGGCAGATTAAGCGAAAGCCTTCCCAGAGGGGATGAGACTTGGTCCAGCTTGAAAGGATGAAGCAAACCGGATGAGGCAAACCAGATTAAAGAGTGCATCTCATTAAGACTCAGGAAGACCAAGTTCTCCCTGTGCACTCCCTGAAGATCTCCTGATGGCCCGCATTCTCTGTCCTGCTTATGCATCCAGTATTATCAGGAAGGTCAGAGGTTAAGATAGATATAATCTCTGTCTGGAAGGCTCTTCCTCTGATGTTCCACGTAGCAAACTTATTCATCCACCCAACCCTCAGACCAGGGGTCACCACTCCAGGAAGCCATCTCTTTCTCTCCCTCTCTTCTCTGGGGAAGATTTCCTCTTTTTCATTTGCCCCCCACACCTCCCTACTCTCTTCACTTGCATTGCCCCTGAGGTCCTTTGAGAAAAGGCCTGCCTTCCTCACTAAAATGAGAATAGCAGAACCTTGCCTTATTGGTGTGTCCTCATCCCAGTCTCCTAGCACAGTGGCAGTCACATAGACAACACTCAGAGAAATGAGAGAGAGAGAGAGAGAGAGATGAAGAGAGTAACTTACACAGTTTTTCAATTTGTATGTCCCCCTCCAGTTCATATGTTCAAACCGTAGTCCCCAATACGATGGCATTAGGAAGTAGGGCCTTTGGGAGGTGATTAGGGCACGAAGACTTGAGTAGGATCAGTGCACTTATACAATTGGTCCAGCAGAGCTTCTTACCCCTTCACCATGTGACGTTACGCGATAAGACACCTGTCTAGACAGCAGGTTCTCACCAGTCATCGAACCCGCTGGTGCCATGATCCTGGATTTCCCTGTACCCAGAACTGTGGGAAATAAATTTCTGTGGTTTATAAGTCACCCAGTTTATAGTATTTTTGATACAGTATCCCAAATGGATTAAGACATTCATATATCTGTTGAATCATTCATCAGAAATCACAAACTGGTTACTATACGCCATGGACTATGCTAAGTACTAAAATATAATCTTGAGCAAGATCTAATCCCAGCCCTTACAATACTTACACCCTAGCCAAACCCCCAGTCATAATCAATAAGCAGAGCTCTGGGACTTTAGCTACAAATATAGAATTAAGAATTGAAGGGGCAATCTCCCCTGTTATAAATGCAGCCAGTCTGGCAAGATTGCCAAACAGCTCCCTGTTTCCTCCCTGATTCCTGCGGCACCACGCAGCAGAGGCATTTCCTCAGGCTATTTGTTAGCAGCGGCTCCATGGGAGTAGGAGCATGGAGACGGCCTCAGTGCTGTGTACTATCTCTCCAGAGAAAGTCTCTGACCTCAATTTCATTTCTTGTTTTTATTGACCCATTTTACACTAGGCGAGTGAATTTTCAAGGCCCAGTAGGGGCATATCAGCTACTCTTGTCCTTGTTAAATGGACATACTTGGTGCAGTCATGGATAAACACAGCCTCACCATTGTGAAGATAAGATCTGAAGCGCACCTACTGCGGCTGGAGTGTGTGCAGTGTGACTGAAGTGACCCAAATTGCACCTGAGTCTTCATTGTGCCTGCAGAAATGGCTGCATTTCATGAGCAGGACCTAGGGTTGGTTCCACCTTCCGGTCCTCATTTGAGCAGAAGGAGGACAGACAGAGTGATTCTAATCCTAAATACATTAACACTTACTTTCCTCTGGGCAGCACCCCCAGGTAAGGAGGACAGCAGAGAGGAATTGTATGGGACAGAAAGATAGGATTGAAGGTAAAATGAGAGAGAAAGTCGCAGAGGAGAAATAAGACCTTGGGGACTGAGAGTATGATCAAACAGGGAAGAGCCCCAGGAGGAGAAAGCAGGAGATTAAAATTAACTAATAGAATAGATGCTTCAGCCAGGGTAGACTAAGTCATGTTGTAGTAATGAACGACTCTAAGATCTCAGTAACTCAAATCATCAAGAGTTTATTTCATAGTTAAGCTGTTAGTCTCTTGTGAGTGAGAAGGCTTGTTGTGGTCCTTACGGTCACTTAGCAAAGTAATCCAGGTAAAGAAGCAGACGGCCTCACAACTATGGCTGCTCACCACATCCAAGGGAAACTGAGTTCAGAAGCGTGTCACACTGACAATTACAGGCTCTCGACCCACTAGTGGCACAGTTTTTGTCATCAGTGTGTTAGCGTAGGTAGCTAGTTAGTATTAATAAAAGAAGGGAGCAAAGGGAATTGGACATGAAGCCTGCTTCGCTGGGAAACTGCAGCATTCAGAGGCTCCCCCGACCGCTGAATCCTTTGCCCTCAGGACCTAATCTCTGAAGCAGGTAGGAAGGACCAGTTACTGGCCATTAGCTGGCATTACAGAGGTGGTAATAAAAACAGCAGGGGAAATTCTTCTGCTGGACACATGCTCAGTAGAAGCCAAGATGGTACAGGAGGAGGACCCTCTACTTTGAGGCATGAGCAGGAGGAGCTAAACTGGCAACCAGAAGGGGGAGGAGTCTAACCTGGGAAAGGATTGGATTGGATAAGGGATACAGATCCCTGAAAAATCCAGGAAATGGACTGGTTGGGAGAATGCCCAGCACAAACCCATGAAGGCCTGGGAAGAAGATTGCTCGGCTTGAAATCCCAAGTTAATATAATCAAAGCTCACCAAAAACCTCTTTCTCAGTAACACACATTCATTTGGTCACGTATTTGCATGCTCTTTCTCCATAATAGCTTTGCAGGCCCAAACGTGGGCTCCAAGTGAAGGCCCAGCAATTGCTCAGACCCAGCAGCCGGGTGGGACCAAGCTTGGATCTGGGCACAGCAATGCTGGAGAGCAGCTGGGAACAGAGACTAAGCTAGCTGAATGGGAACAGAGACTGAAATGAACCAAACTTTGGCATGGATCGAAATCATGGGAGAGCATTTCTGGACTCTAGCCCTTCCTCTGGGACTGATGAAAGCAAGGCTAGACTTCCACTGAGGGACAGAGCTGAACCACTTGGCCGTGGCTGGAGCAGATTCTGATCACCTGTGGGCAGTCCTTTGCATTTGCTCCAGCTTCAATAAACCTTACCACTACCCCTCACCCTCCCATGTGCGGTCCTGAAACGCCTTTCTTGTGACATCATAAGGAGCCCATTTCCATCGACAACAATTGGATGACCTAGCCACAAGGTCCCACTTCACCACCAGGGACCACATGATCATGTGCTCAGAAGTCTAGAGTATGAATTTCACATCAAAACGACCGTCTCCATTGATTCCCTCAGGATCTACGTGGGCTAAATCAATATTTTTCCTATCACTAACCCTGCTGCTACTATTACTGCCATTGCTACAACTTCCAGGAATCATTTATAAAGTGCCTGCCCCTGCTTTACATAAAGCATATTTAAGCCTCACAACGCTTCCCTGAAGTTACGTATGATTATCCCTTTTATGCAACAGCAAACTGAGGCTCAGAGAAGTTACATGGTATGCAGCAGTCCCTCTCCATATTGCGGTTCACTTATCGTGGCCTCACTGTATTGCAGGATTTTTAAAAATATCGTATTTAATTATTTATCACGGAGTTTTCGCTATATCGCAGGATTTTGCAGTACTGTACAGTAAACACTAAAATAAATGTAAGGTTCCTACTTGGCGGATTTTCACCTATCGCGGGGGCATCTAGAACGTAATGCCCGCGATAAGTGAGGGATCACTGTATTAGTTTGCAAAGTACCACACACTGGGTGGTCTAAACTACAGAAATTTGTTTTCTCATTTCTGGAGGCTGGAAGTCACAGATGTCTGCATGGGTGGTTTCCCCTGTGGCTCCCTCTCTGGCTTGACGGTGGCGGTCTTCTCCCTAGGCCTCCACATCTTCTTTCCTCTGGGTGTGTCTGTGTGTGTCTAACGTCCTCTTTGTATAAGGACACCAGTCATATTAGATGAAGGCCTCCCCGTATAAACTCATTTTACCTTCATCGCCTCTTTAAAGGTTGTATCACAAAATACAGTCATATTCTGAGGTACTGGGGGGGCTCAGAGTTCAGCATGTAAGCTTTGGGGGGGGGGGGACAATTCAGCCTGTAACCAGTAGCCTGCACCCAGATAAAGCCCATATTTAAATGTTCTGATTCCAAGTCCACATCCTGCTTCTACCTGCCACCCATTGGTAAAGCTTGACTATATATTCAGCATCGCACCTAGTTTTTTTCCTTCCTTTTTAAAATTGAGTACTCAGAGGGAGGGTCAGCGCCTTTGGGTAGACCAAGAAATGGGGGCTTATGGCAGGGAGTAATTTCTCCCAGTTTGGCCACCGTTGGGCACCTGGGATGGGTTCAGGTCTCCTGACTCTGGACTAGGAAGGAACTTTCTCTCCTACCTGGCTCCTTTGGATGAGGGAGCCCTTTTAAACAACACCATGTGCATCACATCGCCAATAGGAGCATTTTAGACGTTCCAACTATGTACAAACACAGAAACCTAAGACACAATGCTAGTTTTCTAGGACATGGCAACCGAGGTGAAAAGGCAAGTGATAGGCAGTAAAATACAAATACCACGCGATGTCCATTGAGAAGTGCTGTCAGTAAATCCTATAAAAAACTCAGGGAGCAATAAAAGTGCTGTAGACTGCATATTCAGAGATCACCTTTTCGCCGAGGTTTAAGGAATGCATTTGGGCGGGGATGATTAGAATGGCAGCAACGACAGACAGAGGTTCTCTAGATGTGTTTGTGGGACAGTGTCTGGTCATACTCTTGTTTATATCTTAATGGCTCACCATTGTCTGCAAGGTGAAGTCCAAGATTCTTGGTTTGCACTTCGCGTCTGAACGAGCTATACTTCGGCTTTATTATCCACCATTTCCCCTCTGTGTAACCATGGACTGAGATTCGGTCCCCAGCCTTTCATTTTCTGCCTCTGATCCTCACCTGTGGACAGAAACTGTTGCAGAGAGGAAAGCGGAGGGGCCTCAGGCAGGCAGGCAGGTCCCAGTGCTGGCTCTGCCACTTACTAACTAGCGGGACATTAGCAAGTTATTTAATCTCTCACTTACTTCACCCATAAAATAAGAAAAGTAATAACTACCTGGCAAGGGATATGTGAAGATTTAATGAAATGAAATATATAAAGCACCCAACATACTGCCTACTCTATTACATAGACTCAGGAAATGGTAGTTATCATTAAAATAATGATGCTTTTCTTGTGCCAGCAACTCACTTCTACTGCCTCTTAACCTAAATAATTCCCATAGCACTTTTTCATATTTATACCTTAGCGTTCTATTACTGCATCGTATCACCTGTAAAAAGAAGCAGTGCAATGTGGTGTTTAGAGGCTCAGTCCTGAGATCAGCCTACTTACATATTAACTGTGTCGCTTGGGGCAAGTTATTTGGCTTCTCTGCACCTCAGTTTTCTTTACTGGAGATTAGAGCATCATCTCTTTCACAGAGACAGTTTGAAGATTGATTAAGTTTACATCACAGTGCCTGGAACACAGTACATACTCAATAAATGCTAATTGTTATCTCTTCTTTATAGAGGACAAAAGACATTATGTAATTTGACCAAAGTTGAATGTCTAGTGGGGCAAGAAGTTGTAGCATCAGAATTTTGAGATCACTCCAAGGTCTGTGATCTTAATCACCAGGTATTTGTTTTCTCTCATGAGTAAGAAACACTTCCACCTCCAAGGCCTTCCCCACTGTCAGCATCTGGTACACATACTTGGCAAATCTACAGGCCGGGCAACCATCGGGACAAGCTGACTCCCACTTTCATTCACATGATGAATAAATCTGCTTTGATGTCATCACCCCACTTCCTTCATCTACCCTCAGCACTTGCAAGTTTTCTGTAGAAAACAGAAGGCTCAGTGGGGAAGCAACATATGCAGGATCACAAAGGTAGGAGACAAAGGATCAAGACCAAAATCCAGGTCACATTCAGATGACTGCCGATTTTTGAGCTCCTGCTAATTGCCAGGTCCCATGTTAGGCACTGGTGTGGGAGACTGGAAAATGTGCACATTTCGTTATATTAGGACTGGGACCATGTTTGTCTCTGCCCCAGAGTGGATGTTCATTAAACATTTGCTGAATGAATGAATTCACACACCTATCGACGCACTCTTTTCTCTCTCTCTTCTCTCTCTTTCTCCCCTTCCCCTGCCTCTGTCCACTTACCTAACAAAGTCCCTGCCTCACCTTACATAACATACCCTCACATGAAGAAGAATGTGATGAAAGCAAATACATACTGTACGTTGCATCAAGAGCTGTGATGAGTGGGTGCTATACACACCAAACATAGCTCTCATGACTAGCAAAATTGTACATCCTGCTCCACCAAAAGTGCCTTCCTGCCCACATATATTTCTTCCACACCAGCACAAAAAGTCACGATTACAACGAAAGCTTATATAATGCTATAGTTACGCTCTTAGCAAGCAGCCGCAATCATGAAAATAACTTTAAATACAAATGGAACAAAAAATAAGAGAAATCAAGTTGTCTTCTCCAACAAGAAAAAGTACTACTGTTTTTCTTTTTTAGGGGGTGGGGGGGATTCAACATGAAGACCAGAAAATAAACACTGTCCTTTCTTAATGGTGTGAATCGCAGATTCACTAAATCTTTTCTGTTGGCCAAAAGGTCTTACTTGATATCTAAGCAAGCTTGACTTAATTTTTATTTTCTTTGTAAATGTTGTGGTTCTTAGTTCTTCTCATTTCTCACTCTCTTATTTGCCTTAAGTCTTATATTACTTATTTTGGCTTGGTTTGGTTAAGTTTAAAGATGCATCAATGTTTTTAATTAACTGTGCGTGTGTGTGTGTGTGTGTGTATTTTACATATTTGTCTAAGTAGAAAGCATATAGGCAAAATAAGGCATATGTTACTTCATCGCTACACTCCTGCATTCTATGTTCAAAATAACCTGTTAGGAGTTCCTTGATGTTTTCCTCACTTTCACTTTTCACATCTTGATAGTCACCAAGTCTTGCTAATTCTATGCCCTGAATTTCTCCCAAACTCATCTCTTTCTCAGACCAGCCTCAGCCACTGCCTTATTCCAAGCCTCATCAATGCATCGGGACCATTGCAATGGCATGTTAAGTATCTGGTCACTGTTTCCTCTCTGTAGAAACGCCATTGATGGCCTACAATGCTGCCAGAGGGACTTCTCTAAAACCCGGATTTGATCATACTTTCTGCCAGTTCAGTGGTTTCCATCTGTTAGAGGGTTAAGTCTGAGCTCCTTAGTGTGACCCGAGGAGCTGACCTACTATGATCTGACTTCTGCTTATGACTCCAACTTTGCATCTAACCCAGACTAACTAAAAGGTCGAGAGGTAGCCACTCTCGACAGTTAATTTTGTTCATTGTCTGCAACATGACTTAAATCTCCTTGTTCTTTGTACGTACTGTTTCCTTGCCTGCTGGATGAGTTTCCACAATTTATGTATGCCTGTTGTCTTTTTTTTCCTAGTTGCTAAAACGCAAAGATAATCTGTATTCTTGCAAAGAGCATTTATTACTATGTACCTTTTCTTTTTTTTTTTTTTACTACTAAATCACCTTATGTCTACTGCTACCTTTACATGGATTGTATTCAAATATTATATAGCTTTATTTTTTATTGTAGAATAATATATGCAACTTGTAAGGCCTTTTGAAAAAAATAGAGAAGCAGAATAAAAAATTAAAATTATTCATAATTTGGTCCACTCAGTTGCAAATATTAACATTGTGGTGGACTCTACCCCTAGTCTTTTCTCCAAATGTACATAACTATTTAGTTTGCAAAAATATAACTATACTGTCCATATTGTTTTGTAATCAGCTTTTTGAAATGAAAAAGTATCTTGTAAAAAATATCTCCTGCCTCTAACATTATTTTGTAATATCAGTGTCAATGTTGAAAAGAATGTCCTTGGATGAATGAAGCAATTTCATATTGTTTGAACTACAGTTATGCCCAAATGTTTCACATTACAAACAAGAAAGAAATTACTCTCTTTATAGCTAAATCTTTGAGTGTGATTACAATGACTTCTGTTTGACAAATTTTGACTGGAGAAATTTCTGGATCAATGTGGATGTACAGATTTTAGTCTTTTGAAATACATTTTTAAATTTTCTTTCAAAAGGATTTCATTAATTTGTACTCCCCAAAGCAAATCACACCCTTTCGCTCACCAAGGTAATATAAATATATGCTACTTAATAACTGTTGAATAAATTAAGATGTGTTCCTTGTTGATTTAACAGAACCCCTCTGTGAGGTATATTTTCCTCTACATGTTGAACTCATACTTTTTTTCTCTTTTGTGATTTTCTTAATCAGGTCCTCTGATTCACTTTTCACTGTGGTGCTTATCTTTTTTTTTTTTTTCATTAGTTTTATATGTCACCCTTCATCTGTCATATATGCCTCACAGAAATTTTATCTCTTTTAACTGCCTGCTTTTGGGTCTGAAAATGATTTATGATACAATTCATCTAATCCCCATTGATTTGAAATGCTACCAGTATTATATATTGATTCATAAACAGGGTGGGGCAAAAGTAGCTTTCCTGTTGTGGGTACACAAAACTGTTTATTCTTGTATTATTATTTATTACCATATTATCTTCCACACAAACAACTGTAAACCTACTTTTGTCCCACCTTGTATATACACTCAGATCAGTAGTTTATGAACATTTAAAAATTATCTATTGGCTAATTCCTCTATCATTACTCTTTTAAAATTATTTTGGTTTATATCAGTATTATTATTATTATTATTAACACTTATTATTTTAACAGCTACCCTTTCCTGACCATGGCCAACAAACTCAAATCTATATAAATATTTCCTTTGCATTTGTCTTTAAAGTTTTGTGCCTATTCTCAGATGGTTTACTCTTGGAGATAAACTACTTATTAACTTTATAAAACCAGCCTTTGAGTATTTTTAAGTAAACTTTTATTGTGGTATCAACATACACGTGTACATAAAGAATTGCAAACAAATGTGTGGAACCTGCATCCAGACAAAGAAATTCATCAGCACATCAGAAGCCCCGGCTCTCATTCATTACTGCTCCCCACCGTAAACAGTATTCTGGCTTCTAGACCATAAAAACGTTTTACTTGGTTTTGACATTTTAAAGAAACACATACATTTATATTTATATTATTGTCTTTTCATGTGCCTTTAATTATTTGTTTAATCTTCTATTATGAAATGCCTGTTCAAATCCTTTATTTTTAAATTTTATTTGTCTTATTTTTGAGTTGAAATCCTTTGTTTATTCTTAATACTAGCTAGTTCTTTGTCAGATTAAATACGTGTATGTGTGTGTGTATATGTCTGTGTTTGCTATTTCACTACCTTTTTTTTTCTGAAAATAATTTTCAGTTTTGGTGATGTCTAATGCATCTGTTTTTCCTATTATGGTAAATGCTTACCCTATGACCCTAAATTCTTTTTTCATGTTTCTTCTAAAACTCTTATCTTTTTAGCTTTTATGTTTACATACATATGATCCATTTTGATAGCATAATTTTGTGACTGTTATAAGTTATTGGTCAAAATTTATTTTTTCTACAGAGATATGCAGTCGGTCAAGCATCATTTACTGAAAATTGGAAATACTCTGTCTCCTTTGAATTACTTTGAAACCTTTCTATAAATCAATTACACATATATAAGTATGGGCCTATTTTTTAACCCATTCTCCTGTTCCTTGATCTATAAATCTATTCTTTTGCTAAAAACACTTGATTATTTGAAGCTATATATTAAATCTTAAAGTCAAATAGTGCCAAAGTTTGTAACTTTGGTAGCTTCATTCTTTGCTTTCAAAGATCGTTTTTACTGTTCTAGGTCCTTTGCATTTCCACATACATTTTAGAATCAGTCTGTCAACTTCTATTTTAAAAATGACTGCAGAAATTTTGGTTGGAGTTACAATGAATCTATAGATTAATATTGAGCCCTATTATTTTAGTAATAATTATGATTCCTCATATTTTCTAATTTCTGGTCTCCAGTTTTTGTGTGGTCAGATGTAAGAGACTTGGGAAAGTGTGCATTGCTTGCTATTCTCCTGACCTCTGTAGTTCAGGAATTCAGCATATGTCACCAGGAAAAACCAACAACTGTTCTCATTTCTGTGGATTTTTCTTTTTACTAGAACCTTTGGCTTCCTAGGCCTTGGCTTCCAGGATAGTCATAAGAGCATTTCTTTTTAATCCTAGTATTCATTAGTTCACCAAAAGTTGTGCTGGATTCTCTACCATCTAGCAAAGCCATCTGCCTCCATATTCCAATGATTGGCAGATGCCCTGAGGAATAATGTAGATCCTATGTGAGTGTGAGCTTACCTCTCTAACTATGGACTCTGGGAACCTCAGTCTCATTTCCCTTAGGAGTTCTCATGTCTTTAAAAAATTGTTTAATTTTTTTTTTTCTGTTTGTTTTCAGTGAGATAATGGTTTTATGCAAGCTACTACATTATGGCCTGGAAGGAATTCTCCTCTTTGTAAGTAATTTGCCATTCAAGACATTTGTCAATTTTATTTACATTTCATCAAATTTATTGGCTTGAAGTTGTTTATATTATTCACTTGTTATTTTTCAATGTTGCTAGAATGTGATGCCCTTCTTCCATTCCTGATGCTAATAATTAGGATATTCTCTCTTTTTTCCTTTATCAGTCAAACTAAATGTTTGTTGATTTTAATAAACTTTAAAAATAAAGGGGCTTTGTTTTCAGTGATTTTCTCTATTATTTGCTCATTTAAAAAAACAGTTGTCATCCTTTAACATTGTCTTACTTCTACTTACCCTGCACTTGCTTTTTTTCTCTTCCTGTAGCTTCCTGAGGCAGAAAATTAGATCATTGTTTTTAGACTATTTTTTTGGTCTAATAAACCATTTAAAGCTATAAATTTCCCTATAATCACTGATTTTCCATAGATTACATTTTCACAACTTTTCATGTGTTGTATTTTGATGTGTATTTGAATTCTAATTATTTTCAAATTTCTCATGTAATTGTGTTTTTCATCCACGGATGAAAGAAGTGTGTTCTTTAAACATCCAAGTATTTGGAGAACTTGCAGATTTCTTTGTATTGATCAATGAATATGCTTTGTAAAATTCATTTATTTTAAGTTTATTGAGACTTCTATGGTCTAGAAAATTATCTTGATGAATTTTCCATGTCTGCTTGAAAAGAGTGTAGTCTCTTGTTTTAGGATGGAATATTCTAGAAACAGCAAGTAAGTTTAATTTATTGATAGTGTTTAATTCTTCTATACACTTGGTAAATTTCTTTCTGTTTCTTCTATCAGTTAACGAGAGATGTACTGAAATCTCAAATACAATTTTTGTCTATTTTTCCTTTCCACTCTGTCATTTTTTCACTTAATGCATTTTGTAGTATTGTTGTTAAATAATAATTTTTATATTTTCTTATTGTGGTCACCCTTTTATGCCATCATTTTATTATTATGAAATATTCCTTTTTTATCTAGAAATATGTGTTTTAATATCTATTTTGTCTGATGGTAATATAACTACTACAGGTTTTTTATACTTACTGTGTGCGTGATTCCTATTTCTGTTTCATTTTAATATATTTGTATTTTGTGTCTAAAGTATGTCTCCTATAGGCAGCTTATATTTGAATATCTTCTTTCTATTGAGTTTGATAATCTTTGTCTTTTGATCAGAGTGTTTAATTCATTTACATTTAGTGTAATTATTATAATAGTTGGATTTAGGTCTACCAGTTTAAATTTTTTAAAATAGTTCTCCTTTTCTTGTTTTGTTTTTTTATTATCTTTTTGTGCTAAACAAAATATTTTTTAAATATACAACTTGAATTCCAAAACTGAATTTTTGGCTACATTTCCTTACATTGTGATTTTTGTTTGATCTCAGAATTATAATATGCATATTTAAATTCTACTTAAAATTAATATTGAATTCATTCTAGTAAAATAGATGATTCAGGCTACAATGAATTTCTAATTATCCCCTTCCATCTTTTGTACCATTTTGGCATTTACATAACAGATAGACTGATAGACTGATCAATAGAGATAGGTAGTTAAATATATATAAATGGTATCTATAGCTATACCTACAGCTACATCTACCTCTATATATTATATAGATATGTTGCGCTTACCAATGCTTGTGGTATAATTTTTGCTTTAAATAGTCATATATTTTTAAAGGAATCAAGTGTGATGACTATGGAGATTCACGGACTGATACACCAAGAATTCATGTTGATGGGAGCATAGTTCACTAACAGTTCCCCATGATGTTCCCATGAACACTCAGGTCATTCTTCCCCAAGGATGCTCATAGACCTGATTGAGCAAGCTGGGGAGATTCATGCTGACTTATTCCTGCTCAGTGTGGTTTTGCTCTGAGAGAAAGCCTGGCTGAGGTTTTCTCTGAAAGGTACGATGGGCTGAGGTTTTTCCTACCCAATTCATCTGTCCTCTCTGTTCAAAGATTTTGGACCTGCACTCTAGTCTAAGGTTTTCCGCCTACTCACGTTCCTTCTTTGTTAAATATTCACAAAAATTTCCTTAAAATAATCTATCATATCTAAACCCATCCAGGTCTCTAATTATTGGACAAATTATATAATACAGTAATATATATACATAATTAATTATATATATATATATATATCATTATTTCCATTATTCTGCATTCCTTCCTATATATATAAAGCACTTTCTGATATTTTTTTTATCCTGAAAGGTTTCCTTTTGAATTCCTTTGAATTGTGTTAATAGCAATAAATTTGATCAGTTTTTGTTTATCTGAAAAGGTCTTTATAACACCTTTAGTTTTTTTCAACACTTTATTTAAATCTACTATCCCCTGACTTTCATTGTTTCTGATGATAATTCAGTTATTCATTATATAATAGAATCTCTGCTTATACTGTGTGATTTTTATTAAGCTGATCTCATTTTTTTCTATTATTTTTGGCCTTCAAAAATTTTACTAAGATATGCTTTCATGTTTTCCTTTTCTAATCTATATACATTTGGGGAGTTACTGAATTGGGCTTTTTAGATCTGTAAATGAATGTGTTTTTCCAACCAATTTGAAGAAATTTTGACTATTATATCTTCCAATATATTTCTGGTCCATTCCGTCTTCTGGGAGTTCAATTGTTAGACTGGTCAATATTGACTGTAGGTCTCTGAGTATACATATAACTTTTTAAAAAATATTTCTTCTTTCTGTGATTTTGATTGAAAACTTTCTGTTGATCTTTTTTCAAGTTCACTGATTCTTTCTTCTTCCACCACAACTTTATTGTTGAACTTACATAATATTTTTTTATCTCAGTTGTTACACTTTTCAGGATTAATCTTCTTTATTATTAGTTGCTTTGATATCTTTGTCTGCTAAATCCAAGGCCCAGACACACTTAGTTTCTATTGATTGGCTTTTCTTTGTTGTTTGTTTTCCTGCATATTGTTCAAACTTTCTGGTTCTTTGAACATTTGACAATTTTCAGTTAAAACTGAACATTGCAGATAATATATTATGGAGATTCTGGAATCTGTGGTCTTCCTATGAGTATTGTCAGTTCTAAGAAGCAGTTAGTTTGGCTGTAGTCACCCTGAATTGTGTCTTCCTGTGGTACATCCACTGATATCTCGGATCTGTTTTTTGGCCAAACCTTTGGGGAAGACTTTATACTTAGTTTTGGGGACTCATCTTCTCTGTGATTCTCATGAATTAAAGTCTCTCCTTTAATTTTCTGCTTTCATTTGCCTCTCATTCCTCTTCACTCACCCATTAAAGCAAGAGGGCTTCTGCTTTTCTGCCCCTGAAATCCTGTGAGGGTTGGGCAGCACCTCAGTTGAGAAGGCACCTGTATCCGTCTTCTTTTCTGCTGCTGTGGCGGTTTTTGAAGTACATGCTCCTCTGCAGTTCTGACCAGCTCTTTTTTATTTTGCAGTGTCTTCAAATGCTTGACTTTATTTATTTTGTCTAGTTTTTATCATTATTATCTGTGTGAGAAATCATCTGTCCTCATTATGTGGCCATTCCTGGAAGTCATGGTTGTGATTTAATAGTATTTCCCTCATGCTAGTGTCCACTTATATGCTATATTTTTCACATTTTGGAATAAATAAAATGTTTATTACAAATTCACAAAATAAATTTTTGTACTTAAGAACTACTGAAATTACATAGACACTGTGTTACTTAGAGATTTTAAAAACCTTTCCATGAAACACTCTGGGCTCTGCAGCGCCTCTGCATACTTGGGTGATTTTCACGTTCCGTCCACGATCACGGTGCATAGCAGGCTTACAGCACATGCTTACATCAATCTTGATCATTCATACTCACTTAGAAAATAATTTTCTAGATACTTTAAAGTTTATTAGCAAAAAGTTGTATATTGTATTCTATCAGCCATTTAAATAACTCCTCTCTATCCATAGTTATAAGTTCTTTCTCTTTTCTAACATAGGCTACTTGAGGTTTTTCTTGTTTTCTATTGATTCCAGTTGGCCGTTTATATATCAGCCCTGTCCTTTATGCTCTGAACACTGTAAAGTCAGGAATTAGGCTCCATGTCTAAAACACCTAGTCCAGTGCCTTCCACATTGGCAGTCTTTACGAACAGGGTGCTCAAGTGAACTGCGAAGACTTTGGGTTATGTATGGATCAACGATCTATGAAGATGACCCAAGGGTTGCATTTTACAAATGGTGAAACAAAGAGGAGGGTTGACTTGCCTAAGGTAACACAGAAAATCTGTGGTAGAGCCGAGACTTCTTTGGAACAAAACATGCTATCTCACTAAAATAGATTAAACGTAAGACAGCCTCAGTTACCACCTCTTTCACACATACATATTCAATTAAAATAAGTACTGATTCCAAAACAATTTCAAGCTCTAAAACTGTGAAAACCTTTCAATTAATATACTGCTCTGTAAAATCATTGTTCTTAATGTTGTGTCATGCCGCAAACATGTCAGTGTGTGATAGATGTGGCTAATTTAGTGATTCTTCGCAACTTTAGAGAATCATTCTGCCGGTTTTTGGCAAGAAGGGTTGTTTTATTAAACTTGGAACCCACCACCCAGGATAAATAACATTTCTGCCTGTCCCATTTTAGGAATGTGATCCAATGGAGAGAAATAAAAAAGCTGTCTCTCTTTTTTTTTTTTTTTTTTCTTTCCAGCATATCTATTTGTTTTTATAGGACCATAAACATAGAAAATTGGATGAGGGATTAGGCTGGATGTCAGGAGACCTGGGTCCTGGACAAAATTCTGCCATTAAGTTGCTGGTGACTTAGTTGCCTTCTAGAGATCGCAGATTTCTTATCTTTAAATTGAAGCACTTAAATAGGTACACAGTCTAAGCATACCTTAGAAATGCTTTAGAGGGCTCTACTTAATGGATAAGGCCAGAAAAGCTTTCACAAGCCCTATCTTTGTCTAACCCCAGAATATAAAAAGAAAAGCCCAGTTTTTTTAGATAAGTTTTTTTTCCCTTTTTTCTTTCTTTTTTTTTTTTTTTTTTTTTTAAGATTTGGCCATTAATCAAGAGGTCAAAAAACAGCACCCCTATTGCAATAGAAGCCATTCTCCAAAAATTTCACAAGGGAATAGTAGAAAATATGTTTTAAATATTTAAATGACTGAGAGATTGTGGGTGAGAGGAAGCAATATATATAAGAGGTGGCATTAGAAATAGTCCCTGAGGAGTGAATAAGATATTCATATTCATTGATTAATCCGTTTATTTCTTTAGAGCTTCACTCATTCACTATGTGATCATGAGATCCTACTGTGTACCAGGCACTATTGTGGTCACTGGGGAAGCAATGGTGAGCATTATAGAGCTGACAGCCTAGAGAAGAAATAGACATCAATCTAATTATCATGACAGAGGACTGTATGTATTACACAAGAAGAAAACTACAGTGTGACTTGATGTAATCCAGTGAGGGTGGCAAGGGAGGGCCTAATTCCTTGAGGAAGTGACACAGATGCTGATAGGTGACATTCCCTGGCCTAAGGGGAGGTGGGGAGTGAGGCAGAGAAAGGGTCTTGAAGACAGAGGAGGCATGGCACCCTAACAGGATGGAAACGAGGTCGGTGAGGCTGGTGCTCTGAGTCAAAAGGGGACATTGCAAAACAACATTATGGGCTAAAAGAATAGACGTGGAAAGGAAAGTCACTTGTTCTGAGGATTATAGGCAATTGCATTTGGTACAGGCTTTTAATGCCTGAGTAAGAGAAGTTTTTGAGGGAAAAGTAGGTTGGCTTGGTATTATAGAGAGGTTTAGTTGACAGCTTAAATAATCTGGGCTTAAGCGCCATGTGTGTGACAGAGGGCATCTGAAAAGTTTTACAGACCTTGCAGCATGCCTTTACGGGTCTTACATTTGTTGCCAGGTGAGAAGGTAAAAGAAACATAAAAATGAAAAGAAGAAAAACACCTTTCACTCTCAGAAATGAGCTCTCTGAGGGACACAATGTGTGCAGACAGCTGGATGACTCTCAGCACCAATGTCCCCACACATCTTGTGGGCCCTTTTATGTGGCTTGTTGCAAAAATGTGTGAGGGATGGAAGCTTAGCCTCTCCCTTTTCATCACCGATGCCGTTTGTTGTTGCGTTCTGCCGTTTTTTCCTCCTTGAGGTGTCACCCAAGCAGTACAAAGTGACACCTGGAAAAATAAAAGCATCCCTTTTTCATAGTTGAGTTACAGTAACAGATGGGCATGTTCATTCCACCCAGACAAACAGCTCAAGTAATAAACACAACAGGATTGAGAGGTGCAGGAGGAAGGATTTGCCAGGACCCCCATTCATAGCTGGCTCGGGAAAGAAAGCAGTCTACTTTTCTAGGTATTGGGAGGGGCACCTGAATAACTGCCCTGGGAGGCATGTGAGCCCAGCAGAGAGCTGAGAAGCCTGCTGAGACGGCTTTCATCCTGCCATGGGGGGTAAGCCCCACTCATGCCCCCCTCAACTGCTACATCCAATCTCTCACCAGGCTGCATCAAGGCTGACTCTTACATGTCTGTCTCTCTCTTCTTCTACCAATTTATTCCGGCCTCTGTTACCTCTTGTCTATATGATTTCCTATTTCTAAATTTGCATTCTCCTTGTTGTTCATTATCTTTCAATTTCAATAATTAAATATTCAGGACAATATCCCCCAGACTCAAATGAGCATAAAATAAACTGTTACGCCTAAGTTATAGTTGTACTTAAGTCTGTTCTGTAGACAATCCTTTCTTTCAGGTGTACTGAATTATAACTGACAAATAAAATTGTAAGATAAAGTGTTCTTTGTGATAATTTGATATACATATATAGTAAAAGGATTTCCCCCATCTAATTAGTTAATTAACACATCCATCACCTCATCTACTTACCTTTTTTTAAGTGAGAACTTTGAAGTTCTACTCTCTTAGCAAATTTAAATTATACAATACAGTGTTACCAACTGTTGGCACTGTGTTATATATTAGAGTCTCAGGTCTTATTCATCTTATAGTTGGAAATTTTTATCCTTTACCAACCTGTCCCTGTCTCTCCCAACCACCCAGCTCTTGGCAACCACTTTTTATTATTTTCTACTGTTTTCATAAGTTTGACTTTTTAAAAAAAAATTCCACATTTAAGTGATACCATGAAGTTATTTGTCTTTGTCTGACTTATTAGTCTTAATCTAATGCCCTCAGGATCTATTCATGTTGTTGCAAATAGCAGGATTTCTTTCTTTCTCATGGCTGAATAATATTCCACATATTCTTTATATATAAATAATAATGTGTAAATAATGTTCCACGTCTTCTTTATTCATATGTTGACAGACACTTTGATGGCTTTTATATCTTGGATATTGCAAATAATGATACTGCTGCAATGAACAGGGGAGTAAGGACATCTATGATATCCTGTTTTCATTTCATTTCATATATATATATATATATATATATATATATATATATATATATATGAGTGGGATTGTTGGATTATGTCTCTCTATCAATAGCATCCAAATACTTGCCTTTGCAACTTCTTTCTTTCCAGTATCTGAGCTGCTGGCAAAGTCACCTTCCTAAAGTGCAGATCTGACCATGTCCCTCTCCCAATTTCGTCTATTCAGTGACTGATGGCCTACTTGTAATTCTGTGAATGTTCTGCATAATCCATGCTGTCTCCTTCCAGTTCGCTCTTATTCTAGTAGCTTTGCCTGCTTCTACTCACCCATCAAAACCCTGTTCAGCATTTCCTGTCTCTGAGGTCTGCTTTGAGCTTGTCTTTTCTTGGCATCCACAAATCCCCATGGTTTTGCCCTTAGTAATGCTAATATGTTCAAATTATTTGTTAATGTGATCATCTCCCTATTGTTTTGAGGTTTCCTGGAGAAAATGGGCATTCTTCAAGAGTCATGATTTGTCTCCAGAGGCCATTATGTGCTCTTTGAGCAGCAATGTTAATAGTAATGATTATGGAAGGTTGCTGTGAGCCAGGAATTGTGCGAGGGCCTTCTTTCAAAGGCAGGGTAGCAAGGAGCTTAATATAGTTTTTTTTTTTTTTTTTTTAGTTCTAATTTCATCATCTAATTGAGTATGATCTATTTGCTGATTCACAAATAATGGGAACAAAAACTATGTCTTCAAAAGCATAGATTCAGCTAAGGACTTGAGGTGAAAAGGACAGCGAGGAGAGGAATGAGACAAGTCATGTGTCTGCCATCAAGAGGTTCGGTCTTACTTCAGCAGTTTGATAAAATATCTGCTGTGTCCCCAACCCTGTACTAAGCAATTAACCCAGTGTTTGCTTCAATATAGGTGCTCCACCTAATTCAAAGCCAATTTTTTCCAATCTGTAAATAAAAATATATTCGTATTTTGATCATTGTGTTTAAATTCCATACACAGAGGTCACAGCAGAGTCTCAATGCCATACTGAGGTATGAGTTCAATGCTGAGCACTTTGTGTAAGACAATGAGCATTTGCCTAGGAATCAACAGGGTCCAGTCCCTATTCTGCTACTTTCTCACTGTGTGATCCTGGGCTAGACTCCCCTCTCTATCTCAATTTGACCATCTTGAAATTGAGAGAAACAATCTGGGTGGGCTTTCTGGTCTCTTCCATCTTGGATACTATGGCTCCCTCCTCAGAAGTTTTTGTTTTGTTTTGTACTTTTACATGCTTTTTTCTTTTCTTTTCTTTTTTTCTTTTTACCTTGAACTGAAACAACCCCTTCCATCCTTGCGGGTGTCAGCACAAGAGAAGCTGCCGGTAACCCCTGGGGCTCCTCTCCTGAAGCTCAGGCTTTCATAAGACTTTTTTTGGAGAATAAGATGTATCTCTGGGACCGAGAAACAGATCTGCAAATATCCTGTTTCTGGGCCCTGTGTTAGTCTGATGTCATGTGTTCTTAGGCGAGCACTAGAGAAGCCAGACCAGTAGCCCTGACGTTACAAAGTCTGAGATCGTTTCTCAGTTCCACCAACAGTGGGACCTGAGGTGAGAAGCTCAATCTCTCTCCATGTCTCATTTTTCTCAGTATCCAAATAGGGTCAGGAATGGTATCTACAGCATAAGCTAACTTTTAAATAAACGCATGTATAGTTTTTAGAACAGTTTTTGGCATATTGTGAGAGCTCCTTCAATATTATTATTGTACATCTTATTAATCAACATGCCACATGTAACATAGAAGAAAACTAAGGTCCAGGGAGGTGATATGATGTTTATGTCATCATGGAGCACCTCCCTGCACTAAAATAGTAATAATAATACAAATCTAAAAGGAGAGTCACTGTCCTAGCAACTGATACTCTATAACATTTTGGGTTTGCAAGCGTCATCAGATAGGAACACTTGTTCTCATTTTGCAAGAGATGAAACCGGTTTGGTGAGGTGGAGCGGCTTGCCCAAGGTTGCACAGATAATTCATAGAAAAGCTGGGATATGAACCTGGATAATGGAATGCCCAAGCCTCTCCCTCTTCTATTAAATTCACAGGGTTAAGAGTAAATATAAGCCCCCACCCCACCCCAAACCCCAAGGCACTTCTGTGAATTCTTGGCACTTGAGTCAGTTCCATAACAAAGGTTTGGAAATTTTGGACATGAGAATGTCACAAGTTCCCTGCATCTTTCAGGGTGTCTGTTCATCTGCTTATCCATCATTCGTCCTCCAGTTACTTTCAGGGGGTGAGGCTGGGGAAGGGGGCGGGGAGGATGTTAAGCCCTGATTGGATTTTGCAAAATCCACCTCCTCTCTCTCCCCGCCCACAGAGTCTTGCTATAGCCTGCTTCCTCAAGTGTTCCTTTGAGCCCATCGGGAACCTTGACCTTCCCTTTGAAACTCATGCCCCACACCCCTGAACAGATGTCCGAGGACTTGTGCTCATTTAAAACCCTGCTCCAGATGTTTCAGAATCCACTCTCTCCCTATCAGCCTCTCTGAAACATGTATTACCCATCTGCCCTTGAAGCAGTTCCCCTGGTGCCATGATTAAAACAGTCCCGCGTTGGATAAAACCAATGCAATTTTTGAAAAGCCATCATCTTGGCATTTCCCCCTGCCACAGCGGAGCGCCTCGCCTCCAATCTCTTGGCTTGCTCATTTGTTTTCCTTCAGACAATCTTGAAGACACTCTTCCCAGTGACCTCCGCTAAGGGAAGGGCACAGCACACTCTTATCCTGATATTATGCAGACACAGTGACAAATTGGTCTATCTTTTTTATGCTTGACAGAAATGGCCGGGGTGGGAAACGAGAGAGACATATTCACTCCCGGTGTCTTTGACCACTGGTAGATAGAGTTTGGAAAAACTTGCTTTTTCTTTCTTTTTTCTTAAGTATCCCTCCTTCTATCCATTCTCATGGGTTCTTCCTTCAGTTATTCCTGGAACATGACAGCATTTCCAAAGGAGGCCAAAATCCTAGTAGATTTTTGAAGGTAATACGACCAAGAACAAATTCACCCTCAACCCTGCCCCTCCTACCCTCTCCCCCAAAACTCTCTCTCTTAGTGACAGAATCACCCTCCAAGTGAGCTTCTGTTCAAATGCTGGAATCCTTGTTACCCCACCCTCTTTTTCATTTGGCACGTGATTAAATCTTATTGACTGTTCCTTAGGAATATGGTTTTTTGTTGTTGTGAACCTTCCTTTGCATTTCTACGGTGTGTTCCTATCTGTGAGGGGGTGGCTCTCCTGCATCTGTTTCTCTAATCGCGCCATTTCAATCACATTTTCTTACACTGCACAGTCATCTGACTATCCTTCCTCACACATGCGGGTGTCGCATCCATGTTCTTTCCTGGCAGGGATAGTCATTCAGGCGTCATGGTCCACCATGTCTCTCCAACCAGAGAACAATGGGAAGAATGAGCTCTAACAGAAAAGCATGATGAGAACTTCTTTTCTGTGCTCTTGATCATGGAGGGGGTCAAGGTGACAGAAAGAATGTTCCATGAGGTGAATTGTAAGATGAAACGATCCACTTAGAAAAAGATCAGGAAATACAGAGGGACAGACCAGGAGAGAGAGCTGCTGAATTACTCCATCCCTGGGGCTGCTTCTCTGTCTCCTTTCCCGCACCCACCATCACTGCACCCATCCCCCTATGCTCTCATTGATTCCATGCTCATCTGTGCCCTAGGAAGGACTGGGAACTCCTCGTAAGAAAAAATGCAGCCTTTTCTAATCAAGGTACGCTCAGCCCTAGAAGAGTTCTCAGTGTTTCTTAAAAGAGTCTCACTACTTTTTAATTGAGTTGGAGTGTGACAATCTTTGGGGCTAGAGACTTTATAACAACTTTCATTTGAAAATATTATTTTTTTCTCTCCTGTGTTTATTTGCCTTTTGTTCTTGTATGGTACTTCAAGTTCTTCTTCCATTCTTTTTGAATCCTAACTGGAAAAAGCTCCATTAATGAAAAATGAAAGGATGGACCGACCGCCGTCCACTGATAGACCATGGTATTGAATTGGGGAGGAGTGTATTGCTGGGGCACTATTGCATTCCAAGCAAGAAAATCCAGCAAAGAAGGTAAAACTCCTGAAAAAGTAGGAGATCACTTGCTCAGGGTTTTAGTTGCTAAAATTATGTTTGCAAGTAAAAAAGAAAAACTGATATAAACTGACACATGCAAAAATGGCATTTATTATTTCACATAAAAAAAATATCCAGAACTGGGGGAGATTTGGAGCTAAATAGATTCAAAGAACCTGAGTTATTTCTGCCTCTCTTTTCTGTATTCCTTGAAATATATTCTTGATCCTCAAGCTCATTCTTTTAACGTTCCTGAGATGGTGGCCAGCATCAAATGCGGCACTGTGTTTCCTTATTCACATTAAGTAGAGAAATGAGATTTTCAGTCTTGAGACATGTTCTTCCCTTTAGCCAATTTAGAAGGTATGCTGACCCCGAGATGAGTAATAGATATGAACGGAATGTGACATTCATTGGCTTGTGTGGATTTCGCTGGATTCCTGAACCCATCTTCCCAACAAAAGGGAAGAGTCACCGTGACTGGCTTAGACCAAGGTTTCTCAGCCACCACCCTATTGACATTTTAGGACCAGGTCATTCTTGTCCTGGAAACGCTATTCTGTGCATTGAAGGAGCAGTATCTATGACTCTCTAGATGTCAGTAAAAACCCTCCCAGTTGTAACAAACAAAAATATCTCCACATGTTGTCATATGTCCCCCTGAGAATAAAGTTACCCCCAAGGTTGAGAACCACTGGCTTAGACCAAGTCACTTGAGCATTGAGAATTAATCTCAATGCCAGCTGTAATCAGTTACCTCTCTGTTCACAAATTTTACCCTTTGAGAAATACACCTTTAAAGTTGTAACTTTTATTTTAAAATGTATGTTTTATACTTTTAAGATTTTTCGTGGTATGCCCAGACTATTACAAAATCTAACTAGTCTCTCAGATATTTGCTTCTGAAGGTCAGGATGTAGTCTGCAATGGCTACATGTCACCTACCTGGCTCCTTAATCTACCTCATAGTAACTATGCTAATCTCTCATATGGGACCTCTTTAGTATCCAAATAGGAAAGGTGTTCTCCAAGAAAGGGAACCTGTTTCAGGGTAGTTGATGTCACTGTGAAAGAGAGAGAGGTGAACGAGAGGGGGAAAATGTGAAGTGTGGGGGCAAACAAACTTTTTCATACTTATTAGAATAGTTATTATTTGCTTGGCTTCCATTCAGTGAACAAGCCTCATGCCGAATGCTTAATGTGTACTATCTTATTTAATCCATAACAGTGCATGTAATTCTGAATTTGTATATTCATTTTACAAGAGAAGAAACTGAAGTTATATGTTTTATCCTCACCTACGGTCAGAACGATTATATTCATGCAGCTCATATGACATAGAAATACTACTGTTGGAACCCAAACCTCTGCCCTGTAAGTGCTCTTTTTTTAGTCCCATGTCTGCCAGTGTCTACGTCACTCTCCTTTTATGCGCCTGTCCCGTGGAGCCCCAAATCTCTAGGATTCTATCATTCATGAACACAGGGATACTGGACACAGGAAGCAAGAGGAGATTGGTTGGGGGGTGCTCGGAAAGGAAAGGGAGGTTATTGAATGAGAGTCTGAATCTGCCTTACCTACTCGTCTTTGCACGGCTGCCTTCTGACTCACGTGATAAATCCTGCTCCCCCAAGCCACTTTCTTCCGCCACAGCTGCACACAATACAGTCATCACCATCAGAGGGGTCATCTCCAAATCGCACAGGACAGCCCAGCAGAGGAAATTATAACAGATAACACCTACCGCCTGTGTAGATGCATCACACACACAGGGGCTACATGCAGAAGTCTAACTCTATGGCCTGTATTTCTCCCTCGCCTTCCTTTTTCCTTTTTCCCCCCGATTGCACTGGTTGGGACCACATTTTTTCAAAACTCTCCTACTGGTCTTCCTGCTACTTTTGTTTCCTTTCCAACCCGTTTTACTTAATTGGAATAATTTCCTTTCCTAAACCACTTAACATTTCACTCCTCTGTTACCAAAAATAAACCAACCGACCAATAAAGAACTAGAGTAAAAAGAAACTAAGCCGCAGCTTCTGGTCTCATTGCCACAAAGCCCCTGGCAGAGCAGCCCCATCCTGCCACCGTCCGGGCCCAGCTCTGACCTCACTGCCCTTCTGCAGGCCTTCCACAGCCCAGCACCCTGAGCCCTTCCCCCTTCACACTGGGACTGTCCCCCACCAGCTTTGCCCCTACTACTCCTTCTGCTTAGGATGTTGTCTGATAACTGGCTCCGCAATCCTACTTTCTTCCCTAGTATTACCCTGAGAGGCTGAAGTCATTGTACACGTTTTGTCCAAAAGGGGGACCAAAGTTTTAAGACCCAAGATACCAGTTATGCAGTTTCTAGGCTGCAGAGCAGGGGACTGAAATTCATGTCTCCTGACCTAATTTTTCATCTGACGTAGTAACGGTCACCATTTTCCACTGTACAATTCAAGCATAAATATGTACCATTGACTCTTGAACAATGTGGGAGTCAAGAGCGCCAATGTCCCATGAGGATAATTTGCGACTCCACCCAAACTTTACTACTAATACCCTACTATTGATCGGAAGCCTTACCGATAACGTAAAGTTGATTAACACATATTTTGTATATGACATATTCTATTTACTACAGTCTTACAATAAATTAAGCTAGAGAGAACAACATGTTATTATGAAAATCATAAGAAAAAAATACATTTACAGTATTTGTTGAAAAAAACATGTGCTTATACCTAGACCTGTGCACTTCCAACCCGTGTTATTCAAAGGCAGCTGTATAGTCAGAATGGCTCCAGCCCCCTTTTGCTTAGTGATGTTCTTTTCAGACTTCAGCTGGTAATGGCAGTGCAGCCCATTTAAGAGCATTATCAACAAGCCCTCTTTCCCTTCCTTTGTCCTCATCATTTATATAGGCGATGCCATCTTCAGTTACCTTAATTGCGTATTTGGGCAGCCCGCCCTGCTCCGGCTTCGTATGGCATGCCGTTTGGTGTTTACGACCACTGCAGGAGAGTCGGCAGCATACGGGACACTCGCCCACTCTGAATGCGAAGCTGATCCAATCTCTCTTCCACAAGCGACAGGAGAAATAACTAATAAAAATTATGACAATAATAGAGGGTCATATAAATGACAAATGCAATAGCTATTTTTCATTCTAAAGTTTCTTCATCTCTCTTCTCCACCAACAACATAAAAGTGGAGGGGGGGAAAGGCAAGATATTATTCATAAATAATTAGAAATATTTCTTCAGGCTTTGTTTGAAATCCTTCTATTAAGGGCTAAGATTCCATTTTAGGGTCAAACTGAAGGTGAGGCCACGTTTCAGGGATAATTGAAGTTGAAATTGTGTGACCTTTCCAAAGAACTCTCTTTGTATTAATGCATTTTTCTCCAACCAATAATAATAATAATATAAAAAGATACAAGAATAACACTTAACAAAATCAGACGCAGATGGCTGTTTTATCAGACAGAGGCAATTTTTATCATTTTAAAAGCTTTTGTTTTTGTGAAGGAAAGAAAATGGATCGTATTCCCTTGCTTTTTATTTTTTAAAGAGGAAAAAGCATATGTTTTTTTTAATTTGAAATGGAGTATGAATGCTGCGCTGGAGTGGATTGTAGAAAATGCATTTACTTGCAAGCTTTCTGGTAAACTCTTCTCTGACTTAGAGAGTTGGTGGTATATTATATCAGCCTGCCTTTCAAAGAATACTGTACACACATCCTGAAAGTCAATTTCCTGAGCCTCTTTTACTAGATCATCTTGTTTTCTTTGTTTATATTATTGATTTAGGAAAAATCATTTGGTAAATATTGAGTGTTCATTGAAACAAGAATGTAGTAATATGCAGCAAGAAGCAGAGAGGGCCAGAATATTACTGGGACAATAAAACTTGTATCAGCACTGAAATTTATGGTTTGCATTATCCTAGTTGAACCACTGTACCCCTGAGAGTTATAAGGACAGAAACCATCACCCCACTTTTATAGAACAGAAGTCAAAGCATGGATAGTTTAAGTGGATGTCCTGTGGCTCCCTCCCTATATCTAGCTGGTAACTGAAGCAGGATTAGAACATTCTCCAGCCAATTTAATCTTTCCTCCTCTGCACAGAAGCTGCCTCTAGATTAAAAACCAACCAAATCCATTCAGAAGCATTTGCGGCACACCCACCTTTTAGCTGACACTACGGTCAGAATGGTGACAAGTGTAGTAGTGTGGTGAGTACTGTCTCGGTGCACAAGGTGTTTACCGTGGAGTCTAAAAGATAAAACACTCAGCATAATGTTCTCCAGGCCCATCCATGCTGTCACAAGTAGCAACATTTTCTTCTTTTTTATGGCCAAGTCGTATTCCACTGTGTAAATGTCCCAGAGTTGTTTTATCCATTTATCTACCGGTGAACCCTTGGGCTGCTTCCATATCTTGGCGATTGTAAATAACATTGCAACGAATGTAGGGGTGAATGTGTTCTTTTGAATTCGTGCTTCATGTTTCTTCAGATAAATTCCCAGAAGCGGAATCACTGGACGGACCTGGAGAACATTACGCTAAGTGGAATAAGCCAGTCAGAGAAACACAAATACCACATGATTGCACTCCTATGTGGACTTTAACGAAGAAAGTGAACTGACAAGCAAAACAGAGACAGACTCATAGATGGAGAGCAGATGACAGCTCTGAGTGGCAGAGGGCGGTGAGGGGTGGAGCTCAAAGGAAAAAGGACTCGTGGACGTGGACGTGGACCACAGTGTGATGATTGCAGGGGGCAGGGGGCGTAAGGGTGATAAATGGTAATGGAAAAATACAATAAAAATAAATAAGTGGAAAAGTTGCAAATTTAAAGAAAAGATAAAACAGAGACGTACAATATGAATATGAAAACTGCAAGATCATTATAGGTGGGTGCTGTGGGAGCCTCACCTGGGGACGCACGGAGAATTAATGATGACATTAGCTCCAGTCACTTCAGTTGTAACTTCCGTCACTGATTTGACAAACATTTTCCAGTCTTTATCTAAAGAAGGTATTTTGGAAATTTGCAGGAAAGAAATCCTCATTTTGCACTTTTAGCTAATACAACCAGGGGCATGTGGTTTCACTGCTTGGGGCTTCATTTCACTCATCTGAAAAAAATCTGTTCAGAACAATTACTCAGTTTTAAAAGTTCTTATAAATAGTGTGTGCAATATACTGAAATATTGGCCAATAATAATGACCCTATAATAATTTGGGGCTTTTGTAATTAGTAGAGTTGTATTTATTATTATTCCTCTGTGGGGAGGGCTGCGGATACAGAATTGAATAAGAAGACACCTCTAGTCTTAAGAAACTCCATCTAACAAGAAAGATTTTTATATCTATCTCTTCTTCCTTCTCCCCTTATTTCCCTCCTTTTCTTCCTTCCTTCCTTCCTTCCTTCCTTCCTATTTCCTTTTCTTCCTTCCTTTTTCCCAATTCTTTTCTTCACTTGTTATTTCTTCCATTCCTCATTCCACCATTATTTATTGAGTGCTTCCCCTGTGCCAGAAGAAGTACTAAGTTCTCATTTTTCAAGAATGTACTGGGCACTGACCAAGCCCCAAAGGGGATCTCAGCCTAGAGAGGGAATAATTCACAATAGACAGTCGCACGAAGAGTTAGAGATGCTGAGATGGAGGTGCCCCGAGACTCCAGGGCAACACCATTCAGTGGAATGGAGGTCAAAGAAAGTTACAGAAAGCTTCTCCAGAGATGGGAGAACTGCACTGAGCCCTAAAATACGATTGGGAATTAGCCAGACAAAGGAGCACTACCTATTTTACTAGGTGTGGGCATTGCTAGTTTACTAGGGGGCTGAGGCTCAGAGCACCTTCATGCTATCAAGGGTCCTGCAGGGACTAAATGGCCAAGCAACATTTTTCTGACCCTGTTTCCTTTCTGTCTAATCTGTGTCTTATATCTCCTTGCCAGTTCAGACGTCAGTTTCTCTAGCTGTAAAACCACAGTATTAGTCTAAGGTTTTCTAAGGTGTATTCTATCTTGAATACCAAAAACTTTCATGGACTATGGAGCAATTGCACAGAGGTTCTTCATTTGGGGTCTCTTCACTATTTATACCCCTTCCTTGGGGTTTCATTTTATCCCAAGGCTTCCTAGATCACTGAAGACTCCCAAATTTCGATAGTCACAAATCCTCTCATGATTCATTGATTAAACTCAATAAGGTGACTTGGATATCTTACAGCATTTCCAATGTAACATCTGTAAAGTCTAAGTCTTGATTTTTATTTCCCTCAAGGTTCTGTCGTTTGCTAATCAGTTAACGGAGCCTATACTCGCCTAGTTGCTCCAATCAGAAGTCTGTGCTCATGCTCACCTCTCCCATCTCACAGCCCGCCCAGATCCTCTCCCAAATATCTCCCGCTCTAATGAGACAATACTGGTCCAGGCACCACACGTCAGTGGCAGTTAAAACTACTAGGTAAGAAGTTGATGAGGATCTTGATAAAGGATGAGTCATAAAAATAGCACCAGAAAGCACTGCTCCATCTTAATATCACTTAATGAGTGACAACCAGACTGTGTGTCCCCGAGATGCAATAGGAAGTCCCAGCCACCATCTGTGAAGCTGAATGTGATCAGTCCTCTAGGTATAATGTTCAGATCTTAGGAAATACAGGGAATAGAGGAACACATTGATGACACTATGAATGTGCAATCAGACAAACATGGCATGTGGGAAACTCTACATGACAAAGGATCCAGTTTTAAACAACAAAAATAACGTTAATTTTATGAGACATGGAGGAGTTATGTGGTGTTGTTTTGTTTTTCTAAGTCATTCAAAAGCAGGAGTAACCAGTCTGCACTACAAAGAATAGAATGGTGGTTCCTTGAGGGAGGACACTGGCTAGGAGGAGGTGTGTCCCTTGGAATCATCTGGCTCATAATTGGCCAGGTTCCTCCCTGAGTATTTATAATGTATAGAGCTGTATTCTT
The DNA here is from genome assembly GCF_987537825.1 of Furipterus horrens. Classification (NCBI taxonomy): domain Eukaryota; kingdom Metazoa; phylum Chordata; class Mammalia; order Chiroptera; family Furipteridae; genus Furipterus; species Furipterus horrens. Next base: position 191,926,895 of record NW_028327174.1, read on the forward strand.
GGGGTTTGTGTAAACTCTCCCTCAGACAAAAACACTTTAATCAACTATATAAACAGGGAGAGAAATCATTATAGATTAAAGTATACTTAAGAGACAGATCAACCTCAATGTGCAAATTTTATTTGGATTCTAATTGGGGGGAAAAAATACTTAAACACATCATCTATATTTGATTAACCAATGTCACCTCATTAAATTTAATTTAGAAATAAACAGAATAATAAATTATAAAAACTGTAAAACACAAACATTTTTGATACAATGGGGAAATATTAAACACAGGTATTAGATAATAATAAGAATATCAATATTCTCTGTGTGATAATAGTAATGTAGGAACAACACAACGAATAGGAGAGGGAGGGAGAAGAGGAAGAGACCATTCTGATGTGTTAGAGATGCTTTTTGAATTAATTTTTGGTAACTATGCAATGTTGGGTGGTATTTACCTCATAGGATTTTCAGCCAGGGGTTCACAAACTATGGCCCAGAGGTTGAATCCAGCTGCCATTCATTTTTGTTTGTTGGACCGCCCCCACTCCCCCAGGGCTGCTTTTGTGTCAGAGGGGCAGAATGAAGGGAAGGGAAGGGGAAAGGAAAAAAAGGGTGCAGGAGAGGAAAAAAAAGGAGGAGAACACCATGGAATACTGATGTGTGGATAACGACTTCATACGAGGAGTTTCCTTTTCTAGTCTTTCCGCTTTTATAACTCTTTGAAGAGTTCCCTACCATTTTTTATATCTGAAACGCAAACACGCCTCACCGCGTCCAGAACGGCCCCAGTGCAAACCACCACCGCCACCTGCGTTTCTTTGATGGCTCCTGTTCTTCCAGCTTCCTCTCTTGTCCTCCTGCCCCCTCTTTCCACTTTACTTAAGCAAGAGTGATCCCCTTACAAAGTAAACGGAATCATGTCAGTTTCTGTATGAAAGTGTCCAGTGGAAACCCTAGACTCTTTTTAAAACGTCCACACTTGAGTGTATAAAATAACCGTAAATGAACTGGCATCCCTACGCTCCCGAGCTTCATTTTCTTACTCTCTAGAGCAGCCTTTCTTGCTATTCTCTGTAAACTCCAAACCAAATAAAAATTCAGGCCTTTCTACATGCTGTCTAGTTACCTGGAAACACTCTTGCCTGTCTCTTTTGATTGATTTCTTCTATCACACATGTCTCATCAGCGAAGGCTGCCACCTTATTAAAATAACCATCTCCCTTAATTAATCAATACTTTCTATCATCTTACGCTATTTGATTTTTTCCACATATGTTTATTTACTTGTAGCCTTGTGTATAGTTTTCTCCTCTGCTAGAAAGTAAGCTACATATAAATGGAAACTAAATTTTCTTATTCCTTAATTTGTTTTCAGCCTTTAGAACAGAAGCATAGCAGACGGAGTGGGGAAAAAAAAAAGAAAGAAAGAAAAGTATAAACTGAGAAATTAACAGATTCATGCTGAGTAGACAGAGATATTTTAAAACAAGAATTCTAGAGACGCATGTGAAGCCAAAGCAGCAGAACACTGCTAGGTAGAAGAAGCTCTGCAGTGCGGAAGTCTAGGAGAGAAGAAAGAAATAGCAGTACCATTTTCAGCTCACCAGACACTTACGGAACACTTACTGAGTAAAAGATGTGATACTAGGAACTGGGGGTATAGAAACATCCAAGGCAAATTCCTTGGTGCTCAGTGGGGTGCTAAAAATGGTGAGAATAATAATAGCTAACCCGCTAACCGGTATTGATCATTTCCTGTGTTCGGGCCCAATTCTGAGGGCTCTCCGTGTGTTATCCCTTGGCATTTCTTTCTCCCAGTAGCACTATAAGTACTATTAGAATCTCCATTTTAAGAAAAGGAAATTGAGACACAAAGGAACAGAGTGACTCACCAAGAGCCAGTAGGCGGAATACTTACAAACAGCTACCAATGTGAAAAATAGAAAGAAAAAGAAAAAACTGTGTTGCTGAAGTACTTGCCACATCCCTCTGGATGATGGATGGATAGGAATGATCTATCAGCACATGGCAGAGAAGACTTCATTGATGAGACAGGTGACATGTAGTCTATGTCTAGAGGGATGAGGAAAGCATTGCTACCTGCAGGCTGAGGGGGGTGGGGGGATGATCTCTCCAGGGTGACGAAGGCTGTGAGTAACACTACAGAGGAGTCAAAACACAGCTGAATCCTGAACTCCTTGAGCTTTAGAATCTGATTGAGTTTAGAGTTCAAATCCCATTCTGATAGGTACCAACTCTGTGACCCTGTGATCAGGATCATAGCCCCAATTTCTTATTCCATGAAAAGCCACCTTTTCATTGGGTATTGTTGGGCATTTCTGTGAACCTTGTGTTGGAAGCACAGCAATCACTGAAACGTTTTTAGCTCGTATTTCTTCTAATTTAGGAGCAGTTAAGTATAGGAAGCATATCACCCAAGGAATACAGTGTGATGTAAGTCTGTAAAATCTCATCCGAGACCAGTCCACTGAAATCTGTGAGCGAGAGAAGTTTGGACTCAGTTCCGTAGACCAGAGGTTTTAACATCACGTAAAGGGGCCTGAGTGCCTTAAGCAAGAGAGCCTATATAGCTGCGGTTTTGAGGTGAATTCAATAGGGAACCTCAAAGTATTACTATCATGATGATGATTATTAAACATTGTTCATACCTAATGGAAAGAAAACCTCATTGACAGTCAAAAGCAGTCCTCTGGCAACTAACTTGAGATCCCTGTAGAAACAGTGGATCTTTTGAAAAAAAAAAACAAAAATTACATTCCAATTTGTTTTTGGAAATATCACTCCAGCGACAGCGGGAAGCATAGATGGTGGTGCTTGGGACTTAAGTCAGGAGGTCATTTTGAAGGTTATTAGAATCAAGCGAACAGCAAGCCCCTGAACAAAAGAAGTTGCAGAGAATTTAAGAAGACAGAGTGATTGGACAAGCACTGGGGACCAAAGGAGAAAAAATTGAAAATACACACATTGGTGGTAATAAAAAAAGTAACCTCAAATTTCCAAAAGTTCTAAGTTGTCCAAAGCAACTCTTGGGGCAACTGTATTTGCTCCAGAAGACCCAAGTGACATTCAGGGCCTAGAGTTGGTGATGTTGCTGTCAAGAGTCTGAGGATAGGAAGACCTCTGTCCCAGGGTGATGTTGGTGACTTTACATGTCATGTAGTTAAGAAGCAGAGAAAGAGGCATTAAAATGTCACCATTGACTATCAGAAACTGGCATTTAGCAGAGGATGATAGGGTGACCAATTAAGACTTTCTTTCATAGTGTAGCATCTTCTTCCTCATCACAGCTGAAAAAAGTCTGTCTTCGAAGCTTTGTAAATCTGTCTCTTCTATGGAAGCATTTATTGAAATAATTCTTCCCAATAAGCTTCACTGAGCACCATTGTACAAATGATCGTACCCTGAGCGGTGTGGGTGATGTTAAGATCAAAATCCAGGCCCCGTAACCTACATTATCTCTAGTTTTACACAATCCGATACAATAACCACTAGGCACAGGGGCCACTGAGCACTTGAAATGTGGTTAATCCAAACCGAGACGTCCTCGAAATGTATAATACACGGCAGAATGTAAGATTTTCAATTTAAAAATGTGAACTGCCTTATGAATATATCTTATACTTGTTAGATGTTGAAATCATCATGTTTGGGATATGTTGAGTTAAAATATATTATTAAAATTAATTTCATCTGTTTCTTTTTACTTTTCTAATGCGACTACTTGAAAAATAATTGCAATTGGCTTTCATTTGTGGCTCATTATATGCCTATTGGACAGCGTAATTCTAGAAGGTGCTAGCCAATTGGACCTTCTGCTGCCCCCTAGTGAAATTGGCAGGTTCATGGCTTCGCTCCATGCTCATCTATCAAAAATTCCTGAAACCCACCTGAAAGAACATCACCTCAATTTTTCTGACATCCCTGACTACGCGTGCTATTCTCTCTTCAACTTCTAGAGGAATTTATTTTTATAATGTATTTTTGTTCTTTTTTTTTGTTTGTTTATTTTGCCAGAATATAAATTCTTTGAAGAGAAGCATCATATATTACACATTATTATGACCCATGGAGCCTAGCGTAGTGCTTCATGTATATTTTTTCTTCTATGTTTAGAACTATTTAAGGATTCAACCATCGGTTATGGAGCTGTGATGCTTCAGGGATCCAATAAACTCTGATATAGAAGAGAAAGACATGTATCCCCTTGCTTCTGCTTTTGTGATATTGTAGCCAATAATGTAGACTGTCAACAGCTTTGGACAGGGAAAAACAGATGAAAAATGAGTTCCTACAAATAAGAAATCTTAAATCGGGAATGGAGGCCCTATAAGAGAAGTCAGTGAAGCATACAGCCATGTACAAGACAGTGGAGAGAAAGAGAGGTAGAGAGCAGGAGAGGGATGGAGGTTGGAAAACGCTGATCTGCTTTTCAGGCTAGGGAACAGCGCAGGTCTAATTGGTCAGATTTTAGAGGTATTACTCAAAGTAAACTAATTCCTGTACCCTACAGCCCTCGACTTTCAGCAGCTTAATGAAATAGAAGTTTAAAGTTAATTTTCCTTTACAATACAATCCAGTGTGGAAAATCGGGAGTCGAGGGCATGCGCTGCCCGGCACTGTCCTTCAGGGACCCAGATTTCCATTGTTTCCATCATTTTGTGTCTTTCCCCTCCTCCAGGTCATAGCAGAAATCTCCATTCAGCTATTGCAAGAGGGAAAAAGAGAGACTGGGAGGCTTATTAATGACTCACCCAAGAAGAGTCATCAGCAAGTTCTATTTACATCCCATTGAACCCAAGTTAGTCACATGGCCACACGTGACTTTAAAAGGCAGCAAGGAAATATGGCCTAGATGCAGGGTAAAGCAGAAGAGGAGACCACGTTGGTTCACGGGGGTGAACACTGAAGCCTTTAGCACAGTAGAGCACATGTAGGGTAGGACCTTCAATCATTTGGTCTTTCACACGGTCCTTTAATACAGGATTTCTCAACCTTGACATTTGGGCTGGACAGTTCTTGGTTACACAGGGTTATGCTGTGCACTATATAATGTTTACCAGCATTTTTGGCCTCAGCCTTCTAGATAGCACTCCTCCTACCCATTCATGTCAATCAAACCTGCCTCCAAATATTTCCATATGTCTTGCGGGGCATGGGGGGATGGGCAGGGATCACTTCTGGTTTAATTTACTATTTCTTTATTGAGCACCTTCTGAATGTCGTGAAGTATCTCCTTTTTGCTCAAGTGGTAAAATTATAGAATTCTTGATTCAAAGACATCAGTAGTCTTATTTTTTTCCTTGTCCTTTATACACAGCTGTCCTTCAAGTATCACACCGGAGAGAAACCAACTACAGACAACAGTTCTTATCACAATTTTCAGCCCAGTTATATGCCTGCATATAATATTTATCCCTACTTTTATTTCCCTCATTCTCTTGACTCTTGATCAATAATTTGCCTATGGATTATCTTCTATTTTTAATCCCTGTTTAGTCATCTTATTCTAGAATATTGAGTTCACCTCCCCACAAGCCTTAAATCATCATGTTTAGTCCAAGGGACAGTCCTTTTCCTCTTTTCTAACAGGATAGTACCCTATCCTAAGAATGTCAAAATAATTATCACTCATATTGTTGTTACCACATCCTGCACTCTTGGTAGACATCACTAACCAATCACAATACTCTTTCCTCCTAAACCTGGAGCCCACCTCAGAATCTAGGCAACATTTCTAGTCACTATTGATTGAACAAGATTAGAACAGGACATTGGAGTTATTTGGTCTCCAAGCTCTGGTCCAACTCCTTCATTTTCAAGATAAACTGAGATGCAATAAAATGGATTGTCTAGGCCACACAGAGTTTTGGTTTTCTGGACTCTTGTTTCTTCTTCTGCCAAAGGCTTGCCCAAGTCCTATGAGACTTCATTGGAAGTATAGCCTTGGAAAAGCTTGCTAAAAACAGGAGCATTGCTTAGAAGGGTGTTTTGGGTGAACTTGAAGTGAACTAGAGTCTCTTTTCTTTGCTTTTTGAACAAACAAAATGTATTGAGCAGGGTATAATTACCCCTACCACTGTGATTTTTAAGAGAGCAAAGAGAAAATATGATTCTGAATGCTAACTAAATGCCTGAATTTAGAATTCAAGAAAAATAAGAAGCAGTCTCATGAGAATAGGGTTAACTACTGCAGAATGCAAGGATGGTGGTTGTGACATGTATAGCTGAATGACAGGATTTGAGATTCTGTGTTAGCCACAGTCTTTTTAGAAAGAAAAAATCATCAGAGTCTGGTGGGAAATCAGAGGCTGTTTATGCTTTATCGTTTGTATACAATAAAATACATTGGGAAGAAAAATTGATCCAGGTTTATTTTCTCATCTGGGTTTTATTTCTCTACCCCCAGCTTTCCTCGCTGAGGCTTGTACTGCCCGTGTTTATGTGAAGTGGGCTGATGTTCTCATCTTGCCTTTCAATAATTATAGGTCTCCCCAGGAAAATGGCTTTACAGGGGAATTTTATAAAGGTTTTAAAGATTTTATTATGAAGGATTCAGCCCTTCCACAATTATTAGTTTTAAAACATGCTCTGTAGCCATGGCTAGGCAAACAGCTATTGATCCCTTTGCAAAGGGAAGACCGACTCGTACACCCACGTAAGGGCCGCACCTTGTGCATCTTATAAAGTGATAGCATAATGCGTTGAAATAAAAGGATCATTTTCCTTGCTCGAAGGCCTCTTATCCCCACTAATGGTGGCAGAATTAAGTTGAGGCCTATGGGCAACAGTAACCACAAATTTCACTTTGGTCGTAACAGTTACATTGGAGACTGCAATGAGCTTCACATTGTGACATGAAGCTTGCTCAAGAGGCAATTGCCAAACTTGTTAAATAGACAACCTACTAAATAGTGCTTGACTCAGTCATTTCTTCTCTATCATCCTTGCCCTTGCCACCATCTCCCTTGGTTGTCACTATTGAAACAGGTTCTCAATAGGTCTTCTTCCTGCTTGTGTGTGCCCCTGCCAAAATTGTTTAGTGCCTCTCTATCGCTTATGGGAGTGAATCCAAATGGTACCATCTGCATGCTAAGCCTGGCGATCTGGTTCTTATATACTTTGCCTCTTAACTTGCTCCCACATGAACCAGTCTAACAAATTAATGATCATATCATATCTCACTTGGTGGGATAAAACCGTTTATAGCATGTCTTTCAAGGCAGTGCTACAGTCGAATTGATGGCCTGGAAGTTTTATGAGTTTTAATTTTTGTTTCTTTACTTAGTGAATGACCCTGACAAAATCACTTAATCTCTGAAATCTGTGTCCTAAAGTAAGTGTAATAATAAGAATAAACAGATGTACGAGGCCAGATGTAGTAACTGGTGCATCACCGCTACGGCATCAAAAGGTGCTTTATTTCCATACATTATATTATTTTGGTATAGGGTACATGTGACAAGGCAGGCAGGCCTGGTTTTATCTCCTCAATTTTCTCATCTGTAAAGTAGGGAGCATGAAAAGGGCCTAGCTGGGTTGCTAGAATAAAATGTAACAATAGATAGAACATGTCTAGTACAGTGTCCCAAAATTATTATTAAACTGTATTTCAACTACACAATGTTAGTAGTCAGTTAGACTTGAATTCATGCTTGTGGTCCATTTATCCACTCACTTTCTTTAGTGAGAATTCTTTCTAAGTGACCACTGTGGTCCAAGTACAGTTCCAGGTGACGGAAGTGCAGAGGTGAATGGTATACCTCTTATTCACAAAGGAGCTCCCAATCTACTGAAGGAAAGAATTTCAAAAGGGTAGAACACGCAATCGACATGTGGGGAATGCTCAAACAATGTTCTGTACATATAAAAATGTGAAAACCAATGGCGGGAAAGAAAGCTGTATCGGAATGTTGACAATTTGAGCATAAATCAGGGGTGCTGTCCCAGAAGGCAGCGGTTAGAGTAAGAACAGGCAACAGTTTGAGCAGAGGCACAGGGATGGGAAGGGTCTGAGAATGCCGGAGCCCACGGGAAGGGCGGGGATGGGATGCCACAAGGCTGGAGGAGTCTGTTGGCAAGAGGTGGAAGCTTAGTCTGGAGGTGGTAGAGTTCGCTGAAGACTTTCAAACAGCAGAGCAATGTGGTCAGAACAATGCTTTAAAAAAAAATACCTAAAAGAAAGCCTAGGCAGGGGGATCAGATGGAGATCTGGAGATCAGTAAGAAGGCTGATGTGATTAATACTCCAGATCAGTTAACAAGGGAACTAGGGTGTTTATAGTGGTGATTAAAAGGAAAATCCAGATGTGAGACAGGCAACAGCTGTTCTAAGGGAGAAAACCTGTAGTCAGTTATTACTATGTGGGGAACACTGTACTTTTTTGTTGATTACTTCTATGTTCTGGCTTGTAAACTCAATAATGATTTTGATGCTGAAACAAGAAAAGTTGCCCATCAAAAGCAGATCTGATTAGTGAATAAGGGCAATTGAATAACCTATGGTCATAGTACAGGTGATGTTGGAACCAAGGTGAGGATCTAGGTTGGTCTGTGGTAAACGGTATGGAGGTTCCTCAAAAATCTCAAAATAGTTCTACGATTCAGCAATTCCACTTCTGGGTATGTATGCAAAGAAAATGAAAACAGGATTTCAGGAAGATTTATGCGCAGCCGTGTTTATTGCAGCATCATTTGAAATAGCCAAGATATGGAAACAACCCAAATGCCCACCAGTGGATGAGTGGATTCCAAAGGATGTGGTACATATACAGAATGGAATATTACTACTCAGCCATGAGAAAGGAGGGTAGCCTGCCATTTTCAACAACAAAATGGACTTTGAGCACATTATGTTAAGTGAGACAAGTCAGGTATCACTTACATGTGGAATCTAAAAATGTTAAACCTGTAAAAAAAAAAACAGAATAATGGTCGTTACCAGAGAATGGGGAGATGAGGACATAAGACTGATGTTTAAGGGTACAAACCTGTAACAAGTAGTAAATAAACCATAGAGCTCAAGCGCACAGTATAATAAACAGAGACAATAATATTGTGCTAAATTATGTAATGTGATAAATATTGCTTCAGCAGAAATCATAATACGTAAATATATGAAAGTAACACACTACATACCTCAAATTTAGAAAACGTAATGTGTTACATTTATCACACTGAAAGAAAAGAATGCAGGTCAACCTGGACCCAAAGTTTATGTGCTTTCCATGTGGATTCTGCCCCACTGCCTCCTGGGAAGATGTGTCCTTTTCTCTGCTGGGTGAGGCCGACAGTTGCATAAAGTGTGTGGGTGGGTGTGTTGTGAGCCAAATCCGTGCAGGTTAGACCATGCAAAGCCTAGTGTCAAGTATAATGGTGTTGGACCCTGTAGGCAATGGGGCAATAAGGATGCTTGGAAGATTTTGTAAACTTAAAGACATATCAACGAGGGAAAGAATGAAGGCAGGGATATAGGTTGGGGTTGTTGCAAAGATTCAGGCTGATAATACATTAGCTTGAACTAAGACTTGGAAGTGGGATGGAATTGGATTTATCAATACAGAAGATATTGGCAATATAGACTAAGGAGTAAAAGTAGATTTCCTGATAATATGAATCCCACTTTGTGTTTAGATGATATATAGATATATCTGTTCTCTGTCTCTCTCTGTCTCTTTCTCTCACTGTGTGTGTGTGTGTGTGTGTGTGTGTGTGTGTGTGTGTGTGACTCTGTAATGTCTTCATATGTAATCCCAGAGTGAGAGGATGGATCTCATTATTCCCTATTCTTTTTTATTGTAGTTAATATATTATAAGTAATTTTTGTGTCAGAAACTGTGCTAAGAGCTTTATGGTCCTTTGCTTATTTAATCTCATAATAGTTTTATGAGGTAAGTATTAATGTAATTATCACTATTAGTATTATTATTATCATCTCCTTTCTAATGTGAAATCAAGGTTCATGGAAAGTAAGCAAGCTGCCTGGAGCTGGTTGCTTGGTCGAGTGGGTGAATAGAAGTCATGGGCGTTTTAGCAACAGGGCAAGAGCCCCAGACACTGCCTGCCTGCCTCCATGGAGTAATCTTGTAACTACCATGTGACGTTTTACAATTCAGCTGTTAGTTCCCTTTATTCAGATAACGTATATTTTACGTGTTTGTGAATTGATCCGCAGAGCCTATAAAACAGTCTTTACAAATGATAATGTCATCTCGCTCTCACTGTTCACAGAAATGAAAGGCTGTTTTGTTTCTTCTAAACCTTTTATTATAAAATAAATGCACACACACGCTAAAAGTTTAAATACTTTAAATGGAAAAATAATAAAAAACAAGCCTCCCTGAAATGTCAGCTTCATATCTACACCCCAAATAATACTATTGTCAACTGTTTTTATTGTGTGTGTGTGTGTGTGTGTGTGTGTGTGTGTGAAACTTTTCAGAAATGTTGGAAGCACAAGAAAGCTCAAATAAGTATCCTTTATTTAACTTGTTAAAGATAGGACAGAACACACTGTATATTGTTTTGTACATTGATTATGTTATTTTCCCCCTAAGTGTGGGTTTAGGATCCTTCTATAATTTCACATAAGAAAATTCTTAATCTTTTCAATGGTTCTAAAATATCTTATTGAATGGATATGCTCATTAATTTGATTAATCTTTTATGAACATTCAAAGAAAATTCTTACATGTATGTGACCAACAGTACCTACAAGATAAATTCTTAGAAGTCAAGTTGATGTATAAAAGAATTTGTGCATGTTTAATTTTAATTGAGATAGCCAAACTGACTTTTAAAAAAATTTGATTTGAGACAGAGGAAAAGGGAAGGGGAGGGAGAGAGAGAGAGAGAGAGAGAGAGAGAGAGAGAGAGAGAGAGAGAGAGAGAGAGACTGATTTGTTGATCCACTTACTTATGCATTCATTGGTTGTTTCTTGTATGTGACCTAACTGGGGATGGAGCCACAACCTTGACATACCAGGGACAAGACTAACCAACTGAGCTACCCTGCCAGGGCCAGCCAGATTGATTTTTTGTACATGCATTCATCAGCAGTGCAGAAGAATACATATTTTCCAATATACTTCACACTTTTTGATCTTTGGAAAAAGGATAAATAATTTGCTTTCCTTTAATTATGAGAAATTTTGGAAACTTTTATATATGTTTACTAGCTATTTGTGTGCATCTTTGCATGAGTGAGTTTTTCTATGGACTGTTCTTTTATGTCTTTTCTAGTTTCCCAGTGGATAATTGTTAATTTTTTCTTAGTGATTGACAAGAGTTCTTTGTATATTAAGAAAATTAGCTATTTCCCATGTTGCATATCTAATTTTCATGTTTTACTCTTTTATTTTGGTTATAATTTTAAATAGTGCACAGAAAAATACATGTATTTACATTTAGTAACCTGTATTTGAGTAGTTTTTGGTTTTAGGTTAAATACAGTAAGGCAGTCCCACCTCAAAATTTCTTTTAGTGATATTTTTTCTTTATGTTTATCGTTGCACACTTTATCTTAAATCTTTGCTGCATCTAGAATTTATTTTGGTGCAAAAATGAGATTAGAATTTAGTTTTCACTTTTCTACTCACACCAAATCTCTAGTTTGTTGTAAAAAAAATGTATTCAATAAACCATCTTTCCTCCTCATATTTGACACTCTATAGCAATCCATTTTTTAAAAGTACATTTGGGCTTATTTAGAGAATTTTCATTATGTTCCACTAATTTGTTAGCTTATTCTTGCTACAGTAACACATGGTTTTATCACTGTATCCTTGTAATGCATTTTACTATCTGATGGTGCTAAGCCCCTCTCATTTTTCTTCTTGTTCTGGCTGTTTCCTCATACTCCTTTTCCGGATGAATTTTGGAGTTATATATTCAAGTTCCAAAGTGAAATGTTATATTAATATACTTGTTAGCATTACATTGAACATTTAAATTAATATAATTAATTTTTAAAGCATTTACACATTTTTATACAATAGTAAGGTATGTCTGCTTCTTTACTGAAGTCATCTTTCATGGTTATCAGTAGAGTTTTAAGTTGTTTTTTTCATATAGGCCTTACACATATCATGTTAAGTTATCTAGAAAATTAAGTTTTATGATTGCTTTTATAAATGAGGTGTGTCCTGACATTAAATTTATATCAATAATTATGTATTATTGGATATTATTAATACTTTTAACCAATTATGTTTTCTTAAAAAGTTGTATTTTATTTTTAGAGAGAAGGAGAAAGAGAGGGAGAAAAACATCAATGTGTGGTTATCTCTTGTGCACCCCCAAATGGGAACCTGGCCCATAACCCAGGCACATACCTGACTGAGAAACAAACTGGTGACCCTTTGGTTCACAGGCCGGCACTCAATCCATGGAGCCACACCAGCCAGGGCCAATTACTTTATAAATTATCTACTAATAATTTAAGTCATTGCTCTGAGTTTTTAATGATATATAGTTATTTTAGGTGTTGATAACTTTTGTCTTTCTTTTTTTATGTATCTTAATTTCTTCTCTTCTCTAAATGCAATGGCTAATACTTCCAGAACGATGTTAAGTAATAATGCAGTATTTTTCTTGCTTTCTTTTTTATTTTAATGGAAACGCTTCTACTGTTACAAAATTAACAAGCTTTTGCTTGATGTAGGATTAAGGAAATAGCCATCTATTTCATATTTTATTAAGCATCAAAAAATCAAAAAATTTTAAAAGAAAATTTAAACATTTATCTGTTTCATTATTTATTGAGATAACCATATACTGAATCTCTTCCTTTGATTTATTAAGATATTGAACAATATTAATTTAATAATTTATTTTAAATAGTTGTTTCCTTCCTAGGGAAAAAAGTTCTACTTGGTTATAATTTGTTATATATTAGTTCACATAAAGAAGGACTCTATTTTCTAAGAATTTAGGCTCTTCATAACAATATTCAGATATGGGATATATCTGCCTTTTCTTATTTTGTCCTAATTGTCTGCTTTGGTTATCAATACTGTCTTTTTTCAGTCACCTACCCCTCTGCTCAACACACACAAACACACATACACTTATTTTAAGTCAATAGTTAATGAATGGTCTATTTTTTTCCCAAAGCAACCACCTTTCATTTTTTTTATTAAGTCTACTCTATTTCTGTTTTCAAAGTCGTTAATTTTGTTTTTCACTTATTAATGCTCACCTTTTGCCTTCCTCTTTTTGTATATTTTATTTTCTAAACTTTTAGTTGGATAATTCATTTATTTTCATGATTTTTTGTATAGTGATGTGTATACAGCTATCAATTGTTCTCCATGCATAATCATAACTCTTTTTCATAAGAACCAATCTCTGGCATTTTCATTTTTGTTACTTTCTAGATACTTAGCTATTTTAGCTGTGCTTTTATCTTTGTTCTGGGACCATTAATGAAGAGGGTGGGATTGGTGGGATTTTCAATCTTGTCCCTGTCCTTTCAAACCCACTAGGATTTATTGTGATCAGAAAATATAATCTTTCAATTTTCACTTCTGGTCAATTATTGACATTCTAAGAGAAAACAAATACTGGTGTGGAATATGTAAATGTTCCATGGGCACTTGTAAAGTGTGGCTATTGGCTGTACCCTGGTATGGAGGTAATAACACCTGCCTCATTGTTTATATTATGTAGGCAATGTCTCATCTATTTTTCCTTCTCTTTGATAGAAGAGAAGTGTCTTTCTTAATCTGAGAGTTTAATTAGGAAGCCTTACCATTGTTGTATTTTTGTACTAATTTTGACGTTGTCTACATTTTTAATGTAAATTCTGTGATTTTTGAACATAAAAATCCATCATTGCATCGTTAGAAAGTACCTTTTTTTTGGCCTTACTTAGTTCTTTCTCCTATGATTTTAATTTTAATTTGGGCTTACAACTTAATCCCTGGTTTATTTTAAATAATATGTCTCTATTAAGCAATTTACAATCTTTCAAAGGCACTTATTTTAACTGCTTATGTAACTCTATTTTTATTACTGAATCAATATGATGATCTTTCAAAATAATTTATGGCTTTATCTCATTATAATTAAATAATATGTCTCAATTTTGTTTTCCTTCTATCATGTTATTTTACGTTACTTTCTTATTTTTGTTCTCATTACATTTTTAGTTATTTGCTTTTGGACATGTGCTTCTTTTGTATTTCTGATTTCCTTCTGATCAGTTGGAAAGCTTTATGACAGTAAAAATAGTAACACCCTATATGTTACATTTATAGTTAGTAATGACATATCTAAATGTGTTTTTCTCAAGTTAACAAATATAATATTTATAGAATCCTTCTACCACAGTGAAAATAAGAAAAATTAGCATGTGCAAACACACGCTTAGACATACACACTCGTCCTTCCACCTCCCATGTTCCCACTTCCAGTTTTTGTTAGTTTTACTGTCATTTGCATGTTTGTGGTTTATAGCAGTTAATTTTGCATAGTAACCAAAATTATCACAATTCTTTAACCTTAGTTCTACATTAAAACAAAGTCAGTGCAAAAAAATTGTTTTCATAGTTGCCCCTTTCAATGAATTTTATTCTGTTTCATTTCTTGGTCAACTGGATTTTATGACCACGTCTTTTCTCAAGAAAGGCTCATGGGTGACATTTCCTAAATTCTACCATGTATAAAAATGGCTGTTAGTTGCCTTTATGCTTGAACACCAGTTGTCATGGAAAAAAATTCATGTGTCACCTTCCTTTCCCTTGGACCAGAGTGGACATTGTTTATACACTTTGCTTCACTGTCTGCCCTCACTCCACATTGCCTAGATGACAGCAGAAGCCAGTCTGTTCCTTGTGGCTGTCTTTGTAGAGGATTTTGTGAGTGTTAGTTTGCCTTTACGAGATATTTCTTCAATTAAATATTTCTTCTGTTACGTTATAAAAATATTGGGGTCTTTGTCTAATTTGTTCTCTTTTTCAAGAGTATGAATCATCCATATTTTGCCATCTTCTCTATTTCACAGCTTTATTTTTCTTTTTGATCACTTTTACTCTTTATTTTTTAAATATTATTTTATACTATTTTTCTAAATTTGTCCTCCATAACTTTGTTTTGGGCGTTCAGTAAAGTCTTAAGTCTATTTTTTTAAACTTCTCATGAGATTTAAATTTTATAATGGAATTCTAATTATTTGTTTATTCTCCTCTAATTATTTGCTATGTCCTCTTCCCTGGGTTCATTCCACTCCTTAGTGATCTATTCTCTGTTTCTATAACAATGTCTGCGTGTTTCCCTGGAATTCCTGTATAATCATAGTTTTCTAGGTGGTGATTTCGATCTGGTTATCTTCATTCAACTAATCATGTCATGTAAAAAAATTTACAGAGATGACTCAGCAATACATTGTGTTCCAAAGATGTATTCAGGAGATGAATTCAGAGATGGCTGCAAAGGGCTGGTTGCAGACATGGGTGGAGTCAGAGTTTTCACCAGCTGACTTTCTAGTTGTGACAAGTGCAGATCTTACATAACACAACTCTGCCCAGTAGCTCTGTCATTTGTCATGAGGTACATCATGTCTTCCTTCATGGCATCACTTTCCCAGCTAACCCCATGCCCCTGTCTAGAGCAAATAATGCCCTTGCCATCAGCTAAACAACTAACTGGCTATTCCCATGGTGACCCTAAAACAGTTGAAGGTTAAAAGCATGCCTAACCATGACACACCTATTAGAATGGCTGATACAAAAACCTGGCAATAGCAATACCAAATGCAGGTAAGAATACAGAACAGCAGGGAATCTCTTTTGTTGCTGCTATGAATGCAAATGGTAAAGCTACTCTGAAGGGATAGTTTGGCAGTTTCTTACAAAATCAAATAGTCTTACCATGCAATCGAACATTTGTGCACCTAGGTTTTTTTCTCAGTTGATATAAAAAATTATATCCATATAAAATCGGCTTGTGAATGTTTATAGCCGCTGTATGATAATTGCCCCAAACTTGGAACTTTTCAGGCGTCCCTCAATAGGTTAATGGATAAGCAAATTGTGGTATAACCATAAAATGGAGCAGATCAAGGAAATGAGCTATTAAGCCATTGAGGACATGGATTCACCTTAAACACATACTGCTAAGTCAAAAATTCCATCTCAAAAGGCTGCATACTTTGTGCCATCCTGGTAAAGGCAGAACTATAGAGATAATAAAAATATTAGTGGTTTCCAGGTGGAGAAAGCGGAAGAGGGAGGGTTAAATAGGAAATTTTTAGAAAGGTGAGTCTCTTCTGTATTATACTCTAATGGTGGATACGTGACATTATGTATTAAACCCATGGAACTTTACAGCACGAAGAGCAGCCCTTAATATATGCAAATTAAAAAATAATTTAGAAGCTTGGTCATTCCAGGAAGGAATGCACACTGTGACAAGAGAATTAAACTCTATTACAAATGTATGAAACAACCTCAGTGAAGGTAGTGGTGCAAGGGAAATGCTGACTTAATTTGGAAATAAGTAGAGTCTGTAAGACAAAAGACAAAGAAGCTGCATGTGAACACTGTACTCGAGCAGATGAAGTTGTTTCCATGGGCGCATGTGCAGAGAATTCTGCCTTGCACGTTGGGACCTGAGAGGGGTAGGTCATCATGAAAATGAAGATGCTCTTCATTAAAAATCATATCAGGAAAAAGAAAACTTTCTGAACTATATAGAATACTTTATCTTATTTAGTCTCCTCATCAGCTGTACATGTTGACCACTTCGCTGCAAATTGAGGTTTAAAGAGATTCAGCACAAAGCTCAAGTTCATACGTACATTTAATTAGTAGCAGAATCAGCACTCAAGAGTCAAAATGTCTGACCACTGGTCTGGTGCTCTTTTTATATAATTTTTTTTTTCTCTGAGCCTAAAAGTATGTGTCAGTCTCAAGTGGAGTTATCTGGTTATTCCAAACCCAAGTTTATGTCAGGAATCAGGCAGTGAAATGTAAGGATGACCACCAAGCACTAGGGGCTCTTCAGAGTTCCCACTGCACCGTCTAGACAGATGGAGGCCATCCGGGTGCAGGCTGGCGGTTAGGCTTGTGGCTGTCAGTGCCCCGTGGTGCTCACAGCACGGCCTTTGTGCTGGCTGGCCAGGTTGGAATATGACCTCTGTTATGTATCAGTTGTGGGAACCTGGGCAACTTAGTTGATATCCCTGAGCATCCCTCTGTGATTATTTGTAACAAAAATAAATGAAAAAAGTAAAATCCATCTGGAAAATACATGGAAAATTACCTAGCACAAGTAAGGTTTTCAATACAGCTGCAATAATTATAAGGATAACCAGTAGTAGTTGGCAGAGTTCTAGAGAAGTCCTTAGGGCTTGTCATGGCTTACAAGGCCACAAGCAATCACACACCTACTGCGCAGCGGGTGAACAGCCTCTGTTTGTAACTGTGACCCATATGAGCTTCTGTAGAAGACACATAAAGTTGTCCTCTTCACCTAACACAGTCCTGACCACAGACTATTGATGATTGCTGATATGATAAGAAGTAGTCTTGGATCGCTTCATTTCCTAAACTGATTTCAGGATCCAGTTGCCTCCAGCAAAAATGACAAAAAGTTAAGTCGTGGCCTTGGGGTAAGCCAGCTTCTCTCTCTACCCACCAAATTTCTTTATTCATAAAGGTTGAATATGATTCAACTTTATTCTGCAGGGGCCAGGGAAAGTCACTTCCAAATATGCCTGCAATCACATATTTGAGTTAAAATCTGATTTAAATTTACTTGAAAAGAAACCTGTACTAGAAAGATGTGTTGACCCTCCTTTGCCTCCTTGAATGCAGAAAATAAATCTCCCTGTGAAGGGTGCCCTCCTTGCTCCAGGGTGGCTGGAAGAGACATCATAATTGCCATATTAAGGAATTCAGAGCCTAAAAGCCTGAATAAACAAATCTTACTATATACTCTTTACTTCATTTTCTGCCCCAAGCCCTCCTTCTGTTTAGATTTCTTAGAATGAGCACCTAAAACTGTTTCTTTTTCCTGTCAAATCATTGTTTCTTTGTCTAAAAAGTTTAAAGAGATGCCTGCTTTGATCATTTCTCTGAAGATTATTTATAATCTTCCCTGTACATAACATGACATTGGTTTTTCTCCTCTAATCTGGTCTTGTGTCAATGTTATTGTTAGTCCAGCTGTAAGAACTCAAAGTGGGGGAGGGGGGTTGTTGAGGACAGAGTTTCCCCTTCCCTAACAATTCCATAAGAGGTCTGTCAGGGAAAAATCCAACCATTGTTAATTTAACAAGAATGGTTTGCATGACATCAATGTAACCTGGCAGCCAAGGAGAGTGGACTGGAATGCACATGCAAGAACAATGATGACTTCACTGTACTAGTCAGTGGGGGTGGTAGACACTGCTGAGTGAGCATGTGTACTATGTGGACATCACATTCAAAATGGCTGAGCAAGTGGAGCAACGATTCTGCATCACATCTTGCATTAAGCTTGAGCATTCCTCTGAGGAAACTATTTGGATGATTCAGAAGGCCACAGCTATGGGCAGCTGGTGATTGGCAGCTTCTTCATGACAATGTACCCACTCATACATCATGTCTCATGCAGAGTTTTTTGGCAAGACATCAAATCACCCAGGGGACTCAGCCCCGCTATAGCCCAGATTTGGCACCCTGTGACTTCTGGCTTTTTCCAAAACTAAAATCACCTTTGAAAGGGAAGAGATTTCAGACTGTCAATAAGATTCACAAAAATACAACGGGTCAACTTATGGCAATAGGGAGAACTGTGTGAGTTCCCAAGGCAACTTTTTTAAAGGGGACTGAGGCATCATTGTCCTGTGTACAATGTTTCTTGTATCTTGTGTGTTCTTCAATAAATGTCTCTTTTTCATAGTACATGCTGGATACTTTCTGGACATATTTTGTTTAAACTATTCAGGGAAAAAGCACCTGTTAAATATTAGAAAATGTTAATAATTTTTAATACTTTTATGTTGATAAAATAGGAGTTCATTACAGAAAATACTTACAAATATGAAGTAGAGAACAAAAATTACCTTTAATACCACCAACCATAAATATTCTACTTCATTTTAAGATCTTTGCATTGTACTTTTAATGCAATACACACACATTTATATATGGGTACAATATCTCTATAATATTTTTAGCATTATGGAGGGCAGTGGATTTGTTGAATATTTTGAAAGCTATATATATATATATATATATATATATATATATATATATATATAGCTTTATTGTTTTTCAACTCTACAAATTAACATTTACCAAATAGGAAATTACTGTTTGAAGAGCAAGTCTCTAGCTTTAATGAACAAACACAAGGAAATTCTTTAGATGTTGATGGCCCTTCTGGAATCCCTGAAGGTGCTGGGAACACAGCCTTTTAAATGGGTGAAACCGTCTCCTTATTTCCATCATTAATTTACTTACAAAACCTTTTTACTTCTAGATAACACCAAGTTGTGTTTCCATCCAGCCTGAATTAGTGGAGTCTGAATTGATGCGGTTTGCCTATATTGAATTCTGCTTCTTTAAGCATGTGTCCCTCCTGATACAATCACCTTGGATGCAAAAACAAAACAGGAAGAATTAAAATATGCACCAGCAGAGTGCCAGCTCTATGCACGCCTTAAGAAATCAATGAGACACCATTAAGACTTTAAATCTCCCCCTACGACCAGGGGGTGAGTGGATTGTGTTTCCGCTTGGATAAGCAATTCCAGGGCAGGGGCTTGCCATAGAAAGTGCCCTACAGGCACTAGGTTTCTGGAGGTACAATTTGGGCTCTGTCAGCAAGAACCTTGTAGCAAAAGATGATAAGGCAGGCCCCATGGCAGGCCCAGCCCCGATCTGAATGGCCCTGATGGCACTTGATTTTGATGCAGATTGAGCACCGGACTGGTGTTCAATGGAGCATTTGGTATGAACCATCATGACTGGTGAGGGATCCAGATACTGAGGATACATTGGATGTTGGTAATAATAGGGAAGCGGAGCAAGAAAAAAAATTTTAAATGCAAACAGAGGTTGAGAAGGCAGAAAAAGAATAGATTTTTTTTGGCAATGCAACTACAAGATAATTGCCCCAGGAATGGACCACTCTCTCATCTTCACTTTGACCTCCTGCAAAAGCTTCTGTGGCCATTCTCCATATACATATTCACATTATTTGGGAGCATACCCGCTTCCTAAAACTGAGCGTAAATCCTCCCAGGTAAAGACTTAGTTACTGTTGTGTCTCCAAAAAATAGAAAAACATCTAACACGTGGCTACTGCTTAATGAACATTCATTGAATACGAAAGGACGTAATGACACTGAGACATAGAACCCCTGCGTCTCCGAATAGTGACTTTAGTCTGTGAAAGGGAAGAGAAGTGAAATGGGGCGAGGAAGTGGTTGACCTAGAGCAGTGGTTCTCAATCTTCCCAATGCCGTGACCCTTTAATACAGTTCCTCATGTTGTGGCGACCCCCAACCATAAAATTCTTTTCGTTGCTACTTCATAACTGTAATTTTGCTACTGTTAGGAATCGTCATGTAAATATCTGATATGCAGAATGTATTTTCATTGTTACAAATTGAACATAATTAAAGCATAGTGATTAATCACAAAAACAATATGTAATTATATATGTGTTTTCCGATGGTCTTAGGCGACCCTTGTGAAAGGGTCATTCGACCCCCAAAGGGGTCATGACCCACAGGTTGAGAACCGCTGACGTAGAATATCTGGCTACTCTGTGGTACGTTGAGGAGCCATTTGAGCACAATGAAAGGTTTATGCTTATCTTAAGTATCAGGTATGGGCTTTGGGAAATCATCCTTGGTCTGAAGGAAGGGGAATTGGTTTCCCCAAATAGGTGGCATTAATGAAGTTCAGTGAAGGTGACTTAGGGCCTTTTATATTTTAAACTTCTGCAGTACCTTATAGCTTGAGACTTACTTGGAAGTCAACAATGAAAAGCTCCGTGCTTGCCACAAAGTCAATGTGGAATGGTGTGGCAGGACACATCCTGGACTCCAGGACCAATGAGGACTCCAGCCCTGGTAGCATCACTGACTTCCTGGCTCACTAATTCCAAGCAGAAGGACATCCATTAATTAGAAGCACGCTGCAGGCCACTCTCCACCTCATTGTTTATTCCTCACATGGCAGCAGAATGAGTGTCCTGGTTGTGTTTGGAAGAGTCAGTGAGCTTTCTTCTCTGGAGTCTGCGTATCATACTTATAAAGTCATATCCTGGTCTTCTCCCCAGCATGCCAGTACCTGGGATGGAAACTTTATCTTCAAGGAGAGAGGCCAGTAGTTGTCAGTGCCATTATGTGATTGGGTGGGCATATCTGTAGTTCTGGTGCACACCTAAACCATATCCTCCGATATTTATCAGTGTGGCAGGTAATATTTAAATGTTCAGCTCCCAATCTCTACTGGTTTAGAATGCAGGTGACGTTGGTCCCCTAAAAACATTATCAGAGGCACTTGACCTCAGGGAGCTGAGGATTCCTCAGCCATGAAACAGATAATGCCGGTGCAGGTGCTCTTTGAAGTGTGATGAGGAATAAGGATGATCGACACAGAGAAATGGGTGGCTGTTTCAGAGGTTCCCAAAACCACCTTGAGGCTCAGTGATCTAAAGACACTCACAGGACTCAGAAGTTATCATACTCACTTTACAGTTCCTTACAGCAAATGGACACATTAAAATCAGCAAAAGGAAAAGGTCAGAGGGTGAAGTCCCAGAGAAACCACATGCAAGCCTCCAGGTGACTCCCAGCAAAGAAATGTGACAGACGTGTGAAGGATTGTTACCCAGAGAAGCTCACCCAAACACTGGCGTCCAGGAATTGTACTGGGGTCAGTTATATAGGCGTGCAGTGTTTATGTGACTGACCTCAGCTATTCTTACTCTAGGTCCTCAGACAAAAACAGACATCCCCTCTTACATCACATTTGTTAGCGGGAACTGTCCTGTCAAACTGGCATAGTTGTCCCAAGGCGCCAGACCTACAGGAACACTTCTATTCGGCAGAATGTTCAAAGAGCTTAGAGCTCGTCTCCGAGAAATTGGCCAAGAGCCAGTCCTGAAGAATGGCCTTTCTTGCAGATGCGCGTGGTTTGAGCAACCCAGGCCTGCTAAGGTGATCCTTTCTTGCATAATGGTCAGTTCTAAGTACAGTAGTGCAGTCCTTTCTTATCCACAGGCGGTATGTTCCATACCCTTCAGTGGATGCCTCAAATCACATATAGTACTGAACCCTCTATGTAGTATATGTTTTCTTTTTCTCTACATATGTACCTATGATAAAGTTTAATTTATAAATTAGGGACGGTGAGAGATTAACAACAACAACTAAGAATAAAATAGAACGATTATAACAATATACCGTAATAAAAGTTGTGTGAACATGGTCTCTTTCTCTCTGCTAATCAACCAGGTAACTGGAAAGACCACTAAGTGACTACTGGATAGGAAGCGGATACACCGGGCAAAGGGACGACTCACATCCCCACCCAGGATGGAGAGGAACAGCGCAAGATTTCACCACGCTACTCAGAATGGCGCACAATTTAAAAGTAATGAAAGGTTTATTTCCAGAATTTTCCATTTAATATTTTCAGACCATGGTTGACTATGGGAAACTGAAACTGTAGAAAGCAAAACCACAGATAAGGGGGTACTCACTACCGTACTCCTCTATAAGGTTTGGTTTTTCATGTGGAAAAATATTTAAAAACACGAGGTCCATATTTCGGCTAGAAGACTGCTGTCCTAAAGAGCAGCGTAAAAGCTTCCTGATTGGGGTGGATCCACCATTTCCTTTTGGGGTGGAAAGGCAGTAAGTACAGTGCCAAGCATAACAGGTGCCTGAGAAGTGAGCGTAGGTACTAGACAGAGCTGGTGTAACTCCAGCGCATCCGAAGTCCCAGAGCCTAAGGCTTTTACTGAGACTCAGTTTCTGTTTCCTTAAAATGGGAATGGTTAGGACGCAGGGGAGGATGCTTATGCCTATCTTTCTCGCAGAGTCTTTTGGAGAATTAGAGGTAGGAACGTACAGCTCAGTGCCTGGCACGTATACTGATAAAACTATCCTGCTTCTTGAAGCACAGCCAGAAGTCAACCTACCCTAAGGAGGCCCACCGCTTACCTCTGACTTCATCCGCATGAGCAGGACTAGTATCAAAGCAAAGCACGGAATGGCTTAAATGAGGGTATCATCCTGCCAGACCTTTGCTCTGGCAACCAGGAGAAATATGCCACATTCCAAGTATGAGCATCATCTAATACAGTGGTTTTGAACATTTTTCACCTCATGGCACACATAAACCAATTACTAAAATTCTGCGGCACACCAAATATATATATATAGCTGATCTGACAAAAAGAATAAGTATCAGCCCTGGCTGCTGTGGCTCAGTGGATTGAGCATCAGCCTGCGAGCCAAGTGTCGCTGGTTCAATTCCCAGTCAGGGCTCATGACTAGGTTGCACAACAGGTCCCTGGTTGGGGCCACGAGTGAGAGGCAACCACACAGTGATGTTTCTCTCCCTCTCTTTCTCCTTTCCCCTCTCTCTAAAAATAAAATAAACAAATTAATTAATTTTTTTTTTTAAAGAATAAGTATCATTTTGATTCATTCACACCGAACTATTGTGTTGGCTGTTGTCTTTTTTTTTTTTTTAATTTGACAATCTAAAGGGAAAGAAGTCAGCATCCTTGACTAAATAATCAGACATTGCATGTCTTAAAAATTCTTGGCAGTCCTTGGTTAGTGTGGCTCAGTTGGTTAGAGCATCATCCCATGAACCGAAAGTCACGGGTTTGATTCCTGGTCGGGGCACATGCCTAGGTTGCAGGTTCAGTACTGGGTTGAGGTGTGTACAGGAGGCAGTCAATTGATGTTTCTCTCTCCTATTGATGTTTCTCTCTCTCTCTCTCTCCATCCCTTCCTCTATCTCTAAAATCAATAAGCATATTCTTGGATGAGGATTAAAAAAGTTTTCTTGAATTCTTACGGCCCATCCGTTGAAAGTTGCTGTTCTGATACAACAGGATTCCTGCTTTCTAGACTCAGCATGATGTTTCCACTCTCTTTGCTTTTTATCAAATGCCTGAAAAGTAGATATTAAGGCTTCAAATTTTTTTTATTAATCAGCTTATGAGAGAGTTCCACGCACAATAAAACTATTATGTGGCAGCAAATCCCAGCTGCTGTGAAGGGTTCCTTGCAACATGACAGATTACGGCTGGTGTCACCAACATTCAGATTGATGTTGCCAGATTGATGATCACAAAAGATGGCAAATTCCCTTCTCAAGGGGACACAGGGAGAGCGAATTTGTCATACAAGATCATTCTGCCCACCCTTTGTCCTGGCTAGACAGAAGACTAAACCAGATGCTTCTGGAGAAAAGATGTTAAATATCTACATAGGCTTTGAGCAGAGCCCTGGAATGGAAGTGAGATGTTTTTATTCCTGACTTGTATCATGAACTAAATGTTTACGCCCACCTTCTCCTTTTTTTCTTCTCCTCCTCCTCCCCCTCCTCCTCTTTCTTCTTTTTTTGAGAACAATAACCATGGAATGGTGCAATGTGGCTGTTCTTCTAACCTTCCCCGTGGACTCCTTTGCAGCTACAGCCTCTGAAACAAAAGAGGCTGCTGGCCCAGCTCAAGGGCAGAGAAGAGCCCTTGGAGAACATAGGCTGCCCTTTGTGGGTGGCATATATGAACACACAGAAAGGACAGTCATCATGGATGGTTACTTCTTGTTTGTTTATGATGAGCCTGTATTCAAAAAAGTAAGACACAGTTAAATCTCAATCAGGATATTCTGCTTCATTAATGATAATAATCGATAATAATAGCTTGTGTTTACTGGGTACCTGGTGCTTTATATACATAATCTCCTTTAATCCTCCAATCTTAGAAGTCATTGTAAGGATCCCAACCAGAAATGTAAGCAGATAGTGCACTTTCAGAGGACAAGTGGAGAGGAATAAATATTTATTTTACTCCTACTCTATGAAAGGTGCTATTTTAGATATTTTTTCTGCTTTAAATTTTCTTTTCAAATCTTTACAACAACCCTCATGACATCACCCTTCTGGGTAAGATCTTCACATAAGGATGGTGAAACCAGACTCAGAGAGATGAACGAACCTGTCCAAGGTCACACAGCTAAGTTTGGGTGTAAGCCAGGGTTCACCCTCAAGGGGAGTTGACTCCAAAGTTTGTGCCCTGAATCACTGTCCTAAAGAGGTGGCAGGCTGGATGGATTTCTTGCATCATCACTAGGCTGACCAGAACTTGATGGGATACAAACCTTTGAAGTGGATCAGTTCCTGGGCGTGTGGTTGGTTCAGACACTGCTGCTGTAGGCTGTGGGAAGATGAGCACTTAGTGGGCCACCCCAGGTATCAGCAGGATGAAGAAAGCAATAGTGAGTGAATAAGAGGTAGTCTAAGCAGCAAATGGCATCAGGGGAAGTCAAAATACAGAGATCTGATTAAGATCCCTGGGGAGAAGTAGGAGGGGCTATAGGAGAAGTTTGCCAAGACAATGGAAAGCAGTCTAGGATGGGATTGGCTGAGAAGCGAAGCCTCCAGAGCCAGTGGAACTAAACAGAGAGCTGACCCTTTGGCTCCTGAGATTTTCTGGCTACTGAGTTGGCTCTCTCTCAGGCTCAGGCTCTGGCTTGAGCTAGACTGGCTCCTGGACTGACTGGCTCTTGCTCTCAAGCTCGCTCTCAGGATCTTCTTCCTCGTGGTTGCCTGGATAATGATGGTACAGCTGCCTGCATTTCCCAACAGATGGTATTTTCCATGGGAAGGAACTCTGGGCACAGCCTAGGATTGGGCTGGCCTGGCAGAGGGTGGCAGGTTTATTCTTTGGGTGTTCTAGAGGGAACAGGCTCTGAGGCAGAAGCCCACCATTCTTTCAAAATTGTATAGCTTTTGTGTGTTATGTTGCTTTAGTTTATAAACTAACCCTATAGAAACTAACAGGGGAAAAAACTAGGAGAACCCAGGTATTAGAGGTTAGCCTTAATTGATAGGCTTAAGTGATTAAAGCTGTGACTTGATTGGCATAAGTGACTGCTTTTGAATAAAGACTCCCTTTCCTTTTTCACCAAACATTTGCCTCTGGAACTTTGCCTAGAGAGTGGTGGTGGTGGGCAGCGGGACCCCAAATTGCTCTTCAGTAACAATAATGATACCTGGGTACGAACCAGAAGGGCAGGCCCTATGGCTGAGAGTCTTAAAACAGGCGAAGTCAGAAGGGAAGGCATGTAAATGGATGAAGCATGTGCTCAGGTTCAAAAGCAAAACCTCCATTCTTCGGGGAACTATGCAGAAGACCAAGCAGCAAGAGACTGGACCAGGGGCCCAGTATAATGGTCCTAGCATAAAGTGGGGTAGCAGAGGTAGTACATTTGATCACCTGTTATGCTTGAAATTCTGCCATGGCTGCCACTTAATCTTAGGATGTAGTCCAGAATCTTCATATGGGTTGCAAGACCCTTCATTATATGACTACATAACACTTACCTTCTGCTACTCCTTCTCCACATCCCTGTCCCCATTCCCAGTTCTCTCTCTGCCTCTCTCTTTCCCTTTCTCTCCCCCAGCTGAACTATTTACTCCACATGGAACCATGCTCCCTTCCTCTCTGCCCAATAATGACTTATCATTCAAGAGTTTTATTAAACATTAGATTTCCTGGTGATTCCCATGACCTTACTCCATTCTTGTCTAATCCAGGTTAGGGGCCTATGTGACAGACTCCCATAGCATCTTATACTCCCTACTCCTCAACACATATCACACTTGAGATCAGTGCCTGTCTTCCCCCTTTAATCTGCGAACTTCAAAACATATTTGTTAAATGAATGAATATCGAGTTGGACTCTAACAACTTCAATCTCTACTGATTAAGAACAGTATTTTCTCCAGTTCTGACTTTGAGACTGAACTTGTGGATGGTAATCAAGTGACAGCAGCTGTTGGGGGAGGTGGCCTACATGAATTGGAAACCAGGCATGTCCTGCTGGCCGTAATTGGCACATCAACATTCAATGAAGCACACTCACCAAGTCCTTAGCTTGGCAAATCATTCTTAGCACATTAAGATTCTGTAGTATTTGAAAGATATGAAAAAATACTCTGTATATTTTTCCACTAAGTGAGAACAAATCTTTTCCCTTTGTCTGCCTTCTGCTCAGCCTAACCTTGCAGAAGAGATTCTCCTCCCAGGTGCTTCCCATTTGCAGGTGTCCCTTTTGCTGTAGGTGGCATTTTAAGTGAAAGTTTGGTCCTTTTCAGGACAGCAGTAGCAGTCTTTAATGCACCAGGGAGCGCTGGGCTCATTCGGCTGTTCTGGGCTGGTTGCTAAGCAACTTCCCCGATTGCCTGAAAATGGGGGAAGGCTCTACCAGGCTTTGTCAGAGAGGACCAGGGAACAGTGACTTGGAGCTGCTTCTCGTCATTATCCCTCTTACAAACTCAGCCTTTCATTCTCTTTTTCCCTGATTCCATTTTTATCATTTAACAACGATATCTTCTTGGATTGTATCCTGCCCCTATTTCGGGTTTTAAATATATGTGTTGTCATTAGTTGCCTGTGAACTTATGGAAGATGGATATTTGCCTAACTCTTCCACCCATTTCCTGTGCTGTTGATGATTCCTTGGGAGCCATACATGTAAAAGGGAAGCCAAGCCCCAGCCTTGAGCCATGCCTGGCCTACAGGAAGAATGAAAGCTAACTTTTACTGAGTTCTTACTGTGTAGCAGGAAGTGCTAGGCAGACCCTTACCTGCACTAACTGATGTCAAGGGTGGAAACGTGGTTAAAGAAACATCCTCTTTGCAACTCGATGAAGTGGCACTTATTACTCTCCCCACATGACAGGTGTTGAATCCGAGGTACCCAGAGGTTAAGTAACTTTCCAAGGTCATGGAGTTTGTAAAGGGAACCAGGAATTGAGCCTCTGTGGGCCCCAGATCTCATGCTGCTAACGGCTTCCTCTTGTAAGAAACAAGGACATGGTGACTCCCAAACCAGGAGAAAGTCATTAGTACAAAGGGCAAATATAATTAAAGGGTCTCAAGGACAAATGTAATTAGAGGATCTCTGAGAAGGAAGTTGACACATTAGCATATTTACAAATCACAATAGGGGCATTTAGATGATCACGTTAGATTGTAACTCCTGAGTAACCAGTAATGGAGAAACTGGGGAGAAGGAGAGGGGTGGGGGAGCTAATCGAGTTAGGGAGGGGGAGCTAATCAATTTCACTTTAGAGTGGCAATCTCACTTTAGGGTGGGGCACTTTACTATAAAATCAGTTTTCTTTGTCTACTTCGTGCACACATTCTCCTGGCTGGTGGTGCGCCGAACTCTGCAGACTCGTGAATAAACGCCTCGCTTTGCTGCTCAAGTCCTGTGTCCCGGTTTTTATTGTGAGCGTTCCCACACGCTTACCGTTTTGTTTTGTGCTAGATAAATAAATTGTGAGGCTGACCTGAAGTTGCCTGACCTTTCTGGTGCCCTAGTTTGATGTAAAGAATAACTTTTTCTTGGGGATTTAGGAGGATTGAGTTAGATACATGTTAAGTAGTGGCCTTTTCTGTCTCTCCGTGGTTATAAGACTTCTCTCCAGCTAGTGTTCGGTTGGTTATTCCAGATGATTTCTCCAAAATTAAATTGTAAATCCAGACTGGTCCTGGGAGGAGATGTATAACAAAGTGGTTATGAAATCATGTACTTTACAGAGTGGTCCCTCCACTGTTTCAAGTCCCCACTTGGACCATACCTATTTATCTTGATATTATTGACTACATTCTCCGCTGCCTTGCGGCATACCTCTTCAGGGGAAAGGCTAAGGGAGTAAACCCCGACAGAAAATCCGGAGCCAGAGTCCCTAAGGCGGTTTGACGTTGTAGTCAACACCGGCAACTCCTGCGGCGCACCTGAAGCCAAGCTGTATTGACTCCGTCTTCCCCTTGGACCCTTCAGCTGCGAAGAGAGGGGGGGTCTGCTGCATGGGCAACAGCAGACCCTCCATATCACCCTGCCCAGGCTCTGTAGCTTCAGCTTCACTGGAGAGGACGCTCCAGCGTCATCGCTAGATGTCGATTCAACACGGGAGGAGACAGATACCGTGTCACTCCCGAGTCGGACTGCACAGCCATTCTTGGTGGTGCAGATAGACTCTTAAGAAGCTACACCATCGTCTCTCGAGACGGATGGCTGCCAACGACGACCTGGAACAAACAGGGGCACAGTATACATTACATGCCTTTGCTTCCCCTTTGTTAGAAACAAGGTCATAGTGACTCCCAAACCAGTAAAAAGTCATTGGTAACAAAGGGCAAATGTAATTAAAGTGTCTTAAGGGCAAATGTAATTAAAGGATCTCTGAGAAGGGAGTAGACAGCATTAGCATATTCAGAAATCACAATAGGGGCATTTAGATGAACGTGTTAGACTGTACCTCCAGAGTATCCGGTCATGGAGAAACGGGGAGGGAAAACTAGTTGCATTAGGGCGGGGAAGCTAATTGCTCTCACTTTAGGGTGGCAATTTCAGGGTGGGGAAGCTAAGACTATAAAACCAGGTTCCTTTATCTATTTGGCGCGCATTCTCCTGGCTGTGAGGGTGCGCCCGGCTCTGCAGACTGGTGAATAAAGGCCTCGCTTTACTGCTCAAGTCCTGTGTCCCGGTTTTTTTATTGTGAGCGTTTCTCACACCTTCAGTAAATGTGTGCTGAGTTCCATTTCCTAACACCTGCGAGGCCTTACAAGCTTAGAAGGAGAGATGGGCATTTATCGTCATCATTTGAGGAAGTACAGATAGAAGTGATGTTTTTGTAAACATTTTAAATCCTTTAATCACAACATAGTTTATTCATTCCGCTTTTCTGTCAACGCAGTCCCCATGCCACTGTAAGGGAAAGATAATAGTTTTGTATCTTGTGGATGAAAATTCTGGACTTGAGAATTCTGGGACTTCTGGGGTAAGGGAAATGCAAATAGTTTGAAAAAGTCTCTGATAGCAGGAAACTGAACAGGGAACAATGAAGATGCCTTCACAGAGCTCCACCTACAGTTTATTGAAGTTACTATCCCTCCTCCTATTCATTCTTAAGATCCCCTATGGCAGTGTGAGTCCACACTGGATGGGCCTGGGATGGGCTTTCAGGAGCCTTGGATCAGATTGGTTCCAGCTCCACCTGCTACGTTGAAATGAGATTGGCTAGGCTGTTCTCTAGGTAAGACAGCTGTGAGGAACAGACTGTGGGTTCCATCTCCTGCTCCCCACCTGCCCATTTAACTCCCAGAGAAGAGTCAACAGCACTTTGCCTAAAGAGCTTGTGGCCCTACCTGGAGCCAGTGGGCTCCTCTGAGTGTTTGAGAAGGGTTTCTATACATGTACAAAGTGTATCAGG
Source organism: Furipterus horrens (assembly GCF_987537825.1). Lineage (NCBI taxonomy): Eukaryota > Metazoa > Chordata > Mammalia > Chiroptera > Furipteridae > Furipterus > Furipterus horrens. Next base: position 191,957,376 of record NW_028327174.1, read on the forward strand.
GCTCTGGGCCTGATCCTGCTATTTTCAGAGGTAAATCTGTCTTGAACTGCCCATTCCTCCTGGGTCCCTGCCGATGCTCTGTGATTAACTTAATGCTATCTGGATACCCTTGACTTTGGCTCAGAAAGTAATTTAATGGTTATATACTAAGAATGGTGCCAGGTGACTTTTAAGGTTTGGGTTATTCCTATAGATAACGTTTTTAGACCACTTATCTGCTCTAATTAGGAAAAATATGTGGCATAGTTAGAAGACCTGATTTTGGAGACTTACAATCAAAATTCCATCAGTTGCTGTGTGGCCAAATTATTTATCTTTCTAAGACTCAGTTTCTTCCTGTGTAAAATGGAGGTGGTAATTAGGCCCACCCCACTGGGTTGCCATGAAGTTAAATGAGTAAATCACATCAAGTTCTTAAGGTAGTGTTGGGGCCTGTAAAATGAGGTCAATTGCTTTTTATCTATTATTATTAAGATTGTTAATTTGCATATTAATGTGTATATTTGTATATTTTTATTTATGTAATTCATTTAATTAACAGGTGAGCTTTCAATATCACTGTTCTAGGATCTTTAAATGTACTTAATTCCCATAACAACCGTGTTAGACAGGGCCTATTAAGAACCTCATTTTTACAGAAGAAGAAATTGGAGCCCAGAGAGGTTAACTATCTGTCACCGCACAGGTAGAGGGTCTTCAGGTCTGTGCACTTAGCCAGAGCACTATGCTGCCAGTATTTTTCATGTTAGGAATAATGTTGAATGTATTGTTTAAATCACTAACCTGGGAACTGGGAGATCTGAGTTCTAATCCTGGTTCTGTAGGTGTCTAGTAACTCTGAAAAACCCAGCTCCTAGGACTAGGTTTTAAGTTCAGCATATTTTGGCACTCTAACAAAATATTAGGTGATATAATTATTAATTTATAATATTATGTTATACAATTAATACCATATAATTAACAATCCCTTGGCAGTGTTTATAATCGTCCTCTAATTTATAAGAACATTACAGTTCCCTCACTCATGCAAGCCTGTGGCAAAGTCATACCAATCTTCAGTTCCTGGTTAAGGTTTGCAGACATCACTTGAGAGGGAGAGCACAGGCATCCCGGTGACATCGATATGAAAATGTAGACCTTCCTCCTTATCTTCATCTCTGAAGCTTTTGAAAAAAAAAAATTTATCAAAGCCATTTTCTTCTTGTGGTAAGTGATTCCATGAGAAGTTTTCTTGAGACTATGAATCCTTAACTGTGAAAAGGCTCTTTATTCATTCTTAGGAAAATACTGGGCCTTGAATGGAGCCAATGCAGTTTTGGGGGTGACCTATCAAGCAAGAAAGTCTGGGAGCAGAGGTCAGCTACTCATCTCACAGAGCAACTCAACTTGTGACTCATGAAGCTCATTTTTTTATTCCAAGCTACTTAATGGATGTTTGTCTTTTACTAACTTAACACTGTTTTAGATTGAATGTTTGTGCCCCCCCCCCCAAATATGCTGATATCCTAGCCCCCAAGGCGATGATGGCATTAGAAGAGGCAGAAAAGGTGATTAGGTCATGAGGGTAGAGTCTTAATGAATGAGATTTGTGCCCTTCTCGTGAGACCCAAGAAACTTCTCCTGCCCCTTCTGCAATATGAGGACACAGTGGAGAGATGGCCCTCTATGAGGCAGGAAATGGATTCTCACCAGACACGAAATCTGCCACCATCTTGATCTTGAACCTTCCAGCCTCCAGAAAGGTGAGAAATAAATGCTTATTTATTTCTGTGGTATTTCTGTTTTAATACACTGAATTGACTAAGACAGGCACTCTGTCCTTCAAAGTTCATGTACCATTGTACCGGTTTCATGAAATAGGCTCTGTAATTGCTGATGATCCAATACCTGTCAATGCGTTTCTTCCCATCCTTTATCCAAGCATGCATTGCTTTCCAGTTTAGAGACACCTTTCTTTTTATTAGTACTTACAAAGGATATGTATACTTAATACATTTTGGATTTTGGATTTTATGCATGTTGGATTTTATTAAAGTGAGAATAACTACTGTCAAGATATGTATCCTTATGTTAAAAACTGCCTTCCCTGAGAGTAGGAATCTACTGTATGAATGACATTAACTTGATATGTGATCTAGGCCAAAAGAAGCTTGAGATGGTGTAAAGGGAACTGAATTCATACTCAATGTTCAAACTTGTAGAATAACTTTGGGTATGACTTTTCATCTCAGAAAGTTGAAGACCTACAGATCTTTAAGGACCCCTCTAACCCTACAAGTCTGGGCTCTATGTGTCCACAACTTCTCCACTTTCCCTGGTAAATTGTCCATCTTTAAATCTAATAATGTATTTTGCTTAAAGTCTATTTTTGACTGATATTAACAGTGCTACATCAATGTCCTTTTTGTTCATATTTATCCATCCTTTTACTTTCAATTTTTCTTTCCCTTTATTTTTTAAATTTATAATTTGTAGGCTGGTAACCTCTGTCTTTTTAATGACCAGTTTTGTCCAATTACAATTATTGTGATTATCTGTGTGGTAAGTTGTGTTATCATGTCTACATGTCCAACTAATTTAGTAAGTTTTTCTCCTTTTCTGTTTTCATTTGTAAAAGTTTCCCCTATTAATTTGAAAATTATACAAGCTGTAGCTATTATTTTAGAGGTTAATCACTTCTCACTCTTTGATGCTGTTATCTCTTCCCCCAATCATTTATCACCATCTAGTGGATTCATATTATTCTTTCTTTCCACAGAAAGAGAATAGGAGAAAATGTCACTGCGGTAATTTTATTAGCATAGACAACCTAACAAGATACTCCCTATTTAAAATTATATTCTTGAACTTGAATAAACCAAAGCTTCTTTCCTTCTATTGTATCCATTTGTTTAACTTCCCAATTTTTTTCCCACTTGGTGACATGTGGTCTCTGTGCTACTATGATGTTAATCACTGAAGGGAGCCTTGCTCTTAGTGTGACCTCTTCCTGGCCTCCTCTTTGAAGGGGGCAGATATGCCAGGGTCCAGAATTTCCCAATGATTTTGTCTGATAGCTAATTAATGGCCTTCTGTGGTTTCCATGGCAATGCCACGCTTTGCTGCCAGGCCTTATCCAAATGGGCATTCTGTTCACTCTTTTGCCTTAGCATCAGCATATTAATCAGACACCACAGGTCCTTGGTTGCCGCATCAAATTGGTAAGACACTAATTGAATTAAAATCTCACTTGAAGGCTTCAGCTTTTATTCCTCCCAGCTTAGGGGCAGGGGGACTTTGTTAGATGCAAGGGCCAGAATAAAGCAAGAAACTTCAGAAATCCACAGGACTTTGTGTTCTTTTATAGAAAAATATTTTCCTTTCACCTCTGAATAAATATTTTGATGTCTGAATCTATCTTTCTCCTTGAAAATTTCTCTATTTCCTTGACCTTTTCAATGTATTCTCTTTGTAATGTGGAGTTAGTATTTTCCAGGTAAAGGGAGTGGCCTTTCTCTCTCATACAACACACACACACACACACACACACACACACACACACACACAGATGGTAAAGTCTAGAGGAAGGACTCAGGCTGAAGGCCCTGACTGAACTGTGATAAAGATTAGGTAACATAGTGCCTATGAAGATGGCCTAGTAATCTGTAAAGTGTTCTGAAAACAGAGGGGTTATTAGAGCGTGTGTCTTTGGGAGGCAGAGGTGAAAGGGAAGAGAAGCAACTGAGGGATGATCACTTTTAAATTCATTCTTCAGTTCATAAAGATTATGGATGATTATTTCAACTCCTAATATGGAGTCAAAATCCTCACTGTCCTTGGGATGCTTACCCTTTCAAATGATACCCTTCTATAGTTATTGTTTCAACTGACCCTAAAATATATCATGCGTATTTGTATCTTTTTGCTTTTATGTTCTCTGTTCCTTGGCCCTCTGCTCCTTGCTATGACCCCACCTTCTACTCATTTTCAATACTCAGAACGAATCTGCCCATGGAATAAATGCCTTTACCACCTCTGTGAACAGAGTTAATCACTTCTTCAAGGCGCCTGTCTGTGTGCCTGACCCACAATAGCACTCATCATGGTGTACTGTAATTGTTTATTTTTTAATTGGTCATATATGTCTGTCTTTTTCATTAGTTTGTGAGTGACACAAAAGCATGAACCATTTCCTTACAAATCTTTATTTTTCTAGCATGCCTCATTCATGTACCAGGTGTTGAAAACATGTGTCATGTTTACTGACCTGCAAAATCTTGTGCTTGATGAATAGCTGCTATCTAGAATGAAGAATTTCCAACCTAAATGAACAGTGAATCCTCTCAAAATCTGAGGGCCAAAAAACTGTATTAATATGAAGTGCATGCTAAGTGTTAAAACTGGTTTAAACATATATGCTAATTCATACTAAAAAAAAAAAAAACTGGAACATTAAAGTTGGAATTTACCATTATGAAAAAAATATTCCCCTAGACACGCAAATAAACTAGGTAATGTTTTACCTCTTATGCATTCCAGCCTTCTCCTTTCATCTTAAAATAAACTATATTGGGAATGGTGTTCTTTTTGAGTCACATTACCAGATTCTGGAAACCTCTGAGATAGACTTTTCTATTTTATCTAGGGTAGACTTACTGTGAAAGAGAAACACACATTCCTGAACTGGAACCAGTGGGTGGAAGGTCTGAAAAAGCTGGTCAAGGTATGCAAGGACTATCTAACTGATTTTCTTGGTGACACACCTGGAATGCGCACTATTGCTCCCCTTCAGGAAAAAAAACAGGAATCCACAGAATGTGGGAGATTGAGCTAATTAGCTCCCTGTCCCTGAAATGGCTCAGTCATCTCCCTAGGATGGTAAAGAGGATATTTGCATGGGCAGAAGTGTAGACCACAGGTGTTCTACCTTCTCTTCCAGCCCCAACATGTGTGATCCTGTTTCGCTGCCAATACAGAAACGAAGATCCAGATGCTCAGAAGCACCTCCAGCAAGTACCACCTTAGCAAAAAGATAAACACAGCATTCCTGGAGATGGAGTGGCATCTACCCAAATCCTCTACAGGTATGCTTTGAAATAATTTTCCTTCTTGAGCCTCTTCTTTCACTTTGATCCCCAAGTCCCACACAAGGTTTCTCAGCTTTCATAGATGCCAAAGAAATGGCAGTGTTATTTTATGTATGTATGTGTACTCTGAGATAATCAGAAAACAATAATTTTTTAGATACTTCATCGGGGAAGTCAGTTTGGCAGACCAATGCAATATTTAAACCTAACCTATTTTATTTTATTTTGGTTATTGATTTTTATTCAAATTAAAATTTAATATATATGTAGCATTTCCAGGAAATCTGACATCAATTTCTTTTGGGAGAAAGTAGGTGAAAGGGGTTTCTTGATTAAGAGGAAACAAAGACTATCAAAACAACCTGAGACTGAAATATATTGTGTCCCCTGGCAGTTTGCTTGGCGGAGAAAACCCGAACGTGGCAGCATGATTTAGAAGGGGACTGCCGAGGAACTCGGGTCCTCGTTCAGGCAGTAGCTGTGTGTAGCCAGGGGCACACCTTCTCTCTGAGTCTTATTTCCCAAACGAAATCGAGGCGTCTGACCGCTGAGGTCTAAGGTTGTTATTGGTTTTAACCCCGTGCGATTATGCCTCCCTCCCCCATCCCATCGGTTGTCCAGCTACGGGGAGCTTCAGTGTGTTCAGCATGAGAGAAGCTCGCGGGGTGGGGGGTGGGGGGGGGTAGGTTAGCACCATCATTGCAGCCCCACCCTTGTGTGAAAATGAGTCGAAAGAACCACAAAGAATTAAGCATAAAGAGGGAAGAAACCGTAACCGAAGAAATATCTTCTTTATCTGTGTCCATTTCCTCTCACGAGGAAAAATGGCAGTGTCGGTTGTACATTACATATATCTTTCTCTTTAGTGTTTCATCTTAGCACCTGCACAGCAGAGACCTTTACAAGTTCATTGCATATGCTCTCCCCCTCCTCCCCCTCCACACAGAACCTGAGGCCTAAGCAGCAACACCCTCCAAGCTCCTCAAAAGGCTGAGACCCTTCTTCATGACACAGGATAGAAGTAACAAACATGCCCCACGGTTTTATACAGTTGCTAGAACATTTTGCGTTTCCAACGAATGAAGATTTTCCTCCTTTTCTTTGAATATTAATTACATGTGACAAATTTGTATTTATTTTGCTTTGTTTCGTCCTGCTATGTTTGTACAACAAAAGGGAAAGTCCGTGGCCAGGAGTCCCAGGCTAACAGAGCTTGGCTGTCATCTGGTCCGACTGTTTGAGGATCTCGGTGTTGTAGAGGTCCAAGGCGTGGTTCACCCTGATGATCTCGCTGTTGGTCAGTTTCAGGCGGTGCTTCAGCATACAGGAGAACAAGTCCAGCTGGGGTTTCCCCGGGGCCACAGGAGGGGCCAGGCGATTGATTCGGTCCCGAATATCCAACAAAAGGAGCATCACGGAGGACGAGGAGTAGAACTGGCCTCCCTGTGTGTAGGACTGGTTGACCTGCTGCACCGCGCTGCGGAGGAGGTCCGCGTTGAACCGCAAGCTGTAGCCGAACACCTGCACGTCCGAGATCTTGATGTAGAACTGCCTCTTGTTGGGGTCGGACAGGTCCACGGGGCCCTGGCCCGTCTCATTCCGCAGGACGGTGGTGAGCCGAGTCCGACTGCGTAGGTAGATGTGGACCGTCTCAAAAAATGTTTTCCACCGATTGCCCAGCAGCAGAGTCCAGTTGTAGCACTGGCTGTTCTGGAGGCGGATCTTCTCCCAGCGTGGGTAGCCGAACTCTCCGAAGGGCATGTTCCAGCCCTCCGAGTGGCTCCCGCTGAAGGGGTTGACATAGACAAAGAACATGGGGTCCAGGCTGCTGTTGCGCATCTGGCAGATACGCATAGACATGCCAATCACCATGTGGATGAAGTCCATGCGGTTCTTGTTGCTCTTGAGAGTGAGGGACATGCGCTTGCGCCACCGCGGGTCGAAGAAGGTGTCGAGGCGGATCTCGTTGCTGACGAAGGTGGTGTGGACGTAGAGGCGCGAGTCCATCTTCTGCAGCAGGTACTTCAGCTCCAGGTCCTGGAAGTCCAGGTCAGTCTCGAAGCTGATGAACTGCTCGCTCCGCTCCGAGTCCACGTTCTGGGGTTCGCAGCGGCCTCGATACAGCTTGTAGCCCTTGTTGCAGGAGCCGCAGAGCGAGATGTTGGCCAGGCTGCACATGGCACAGCTGTTGTTCCCGCCGATGATGCAGGGGATGGGGCGCTGGCAAAGCGTCGTGCTGCCGTGGCACACGCAGCTCCGCTGGCTCTCCAGGAAGCTGCCCCAGAACCCGTTCTCATTGCAGTAGAGGAGCGACTGGACCCTCGCCAGCCACTGCTGAATTGTCCTGGGGGTCAGAGGGGAAACAGAGAATGTTAACCACGGTGGGCAGGCTGGGCGTGACGGTCATCCAGCTGATTAGGTACACGGAACTTCCCAAAGAAGGAGAGAACTGGGAGCTACAGTTATAACAGGGAGGGTTCTGAATGGGAATGATGAGAACAACATTGTCAGGCTTCTTAATGCTGCAGGCCAGCTACGTGACACCGTCTTTCTCCCAGGCTGGTAAGTTCCGTGCCCTCATCTGTAAAGTGAGGGGGTTGGAGTGCACGTTCTTTGGGGTCCTTCTAACTCTGTGATTCCATTATACATTAGCCCCAGATAAGTCTGATTCAGGAAATTAAAGTGTCTAAGCTCGGACACCCCTGACTGAATGTCAGCAGATTGTAAAAAAATCATAATAATGAAGCAACAGAAAAAAAGTAACTTTCACCTACATCGGATGTTTCAGCCCTGCTCACGGATTCTCCCAGGAGGTTATATAACATGCAAACTCAATGAAAACAAATAATATTTTATAATTTTATATCACTCTGCAGATAGTAGAGGGCTTCCATATTGATGATCATACATGATCCTGATAGTGGCTTTTCAAAACATGTAAGAAAGATGTTATTACCCCCATTTTTCCAGAACTCCCAACTCTCAATTCAGTGGAATGTCCACCACAACATGTATCTCTAGGTCTCCCTGCCGACTGCTCCTCGATACTTTTATAAGTGATAGCCAAGTCTGTCCCCAGATCCCAGCCACTGAGACATTCCAGGTAAGAGATACTGTACCAGATAAGAGGCAACAGAAGAACAGGTGAAAACATGGAAGGCAGTCAGCTTAGCAGCCTCTCTCTTTCCTCATTTCTGTGCAACTCACCTCTTGGCTGCTTTCTGTGCTACGAATAATCCCTTACATGCATCTTGCACTTCTTACCCTGCACAGAGCACATTCACTCCCATTTTCTCACTTGAGCCTCACAACACCACCCTGAAAACAGCTTGGGACTTGCTGTCAGCCAGAGAGCACTTAAAAGCCTGGCTCCTGCACATGGGAACTGAGGTCATGCCGGGCAGTTTCCCTCACCTTCCTAATCGTCCCTATCCCACAGGGCTGTTGTGAGAATCACAAGAATTTTTATGTGAAAGCTTACCCCCTAACTTGGTGGGTGTTAAGGGCTTGATAAAAGTTAGCTCTTGTTATTCCTGTGAAGGAACTGTCAGCTCCATTTTATAGACATGGCAATAGGAGCTCAGAGGTGAAATGACGGACTCAAAGTCATACAGTGAGTGAGCAGAGAAGTCTCCTGGCTCCTAGCTATGGCTTTTTTTTTTCTTCTTTTCTCTTTAATTAAATGTCAAGCAAGTGTCATGAAGGCCCTTCTTAAGGCTGTCATGTGCTGCGGTGATGTGAATGGTGATGATGATGGTGGTGGTGGTTCATGATCTTGCTTTAGGAAGCTGGATACAGAAGCCCATTTGCATTATACTGCCTACAGTAGGAAGTATAAGCTATCACCTATGGGGTCATTTACAAGGTCAAGCCACAATGGCCAAGCCCAAGAACCATTGGGTTGGCAATAGACCCAATGTTGAGAAGTGTGTGTGCTGGCCTGAGTGGAACTGAGTTCAAAGCTCAGGTCTGTGCCCAGGAGCAAGTCACTTCATGTCTTTAAGCCTCAGTCATCCATATTGAAAATGAGAATAATAAAGCCCACCTTATGCAGTGGATGAGAGGATTGGGTGAGATAATATATTTAAAGCCCAAAGCCTGGCAAACAGCAATTATTGAAAAGGTAATAATAATAAGTACTCTTATGGCTGGGAATAAGCTATTCCTTTGAAGGTATTGAGACACTCTCAGGGATTTCACTATCTCTCCGGAGTTTGAGGAAAACCATTCTGTCATATGGGACATTTGAAAATGGATACTGTTGAAACGGCCTCCCAGGATGCTTTGCTTTGAATGAGTTGCTTATCAGCTGAGAGAAAATGGAGGAATAATTAGTGCGCTCTTTTGAAATTGCTCTGCCTTTTAAATCCACAGAACCTTCCAGCCCCTGGCAATAAAACCTCCCTCATAATGTTCAAAACACTGTATTGAAACACCTCGCTTTCTTGTCAGTTTCCCTTCCAGATTCGAAGGCTTGAGAGGGAGGACCCCTTCTTCCCTGAGCATCTAACCCAGAGACTGACACCGTATTAGTGTTTGCTGAATGAATGAATGAACAAAACTAATATTTTTTTTCATTAAGAAAATCTAATGTCTCTTCTCCCCTCTGAACTACAGTATTAGTTTTCCATATTGTCCACTGACGCAGCTCAGCTCCCCTACCCCCACCCCCCACCCCGCCCCAGCCTCTGCTGCATGAGACCAACCCTATCACAGCCTGGAGAACAGCAGCAGGCCCGGCCCTCAGGAAACGGGGCTGGAATGATAATGAGCTATGCGGCTCCCATCTCCCAGACCAGAACATTGACTGAATATTGGCTATGAGTCATCTGATAGTTTTGTGAGCTGCAGGGACCCGTCACACGTCTCTGATTGCACGGTTCCATCTGACGACAGCGTAATTTCAAAATGCCTCTTTCAAATGGCCCACACTTGCCCCTGTCACTCTCTCTCCAAGTGACAGGACAGTACCCCATTTAGAGCTCCTCTGTTCCCATCTGCAAGGCATTCTATAACCCCGCAGAGCACCCCCTTTCTCGTGTCTCATCATTGGGGTCCTTTGTCAGGACCGCAGCCCCCACTCCTTGAATCAATGCTTCATTGTGGCTGAACTCTCAGAGTCCTCTGTGGGGGAAATAAAAAGACGAAAGTTCCTGGTCGTGCTGCAACCAGCAAAGGGGCTAGTGGCACATTAGGATTCCAGCCCTGTCGAGCAGGAGGGACTGGGGACAGAGGCCCTCTGAGGCACGCTAGCGGCTGAATGGCACCTGCATCTCCTGACCTCAGAATAATCAGGAGGTTGTGGGCTGTATCAATGAAGGCATTAATGATACAGCAAGAGGACTTAGAAGGGGGGGCGGGGGCGGGGATGCAGGGAAGAGGACCGGGAGGGAGGCCCAGGGAAGGAGGAAAGAGAGAAGGGAGAGAGGTGGAGCGTGGGGAAGGGTGATCAGAGAGGAGAAAAAGATGCGGTGTTGGAGCTGGTGGGGGAAACGAAGGAGTCTGACTGAGCTAGACCAGCAGGCGAGGCAATGCAGGAGGCACCTGGGGAGGGAGAAGGTGATGGAATGAAAGCAGAGGGGACAGGAGAGAGACAAAGCAGTGCAGCCACCCCTGCCATGGTCATAACTCACAGATTGAGGGAACATGGACACTGGATGGGTCGTTTGAGGGCAAGTTGTCCTTTTCTCAAGAGGTGGGGAGAGGGGGCCAGAAGGGAAGTGATGTTACTATTGAGTCCTTAGTCCCAAGGTCAGTGAACCGTCCTTGGCTTTTTAATAATTTTGAGAAGAGTAAAACCAGAAATACAAACCCATTCCAGTTTTCTATGTGTTTGTCCTTTACAAGCAACTCCCAACAATGAGGAATCCATCTGAATCGGATCGATCTCCTATATCTTCTCCATCTCCAGCCCAGGCTCTAGACAGTAATTATGCAGAAACCCTGCAATGCTCAAAAGAAGGCAGCACCCTTAACTGACCAAGGCAATCGGTGGCTACAACTATTAAGCATTCATTGCATTGTGCCAGAGGCTTCCCGACCATAACCAACCATTTGCGTTACAGATGAAGGCAGCAAGGCCTGGAGAAGTGAGACAGCTGGTCTCAGATCAAGAAGTTACTCCATATTCAGATGCCAGGGTCTCTAACTCCAGAATGATGCACTTTCTACAATGTACCATAATGTAAAATGATAACAATGGGGCAAGCAAGAAGAAAGAAGTAAGCAGGCCACAAAAAAAGAGAAAATAATGGAAAAATACTGGAAGTTTTAGCATGTGAAGGGCCTAGTATCATATCCTCTGGACCTGCCAGGATCCCTCTCCTCCATTCACAGATAATTGGAGCTCACAAGTGCACAGGGAGAGGCTGGGGACTGGGGGTTGTAGGGACTGCAATCTATAAATACCATTTCCCAGGCTAGCTGGTGACAGCCTGCCTCAACCCTGGCAACAGAGAAGCAGCTTAATAGGTCGGGTGGAGGGAGAGGTCTCACCGAGGACTGACACAGACCCACTGCAAGGCAGTCGGTCCGAGGCAGTGAGGACCAAGTTTTAAAATGCTTTCCTCTGTCCCTGGGGACCCAAAGCAGCTTCCGTTTGCAGCCAAAGCTGAACTCCAATACATCTAAATCAGCATCTTTCTGTTGGCTGAGATTTCAATTCATTCTGATGGGGGACAAAGGGGAGGGTGGAAGAGGACAGAAGGGAGAGCAAGGAGAGGCACTTTGATTTCTAAAGCCGATTGGTCGGCACCCACCAAGGCTCACACGAAGCAGCCTGGACCACAGGAGCATAAGCTCTGGAAATGATCGGCCCATCTCCCTCCTGTTTAGACCCGAGCACTGAGACCTGGATGCTTTGGTGGAGGATCTGTGTTTGCTGAGTGCTTTCTGCATCAGGGCAGCTATCCCTTTATCCTCCCATTGAGCCCACGAGATAGGACTCCCTGGTGAGGATTTCCATTTTACTGACTTGGCGCTGAAAGCCAGAGAGGGACTGTGCCTTTGCCACGGTCACACAGCAATCCGTGAGCACGGGATTTCTGGATCCAAATGCAGCACTCCCTCCATCGGCCCACTGTCCTTTCCCTATGTTCTAAAACCCAGACTGGAGAAGCTAGGCTCCAGGCCATGAAGACACCTCTGCTGCACGCCTGCAGGCCCTGTCTTTGCCTCAGCCAGGATTTTTTGGCGACATGACAGGTCTCCCAGTGACACGGCATGGAGTCACTCGTCATTTGAGTTTGGAGGCTATGCCACCCAGGGCTTCCCATCAGTGCTGTCAAAGGCACACACCTCTCTCTCTCTCAGAGCCACCTGGGTGGGGAGCCCAGGCTAGTATTCCTAATGCAAGCAACTCCCTGCTGATTTTAATTGGAGGTTTTGCCTCAGACAGGAATGCAGTGTGGGCCAGTGCCATTTTAGGGAAGATCATACAAATCGAGGGCCCAGGAGGGGGCGGGGGAAAACTATAATCCATAACTCCCATTTACCTATTAGGATTGTTTAATTTAAAGTGGAGGGGAAATGAAAAGAAATTGGAGTTCTGAATTATTGTGTTATTTATGCCCTGTGCTTCATCCTTGGCATTTTTTGGGTGTCTGAGCGATTCCACGAGACTCCACAAATGTCACTCTCTAGACCTTAGACTAGATGGGGAAGACCAACAGCTGTTTTCAGGTTTCTGATGATGCACTGTGTTATGGTTGGGCTGTGTGGCTGTGTGTGTGTGCATGCATGCATGCATGTGTATTAAAGGAATGGTTGTGTGTGTGTGCGTGCGTGTGTGTTAAAGAAATGGTGCTGATAAGAGATGAATGAATCAGTGGTGCCAGAATGCTTGGGCTCAACTGAAAGCAGCCTTGGTTTATGGATGTGCTGGTATGAATTATAATGGACATCAGACCCACTCTGTGTTCATCATTTTTCCCAGATAAACATTTAGCTTTTTAATCATTCCCTCTTCAAGCTTCTATCATTTCCTTGATAACCCACTTTCCCTTCTTTTTCTCAGTTCTTCATATGATGTCAGAGCCTCATTGAATGGCTCCTAGCAATAAGGAAGGAGGGACCCAAAGAAGAATTCTGTGGTCCCCTGCCACCACAGAGATGCTCTCTAGTTTGGTGGTGTGGAGGCAATGGGTCTTGCCTCGGGGGGGAGAGAGGCAAAGCATCCAGGGAGGAATGGGGAGAAGAACAAGCAAAAATCCAGTAGGGCCCTCTTTCAAATTAGGTTGTCAGGAGCTTAATTGGGGAGAATTGTGAAACAATTCTTGCAATTACACAGTTCTGTGTCTGCAAGAAGGTGACAGGCAACATCAGCTACATGTGAACTCAGCATTTTGCTTTGGGGCATGGATGTGCTGGGGACAAGTGAAGGAGGGAGGCAGGAGCTTCTCTGGGGCTGGCAGCAAGGCTAAGAGCAGCAGGCCCCTCCGGGTGGAGGGCTGCAGGAGTGGCTCATCCTTCCGGGGCAGTGCTCAAGCTGGAGAAGAAGAGACTCAGACCAACATGCTAGCCAGTAAGAAGGAGCTAACCCTGATGTAGAATAATGGTCTTCTAGATCAGTAATCTGGGCAGTGAGGTGGGGTGCGCATAGGGGCAGGAGTCCGTCAAGGGTATGCTGCACTCTGTTTTACCACCATTTGGCCTTGGATATGTGACCTTGCCATTTGACCTTGGATTAGTCACTTCACCTCTTTGATCCTCAGTTTTCTTATCTATCAAGTGGGGAAGGTAATGCCTACTTCACACTTTGTCTTCAGAACAAGAATTGAATGTACTGAGGCTGCTGGGAGGTGTCCTGCGAAGGGAGGTGATGACTGATGATTAACTCTTATTGTTATTAACAGCAAAGAATGCTTTGTTTTATAAACGTTCCAGGTAAAAATGTTCCTCCCCCTTACTAGAAAGCCCAGTTCACTATAGCTTAATATCCTAGTCTCCCTGGTCACTCACCCTCCTCAGGGTACAATGAATGCTGTCACCGTGTTGCTTGAAGAAAGAGCTAGAGACATGGGCTCTGGAGTCAGAAAAACTTGGTATTGAATCCTAGCTTTGCTGTTCATCACTAACCTTGAGCAAATTGATCATCCTTACAAAGCATCAGTTTTCTCAACTACAGAACAGAATAATAACACGGTACTTGTAGGGTTGTTTGGAGGACCAGGTAAGATAATGAATATAAAGCTTCCGATATATATACTAGGAGCAGAGCGTCTCTCATGGAAATGAACTATTGTGTTCCTCCTGAGCTCAGATAGAAAATGGCCTCTTTGAAACAGGTAATTATAGATTCAGAAAATGCAGGGAAATAGCTCAATAAATGTTACTGGGTCAGCTGACTATTGATATTAAAATGGCAACAGCAACAAAACCTTTTTTGGACACTTAATCTCTTCTGTACCCCCAAATCATTAACAGATGGATTACAGATCTCATTGTGAAAAGTAAATAATAACAGTACCAACATCAGAAAAACAGCTTTTAGAGGAAAACATAGGGGAGCATCATTATGATATTGGAAGAAGCAAAGATTTCTTAGCATGGCTTACCATAAAGGAAAAGAAAAAAAAGATTAATAGGTATATATTAAGATTAAAATATATCCATCAAAGATACCATTCAAAGAGTGAAAAGACAACCCTTAATTAGAGAATGCACTTGCAATGCTTCTATCTAATCAAAGACTGTATTTATGTATAATACATAAATAACTCCTGCAGTGGTTGCATGCTGGGGCTGGTCAAAGGCATTTGATGTGGCCTGAGGTTAGCCTCTCCTCTCTGGGTCTCTTTAAACCACAGTAGATGCAATTATTATAATTTATATTTATCTTGGGATAGTTCTCACCAAATTACTTAATAATTAAATTTGTCCCAGAAAAATAAAACCTAAGCATCAGTGAAAACAAGTCAGATAACGCAAAGGGAAAACAGGCAAATGATATGAACAGGCACTTCATAGAAGAGGAAATCCCAAAGGCCAATAAGCATGTGAAACTCCACTTCATTAGTCATCAGGACAATGCCAACTGAAACTGCACTGTGATACTATTATAGCAGGATGGCTAAAATTGCATAAAAATAAAAATGGAAAAGATGGGAAACACTATGTATTGGCAAGGATGCTACTGGCAGGAAAGGAATTGGTTCAGCAAATGTCCAGGAAAACTGGAAGTATCTACTAAAGAACTGTGAAAGCTGAACTACGAATGCTCTTACATCCCAGCAATTCCAGTGCTAGCATGTGCCCAACAAAAATGCCTAGGGAGGGTCACCCAAAGACATGAGTAAGATGACAACGCTATTATTCGTCATAGCCCTAAACCGGAGGCCATGCAAGCGGCCATCAGCAGCACAACAGACTTTGACAGAGAAAATAGAATATTCTTGGCACTAAAGGAGCCCAAACTACACAAAACAACACAGAGACCTCACAGAAGAATGAAAAGGTGAAAGAAGCCAGACACAGAAGAGTCCACACCGTATAAAAGGAGGCAGAGCTGAGCTGCAGCGGAGGAGCAATGGGAGGAAGGTTTCTAAGTGCCCAGAACAGGACACACGGGGGTTCTGCAGTGTTGATGACGCCCAACTTTTTAAAAATCTGGGTGCTGCTGGCTACATGTGTGAATTCATTTTGTGCAAATGTATGTTGCTGGACACTTCTGATGTTTTCATTTGCTATTTATCTGCAGTACTCCCACAAATCACTCAAAAAATCATCCTTTAAGACAAGCAGAATAACACTACTAAGGCGGTGGTAGTTTACATTTTTTATATCATTTATAAATGTCCCAAAGCTCTCCTGTGTGATTCTCTAATTTTAAGCTTCACAACTTTTCGGTGTCATGGCATGAGTGGAGTGGGTAACCTGAGTCTCGCTTGAACAATATGGGAAACGAGGCTCAGAGAGCAGGTGTGACTTACTGAAGGTCACCAGTGACGGGTCACATCACTAGGACCGTAACTCACTCACGTGTGAGTTGGCTGGCCAGGTGGAGGGCTGGGAGGTGGCTGTGAAGGAAGATATAAAGGAGCTATGCAGAGAAATTGTAAGAACCCAGGTCTACTTCTGCCTCCGTGCTCAGAGCCTGCAGATTCTATTCCAAACAGGAAGCCACCTTTGAGCCCCAGGGAAGGAAAAAAAAAATAAAACTAAAAACAAGAAAAAGGGTCTGGAGATGCTTTTGTTCTCTTGCCTCAAGGTAGCCGGGTTAGCAGAGTCAATTGCCCTCCTAACTGCAAGTGCAGAATGACAAACAGGGATGGGAACAGACACACACACGCCCAGTGTTGCACAGACCCTGCACATCGCTCACGGAGGGGCTCAGCTGCTGACATCTCCCTGCCCCTCACCCAGGTTACACACCCCTGGGTGGCTGCTGGGCTCAGCCTCACTGACTGCCTTCTCTGTACCCCCCTAAATAGCAAACAAATGCCAAAGATATCCTTTGATGAAACCTTCATTGCCCCAAGTTGGGAGGGCACCGCTAAGTTTCTGTGACTGATGGCCAGCTGCCCCCTGATAGCCTGGGGCTACTTGTGGGCTTGTATCTCTTCTTAAGTAGGATAATTTAATACACACGTAAAACAGGCCTTTGTCACCAGGTTGCCACTCTTCCTTCCCACCCCACCCCCCCAAAATCAGTATTTCAGGGACTACCAAAGGGAGCAATTTACTCTAGGGGAAATTGTCTGTGGGTTTAGGATGGCAATTTCCAGAACACTGGAGCTGAATGATGCTTAGACAAAGCGTGGTCCCTGAGAAAAATCCCAGAGAGGTTTGTGTGACTTGCTTGAAGTCACACAAGTAGTACCCGGAAGCTCAGAACCAGAATGTTCCTATTGGGAAGGGCCACACATGTGTCCGCATCATCTTTGCCCCTGCCTCTCTGAAAGGGGCTGGCAGCATTTCCCTGGGTGGCCGTGCACTGGGGAAAAGGAACTGTTCACACTGTCCAAGGATTACTGGACACTAGCTCTGAGCTGATACTGATGCCAGGAGACATAAAGTGTGACTATGTCCCGCTAGTCAGAACAGGTGTTTAGGGAGGGCAGCTGATCAGTGGAGTTTTAGCTCAGGTCCTTCTCATAGTGGGTCCAGTAGTCATTTCCTGTAATTATGTCCCTGGTTCCAGAACGCACACTTGGAATTGTTCTATAATTGGAATACTTAGCAATTGGCAAAATCATCTTACTTCCCATTTCCGGTATCCACACTATGTATATACCCACCAAGTAATAAAATAACATTATGGAATGTTTTCTCCTATTAACCAGCTTCCAAGAAAAGAAAACAACAGAACGTGCACCTAGGTTGAAGCTTGTGGCAAGGAACACAGACCTTAAGACAAATCCACTCAGCAACAATCATGGCTGACGATGGCTCTATAGGCCAATTTTATATTACAAACTGCTTCCTCACATGGTCTCTGAAGAGTGAAGTTCCCTCTATACTAGTGTATTATAATTATATATGTACTATATATATGTATTATAATTATATGTATTATAATGGAAAAGAAACAAATTTTTAAAAAACCCTATGTATGGCAGGTGGACACAGATCTTTTGACACTCCTTCCTTAGATGAGGGGTCTATCTTCCCTCCCCTTGAATCTGGGCAGATTCTACCACTGCTTTGACTGACACAAAAACGCAGACATGATTCACGCAGTGTATGGATTTGGGTCTCAAGACACTAGCAGTTGCCACCTCTCATGGAAAACTCCCTCTTGGAGCTCTGTGACCCCTTATAAGCAATCTGACCACTGTGCTGGAGGGACCACTTGGAAAGACCCGTGAGAAGGGGAACTGCCCTGCTAAGCCCAGTATCTGCCGTCCCTGCAAAGGCACTGGACATGTGAGTGAGGCTCTCTTGGAACCTCCAGCCCAGCCCACCCAACAGCCCGCTAAATTATCAATGAACACCTTCAACCCACGCCACGTGAAACAGAAGTACTGCCCGGCCAATCCTGGCACAAATTCCTCCTTTGTAAATCATGAGCATAATATGATGATTGCTGCTTAGGATCTCTAAATTTGGGTTAATTTGTTATACAGCAATAGTTGTTGAAACAACTATATACCATATATACCATGAGCCCCAAAGAAAACTCAGGGTATTTCTTCCCCATTCCATTATGACCAAGCCATGTTACTGTGCTAGGTGTCGGCAGCCATCCGTCTCGAGAGACGATGGTGTAGCTTCTTAAGAGTCTATCTGCACCGCCGAGAATGGCTGTGCAGTCCGACTCGGGAGTGACACGGTATCTGTCTCCTCCCGTGTTGAATCGACATCTTGCGATGACGCTGGAGTGTCCTCTCCAGTGGAGCTAAAGCTACAGAGCCTGGGCAGGGTGATATGGAGGGTCTGCTGTTGCCCATGCAGCAGACCCCCCCTCTCTTCGCAGCTGAAGGGTCCAAGGGAAAGACGGAGTCAATACAGCTTGGCTTCAGGTGCGCCGCAGGAGTTGCCGGTGTTGACTACAACGTCAAACCGCCTTAGGGACTCCGGCTCCGGATTTTCTGTCGGGGTTTACTCCCTTAGCCTTTCCCCTGAAGAGGTATGCCGCAAGGCAGCGGAGGTTTTTTGGAATCAGAGTTTTCCTTCTCTGATGTGCCCTGACTGGAAGATCGAACCAGCGACACTTAGCTCGCAGGCCGACGCTCAATCCACTGAGCCAAACCAGCCAGGGTACTGTGCTAGGTAGAATTCTATAAATGGCCCATCCTTCCCTGAGATTCCAGGACCTGTGAATGTGATATCACTTCCAGGACTGTGTCTTCTTATATGGCACCGTTGACCTAAAGATGGGGAGATTATCGAAGTGGACCAAATCTAATCAGATGTGTCCATGGAAAGCAGAGTTTTTCTCTGGCTGTTGCCGGAAGAGAACTCTGAGAGATCAAGCAGGAGAAGGACTCCCTGCATCTTTGTTCCTTTGAAGGTGGAGGGTAATGTGCAGGGACCGCAGAACGGTGTCCAAGAGCCCACAACCAGCAAGGAAAAGGTGACCTCAGTCCTACAACCACAAAGAAATGAATTCTGACAACAACCTGAAGGAGCGTGGAAGTGGGCTCTTCCCCAGAACCCCAACATCTTGATTCCCGCCTCTGAGATGGAAGCAGGAGGCCCAGCTACCCCAGGCCCAGACACCTGACCCATGGAAACGGTGAGACAATGGGCATGTGTTTCTTTAAGCCTTGAAATTTGTGATAAGTTTTACACAGCAATGCAAAACTAATATAGTCACTCTAGCTGAACCACTTCCCCACTCGGTTTCATTCTACTCTTTCATGAAATGACAGGAACAGATTAGATAATATTTTAGGTTCCCTGACGGAAATGGCATTTGATGATTTGGCAATTTAACCCTCCTGAGCCTCAGATTCCTAAGGCAAAGCAGAGATGCAGGACCTGTCCAGGGCCAATTTGATCTTATCTGCTAAATTTCAACCTCTCTATGAATGAGACACCCACTGTCTTGTTCACCACCCCTTGCATAATGCCTGGAATTTAGCAGCTGATCACTAAATATTTGTTGAATGAAGCAATGAACGGATGAATGAATGTAAATTCCATGTAAATATTCCTGTAGCTATTCCTTGACAAGAACAAAGGACCGTCTACGCAGGATAGCGGCAGAGGGCCAGTCACTCATTTCTGTGAGCCTTCGTCTTCTCACCTGGAAATGGGGAGACTTAACCCTTGCTCTAGCACCCTCCCAGGTAATTATAAGGATCAGATAAACTCATAGGTGTGAAAGCCCTTTGCAAACTTTAAAATAAGCTGTGCACGAGGTATCTGTCTTAGCAAGAGTTTATTATTTGAGGTTAGGAATGTGCCTAAGCCAAAGGTGTAAATCTATTGCCTAATCGCACCAGAAAGTGAGCGCCTTTCTATGGCTGCTGCTGGTGAGTGGTCACAGCACCCCTCAGCAGGAGGGGTACCTGCTGGGGTACGAAGCCATTAGCATCTACTTAAGACTGGTTGAAGGATGGGGATCTCTAGTGACAGGAAGAACACTCACAGCCTGAGGCACCACACCAAATCACCTGGGTCACCGCCACTTACTGTCCTGTAGATCACTCTTTTCCAAGGCAATAGACTGAGGAATGCAATCTCTTGAAAAAACTTCAAAAAGAACGGTTCTGTGGCCAAATTAGTTGTAAATATATGCACATTTGACCGCTTCTTCTATATCTTTTTTAATTCACTGTTTCCTAAACGTATTCAATCCACAGACACTTTCTTTCCTCCATCTCCCTCCCAATAACCTACAGGATTCATTTGGAGGAACTCATTTTTGCTTGCTTTCTACCAGGTGCATGAAAAGTGAGGTGAGACCATATTTATGGCAGTGAGGGGAGTCTTCTAACCCAAAATTAGTGTGGGTCCCAGACCAGCGAGGGACAGGACCCATCCCAGATCTACTGAATCAGAAGCCCTGGGGTGGGGTTCGGCAACCTGTGTTCAGAAAGCCCTCCAGGGGACTGTGGTGCCCCTCCGTTTGAGAACCACACTGGAACCCACAGACCTGCGGTAAAGCTCATGTCGGCAAAGGCAGGAAACCCCGGATCCTTTTACTCCCAGAGGAAGAAGTTCCATTGATCCACTGGTTCATCATTCAAACGGCTAACAGAAAACATTTAATAAATGCATGCATTCCTTCTCCTTTTTCCCCCCCCCAGGGTCTACTCAACACCTATAGGATGATATGCAAACTCCACAACTAGGTATTCATTCCTTCCACAGTTCATCTCAACCTACCGGATTAATCTTAATTCAATAACATGTAAGGACAATTGCATTAAGGGCTAATATTTATTGACCACATATGCTAAGAACTCTATACATATCCTAAGTAACCCTCACAGTAACCCTGTGGAGAAAGTTCTGTTATTATCCTCATTTTACAGGTGAGGACATGCAGGACCTACAGACAATGAGAACACACACCGCTCACAGGATTTAACAGCAGACCGTCTGACTCTGAGGCTCATGTACTCAGTCTTGATTTACATGCTCTCTCTGATTTTGGATTTCCCATTTCTGGATGAAATTAATCTCACATTCCAATATTCATAAGTACATGTTGTTTTCTTATATGGAAAACCGTTCTCTCCACTCCCAAATTCATTATTGTCCCTCAACTCCTATCTCAAAGGCACCCTCACTTCAGTTCAGCAAATGCTGTGTCATTAGGTGCCACAGGTACTTACCCTGTCACTTTGGGAGGGAAGGTACCCTAGTGAGCAAGAGAAAACAGAGTCCTTGTCATCATGGAATTTTTGGTCAAGTAGGGAAAGTCTGGGAATAAATAGATAACGGCAGATGTGCCAAGTATTAGAAAAATGCCCAGCAGGATGCAGTAAAGATACACTGTAGGACAAGCAAACTTGTCCAGTGAGCTGGACAAGCATCCTTAAGAAATGGGGGTTTGATATAAAATTTCTAGCATGAGTAGAGGAATCCATGCAAAGAGGGAGGGGAATTCTCCAGTATTCTCAGCAGGAATGTATTTCTCTCTTCTTACTGTTGTTGCTATTTAAATTCTGTAGTTATGAAATGGGAAGTATAATAGAATCTGTTTTATAGGGATGTTGGAAGGATTAAATGAGTAAATACATTCAAGCATTGAAAAATGTACAGTACATAATAAATGGTCAATCTATGTAAACTATTATTACATCTTTTTTTCCTTACTATATGACCTTGCGCAAGCTGCTCCAGGAATAGTGGGAAATTACTAGCAATAAGAGCTTCTGTCTTAGGGCAAGCTCATGAATGACCTCCATGTAAGTGACTGGACACATACCTGACACCTTCCCTTCCATCAGATGAATGTGGTGAATGTGGATCACAGCACTTTTGATACTCATGGATGGTTTGTCCAGACCCAACAAAGTCCACATGCTTCTGTTCACTCCAGGTGACAAGCACACTTACTGAGAGTCAGTTTTGTACGTTCCAAACCTGTTTATGCCAGTCGTATTTGCTATTATTTTATCACAGAATTAAAAGCAAATTAATAGACTTCTGGCCAAGATGGAGGCCTAGACAGACATGCTGCATCTCCTTCCACAACTAAGAAGGAACACAACTACCTCAAAACTAGAGACAACCAGAAGTTCCAGAAAATCAAGCTGCATGGAAGTCCAACAAGCAAAGATGTAAAGAAGAAATACTCATCCAGACAGGTAGGAGGGGTGGAGCTTGGGCGAAAAGGACGTGGTGTGGTGGCAGGCCGATAGAAAGCTTAGTCGCACATTTTAAAAAGTTGGGAGGAACACCTGGGGAGCACTCCCAGCACAAGACTAGACCACGTAGTTCACAGTCCCAGCACCAGGGAAAATAAAGCCTCACTGCTTCTGACTGTGAAAACAAGTGGGCGTTGGGGCGGAGGCAGAAACTTCCAGTCTCTCAGCAGAGTCCATTTGTTTAAAGGGCCTCCACAGTCCTAGAATGTCCACAGACCCACCCACTCTGGGAATGATGGCCAGGGCAACAGTTAGAGAGTCGCCAGGCCCATACAGAAGTGGGAGAAGTGCCTGGAAAAGGGGCAAGTGCTGAGCAAGCAACATTATTCCCTCTCAGACCTCTCCCCCACATACAGCACCACAACATGGTGAAACGGGTCACCTGTACTGATGAATACCTAAGGCTCAGCCCCTTACAATGTAACAGGTGTGACAGCTCTACCTAAGACACAGAGGCAAACAAACACAGAAGTCTGTTAAGACGAAGAGACAGAGAAATGTGGCCCAAAAGGGAGAACGGATCAAGGTTCCAGTGGGAGAACCTTTAAGCAACGAGGAGATAGCCAACCTCACAGACAAGGAGACAGCCAACCTAAAAGACGTAGAGTTCAAAACACTGGTGATAAAGGTGCTCACAGGCTTGACAGATATGCTTGATTATGGCAAACACATAAGGTAAGAAGTGAAAGCTATGCTAAATGAAACGAAGGAAAATCCATATAAAACCAGTGGTGAAGGGAAGGCAACCAGGGTTCAAATCAATGATTTGGAGTATAAGGAATAAAAAACAGTCAACCAATACAGAACAAGAAAACAAGAATTGAAAAAATGAGGAGAGGCTTAGGAACCTCTGGGACAACTTTAAACATGCCAATATCCAAACCATAGGGGTGCCAGAAAGAGAAGAGGAACAG
This sequence comes from Furipterus horrens, assembly GCF_987537825.1. Classification (NCBI taxonomy): domain Eukaryota; kingdom Metazoa; phylum Chordata; class Mammalia; order Chiroptera; family Furipteridae; genus Furipterus; species Furipterus horrens. The sequence goes on from NW_028327174.1 coordinate 191,980,620, forward strand.
CAAGAATTTGAAAGCTTAGGTGAAAAAATAATGAAGTAAAACTTCCCAAATTTGGTGAAGGAAATAGACATACAAGTCCAGGAAGCACAGAGAGTCCCAAACAAGCTAGACCCAAGGAGGACCATACCAAGACACATCATAATTAAACTGCCAAAGGTTCAAGATAAAGAGAGCATCTTAAAAGCAGCAAGAGAAAAGCAGAGCATTACCTACAAAGGGGTGCCTATAAGACTCTCAGCTGATTTCTCAAAAGAAACTTTGCAGGCAAGAAGGGACTGGCAAGAAGTATTCAAGGTGATGAAAAGCAAGGACTTACAACCAAAATTACTCTATCCAGCAAAGCTATCATTTAGAATGGAAGGCAGATAAAATGATTCCAAGACAAGGTAAAGCTAAAGGAGTTCATCATCACCAAGCCATTATTATATGAAATGTTAAAGGGACTTACTTAAGAAAAAGAAGATCAAAATTATAAACATTAAAATGACAACAAACTCACACCTATCAACAACTGAATCTAAAAAAATAAAAACAAAATCCAACTAAGCAAACCAGAATAGGAACAGAATCATAGGTATGGGGATCATTTGGAGCATTATCAGCTGGGAGGGGGAAGGGGAAGAAATGGGGAAATGGTGCAGGGATTAAGAAGCATAATTGGTTGGTACAAAATAGACATAGGGGAGTTAAGAATAACATAGGAAAGGGTGAAGCCAAAGAACTTATATGCATGACCCATGGGCATGAACTAAGGGGGGTGGGATTGCTGGAGGGAAGGAGGGTACTGGACAGAAGGGAGCAAAGGGAAAAACAATTGGGACTACTGTAACAACATAATCAATAAAATATACTTTTTTAAAAAAGCAAATAAATGGATGAAATATGAGCTTTTTTTGTGGAAACTAACTTGAATTCTGTGAAAAAGTTCTACAAAGACCAGTTGCTAAAAAAAATTTCCATCCATTTAAATCAAGGGGGAGTATCCAAGAAAGTTTGGAAGGGTTTATAAAATTCTTCAAACATTTAGATTATTTCTTAAGAGTCTTTAGACTATTGCTCCACTTTGAATAAGCATAGTTGGAAATATGATACAATTATTGGTCAGAAGTATGCAAGGAAGACAGTAAAATGTCAAAAAAAATATAACCACACCCTGCAAAAACAATTTGAAAAGGCTGGCCCAGGAATATACATTTATATATTTTAAGTTAAAGTAAAATGTGTTTATGTATGTGCAGCATATATACATTAGGGTTCCCTAATTTAACATACTTTTTTTAATTAACTGACAAATTATTGGTCTCCAATTTGTCTGCTAAGGAGCCTTGTGCTCTGAGTGCTTCCTTTATGCTAAACGTGGCTTATGTGTTCTTTTATTGATTTTCTATCATTAATCCCAATTAGAAACTGAAGCTCAAACACCTTAATACAGTAACAGCAATCATGCATCTTGGCCTGTAAGACTTCAGAATCTGGAGTCTAAGTATCTTAAGTTCCATTGCCTCCCTGCTATATTATTAGATTCTGTTGGGCTCATGCCTAATCTTCTCTAATGGAAACATACATTTCCTAGAAGCAGAAAGTGTCTTCATCAAACACCTAGGGTCTACTACTGCTGTGCTCTTGATTATATTAACATTGTATCCGTTCATTTCTTTACAGTTTATGAGGAGTTTTCACATACATAGTATAATTGACCGGAGCATGAAACTCCACAGGGCAGCTACTCTTATTATCCTCATCATACAGATGAGGAAACAGAAGGTTCAGATGGGTTTAGAGATTTTTGGAGGTCATGCATCTAATAAGTGGCAGAACAGGAACTGCCAGTCTAATAAACTAAATCTGACTCCAGTTTAATAAAATATAAGAAGTCACATCTGTCTGTCCCCCTGCATGTGTCTGTGGAGATGAAATCCAGAGGCAAGTAAGTATAAGGTTCAGATAGAAGAATCAAAATCAGCGTGGATATTGAGGGTCATCATAATAGAGATAATGACCATCTTAGTAGGCAGAAACTTTCCACAGACACCAATTAAACACTGTATGGAACAGGAAATATGTTAAAAGCTGACATGGGTTCAGAAGCTATGGCCCCAGGATTGGAGCTGGACGTGGATGTCCCCAAGAGATTTTCATCTCAACAATGCATAATTACATTGTGGTTGGCTAAGGCCTGGACTGGACTGCTGGGTCAAGGCATGTGAATATGGGAAGTAAAAATAAACCAAAGATGAAGAGTCATTGGAAATACCAATAATTATATAAGCCTGCCTTCAAGTTAAGGTTCCATTTATACGCTTTGCCTCACAATTCTATAACCAAACCAGGTGATGGCATGTAGGAAAGAAACATCGGATCACACTGACACTCAGCACCTAATTGGAGCTAGGAAGTTTTCTTCATTTCATTGAATTTAATAGACTCTGAGAAGTATCTATTTTTGTCCTCTTTCATTCTGCCCCTCCCCCTCCCGGAGGACACATTTCTTAGAGTAACTGAGTTACCAAGAAGTACTTCCAGGATTTGAATCCAGATTGGGTGAAAACACTCCCCTCTTCCAGTTTCCTTTTACCCACCCTGTCCACACCAGCACAGTCTGAGGGCCTGACTTCTTGTCACAGTCTGTCCACAAATTCCCTGAGAGACCTTGAACAAGTCACTTAACTCTCGTGGGCCTTAGTTTCTTCATTTGTGAATGAGAAAGATGATAGAAACATATACCATACAGGTGAAAAAATCTATACATTATTTATACAGCAATGGGACATAATTTTAAAAGATCGTATCGACATGCCTTGGAGACCCCAGGCCAAGTAGAAAATAATTGATTTGTCCACGCATCGAACCAAGTGTTTTGAAAAGCTCCTCTGGGCTAGGACATGATGCTGGTGAGTGGTGGAGATCGTGGTTACAGACGCGTGCCTGGAGCTGATGTTCTCACATAGAGGTGTTAATAAATAGACAAACAAGGGAATAATGGTGAACTGAGATCTGGCTTCCCTTCGGAAGTCAGAATGCCAGGAAAGATGCTAACACAGCCTTGTGGTGCAAGGATCACCGCCTTTTGCGCTGAGATCTGAAGGACACATGGGTGCTACCGCAGTGAAGGAACAAAAAAGGCTCATTCCAGGTGGAGGGAAGAGTCTGTGTGAAGCCTAGGGAGTGGCAGGGAGCCACGAACACCTGGTGAACTTGAAAGAAAATATACAGAGGATGTGTTATAAAGTTGTACATGCCCTGACTCGTGTTGCTCAGTGGATTGAGCATGGCCTGCAAACCAAGTGTCGCTGGTTCGATTCCTTGTCAGGGCACATGCGTGGGTTGTGAACCAGGTCCCCAGCTGGGGATTTGCAAGAGCCAACCAATTGCACATGATGTTTCTCTCCCTCTCTTTCTCCCTCCTCCCCACCCCCTTTAAAAATAAATAAATAAAATCTTCTAAAATGTTTTTAAAATAAAACTGTACATTTGAAACTTACATAATCTTATTAACCAATGTCACCCCAATACATTTAACTAATAAAAAAAAGAAAGAAAGTGAAGGAAGGAGCCAGGTTGCGGTGCAGCAGAGAGAGCCATGGAAAGCCGGGAAGGAGGGTGTGAACTGTGAACGGCAGGCAGGGCCAGATCATGACAGACCTGTCGGCCATCTTAAGTTCTGCTCTTCCTCCTCAAAGCAATGACCAATCACCAAAAGATTTTTAAAAGGTAGTGATAAGACAGAATTTGATTATTAAGTAATAATTTGGATTGCTTCCTGCAACATAGACTGGAAAGTGATTGGGTTCAGAGAGATTTAGGTAAAAGGCCATTGTATTTTAGGGGCGGGGCTGCTGACCACCAAGCCCAGCAATGGAGACAGCAAGACAATTCTAGTCCTGCCACTGACCTGCCCGTGACCTTGAACAAGTCAGTTACATAGCCGTCTCATGAGTTCCCTCATTTATGAAATAAAGTCACTAGTGTCAACTTCACAGAGACAGTGTCAGGATCAGATGAAAAAAAATGTTGATGCTATCATCACCAACACTCAAACTCAATGAGCATGATGGTGGACTAAACAAGTTTTAAAAAAGTTGGGACAACTGTAATAGTATAATCAATAAAATATACTTAAAAAAAAACAATTTATATGCAAAATGTCAATGCCTGGTAAAAATAACAATAAGAAAAGTAGCTACCATGTATTGAGTGTTTTCCACCTGCCAGACACTGTTCTGAGTCCTGCATGTGGATCACAGGATTTAATCTCCAAAACAGACTTCTGAGGTTGGTACTCTTATCAGCCCCATTTTACAGATGAGGACACTGAAGCTCAAAGATGGTAGCAAGTCCTCCAGGGTTCCAGTGTGAGCAAGGTGACAACGCCGGCTACACGAGCTACTCAATAAGCAATTGTTATTGTTTTCTGTTTGCTATTATCATTCATCTTATTTGCCCTACATATAGGATAGTCACCTCTAGCTCTAGTTATACTCGATTTATCCTGTGGGAAATAATCTCCAGAGAAGACTTCCTTTGCCCCCAGTGACCCACAGCTCCCAGTATTCACACCCTTGAATCTGGGCTAGGCTTTCAGCCAACAGAACATGGAGGTGATGGTCTGACTTCCAAAGCAGCCTTACAGCTTTCTTTGGGTCTCAGGATGCTGCCATGCCATAAGAACTCCAAGAGGGCAGGCGTAGACACTGATCGGAAGCCTCACCTGAGCTCCCAGGTGACAGCCAGCATCACTGCCACCTCTGGGTGGGAGCCACTTTGGACATCAAGTTCAGTTAAGCCCCCCGATGACCCCAGCACCAACCAATTTGAGAGACCTCCCCCACAGCTGTGTCCGGGCAACCTACAGAACCATGCAAGATGATAACAAAGTGTTTCTTTGAGCCACTGAAGTCTTGGGGAGAACAGTTTAGCATCAGTTGATAAGCAGGACACCCCCTTTGCCTTCCAGCCCAGTATACAGATCCCAGCATGCCTTGAAGCAAAGTTCTCATTATCCATATTTGACTTGTCGCTGCGGTTTATAGGTAAATACCTCTTTCAAGTAGCAATAAAATAATTATTTTATCTCATTTTTTTTCAGTCACCACTGACCCAGCCTGTGGGTGGGGGTAGAAGAGAGCACAGGGGGAATAAACAGTGAATGCAAAAGTAAAATAATAGTCTTCATTGATCTGGAGCACATGGTTTAACTCTCTGTGCCTCGGTTCCCTTATCTGTAAACTAAGAATAGTAAGACAGTAAGCATACCTAGATTCAAGGTTGCAGTAAGTTGAGAATTAGCTAATTCATATAAGATGTGCAGAACAGTGCCTGACATTTAGAATAAGAATACCAAGTGACAGCTCTCTCTCTCCCTTTCCCTCTCTCTCCAACCCCCACCCTCTTAGTGTCTCTTCCACTTTCTTTTAACGGAGTCAGGCATTTTATTAGGCTTTTAAATTGTTTAAGCCTTAATTCGCACACTTAACCCAAAGGCAAGTGTTATTCTGTCACATTGCAAAAGAGGTGAGAAACTTCCATAAAGTCTCCCAGCTGATAAGTGATGGAGCCAGGATTCGGACCCAGTCCATGGGTGGCTATAGCGCTTTCCCTCTCCCACCCCATAATGCCACCTCCCTGCGACGCCAGCGACAATCCGTGTGACACACGTGGTAGTGACAGCATCTGCTTGGTGGACTCATCCCCCACAGAGTCTTGCACACAGACAAACTGCAGCCCAGCAGTCAGCTCATTGACAAAGTCCAGCTTGCTCAGCTCGGGTGGTCCAAGGTCCCCTGGGTTAGCGCCTCTGTCTGACACTGCTCTGCGGCAGGGAGGTACCTGCCTGCTGGTGTGAGAAACGCTCATGAAAGCCTTTGATTCAGATGTCAGGAAGCAGCTCCCAACCAGCAAGGAGGTTCAGCCTCAGATGGGGCAGCACAGGCCAAGTGTCTATGCCCTGTGTCCCCCAGTACCCAGCATTCAATATCCCTTAAATGAATGTAATGGAGTGACTTGCCCAGGTGAAATTCCAAACATCCTCTCCAGGGGAATGGAGGAGGGATGCGACAATTCAGGCAAGTTTTCTCCTCTTAGGAGGTAAGAAGGCGACCTTCTTTGAAGGTCCTGGGAGTCGCAGGATATCTCTAGCGGTCTATACCTGGCAGCGTGTGCAGGAAGTGGACCTCTGTGCTCAGAAAAGTGATGTGACTTGCTCATGGTAGGGCATGACCTCAAATTCAGGCCCCGGATTATTTCCGACATTCTCTGCATCACCCACTGTGGTACCTCCCTCCTCCCTCTGTGAATGCCTGGAGCTCCTCTCCTGGAGCTCCCAAGCCTTCCCTGGATCTGGCACACCCTGGGTGCTATGGGCTCTGGGCCTGCACCTTCTCCTCGCCTTTAATCAATGTCTTCCCAGTGTCTTTGGGCCTTTGGTGACACCCAGCAAGACTGAAGGGATGCCTGTTTCAAACCTGGTCATGGTTGCCCTTTGCCACCAGATTTGCCCTCAGTGCGGTCTGTCCTGAGGATGCACAGTTTAGTTTCTTTACCTAAAGGTCTTATCAAAGGCCAGGTGGTGTTTATGCTGCATTATTTCTCCCCATAATCCCTACGTTCGAGTCCTCACCCGAGGGCCTCAGAATAGGACTCTGTGTAGAGACAGGGTTTAAAGGCGTAAATTAAGTTAAAATGAGGTCACTGAGATAAGCCCTAATCCAATAGAACGAGTGACCTTAGAAGAAGAGGAGGTCAGGACACAGAGACACACAGAGGGACAGCCATAAGAACACAGGGAGAAGACGACGTCTACCCGCCAATGAGAGGCCTCAGAAGAAACCAACCCTGCCGACACCTCCCCGACTTCAAGCCTCTGGAGCTGGGAGGAAGCAGTAGGTTGTTTAACCCACGCACTCTGTGGTGCTTTGCTACGTCAGCCCTGGGAAGCCCTAGATATGGAGTTCTCCTGATCGCCAGCAGAACTCCTCACGCCTCCTGTGAGAGGCACCTCCCGCAGCACGGTTTACTGTGGTCATTTCCGAGTCTCTCAGAGTGCCCGCTGCAGGTCACAGGACAGACATCGGACAGATCTAAATGGAATCTACTTCAGACATGTGCTCACAGTGGCTGTTGGGGCGTCTGTTGCAGATGACAGGGAAGCTATTTTGTGATGAAACCTCTTTCTTAGTCCCTGATGCTGCAGCATTGCAGCAAGTGAGCAACTGCCAGAGACATTCTATCTGATTCACAAAATAATTATCACACACTCAGTGCAAAGCATGGGCTCAGAGTTGAAGGGAGTGGAGAAAACAGAGCTGAGAACAGACAAGTGTAGAAGAAAGAGGGTTCGTAATAGGAAAAAAACAGGAAAAACATGTGGACTGAGGCAGGGCTTTTAGATTCATGGGATCTTAAAATAAGGAGCCTTCTATATTGGCTAGTGCAATCCTGGAAGACTTCATGAAAGAGGCATCATTTGATCTGAGTTTCGAAAAGTGAGAGTAAAATGGGTGCTTGGAGAGGGGGGGCTTGGGATGGAGGGAGGCTGTTTAAAGAAGTTCAGTGATTTTTAAATTGAATGCCCATACAACATAGGATTTAGATTCACAAAGTTGAGGCATTTTGTCTCTTCTTCTTATATTAGGGTTTCCAAACCTCAGCGCCATTGACTTCTAACTTTGTTGCGGGGACCACCCTGTGCAGTAGCACCCCCACCCCTGATAAAATAATCAGAAATGTCCTCAGACAGTTCTACATGTGCATGAAAACAAAATCACCTCCTTTTGAGAACCACTGACTTTTACACGGTAGTTTTGGACCAATCACTTCACTTCTCTGAGCTTCAGTTTTACAGTCTGTGTGCGGGGGGTAACACTCATATACCAGTATGTGGCTGACACAGATTCTGTTCAGTGAATGTGACTTAGCCTCAATCTTTTTAAGAGCAGATCTCTTTTCAAATGATATTGAACATGGAACCTCCAAATATGAGACAAATGAGCAGAGCTGCTTCAGCTAAAGCAGGGCAGAGTCTCCAAGCCTGTGTTCTTGCTTCCCCATGGTGTCCGCATAAAAACCCTGGAGCCATCGCCACAGAAAACCCCGGATGCAGCTTGCTCACAAATGCCCTGGGAGGTGGGACCTGTAAGACCTGGACTTGAATCATGGCTTTTTCCCTGTGGGTCCCTGAGAGAGAAAACACACCCTAAATGCTGTCTGGCTTGTTCGCCCTGTGTTCGCCACCATCGTCAGCACACCTGGCACCTGAAGGGCAGGGCTGGGACTAGGGCGAGGCACATATGTGACCTGGACATTGCAGGAGGCGCTCATTCCCAGGTGAGAACCTTGCGCTCACAGGACCCAGAGAGGGAGCGCCCCCTTAAATTTCTCATGGCAGGTGCCTCGCTTCCTTCACGCCATGCCTCCCCTGATCAAAGGCCCTCAGGAAACAGTTGCCTGATTCATGAGGTAAGCCAGTTTCTTCACCCTGAAGATGGCAATACTAACAACACCTGCTTTTCCATGTAGTCTTAAAATAAAAGAGAAAATGCATTTTAAGCAACCAGAATCATCTGCTGCAGCAGTCGGGGCTCTTGTTCATTCTTGCCTCAGCGAGATGGATCAGACAGAACACAGAGGCTGAGAGTTCAGGGTATATAGTCAGGGAACAGGGAGAAATCCAGTGTTTGAGGGCAGCCGGAGCCAGCAGGGTAGAAGCCAGGGCCGGTCCGGAAAACTATTGGTCTGGACCACGCAAGGCCTTGCCTATCACCTCCAACTGCGTCACCTGCCCTGCATGTCCCCCCGCAGCAAGCAATGGCTAGCTAGCACCAGGTCCGAGCCCACAGAGGCGGCAGGGGAAGCAGCCCTTACCTCTCTCTAGGCAGCTGGTGGTTGGGATTGTGGCGGCAGCGAACACTGAGGCCGAAGAGCTTGCGGGCCGTGCGCTGGATCTTCTGCCGTTGGGCCTCCATGGAGCTCTGCAGGAGCTTGTAGCGGTTCTGCAGGTCCCAGTCGTTGCCCCAGTGCTGATGGATGCTCCCGATGGTCAGGAAGTGGTTGCTGGGGAGACGCTTCATAAACGACTTAAACTCATCTGGCGGGAGACAAAGGCCAGGGGAGACGGGCTGAGCGTGACAGCCCCACCTGACGTGGCCCACCCACCAACCAAGCAGGCCTGCAGGTAAAACCAGCTTGCTGGGGGCCCATGCACACAGCACGGGCCTGCTCCGCTCCCAGGAGGGAGCGCAGAGGCCACTGAGCTTTCCAAGAAGGGTCTTTGACTTGGCTGCTACAGGACGGAACCTGCATCCTGCGGGAGACTAGGGCTTCCTGAACTTCTGTCATATGAATGCCGACTGGATCACAATATTCACATATCACTTGGATTTACATTTACTCAGCACCAATGAAACCCAATGTGGATCCAATTCTACGGTACATAGAAAAAACCATGATTGCATGCCTTCAGTAGAACGGGAGCTGTAAAACTAAGTATTCTAGCCAGACACTACTCCCTGCGCCCTGACCAAACCCCTGTCCCGGCTCTCGCTTTGAAATACAGAGAAGTAGCCAAGGATAGACAGGTGTTAAGGACATGTTTGTAGCAGCTGAAACATTCTCTTTGATGTAATCTGCAGGTTTGACAGACCACTGAGGTGGGTCAACATCCCCACTGCGTGACCCAGTCTCACGAGAAGTTGTACGTTCCTGCCGTCTTATGTCATGTCCCATTTTGGAAGACTCCAGCTTAAGAGATGGGGACAAACGCTGGAGTCTCCTGGGGGAAGGTTTCTGCCCCCGTGGTGCTGAGTTTCCGAGTGTCAGCATGTGCTGCGACGCGACACAGACTTAGAAATTATCTGGGTCAGCTCTCTCATTCTGCATACGGGGAAACCGAAGCGCAAAGTGAGAATGACTTTCTGAAGGTAGAACAACCCGTGAGCGCCAGGAGGCGGAACTGAAACCGGAGCTGCTGTTTTCGGATCTAATTCTCCCTGGTCTACCTCAGCCATGTCCCCCTTCAACTAGTGGGGAAATTAAAAGAATTAAGAGGTTCATCGTTTTGCAGGTGAAAAGGTAAAATGATTAGATTATACATATAATAAAATGCATATGTATATGTATCTTGAGACTAATAATTTCACTTTATGTTATGAAACCTATGAGGAAATTTCAGGTACATTAGGCATTCATTAAAAAAGAAAATGCTTACATAGCTCTCGCTAAGCCCCAGATTCAGCCTTAAATACCTTGCACGTATAAGTGACTTTATAGCAAACCTACAAGGTGGGTACTTTTAGTGCCCCCTTTTCTAAAAACTAGGGCACAGAGAGGTTAATTAACTTGCCAAGGTCACACAGCCAGGGGTAACAGAACTCTAGACTGGCTCCGAATCTGATGCTCTTACTTAGCACGTTATAAGTACTCTCTAAACAAAAAAGAGGATCACTGTATTGGGACAAACAAAGAAATCAAAGGTACTGAACACATATGTACAGGAAAACTGTCTCTGACTCCTTGAAAACTCAGGCACCTCCTTCCTGACAGCCTGACAGGCATATGCCTGCAAACTGCCTCTCACCCACCCAAGAGCTGTGCGACATTATTCTCTCAACACTTCAGTTTCCCCATCTGTCAAGCAGGTAACAATAGCATCTAATTCAAATGTTGAGATGGTGACATAAGACTGTAGCTGCCTGAATAGTTCCCAAAATACAGAACATGCTCAATGGACGGGAGCAGAAGATTGAAAGGATGACCCAGGGCTGCACTGATTGGTGCGTTCAGTGAGCAGGCCGCAGGCAGGGCACCAGCCCAGACTCTGCTGCTCAGGCCCAGCCAACGCTCCTCCTGTGGAAGACACGCAGCTTATCCTGTAGACGGCTCTGTTGACATTGGAGGTAACAGTCTTCCGTGAACCGGGATTTGGATCAGAAAAGAAAACTTAATTTAAAAGTTAAAATGACTTATTGGGTTGGCCAAAAATGCTGGTTTGTTTTTTTTTTTTTCTGTAAAATGGCTCTAGTAGCATTTAGTTATCTTTAACTTCATTCTGCACAACTTCGTTAGATTGTATTGTGACAGCTGTCATCAATGTGCATTAAAAAAAATACATCAAAATTGGTGATTTTTTGTGTAGCCGTTTTAATATTGAAGATGGAAGAAAACACACAACATTTTTCAGCATATTATGCTTTATTATTTCAAGAAAGATAAAAATGCATCTGAAACACACACACAAAAAAATTTGTGCAGTGTATGGAGAAGGTGCTGTGACTGATTGAACATGTCAATGGTTTGTGAAATTTTGTGCTGGAGATTTCTTGCTGGATGCTGCTCCATGGTCGGATAGACCAGTTGAGGTTGATAGCAATCAAATTGAGACCTTAACTGAAAACATTCAATGTTCTATCATGTGGGAGAAGCCAACATTGTCAAAATACAGAAATCAATAAAGTTATTGGTGAAAATGAAAAATGTGTCCATTATTTTACAGAAAAAAAAAAAAAAAACTGAACAGATTTTTTGGCCAAACCCATACTTTCTTGACTAAAAGTGGAAATTCTCTCCCAATAAGGACAAGCAGACCCCCATTTGTGCATGTGAACTCGGTCCTCTTTGATCACTAAACTCTGGAGCCATCAAAGAATCAATGGCTTTTAATTATGGCTGGCCGTGAATCCCTCCGGATTACCTGGTGCTGAAAATGAGAAGGAAGAAAGTACACATGCACAAGCCACAAAGACATGTACAGATGGGTGGATTTGTCTTAATGGGTAAAAACATTTCAAATGGATAAGTACAGGATATCTAGAGTAAATGTGTGCTTCTCCGGGGAGAAAGCATGGCACTAGTAATTTCTATGGACCATTCAGCTTGCTCTGCAAAATCTCAGCATCTCAGCCTCCCACCCACTCACTCAAAGTAGTTCTTTTCCTTGGGAATAAGGGCTATACGCTAAAGACCCTTTCCGCTTGCGCACATGCCTTGCATTCTTCTGCTTTTTAGTAAACAGGGAAAAATCTCTTTGCAAAAGCATTTCATCAAATGCTTCTTTTGTTTGAGGCCAAATAATCATCACAATACATTTCTATCCTGAATCTCTTGCTTTTATGCATTCCCAGGATTTTAAATGGGCTGATGGGCACAGGTTCATAAGGCATCCACAGCTCCATGGGAGCTGCATGACCTTTTAAGAGCAGAATCGCTGATGCATCATGTGCGCTCAGAGCTGGTTGGGGACTTAGAGTTCATGTAAACCAGTGGTTTTCAAATACAGCTCAACAGAGCTCAGCTTTTATCTCTGGTACACAGTAGCTCCAAGGTACGATTTTGTTTGATCAAAGGGGTTCTTGGCTACATATTTAAATAAATTCAAAAATTAAACACATAAACATGTCCTCTCATTTAGCAGATGAGGGAACTGAGGACTGGGGGGTAAAGCAGAACTGATAAGGTACTAAAGCTGCTGTGAGCACTGACTTTGGAACCAGGGATTCCATAACTGACTCTTTCATTTACTGTGTAACCCTGGGGAAGGCACTGGGTCTCCGTATCCTCCCTCCTCTATAATGTAGCAACATCATTACTTACTCTAATGCAGTTCTTGTAATAGATTTAAGGAATATAAAGTTGTTTTAAAACCCATAATGCTCTCTCTATATGTCTATTTATTTAACAGATATCTGAGCATGTATTTTAAGCTTTTCATGTACCAGACTGAACACAGTTTTCCTTCCAAACCTCACAGGGTGTTCTAGCTCTGGGAATGGTACCGACATCCATCAAAGTGTCTGACCAACGTCCCTGAAAGGGGTTCTTGGATCTCATCGCACCTTTCCTTTCTCAAGGTCTGCTACGTCTCCCTTGGAAACAGTTCAGCATCCCCGCATGTTTCCCCTTTTTAGTCCCTATGTCATCACCCTAACCTGCGTCACGGGCATCTCTCTCCTAGGTGCCTGGGGACAGCCTGGCCCTGGCTGGCCTACATGCACCCTCCCATCTTTGCAGCACAGACACACAGACTTCTGCTCTTCCTCAGGGGGCCTCCCCGACCGTCCTGACCACGTTAGCCTCCAGTTCTACGTGACTGGCTCACAGTAGCTTCTCGTTCTTCAGATATGATGAAAATGTCAATTATTGACATGGTTATGTGATTAATGCCTGGTTTTCCCATGAACTAGAAGCTGCAGGAGAGCCACGATCCAGCTTTGCACCTCGCCCACTTCATGGCCTTAGGTGACTTGACTTTCCCCCTCTGAGCCATGAAAAGCAGGAAATAGTTAAGTGACCTGAGTGGTGCTTTCTAGCTTTGGCAGTCTGTGAATTCTTTGGATGTCTATATGAACGTCTACATGTATATGTATCTATACATATACGTATTTACACATATGTGTGTGTTTGTTTATTTAGAGAGACTGACGGCCACACAGACTTGGGAATTAACACAAATACCTTTAACTCTCCATTCTCCAGAGGCCCCCTCCGTGCTGTGTGGCAATACTCTCTGTCTCCTGGGTCCGACAGAGACAATACATCACGGGACCACAAACCTGATTACACTATTCATTATTTCACTCAGTGGAGACTTATTAAGTGCCTACCCCATGAGAGCTACTAGACCTCGCTCTGGACTCTCCAAAGTGAAGGAGGCGGGGGGGCCAGGGGGGGGGGGTCAGTCCCTGTTCCCTCACAGCAGTGCAATCCCAGTCGGTTTCCTTTTCTAGACTCGGCTCAGGGCCATCCAGGCAGCAGGACCAAGTTAGGCTCCCTACCTGAATTCTCCAGGTCCTTGTAAGCTTCAGCCCAAGACTTGGCCATGTTGGCCAGCGTGTACTCCATGATCTGGATGTCGGTGATGGGGCAGTTGCATTGTGGGAACTCCTCCGCACACTGGCACCGGCACTGGCTGCTCTGGCACACGTACTCGCCCTCGCCATTGCACATGATGTAACTCAGGGCTGACTGGACGAACTTCTCTTGCAGATACTGAGGGAAGATGATCTGTAGACCTGTTTGAGAATAGCAAGAAGAGGAAACAGAGAGGTTTAAAAAGGTGTTTCATTAACAGCTTCATGAGGTGATGGGTGGGAATCAGAAGCTGCTAGCTTTCTCCCTGTGTATTGTAACCAGAACGTCTCAGAGCCTGCGTAGATCCGGACAGGGCATAATTCGTGAGGCCTCTAGTTGCCACACTTCTACTTAAATTTCTCAGGTCATGACCTTGGCTATCACGGAAATGCATGCTCTGTTCTGTTATATTAAGACTGAGGTCTGGTATACACCTTTTCCATTTTGGGAGAAAATCCATACTGAAAGCACAAGATTGCTGTTTATTTTTTCTTATTTCCTTCATTTTTTTCCTTTCCCTTCCTTCAAATATTTACGAACCCTATTTACGAAGCACAAGTCTTGAGCTAGGCACTAGGTCTACAGAGATAAAAAAAAAGACACGGTCTCAGCCCTTGGGGGGTTTGCAGTATAATCAGCAGGGACAGACACAGATACACATCATCATAATACAGTTTTATAGACCTGAAGCAGAGACGGCCACGTGAGGCAATGGGCAGCCAAAGACTGCAAATAACATTGCTTGGAGACAGGGAAACCTTTGTAGAAGAGATGGTATTTGGGCTGGTTGAAACGTGAGTAAGACATCATCATGTAAAAAGAACAGGAAGAATATTCTAAAGAGAGGAACAGCAAGAACAAAGACATAATGTATCTGCGAATGTAATGTACTTGGATGGGTGGGGTTGCTTGCTGTAGAAGAACAGGTATTAGAAAGGAGACGATGCCAGAGTGCAAAGAGCTTAATTACACGCTAAGGAATTCGAACTTCATTCTGTGGATAATGGGGTAAATTTCAAGTGTAAGAATGATATATTGAGTGATATAATTTCATAAGACCACCCTATCATAACAAATAAAATATCAGTGGAGAATGATATCAAAGAAAATTTTCTCTCTCTTCCTCTCTCTCTCTTTTCTTCTCTCTCTCTCTTGTATTTTTTTTTCTTTAAAAATGAAGAAGCTAGGTCTCACTGAGGGAACATGACTAGCCCATGGTTGGTTATAGGATAAGCCCTCTTGACCACATCTCATGATCTTTTCTCTATATTTGAACTTATCAAAGCCTTACGCATCAGAGCCAACGACAGAGAAGGGTTTATCTGAGCACCAGCCCTCCTCCTGTACCCTTGAAATATCAGCATAGCCTCTGGTGCCCAGATGGAAGGACAACTCTGGGTTAAATTAGTCCAATAACGTACTTTCACCTGGGACATGTCTCTCTATCTCATTTGGAGCTGCTTACAGTTTTAGCCACTAATGTATATGAGCCTAATGGTTTTACTATCCACTGTGTAAAAGACAACTGTTCTTTGGGTTAATTTTTTTTACCATTCATGCTTCAGGGACACCCCCTACCCTACTCATCGGTGATTTGCTGAATAAACCCAGCTTTTCTCTAAGTCTCTACTTCACAGTTGTGTTTCTAGATTTTTATCTTTCCCTCCCTCACCTTCAAATTATTTTTTAAAAACAAAACCCCATCATTTTGACTGTGGTCGTATGGTCTCTCAAAAAGACAATTGGAGAGAGGCATTGTGGGAATGAAGCTTGGACCTCCAGCATGCCGTAAGGTTGGGAACCACAAGAAGGTAATTAAAAGCTGGGCATCACTAGAGTCAAGCTCTTTTCTTACTACCAAGTATTCATCTCAACCAAGTATTCTACCTTTCTAAGACACCATTTTCTTTTCCATAACATGAAAATATTTTTAGTACCTACATCAGTAGATTGTTGGGAGGACTAATTGAAAGAATTTCTGCAAAATGTCTAGAACAGTTCCTGGCACATAGCAAGCAAACGTTAATTATTCCCTTTGCTGACGATGATGGTGATCATGCTACACCTCTGATTAAAGTTTTTTAAAGTTTCAACAGAACCCTACAGAATGAAGGACCATAGCTGTGGGTATTTAATCAGAAAAAGATAATACTCAGAAGGCAGTCTTTAGATATTTGGAGAGATTTTGCAAGAAGCAGGGTTTAGACTGCTGGGCCTGTTTGTACCCACAGTGGTGGGAGGGCTATTCAGGAAGGTGCATCCTATGTAAACATGCATGGAAGTTGTTCTAACAGCTAGGGCTGCACAGCTTGGGCAGTGGGTCCCTGCGAGCCTGGGTGAGGGTCACACAGATGAGCAAGAGTCCATATGAGTTTGAGTGACTGCTCAGAAGGGCTTACCATATGCAGGGATATAATACAAATACCAAAAGGTGGGAAAAACAAGTCAAATCGAGCAGAAAAGTTTCTTCTAAACTAAGTCTACGATTCCTTCCGAGTATGCATTATTGAGTCATTTTATCTGTATCACAATTTTCACTTCCAAAGCAAAAGTTATTTTTAGCTGATCCCTATCCCCTATAGGCATCTGAGTCTATGGATTGGGGTTAACTTTCTGTTGCTTAAAGGAATTCTATAGACTATATTCGCAGTCCTATTTTTCTAGCTTGCTCATCATTTTCTTTCTCCCTTTTGTAGGGGATAAAATATTCTATTCTTGGTCCCAGCCCAAAAGGAATTTAGGGAGAGCATTTTTAGAAAATTGCGTCAAATCATTTCTCTGTTTGGCAAGGATACAAAAGGCAATATTACCTACCCCACTTAATGCAACTGAAAACAGATGAAGTTTGGGGTTGGGGGGTGTGTGCGAGAAGCTGAAACGCGAAACTGGCTGCTCTTTAAAAATGGAAACTCAGAACACGTGAGCTGTCTCTGAGGCAGAATCTCCTGGGCACATTTGAAAGAGAATAATGAAGACATAGCAATTAAAAAGCACTTTTCTGGAAAATGTCATTACTGTTTTAAAGTTACATAACCATTTCTATGGCAGCGGAGGTTCACACGGCAGTCACGACCAGGGTCGACTCCTGGTGACCTGGGTCCAACAAAAAGGCCCATTGCTGACCTCCTAGATCGGTGCCTGAATCCTGCAGGCGTCAATGGGAGTCGTAAATAATTTGGAAGGGGATTTGGCCTTTGAAACCACTGCTTGAAAGATATACAGTTGCTGGCTGAGTTGGAATATTCTGTCCCCACAGTTCCCAAAGACACATACGCGTGTGTGCGTGCATGCACACACACACACACACACACACAGAAAACTGAAAAGAAAGAGAGAGAGAGAGAGAGAGAGAAGGTTACCATTATTGCCAAGCATATAAATTTTGCTTCACAAAACCCAGGAAGGCAATAGTTGAGAGTTTCATTTGAACACCAATTCACCCACGCTGAACATATGGAATATTTTCCCCTCGATCTCATTATATTTGGAGAAAAAAAATCTTGTTATACTTTAAAATGGAATGTTTCAGTGTTCCGCAGCGTGAGGGGGCAACGTAGGTGTGGGAACACCCGCGTCGCCTTCTCTTTGCCCGCTTTTTGCCCCGTTCGCCTCGGCCCTTCTCCCACCTCACGTTCAACACGCACATCTCGCTACGTTTTTTTTTGTATTTTCCGTGCCATCTGAGATACGATTTCTTCTTCTCTTTGGCACACAGTGGCATAGCTCTATTTTCTGGCCTGCGTCCTTCCTCTGATCGCCTACCATTCTCTCCTTTATTCAGAACACACCAGGCATCCTGTCCTTTTCCAGTCCCTCCGCGCGCCAGTCGTATCCTCCCTGCAGTCTCTGCGCTTGTCCTTCCCTGAGCCCACAGTTCCCTTTTCTCAAACTCTGCATGCTGCCTTGTCCTGCATTCCGACCTTTCCAGACCACCCCCATTAACGTGCCTCTTTCTATTTTCTTCATAGGATTTGTTGCGCACTGAAATAATCTTACTAATTTGTTTATCTTTCCATCTCCCCCATTGGAGGGTGAGCTTAGGCGGCAGGGCCTTGCCTGTCCACTACAGGCCTGAGTGTGAACTAAGGCCAAGCCCAGTGTAAGCTCCATGAAGTCATTTGTTGAATGAAAAAACAACCAACCAAACAAACACACAACGAACAAAAACACCTTATCCTATTTTTTATCCGAACAGAAAAACATGTTGCCTCATTAGATTTAGAAGATGTTAGAATTGAAAAGTTAGGTGATCTGCCCAAAGCTCCACAGCTAGAGAAACAGACTAGGGATCCAAATCCAGGAATTCCAGCGGGGTTCTGAAACGCTGGAGAGTCCTTCCCCCTCCCCAGTGGGCAAGTGTGAGAACTGAGACAAAGTCCTGGCTTAGGGGTCCTACAGTTGCTAAACTCAGGTTTCCTGCCTGTGAAGGTAGAATCCCGATAACTACCTTCCAGGGCTGTTATGAGGAGAAATTGAGGCCGAGAAAAGGCATAAACACCATGTAAACAAGAAGCTGGTAGTCATGGACTGATGTGTGTGCATCCTTCCACATTCATCACGTTGAAACCCTAACCCCTAATGCGATAGTATTAGGAGGTGGGGCCCCTGGGAGGTGATTAGTTCATGAGGGTGGGCCTCCCTGATAAAATTAGTGTCTATAGGAAGAGACAAGAACACTCTCTCCCTCCCTCTCTTCTTCCCTTCTTCCTTTTTTCTTTCTTTCCTGTCTTCCTTCCTCTTTCCATCTTTCCTTTTTTTCTTCTCTCTTCTCTTCTTTTCCACACATTGCTCAAGCCCTGCTATGTGCCTGGCACCCCTGCCATGGATAACAGGGTGAATAAGGCAGGCAACTCCCTGCCTTTGCAGACGTCAAGGTAGCTGCGGGAACAAGAGGAAGGACACCTAACCTAGAACAGTCAAAGAGGCCTTTGGGCTGAGACCTTATGGATTCACAGGAGTTAGGGGATGAAAGATACCCAAGAAGAGCAGGCTAGAAAATGAAAACACCGTGGACAAAGGTCTCAGGTGGCAGAACTTCCAATTAAAAGCTGACTTAACGACCACTTTTCTTTCTGTTTAAGGTTCATCTATTTTTTTTTTTTTTTTTTCTGTTTGTTTGTTTGCTTGCTTGCTTCCCAGTTCCCTGGAGAAGAGAAGAAAGAGTTCTGGTGCGTCAGAGAAGATCACAACTCTGAAGGGTAAAATGACGCAGAGCAGAGATCTGTCAGTGCATTAGAGGAACAGCAACAAAAGTCAAGGATCCTTGTTCTTTACAGGCAGGGGAGTATACCTGAGATGAAGGGGTTTGGGGGAGGGCTCACTGTGTGGTTGAGTTTCAACCACTGGGGGGCACTAAAGTAACAAGAACTTTCAGGGAAACCCTACATTGGATCCCTGGAGACCTTCAATAACATTGTCAATACTATTACTGTCTAAAGCAAGCACCTGGTTTAGGTGACTGTGCTCAGTGAGGCTGGGAAATATTTAATGCTCAGAAAAGAAGACCCAATCAACAAAAGCTAAAGGTGCCCCTAAGATTTGGAGATTATAGTCCAACCTTCCTCTCTGACCATGATCCTGCTCTTTTGCTGGTAAGGAACTCTTAGCCTCTTCTTCCTTCCTTCAACAAGGTACATGGGGAATTGGTGAAGCACATGCTTCCTACCTTCTAAGGACACAGAGGAGCTACTTGGAGATTCAAAACTGAGGCACAAAATTTAAAAATAATAGACAAAAAGTTAATCGATAATTCACACATTAAAAGTAGCATCGTGTCTGGTACATAAGAGCAGACTATGTTTGATGAATATATTTCAGATATTGAATGTCAGTGATCAATTATGAAGATGAAAGAAAATAAGCCTGGAGACAAACATTATGGAAGGTTTTGTGATATTTGTGCGATGTGGGCAGAGTCTTGCAACATGAGCATGGCCTTAAATAGATCAAGGGCAGCCACCGTGTTCGACGCAGAGGGTCTACTGTGAGTCAGGTTTAGTGTGTGAATGAATACATTGGATCAATCAAAGTCTTATTCAAAGCAAAGACCGTGTATTTCCCTGGGTTTATTTTCCTCAGCTTTGTTTTACTTTAGTTTATATACTAATTGCTTAACATCGTACTATTTTAATGGACTCGCTCTTTTTTGACCTATTTCATCAGATATTAAATGTATGATCTCATACAGTGCTAAGAGGAAGGGGGGAAATACAGCTTAGGTTCTATTTCGGTTGAATAGAATTTGTTCTATCATATTCTTGCATCAGAATGTGACCCCCCTGTAGATACCTCTGAGCCCTGTAGGAGTCCCGGCTATTGTCTTGTACCTGCTAAGTTCTGCTTGTCAAATTCTGTCTATTTCTGAAAAGCACGAGGTAGGGAGAACAACAAGGACTGCACCTTTTGCTAGAAGTCATCCTGATCCCCTTCTTTGTGAAAGCCCAGGGCTTTCAGAGTGGCAGATAGAGGACTTTATGGCTCCAACAGCCATTCTGAACTCCAGCGTAATGAAGGCATGCAGGTCAATTACCCATCTGTTTGTGTTGCTATTGCTGTGAATTACGGTATCCATTGCTGACAGCTCATCGGAGTGGAATGAAAATAAGACGATAATTCACCAGGTGAAACTGTGCAGAAAGGGCAAAAAGGCTATGATCTCATTCAGAAGTTCAGCCCTGTCTCTGAGATGGGTCATTTGCTCTCTGGGAAATAAGGAAAGGCTGCTACCTGGGGGAAAGAGTGAGTGGGTTCTGGCTCCCCACTTCTAGAGAGAGTGACCTTTTCTGTTCCAAGGTATCATCTATTCTGTGGGATCTTAAGGAGTAGACTTGGATGAAAGGTCCATTTTAACTATCAGAAGTTCTGAGATTCAATGAAAAGGTTGCTTTCCTAGGTAGGGAACTCCTTCCTCAGCAGAATTTCAATGTTGATACAATAAAAATGCTTTAAAAAACCCAAGGTCCGAGTGGAGTGTGGTAGATGGGATTGTCATTAACTCACATTCAGCAGCCCTCCCTGCAACGTGCTCCCTTTGAAAACATTACACACCTCTGCCCTTGAACTCAGGTGGGTTCACATAACATGTTTTGGCCAATAAAATGGGAGTGGAAGTGATGTGTACAACTTCCAAAACTACACTATAAGAACCAACATGTGGGTTCATCAGCTTGTGTGTCCCCACCCCCATAGGAACAGTAACGTTCTATACTGAGGCCACCCGACGAGCGGAGTCACCACGGACTGTGCCCACATTGTAGCATCAGAAGAAGCGAGCATTTCTGTTTGCCAACCACTGAGACTGAGGGACTCTTTGTTAGCGCAGCATAACCTGGTCTGCACTGACAGACACAGGGGTGGGAAAACTATGACCTAGGTGCCAACTTATCCCACCACCTATTTTGGTAAATTAATTGTATTGAAGCACAGCCACAGAGATTTAACTATTGCTTATAGCTGCTTTCACATTATAATGAAAGCGTTGAGTACTTGCAACGGAGATTGAATGAGGCCCACAAATCCTAACACCACCTAGCTCTTTTCTGAAAAAGTCTGCCAGCCCCTGAACTAACTGCTCATTAAGATTCTCTCAACCTTGATTTTCTAAGTGTCTACTCTGTGCTGTCGTTCATTCATTTACCAGGCAAAGATCAATTAGTGGTCTGCATACACTAGACACTCTTCTAGGCTCTGGAGCAAAGACCAGGAACTAGAAACAGCATTCTTGCTCTCATGGAACTTACCTTTCAGTGAGGGGGATACCCAATAAATGAATACATAAAAATAGGAGAGGATTTATACTGACAAAGGTATTAGGGGCAAGGAGACTCCTAAATGACAATTTTAAGGTAAAAAAAAGAGAAAATGGCCTAAACTATTAAATCACCAAGAATAAAGAAGTAAACATACTTTTAAAATTAAATTTTATAGAATTTCACCATGAAGGATACCTTCAAGCTTTAAGAAGAGGTTGATTCTAGTTACATAAAAGCTTCATCATAGAATTCATGATCAAAACCAAATCTGACTCCCCTAAGACTCTGTTACCCGATCCCTAGGTCAGCAGCTGTCTCCGAGTTCTTTCCTAACCTGTCCTCCTTTTCTTGCTACATCCTGCAACACCACTGCCTCTGTCCACCGCGGGCCAGGGTCCCTCCTGCTCACATTTCGGCCCAGCTGTTATTAACTGCATGACCTTGGAAAGTCAAGGCTAAGAGGCTTAACTATTCTGATTCTCCGTTTCCTCATTAAAGCTTCTGTGGCAGGGTTGGTGTAAAAATTAAATGAACAAGTTTATATTTTGATTGTGGTGTTTCTTGATTTTATGATTGAATATGTTTGTCAAATCACAGAACCCATTCACCTCAAAAGGGTCAATTTTTTGGATGTAAATCATACCTCATGAATTGGAAAGCAAAATCAATTATATAACACATGTTAGCATATTAGTACATGACAATTGTTCAACTAATATCACTTCCTGTCCTCGTCTGTTTTCGGTTGCTCTTACTGGAGGCCTTTGGCAACCTCAGGCAACTCCCTGTTGGCATCCAAGAGCACCCTGCACATATCTCAGATTCTAATACAGCACTGATCCCATCATGCTATGTGGGTCTATGTTCATGTTCCTCCTGGTCTGGGAGCCCCTTGAGTGGAAAAGGCAGTGCCCTGTTCCTCTCCATTTCCCAGTCACCTAGCACATACATGGGCACCAGCAAATGAGTCTGAGTGAAGGTGAAAGCAGAGAGGAGTGTGGTTCCCTGTCCTGCGCCCTGAATGCCGCCCCTCTCTCGCGCCATCCCCCCCGTCATGAGCAGGACCTGACATCTTTCCCAACATCACAGCTAGAAACCTGAAGCTATATCAAATTCAGCACCACAGGGAAAGAGAATGTTGATCAGAAAGGACCTGATCACAAATTTCAGCATGTAGTCGTTTCGGATCCATAGCTATAAATCATGATTCTGGAGGACTACAGCTGTTTTTTTTTTTTTTTTTTTTTTTTAATATTTCTCTGCATTCTTTTCAAGATACCAAGCACAGTGCCAGATCATAGCAGTTGGGCAGAAATAAAACTGCTCAGTTCAACAACTATTTGGAAAGTCCTTTTTCCCTCATCACTTTATTAAGTCAGGTGTTCTTCTAGATGCTACAGATATGGAAAATGAATAAGATGTGATTTCTAAACTCAGGAGTCAAGGAGATAGGAATGAACTCAAATAGCACGTATAGTCCACCATTAGCCAAGCTGTATGCCACAGAACCATAAATCTACAAATGTACCCAGAATCAAATACAGTCAGGAAACTCCGTGTATTTAATCCACCTCTTGA
Organism: Furipterus horrens; assembly: GCF_987537825.1. Taxonomy (NCBI): domain Eukaryota; kingdom Metazoa; phylum Chordata; class Mammalia; order Chiroptera; family Furipteridae; genus Furipterus; species Furipterus horrens. The sequence continues at coordinate 192,003,788 of NW_028327174.1, forward strand.
GACTTGTAATCCACGTTAGCACCATTTAGGCACTGAGAAGCCCCGCAGTAAGTGAGTGTGGCTTAGGCCATGTAATCCAGTGCTTCAGAAGTACCTAGCTTTTGTGAAGTTACTGTGAGGAAATAAACAACCTCAGAATCTCAGTGGCTTATACCCATAAAAGTTTACTTATTGTTCATGTTTCATGCTGGCTGGGCTTTCCCTCTTCCCCAGAAATCTTCTCCTCTTAGAATCTTGGCTGAAAGAGCAGTCTTTCTCAGGTATAAGCCATTCATATAAGAGAGAAAAGAACAAAAGCCAAGGCATGCACTGTGTCCTCTCACATCCCATTGGCCAAAGCAAATCATATGGCCAAGTCCAATGTCAACTAGAAGAGAAGTGTACATCTCCCGCGGGACAGCACCGCAACCACACAGAGATGCATTGGCAGTCCCGAGGGGAGGTGAACAGTACAGGTGTGTAATCTACCACAACACAAGCTTGTTTTTGTGCCAAACTTTTTTTTAATTGAATTATCATATTATTCAACAATTTCACTCTTAAGGTATAGACCCAAAACACTTGCAGACAGGTAGGCACACAAAAATATGAACACAAATGATCATAAGAGCAATAATCACCATAGTTAAAAGGTGGAAGCAACCTCAATGTCCATCACCCCACGACTGGTAAACAAAATGTGGTACAACCACAAAATGAAATTTGAGTCAGCCGTGAAAGAATGATGTACCGATACATGTTACTATATGGATGAACCTTGAAAACATTTTGTTAAAGAAGCCAGACACAATAAAAACACATATTGTATTATTTCATTTGTAAGAAATGCCCAGAATAAGCAAATCCATAGAGACAGAAAGCAGAGTAGTACTTGCCAGAGGCTGAATAGAGGGAGGAATAAGGGATGATTGCTTAATAGACACAGAACTTCCATTTGGGGTGGCGATAAAGGGCTGGAATTAAATAGTGATGAGAGTTGCACGCTGGGAATATGCTTAATGCCACCGAACTGCGCATTTTACAATGGTTAAATAAACTCCATGTTATGTATATTTTACCACAATAGACACTAAAAAGATTCCAAACAAATTGATTTGACAGTTCAAATAAATTTAAATCAGTACCTATTTATTGAGTATCTACTAAGAGCAAAACACAGAACGAGGAAGAAGTGGATGATGAACAAATAAAAAGGGATACGGTTTCTCCCCTCAGGGCTCTTAATTGCAATTTAGTAGCAAATATGTACAATTGTGCACATAAGACAAGGTAGAATACATCTAGAATATAATAAAGGCACCTCAAAACTGCTGTTTGCAGTGCCAAAGGAGAGCTTCATTCTGACTGAGATGATGTGGGAGAGTTGGGAATAAGGACCGACCAAATAATCTTAAAAAATAAACTGGTACCATATCTATCAGAGTCAATGAATTAATTTCCATGAGTGATTTATTTCAGTTCTCGCCACCTTGATGCCTGGTTTCTGCACAATCAATGAGCTCAACAAAGAACTGAATGGGACACGGTAGTTAAACGCTATCCTATCACCTCCTTGACCATTTACCACGCAGGATCTCCCTGCTGCACACTCAGCAAAGAGCTGATTGAAAGGTATGACCCCAAATGACCACACACCAAGCGGCAAGTCCTCTGATATCCCTTCTTGCAACGTCAGCCTATACTCCGCCAGAATTTCCGCCTCTTTGTGCAAGTCTGTCTCGCATCACCATTTGATTCCAGATTTCCCCAGGTTAGAGTCAACACTTCCTATGGCCCGCGCCCCCAGAATGCTGCAAGGCCTAAGCAACTGTCTGCTATAAAGGCATTCGATCTGTCCTGGCTCTGGGTCCTTCAGGGAGTATGAGAATAACTATTGGAATGGCATGCCTACCCACATACACCAGTTGGTAAGTCATTTTAGGAAAAGGTCAGACTTTCTAAAGTAACTACCAGAACTTATAACCACTGTCTCTAATAAAAGCTACGATTATGATTTATAAGCTCCAGGTTGGTAAACAATATAGTGTACAGTTTAAGAGCACTGGCATTGTGTGCACCTAGGTTCAAATTCTTGCTCTGCCACCTATAAAATATTTCAGTTCTAGGGGCCTCAATTTTCAACTCTGGAAAATGGATCTCTGTTGAAGTGTGCATGAGATAGTGATATTAAAAAATGAGCTCTGTACCTGGTACATGAGAATTATCCAGTACATAGTAGCTATGATTATTATTTTATATCAGTCCCCTTGGTTTTTTAGGTCAGGTGCTTTCTATGTGTTGTCCTATTAGATGCATAATACTGGCTTCAAGGCAAAGGTGTTTTTATTCCTGTTTTGCAGATTACAAGTCCCAAAGAAGTTCAGAGCCTTAACCAGTCTAAACTGTTACCGCTATCCAATGTGCTCTCCTGATCCTCCCCACTCTATTTGTTTTCTACTTGAGTCTTTCATTGATATTTCAATCCACTCTTCAAGAGGAACTCCACTTGTCCTTCTGACAACGCAGAGAACAGAGCGCTCCTTGGCTCATAAAGGAAAACCAATATTTGGATGCCAGCAGCTGGGTGGAAGCCAGCAACCCCGTTGGCATGAAGGTGCTGCTCTTTTATCCAACAGGCCTCACAGACAGAATCATGGGAAGGCAAAAACGAGGATTCCTATCAGTGCCTCCCAGGCCCCTGCTAATGGGGAAGGAAGGACCTTTGTCATAAGCTATTGACTGTGACCCTGGGCTGATTCTAATGAGGACTCATCCCAAGGTGCATTGGCCACCATCACTCAGTGGTCCACCCTGGGATCACAAGGCCACAGGAGGTGGCAGGGGTGTGGGAGAGGAGGGGGCTTACGGAAAGAAGACCCAATCATGTCCTATCCCCTCTTCCTCTACTACCACAGTTGGGCAGGGACTTATTACCATAATACCCACATCTAGAATCCGTTTTGCTGACTCAGAGCTCCTCCAGAGAAGTGAAGTAGCCTTAGGAGCCCAGGTGACTAAGAACCAAAAGCTGGAGGACCCTGGGAAAGAGATTTTACCTTTCTGAGCCTAAGTTACATCATCTGTGTCGTGGGAAATATAATCCCTATCTCTTCACTGGTGGGAGGGACAAAATTAGCTAGTGGCTATCAGCCCACGTCTAAGAAAAAGAAGCAGCTCATAAAAGTATTCTTTCTGAACACTTTTCCCTGGGCCTCCTTCTCCTGCTCCTCCCCCCCTTCTTCTCCTCCATCCCTTTTCCTTCCTTCCCTCCCTCCCGTCCTTCCTATCCTTCCTATCTCTTCCCCTTCCCTCCTCCTCCTAGTCTTCCTCCTTTAGTATCACTTTAGTGCCAATCATGCACAAAACTTCAGCAAATATGTACTGAATCCCTATGTCAATGGCACCGTGCTGAATATGACGAAATAGAAAGTTGGCGAGGCACAACCCTCTCTTAAAAAGAAGAGGTAAAACCAAAACACAAATGAATGTGTTGCAAGGTGAGTAGAAAAAAAGAATTCATACCATAAAAGAAGTCTTAAAAGAGGTTTTTCAGAAGAGGTGGCAGTTGGGGGATTAAGGGACATGCCCTTGTCTGGAAGATGTAACAGCCAATTCCGTAGGAGAGGCACATGTACTTTGAAGATTGCTATCCATGCAAGGTAGCTTAGTGGCTAGCACACAGTAGGCCTTCAGGAAATGGTTGTTAGGCTGAACTGGATCCAGTGTGATGTGGAGTAAGAAGTGTAAGAGCTCTGAGAGGGCAGAGCTCACTGTGTTCTGGGCATTTCATTCATTTATTTACTCCTTCATTCATAACTAAATTTAATAAAAAATACTCTGAGCACTGTTTGCGTACCAGGTTCTATATGTTTTTCCAGAGATAGAGAAGGTCCCAGTTCATACTTCAATTGGTAATGAATGAGAGTGTGTGTGTGTGTGTGTGTGTGTGTGTGTGTGTGCATGTGTGTGTGAGAAAAGTCCTAGAGAAGAAGATGGGCAGGATGCCTAATAACCCGGGCAGAGAAGGTAAGAGAAGCTTTCTTGGGAGAAGTGAAAGTCCAGAAATTTAAGAGATGATGTGCAAAGGTGCAAAGTAATAAAAAATAAAAATTTAAAAAGATGCCTGTAGTGGAATGTAAGGAATTCCATAGACCTGGAGTAAAGATATGGGCTGGGCTGCAGAAGAAGACAAAATAAGAAGGTAGGCAAGGGTTTGATTATGTTGCCTGGTGCCAAGTTAAGAAGTCTAACCTTTACACCAAAATCTCTACAGAGGAAGTGAAGGGTTTTAAGCAGAAAAGTGACAGCATTGGATTTGATTTTAAGAAGATCACACTCGTGTCTGTGATGAGGATAGAGAGCCAAAGGGATGAGAATCAAGGAGGCTTGTTTGGCAATCATTGTAGTGGTCCATGGAAGGGAGGGGTGATGGGGGAAGAGCTGAACCAAGGCCGGGGTACAGAAGGGGATGTGGGATGGACATTGGTGTTAGGCACTGAAAGATGAACTAAACATGATAAAAGAGAGGACAAAGGTCACTTAAGGCATGAAGAGATTCTGGACGCATGAGTAATAGGAGATAGAACCTAGTCTGAAAGGAACTGAGGTTTCAAGCAGAGACAGAGGAAAGAAAAAGAGAGAAGGAGGACAATGAAGGAGGAGAAAAGAAGGAATAAGGAGAAGAAGGAGGGGGAGATATAATTTGAGATCAACAAGTGAAATGGATAAAATGACCATTTGAAGGTGAATATTTAGAAGGAGGCTCTGAAAACACACCAGCCTCAGGTGGCCCTGTCTGGAGGTGCAGAGAGTAGATGATGCCCCATGTTACCACTCTTTCATCCCATATCCCTTCTTTTTCTTCCCGTATCCCCTCACCACCTAGCCTCCCGTCTTTTAAAGACCTTTATCTTCTTCCTGTTCAACTTTCTCTTTGGGAAGCTGAGAATAGGCTAGTGACCTCACTCCTTTTTCTCATTAATAAAAATATCATATGCCATTGAATCTAAGATGTCATTCATAATTGTTTTACATACACTAAGAAAAAAGCAGCCTTCCAATTAAACTATGACAAGTCATTAGTTATAAGAAACATTCTAATTTCATAGACTTAAGTCTATGGAAAGTAATCAGAAGAAAAGTGTAAGAAAATGCTCCCCTTACCACATCTATGACCAGTAGCCATCTATGGACCCCGATGCTCTCCCATCCTCCCTTCACTATGGATAAACTAGCAGACTCTCTTATTTAAGACAAATAATTCCATTAATACACAAGGCCCTATTTACTCTTGCCTGCTCAGCTTGAACCCTGAATCATCCTTCTTTCTTGTAGAATTAAATTGTTCCTCTCTGAATAATAATTTCCATCAGCATATAAGTTCTGTTGCTTCCATATTTAAAAGGAAGAAAAAGTCCCCTACTCCACACCACTTTCTGCTAGGGTGCCTTTCACTGCAGTATTGCTCTGTAGTTTGCTGTATCACGTGCCTCACTTCCTCTCTTCCCATTTCCTCTACATGGCATTTGACTCAGGCGTTCATCTCTATAACTCCACTGAAACATCTTTTGTCAAGATCACCAAAGACCCCATGTTGCTAAATCCACTTCTTAGTTCTCAGTCCTCGTCTTGTCCCCTATCAGCAGCATTTGTCACAGTGGACCACGATCTCTGTTTGGAAAAACATTTTTTTTTTACTTGGCTCCCAAGATACTATACTCTTGGATCTCTTCCCACCTCCTTGGCCACTTCTTAGCTTTCTTTTCTTGTTCCTCATTATCCTCCCATTATCCCAACACTTCAATATTAAATTCTCCATGGCCCAATAACTAGTTTCCTTCTCTTCTCTAACTACACTTTCTCCCAAGGTAATCTATCCAATCTTACATCATTAAATATCATCTCTATGCTAATTTCTATCTTGGCTTCTCTCCTCTGACTTTCCAAATGCCCCTTCAACATATATATTTGTATGTATAATACACTTCTCAAACTTAGGTAAAAACCCGATTCCTCATGTCCCATCAACACTTATTCCTCCCATAGTCTTCACCACACCAGCAAGGCAATTCCATCATTGCCTTCACTCAGGCACGATTTGGAGATCTTCTTCTGCTTTTCTCTTACTCTCACAAGTCTCTCAGTCTACTACTCAGTAATGATGTCAGCAGCTACCTAAAAATATATCCATAATTCGATCACTTCTCACAACCCCCATTGCCACGACCATGGTCCATTTTCCCTCACCCTGATGAACACAAAAACCTCCTAACTAGGTTCCCTGTGTGTGTTCTTTCCCTCAGCAGTCTTTTCTAGTCAACAGTCTGTGAGTCATTTAAAGTATAAGTCAGGCCAAGGTACTCTACTGTCTGCCTTTGCAATGGCTTCTCATTGAATCCTGAGCAATACCTATGGTATTTTCCATGGTCTACAAATTCCTTCATGACCTGTTCCCTCACTGTCTCTGGCTGTAAAGGAAACATATATCTTTGTTCACTTGTTTATTGTCTGCTCTCCCCACATACTAAACATCAGCTCCAAAATCATTGAGACTTAGCTCATTCATTGCTGTATAGCCAGCTCTTAAATCAACATCTGACACAGAGTTGATGTTCAATAAATATTACTAAATACACACAAGAATGTATGAATGAAAAAAATTTCTGGATCATCCCTAGGTTTCAGCAAAATATTCTTTCTACATCCCTTTCCACATCAGTGAGCTACTGAGGCAGAACTCTGCTCTCTGTATACCTCACCAGATGGATACTTGATTAAATTACATGACAATGTCAGTAAAACACTCAACGGGCTTCTTGGAGAGAGAAGTATAAAAATAAGAAGTTATCATTATGCTGTTAGCATTATTACTACTAGAAGCTGTTGCTTCTTTGACTACTAATAGCCTCTGATCATGTCTATGATCTTTTCCCCCCTCATTTCTAGTCTTCTCTAATCCTCTTCTTTCTTTTTCCTATTTATTTCTCTTTACCTTTGCCCTGTTTTGTGGGCATTTTATGAAAAACCACAAGGAAAATGTTGTTAGTATCACTCATTATCATCTCTATCTACCAAAAAAAAAAAAACAACTCTCTGCAGAATCTCCCCTCCCAGCCTTGTTCTGAGGAACTGGGAGAGGAACAGAGGGCAACACCGTTCTAACAAGGAGAAGCTCTGATGTCACCTCTCTCAGCCCCAATTTCTCACCTACAAAACGGGGGTGTTATTTATGCCTCTCTTGTAGTGATGCTGCAAGGGTTAAAAATGTAATAAATACAAGTATATAATACAAATAAGTTTAAGTTAAAAAAACAAATCTTGGCAGCCGTCCGTCTCGAGAGACGATGGTGTAACTTCTTAAGAGTCTATCTGCACCGCCGAGAATGGCTGCGCAGTCCGACTCGGGAGTGACACGGTATCTGTCTCCTCCCGTATTGAATCGACATCTTGCGATGACGCTGGAGTGTCCTCTCCAGTGAAGCTGAAGCTACAGAGCCTGGGCAGGGTGATATGGAGGGTCTGCTGTTGCCCATGCAGCAGACACCCCCTCTCTTCGCAGCTGAAGGGTCCAAGGGAAAGACGGAGTCAATACAGCTTGGCTTCAGGTGCGCCGCAGGAGTTGCCGGTGTTGACTACAACGTCAAACCGCCTTAGGGACTCCGGCTCCGGATTTTCTGTCGGGGTTTACTCCCTTAGCCTTTCCCCTGAAGAGGTATGCCGCAAGGCAGCGGAGGTTTTTTGGAGTCAGAGTTTTCCTTCTCTGATGTGCCCTGACTGGAAGATCGAACCAGCGACACTTAGCTCGCAGGCCGACGCTCAATCCACTGAGCCAAACCAGCCAGGGTAAAAAAAACAAATACAATAATACAATAATAATAAATTAGCACAGCCCCTGTCTCATAAGGAAGAGCCGAATGAACAGTATCTGCTGTCTAGCCTCAGTCTGGGCAGCCTGTCCTCCCGCTGGGCTGGACCACCTGCTGCTTTTTGATGTCCTTACTGCATTCACATTTTATTTTCCAGAGGATATCACGATGGTGCACATTATTCAATACATTTTTACTAGCTGCATAGTATATATACAAAAATGTATGCATATACATCACGTGTGTACAGCTCTATGTGTTTTCAGAAAGTAAACACACCCGTGTGCTGCCACCCAGGTCAAGAAACACAACATCACCGATACTTTCAGAAACATCTCTGGTCTCCCATCAGTCACTTCCCCATTCAGCCTCCCCAAGGGTTAGTGCTTACAGGATCCTAAGACAATGTAATTGTTTTTACCAGTTTTGACCTGTATGGGAAGGGAATTATCCCGTGTGCACTCATCTGTGTCCGACTCTTTTACTCAAAGTTATCTCCATGAGAGTCTTCCATATTGATTCATGAAAGGGTATTTATTCTGTTCTCATTTTTGTGTTGTAATCCATTAAGTGAACGCATGACTATCCATGTTCTTGTTGATGGGCATTTGGGCCTACTTCCATTTGGAAATTTTGAATCAAGTATCTATGAACATTCATGTCTTTTGGTGAACATAGGTAACATTTCTGCTGGGTATATTCATAGGAGCTGTAACTGCTAGGTCAGACGGCAAGGGCATACTGAGTTTTTAGTAAATACTGCAAAAGAGTTTTCCAAGGTAGTTGTACTCACTTATTCCCTCCCCCTCCCCACCACCACCACCATGCAATGCGTGTTAAGTCCCCGTGGCTCCACATTGTCACTCTTTGATATTGTCAGTGTTCTTCATTTGAGCCAGACTGATGGCTGTGTTATGATATTGAATTGTGGTTTTAATTTACATTTTCTGAGGACTAGAAAAGTTAATTACCTTTTCAAATGTTTATTTGCCACATTGATATTCTTGTTTGTGAAGTGCCTGTTCATATCTTTTACCCATTTTCTTGTCTCACTGGATTGTCTGTCTTTCTCTTATTGGTTTCAGGAGTTATTTATATGTTTTGCAAAGAGTTCTCTGTCAGATACATATATCACAGATATTTCCTTCCACTCGGTAGCTTGCATTTTCATTCCATGAATAGCAGGTTCTGATGAACAGAAATTCTTAATTTCAATGTAGTCCAATTTATCAATCTTTCTCTTATACTTAGTGCTTTTTGCATTCTGCCAAATAAATATCAGACTACTGAAAAGTGATGAGATATTCTTCTGTCTTATATTTAAGAAGCTTTATTCTTTTAGCTTCCAGCACCAGAAGATTATTCTCCCTCTGATATCATTTTTTCCCTATAATTCCTCTACCTAGACAGAATGAATTACTCCCTCTTCTAGACCTCCATAATAGTATGCATTACTTTCATTATCTCTGTTATATATTACCTTGAATCATATGTATCTTCCTGTCCATCCTCTCTATCTCATTCCCACACTCCAGTCACTCAATTATCTAAATTCTTCATAATCTTTTTTCTAAATCCTGGTCATGATGCCTTCTAAGTATAATAACTCTAACACTGGCCTATTTTTCTCCAGCCCCACTGCCACCACCATGTCTCAATTTGTGACATCTCATCTTAAATACGGCACTAGCCTCTAAGTGGTCACCAGTCTACAACCCACTGTTCTCTAATTAATTGACCACACAAAAGCCAGTGTGGTCTTCCAAAACATCGATCTCTTCACGCTACTTCCTTTTTGAAAACCCTTCTATGGTGGCCATTACTGTCAAATTAATGTTCAACTCGTTAATGTGCTGCAGAGGCCTTCCAGGACTTGAAGGATGTCTCAGCTTTAATCTCTTAAGACTTTCTCAGTTCCTCCAATGCCCCTTCATAAAGACTCTTCTGTCTGCCTCCACATCCATGACCCCTCCTTCGTTTTCATCCTGCAGGTCTCATCCTATGTATCATTTTTAGCAAGAACACTTCCCTGACTCCCTATGTAAATTAAGTCCCCATTCTAACAGGTATTATAAAACCCTTATATTTTTTCTCCATTAAAATACATTATGCCTATTATTAAGTCCATCTTCTCTGTTAGACTGTGTGTTTCCTTGAGGTAGAAACTATGTCTTACTTACTCCTGTATCCTTGTGCCAAGCTCAATGCCAACATGGTTCCTTAAAAATATATATACAGAGTAAGCAAACGTAGGTTTACAGTTGTTCATAATGGAAAATCCTACAATAATTAATAAACAATAACACAAGAATAAACTCTATGTTCCACATACAACTGTAAGCCTACTTTTGCCTCACCCTATAGATAGTGAGTTCAAACAAACTGACTTGTGCTCACATGCGTATGGTCTAACACTGGATTTGGCACACAGCCAGTTTTAAGAAACGTCTTCATAGAATCCTAGAATCAGTATTGAGAAGGTCTTATGGACCACTGACTTCAATGTGCCAACCCAATGGAATAATGATTAAACAATCTTTATAACATTCCAACCAAATGTCATCTATTTATAACTCAGAGAGTCACTATATACTTCAGTTGGCCATTCTAGGTTTGGCATGAATGTACATTAGAATATCTATCTTACACTGAGTTTAAATTGAGATCTATTTTATCTCAGTTAAAAGCTAGGGTCCTTGTAGTTTCCCCTTAAGTAGATCAGGTTTAGCCTGTGTTATCCATATTAATGCATTGACTATTTTTTTCTGCAAGACAATCCTTTAGGTATCTGCAGTTGTGTTCTCTTGTTTCAAGTCAACCTTCTTCAGCTATTTATCCTATGACGTCCTCCTTCAGGCACACTATAGTTTCTTAATGTCCCTCTGGAAGTGAGGCACAGACTTGAATCTAATCCTCCAGGTTTGCTCTGACCAATCTAGAATAAGATAAAGCTGTCACCTCCGTTTTTGTCGATGATATATTTCTCACAATGTAACCAATGGCAGACCTCGGTTTGGGGGGACTGAGACAGACTGTAGTTGCTTTCTGAGAAATGTAATCCAAAATTAGATATGAGAGTGAATATTTAGAAACAGAAAGGTTGAGGACTTAGAAGGTGAGGGAACCCTGGACCTCAAGCTTCATTAGTTTCACTGCAAACCAGCCTCTCTACATGTCCCTACGATCTTAGCAACTTCCTAGTAACATTCTGTGAATCCCTCCTCCATTTATTCTAATTATAGCTCACAGGTCTGTCCACCTCTAACATGCACAGCAGGGTGATCGATGCAGACTGAAGCCAAACCTCCTGGGTTCAAATCCTGCTGGCACCTGAAGGTCACTACTTCACTGGCACACCCCGAGCCAGTTCTGACTTTACTAGGCATTGCCACACACATCTGTCCACTATTTTCTCTACTAAAGAAGGCAGGGTTATTCTTCATCTATCTGAGGATATGTTTTGTTTTAACACTAAACCACTTTCTTGGCCTGGATTTCCCTGAGGAATTTCGTTCACTGCTCCCCAGCGACACTTCCAGGCCCTCCCTGAAACATGTTCCAACCACCTTCCATAACAGGAGCATGAATCAAACAGTTGCCAAGGAACCAGAATATAAAAGTCATATTAAGCTCTGCTTAGCACTACCTGCCAATCTCACCCCAGCTTTCTTCCCACTGACATTCAGAATCACCTTTGTCGTATACCTTTCTAGAAGGTCACATTTTTAGTCCGCTCAAAGTTAGAGCATGTCATTTATTTTTATGATTATAAACTTAATGCACGATCAGATAAGTCAGAAAAGGCTCCATAAGCCCAAAGTAAATCATCTATAACCTAACCATCTGGAGGTAACCTTTTTTAACATCTCAGCGTATTTTCTTGCAATATTATTTTTTCCTTATTCTTTGAATATGCCATATATTCAATCAGAAGCTATCCATTTTAAAATTAATGTTATATCAAATCATTGTCAATATACTGGGAAATTCTTTATAGACACTGTTTTAGTACCTGCCTAATATTATGTTGTATAGATGCTACATTAATTCACTTAGTTTCCTCATGTGGAAAATTGAGATTTTTACATTGTTTTTCAGTTATTATAAATTACACTGTTTAAAACAGCAGTATCTATACTTAGAGCCTTATCAATTTTCCCTTACAATCTCCTCCCCCCTTTATGATGAATTAATAAGGGTAAAATTACTATTTTAAAGGGTATGTTAGTCTAAGGTCATGAGTATACATGGAGCATCTAAACACAAATATTTGTATAGAGCAACAGATTAATCCTTCTAATGGTTATGTCCTCACTAGCAATGCCTAAGAGCATCTGTCTCTCTATGCTCCGGACAGCATTGAGTGTTCTCATTTGTCAACTTTGCTAAAAGCACATACACATGCACAAACGCATGTGTGTATATGTGTATGAATATACAGAAGACCACAAATTATTAACAAATGTGGGAAAAGAAGATTGTATAAAATCAAAAGTTTAATAAATTGCCCTATAGCTTTTGGAATTCAAATAACGCCTGCCAAAATACATTGAAAATCAAACACTATAATGTAGGAAATTCAGACAATATGATATGAAATTTTAATATATATTAGATCTGGAGCACCTATAAATAACACCGTTTAGACTTTTTCATCAAAATAATCAGATAAAGCTCATATTTCCATACTTGATGTCTGAAAACTAATTAATAACCATGACTTTAATGTCCTGTCTATATTAAAACTTGTAATTATATCATGACTGTCTTAGTGTTCACTGGTTTCTCCGTCTTTCATCTATTTCTTCTTCTTCCCTGCACATCATGCCTTCCCCCATGCTGCCTACCTCTCCACCCTCTGGCCCCACCACTGCCGCCAGCACCTACCTTGAAGATGAAGTTTGCTCTCGGTGCTTTGCAGAAGGACAGAACTCACAGAGTCCAGATTGTCATAGCTGTTACAGCCCAGAGGCCCAGTGCGTGTCTCTGTGACCTGGAATGGACAGTGAGGGGGACAGATGTGAGAGAGACACCCTTGGATGGGGCAGACCCTGCAAAGTCAGACCCCAGCAGAGCAAAGCCAACAGAAGAGGTCCTCTGCCCTGGGCCAGTGGCTGCTTCCTGAGCACCATACCTGCGCCAAAGAGCCTGTCTGGCTGTCAGCAAGCAGATGACAAGATAGCAGGCCAACCAAGCAGACAAGCTGGAGCAAGAATGCCCAGGTTCTATTCCTGGTACTCACTTCACAATGTTGCTTTAACTAGGTTATATAGGAACTAATAAGTGTGCAGTAGAGTATGTATATTTTAAAAGCATGGGCTTTAGAATCAGGAGAGAATCAGTGTTACACCCTGGCTAGTCCATTTTTTGGCTCTGTGACTTAACGAGGTCACTTGCCTTCTCTGCCTTGAAGCCAGGAAATCCTTTGTAGGAAGGCTGTGAGACTAGACATAATGGCTGTAAGTGCCTAACATATGGCGTAGACTCAAAAATGGGCATCTTATTGCCAAAGGTCTCTATACATTGTAACACATACATGTGCATTATTATTAGGCAAGAATGAGAAAATTATCCCCATTAAAAAAAATTTTTTTCAGCAGGGAGCATAATCAACCCCACCGCAGAACTAAACATCTCGGTCCTATGGTGGCGGGTTTCCGAAACACGGTCTTAGATTAAGTGAGGGGGTAGACAATAGGGGATGGATGCAAAAAGATAACTGAAACAGGAATAGTTTCATATGAAAAGAGGTTTCTTCATCTCTTTGGCCTCCACTTCCCATTATTTAACACAGGCACTTATAGAATTGTTCTGAGATTTGCACCCAACTCTAAAGACACAGCACTGAACGCTGTAGGAAGCGATGGCTTAGGAAACAGCGACAGAGGTCTCCAAATGCCAGCTCCGCCTTTCTCCAGCAGTGAAGCCTACGGTCTGTAACTTCTTTTTCTAAGCCTCAATGTCCCCATCTATAAAATGTTAGTAATACTCTCACCCACTTCAGTGGGGAAAGGGATCATCTGTTTGAAGTGTTTAGCGCTTAGGAAACAGTAAATAAATGGAGGACTGTAAGCTTTAGAGTTTTGAACAAATAATTTAATCTTTTCTGAACAGAATAATAACACAGTTGTTAGAACATAGTTGTTATTGAGTGACCCAGGAAAAGGAAACCAAGGGCAAAACTCCCCACCTGGGTCAGCCGTGCCTGTCACACAGACCCCTGCTAGCCAGCCGGGGCCAGAGGGAGTTTCAAGAAATGTCAAGAAAAAGCAAAGTCCCAGATTGAGTGCGGAAGGCGGCGGTCCTATAAGAAGAGCTTCCGGAGTGGTCTCTGTGCGGTTTCTCTGTGAGATGCCTCAGAAGGAGGCAGGCTGCCCTTCCAGGAGGCACAAAAGAGGATTAGCTTGTGACAGGCTTCGATATCTCAATTCCACGCCCCATCCAGTGGGGAGAGAACCGTTTGGTGATAATAAAAACCAGGCCTTTGCTTCGCTCTGACTCTGATGGCTTCATAAAGATCTGTCTCCCCATGCTGAGTTCCCTAACAACATAATCCTCCAATATAGGCGATTCTTCTCGGATAAGTGGCTCTTTGTTTGTTGATCTGATTTATTTCTCTCCTTCCCAGCTCCCTCCTCAGTAACTCCCTCCCTCCTACATTTTTCTCCTGCTTTGGCCATTTTCTGACTCACCTGCCTGAGTTTCCCCCCTTTACTGCTCTCCCCACATATACACTTTCTCCCTAGAGACATCCTTGAAAGTCTTGATATAAGGCTGGGTCTGCATTTTATTCAGAAAAAAAAAAAATTGGTTTGAAGACTGAGAAGTGAAATGCAGATAAAATCTGGTTTAAAAAATCAAGATGCAAAATATCTGCATTGAAGCCCTCAGAAGAACTAATCAATTAGATCAAAAATGTCTTCCCTAATTCTCTTTAAAAGGTGATCCCTGAACTTACTGCATTTAAAATGGAATTTATTTATTTATCTTTTATCATTCCTGTGCTGTAAGGCACTGAATTAAAAGTCTACAGGTGCTCTACTTAGTGTGGCTATTAAAATTAAAATGAAATAAACTTACAAATTTAGTTCCTCAGTTGCCACATTTCAAGGGCTCCATAACCCGAGAGACCAGTGGCTGACACAGACACAGGGCATTTCCAACACCATGGAAATGTCTATTAGCCAGCGCTGGTGCAGATGAGCATGGTGTAGGTATGCATGACAGACCACCTGCTTTTGTAAATAAAGTTTTATGGGAACAAGCCACACCCACTTATTTACATATTGCCTATGGCTGATTCTGTGCAATAGCAGCAGAATGGATTTAGAGCCACAGAGACCATATGACATGTAAAGCTTTAAGTATTTATTATCTGGCCCTTTATAGAAAATATCCACTGGCCCCTGGTCTAGAGACTAGAGTTCCAGTCCCTGGGAAAATTCTCTCTCTCTGTGTGAAACCCTGAGCAAATGTCTAACCCCTGGACTATAATTATCCATCTATAATGTGGGGGAGGGGCATTAAAAAACACAGGTGTTTAAAAAGTCGCTGCAATTCAGTAACTGGACTCCTGCTAGCTCCATGACCTTGGGAAAATAATGTACCCATTGTTGCTCCAGTTCCTTTACTTAGGAAGAGGGTCTGAAGGGCACCCATAAGGAGAACTTCAGGAGGGAAGGAGATGATTGCTGCTGGTTACATTGTGGCCATAGCCAGGGGTGCCTCAGGAGATCAGTACCAGTAACCACACTAATGACAATGCTTGTGTAACTACAGGGCACCTGACAACATTAGTCAGAATGGTGGCAGGGCATACTATCAGGTACATGGGTATGAAGCCAGGGATTGTATCTGCCCATCAACGCTTGGAACACCTGGGTGGCAGCATGGCCGTCTTAGGAGCCTGTCACCCCAACCCACCCTCAAGCTGTACCTTGATTGCCCCAGTTGATATCTGGATCTCATGGAGCCTCCTCATGGTGCCATCACGGTCGACAAAGTAGGATGACGCAAGCTGGTGCAGAGCTTCCACACTTTGAGTGGCATTCCCTGACTTCCTGTCGAGGCGACTTTTGTCCATGTACATGGTCAAGGCCTCCTCCCCTGCACGGAAAGGAAAGAAGCTCAGGCAGCCTGTCCAGCTTTGGGATGGGAGAAACAGCTCCAGAGTGTGGAGGCTAAAAACACCCTCAAACCTCCCACCAAATGGCCCAAATTTCCTTCTGCCACTGAAAGTCAAGAGCGCAATGAAAGAGAAACAGTCCATAGGTGGCTGTAAGCACCAAGCCCCACTAAGGCAAGGGTCATGGAAAAACTAGTCATCAAGTCCAGCCCTACTAATGCGCTTCATAGTTCTCACCAGCGTCATCTCATGACTCACCTCCTCATTCTGAGGTGCATTCTCATCTGTAAATTGATGCATTTCCCTTTCCTTCCTCCTCCTCCTCTGTTTGCTCATCATCCAGTTTCTCCTTTTCCTCTTCTCATCACTCCCCTCTCCCCCCTCCTTCCTTCATTTCTCTCTTTCTCCTTCTGTTACCCCTTCCCAGATGGATGGATGGATGGACGGATGGATGGATGGATGGATGGATGGATGGATGGATGGATGGATGGATGAATGGATGGATAGAAGGATGGATGGAAAGATGGATGGATGGTTAGATTGATAGATAAACAGATAGATAGATAAAGACATTGTTTAGAGAAAGACAGAAAGAGAAAATGGTGTGCTTATTATAAAGAAAAATCTAAACTCTCAGCCACAGGAAGTCAGACTCTGTCTATATCAGCCACTTCTTTATCCCTCGTACAAAGCCCAGTGCTCAGCATATAGTAGATAGTCAGTAAATAATCAAGTCATCTTTTTTTCTAAAATATCTACATATACCAGGCTCTGTGTTTCTGAGAGTATCATGGAAAGGGGTTACATCTAAGGGAGACGGGGGATGACAACAAAGTCAGGTACAGGGAGAAGGGAGATGAGAGAGGAAGAGATGCAGAGAGATGAATATATAAACTTACACGTTTCACTCCATGAAGTTTCCCTTAGAAACACATGCATAGGTTAGTAACCTTATGGTATCTTTATTTCGCATAACAAGATGTTCCACCAGAACTTCAGACAGGAAGCTCCAGACACGCGAGTTAAATAGATCTGATCATTGTACATCTGGTTTCACCCTCTGCTAACAGTGAACTTGGGGGCATTTCTTAACTCTCTGTTCCTCATTTAACTCATTAACAAGCTTAGGATAAGAATAGCACCTACTACATAGAGTTATTAAGAAGAATAAATTAATTAATACATGTAAAGTCTCTGTACCAGTGTCTAGTACACCGTAGCAATCAAAAATCATTTCGAGTAGTAAAAAGAAGGCCCTGGACTTGAGGTAGCAGCTGTGTGAGCAAGTTACTCGCCCTCTCCACACTTCGGTTTCTTCACATGCAAAATTGGGGATGCTAACTATACTTACCTCATTCAATGGTCACACGATTACATTAGTTAATCACATAAAGTACCTAACTCCTGCCTGGCACATAGTTTGCACAATGGAAGGGTTAACTACCATTATTTGATCACTGTAAAATATCAGTTGTATGAGATTTATCCTTATATTTAATCAACCCAATATGACAGGATAGTCACAGAACAAACACTAGCAACACCTGAGGACTTTTTTTTTGCATTGTTTTTAGAGCAAGAAGAAGGGAGAGAGGAAAGAAGAACGAGAACATCGATGCAAGGGAGAAGCGTTGATGGGCTGCCTCCTGTAAGAGCCCAGACCAGGGATCTGTGCCCAGACTGAGGATCGTAGGTGTCCAGACCAGCAGTTGCATTCACCTGCACCCAGACCAGGAATCAAACCCACAACCTTTAGGTTACAGAACAACACCCCAACCAACTGAGCCACACAGGCCAGGCCAAACACTATTAATACTTTTTGAGGACAAAGCCTGAAATCTAAGATCACTGAAATTTCTTCAGAATGCTGATTCTTGTTTTCAGTTGAAGAGAAAAGACAATTTACTCTCGGGAGAGCAGCTATTGCTGCAGGCAGCAGGCACAATCCTGACCCATAGGTTAAATCCTCTGCCTCGGACCCCTCCTGATGGCTTCTAGCATACAGCGCTACTGCCAGAGCCCCCATAGGCAGCCTCCTGTCTGTCTCAGCAGTAACGCCTCTTTCCCTGCCCTACCCACACCATTCCTCCGCCCCTGTGATGTATTCTTCCCAATCTTCTTCCCAGGCGTTCCCCGGCCTTTTTGTTTTGTTTTGTTTTTTGTTTGCTTTTTGTTTTCTTTCTTGTGTGGAATGACATTCTGTCTCTGCCCTAACAGCTTCCTGGGCCCAATTCACACATCACCCACTCTTTCTACCCCTCCTCTGTCCTTGGCCTGGCCAACTTGTACACACTCTTCAGAACCTGCTCAGGCATTGCCTTCCTGGGGAGCTTTCCCAAACCGCGCCCTCATCCCAGGAGACGTGTAGTTACCTCTCGTTACGAGATTGTCTATTTAGTTTAGTTCAGCAGGCACCGGCCATAGTGTGTGCGCTCTGCACTTTGGCAGGCACTGGGGTGACAAGTGAATAAGACATTATCCCCAGGCTTGAGTCACTAAATGATTAGGCGCCTGCTGTCCAACACAGGAGCCACCAGCCAAGTGTGACTACTGAGCACTGAAACGTGGCCAGTCCAAATTGAGAAGCATGGTAGGTATAAGGCACACAGCAGATATCCTCAAATGGAAAAAAAGAAAGTGAAATATCCAGTTAATAGTTTATTCTATTGATTACATGTTGAAATGATAATATTGTTAAATGAAATATATTTTTAAATTGATTTCCCCCTTTTTATTTCCACTTCGAAAACTGTGGTTGTAAGCAGATTTAAAATGGCATGTGTGGCTCACCCTGTGACTCACACTTTTTTCCTATTGGACAATGCTGGTCTAGGGAAAGAGACACATGAGGATCATTTCAATCATGTCATGTGTGTAGTTTTCCATGAAGCCCTCACCAGTTATCCAAGAGGACATGATCTTGCATCCTTTGAATGCCATAGAACTAAATAGATTTGACTTGAAAATGACTTTATATACAATTAGACTTTGAGTTCAGGGGTGGGTGGGTGGTGGCCCAGGGGGGCAAGGACTCAATCTGCTTCTCCAAGGTCAGACTGAGAGCAGCTATTCAGTTATCATTTGAAGGATAAATGGATGGGTAGATGGATGGACGGGTGAACAGATGATTGAATGGGTACAGGAATAGATAGATGGGTGGAAAGGTAAATGATTAAATAAGTGAATAGGCTAGAAGTTAGAGGCAAGTGGCAGAGGAAATAAATATTCCAGGTGTCAGCTCAGGCTCTCTAAGGGGCCTGTGAAAGAGGAGGTGAAATAAGTGTTCCCTCTGGACTGAGAACCGGCAGAAGCAAACTTTAGATCAAGAGGGGTTAATGGGGTTCTCGCTGCATTATTAAGACTTAATCTCTTGTTTATTAAGAGTATGTTCTGTTTAGAGTTGCTTTCCCATTTGGACATTCCTGCAAATTGCTTCTTCACCCCACATAGGCCTTTCCTTGGTCTCTTGTCCTCCAGGGGCCTTTGCCTCTCTTTCTGCAGCACCACTTTTTGAGGGGAACAAAATGGGACTCAGATGCATGGGGGTGGGGGTTGAGGTGGGAGCTGATCATCTGACCTTTTGAGTCAATAGGGGATACTACTGCCAGATGTGGACTGCGGATGTGTGAACTGTAGGTTAATGGGACACCCCTCATCCTTTTTCTTCTGAGCCCCTGTACTTTATTCTCAGCCTTCCTTTTAGCCAAGGGGAGAGGTCCCAAAATGCAGGGTGGTAAATAATGGATACACACACATACACCATACACACAAGTACAAAAACATGAAGCTTCATGCATCAAAAGACATTTGTGCAATATACACACATTTATGTGTGTGTGCAAGCTCACATATACTCATATTTGTGGGTATCGCATCCATATGCATGCATCCAATGAGCAAGCATGTGTGTACTAAGGGTGAATGTATGTGCCCATACAGATTAACCTATATCCAAGTACACTTGCACACCTCTGTCTATGCATGCATGTAAGCTTAATCATACGTGTCACACAGATATCCACGTTCCAAGGGCTTTCTTTGGGCCAAATGTAATCTTCTGAGGGACTAAAGGAAACTGACATTGTCATCTTAGACCCCCGAAATTTCTCTTCACCCCCTTGCATAAGAAAATCACTCATACCAAACATTTTAGGAGCTTAAGGGATTTCACCACAAATTGGAGGATCCCTTAGTTGTCAGCCCTCCCACTGCCTCCACTTGATCTTTCCCACTCCCTTTCCCTCCACGTTGCTCTCCCTCAGGAGCCATACAAATGCATTCGCTTGTCCCACATGTGACAGTTTACGGATCATCGTTGCTGTTTGAGTATGCCCTTAGGAACTCACTTGACACCTCAAACAGCTTATCAAAGTGTTTCTCCTAAATAAATACAGTGTTCTCCTTAGGAAAAATTATAGCGGATAAAATTTCCTGCACCTCCTTCTATTTAGACCAGAAAACTCATATCCAGGGAGAAAAACGAATTTCTCAAAGTCTCCCATTCACCCAGTGAGTGATAGGAACGGGCTTTAATCCCAATTCCCTAAGTTCCTTAGCCCCACTAAATGATAGCAATAATAATGATAGCGGCAACAACAGCAGCAATTTGTTAGGTGCAAAACCCTGCCCTGAACACTTTTATTAAAAGATTTTATTTATTTAATTTTGAGAGAGAGAGGAAGAGAGGGAGAGAAATATCGATGTGTGAGAAACATCTACCAGTTGCCTCTCGCACGCCCCCTGCTGGGGACCTGGCCCGCAGCCCAGGCATGTGCCCTGATGGGGAATCGAACCCACAACCTTTCAGTTTGTGGGGGATGACACTCAATCCACTCGTCAGGGCCGCACTGAACACTTCAGATCCATCGTTTTATTTAATCTTCGCAATATAAATTGAGTAAGCATGGTAGTCATTTTCAGTTACGCACGGGAAAACCAAGGCTGAAAGGAAGAGGGACTTGGCACAGTGACACAAACGTGGGGAGGACCAGGAGGCAGGACTGGAACCCAAGCAATCAAACTCCAGAGCCTGCCTTTTTCTTTACCATAACTCACCGCCCCCTTTCTCTCCCGTGGCATGAGGAGGCCCTGAAGAAATATTTTCCCACGAACGAATGAATGAAACACGGATGCGAGAAGGACCTCACTGGGTTTCTGGCACACTGCGCTCAATCGACAGTCAGTCCTTTCCCCTCCCACCCGCCCCTCCACTCCTCCACAGCGAGGGAACATCTAGGGCCCCGTGTTCAAAACCAGAGCTCAACCCAAAGCTTTGCGTATCTTAAAATGTTGTGCTGTGGCAACAGGAGAGGAACAATGCTCTGTGAATAATTCACCACCCTGCCTTGGATAAATTAAAAATATATTTCACTGCAAAAGAAAGGTCTTCGTTATTTAGGATTTCCAGAGACTCAGACAGAACACAGCCTCTAATGGGAGAACTGAATTGGTCGCTATAATTTTTTTTTTTTTTTCTGGTAAAATGAGAAGTGGGAGAAGTTCACAGAAAAGGGTACAGGTTAATGCAACACTCACTGTGGAAGTGATTTCGTTTTCACTTTACAAGAAAATAAAATTTATGCAACGCGATTGAACATTCCAAGCCTGACTTCACCTAATCTCTGACTAGCAGCGGTGGCACATACGCGCTGATTGGTTGTCTGGGGGCCTGCGTGCGCCGTGGGCGAGTTGGCTGGTTAAAGGCACGACTATAGCTGGGTCAGAAACGAGTGTGGGCCTTGTGCACTGAAAGTCCTCAATTCAAAACGAAGCATTAACCTTTTTGTTTTTGTTTCGGTTTGAATAAATGGAATTCAAAACAAAACAGAACGAAACATAGCTTTGTCACTTACTAGCCACACTGCTTCTGAGTCTCGGCTTTCTTATCTATAAAATGCAGATAATTTGACTTCATATGCAGTTTGTGAGGACGCAGGCAATGCGCAATGCCTGCTCTGGGCAAATACTTCATCAGTAGTAGCTATTATTGTCAGAAAGCATAGAGTTGCCAAACCGATCCGCATTCCTCCCATCACCAAATTCCTAATCTGATGGTTCTCAAAACGTACACTGTGTGCTCAGCCTAGGAAGCTTCGCTCTTTCCTTCCACCTGCGCAACTCCTGCTGAGCTGAACAGTTATTTCTTCCCCAAAGTGTGTATGAACCCCTCCGATTTGTGGCGCTCACCCCTCCTCTGAAGGAGAAGATCACCGGGTACAATTAATTGCACCCTAGTCCGCCCAGCCTGCTTCCGTCGATACCTCCTTCTTGCTTAGCTGCCGTAAGCTGTATCCAAACGCAGCTCTCCAAGTAGGTGGCCTGGTGCTCTACCACCAAAGGGGTTTGCCCACACTTTAGTGGACCCAGTCACCGGGGCAGAAAACTGATAACTGAGGGACTGTAGCTTATAATATAAAATGATGCATGCAGGCCACACCCATAAGCACCTAAATGCACTAGTCTCCCCCTTTTTTTGCATTTCTTTGTTTCCCTTTTATCCTCCCCTCTCTCCTTACTCCCTTAAAGACTGACTGGACTTGGTGGGAAGGGTAGGCAAGGCTGAGCAGGGCGGAGCAGTTCGTCTGCTTTCCTAGTCACCTATTCCAAGCCCATAGAAGATACAAATGATACTTCCTTTGTAAAATGCTAACCTCAAGTTATCAGTCCCTAAAGCAGACTTAAATTAACAAAGGCAATTTTCTAAACAACATCTGAATTTTAATTATTTCCCCAGACTAGACTATATTCCAAAAGGGAATAATATAATAGCCAAATTAAGCATTCCCTACAAACTGAGCTAATTCCAAGGTGAAGCCATATGTCTACAAAAGACGGCGAACTGTCAAGTTAGACTCTCCCAGAAAACAGAATCCACTGCTCTGATATGATCACAAGAACCAAGACAATTTGGCTTATCTGGAAATACACACTTTTAAGTAATGTACCACGGCAGAGATGTTAATTCAGCTTTGATCCCAGGGCATCCCACCCTCCCCACCATCCCAGACCCAAAGTCATGACAAGGCTATGGCCCAGCAGCTGCTGACCTACCTCCCAAGGTGGCAGAAATGAGCAGGTGGGTGCCGTACTTTTTGATGATGGTATCGATGAACTGCTGGGTGGTGGGTCTCCTGCCAAGCAGGCGGATGCTCCTTTGAAACTCCGGCATGAGGGGCACTGGGTGGCGGACCAGGTCTCTCCTCTCGATGGCTGTGTTCCTCACCTTCCAACGGGCAAACTCCCTGGGCAGGAGAGATGAGTGACAATCTTCAACCTACTACCTCTACCCCGAGCCAAAGTCTACACAACTATCTTATCCAGGTATCCCTCTTTAGGTGAGAGACTGGCTACAATTATTTTTCATATTTGTTAAGTGATACTTACAGCTGGAGCTCTCAACCTCTTAAGCCAACAAATACTTATTGAACACACTTCTCATCGCTGGGACACTTTGGTAAACCAGATAGACATGGTTGAGTTCTCATGTGGCTTACAGAGCATCAGGGATACGAAAAACCTCTGTTGCCTATTTGCTTATCCATCTCTCGCACTAGACTGTGAATGATACCACAGAGATGGACTCTTCCCACATACATGGTGCATGTTACATGGTAGGATTCATAAGAATGCTAGCTGGACAAATAAATCAATAAAGGATGAAAGGAAAGAAGGGAGGGACAGCAGGAGGCAGGCTAAGTAACAATGGACAAGACCTAAGGCACAAAGCAAATTGAGACCTGTTCTAAGATAATTACAAAACCAGATAATAAGCCCAGAGCTCACTTTAATTCAAAAAATTAACATGAATTCATTGAGCAGCTATACTCTGAGAGAAATTAAGCTGTTTTCTGATGATTGTGCAAGGGGATTTCTATTCTTCCCTTCACTAATGATAGAATGGATCAAGATCAGAGGGCATTGAACTTGGGAGTCCAACTGAGATGCTCACTCTATCTCTCGAAAACTATGTGGTGTGATCTTCGGCAGAGCATGCCACTTCTCCAGACCTGCCTTTCCTTATCTATAAAATCCAATCAATATTATCTATTTCCTCTTGCTGGAGCACTGGTTCCATGAACCGTAGGGTGTGACAATGTCTTTGGAAACTGCCAGGCACTAATTCCGTGTGAAAGATAGTTTTATACCTTTATTTCCTCACAAATTCCCAGACACATAAATCATTAAAGGTTCATGGGTAATAAACAAGGAGTATGTACACTGAATACCAGCAGAAATTTAAAGGGCCTTGGTTCAGGTTTCTTTTACTTTAGCAATGACCTCCTTTCCTACCAAAGACAAATCTCCCCAGGAACAACCAGCTCTCCAAGCTGCCTGAGTTACAAGCTCCAGGTCCCTTGAGGAAAACACACCAGGCAAGAGGAATGTGAAGTTCAGCCTAGATAAATGATGGGAACCAGAGTTTAATGAAAAGGTCTCTCTCTCCCGCCACAAGACGGGAGAGACAAATGAAGGACGGGGCACAGAGCAAGTAGAGGCAGAACAGGGTGGGAATCCTGCTGAGATGCGCCCAGATAATTTCATGGTAGAGACTGACTCCTGATGCAGAAGAAACTGGGTCCGAAGAAAGCTTTCCCATCAGAACACGTTTCCAAGCCTCAGAGCTTGCGATCTGCCTGCTTAAGGAATCTCTGTCCAGAAGTCATA
This sequence comes from Furipterus horrens, assembly GCF_987537825.1. Taxonomy (NCBI): domain Eukaryota; kingdom Metazoa; phylum Chordata; class Mammalia; order Chiroptera; family Furipteridae; genus Furipterus; species Furipterus horrens. Next base: position 192,028,421 of record NW_028327174.1, read on the forward strand.
ACATAGTTCAAATTCTAAATAAAGTGAGCTGAGTACCTTACCCATAAGTACTTAAATCAATCAGCTGCACTCAGTGAACCCTGGCAGGACACAAAGGATGATGTCTACAAAAGGGGGATGGTCATGTCGCAGTCCTATGTCCTTAAGGAGCTCACAGTCTGGCAGGGAAGAAAAATTTCAAGCTTATTGCAAATCAAGGACTATAGGAAACAGGAGAAGGAACAGACTTCTCCGGTCTCTTGGCGATACTTCCGAGTGGAGGTCAAAGCTGAAGTATAGATTTGAAGTCCACATGGGGCTTAGATAAATGGAAATACTGTTAACACACACACAACTATGCACATGGAGGTACAGGCTGGAACAGAATGAGTGAGGGGGATACATAATGCATTATAGGAAAAGCTGAACGGGACAGGAAGTGTGGGAAGAAGGGGGTGTGGGCAGAAACAAGATGGGGAAAGTGGGTGACCAGATATGGGAAAAGGGTAGTGTGGTAGGTAGCTCGGACATGAATCCCAATGATCCCAGCCCCCTGGTGTTCACACCTCCATGTAATCCCCTCCTATTCCATGAGGGCAGGAGTGGACCCAGCAACTTGTTTCTGAAGAATAAAATGGGAACGTGATCGGATGTTACTGTCATGATTAGGTTACAAAACATGGCAGCTTTCTCTCTCTCCCTCCCGCCCTCCCTCTCTACCCGCTCCGTCCCTCTCTTACTGGTGTTTTGTGAGATGCTCTATGGGAAGTTTCACATGGAGAGGAACCTAGGACAGCCTCTGGCCAACAGCTTCTGAGGAACTGAGACTTACAAGGAACTGAGTTCTAACAGTAACCATGTGTATGAGCTGAAAAGCAGACTTTTCCCACTGAAGCCCTGAAATGACCACAGCCTGGCGAGAGAAAGGCACCCACTAAGCCAGACCCAGTTCCTGACCCACAGCAACTGAGGGGATAAATACGTTGTATTAAACCACTGTTGTGCAGTTATTGTGTTACTTAACACAGACAACCAATGAAAGGCAATGAGAATCATCAGATATTTCTAAGGAAGAAGAGTTTTTTCCTCATCACATTGTCCCTGAAGTTTAGTAAATTATATACATCTTAGTTATGGAATTATACATGCACGCACACACACACACACACAGAGAAACATACATATATTTCATAGACATCTATAGCATAATAGACAAATATATAGTTTTATATGTTCTATATTATAATTATACCACTATATTACATATATATTACTTTTACTTATAACTTAATGACCTTGGGCTACTACTTTTTTGTGAATATGTACATTCCTCAAAACTAACACACAGACAAGTTAAATTACGTGTCAAAAGTCATACAATTAGTGGTAGAGCTAAAAGTAGAAAACTGGTAGGCTGGTTCTTAAATCATTCTTTTAAGGTAGATATTGAGAGGTAGAATATAATAAACCACAACAGAACCAGTACTGATATACAGAAATAATGCCACCCCCACCACCAAATTATAAGCCCAGGACACAAGTCCTTTTCTGGCTCGTTTGTTTGAACAGCCTCTCCAGTCTTCCTGATGTTCACCAGCTCCACACCCAGGACCTGCTGTCTGTGTTGCTTCCTTAAATAAACGAGGGAAGCTGATGCTGGGTTCTCGGTCCATCCCTGGCAGGGTGGATGCAAAGCCTAAGAGAGGGGATGCGTGTGGCCTGCTGAGCACAGTGCCAGGCTCCTGGGAAGAGCCAAGTCACTAGGGTGTGTTAGTATGAAGCACTGGCTCTGTGCCAGGCACTGCATGTTCGACGTCATGAACAGAGTTCCTGATCCTAAGAATTCTATTGTCCTGGGAAAAAGAAGATGTTTAGGAAAGCTAGTTAACTACGGTGTGTTACTGGCAATGGTCATTTTAGTCACAGAGTGATCATACAGCAGTAAAAAAATTAAAGTCTCTCCTTCAAGGAACATGTGTGCAGGTGAGCATGGACAGATAATAAAGAAACAAATGTGTAACCTGTCAGAGGGAGATACATGTTAGGAAGACAAATAAAGCAAAGGAAGGAGGTCAGAACGTCAACAAGTGGGTTTATACAGATGGTCAGGAGTAGCCTTCCGGATTCAATGACATTTAAGGAGAGAATTGAAGGAGATAAAGAAGAGACCATAGAGCCGCTAGGCAGAAGAGTGACCGAGGAAGAAGAAATAGCAGGTATATTAGAAAGAAATAGAGGTAGAAATGTGTTTGCTAGTTTGGGGGAGCATCATGGAGGCAGGTCTAGATGAATAGATGAGTAGAGGACATGAAATGAAGGAAGAGGTGATAAAGAAAAAAATCCTCAAAATATGGCATCAAAACATCCCAAAAGGCTATCTTAGATTTGGTAAAAAAATAAAAAAATAAATAAATTTTATTTTTAAATCCTAAGTAATATAGTAAGTCAAAGGGAGATTTTGAACAATGATCCAATCTGACATATGTTCTAAAAGAGGAGCAGGCAATCTTTTCATTTTTCTGTGAAGGTCCATATAGTAAATATTTTGGCTCTGCTACCATAAACAACACATAAATAAGTGAGCGTGGCTATGCTCCAATAAAACTGTATGTACAAAAGCAGATGGCAGGCTGGATTTGGCCCATAGGGAGTATGACCACTGTTCTAAAAGCATCACTCACTCCTTTCACAGAAGTCATCAAATTTAACTCAATCAACCCATGGATAGGGAAACTGAATTACAAAGACATTCAGTTATTGGCCCAAGATCACACAGCAAGTGGCTGGCAGGGCTGAACACAGAGCCCAGCTCACGACTTCAAGTATAGTGCCCTTTCGAAAGCCACATACCACCTTTAAAAAAGAAAAAGTTTTAAAAAATGGTAAAAAAAAAAATAAGAGAGTGAAAAACCCTTGCTTGTCACGTTGCCTAACTGTTCTGCTGGCCCAGGAGCAGCAATTCCATGTAAGTTCTCCGTGAATTGAACACAACATAAAATACATCTTTCCTTCTGAGCCCGCAGAGCAAGTAAATTCCCCTTGGAGGAGAAGGCAGAACTCACAAAGGCACAGGATCCGTGCAATGTGCTTATGCCCAATTAAGCATCCCAGCAGGACAGGCGAACCAATTACTGAGATTAAAAAAGGATCCTGGGCGAGAGGCACGGGGTGGCGGAGGCAAGGCCCACCCCACTGGGGGAGGGGAAGCCGGGAGGCTGGTGATGACAGAGGCAAAGGCTGGATGAAGCCTGGAGCCCGTGGGGCAGGATTTAAGGCCAGAGAAAAAAATCCGAAGTTCAGAGCTTAGCGTTGACTTTGTAGGAATGCTCACCCATCCTCTTTACCAACCCTCTGCTCTCTTACACACACACACACACACACTCTCTCCCTCTTCAATGACGCGTTGAGCATGAGGTGGCCCTGAAGGAAAAGAGATGGCCAGACACGCAGGAGAACAGGCTCTGTGCCCTTGGGAAGGCGTTTGCTCTCCTGGGAAATAAGCTGATGTCGCAGAGGATCTTCAGCGCTGCATCTCTCAGCCTGGGCTCTAGAGGCAGAAATCTTGTGCTGAGCGAAAGAAGCCGGTCAGAGAGAGAGAAATACCATAGGATCTCACTCAGATGTGGACTCTAAAGAACAAACTGAACTAACAAGCGAAAAACAGAAACTGACTCACAGACAGAGAGCAGGCTGACCGCTAAGAGGGGAGGTCAGGGGGTGGAGGGACTGACCAAAAAGGAAAAAGGACTCATGGGCAACAGTGTGGTGATTGCGGAGGGAGGAGATATAAGGGGACTAAAAGGTAGTGGAAAGATACAATAAGAAATAAAAAATAAAGAAATCCCGGGTGAAACCCTGACTCCGCCGCCACTGACCAGCTGTGAGATAGTGGACAAGGTTGCTTGTTACACGGTCTGCAAAATGCAGATGTGGTCCAGGGGACGCACAGCTCACGCAGAAGGGCGGGGTTAGGGTGATATTAATTCATGAAGCACAGTCAGAGCCCAGAACCTAATAAGCCCTCAGTCAAATGTTAGCATTGAAGTGATTATCGATATTATCATCGTTGCTACGCTTCCGTGAGAGGCTACAGTGAGAAACTTGGGTGACAGTGTACGGATGGCGGGATGAGAGCGGAAAGAAGACAGTCGTGATCTTTTACTGGTCACCACTAGGTAGACCTTTCGGGACAGGTGGGGTCTGAATGTTGGGATGTAGGTTAAAAGTAGTGAGTCTGAGTTTAGCCAATGAGCCAACAGTTTACAAACTCCTTTTAAGTCTACTTCCCGATATATGCCATGAAGACCAAAAACATGCATCTCCCCAATGTTGTGCTGAATGAAATAAAATAATGGCGGGAAAACGTCTTTGTAAATTGCGACAGGGTACGCACAGTTGTATGCTGCAGTTGGTATTTTTTATTTGCACAGGGCACATTTATAATGATGTTTCTACTCCTCAGGGCGGTGAGGGGGGCGCCTCCAGCAGGAAGGGCTGGATAAACGTGGTCTTCCTGCATTGCCTTCCAGATTATTGAGTCTACTAACAACCTGTGACAAAGGGAAGGGTTGCTTTCCTCTTCTTTAAAGAGAATGTTTTGCAGCTTTTTCTTTTTTTTAAATTAAATCTGATCTCATATCAGAAATAATTGGAGGTGGTTTCCAAAAACACATTTACCATATAGACTTAAAAGTATCGAAAACTGGAAAAATAAAGGAAAAATAAATGCGGGGTTAAGATTGGCATGCAACATTAATTCTATAAAGCCCTGAACACTTGATAGAAATAGACTACGAATGTCTCTGAGCTTCCTTGCAGCCAATGGAAAAAGGGAATTCCATCCCAAAGAGCCATACAGTCAAGAAGATAACAGAGCAGTTGTTCAAAACTGTAGGAGAGACACAGGTTTCCCGGATGCTGATAGGACACAAGAATCTCCCACGGTCTCAGATAAAGAAGTGGCTGCAATGGCTGCTGGAAGAGGATGTCTTCAACAATACCCCAATATGTGGGTGGCTCAATACAGCCTCATGCATATGCCAAAGCACCAGTCAGGAAAGCAATTCCAGGAGAGTCAAACGTATCACAGTCAAAATGTGTAGCTCTCTAGTGATCTGACTTAATCCAAGGGTTATATTTTAGAACTGTTTATAGACACCACGCCCCCAATAAATGTTTATTGAAAGCATGACTGATTATGGCTACAGGATGTTTGCATTTGTTTACTCCTGGGTGGCTTATCCCATTGGTTGTTTGAACTAATCATTTGGAAATTGAATAAAAACAAGCCTCTGAGTCTGAAGGGCTGGGGGCTGGGGACCCTAGGACCGCCACTGTTATTGTTAGAGGCAAATTATCCCCAGAGATGAATGAGGGGAATCCCAGAGGAGGCTAGTGAGAAGAGAGAGAAGGGGAGAGAGAGAGAAAGAGAGAGAGAATATTTCTCTTGTTCGCTGTCCCCAGTCTTTCCTCATATGACCCCTATTCAGCTCAGGGAAAAGTTAACCCAAGGGCATACGTGAAGTGGAAATGATGCAACTTAACAAGGGGGGCTGTCTGCAGGAAATCTCCTGCCTGCCTCCATGCCCCAGAATATAAGTGAGAGTCAGGTGGATCTGTGGGGCATTATGACCCCCCAAAGGACGAGTAGAAGAAAAGCAGGGAAAAACCCTCTGCACCATGCCTATGTATAGTTTTATTTTAATCACAAGACATTGGCTTAACTTTAGAGAATAAAATAATCCTTGCTTACAGTATGTATATAAACCTTTCCATTTTCCAACGTGTATTCACTTAAGTCATAGCACTTTTATGCTTACCCTAACCCCAGGAGCAGTTCTGAAGGCCCTTATGAGAATCAAATTCAGAGAAATGGGGCCAACTAATCCAGGGGAAGCATCTTGGAGTGGAACTACCTGCTTCTCATTGAGTACATACTTGAGAGGGAAAAACAGAAACACAAAAAGCACCGTTGGAATTACCCAACTTTTATATAAATGGACCATTTTCAGAAAAGCAAATAGGATTCTACATGAAGCACCATAGTTGAGGACAGGAGCTACTGGGGGGTGGGGTGGGGTGTCACGGGAATTCATCCCGGGGAAAGCAGCTTAGAATGTGCTCGCTTTACTTTCCTCGGAGTGTCCGGAGTTTCCTGAGATGCCCTCCATCAGCTGAGCTGTTTCACTGACTTGTCACATGAAATTCAAACCATCAGATGAAAGGGCTTCGGAGCGGCCATCCAAGGACATCACAGATATTTCACAAGTGAGGAAACTGAGGCCCAGAGAAAAAAAGGGACTAGCCCGAGGCCACGGCACCGTCAGTGGTAAGAGGGGCTAGAATCTGGGTTTCTGATCTCGGATCCAGCGTACTCCATCCCGGCCCACTGTCCTGTCCCATTATCTCAATTTTGTGGGGTCTGTAGTGCACTTGGTCTTTTACAAAGCTCTGTCATCGTATACAATGTCTTCCCGACAACCTGGAAGACAGGGAGTATTGCTATCTCCATCAGAAGTGGGGAAAACTGAGGCCCAGGCCCATGAAGGCCACATGACAAACCCACAACAGAGTCAGGATAGAAACTCAGATTGCAGGATTCTCTGCCAGACTCCTTCCCTGCTTCTTCCTGCTCCTCCTCCTTCTCTTCTGCCCACTCTAGCCACGTGTCACCAGCCAGGGGAGGACAGGTGTCAAGTCTCCCAAACCACCTTGCCAGGAGCACCCCTGTGCTCTGCAGGAGAACAACAATATAAGAAAAGCAAACTCATTCCCTGAGCATCTGAAAGAGAGACACCCAGCAGGTCATTTCCCAAAGACGTGGCACCATGGAGGAGCTCAGAATAAAGTCAGATCATCCTGGCTCTGAATCCTAGCAGAAAGCCACTCATCAGCTGAGAGATCCTTTGCAGGCTGCTCAGCCTCTCTGAGCCTCTTTATTGGTATAAAAGGATACCTTGCAGGGCTGCTGGGAGGAGTTAAGCATAATGAATGCAATTAATCTGGCAGTAGTAGCTACTCAATAAATGTTAGTTATTTATCCTTTGGCAAGGCATTCTAAAAGGGGAGTTTGTAGCATAAAACATAACTTTTAATGGATATTTTAAATGATCTTAATATGCCCATGGGCTCCAGGGAGTACACAAACAGCATATAAATAAAATATTTAAAATTCTGTTTACTGGATTTGTCTCTCTGCTTATTTCCAAAGCATCTATTGTGAAAGCATGACTCATAACTAAATATAGATTAATAAAAGTTTGGAGCAGCAATTATTTTCCAATTATCATAAATCCCATTAAACATTGTGATTATATGAATTTTCTTTCTCAGATCACAAAATTTGAGAGCTCCAAGGGACCACAGAGAATATCTTCGCACTGCTTTCAAACTTCAGATGGAAACATGGAGACTCTGAGAGGGTTTATGATGTCCCCAGGGGTACATGCTCTGTTTTAAAATCCAGTTCATGCACACACAGACCTCTGCTCACTTCCCTCTGTTATAGTGCATCTTTTTAGGAGAAAAATGAACCACTTCCCCGGGAAGCAATATTACATTTAATTGTCAATTCTTTCTTGTGAAATACTTAAGAATTAACCAGTGTGCCATTACCTCAGATACGCCCCAAAGTCCACACACCTGTTCAGCTTCTTCTTTTGTTTCCCTATGGAGGAAGCTCCTCTGTTCCTGCTGCTGTAGAAGAAATATCTTTGTCCTATGTCAGAAGTTGGGAATCTAAAGCTGCCCTTTTTCTGAATGTATCAAAGTCCCCAACAGTGATTTAATTCACGGGTCGCCGGACGATTGCCTACACACCAGATTTGCTCCACTCTCTGTATTTACAATACGTTTTTACAATACGATACGTTTTTATTGGAACCCAGCCACACACATTTGTTTCTATATTGTCTGCGGTTGCTCTCACGCTGCAATGGCAGGATAGAACGGCTGCAACAAAGACCACAGGGCCCACCATGTCTGAAATATTTACTATCTGGCCCATTATGGAGAAAGCTTGCTGACCCTGATTTATCCCATCGACGGAGTCAGTCAAATAACACATTTTAAGGGAATAATCAAGGATGCCAGATCAAAGACTTATAGATTGAACTACTCCAAGAGTAGATGGGTAAATTCTAAGTGTTTTTGTTTGTTTGTTTGTTTGTTTGTTTGTCTTTTTAACAACAAGACTTCCTTGCCCTAGAAATATTTGAAAACTACTGGGCAGAAGCAAATGAGAAAACAAGGATATTTTCCTACAGAGCTTCTGTGGACCAACTTTGAGCCTAAATAAAATAACTATTTAAGATATAAATTAGAAGGAACCAATCAAAAATGCCAGGATCATACCTGATTATGAAAATAAACATGTTTCAAGTGGAATTTATGATGTGATGATTAAACACGGCAATTGATTTAACATATGCAACGATGAAAAAACACCATCTGGGGCGTCTAAGGCACTTTCAGGGGTATCTGACTGCTCAAACACCACACGATAAAGAAAGATAGCACCAGTTTTCCATTACAACCTAATGAGTTGTAATTCCATGAAAGCATGACCCCAAGGGCTAGAATCAGGGTCCTGGGAGGTACTGACAGACAGCCGCAGCCCCATTTAGTAAAGGAAGCTCTTCCTGACTGTCACAGCCCACCAGAATAGAGCAGGATGTCCTGGGAAGCAGGGTGACTCCTTCTGAAGATACAGAAGTGAAGTCTGCATAACAGATCAATAGAGATGCTTATGGGAGAAATTCAGAGTCCACATGGTTGTTGGGAAGTGTTGCTGTTGCTGTATTGACTGACCAGGAAAACCAAGGAGGTTCAGGCAAGAAAGGCGTGGATGGAACATTAGGAGCTGTCTTCAGAGTGCCCAGGTGAGCTGGGAATGTTTCGGTCAGAAAGTCATCATTGTAACCACTGGCAGGTATATTGGTTTTAAACAGGCAGCACTGGGATGATAGATGACAGTAATGGGAGAGGTTACCTACTTATCTGTTTTTAGCTCTGAATTAGTGGGGTGATACTCCAAAACATACTCAGAGAGAGCAGCCCCCTGGACTGTCCCTCAGCTCCCCCCAGAATATGAATTTTAATTCTATTTGTTTTTCTAAAGCACATAATAATGGTTCCTCTCCATCAAACAATCCTTCAGTTCCTCCTTTTGAGTGTGCCCAAAGATGACTAGCAAATTTTATTATTCTTGGGCATAAAGGCATTTCAATGGCCACATCCTACGAAAGCCTGGCAACCACTCTTCTACAAACTCACTCAGTACCTTCCAGTTAGTACCAATCCCTCTCTCTCATGAAGATGCTTATACTCCCAAATCCATAGACTTAGCCACAGATAATATCTATTTTCCAACATTGGACATGTTTGATTCTTCAGATCTATGTGTCTAAGTAAAAATGTATTACTTGCCACCTAACATGGGTCAGCTGCTTTGCATTAATATTCACAAGCACCCTGGAAGGTGGTTATAATCATCCCCACTTTATATATGAAGAAACAGGTTTAAGGACTTTTAAGGATGCAACAGATTTAACTCTCTCTGTAACACTATGGGCACACCACATCTGGCTTACGATGACTTTCAACCCAAGATTCTGTCTAGCAAGCTAATTGCCCATTAAGAACCTCAAGTCCATGAATATATAGGAACTGTTCCTAAATTACTTTATATTTCTTCTTTACCTCTCACATGTTTGGCAAAGTGCTGCCAATATTTGGGCCTCCTTAAAGGCTGACACTGGGTCTAAAGGAACTGGCCCTGAACTTTGAGCAAAGGCGTCACAAATCCACCGTCTACTTTACCCCGATAAACGGAACGATCTTAGACAAAAATTCCTTTTGTAGTTCACTTTTCTCATCTGTTGGGTGGACAGCTTGATTGGCTTAGTGAACTTCAAATTTTTGTTTAGATATGAAACACCTGACTCATCAATTCATTCTTTCAACTACGTATTTTTGTTTATTTTGAAGCATCTACTCTACTTAAGGTGGTAGGTGATGGATGTGAACAATATAGACAAAGAACTTGCATTTTTCTGGGGAAAACACAAATAATAATATTCCACTAAACATTTTGTAAAATAGGTGAAGTAGACATGAGTAGAACTTCTCTGGGAACGGGGACGTTCGCGGAACCCCGCCTCTCCTCTCACCGCACTGTGTTTTAGGCTAAGGTGCCCGATCAGAGTTGGATCCCACCTGAGCTTTGTGAAATGTGGCCCATAGGCCACCTGCATGAGACTTGGGTGGAAATCCATGTCAAAACACAAAAACAAGAGCTCAAACAGCAAGACAGAGTCTCTGTCTCTGCCTTTTGAACAAGATTCCGAGTGATGCTTCTACAGAGTAACATTGAGACCCTCGGGACTGATGGGACTCTCGGGTCTCTTATGCTCTGGACCATCTTCTCCTGCATTCCCTCCCAGTAAACACCTTCCCAACCTACTGAACCTCAGCCAGAAATCACTGCTATGGGAAACTGTCCCTGGCTCCCCTAGCAAGTTCAAGTCCCCCGAACCACTGAACATAGCTAGCAATTATGTTCTTGTGTGATGGTTTCATTGTGATCCCCTCCACCAGACAGTAACCTCCTTGGGGCGGAAACTGTATCTATTTTGCTCAGCTCTAGCACATTCCTGGACATTATAAAGTGCCCAATAAATAATTCTTAAATAAACCAAGGCAGCGCAAGTGAATTTATGAATAGACATCTCCTTTCCAGCATTAAGAAACTTGGATTTTTAGGTAGCTCCACCCCCTACAATCAGATTGTTTCTGTACCAACACTCAGCCCCTTGAATCTGGCAAGTTACCCGAGGACTCTATTTCCAAACTCCCCAAGTCTTCAGTGCCTTCCGGTTTCTCTACATGACTGCACCCTGTGGCAATTTAAGCCTCGGGAGTGAGAAATGTTGGAATTAATCCTTAACACCCTCGTGCTTTCATTTGTCCCATTTCCAATCAGTAGCACATCTAATAAGTCCAAAGATCTATGGGAAAAGATGTTTATGGGATTAAATAAAACAAGGTTCTGAGCCAAGACATGTGGAGGTGCAAATGCGGCCCGACTGGTTCCTCGGTTCCGCCTTGACAACCCTACCATTCCCCTCAATATTACAGCCAGAATTCTCTTCTCGAAGTAGGGCTTAGCCGATGACACCGCCTCCACCTCGCTGGAAACCCATCAGTGAAGCCCCACGGTCTACACAATTCTTATTCAATATTCCCCATGACCCGAGCTGAACTTCGGATTTCCAGCTCCTTTTTCCCATTACCTTACTCTAGTCACACTGAACTGCTCTGTGGACCTATTCATAACAATCAGCACCTTTTTCCTTCCATTTTTATGAATTTTCAGAGACTAGCCACTATCGGAAATATAGCCCAAGCATTTTATTCTGAGTACAGTGACTTCTATGACTTGTCCTGCCCAGGACCATCCAGCTGCTTTGTGATGCCTAATCTACCCCACGCCCCAGCAGGTACACAGCTTGTTTTTAATTGTTTTACTGAGCTCTGTCAAGTGTAGAAACCCTCTCTGACCTCCAGGCTTTCCTACTTGTTGAAAAAAAAAAAACTCCCCTCCTTCTGCTGGCTTAGTCTTACTCTCCAATAGCACTTTGTACTTCCCCAATTAAAGTGTGTATGACCCTGCACTAAAATTGTCTATTTGCTGTTTTCTGTTTCTGCTCCATGATGCATTCTGCAGGAGAATAGAAAAGGTAGCTTGTTTGGGGTATCCCCAGCACTTAGCTGAAGGCCTGGCATAGAAGAGGTTCTGACATGTCTGAGGGAAGACCAACTGGGTCGCTGTCATGCTCGGCTGGCTCTGTGACTTCCCATGTATTCATTCATTCCACCAGCTTCCGAGCACCTACAATGCTCAGGGTGGTCTTCTAAAGGAAGTAGCTACAGCAGTGAAAAGGACAAACTGTTGCTCTTGTCAAGCTTATATTCCAGGAGGGAAGCCAGTCAATAAACCAACTAATGGCTACGTAACGAAATGCTAGACAACGCTAGATAGCCTCATGGAAAAAAATAAAAAAGGTAGGAGGACAGAAAATAACAGGGAAAGAGAGGGTTCATTGTTATATGGGGCAGTAGAAGCTTTTCCAGTGAGAAGCAGGACTGCAGACCAGAATGAGGTAAAGGAGCCTTAGATCTGTTCCAGGCAAAGGGAAAAGCAACTTCAAGATGTCTGATTCTGTGAGTACACGGAGTATATGAACAATGACAAGAAGGGCGGTTTGGAGAGGTGGGGAGAGGTGGCAGAGGCTACCTGGAGTAGGCCCTGGTGAACCGTGACAAAGACTTTAGATTTTGTATGACATGCAGTGAAAAGCCACTGGAGGAGTTCTGGAAAGGTGACAGAATCTGAGCTGGGTTTCAGAAGACCACTCTGGCTGCTTTGTGGGGAAGAGCTGAAGGCGGGGATAGCACCCAGGTGAAAGCCGGGATGGCACCAGGCAGCTTCTGCAGTGGTCCAGAGGGGCGCTAATGGTGGCCTGGATGAGGGTGACAGTGGTCAAGATGGCCATAATACTGTAGGTGTATTTTATGAGGGAAACCTATAGGGTTTGCTGGTGTGGGATGTGGATGTCAGGAAAGAATCTTGAATGCTTTGGGCTTGGGGTGCAGAAATTGGGTCAATTGTGTCGCCACTGAACAAAATTGAGAATATTGGTAGAGGAACACATTAGAAAGAAGAAACCAATAATTCAGACTCTGATATGACACAGTTAAGAAGATTAATAAATAATTGGGTATATGAGTCTAGAGTTCATGGAAGAGGTATAAGCTGGGAACATAAATGGAAATTATCGGGATAGATCCTATAAGGCCATGAGAACAAACCAAACCAGATGAGATCATCAAAATATGGGTATCTGTTGATAAGAGGTCAAAAGACAGAGATATGGGTGCTCCAATATCTAGAAACTGAAAAGAGAAGGATCCAGCAAAGGAACCGAGAAAGTAATCCGAGTCAACAAGGAAAATCAATTAAAGAAAAGTTGAATTTCAATTCATGTAAAACCAAAACCCTCTACCGTGGCTTATATGAACTGACCTCTGTATACCTCCCCAACTTCATCTTCTTCTATTCTTCTCCCATTAACCGCACCCCAGCCACCAAGTCCTCAGATAGGCTGGGACGCCTTGGCTTTCAGTGCTGGTGTAGCCTGCAGGGGGCACACTTCCCTCAGATCTCTGCAATGTTGCCCCCTCATCATTCAAAGCTCTGGGTCACCAGCTCAGAGAGGCAAGTTTTGACTACCAAAACTAAATTAGTCCCCATCCCATTATCCAGCTTTTCATTTACTTATGATGATTGTGTCACTATCTGCAATAATGTTATCCATGTGTTTACATGTTAGCAGATAGACTCTCAAGAAGCTACGCCATCGTCTCTCGAGACGGACGGCTGCCGACGACGACGACATGTTAGCATCTTTTCTCACATACTCCCCAGGCTTCGGCCCTCTCCCCTACTACGACAAACTCCAGGAGGACAGAAACACTGTCTTATTCACTAGATGGTTCACTGCATGAACCTATTAACTGTGCCCAGCACGTAGTAGGTGCTAAGCAAATAACTGTTTAACACATGCACAGATTTACCTGTCCAAATCCCATCCATCGAGACCGAAATAAAATCCTATTTCATTTATGGAAACGTCTCTAATACTTTTATCTCAAAGAAACATATGAGACCAACGATAACAACTGGCAGAAAGAGGACAGGCCTGGAAAGTTCAAGTCCCAATACTGCTTCTAACCAGCTGGGTGGCTCTGTACCAGTCACAGATTTTCCGGGCTTGTTTCCTGCACAGGGACGATCATATAGGTCCTTTCTCCACAGGTTTCCCGTTAGACAAAATGTATGTAAAGGGCTGGCCACATACAGGAGATCATAAAGGGTATTACCTTCGAATCTTTATCCCTTCCTCTTCTGCATTCCCCAGTCAGGAACATGAACCTCTCATGACCCTGGATTACACTTCTTCCACATGTGGGCTCTGACCCCAACAAGCACTGTGAAATTATCGATACCAGTTCAACTCTTGAGTACAGTGACTTGCAATTTCCAAATTCCTTGTAAACGCTTTATAGAATGAATCGCCTTCCCCTTCCTCAGGGGCGCAAAGCATTTTTAGCCAGAGTTTCTTCCACTTCATTTTTCCTAGTGTCTTACCCCCTTTTTAGTGCTTCATTGGGACCGCAGGACTTTGCCTATATAATCCCTGGCTGGTCACTTTTACATCGTGCTTGCTTCCTTTTCTTTTTTCCCTTTCCCTTCCTTTTTTAAGCTAACATCTATACAATGCCTTCCAGCTGGCAAAGCACATTTCAGATACCTCAGTTTAATCCTCAAGCTGCCCTACGTGTACAGATTTTTATTTAGTCCATTTTTTAAATGTAGAAACTGAAGCTCTATAGGTAACATAACTCCAGGTATGTGTGGCCTAAATTCTCTTTCTCCTCTTTGCCACACTATTCATTAGTTCATTGGATTTTTCATTCATTCATATGTGCATATATTTACTTAGCGAATATTGATTAAGCACTAGACACTATTCTAAGCACCTGATGTACAAGGGGTGACCCCAAAAAACCTGGAATTTATTTATTGAAAATTGTGTATTTATTCTTACATGTTTAAACTTTAGTCATCTTCAGAGTACTCTCCATTTGATGCCATATACCTATGGAGACATTTTCCCCACTGCTAAAAACAGTTTTTGAACTCATAGCTTTTGATGACTTTTAGTGCTTCTGCCATTTTTTGTTTCACTTCTTCCACATTGGCAAAATGTTTCCCTTTGAGGACTTCTTTCATCCCCCCCAAAAAAAAACAAAAAGTCACTTTGGGTGAGATCAGGTGAATAGCAAGAGTGGGGCACAGGGATCATGCCATTTTTAGTCAAAAACAGCTTAACATCAGTGCAATGTGGGCAGGTACGCTTGTAAATCACCCATCATGAAATGGGCCAATGCGTTAAAAGAGTCTTCAAAACAAATTCACTGAGGCTGGGCACAGCCTCTCACAACAACGCCAGCTGGTACACCGATAGAGGTGGGTTTCTAGAATACCCTCCTAGCAGGGGAAGCCTGTAGTACAGGGGACTCACCCTCTAGAAGATAATTCCAGTTTTTTGAGTTCCCCCCTCATATTAATAAGCAAAACAGTCACAGATGTGAAACTTCTTTTCTAGTGAGAGGCCAGACAAAAGATAATGTTTTAATCAAGTAAAATAGAAAGTGGCAAGTAGCATAGAAAAAAAAAAGTTGGAGCAGTGTAAGGGAGATAGGGTGTGTTTGTGGAAGGGGTGAAATTTCAAAAAGGATAGTCAGGGGCAGTGTGTCACTGAGAAAAGATCTGAAGGAGGTGAGGAGCGAGTTATGTATATTGACACCTGGTGAAAGAGCTTCCCAAGCAGAGGGTGCACAAGGACTCCTGGTGACCAGACCATGGTGACTGATGGGCAGGAGCAATGGGAGGAAATGTCCCAGAGAAAACAGGGGTCTGAGTGTGTATGACCTTCTTGGCCACTGTGAGGAAGTGGCTTTTTATTCTGAAATAAATGGGGAGCTATTGCAGGGCTTTGAGCTAAATAAGTGACACGATCGAACTCATGTTTTGCAAAGATCACTCTGTGTAGAGAATAGAACGGAGAAGAGCAGAAGCAGTGAAAGTATACAGGAGGCTTCTGCCATCACCCAGCACCGCAGCATGAGCTGGGGGAGGAACAGGAGAGGAGAGGAGACATGGTCAGATTCTGGATTTGTATTTTCAAGGAGGCAAAAATAGAATTTTCTAATGGATTACCTGAGGGGTGTGAAAGAACAAGGGAAATCAAGCAAGAGTAAAAAGATCTTTAGCTTGAGCAACTGGAAATGAAGGTCTTTCATTAAGTGAGATGGGAAAGCTACAGGCAGGAGAGATTTGGCTGGTAGTAAGGAAGGGTACTCGGAAGTACAGGTTTGGACCCGATATATTGGAGATGTCCACCTGACATCTGGATGAGATGTCCAATGTGCAGCTGGGTATACAAACCTGGATTTGGGAGAGATTCAAGCAGAAAACACTACTGATCCCCACCACACATGCATGCAAGCACTTACTTTCAAAAATGACCTGAGTGAAGACTCCTTCAACCAACCAACATACACCTACTATTCACTGGGAACTGTTACTAGAGACTGCTGTTGATATGGCTGGTCCAGCTGCTGGTGGCCAGTCTGATTTGCCCAGCAAACTCTTTGCTGGGTTCTAGGAACATAAAGGTAAAAAAAAAAAAAAAAAAAAGCAATCCTCCTTCTCAAGGAATTGAACCCAGTAGAGAAAGCTGAACTCTAAGCTTTGTAACACCAAGAACTACCAGGACCGTTCTGCTTACTGCATCATCCTAAGAACTAAGCCTCGGTATGACTATTTCTGAAAACGGTGCACCTTGAATCAAGAAGATGAATGGGAATTCATATTGAGTATTCATATAGTGAAACAAACACACTCTGCTGAAAGCAGTGGCAATTGAGATTTTATGTTCAGTCGATATTGACATGGAGCAAAGGGATGACAGGGGTTTAGGGTCACAGAGATGTCAAAAATCACTTACAGTCTGGGAACTCAAGCGCCTTCTCTTCTGGGGCAGCATTCACTCATTCTCTCTTTGGTAGGTATTTGTGTGCAATAGCCTACACATAGTAAGAGCCCTGGCCATATAGGCTGGATGACTCTTAATGTCACCCAGGAAGTATTCAGGCCATAGAGGTATATGCTGAATCTAATCAAGAGTCTAGACCTCACTTTCAGTTTACAGGAAACACAAGGGGCAGAGGGGCAAGTTAACACCACAAGGAAACAATCACACCAATCCAGAATGCAAATACTATAAATATAGCTCTGCATTTTTCACAAAGTCAATGTCATTTTAAAAAATCATAAATAAAGACTGGTGTGGGCAATTTTATACTAAAAGAGATTAGAGAGACAAAAAAAAATGCAATGTGTGAACTTTGATGCTGCAAAGGAAATACAGCATTGAAATAGTCTTGGAAAACACTGAATATTTAAAAATATATATATACTAGTTATTAGATTGCATTTTGAAACTATTGTTAATTTTCCAAGGGTTTTTACTGGTATAATTATTTTTACTATAGAATTTATATATTTACTATCTATAGGAGGATGCATTCTTTATATTAATAAATTTATTTATTTATTGTTTATGCATGGCTTATGCCTAAAAGAAGTGTGCTGAAATATTGTAGGGGGAATGGCATGATGTCATGACGTCTGCATTTCCATTATTTCTGAGGGAAGAGAGAGAGTAAGGGGGGCAGTGGAGAGAGAAATGGAGACAGAGAAAAAGCAAATGGAGCAAAACAGTAATGATTCTCAAATCTATGTCTGTAGTTGCTGATTTTCCTTTTCTTTCATTTTCTAAAATTTTTGACTAGGAAATATTTTAAAAATGTTTTTCAAAATAAAAAGTTAATTTTTTTAAAGACAATTATATATCCTGTTCAAAGTGACATCGTGCTGAGGGGGCTGATCTGGGTCCCCCATGTTGAAATGAGTGGGAGAACGACCAGCACAGAAATCCGAAGAGCAGAGAGAACCAGCACCTCTCAGTCTGCTGCGGGAATACCTCAGGGACGCGACCTGCAAGTCCCAATGAGCCAGCTGCAAGGAGAAGGAGAGCCACCGAGACACAACAGGGCAGCCCACCCGGAACACGGGCCCTGTCTGTGTTGAACTTGCTACTTCCAGACACCGCCTTTCCGCACCATTTCCTGCTCTAGCAACGGACATGAAAGATAAGCTTCCCCAGCGGCTGAACGGGCCGGGGCAGCCACATGGCAGAGGCAGATGCTTCTCCCTGGAAGTTGTTCCTTTCTACCTCCCTCCCTCCTTCAGTCAGTAACTCAAGGTAGTCCGCATTTCTGTTACATTTTCTCATGTCTATAAGTAAAAATAAAAGTAACTTGAACTAGGGCTTATTGTGTAGGTCCACTGTCCTTAGAGGTAGTTGTCAGGTCAGAGAACGTGGACCCGGGAGAAAGGTGCACACACAAATGCCCGGTCCCCTCCAAAGAGCAGGTGCGGAAATCACACCTGCAGCAGTGGCTCCAGGTGTTGTGGTTCTGGAGCCCCATTCTGGCAGCTGGCAGCACCCACTTTATGGGGAGCAGCAAATAAGTCAGGCACTCCAGAAATTTACAGTCTACACAGGGAAATAAAACTCAGGAAGCTCTGAGCCCTGGCTGCTGTGGCTCAGCGGATTGAGCATCAGCCTGTGAGTCAAGTGTCGCTGGTTCGATTCCCAGTCAGGGCACATGACTAGGTTGCAAGTGAAGTCCCCAGTTGGGGGTGCAAGTGAGAGGCAACCACACAGTGATGTTTCTCTCCCTCTCTTTCTTCTTTCCCCTCTCTCTAAAAAATAAAATAAATAAATTAACAAACAAATAAATTATTAAAAAAAAAAAAAAAAAAAAAAACTCAGGAAGCTCTGGAAAACAGAATGAATCCAGGGTCCTATTTCTGGTTCTAGCTTCAAACTGTCCTGGGAACTTGAGCCAGTGGTTTCTCTTCTCCGGGGTTCAGTTTCCCCATCTATAAAGTTAAAGCGTTGAGTAATATTTCCCTGAAGTCCTTGTCAATATACATTGTGATTCTCTAACACAATGAGAGAACAAGGGATGGGTCATTCTGAATCTGAATCCACAATGAGGCCAGAGAAGTTCCGATGAGCCAAGGGAAGGGGAAGATTTTGCTGGGTTTCGGGGCTGGTGAGAATTTGAGCGAGTAAAGAAAAGGGAAAAAGAAATTTCAGGGGTGGGGAGTCTTGTGAGCAAGGCACAGAGGTTGGACCGAGGCAGTGTGGAAGGAGGGCTAGGAGGGGTGAAACAGGAATGCAAGGATTGGCCCACGCTGTCTAGTTCATCCTGCAAGGCCACGCACAGCGCTGCCTACTCCGGGAGTTCTTCCAGATCTCCGACAGCCACACTGCTCCTCCAGCCAGAATCAGTGCCTTGGGAGCACCTCTTTAGTACTCACGAGTCGATACTAATCATTGACCACCTACTCTGAGCCGCATGTTTTAAAGAGAGTCTCACTCAACTGTTTTAGCCAAAAGGCCAGGACAAAGATGAAAAAATCATCAGGCTCAGAGATGCCATGTTATTCGGCCAAGGTTATGCCGTTAGACCATATCTCTTTGCAAGTATTCGTTCTGTCTGTCCATGGCTTATATTCCCCTTGGATGAAGAGCCTCCCAAGGACAAGCCACCTTTACCTCTATATTCCCTGGGTCTGACATAGAGTTGAAGCTGACTATCAAAACGCAAACTCAACTGAGATGATGCTGAATGTCAAGGCCCAGATACAGACTGCAGAAGGCTGGGAGCTGAAAGCAGAGAGTGAATGTGATTGGCAGCTTACCCGCTGAGTCCACCAGATACTGTTTATCGTGACTCTCTCCCCAGACTGCCCAGCCAAGGAAACCTCTGCCCGCCTCTCTCCCCAGACCCACCAGCTGTGCGCTCTAAATGGCAGGTGTTACCCAGTTCAGAGAAATAGAGAGCACATCACAGGGAATGAGGGCAGAAGAAGCCAGCTTCCCTCTTCTGGACGTGAGTGATCCAGCCCTGGAAAGCAGGGCACTAGGAGAGGGCAGATGAGGGAGAAGCAAACTCTAGCAGGAAAAACAAAATGAAGAGTAAACAGAGTTAAATGGTTCCACTTCAGCAACTAAGAGGCAGGTTTGGTGGAGATTACAGAGAACCTTTAAGGGTCCATGGGCTTCTGCCAATGGATATACCCGGAGGGGCGTGGATTCATTTCACTGGATGGGACCCCAGCTAGCTCTGCTTTGGGACAGACCCTGTGCAGAGCTGGCAGAACACATTCTTTATTTGGGCAACCTTGAGAAACTCTCTCTAACTTACTGTGCCCCAATTTCCTTCTCTGGAAAAGGGGAGGGGTAGTTACAGCCCTGCCTACTTCACAGGTCAGCCACAGGGCTCAGTGTGACAATGTGCACAGAATTAATCACATCAGGAAACTGGGGCTCAGAGAGGTAAGTGATGTCAGAATCATAACACATCAAGGAGTGGGTGGCTCCAGGTCACAGAGAATAAATTCAGCACTTACCTTGGAAGATCTTCTAACTAAATAGATATAGAGATAGATACAGAGATAGATGTGTAGACATAGACTTGCACACACTACACATATATATATTATACTATATATGTAGTATATATACAAACATGTACACATGTACTGTATATAAAATATATGTGTAGTATATATACGCAGACATACACACTGTATGTACAGTATATATGCAGTATCGTATACATTTTATACATATAGTGTATATAAAATATAGATGTTGTATATGTACAGTATGCATAAATATATATGTAATACACACACACATATATAAAAACATAAATACTTGCTATGGATGTTACACAATTATAGTACTTAATGCTCATCCTAACTTGTCGGTTAAATCCCATCCTATGGACAGGAAGGGCATGATGTGATTCTGGCTTCCGTCCAAGAG
Source organism: Furipterus horrens (assembly GCF_987537825.1). NCBI lineage: Eukaryota > Metazoa > Chordata > Mammalia > Chiroptera > Furipteridae > Furipterus > Furipterus horrens. The sequence continues at coordinate 192,048,997 of NW_028327174.1, forward strand.
AATCCTCCCACAGCAGAACAGAGCTGTACCCTCTCTCCTGTCTTCCCTGCCTGACCTCTCACTGACCTCTGCCCTGTGGGAAATCTTTCACTCCCTCGCCTCTTCCCCTTCTCCTCCAGTTTCTGTTTCCTTTCAATATTTCTTTATCCCCTGTTTCTTTTGTTGTATCAATTATTTTTTCTTCCTCACTGCCTTCTTCTTTCCTTCTTTCATGTTTCCCCCTGACAGCCAGATGAAACATCTTCACTGAAGGACTCATTTTCCTGAAATATCTGTGACAGTCATCTTAATTGGGTACTTTCCTAAACACAACCAAAACGAAGTCCATGAGTTTCCATCATAATGTTTCCTAATAATAGTCCAATTATGTCTAATTATACAACCAACATGTGAATGCAATGGATTTGTTTTAAAAAAACGTTTCAGCTATAGACAATAGCCATTACCACAGTAAAACTTTGGTTTTTATTTTTACATTCACATGTGTATAAATATACTCTTAAAATTTTTAAGTGTTGTTTTGTGTGTGTGCATGCATGTGTGTGTTAAATATATGTGGGAAACACTACCCTGTGGATTGTTTTGTAACTTGATTTTTTTCTTCCAACAAAATCATCTGTAGGACTCTTTATATCAATAACAATAGTTGCGCTTTAATCTTTTTTAGTTATTTCAGTGTTCTATACTATCAATAATCTTTAATGTATTTATGCATTGACCTCCTGGTGGATATCTAGGTCACTTCTAGTATCTTCACTGTTATTCTATAAATCATCTGTCAATTAACACCCTGGTCCATGTCTCCCAGTATATGGGTGCATGTTTTCTCTAGGGAAGTACTAAGAGAGGGCATTGCGTGATCAGAGGACTTGCCCATTGTAAATGGCATAAATATTGCCCAACTGCTCCCTGAAACAGCTGTATAAACACATACATATTTTTCCCTTAATTTTCTCTACAATTATCTGTGGGTGCACCACCAATTGTTTATCCATTCACACACTGATGGATGTTTGAATTGGTTCTTGTCATTATTTTTCATATCCTTTCCTCATTTCTTTCTTTCCTCTTCCCCCAATGCATTCACTTCTGCAATTAGAGATGCAAGGAACCCTCCACAGAGAAAGCTGAGAACACAGGCCCAGGCACTGATGTGCAGAAGTCAGTTCCTTCCCACTGGCTCACAAAAGCGAATTGTGTGGCTCTCTTCCTAACTCCACATTTAGTGATGTCAAGTTGGTAGCTTGATTGTGGGAATATTTCCATCATGGAAATTGACAGATACTAATAATCAGCGCTTTTATAGGAGAGAGGGTACATATCGCTAACAGCTGTTAAACACGCACTATGAGCATACCATTGATTTCAGAAGAAGAGCCAAACAGGACGGAACGAGAGGAAAAACCCAAAGCCTTTTCAAAGGTCCCAGGTGAGTGATTCACAGTAATGCAGATGAGTGGTAAGTGCTCGATGGTCAGAGTCAGGGGCCTTGCATTTTGAGTTAGGACAAAAAGATTACAACTTTGCCAAAAGACAGAAAAGTTCTCAGAAATGTAAGCATACTAGCAACCTCTCATGGCAGGAAGTATGGCATCTATGACAAGGGACAGCCCAGCCCACCTCCCACTCCTCACTTACTCCCCAATTCCTTTGTCTGATGTATTTCAAAAGAGGTCCCAAATGTCTGCTTAAGGGAAGTTTATAGAAGCAGAGACTAGAATGGTAGTTGTCAGGGACTGGGGAGGGGAGTAGGGGGTGAGGGAAGGGAGCAATGGTGGCCACAGAAAGTTTCAGGTATGCAGGATAAATAAATTCTGTAGACCAAACATACAGCCCAGGGACTATAGTTCATAATACTGTGTTGTATACTTGAAATTTGCTAAGAGAGTAAATATTAATTGTTCTCACCAAAAAAAAGAACAAACCAAAAAACAAAAACAAACAAAAAAAATGTAACCAGATATATTAATATCTTGACTATGTAATCATTTCATAATGTATACATATGACAAAACATCACATTGTATACCTTAGATATATATAATTTTTAGTCATCACTTTTGTCTCAGTATGGCTGGGGGTAGGGGTGGGCACGTTCCCGTAGCTTGCAATGCACAACTACCTCAGGACCAAACCTCATCTACAATGACTCAAGCTGCATCCCGGGTCCTTCGTCCATTGTCCCTCCCCCTGGTCCTTGGGACAGGGAGATAAATCTTGTCCTTGTCCCTCTCCCTCTCTGGGACCTGCTTCTGTATTTACAATTTGAGGTTGGTACTGGACATCTTGTGACCCTTCTAGGACCCTGACTCCCCTGAATCCCCACCCTGTCTTCCCAAGGACGCCCGCCCCCACCTCCCTGCTTCTCCTACCATGGCCCCACTGCAGGAGCGCATGCGCTGGGTTTAGAGCCTATCTCCCTGAGCAGTGAACCATTCCCCATACAGTCAGAGGCAGCGCGGCCTCCCTGACTGATTGTTGGCTGATTTTTTTTTTACCTCATATAGAGCTTATGAGGAATCCATTTTCATGTTCCACAGATGGTATTTGCCACCCCACTCCAATAGGGAACTCCAAACAGAGATGGAGGAGGGACTCCTGAAGAGCTAAGGGGGGCCCCGTATCAACTGAGGAAATAAGACAAACACATTCACCCTGTACCTTTCTTTTAAATATTTAAAGCATTTTTTCCCCAGTGGTTTTTTTATACTCATACTATCCCAATTAAAACAAAAACAAAAACAGATTTCCATTTTATTGACGAGAAAACTGAGGTTCAGATACATACCCTGATTTGACAGGGCTCAGAGCAAACCAGTAGCAGAGCCAAGCTGAGACCTCTGACCTTTGTTCTTTGCAGAGGAGAGAAAAAAAGAGATATGAATTCAGGCTGTTTGGAGAAAGTTTAGTCTGAATTCATGAAAAGGATGGGCAATTCAATATTTGAAAGCAAAGAAACACCACCTAGTAGAGACACTAACTGAAACATGTGCCCCACTTAAACCTTTTGGTCAGTGAACTCCCACGCCTTTCGAACTCAGCTCAGCCAGAGGACTAGTCATGGGACTCTGGCCTGGTCCCTGGCTCTGTGAGGGGCCCTCTGCATCCATCCACCACTTCCCTGAGCCACCTTGCTGCATCTGTCTATCTGCCAGCCTCCTTTAAGATATGTAAGCTTCTAGAGAGAAGGGACCTTGTCTTATTTGCCAGTGTCTTCAGCACCTAAAATAGTACCCAGCAAGTCTCAGGCACTTCATACATGTGTATCAGACGAAACCGGTGGGAGGACCCTTAAGAGGTAGCCCATGTCTCATTCACATCAATGGTGTGGGAGAAGGTGGGAATTAGTTAACCAAGCATTGATCATTGAAGGCTGCATTAATGAACTGATGAGAATAAATTATAATGTACTGATTCCACATGCAAGACAGAGATGCCTACAAAAATGCTGAAAATGTTTGCGTGAAATACTGTGACGAGCACCTTGAAAACTGTGTTCAGGCCGATTTATCATTTAGCAGTTTTCCTTTCAAAGAGAGAGTCAGAGAAAGCCCACTACCTGCCCAAATCAGCACAAATTCTGAATTAGTGGGATCAAAATTAATGAGGTTTATAAGAATGTTTATATGCTTTGACCTAGTAATCCTTCTCCTGGGAATCTATCCTAAGGAAATCATCCAAAAGAAGAAAAACATTATGTGCACGAAGAGGATCGTAACCGCCTCGGTTATAATTTTGAAAAGATGGCAATAAAATAAAATGTCCAACATAAGGAAAATGGTAGATGATCTCAGGAGAGAATTTTTTGAACACAAGCCAGCATTGAGAAAATTAATGTTAGAGCTATGGATATATGGTAACACACAAAGAAAAAGAGCACAGTGGTTTCCAATACTGCCAACATGAGTAAAATATCTAGTATTTTAAAATGCTGTTGAATTAACTCCAATTGAAATTTAGTAGTAATTATTTAGTAGGCCTAACTGAACCAGGAATCTCGCTACTCAATTTATTGCCTAATCATTTCCCCCTGGTTCATCCTTTATTTCATTCATCGAGTATCTACTATGTATAAGGAAGCACTCAGTATACATAGAACATGACATGAATCTTGGTCTCAAGAACCAGTTGGGTGATGCGCTGCCATTAAATAGCTGCTCTAATAACAGAGCAGGTGCGGTTTGGCTTGATTCTGAAAGAAGACTTCATGGAGGAGGAAGCATGCAGCCAGGTCTTTTAGCAGATGCAGGAAACGTGGTAAAGCCACCGAGTGCTGCCTAGGGAATGGGGACATGCCCAGAGCCACCAGCACGATGGTGCAGGAGAGGGAGGTGATGGAGACCACTGTGGTTTGGGGATGCGTGGTGGACAAGCCTTTGAGAGCCAAGCCAGGGAGCCCAGCTGCCCTGCTCACACTGGTTCCCTGAGTGTAGAAATGAGACAGGCGACGGAGAGGTCAGGAATTACACACAGTTCTCATTGCTCACTGCCTTTCATGCCTCGCCTGGCAGAGAGAGTTCTCCTCATATGGGATATTTTATTCTGTTTTTAAGAGCTCTTCATTTGTCATTTGGGACAGAAAGTTGGAGCTGGCTGCAATCTGCAATCAATCAGCCTGCCTTGGCGGAAGAACTACCAGGAAACTAGTGTTCTTCCTCTGTTGGTCTTTCAGCGCGGATGTAAGCATTCGGAAACCACTTATGCAGCGTGTATGAGGAGAGACGGAGGGAGAGGAGGAAGAAAGCGGAGGTGGAAAGACAGAATGACAGAGAAGAGAGCAAGAGGGAGGGGAGAAAGAGATTAAGGCTGAGCAGGATTTTCTACAGGCAACTGGGATAAATCAGCATGCACAGAGAACACAAAGACTGACGGAAGGGTGATATTTTGAAAAATATGAAAAAGCACCCTTCCTTATACGAGTTTATTATATATTTTCATTCTTTTATTTCTTTTCCTTATGCTTATATAAATCTAACATCTAGGCCTACAGACACATAATTTTTCAAAGCAAAAATCAAGTCGTGTATGTGCCTTATTTTTCATAAGATAATATATCATGATTTTTTCCAGATCAGTACACACAGATTGTCTCTATCCTTTTTACTGGCTTTATGGTATTATAAGAATGGACCCTAATTTATTTGAACAGTCCTTACTGATAGATATTAGGGTTGTTTCCATTTTTTGTCCTTTGTTGGCTAGTACAAACAGTGCTGCAGAAAATGTCACTATAAGTACAGACCTCTGTACACACTGTGAGCATTTCTTGACAATGATCCCTAAAGTGGAATTACAGAGCCATAGGGTAGAGAAATATTGAATTCTCCAAAACACAGATTTGAATGTCTCTCAACGAGGGCTGAAAACGTTGGCTTCTCCACATTCTCTAAGGGTCTGAACAGTTTTGACAAGCCCCCATCTCCTCCCCACCCCCGCATATCTCGCCCACCATGCCCCCTGCCTGTACCAAACATAGAACGGATGCCAGGGTGGAGGAGGGTGCTAACCCCAAGTATGGTGCTGATACGGAAGATGGCTAAGACCCGCGGTGAGGAGGCATCAAGACACTTGGGTCCATCCCAGCTCTGCAGCTGAGTAGACGCGAGATCCTGGCCATGCCCTTCTAGAAGGTCCAAAAATATGGGGTTGAAGCTTTGTGGACCGTGGTTTGCCACTTGGGAGACGTGTATGTTGGACTTGATGACGGAGGGTCTCTGTTGCCTCAGACGTCCAGAGATCCCAGGAAAGGAGGAATGGAAGAGAAAAAGGAATAGAGAGAAAGAAGGAGGAACCTAAAAAAGAAGAGTAATGGGAAGGAAAAAGAAAAATGGATAACAAAAGAACAACAGAGAAACCAGAGACCAGAAGCAGTGAAGAATAAGCCCATCTCCACTGTCATTGTTGCAGAAAAGCCTTTTAAAAATTCAATATGTAGCAACACCAGAAGCTATAACCTTTGGAAGAAAGAGAAAGGAATTCCGAAAGGGGAGTAAGAAAAAAGGATGTTGTTCTTTTATTTTCAAAATCCCCAGATTTAATTTTGCCCAGAAATAACATTTTTCATGTTGCGCGAGACCAAGGGGAGAGTAATAGCTGGTCACAGGGGAGGGAGGGAGGTGACGGATTACCTCCCACAGCTGCGTGTTTCTGAGTGCTTCGCAGACACAGAACTGCTCTGTCCCTGGAAAGGGGGGGGTGGGTATATGAATCACAACTGCCCCAGTCACCATCCTCACCGAGCACCCCTCCTTAGATTCCTCTTATACCTTTCTTAGGGACAGAAATTGATGCCACGACCTCGTGGGCCTTAAATTTGAGAATCACTGAACCAGAAGACCACAGAAGTACCAGCTCATCTCACAGAACCCAAGCTTAGCCTGGAGGATAAGGGGGTAGGGGGATGTGAAATTAAACAACACTTTCCTAGTCTCTGGTCTCCCAGGCCAAGGGTGACACAGACCTGAGGCTGTCACCCCTCCTGCTCCCTTCTGTTTCTTACCACCTTGCTACTTAGGACCAAGAGCAGTGGTGCATCTGGAAGCCTGCTAGAAATTCAGAGTCCCAGGTCCCAGTCCAGACTGCTGACTTTTAACCAGATGCTGAGCTGATGTAAACGCACATTCACATCCGAGAAGCCTCCACCAGACCACTTCTGTTTCTCTTTTTCCCTTCCCTTTCTTAAATCTTCGACTCGCTTCTTTTTCATCACTCTTACTTTTCCTTTACTTACCCTTAGAAACGCCTGAAAAGGCACGGCTTAGACCTAGGCTGACCACCACGCTGAACAAATCGCACAGACTGCATATTCAGAATGGACGGCTAATAAAGCTGCACTGCTCGCCCCTCCCTGTGGGGGGCAGTGTGGCACGGGCCAGAGTCCTGAACTTGGCCACCCTCAGATCGAGAGTCCCAGTGCCAGCTCTGCCCTGTCTCCGTGCTTGACAAAAACATTTAACCTTCAGAGCCTCATTTCTACAATGGAAATATCATGCTTTTTCCTTGGGCTGTTTGCGAAAATAAAATGAGATAATGGAAATGAATGTAGAAGACCCTATTCAGAGGCAAGGAATTGTAATAACTATTATCAAAGCAACCCGCTGCCTGGTGCTTTCCACGACAGATCTCCATTTTGTGGCCCTCACCTCCAGCTGCTGAATGTGGGCACCGATTTCCACATTCCCGAGCCTGTCCCCGAGGTTTTTATTAGGAAAGCAAATACTGGATTGCTTCCCTCCCTCCTTCTCAATAAATGTGTTTATCGCCCGGTATGTTCCAACATATCAGCAGCTAGTTACAGAGAGAAAAGGTTGTCGCCAAGAAAGATGTGTCACTGCACAGGATATTTGGGTTTAGTATGTACAAGGGAGCAACACATGGAAATCTCTTTGGAAATGATAAAGTCCTATAATGAAAAATAACACTACAATCCTGGGTTCGTTTCAGCAGATAAATATTTAATATAGATCAGCCAAGATTAATTGCCAACTGCAATATGCCTGGCCTCTGGCTGGTGAGGAAAAAAAGAGCATCTTTACGTTTATTTACGACAGAGTTTTTGAAACAAGCAAAGCTTAGTTTGTCCTGGGTCTGTTTTGCCTGCCATTGAGAAACGCACCACGCAGTTCCCAAGGCCTCTGCTCTGCCCTGGTTCCTGCTGCAGAGTGAAGTGGACAGGCCACTCCTTTGCATACTAATTAGTTCTTGCAGGCAGACAGGAAAACAATGTCCCAGAGAATCACTGAAATCAGGATGTGAAACACACTCAGGGGCTGGAGCAGAATGGAGCAGGCAGACAGGAAAACAATGTCCCAGAGAATCACTGAAATCAGGATGTGAAACACACTCAGGGGCTGGAGCAGAATGGACTTGCACGTTCAAAACAGAACAGGGACGGCGGTGTGAACGAAGGAAACGAGGCAAGGCCAACGCCGGTGGCAGCCACTAAGGAATTTGACTTCGAGCACTTACCTACATTTAACTCTCACCGGCGGGCAAGTTCAATAAGACTGTCCCCATTTTATGGCTAGGGTAGTGCTGCAGCTCAGAGCAGTTAACGGATGTGCCCAGGCTCCACTCGGCTAATAAGTGGTAGAGGTATGATTTCAATTTAAAGATGTCTGGCTCCAGAGGCACCTTCCTAAACCTTAATCTAATTACTCATGGGGCTGCCAAAGTTCTGTACTTAGGGATTCATACCGCAGAGAGAACTTCAAATTAAAGCCTCTGGGCTCTCTGATACTTTATACTTCCCTTTCCTCCCTCCCTCCCTTCCTTCCTGCCTGCCTTCCTTCCTTCTTTCCCCTCTTTTCCTCTTCTCTTTCCCTCTCTCCCTCTCCCTCCCTCTCTCCCATACTCCCTCCCTCCCTCCCTCCCTCTCTCTCTCCGTATTATTCATGTTTCCTCCTCCTCTGACTATCCATCAGTCTTTCTGTGTCTGTCATGGGTTCCTGATGCCTCGGTAATAATGTCTGTTAACATTCAGGAAGGAAGACAGCTTCTCAGAGGAACCAGCGGGGTCCTCTTTCTAATTTTCAGCAGTGGTATGCTACTAACTCATTGTATTTGTTTATTTGTTTGTTTGTTTGTTTATTTATTTTAGATGTGGGATCCTGCTTGTACTAGAAAGGAGAACCAAGTGGGTCCACATAGGACCACAAATCTGCCTGGGCAAAAAGTTGAGCAATCTGGAAAGAGAGTGCTACTCATCACCTTCTTCCAATTAGCAACACTATCAAAATCATCACTGCCCTCATCTTCATCATCATTAATATGAACATCAGCATTGAAACCAGCTGTAGATATAATATTGTTCCCACCAACAAAATTGCCATCACTTGTCTTTGTCATCACCAACATTACTATTGTCAGCACCTTTTTCCAACATCAATATTCTCTGCATAGCTGAGGGCATCAAGAGTGTCATCACCACGAGCATTTTTAACAAAGGTCATCAAATAGAATGCAAGCCTACTATGTATTGAAAACATAAGAATAAAGTGGCCTTGACTGGTGTGGCTCAATGGGTTGGGCGTTGTCCCACAAACTGAAAGGTCATTGGTTCGATTCCCAGTCACAGCATATGCCTGGGTGGTGGGCCAGGTCCCTGGTTGGGGAGGCGGTGTGAGAAGCAACTGATTGATGTTTCTCTTGTACATCGATGTTTCCCTCCCTCTCTTTCTCCCTCACTTTCAAGTGTACAGCCTTTGCATATATGAAATTTTGATGCAGCTGGGAGGATAGATTATTAACAATTCAAGGTCTGATTTTAAATGTCAAAAGAGGGCTTTTTGGTATTTTCAAAGATCAGAGACAGTCAAACCTGCAATAAGAGGCCACACAAGAGGACAGGGAACTTGCTGGGAAGGCCATTCTAGACTTTTGTCTATCATTCACATGTGCAGAATTTTGATCAAGTCATCTAACAACTCTCTTCTCAGTTTATTGGATGAAAACTGAGAAGCACTAGATAGATTTTAAACCCTTTTCCAGGGCCCAGGATGCTTCAAACACTTGAATTGCATTAACATGGTTGGCTGCATTTTTCCCTCCAAACAGCCAAATTGTCTGGTTGATTTCACCTTAAGGAAATCAGAAGCAGAGAGAAATTTGAGATGGGAGAGGGAAGAAAACCCACCTAACAAATCTCATCTGATCTATCTCTCCTCTCTGAAGATCCAATCTTGGGTTATTCCAAATTCTCAGTTTACAGATTAAAGAGCACTTTCGTTTTCAATAATTCACAAATGGTGCTTTAAGCTCTCCCTTTTGACAGGGTTCATTCATATGAGGACCCGGTTCCAAGGAACAGTTCTTGAATAACATCCTTAATATATCATTGCAAGATGAAATTTCCTCATTATCCCTGCTCAGAGATGGTTCACATTTTTAACTTTTATTCCACACATTCTTCTGGGAGTACACAGCTCTAGGTTTAAGTCCTAGCTCTCCTAATTATTTTCTGTGTTACTTGGGACAAGTTCATTAACTTCTCTGAACCGTAAACACCTCATCAATAGAAATGTATAGTCACACCTCTTGGGTAGGATAGTAATGATAATTTCATTGGTGACATATATCAGAACACTGAGCCCGCTACACTGGACTTGTTCCCTGAAGCTCAGAGAAACAGATATATAAATAAGGCAATATAAATAACCTAGAAAATCAAAATCTCAAAGGCTTTTGGGGCTATGGAAGTAATGCTCAAGTGTATGTGTACATACTATGCTCTCTCAGTGGCAAAGTCTGAGCACTTATCCACACCTGAAGGGAACAGCTATAACACAGTCCTGATCATTGTTAATATGCACAAATGATGGCAAAGATTGACCGGACTTATCAATTAAAAACCAATTTTAAAAATCTGGATTTTCGTCATTCCTTTTAAAAGCTCACTATGGGCCCAGCAATAGCATGACCTATCTTGAGGCCAAAGTCTGCATATGACATCGCAGAACCAGAACAGAGGGGTAGGTGGTTGTTCAATGTCTGGTCTATTTTAATGCAAGGACTTCTTCCCATTATTCTTCTTATCTCACCTGAAGAGATTCATTTAAGGAAGACAAACGACTTCAACCTCAAAGTAATTTTCTATTAGTAATTCACTGTGAATGATGTTGTTGGTATGTGACTCCTGGAGGCCAGCTGTATGAGGCAACAATCAGCACTTGGTATTCTTTTTTTCTTTTTTTGATAACTTTTGCATACCTCAGATATAAACTGGTGACCCAATGCATGCAAATATAATGCTAAATACTTCGGAGAAATAAATGGATAACCAGAACATGAACCTTGACCTCGTCAACCAATACACTCCTTGTGGTGATGGAAGAAGGTGGAAAACAATAGCAAAAACACAAGCAAAATAGTTTCTTTCAGCAGTCATTTAATTAAGCAACAACCAGCGATCACTTACTATGTGTTATGTATCAAAGGTAAAACAAAAGCTGGGAGTAACAGGCTTTCGAAGAAAAACGTGTTCAATCTTAAATAAGATCAAGCCATTCGTTGGTGATATTTTCAGTAAGTGGTTGGAAAAGGCTTCTTCTTACTCAACCTCATAGCCTTAGGATAGAGCACAGGGCCTGGCACATTGTAGGCACTCAAGAAAATATTTGAATAAAATAAAAAGAGGTGAATGCACCAAAGAGGGGGTGTCATTTAAACTAATTCTTGAAGTCTGAATACAGTTTCCAATGACAGAGGATGGAGAGGAAGGAGAAAGAGCAAAAGAAAAGGATGACAAACGCACAGAGACAGAGCAGTGAGAACAAAATCTGAGGCGTAATAAGTGATGAGGTGTGGCCTTGCCTTTGTAAAGAAATACAATAATAAGGACATTAATGGAAAATAAAGCTAGAGTATTTGGATTTTATATCTGTAAATACTGGAAGTCACTGAAAACGATAGAGAAGAGGGAAGATATAGTTTGACCTTCATTTTAGGCAATCAGTGAAGTCTAGCTGTTCTGTGCAAGGCAGAGATCTAATTAGGACGCTGCAGTGCCTGTGGGACTGAGAGAAGCTGATGGCATGTATTAGGGCTGGGAAATGGAAATAAGGGCCAGAACGGGGCAGTCAGAGACGGTAGTGTTTGACATGTGGAAAGTGAGAAAAGACAAGTTTAAGGTTTCCATTCATCTAGCTGTGAAAACTCCTTAAGGATATAATCTCAGGTAGAGCCTCAACCACCACAGATAATGTCTGTAAAGTGCTAAGTGTCCCCCCAATAATTACTCATTCTAAGTTCTCATCAGCTCAGAAACCTTGAAGAACCTATGCATTGGCCAATAACCTATTGGCATAAGCTAAAGACTATGGTGTTTCCATTTGTGACTGATCACATGGCTTGATGCAATTATTTGATCTTAAACATTCTGAATTAGATAATTTCTCACAAACTCTACTACATTTCTTAGTCCAGGCTATTACTATCTCATATCTGGGGAATTCTGTTAGCCTCTTTCTTGGTCCAAACTTTATACTTTATAGTTTCCCCTGCTGGTAGATTTACCTACAGTGACCCTTAAATAAGTAAATCAGGACCTTCTGGTTCAGGCATTAGCAGAAAGTCATAAAGCAAAATCTCCTACAGATAACAAAAATAAAACAGATAAACTTTAAAATAAATACAACAGCAACTATTTAAAGATAATGGAAGGTGCCCCAAAGCGGACCGAAGCCATAGAAAAGTCGATTCTTGAAAAACTGAAACTGGAAAAGGTAAGAATTGCAAGTCTATGGTTTTCTGGTTTAAGGTGCTCCCCAGCCCTAAGGCAACAGTGTTGGAAATCTGCAACATAGAAAAGCAGGGAACAGAGGTCAGGAATGGAAGAGTCAGAGGAAATTATAAGGGAGAGTCATGGCAGCAACAACTTCAAAAGGTGTGAGAACCACTATCTGAGTTAAAAACTCTGCCCATATCATTGACTGATGGCCAAAGGACACATGTGGAGAAGAGACCTTAGGGGACCTGGCACAAGAGATGGCAGAGAACAGAAAAGAATCTACTCATCAGTCATAGAACTCTACAGGGAAAGATCTGCACATTTGCTTGTTTTTAAAAACTAAGTGCATATCCTAAATGTGCATACTTAAGTGACAACGTTTGAGTCCTTAGGGGCTTGAAGTTTCAGAGAATAAAACCAAAGGTAGGCAAAGCAGCTGAAAATTAAACGGGAGAGAGAATCCTTAGAAACAAGAAAATTAAAGAGAGAGAGAGTTCCTCCAAATTGAATTATAACCTCTCGACAATGTTTGGCTGACCACAAAAATTGCATAGGTACAGAGAAGCCCTGCAGGGGGCCAAGCTGATTAAGCAGCAGCTGGAAGTCATAAAAGCAAAGTAGAAGTACTAGTGTCTGCACACCAGAGCTGAGACAAATTTAGCAGCAATAAGTTCAGACAAGTTAACAGAATACAAGAACAACATCACCAAGAACAACAACAAATATTCAGAAAAATACAACATAATCCAAAGTACTGCATCATATTATTTACAATGTCTAGCTTTCAACTAAAAATTACTATACAGCCAAGAAAAAAAAAATGTGATCCATAAAAAGGGGGGGAAATCAGACAATAGAAACTAATTCCAAATAAACCCTGATGTTCGATTTACCGAAGACTTCAAAGCAGCAATTATAAATATGACATATATTTATAAATATATACATATATTTTTAAAAATTAAAGAAAATAACAATGAATAAACAGGGAAACACAACAGATACATAAAAACTATATATTAAAATGGAAACTCTAGAGATGAAAAGCATAATGATAACATTTAAAAGTTCATAACACAGACCTAACAGCATAACTGGGATGGCATAAAAAAGTAAACTTGAAGATAAATCATAAAAACTTATATAATCAAGTAAATGAGAGAAAAAAAGATTGAAGAAAATGAACTGCACATCAGAGACATGCCTGAAAACAAATAGTTCAAGACACAAGCAATCCAACTAACCACAAGAAAAGAAAGAGAATAGGGAAAAAAGACATTTAATAAAATAATAGCTGAAACCTTCCCATACTTAGTTAAAAACATTAACTTACATGAAGCAGATAAAGCTCAAACAGGATAGAAACAAAGGCATCAACAAAAACACCTACAGCTAGCACCATATTAAGTAGTGAAAGAAAAAATGCTTTCTCTTCTAAATCAGTAACAAGACAAGTATTTACACTTTCAAAATCCCTATTCATCATTTACCAGAGGTTCTTGCCAGTGTGATAAGACAAGAGAAAGAAATAAAAGGCATAAAAATTGGAAAGGAAGAAATAAAACTTCATGGATGGTATAGAAAAACTTAAGGCATCTACAAAAATGCTACTAGAAATACTTAGTAAAAGTGATAAAGTTGGAGAATACAATACATAAAATTCAATTATATTTCTGTATACTAGAAATGAGATATTAAAAATTAAAATAAATATTAGAATTTCATTTACAATACCATTCAAAAATACAAATATGCTCAATAAAGCATCGCAAGACTTACACACTGGTAGCTATAAAATATTAATGAATAAAATTAAATATCTAAATAAATGAAGCAATAAAACCATGTTCATGGATCAGAAGACTTATTGTTAAGAACACAGTTTTCTCCAAATTTATAGATGCAACCAAATCCCAATCTAATTTCCAACCAGTCATCAAGAAAGTATAGCATTGGTATAAGAAATATAATAGTATTCACACATAAATAGTGAATTGATTTTCAAGAAACACATGAATGCAATTAATGGGAAAAGAAATGTCTTTTCAACACACAGAATTGATAAAAATGGATATTTGCATTGGGGAGTAATATAAACATTGACCCTTACCTCATACCATACACAAAACTTAACTTGAAGTGACTCAGACCAAATACCATAGGTCTGTGTGTAACTAATACAGGAACAGAGAGATGTCAGAGTCAATTTTTATACACCTGACCAAGAAGGTGGGCGGTAGGACGTTGGCTCTTCCATTTTCAGTTCATTGAAAACTACTGAAATTTACATGTTCATAGTCAGTGGGACTCTGTGAAGTCTTTATTTAATTTTAACTAAATCAACCCTCCTAATATGGACAAATAGCTTTGAAACTTTCCTGCAAAGAAGCTACCAAACGAAGATAAGACCAATAACAGAAGCAAAAGAAAATGATACAGCTGATCTGTCTCCTACCCCCGGGGTAAGCACTTCAGCAGTCAGAGTATAGCAGTCATGAAAAAGCAGTTATATCTGTTAATGTTCTCCCCCAAATTTAAAATAATCAAAACGACTACTTGACATTAGAGTTTACATCTATCCACAATTGCTAGGAATACATTGTTAAGCAATAAACTAATTTTTAAAGGTTTTGTTTATTTACCTTTTTAGAGAGAGGGGAAGGAAGGGAGAAAGAGAGGAAGAGAAACATTAATGTGTGAGAAAAACATCGATCAGTTGCCTCTTGCACACCCCAAACTGAGGACCTGGCCTGCAACCCAGGCATGTGCCCTGACTGGGAATCAAACTGAAACCTTTAGGTTCGCAGGCCAGCGCTCAATCCACCGAGCAACGCCAGCCAGGGTTGCAATAAACTGACTTAAAAAAATTTACTGTTCTTATTTAATTTTTTATATCTTTTTAAATGTCTATGCTTTTGCTTATATAATCATAAATATTACACATTAGTACATGTTTATAACATGTAAATGAACATGAATATCTTACATGTTTATAATATATGTATAAATAAACATCAGTATATGGTGGTATAGGATATTTTTGATGATAAAGATATATAATTATTAGAAACCACCGACTTAGGAAATAGGTATTAGAAAAATAAGATAGAAAAGGAAAAGCTACAACAGGGAAAAATACAGGAAGTGAAAGACATCTACCAGTTAAGAGAGAATGGTGACTAATTAGATATGAAAGCAGAGGATATTAAGAACACAAATTCTGGAGTTTTGAACTCTGACCCCTTCAGCAACTAACAGCATAATCTTGGGAAAATCACACCTCAGTGGAAGAATTAGCAATAGCATCCATGTAATCCGGTTAACAGAGTCTGCAACATGGTAAGCACTCAAATATTAGCAGTTACTATAAAATTATTGCTATTATTATTATTATTGGTAAGGAAGAGGAACAACTCGAGAATACTCTCCAGCCTTTGGGTTGGACCCCTGCCTGATGAGGTGCCATTATTTGAGAGAATTCAGGAAAAGAATTAGATTGGCAGAGAAGGGGGAAAATGACAATTCTCAGATTTCACGAAAAAGTCCAGTGAAAATATCCATCTGGAAGTTGGGTAAAAGGGCTTCGAGGTTTGGAGAAGCGGTGAAAGCTGAGCACAGATATTTGGGAGTTGTTGGAATGTGGGCGATAAAGGAGGACCTGGGGGGTGAGTGTGATTACCCAGAGAGAGCAGAAGCAAGAGCAGCATTTGGTTGGTAGGTATCTGCTCTAAGAGGAGAGGCCCCCGAAAACACTTACAGGAAGGGTCAATAACACAGTAGGCGTGTCTCCTAGATTGTTCTTCGGGCCCTTAGGAACTCCACACATACGACAGACTGCATAAAGGAAGTTAGAAAATGGTGCTCTCTCCAGTCAGACAAGTGACAGGGAAGTGTTCTTTTCAGGTGCAATTATGCACCTGGGACTGTCAAGGGCATCAACACCCACTGAGACCAAACCCCCTCCTGCTCAAATTCTTTTTGGTTAGATGGTTAGACTATGCTAATTAGAATCGCTTTGGTGACAGGAGAGTGACTGCCCCCTCAGTTCTATCAAGGTGCTCCCGCCCATCTTCTAGCAACTCTGACCATTAAAAACTTCTTCTCAGCCAGAAGACTGCCTTCTAGTACGTAGTACCAATTCTCTCCTGGAGCAGGCCCATGAGGAGCTCTATGATCTCAGTGCAGGCTCTGAATGTATAAGTTCACAAGCTTCCTGCACATAGTAGATACTGGTCCAGTGTCAGGGGCTACTTTCTCTGGTTCTCTTTGAGACAGGCTTCCGAGTTACTATTGAAAATCCAGCACCCACTGACAAGTGGATGAGGGAGTTGAGACATCTGAAGGTGTCTTTTCCCTAGCCTTGTCTCCCAGAAGTAGGTGGGTGGTACTCAGCAAAGAAATAAGATCCACAAAAGGAAGAGAATTATAGCAGAGACTGAAATAGAACGGCATAATAAGCACAGCTATGCATCTCCTGTCTACTGTCCCCCATCAGCAAGAGACAAAAGGATCTCTCAGTTGTGGTAAGCTGGTTGTTTTTAATGATACCACATCAATCTGCTAATTTTAAGAAAACAACCTTAGAAAAGAATCACGTTGCTCCTAGAGTCAGGGGATGATATTCTCTGTGCGTTCATTTTCCGAAATCTTTGTGAAGCCAAGGGACCCATAGATCCATACCAGGTGAGAACTGCATAGGCTTCATTCCTCCTCCTCTCAGATATAATCTCTGAATCCTTATGCATGTGAAGCATGTTTGCAAAACTCTCCTCCATTCTTCCTTAAAAAGGGTTCCAAATCAGCATAAATGATGTACCTAAACTAGTGAGTGCCAGTGATAAAGGCTCATTAAAAAAAAAAAAAAAAGGTAACTGTGGGACAGTTAAAATAAATATTGAAAGATGTGTCAGAAGGCTTGAGTGCAAGTACTATTCCATCACTTACCAGATATATCACCCTGGACAAATCATTCAGCTGCTCAGATCTCTGCCTACCCTGTCTTTAAAATGGGGCAATGTTACCTACCTCATATGGAAAGTGCCTTGTGAATGTTAAAGCATGACATAGGGAAGGCATATCTGAATGGGAAGAAAAAAAGCAGAAAGAAAGAGTGGGAAGAGGAAAGAAAATGGAGAATACAAAGAAAGAGAAATGGGAACTTGCAGGGTGTTAGGGGAAAAAACTTTCCTCAGGTCACCAGGTGATTCAGTGTTGAGGATGGAGTAGGACCCAGGCTCCCGACCTCCCCTCACCTCCCCAGCACTCTGTAGAGCCGGCGGGTACAAGCATTTTGTCTGGCTGTGAATCACAGTTTTGTGACACCCGCCCCCCTCCCCAGCTGTGTGACCTTCAGCAAAATACTTCTGTGAGATTGCATTTCTTAATCTGCAAAATAGGCTAAAAGTAGTATCTGTCGTATAGGATTGTTGTGAGGATCAAATGACCTAATTAGGGTATTAGGCTATTTAGGTATCTATTCAGTGCCATATAAAACTAGTTTATGAGTTACATTCAGTGTATATTTTATTTTCAACATTGTTCTTGGTACTGGAATGAATTCCAACTGGATTCTGTTTTGAAATTCCTCCCATTATCCTTTTCATTTCACCTCAACTTGCAACATCAAGAGAGGGAGAGATACATGGGTCCCCTTCCCAAACACTCTGCCTTCGGAACTCCTGCTCTCTAGTATAGTGTTCCCTCACCTATCTAGGGTATTAAGTTCTAGACCCCTCCCCCCACCGCGATAGGTGAAAATCCGCGAAGTAGGAACCTTACGTTTATTTTAGTATTTATATATATTTAAGGCTTTATAAACCCTTCCCACACACTTATAAACCATTCTCAGTCCCTTATTAACCTTTCCCACTCCCTTATTAACCTTTTCCACACTTTTATAAACACTACTAATGTTCTTAAACGTATTCTACACTCTTAAACCTACGTAACTTTAACAACATACATATACAGTACTGCAAATCCCATGATATAGCGAAAACTCTGCGATAAATAATTAAATAGAATATTTTAAAAAATCCCACGCTACAGTGAGGCCGCGATAAGTGAACCACAATATAGAGAGGGACTGCTGTAGTCCCTTTACTTGCCCTTCTTAATGATAATGATGATGATGATAATGATGATAATTATCATTATTGAAAAGCAGGTTGAGCTGAAGCTGGTAGAGGGTGAGAACTCTGTTATCTCCAGGAAGTGCAATACGACCTGCATTTTCCTTTTGCTGACAAGCACCCCAGGCCCGGGTGCCCCTGTGCGTTTTTGTAAATCAAAAGAATATTAAACCCATTATGTTGAAGCACAAGGTATCCTTTTATCGGTCAATTCGTTTGGGTCAACTGTCCTCGCACATTTATTCTGGACATCTAAAAGATAGGACACCTAATTGTCATCTTCAATACTATGACTGCTGTTCATTTTGTTATCCTAAAATAATATTCTGAAATCAGGCCATTCAAGGGGAATTATTAAATACTGAAGCACTATCTTCCCCCTGAAGAGTGAAAGGAATCCAAAGTCAGTCCTGGGTGTCGGGTACCTATCAGCAGGAACAACGGGACCCATATTTACACAAAGGTGCAGGGTTTACCAAGCGCGTTTACTCCCAATGTTCCCTTTCGAGCATCACTACTCTACAGGGAGGTAAGATGATAAGTTTCTACGTAAGGAGAAGGGAATTGAGGCTCAGAGAGGATAGATCATTATTTAAAGATTTAACGCAGAAGAGAAACAGAACCTTGAATGCAAATTGTCTGCTGCAGATTGAGTTCACCTCTATCCCATCCTTCCTTCATTTCTTCCTTGTGTTCAATAACCAACTTTCAAGGTATTCTCTCGTGTTAATTGAATGCTTCAGCACTTAATTGTCAGACTGTGTCATAACCCCATGTGCCTAACACCCAGTCCCTTCAGCTCCTCAGCCCCTTGACACTCCATCTCAATGATCTTCACCTCCACCCTCTTCCAGCCTCGTTCTTCCTCCCATGGTTACTCCTAGAACATGTCACCTCCAAAGCCCCTCTAACTCTGACACATTGCATGAAAATATGCCAGTATCTGACTTGCCTATCACAATACCTGCTCCCAGCCTCTTCAAGACCTCTAGATCCTTGACGATTCCTTTCCCTGTATCCACTACCTCCCGTCTTCACTTCCTTTTGGACTGACTTCGATTCACTGATCCATCTCTACATTTACTTTTGGCCGGTACTTTTAACTCTTTGACCCAAATGTCCTTCCGTCTCCTTGGCAAACCCCTACCTTATTTGACCCACATCCACTACCCATTCTCTTCCCTCAAATTTTCAGTTCTTTTGGAGAATACTACCCCAGCTGCCCAGGTTACAGCCGTCCTAAATTAGGGTCACCTAACTGGTCCTTGTTGATCCTCTTACATTTCCTTAATCAGACCCCTCTATGATTCGGCAGATTAACTATTTCAAAGTTTCTCCACATATTACCAATGTTATTTGCACTCCTGGTACCCCTTCCTCAGTGACTGATTTCACATTTCACTTCAAAAAGAGAACAGAAGCCATCAGAAGTTCCTTCCAATCCCCGTGAGTAAAATCAATAGATTTATCTGCACCCGCACATCCCTTTCTCTTCTTTCTTCCTATTTCAGTAGAAAGGTCTGCCTCCTTTTACCCCCATCTATGTGCTCTTACTCTTTCCCTCCCTGCCTCTTGAGAAAGTGCTTTTTCAATAGTAACCCTCCTCTGCCCCTCAGCATCTGTCTCTCCCTCTCTTAATGGTCTCTTCCCTCTTAGAGACTGAAGAAAAACAACAACAAAACCCTCTTTATTTCAAGCCTCTGCTCCCTTTTATAGCCGTGCTTCTTTAAAAAAAAAAAAAAAGTCTTCTCTCTTGCTTCTCACGTACTCTTCAATCCACTGCAATCTGACTTCTGTCCCTAACATTCCATTTAAACAGCTCTTGACAAGGTCAAGATTTCAGTATAAAGGACTGCTTTCAGTTCTCACCTTATGTAATGTATCAGAACCATGGCTCTGATTACCTACACCTTCCTCCTTAAACAACCATTTATTTTTGCTTCCATGGCACCAAGTCCCTGGTTTTCCTCCTTCACCGCTGGCCACTCCTCACGTCCTCAGTGCTTTTCACCGCACGTGCTAAACAGGCTCCTCCGTGGGCCAGCACATCCCTGAGGGAGACTGACAGTTACCATTGCTAACCTGATGACACTGAATACCATAATTTTTATCCAAGCTCTCTCTTTTGAGGGTCAGACCCATCTCTAAAACAACTGCCTACCAAGTCTTTATTTGGATGTTACAGGTAATTTAAACTCTACATTTTACAAAGCTGACTCATTTTCAAACCCACAAAACCCACAAGAGTCTCTGCCTTCCAGGGCTCCCTAGCTTGATGAAAAGTACCACCGCCCACCTAGTTGACCAAGTTAAAGAATGTCCTCTCTTTTTCCTATTTAACCTAGATCCAGTGATTCATCACTGAAGGTATAACCTTGCCAAGTGCCACGCCCCTTGAGCCTTCCCTCCCTTTCAACCTTCATGCTCAAACACTGAGTCTTCCATCTCCTTAAAGTGTCTCTAGTTAAAACTTCATTTATGTGGCAATCTTGAAAAGATGAACTCACGGATATGGAAAACAAATCAGCAACTGTCAGGGTGAGGGATGGGAGAGGAGAAGGGAGAGGTGTGACTATAAAGGGGCAGCACGAAGGAGGTCTTGGTGGGAATGAAACCGCCCTGTGTCTTTGTTGTGGTGGTGATCACATGAACCTACGCAGGTGATAAAATGGCATAGAACTAGGCACATCCATTGTACCAAAGTCACTCTTCTGGTTTTGATATCCCACTATAGTTATGTAAGACGTAACCTTTGGGGTAAGCTTTGTAAAGGGTACATAAGACCTCTCTATGTATGGCACTTTAAAGAAAAAGATTTTATTTATTTATTTATTAGAGAGAGGGGAAGGGAGGAAGACAGAGAGGGAGAGAAGCATCCATGCGAAAGAGAAACATCGATTGGTTGCCTCTCGTACGTGCCCAGATCTGGGACTAAACCTGCGACCCAGGCATGTGCCCTGACCAGGAATCGAACCGGCAACCTTTCGCTTTGAGGAACAATGCCCAACCCACTGAGCCACACCAGTCAGGGCGGCAGTTTATGTTTGGAACTTGCCAACCAATAACGATTTCAAAATAAAAAAATTTTAAATATATCTCAAATTCCCATTGGTGCTACTTTAATCTAAGACACGCTCCCCTTACCTGGGTCACTGCCATAGCTCTCTCTCTTCCTGCCACACGTTTTGCACCCTCGCCCAACTTTCTCCCATCGATCCATTTCTCTCCCGTTTAGCAGGCGTGATCTTTCTAAGAGGATACCCGGCACATGCTCTGTCTCTGGACAAAAGCCTCTAATGAGCTCCCTATCGTCCTTAGGACCTGATTCCAATTGTACATTGTGTGCTGAGACACTGCATGACACCACAGCACACGTACAGGGACACAGCAGGACATTATAAATGTGCAAGGGAAATGAGGGATACTTGATGGTTATTGGGCAGTGCAGAAACTGCTACCCTGAGGTACTTCACAGTTTCAACATTAGCACACACTACAGTCCTTTCAATGATGGCTTATGTTTTTGTGAAGCTGGGTTTTAGGCAGTTGGTACAATTACCAAGTAATGCAGAAAAATTAATGAAGGACAGGAAATGAGGGTGGCAGTATCCAATTATAAGATTTGAGAAGTAGTAATTGTGCTTATTTACGGATAAAATAAAAATGTTTTTCTTTTAATTTACATGTATTATTTTTCAAGTGGCCACTAAGCTTATTGGGACATAAACACTCCATTAAGTTGTTTGGGTGTAACTACTTAATAAACAGAATTATTAGTATTTCTCTGGCCTAGGGGACCCATAACAAAATCATGGAGACATTAAGAGAGTGTACTGGAATAAGAAAGTGTGGGAGCCACCATCTGAGGGTGAAGTTCAAGGTCTTTACTACAACATACATAGGGCTCCATCATGACCTAACCTCGTCCTAACGTCTCTGGCCAGCAGCGAACATTTCCTCTGCCTATCACTCATGTCTGTCCCTTTCTGAACACCACCTGAAAACACACGCATGCATGCACAAGGGCACATGCACACACCCATGTACACACACATTCCTCTACCTTCCTTGGCCTAACTCCTACTATTCAGATCTCAACTTTAAAACCAACCAAACAAACAAACCTTCTTCTTGAAAGCCTTCCTTAAGCCTGCAGGAGCCACTTTGCGCCCCTTCTCCATGTTAGGACTCCAGCATTCCTCATGCGAGGCAGCAGTCTGACTGCTCATTGCCTGTCCCTCTCAGCTCCCTACAGCACTCCTCGAAGGCTCAGATCAGAGATGCCTTGGTGCCACCAGAGGCTAAGGCAGTCCCTGCACACGGTAGGGACTCAACACATCATTGCTGAATTAATGCACAGGTGAGCAAAGCCTTCCAAAACCGGACAATCCCCAACAATTTAGCAGTGACGAGATGTCCCTGTCATGTGTATTCACCTCCTTCCTTCTTATACAAACCACACTGCCCCAGCAATGTGATAAAAAAAAAAAAACAAAAACCGGGTGTCAACGCTACAGTCACAGAGAGGCTGTCACAAGTGCTCAGGATGAAGGCTGCACATTGCTGCCTTCTCTGAACAACACGCCTGTAATTTGAGAAAGAGCAGCGTGACACCCACCACACAAACACACCCCATACTGAAATGCTGCTGATTGCTGTGAAGGTGCTTTTGGGTGAAAAGCCATCCCTGAGGGCTCGATGTCTCCCGAGCAGGAGACATCAAAGACAACCTGGCGGGCACCACCCCACGGTATCTGGAAGATGAGATGTCGCAGACCGTTCCCATCACCTGGGCTGATTAATAAACCAGACGCTTGCAAATCATGGGACGTGTGCTGTTTACATGAATCAATGCATGCCGCTGGGTAAGGGCACCTTGCCAATGCGGAGGCCTCTGGATTCTTGCTACATGTGCCTCGGGGCATCAGAAATCTTCCTCTCTCTGGTCTTCTTTCTCCAACTTCTTGCTAACACGTGTCCTCTTAGTCTAAGAAGGGGGCAATGCCGGCTTCACAGGTCACCTAAGCCACACAGCACACAGGTCAAGCCTCCGCCTCTTGCTGGAGTCTCCAACAAGACTTTGCAGCGTCTCTGTGGCTGAATTTCCAGGGGTTGATGCTTTAGATATTTAAGTTAGCATTCTCAAGCTCTTGCTTCATGCTAAATGCCATCATATGTTATCTTTTTAGATCTTCACAACAATCTTGGAATGCCTCCCCATTCTGCAGATGAAGAAACTGGGGCTCATAAGTTTAACTCACATGCTGAGGATCCCGTAGGTGGGAAGGGGCAGAACCAGAACCCAAACTAAGGTCTGCCTGAGTCAAAAGACCTGCCCTTCATTGCTAAGCTATAGTGGCAGTTTTTAGGGTTCACATAAGCTTAGCTACTGACTTGCAGCAGTAAGTTTCCACCAAGGTGTGCAGGGGACAAGTCAGATGCAGACAAAGGGTGGAATGCAAGGCCTTCCTGCAAGCCAGTCTGGAAATCCACTGCTAATGAGACCCAGTAATTCTTAGGCCCAGAGAGAGAAAGCCTTGAGAGATAAAGAAATTGCCTTGGGGCAGGAGCCTGGGCATTCTGGTTCCTTTCATGAGAGATACAAAGGTATCCAGCTGCTGTAGAACAAAATAAGGCATCCTGTCACTGGGTGCTCAGAATGGAACTGGGGCAGGTAGGCCTCCGTGCAGCCCAGGAAGAGAGCTGTCTGACAGGTACCCAGGCAGCTCTGTTGGCGGCACTGAGTGGTACTTGGGAGTTAATGAACTCCATCTTTATCGCCTTTGTCTGGGATCCAGAACTCCATCCTCTCCCTTAAATTACTGCCACAGCTTCCTAACCCTGGTCTGTTACTCCCATCCATGCTTTCCTCAGGCTGCGGCCAGAGTGGTATCACTAGATGTATGTCAGCCCATGTTGGCGTCATGTTCCAAACCCTTCATTGATTTCTTATTGCCCACATCAGACAAGGCACAGGCTCTAACCTGCTTAGCCTGAACCCATGGCAACCTCTGCTAACCAAGCATGGTACAAGTTTCCTTTCTCTGAGCCAAAATATGACTGCAACATAGACTCGAAGTCAGTGCTTTCCAAACTGGAAGGCCCACCCCCCTTAGTGGAGGCTGAAGTCGATTTAGTTGGTACACACCTGCATTTTTTTAAAATAAATGAATCAGAAAGGAATAAATTAGGTTAGAATGCAATAGAATATAAAATATCAAGATTCATCACATGTAGTAAGGTTAAGATTTTTTTCATGAATTTTCATTTCACATATATCTAGGTTTATTGAGTGCCCACGTGAAATGTATTTTTGTAGCAGGAGTTGGAGTCAAGAAATAGAAAAACAAAACAAACAAAAAGACTCCTCTAAATAGCTACATGGTAAGTTTGAAGGTTAGTTAAAATCAATGCCATCCCAAATTCTCCTGCCTCCTTGCCTTTGCAGGTGCTCCTCCATCTGACCGGGATGCTTTTCTCCCTACTGCCTTCCCATGAAATCTGAATCCTCCTTGAAGATTGAGTTCAAAAGTCTTTCCTCTAACGTGCCTTCCTAGATTTGCCTTTTCCTTCCATCCTCCCCCACCTTCACAATGCCAAAGCTGGAGGAACTCCCCACCACCACCACCCGCACAAACAGAGCTTCCTGGGCAGTGCCCAAGCTGGGAACTTAGCAGGGGGCATTGTATTTATTTGAGAGTATTTTCTCAAGATACCCTGAGTCCCTTGAGGGTAGTGATCAAGGGTTCATCTTCCTATCCCCAGGACACAGAGCAGAGTCTGGTTAGTAGGGGTCTGGAGCTCAGCAATTATTTTTCAAAAGAATGAGTAAGTGACAGGTACTGTTACAGAGTGGGGGGGGGTCTCCAAAAATTCCCAGAGCCTGCGGGTTGGGGGATGGGGAAAAGGCAACAGCTTTTAAGATGCCTTTGCATGACTATGGCTAGTAGTTAGTGTCTTAAGTTATGCAAATGGTTTGGTTCTTCCAAGACCCCAAGAAGGTGGGAGGGGTTTTGGCCATGGAATGGTGCAGAAAGAGCACGCAGAGCCTGTGAATGGTCAGAATTGGGTACCACACCCACTGTGTCAGAGGAAGCATTCAGGGATTTAAAAATGGGTGGCAGACATTTTGGCTAGAACACCATGCAGCTTTGAGAGGAGGAGGGGAGATACATGCTGTTTGCAAGGAGGGCAGAGGAAAACTCCATGCAGCTTGAAAGGGCAAAGAGAGAACCATGCATGATCCAGTGCAACATGCCACATGTTTGCCTGGACTGTTATACGGAAGCTGATGACATCGTACCCCAGATCCTGAAGGAGAGAGCTGACAGATAAGGGCTGGGGAACTTCTGGGTATGTTTTTGGCTTCTAGCCTTTTGGGGAGCAAGGGACGTGCTGGGTCCCGTGGGAGAACAGGGCTCTGAGCTGAAGTGCTCACTGCCCTCCCCAGGTTGGAATGTTGTAAATAAAGACCCGTTTTCCTCAACACTAGTTGCTGGGTTCTACACCAAGGCGCCACGTGAGAGAACCCCCTTTCGCTCCGTAACAGTACTACAGATCACGGATCCAGTCTCTCTCTTCTTCCTTTGCCCAGATTGGGAACATAGTGTCCAGAGTCCCCAAGGGCTTGTCTCCCTTCACCTCCTAATTTCCGCAGTCATAACGATGGCTTCTGTTGTATCCATTTAAAGACACTGCATCAGTCAGTTGGTCTGTCTGAGGGAGGCGTGCAAGCACCCGTTTTCAGAACTTGCTTCTGACTAAAGCTGGACAACCGCCCTGCAGAGACATCTGCAGCCGCTCACGGAAGCCAGTTCAGTAAAGGCATGGGAGCAATGGGGTAAAGCACCCCAAAAGCACCAACTGGGTAGCAATCAAGGTACTGTTCTTGGAAGTGGAAGATCGATTTTTAATAACCAACATGAAAGATTATCTCTGAATTGACCACAGGTGACCCAGGAGGTGTTTGCTGGGTAACCCTTCCCATCCTGCTCCATTCAGGGAGGTCTTGATCAGAAATATGGATTAAATGAGGGACAAGGTCAGGGGGAGGTACAGGGTATTAGCTAGCTCTCACCATGGGACATCACCTCATTCTCATCTTATTTTGAGCCTAGTCGGCATCCTCTAAATGCTCTTGGTCCATGCTGGTTTTGAAGGACTCAGGAGAAGTGTTTCTGAAGCTACCTGTGTAGCTTAAACTTCTTACTGTCTGTGGAATACAGTAGTCAGAGGACAAACCCACCAGACTTCCCAGATCTCCCGGAGGAATGGAGACTTTTCTTTGGAGTGGAAAACCAGTTTCCCTTAAATGCTTCCTCTCTGCAGCAGGAAGCAAAGATCAGTTCGCCTTCCTCAATGCATCAACAGCCACCCTGACTGAGGCCCTGTCTAAAAACAGGGAAGATCCCTTACCCTTTGGTCCTGCGGCCAGACTCTAGGAACATGGCCACACACTGGTGCCTATATTTCAACCATTCCAACTCAAGCTCACAAACACCAAAATCAAAGACCATTTACTCTGATATCCTTCCCACCATCCTTTCCCTTTTTGTCCAAAAATACTTGCTGTAAAGAACGGTTTCTCAACCTCTACACCACTGACATCATGAGCATGATAATTGTTTGCTGCAGCGGGCTGGCTGTGCCTTGTAGGATGGTTAGCAGTTTCCCTCATTCCTGGCCTCTGCGCATCAGATGCCACAACCAAAAATGCCCTCAGGTATTTCCAAATGTCCCCTTAGGAAGAGAAATATGCTGACTGACAACCACTGCCCTAGGTCAGAGTTTCTCCTGTCTATCCTAGACCTGTTAAATCCAAATACTCGAGGAAGGACCCAGGCACTGTTTATTTTTAAAAGCTTCACCGGTGATTCTAATGTGTAGCCACTTTGTATGTGGAATCAAGGTTTTCCCTTACCCCTCACCTGTGGCTCTGGCCTCTGTTGAAGTCCCTATCACTACCCCACAGGGTGGAATGCCAAACTTAGGAATAAGAAAAAACAGTGCAAAAGGTTAGGCAATGAAAAGGGAGAGAAAGAAAAGATGAGGCTATTACTTGTGGCAGGAAAACTGAAGCTGCTAATTCCGTTCCTTTTCATTATAAACCAGGAGGTAGATTTCATCCCAAGGGCTCAAAGCAAAAGTTCAACAGGTAGGGTGGCTTCCCAGGCCGGATGCCAGCCTCCCAAGCTGAAGATCTGTCCCTTTAAGAGTGCACTGACACGGGCTGGTGTCCAAAGAAGCAACTTCCGAGCTGCCAATGCCAGGGAGTGCCAGGGACTCATTAAACCTGCTCTCCAGAATTCCAATCACTCTGAGAAAAAGAGATTGTAAGGACAAAGAGGTCTAGTCAAATATTATTAACATTCTAGTAATGATCTGCTTTCCAAACAAATATATTTATGTCATTTGGGAGGCAACGTTGCGTGGTTAACCATGCAGGCTCTGGAATCTGCTTGCCTGTGACATGTCCTACTTGACTGTGAATTAGCTCTTTCCTTGGACAAGCTGTGTAAACGGGGATGATAACAATATGTCAGGCACAGGATTATCGTGAGGATCAGTCAGTTGGAATCATTTATATCCCGTGCTAAGTACGTGGTAGGTTTTCAATATTAACAACTAACTTATCGTTATCGTTTTGGTTGTTATTATTATTACTTATTTGACTACAGGATCCTTTTTTCCAGAAAGCACCTTCTAACAGCACATTAAACGAGAGTTCCACATACATGCTTCAAGAAAGAAAATTCAACTAGTTTTAACCACACTAATAGAAATACAACTTTTGCACCATGCGATATCTAGATTCTGCCTGGAATCCAGAGGTTGGTGGTTTCCTTTCAAGTTCAACCACAAGCATCCTGAGTGGTGGGTGCAGCACAGACTCCTCCCTTAATGCTGCTTGTCTGTAAACTCCTTGAAGGCAGAGACCTGTCTACCTTGTGCGTCATCTCCCCAGTGTACAGCGTCTAACATACCTACTTGCCCAATACATAGGCTTTAAAGATTCTGGATAAGGACCACAGCGCATTAATCACAATAGAACCATCCACCCATCCTCAGCTTCATTCATTCAGTAACTTTACCATAAAACCTACTAAGATATTTTTGTGAAACACAAGAAGGATCCATCAAGACAGCAGATTAACATTGAGATTCATGCAACTCTGAATAAAATGCAAGGGAGTTAGGCAATTAGACTTGGTTTACCAAGATCTGATTTACACTCAAGGTTCAGGTACTTATTTAAGGCTCGAAGAAAGGTGCACCATAAGCCCACTTGCTCTGCAACCTACAGGGAAGACCACCAGGTATGAAACCACCTCTATGGCACAGTGACTGCCATTATCAGTATCTCTCCTCTGTCCTGACTCTCCAGAACCAAAGCCTACAAAGGGTACCGTAATACTCCTAGTAAATCCACCTCTGAAATAAATGCTAAATTTATAGCAACTATTCATGGTCTCAAAGTCAGGGAAAAAATGAACATAAAAATAAAACACAAAAAAGCAATGAAGACACAGGAAATACCTTTGGAATGAACTGACTTTTAAATTAACATAAGTAGAAAAGAAATCATCTTTAACAAAGCATTCGACTCTCTTTGGTAGAGGAAAGAACTTGCATTTATGCAACTCCTGTAAAATCCCAAGCTCCATATGCTTGATATCCAAGTTACTTCTCACCACAACCACACACTTAATATTATCTTTGCTTTACGGAGGAGAAAACTAAGTCTCAGAGAGGCTGTGACTTCTCCATGGTCAGAGGAAGTCTCTCGGCATTTGCTAGTAAACCAGGTAACTGAGAATCAGGGAGGGTCATGAACACACAGTGCTAGGGACTCGTGTTTTGGACTCTCTGAAAGCTGCTTTTCGAGTCCCAGCTTGGCCAAACCAGCACAGTGTGACGTGGACGATATGCTCAGACTCTTGGTGTCTCAGTTTTTACAATCGTAATATGGACAAAAAACAGTATTTGTCACAGAATGGCTGTACTTAATGACAAATACATGTATGGGCTTAATGGAGAGTTAAAAATAAATGATTTTATTAGAACGGTAATTATGAAAAAAACCCATCTATAAAAAATTTTTAATTTTACAAAGCATTCTCACATAATTTTTTTACCATTTGACCTGGTAGGTAGGAGAGACATCAGTATCCCGTCCAATAGAGAAAATAAAGTATCACCCGCATACATAAAATTATAGCTATTTGTTTATTGCATCATTCTCTCTTCTAACCTCCACTGTGGGTTTCTGGGGTGTGTGCTTGAGTGTGTGTGTTTTGTAGTTTTCTTCAGCTCGTCTCTTTATCTCCAATCACAGCACAGCTTATGGCATATGATTCATGTTAAACTCTAAAGCAATGGCTATACGAGCGAGTGAATGGGGCCTGAATGACTTTCCCCAGGATAACAAAGCTCGAAAGCAACTCTACACAAAACCTGAGTCTCCAGACTCCAAGTCCAGAGTCTCCTCTGTTACATCGTGTTCTCTTTTTAAATAGCAATATTTCACAGAATCAAGGCCTTTCAGACATGGAAAGGCCCTTGAAAGCCACCTTAAGTAGCACATCCACTTTATAGATGAGGAAACAGAGGCTTGAAAAAGTCCCATTACTTAGCTGAAATCATGCATCAGGGAGGTGGGCAGCCTGGGCCAGTGCCAGATTCCCTGAGCCCGAGATCGATGATGCTGCCACTACAGGCTGGCAGGAGCCTGCAGAGAACTCCCCCAGCCTCCATGGGTCAGCTCAGGCTTGTGAGCGATGAAGCATGTGACCCACGCCCTCAAATCACTGATTGTGCACATATTACTGCTCAGCTTGTGAAGCAACATGAGAGAGGGCTTCTGCTGGGATTTAATTTGAAAGATTCTCACGATTGCCAGTGGCACCGTCTCCCCACCAGGACTCTATGAGCTGAAACCGGCCTCTGCATGCAGATGTACAAAGAGGCGCATGGCCTTAACCCACTGAAATTAGGAGAGGAGGCTTCCATTTTCTTTCTGAAGCTTCCAGATCACTCAGGACTCTAGCCTGGATTCAGGGTGGGGGAAACTGGACAAAACTTGATGTCTACAAATTTCAGTAAGGCTGGCTATGCGGCATATGAAGATGTGGCACAGCCCAGTAGTAAAGCCTATCTTTCCTGGTGCAAATGACAGGTTTCTAATGTGCTATATCCATGGTAGCACACAGGAAGCACAGGAAATCACGGGTGGACATGCTCTAGTGTTTCAGCACAGCAGCACATGATGGGGAGAAAGTGTCAAATGACAACCAGTCCAATGACTATGTCCTAGTTGGCTTTTGCTCTGGTCTGACCTTGTTTGGAAAGGCACATTCGTCTCTGTTACCTATTTGCATGTCTATCACAGAAGCACATAATAGGTTCCAGATCAGTGTTTAAGGTATTAATATTGTCCCAGTTATGCCTGTCCTGTTCTTTCTTCTTTGTCACTCTGGGTCAGTGTGTTTAATTAATGTGAGTCTCTCCTATGAAAGCAGGGACCATGTTTGTTTTACTCATCTTCGCATTATCTGCCCCCAACAGCACTGGGCCCGTGGATGGTGCTTAATAATTATTTGAGGATTAAATACAGGAAGAAAGAAATAACTAGATGACCAGGGGCCTGGTTTCTGGGTTGAACTCCATCATTTAATTAACTACGTGACCTTGGTTAAATCTTAGAGTGAAGTTTAGCACTAGAAAGGAGCTTGGAAATAGGCATGCTGGCTGACTGCAAACGTTGGTTTAGCAGTGGAATCCAAAGGAAAGCGCACGTAAAGGCTGCCTCCAAAAGCAGAGGAAGCACACCTTTTCTAGGGCTCCTGCCTGGTCGCCTCTTCCCCATTGCCTGTCTCCCCACACGACATTGGCTTCTAGGACTTCTTTCACCAATCCTCAGGATTTCAGAAGACACTGGCTGCAACCACGGATCTACACCAAACCTGTCATTCGGCAGGTAAGGAAAGTAGGCTCCGGGAGAGGAGGGAGCTTGCTTAGTGGCACTAGACCAGTGCCTGCAGAGCTGAAATTGGTATCCAAGTGTCCTGACCCCCAGTTTTGTTAGCAAATGTTCGCTTCTCAGCATCTCTAAAACTATGCCCAAACTGTTTACAAAGCGGTTGTGAGAAAAAAATGATTGGAAGTGGAATTTCGGAGCTCTGGAACACTCCACATTCGGACACCATGCTAGAGGGCCATGCAGCACAGCAGCTGAAAGAAGGGCTGTGTTTGGACCCCAGTTCCACTTCACACTAGATCAATGGGCTAGAGCAGCAATTTTCAACCGGTGTTTTGTGGCCCACGAATGTGCTGAGAAAAAAACTTAAAACATGCAATACTCAACTATTTTAGTCAGGGGCACAGACCTATTTTCCCTTAGACTGTCAAATAAAAAATGACAATAGCCAATACAACAATAGTTGCCCGATGTAAGTGAATCAAAATTATATCTATTTTTATGGTGAGATCAGCCACAAAATATACTTTTTGGTGTGCCACAGAATCTTAGTAATTAGTTTATACGTGCCATGAGATGAAAAAGGTTGAAAATCGCTGGGCTGGAGCAATGCATTCAACTTCCACCAGCCCTGGTTTTCCTGCCTGTAAAATGCCAAGTCATTGCTCATCTCACAGAGGATGTTGTGGGAATTGAATGATCTGCCTTCATGACACATTGTAAGTGCCCAGTAAAAGGCTGCTACTGTTGAACTTTCTGTAGCTGTGGTTCCACTGAGGATAGATATCCACTTAAGGACAGATATCCATTTAAGTCTCGGTCATTTCCACAGCAATCGCAAACACATATTAATCATCTAACAAGCATGATAGCTCCCTTATGAAACTCCATTATGGCCATCACCCTGTCATATTATGACTACTTATATTCAGACCAACTTATGTTAGTGTCTAGCACAGGGTCAGTCATACAAGAGATGCTAAGAAACATTTGTAAACTATGAACGGATGCCTTTAGGTCTAGCATATTTATTCATGTGAGTGGACTTATCATCAGATTTTGTTTCCAGTCCAGGCTCTACCTTTTCTCAGATACATAACTTTATTCAAGTCAGTCATCTCCTGATCTTTAAAATGGAAATATGAGTCCTGGTTATCCCTACTTTAAAGTGTCCTCAGGAGGCTCAAATGGAAGGGAAAGCCACAGATACAACCAAGAGGTTATTAATATCTGACAAATTACAAGCAACTGGATCTTTACTACTTCTTCTCTTCTAAAATCCAACATCTCAAGCTAACATCTTTCCCATTACCAGGGATTTCAGATGCCCTTTCTTCCTCCCCACTCCCAATTCCTTGTTTCCACCATTTTCTCAGAGCATTTTGTAAGTTTATCTGCTTTTATACTTAGCACACAAAATCTGTCCAGAAAAAGTCCAGCCATTGTTAATATAATGAGAACAGTTTGTGCAGCATCGATGTAACCTGGCAGTCAAGGAGAATGGACTGGAATGCACATGCGTGAACAATGACGACTTCGCTGTACTAGTCAGTGGGGGTGGTAGACGCCATTGAGTGAGCATGTGTGTTGTGTGGCCATCGCATTCAAAATGACTGAGTGAGTGGAGCAATGAATCAGTATCAAATTTTGCGTTCAGCTTGAACATTCCTCCCCGGAAACTATTCGGGCAATTCTGAGGGCTGCAGCTAAGTGCCACTGGTTTGGCAGCTTCATCATGACAATGGGCCTGCTCATGCATCACGTCTCATATAGTTTTTTGGTGAAACATCAAATCACCCAGGTGACTCTGCCCCTCCTACAGCCCAGGTTTGGCGCCCTGTGACTTCTGGCTTTTCCCAAAACTAAAATCACCTTTGAAAGGGAAGAGATTTCAGACCATGAAATGAGATTCAGGAAAATATGAAAGGGCAGCTGATGGCAATTGGGAGAACTGTGTGAGGTCCCAAGGTGCCTACCTGGAAGGGGACTGAGGTGTCATTGTCCTGTGTACAATGTTTCTTGTATTGTGTATCTTCTTCAAAAAATGTCTCTTTTTCATATTACATGGCTGGATATCTTCTGGACAGACCTCATATATATTCTGTCTTCAGAGACTTTCCAGTTAGGTAAAAAAGAAATACAAAAATGCATGCTAATTCTAAATGGTTTTAAACTAAAGAGGTATAGCTAAGTTGGCTAAGTTGGTTGGAGCATCATCCTGTAACCGAAAGGTCACAGGTTTGATTGCCAGTCGGGGCACATGCTTAGGTTATAAGTCTGATCCCCAGTTGGGGTATGTGAGGAAGGCAACAAATTGATGTTTCTCTCTCACATCAACATTGTTTGTTTGTTGTTTGTTTTTTCTCTCTCTCCTCCTTTCTCCATTCCTCTCTCTCTTGAATGAAAATAAAATAAACCTTAAAAAAATAAATAAATAAAGAGGTATAACTGTAGAAAGCTGTAGAAATACTAAAGAGGCTGATTAAGTAAAATGAAGAGACCCTACGGTGATTTTAAAGAAAAAAGAACTTAGGACTAAATCCTTTTTATACATAAATAGGATTCCAAGAGGCTGACAACCGGTTTAGATCTCCTCAAGAAAAAGCTGTTCACTGCGTATCCTTACTTATGTCCAAATGTGCACACACATTTGGGCTGGTTGTTGAGTGCATTAAGAGCCCTTGCAAAATAACACTACCAGCATCTGCTGCGGCTGACTAAAAATATTCTGCCCAAGGTTTGAGTCCCAGTCCCATCATTTGCATGGTGACTTTACACAAGTTATTTCAAGTAGCTGAAACTCAAGTCACCTAATTTATAAAGCAGTGAAAACCGATAGAACCTATCTCTGGTGGTTTATAAGGTTTAAATGAGATAGTATATTCGAAAGACAAGTACCATGCTGAGCATACAGTAAGTACTCAATAAATATTAACTATTTGTTCTTCTTGCCATTGCTAATCTCTTGTGAAGAGTTTAAAAAAAAAAAAAAGCAACCAATAGCCTGCTGAAGGGGCATGACCCCTTGGCCCAGGCCAGTCGCTCCCCCTTACAGCAAGGCCTCTGCCACTGACTGACCCCCAAAAGCGCGCTGCGAATGAAAAGCAGAGGCTGAGCTTAGCCCGGGTCTCACCTGTATATTTTATATCTGGTTGTAAATCCTTGACGGTGTCTTTCCACAAAGGACAGGTAGCTCCTGGAGTGGTGGAAAGGCCCCCTGTCTGAGATGAGCCAATCAAATTCCTTGGAGACATGTTGGTCTGTCCCAGCTGGTTCCTGGTGGGAGGGCTGCACTGAGATTCGGCCCCATACAAACAGGAAGTAGAGGAGCTCAACAAACCTCCAGTTCATGCTTTTCTGCCGGCCTTTTTCCTCTCATTCTTGCTCCATTCTGTGGAGGCCTGTGGAGGAAAGGGGAGGGAAGGAAGAGGGAAGGAAAGGGAGAGAGAAAGAGAAAAAATAAAAAAGAGAGAGAGAGAAAGACAAAAGAGAAAAGCGGTATTAACACCTTTTTGATACTGCCTTAAATCATTAAGAGTGCTTTAAAGTTTACAAAATTGAGTACAGTGTCTGGTTAAGAGCAGGCAGCTACGGAGATCTGGGCTCACGTCTCTGCTTTGCTGGTCACGTGCTGTATGAATGTGGAAACTGCTTAACTCCTTAGGGATGTTTCCTCACCCATAGAACACAGGATGGGTTTACGTGCCTATATCTTAGCACATGGCACATCGAAGGTGTCCAAGGCATATGTATTGAAAGAATATATGAAATGAATAAACGCAGAAACAGCATCTCAAGGATGTGGAGACAGAATCCAAGTGTCTGTCCCACCCACCATCTTCACAAATGACAGAAACTCAGTAAACGAGAATTCCTTTCTCTCCTCCTGTCCCGTAGATGTGTACCTACTGAGTATGCACTTGGCTTCTGCGTTACATGAATGCGCAAAGTCTCAAGGTGGAGCGTGACTTTCTGAGTGGGATGACACCTTCCAGAGGAAGCATTTGTGGGGCTCTTCAGTGTCCATTTCTGCGGTGCTCAGTGGAATGTCTCCCTCACCCCAGGGAAACGTAGCCAGAGAATTCACCTGTTGGTGATTCTAAGCCTCGGGGTTCCCTGATGTTCAGAAGGAAAACGAAAGGCCAAGAAACTAGGTGGGGTTTTACCCACCTCTTTGGGGGCGGGTGGTAGCGAAGTACAGTGGTACCGTGTTGGAGAAATGTTAGACGAAGGAAGAGCTTAGGAGGAGGGTCCTTGTGCAGCGAGGGGAGAGACTGCAAGACCATGTCTAGCCTTTTGAAAATTTATAAATTTTGTCTCTATCATTTCCTCATGAGCCTACCTATGAGCTAGCACTGTGCTTTCTGTGTCCCCCACTCTACTGATTCTAGAAGAGCTTAGCTGAATCCATACTGAAAGGCAGCTTTGAATTCGGGTTTCATCAGCTGTAAACAGTATGATTTCAGGCAAGTCATTTAACTTTTCTGAGTCTCGGTTTCCTTGTCTGTAAAATGTGATTAACAATAGCACCTAGCATAAAACTCCAATGCCACAATTTATGTAAAGTGGTCCACCCAGTGCCTGGCATTTAGCAAGTGCTGCATGAATGGTGAGGACAATGGCCATGAAGAATGTTGGTACTGATGATACCCATTTATTCCCTGCTGGGAGTGTCTTTGATCCTATTGTCCTCACTGCCCAGCCAAGTCCTGTTTATCCTTCAGTAGCCAGCTGAGTCAGATCCTCAAAGGTCATTTCTTTTTTCTATTCATCTCCAGAAGTGTTAGTTGATCCTTTCTCTCCGCTCTAGTTGCTCACTTTATATAATTGTATGCTGGTGCTTATTATCTTTTATTATACTTAATTGTTTTTGTGTCTGTCTTGCTCATTGGGCTGTGAGCCTCTATCTGGCAAGCACTTTTGATTGTTTCTACACGTGGCTAACGGTGTGATTTTGGAGAGTCATGTCCTCTTCTGAATCTCAGATTTTTATTTTTACCTTTTAAAAATGTGGGAAACCTTTTGTCAAGTGTAAAATTATGATAAGCCCAAATAGATATGACATCTTATTTGTCTACTCTTCCAACTAAACATGGGAAGAAAGTAACGCCAAAAAAAAACAACAACAGAAAATCAAACAAAGAGATGGAAATTTCCTGCTCAGTTGGATGTTTCCTTCTGTTGCCCAACTGCACCATTTTATTATGAGTCGCTACAGAAATCTGCTTGGCCCCGCAAGCCCCAGCTGTCAGCAGCCAAGGAGCGAGGCACGTGAGCGGAGGAGTGGGCTGTCAGAGCTGTGGCCTGAAGTTCCGTTCAGAGCCTCAGACAAAGCTGTATGTGGTGAGTGCAGGACTGTCACAGCTGCAGCTGCCAACGCTGTCTGCCAGGCCCACCTGAGTGGCAAGTGGAGGGGGGGGGGTGGAGGCGACTGTTCAGAGATCCCAGTGGGGAGTGACAACACATGGAAATCACAGCGTGTCACCCATACAAACCTTCCACATGGCTTCTGTTGTAAGTGGGTGCGGGGTGGGAGCTTGTTAAGGGAACGTTCGGCTGTTAGGCTGTTTGCAAGGAAACACGGTGCAGAACCTTGCAGCTTTCCAAAGGGGAACTAAGCTCTGCATGGGACCTCGGTGTACACGTGTGTGTCTGTGCGTGTGCAAGGGAGTGAGACCTCGGCCTACAGACCTAGAATTCACTGAAATCTGAAAGATCTAATCCCAATGGCTTCCCAAGTGGTGGCCATTTTTTCCCTCAAGGGACATCTTTGATTGTCATGACTGAGAGGTGCTACTCACATCAAGTAGAGAGGCTCTAACCCAACTTGTTTTTTTTTTTACAGATCATGACATCAGAGGCCAATTGTACTAGACTTCTTTTAGCTCCTGGTTTTTGTTTTAACATGTCATCTCCACGTTGCAATGGATGCATATGATTGTGCTGGAACCTTCTTTGTTATTGGGGGGCCTACACTAAAATTTACAGTTGAGCAAGCAGAGATGAGTGCTTCATGGAAGAAGTTTGAATGTATATCTCTGCTGATGGAGAAAATCACAATAATCCACAGAACACTAAAAATGAAAACAAAAGGTTTTATATGGTGAATTTTAATAGACATAGATATTTTATTGGGCAAGAACAAGATCCAGCAGATATGCTACCTACATATTATGTGGTCATATTATGACAGTCATGGTGACCCCCATTCTGTAAACAAGCCCATGTTAGCAGAGACTCGGGATCACTTAATGGTGACATGACTGGTACTTACTGAGCATCTACTATGTACTTAGATCTTGTGTCTGTTCTCTTGGTAGCAGTCAAAGAACCCAGTACAGAGGAGCACAGCTATCTCATTTCACAGATGAGCACCATGGGACTTCAAGTCATGGAATAACGTCATAACTCTGGACTCTTAGATGCAGGATTCTAACCCCTGCATTTCTCATTACAAAGTCTATATAATTTCAATGACATCCCCACTGTCATCTCACCTCAGCTGAAATTAGGCCCTGCCCTACCTACGTTCAATACATTGTGGGGAATCACAGTCACCCATGAGGAATTCTAATATGAAATATGTTGTCATAAATACTATAACAAAAGGGGAAAATCTAGAGGAGGAGGAATAAAGGCCAGAGATAATGTTTTCAACCAAGATACAAAAAAAAAAAAAAAAAAAAAAAAATCCTACAGAAGATTTGAGCAGGGCGTTAAATTGCATGTAAGGCTTTATTAAGGAGAGATGAGGTAAAGGAAATCTCAGCAGAGCAGATGGCATCAAACAAGTGCAGGGGAAGGAGAGGGCACAGTGGTGACAGGGTAGCCAAGGTTTTAGTGGGAATAAGGGCCCCTGAGGTGTTTGATCACCTACATTTCTTTCTCTCTCTCATCAAGCAGGAATGATGTGTTTCATTTCGGAGTTATACGCTAAGGACAAAGCATTGGGGATGGTCAATAAATTCATTTATTCATCCATTAACATATTTAACTGGAAATCAGAGAGTAAACCCAGCAGCCAGGGCCGTCCGGGAGCTTATTTTCTATTGGGTCGGGAGGGATATGCAAATGAAAAGGAAATATGTGTGATGGGGAGGGGTTTGCTAAAGAAAAGCAAAGCAGGCGAGGGGACTGAGAGTGAGGGGCTGCCTTACAAAGCAGGTGCTCAGGAAAAGCTTCTCTGATTAAGAGGGTGTTCAGCACAGACCTGAAGGAAGTGAAGGAGTGGGTGGTGCAACTGCCTAGGGGAAGAAGGTATCCGTCGAAGGAAGCGGGACAGCAGGTCAGCAATGATTTGCTTCTAGATACAGTCACAGGTCAAGATGCATTTCATTCTCCCACAGGGAGCTTGGAGTAGTTGCCGCGGAAGTTAGTCTGAGGAAGGACTCATGCATTAAGTGAACATCTACTATGGGCCACGAAGGCCAGTTTAAGGAAGGAATCGTGCATGCGCTGAGCATTTACTATGTACCATGAACCGCACTAGTTGCTTTACACGTGGGACCTCCTCTCAAGAGAATGAGAGATTATGACCTCCATTTTATACCAGGGGGAGGGAAAAGTGCGGTTCAGGGAGTTTCAGGTCCAACATAACAGAGCTGGCAAATGACAGAGTTAGTACTGGAGTCTGTGTTGTCCGGTGTGGGAGCTACTGACCCCATGTGACATTTGAAATGTGGCTCCTTCAAATCGAGTTGTGCTATCCGTTTAAAACACACACACACCAGGTTTCAAAGACTTCATAGGAGTAACAGAATGTAAAATAGCTCCCTCATATTTTATACCAGTTTACATGTTGAAATAGTACTGCTTTGTATGTACTGGATTAAATAAAATATATTCTTGAAATCCATGTCACCTGTTTAGTTTTCATTGCTTTTACATGGCTGCTAAAACTCTAACATTGCATTTGTAGATGGTATTCCTTTTTTATTGCGCAGGGCTAGGACGCCCTGTGACACTCCCCGAGAAGGTCACTCATCCATCTCCACGTTTTTAATCAACATTTGGAGGACCGAATTCGCTCTCCCCTGCAACTGTCTGAGCCACTGTGCACTTGCTTCCTCCCTTCAAAATCAATGAACAGACACTGAACACATTACAGACAAAAACTTCTACATTCAAGGGCCATGTCTCCCAATTACATATTCTAGAGACAGCCCTGCCGTGCATTTCAGAACTGTTGTTTTTCTAACATGCATAAAGAGAACTTTTTTTCACAGGTTTGGAGCCCATGAAAGAAGGGCTGGTTCTATTCCCAGTGCTCCTTTGACCCTGGTGACCTCCTGTGAGTCCTTGGCCCTCTGCTGGGGGGTGCCCTGGTAGACGTAGAGCAGCTGAAGAGGGCTATAGAATGGAAAGCAAGTGGGGTCCTTGGCTGAGCCGTGCTATATATAAGTCTGCAGGGTTATTACGGGAATCAGGCTCATCCCACACAGAGCACATTCTCTAATTGTTGCCATTGTAGATCCGAGCGGCACGTGGAAGAGCTGAGAGAGAGGGCTGTGGCATAGCTTTGTCACCAAGCTCTTGCGCTGGTTCTGTCTGCACTGCAGAGCCATGGCCCACGTTCTGGGCCAAGAGTGGAAGGGAATGCCTGCTGTGCTCCCCACCCTCGGGGTCCCTAAGGGGGGGTCACCAGATCTGAGATCACCCATAGTGCCTGTCCCTTGAGCCTGAGTCAACCTGATGATCTTTACCAGGCTTCAACTTTGAAACCTGGATCTCCAGCTAAGACTTCTCACCAGAGATACAACCTACAAAGCTGGGTGACTCTGTTTCCTCCTCTGTAAAAGGTAGGCAATAACAAGAGGATGAGTACCTCTCAGGGTGCAGAGAAGGATTATATAAATAAACCACAACCACCACCACCTCCATCCCATCGGTTTTGTTTTCCTCTTCATCCACTTCCTTTGACAACTTCATCCTTCTTCTGTCGTCTATAAACCTAAGTGTAATTCTGAGTTTTCTTCCCTCCCCCTTGGACACTTTATCTCAGAAACATCTCTTTTCTAAGCCCATCCCCTTCTTGATATCTGTCATTCAAGACATGGCTCTCCCTCACTTGGACTATCACAATCATCTTCCTACTGGTCTTGCCTGCTTCGTGGATCCCGGCCACCTCCATCCTAAGCACCACTCTAGTTGCCAGAGCAATTTCTCTAAATACAGACACGACCATGACACTCCTCTAATTAAACAGACTCAACAATTCCCTGTTTATTGCTCTACCTCTTAGTATTGCATTCATCAGCATTTAGGAGCTGGATCCTTTGTACATTCACCTTTTCCTACCTCTGCTCTTCTACTTCCTGCCCTCAGCTCACCCTGTTCTCTTCCCAGTTGTACTGATTGAACACGCTATAAATTTTATGCCTCACTGACTTTGCTTACAAGGTTCCCTCTTCTTGCAATGTCCATCCTCATTTCCCAACTTTACCATAGGCTATTAATACATCACATTATATTTTAAATGCATTAGTAAGGGTGAGTGAAAGACAACTATGCACCTATTATATGCTAGATACTACACCAGACTTTCTCATGGCCCATGACAGTAAATAGATCTACAGAACAATTCTATGAGATAGATAGCATTATTTCTATTTTGCAAATCATAAGACTGAGATTCTTCTAAAAAATCTGGTTATTTTTCCAATGTCACATTATCTTAAAATAACAGAATTAAACTTCAACTTCAGCCAATTCTAACTAGGCTTTACGACTCAGTGTTTTAATACAATAAGCTAAGAAATCACATCATCCTTAGTTGCAGATCTTTTGTTTGACAATCATGAACAAACACAAATTAACAGTAAAGATGTCAACAAAGAGAATGGCTGAGAAGTCAAACTGAGATGTGAAACTTCTGGAAATGTTGAATTTAGGGAAGGCCATGGCAATCTTGAAAGAAAACAAAAATATGTGGAATACTTATTTTTGTGATTTGGGGATGGGATACTAAATTATATATATATATATATATATATATACACACACACACACACACATATATATATACACACATATACATATATATATTTGTAATTAACAATATATCTGTAAGTTATGCATAGCATTTTTTTCTTCATAAATATTTCATTTGGAGCCAGATTTAGAAATGTAAAGATCTATTTTCAGGGAAACTGCCTTTTAAGCTTTCCTTCAAAATTATCAGCAGTCCTTGCAGGAGATCTTTCAAAAAGGAAAGGAAATTAACATTTTGAAACGTCTTTTCTGTGTCTGTTTGATAAAATTCAACAAATATTTGTTGAGTCCCTACTATTTTAATTAATTCTCACAATCCAGAGTAGGGAGGGGATGGACAAAGAAACAGGTAATTTAAATATAATGAAACAGGGCAATGATAAGGTACACCCAGTGTTCTGTGGAGCATGAAGCCCCAAGCTAAGGTCCCTGAGAATGCTTCCTGGAAATGGCATCCAGGCAAAGATTTGGAAGATGAAGAATTTTGTGGGGTGACAAAATGTGGGCCCTCCATTTCAGGCCAGGACAAAAACATGTGAAAAGAATGAAGGGGTTGTGGTAAGAATATACTATCTATAAACACTTCGAAGTTACTGCAGTGGGAATTTTGAGGAAGGGAGTGATGGGAGATGATGCAAAAGAGCTAAGTGAGCTGATTTGTTTTATAATCACATCATTATGCATGACTAGGAGTGTCTTGAAAAGTTAGATTCTCCTCTTTTTCCTGCCCCAACCCCTACCATGTATGCCCAGGATCTGAAACCAGTCATCTGGTAGGCACTAAATCAGTACTTATTGAATGAATAAACTCTACAAGTCATGAGCTAGGATTAGCCCTGTGGGATCGCAGGGCTCCACTGATGGCTTTTAGACAGAGGAGTTTCATTTTAGATGGATTACTGCAGCTGTAGGAGTAATGGATAGACTTAAAAGGGGCAAGGATAAAACTGAGGAGTCTATCACAACAGTTTATGCTAGATATGGTTTGAACAAGATATCTTACATTTGACAGAAAGTGAAAAAAAAATGGAGAGACAAAATTAGAAAGAATTGATGACTAGGTGGGGGATGTGGTAAAACAAAGATGTCTATGCTGAGCTCTAGATCTGGTTTGTTAACTAGAGTGATTATGGTACCATTCATGTTAATAAACAGTAACAATAAAAAACAGAATAGGTTTAGAGTAAAATGGTGACTAGTTCCCTCTCGGACTTGCTGAGTTTGCGGTGTCTGTTGAACATTTAAGTCAGAATTTCAGACTAGAAAGTCCTTGAGTCCAAATCAAGAGAGAGGCCAAATTAGAGGTAGAAGTTTGTAAATCAATTTGTGCGAATGATTGTTAGAGCTCTGGAAGTGGATGAGAGCACCCAGAGAATACAGGTTATACAAGAGTAATGGAAACAAATATGGAGCAACGATCATACTTAGGAAAGATAAAAAGGGAAAGGATCCCATGAAGTACAGTAAGAAAAGATTGCAACGAGGGAGAAGAACATGAGAGAATAATATCAACAAAGCAAGACTAGCAGAGATGTTTAAGAATAGGAGGGTCCCAAGTTTCAAAAAAAAACTACAGAGTGGTACAACATGATAAAGATTCAAAATGTCTCCTGCACTTAAGAATCAAGAGGTGGTTGACAGTGTTCAATACCTTAATGGGAACTGAAGATTTGTTGAAAGAGATCAAGGCATGAATGGGGCATGAATAAATGGAAGCATAGAGTGTAGAGTGCTTGGCAAAGAAACATATCCAAAAAGCAGTAGTCAGTGCTTCCTTTATCTCCACCAGAAAAGAAAGCAAAGAGTCTATGGAGGATTTTTTCTTCATAGAAGGATGAGGATATTTGTAAACTCAGAGAACAGATATAGAATTAAAGAAGAAAAGAAAAAGAGGAAAGAGAAAGAAAATTAGTACTGATTGAAAGAACAGCTTGGGGTCTGGGATTTGGGTGGAAAGCCAAACTCTGTGCCAGCCATTGGGAAATCAAATAAAAATAAGAATGTGTCCAAGAATTTAGGGAGCCACAAACTGGCAGGGGAGAAAACTCCTCATCCCTCGAATTGCAAAATAATAGATTGAGTTTTATCGGAGACCTGAACAAAGTGTTATTGGAACAAAGGAGGAAAAAGTAATTCAAACCGAGCTAGTTCAAGACGATCTCTCAAGGGCACTGAGATTTTATCTGGGTTCTAGAGGTTCAGCAGTGATTTCCAGCTGAAGGGAGGAAGAAAGGACTTAATAAGAGGCATTTCAGGTAGTGGGACCAGCGTGAGCAAAAGGCATCGAATCATGCAAACTTGCCAATTATGTGTAAATCAGCAAATTAGATGCTGCATGGGACACAGAGATGAGTAAGAAAAAGATGTTCTACCTACAGAGGGATACTGAGGAGCCAGGAGTTAGAATGGGATGCCACAGATGGGATCTGGCAGTACACCAGTGCTCAAAATATAATTATTCAATAAGTAAACAGTGTTCTACTGAGTTAATGGCTCTCAATTCTTCCCTGTGGTTAATCTATTCTTAATATTCAGTGAAGCAAATAAATAAAACATTTAAGTTTCCATCTGAACCTAAATCTCAGCATTTACTCATCCAAAGCTCTGACCCTGGGCTTGAGACTTCTAACAGGTCACTAATGAAAATGGCTGAAAGATCCTAGTGGATGCACTTGGATAGAAGCTCCTTGGGCTCTGCTAGTTCTGTGAAATGGTTTTATTCTTTCTTGCAGTGCTTTTTAAATAATTAACTCAGAGAACTGCTACAACTGCAGCTTGTGCATGACAGTCATGGAATCCAAGAGAGAAGGCAGAGGACACACAGCTGGGTATTAAAGCATGTGCTGGGTTGGCAATCACAGTTTCAGAAAAACACAGTCGGTCTGGAGACTGTAAGTGCCCTCTCTTGCCTGCACTCTGTCAAGGTGCTGCTCATGCCATCCTTGCATTCCAGCAAGATTTCGCACTGCAAAGTGGCCCAGCTCCCACTGGATCTCAGAGCCACTTTCAACATATATAGGGATCTATACCTCTCATTCCAGAAATGAGAAAATTAACACTCAGCAAAGTAACATCAGTGAGTTATTTAAATAAAACACACATAATTCACTTAATCCCCAAGACAAGCCTTTGAAAAAGGTATGATTATTATTTCCATTTAGTGGGAGAGGAAATAGGGGCCAAAAAGGTTCAGTAACTTGCCAGGGGTCTCACAAGTAGTGTGTTATTTTGTTTCATTTTCTTTAGTTTTCAAACCTTAATCTACTGTGAGTTTGGTTCTCTATTGCTACCAACACACAAAGCAATTTCTCAACACACATCTGCAAACCTACATAAAATTTGCTCAGCTAGTGTTACTTCATTGACCCTTCTGAGGTTCTTGTTTAGGGGTGTTCCTGCCCCATGAGTGCTCCTTGGGAAACATATGCATGGTCAAGTCTGTCTTCCTCTGTAACCACTGTCTCTTTC
Organism: Furipterus horrens; assembly: GCF_987537825.1. Lineage (NCBI taxonomy): Eukaryota > Metazoa > Chordata > Mammalia > Chiroptera > Furipteridae > Furipterus > Furipterus horrens. The sequence goes on from NW_028327174.1 coordinate 192,093,788, forward strand.
CAACACTGTCTAAGCCCCCCAAAATCTGAGAGTTGCCATTCTGCCACAGATGCTCTCTGGTCCTATTAATGTGAGAATCAACCAAAGACACAAGGGATTCAGTCTTGCTTTCCGTTTGGCACTTCTGGTTTCAAAAGAAGTGGTCCACAGACTACCTAGGTCAAAATCATTAGAGATGCTTAATACACATTTAACCTTCTGGACCCTTCATGAAACCTACTAAATTGCAATCTCCAGTAAGCAAGGTATTGGGATCTGTATTTTAAACAAATATTTCAGGTAAATGTTATGTACACTAAAGTCACACCTCCTGTAAGACCCACGGTCCTGGTAGGGGAGGGAGATGGGCAGGGTCACCTGAGGCCACTGCCTAACTCTTAAGAAACACCTCACAATTGTTGGAGTGTCAAAAATCACAATAATCTAGGATCAAGGTCTTTCCCATTGTCCTTCAAACCCCAGATAAAACACCATTACAGTGTCTGATGTCTAAGGGTTCAACCTGCCCCATCTGTGTGATTTTGAGGAAGCTTCATCACTCCTCTGAGCCTCTGTTTTCTTCCCTGTGTTGCTAGATTTGGAAACTCTTGATTAATAATTTTAGCCACCATTTTTGAGTCCTTACTATAGTAACGATCACGATGAACACAATTAATGAACATATAGTGTATGGCAGAACTGTGTCAAGAACTAGACAAATATTTCAGTTCACTTTCACAACTACCTATGGAATAGGTGTGGCAGATTAATGGCCCCCCATCATCACCCTTGTCTATAATCAGGCTCTTTGTCATGTTGTTTCCCAGCTCTTCTACGAAAAAGGTGAAGTCTATTTCCTATTCCTTGCATTTAGGCTCATCATCTTAACTCCCTTTGGTGATCAGAAAGAGGCAGACGTGATGGTGGGCCACCGCTGAGCCTCAGGAGACCTTGTGGGTTTCTGCTTTGGCTCTTGTGCTTCTGCTAATGCCACAAGAAGGATGTGACTGATGTTTCAGAAGGAAGATGAAAGATATGCCTCAGTCAACCCAGCGTAGAGCAGAGCCCCCAGCTGAACTTCAGAAGCAAGAACAGCCCAGCCTAGATCAGTGAGGCTGGATTAGACCAGCTGGCCCCTAGCCGATGCACAGATGCATGAGCTATGATAATAAATGCTAATTGTTTAAAGCCACTGAATTGGTAGTGATGGTGGTGGGAGGGTAGCTAACAGACACACTCCTCCCACTTTGTAGTAAGACAACAGGGTCTGTGAAGTTCAGTAACTTGTTCAAATTCCCATCATGAACAGTAAGAGTTAGAGTTGTAATTTGATTTTAGGTCTCTCGGAAATCTAGGCTGTTAACCACCGCACTGCACTGACAGCTACTGGGCTGGGAACTCTGGTCACCAAGTCAGGTATCTTGAAGCTTGTGAGTCTCAAACAGTTTCTACTTTTAAAATGCATTTTCTGGCCCTAGCCAGAGTGGCTCAGTTAGTTGGGCATCGTCCCGCAAACTGAAAGGTTCCAGGTTCAATTCTCGGTCAGCGCACTTGCCCGGGTTGCAGGTTCGGTCCCCAGTCCCTGGTTGGGACACATGCAGGAAGCAACCAATTAATGTTTCTCTCCCTCTCTTTCTCCTTCCATTCCCCTCTTTCTGGAATCAATAAAGAGAAAGAGAAACTGTAATGCATTTTTCTCCTCGAGACTTCATCAGGAATTCTGAAGATGAGGTCCCAGAATCTTTAAACACTCCCAGATGATTTTGGTGCATTTGTGGGGATGACTGGCCCCTATTGGGAGTAGAGGAAGAGGGCTAGTCCTAAGAGGGGGGCACTGAGGTTCACCGAGATCTCCCCTCACAGGCTGTGAGTGAGCAAACAGCGTAACCTAACCCATCTGTGCATACGAAAGGAGGTTGCAGGTTTTAAACCAGAAAGGGACATAGTGTTTCTTAGGGAACTTGAGGAAAGAAGAAAAAAAAAAAAAAGCATCTTTCGGATGAAAGGGCCCTTAATCTTCAAAACATAAACCATTTTTCCATACCAAAGCCCCTTCAAGCCTAGGAAGTCTGCTGAGGCCCCAAGTCAGGCAAACAGCTTGTGTTTTGCAGATTAAGGAGCCTTTGACCCAAAGGGTCCATTTTTGTGAAACTTCCAAGGAAACCAGGGGTCTGTTTCTAGCGGATACACCCCCTGACTGAGGCGGTTTTAAGTGCCAGCCCAGAGGCGGGCTGCTTCCCTGCAGGGACAGGCGCCTAGCACACAGTAGGCATTCAGATGAAGGAGAGAGCACCGAAAAGAGATTCTTTGCCCCAAAAGAAATACCACGCCTGCTTCCTTGCAGGGATGCCCCAAATGCTCATTAAAGAATAAACACTACTTTTGAAAAACTGAAAGTGCGCATTCAAGGAAGAATCCTTATAACACCGAGCAGCAGGGGCAGGCACATGTCTAACGCTCCAGAACTGCCATGTGACCCCGCCTGATCCCCAGAACAACACTATGCCCTATGCAGGAGGAGGAATCTGAGCCCTCATTTCATAGACAAGGAAACCAAGTTCCAGAGAGTCGAAGTCCCACGTCTAAGATTATCCAAACATGTCTCCAGCTCCTTCCTAAGTGGACCGCAGCTCCGGGGCGGTCAGCAAAGACAAAGCCTGAAGCAGGGCTGTTTATGAGGATCAAGGGGAGGAGGCCATTAAGTTTAACTGACATTGGACTAAGTTGAGTGTAAATGCTAGCCCCACGCTAACACCACTGCAGAAGCAAGTCTATGGAACTGGGTCTGTGGCCTTGGGTGATTTCTCCCAAATTCAATGTTATTTCAGGTCATGGTTCTATGCTGGTGAAATAAAGAAGAAACTTATATATTACTAGAGAGAGAAAAAGAAAGAGATGGAATAAGGAGGGAGGCACCAACGTAGAGAAAGAAGAAGAAAGAAATGGAGGAAGAGAGAGACAGAGAGAACCATGCTCAGTTTTGACTTACCTTGGAGATGGGGAAATTATGGCTGACAAGAGAGAGAGAGTCTGAGAAAGTGGATGGATTTTATTCACCTAAGCCTTAGAAAAGCAAATATTACTGAAATGTTGACTGATGGCTACTGACTTCCAGACAGAAAATGGCTTCCAGATACACTGTGGGTGTTCAGCGGGGCCTGTTAGGGTGAGTGATGGGGTGGCCGTGTGTACTGGAGAACAGGGGGCCAATTAGAAGGCTCTCCTGACAGCGACTACCAGAAAGAGCCAGTCCAGGAGCAGACGAGAAGGCACCAGCTCAGCTTCCCCCGACAAGGGCCCCTGAGAAATGGTTAACCTAAGACTGAGCCAAGTTACAATGTGGGATGCCGTGACAGGGGGTCAGTGTGAAAAGCATGGGTTTGGGAGTCGGGAGGCCTGGGCTGATCCCAAGTTGGTCTCCAATTCACCAGGTGATCTGGGTCAAGTTCTATTCTGTCCATGGACCTCTGTTTGTGTAGAAAACAGTTGGAAGTTATAAATAATCACTAAGGGTCTTTCTCACCCAGGCATTCTATGATCTCCTATGACATTCTGTGATCAAATATCAGTGACGTTCTCTTATTCAACAGGTACTTACTGGACACATTTCAGGCAGCGTGCTAGGGGATGAGGTAACTGACCCCAAATTCGGCTTCCTATGAGATTATCCACACTTTCCTAAGGTGGGGAACAACCCAAAGGTGTCATCTGATCTGGCCTGCTCTCTCCAAGTACAGAAACTTGATATCGCATGGCTGATGTTCACCTTACTCCTCCTGACCCACAGAGGGAAAGGGATTTCCTCAAGAGTAGTGGTTCTCAACCTTCCTAATGCCACGACCCTTTAATACAGTTCCTCAAGTTGTGGTGACCCACAACTATAACTAAAGCATAGTGATTAATCACAAAAACAATATGTAATTATATATGTGTTTTTCGATGGTCTTAGGCGATCCCAGTGAAAGGGTCGTTTGACCCCTAAAGGGGTCGCGACCCACAGGTTGAGAACCGCTGCTCAAGAGCCACTAAGACCTCAAGCAGGCAGCAGGCTCTTCCGCTGAGGCTCACCAGAGCCTGGCCTGCTCTCCGGGGGCGCAGCTCCTACCACGGCTGAAACACGTGGGAAAAAGTCTACAGGTCCGCACACTAATGGGTCTTACCGGCATCACCATAGATGTGTCATAAAAAGGGTGAAAAGAAACGTCCCCGTAATGCTCTGAACAATTTTAAGTTGTAAGTTTCCTCAAAGAGGATCAAGTCCAGGTGCTTCATTTTACGAGAAAGGAAATCAAGCCTTGAGCCACGTCCCGTAGTTAGTTAGTGGTAGAAACCGAGAGTAAATACAGAGTCTTGGTGCCTCCTCCTGCCTACTGTTTTCACTACTCCAAGAATCCTGTTCTTTATAGGCATAGATTTTGGTGGGAGGGGGGAGCAGGCGGGGTAAGGTTTTGTTTTGTTTAAGCATAAAGACCATTTCCAGTGACATCAACGTCCCCAAATTCAGCAACTCGTTACCTGAGAGCTATCGCTCTGTGATGTGCTTGAGGGATGGAGAGACATTTGGGTCTCCGGGGAGGGAACACACTGAAGAGGTGACGGAGAGGGTGGGCTGGGAGGGTGGGAGCGGAAGGCAGGAGAGAGGGCGTGCTGGGGAGCAGAGGGAACAGGAATGCCGCAGTCGGGTGCAGAGATGGAAACAAAGCAGTTGTATTGATTTGAAAAGGCAGCTTTGAGGTCGACGCTGGCAGCCTGGCTCTTGCTGGCAGGTCTGTGAAGGCACACACCCACCCTCGGAGGTTCACAGCCGTCTACTCTGCATGCAGGGAACTGGGACCAGGTGGAATGTGTTCACTCGACAAGATGAGAAGAGAAGAGAGAAAGAAAGATGGAGAGAGAGAGAATCTGAGAATGAATGAGGATGGATCGCTCTTCTCAGGTGAAACTGGGAAGGGGTCTGAAAGGACAGGTACCCTGACTCTACAGAAGTGGATGGGGCAACTCTCTCTTTAAAAGTAGGACTATGGGAATCAAAGGAAAAGAGTCCAACCTCTTCCCCATCACCATGGCTCTGTTCCTAAGCGGATTTCATCCTCTCTCATCTGAACCACTAGACGAACCTCTTAATTCATGTCCTGAACTCAATCCTTTCCTTTTAAAGCCTTGCTGGAAAATAGATGCTGAATAAATGTTTGATGAGCAAATATACAGCCTCTGACATTGATTTGATCATGTCAATAAAGACGAATTTTTGGTACATCACCACTTCTTCAGGAAATGTAAACTCAGATGCCTCAAGTCCAGGCAGAAACATGAGGGAACAGAGTGGCAGGTACAGAGCTTAAGAAGGGAATGTGGTGACAAGTGGTAGCATGTGATCCTGCCTAAGGCAGCAGACTGCTTCCATGCAGGAAGTATCTCTGGGCTGACAGTCCCCTGATTTTTAGGAGAAGCCAGGAGGAGATCTTGTTTTCTATATGAAATCTCTTCATTTTTAAGCATAGACAAATGATCTTCCCCAGTCACATGAGGGTCACATACAATGCATCCAAATGCCAACAGGTGCATCTGTTTTTCATTTTGGTCTTACAAGATCAAGTCCAAACACATTAGTTAAATACCCAAGCCTCACCCGTAACTAGACTGAACCTAATTCCCTAACCTTGCTTTTCCTTCCCATACAACAGTGTAGATCCTGTAACCACAGTAAGTCCAATTTCCTAACACTTTCGGAATACACAGCTGTTTTTGCAGTGCAGAACATTTTCTCTGCCTGTTTTGTACCACCTAAGCCCTGCCTCCTCCGGGATGCCTTTCCTGACTGCAGCAGCCCCTTTTCAGATCCTATAGCTAAGAAGGGATAAAATTGTTCTTTGTCCTTTAAAAAACACACCACCCTCCCATGGTTACTTAACAAGATCCTACAGTGCAACAAGTGTGTGACTGTAACCTCGGGTACCTGGGTTCTAATCCTGGCTGTCCTCCCACTTTACTGTGTGGCCTTGGTCAGGTTAACGCCTCTCTTGAGACTCAATTTCCACCGTTTTTGAAATAAGAATACTGGCCTAAGGCAGCAGTTTTTAAAATGGGCTCAGATGTGGCATAAGGAAGAGAGGGGTGTTGATGAGCATGGGAGGCTCTCCCGGCCGATCTAGGAAAGCACCGACTTCTCAGGCTCTGACTAGTTTCTGGCATTCAGGCTGTGGGTATCTGTTTTTTGCCTCTGCAATTAGACTGGGCTTTTCTGGAACTCAGCGAAGCTTCCCTATTATTTATTACATGCCAGGCACCGTGCTACGTGCTTTTCCTGTATTTGTCTACCTCTTGTCTCCTCTGAGCTCCTAACCATGGTCGGTGTGTCCACAGTAAAAGACGCAGGGAGAAAAACACCGACTGGGAAGTCGCTGTCCCTTCACGGCCACTCTCCGACCACTTATCTTGGCAGTCACTTCCAGTTTCTAGAGTTCAGAGTCCTCTTCAAAAATAAAAAAAGACTGAACGAGGAGTAATCTTTCAGCTCAAAATACGAGAGAAGGAGAAAGAACAAGAGGAAGAGAAGGGAAGAGAAGGGAAAAGAAAGGAAGGGAACAGAAGGGAAGGGGAGAGCAGGGCAAAGAAATTAGGGAGGAAAGGAAAAATGAGACACTGAATTTGGGGGGGGGGTAGAGAAAAACTGTAGCTTCTCTTTTTACCTGGACAGCAGCTTCTACAAATCTTTTTTTTTTCCTCTAGGCCAGGAATACAAAACGTTTTCTTTAAAGGGCCAGGTAGTAAATATTTTAGGTATTATGGGCATTTGTCCATGTTTCAATTACTCACCTCTGCCATTGTAGCATGGAAGCAGTCATAGACGACCACTAAAAAATGTGCGTGGCTGTGTTCCAATAAAACTTTATTCGAAAAACAAGTAGTGGGCCAGGTTTGGCCCTTCTCCAAGGGCCCTTGTGCTCTAGGAAAGGAGTCACCCCCCCAAGCCAACCTCTCAGGAACAAGCTCAGCTTTTTGATCCAGAAGGGGGCCCATAAGCTGTCCTCCCTCTGCAGAGATGGCACTGAAGTGATTTTACTTATTTATTTAGAATTCATACCCTACCTATGCCCCAGACACAGCTAAAATGATATTGCAAAGTTTAATAAGATATAAATCAGGACAATTAAAAATAAAAGTGGAACAAAGACTAGTTAAAATGAGGAAAGGAAGAGGTGCTACCAGGGGCCTGGGAAGAGCTAATTGATCTGGATTTAGCGTTGAGGTCCCTGGTAGCTGAAGTAAAGTGAAGTTAATTGGCCCCCAAGGGGCACAGCCCTTGAGTAGGATCTCATTAGCATCATCCCTCTACCAGTGAATAAAGAAAGGCTGAACTGAGATGTGTGACTGCGTGTCCTGCCCCTGGGGTGAAGGGACAGGTCCCCAATCCAAGAACTTCCTCCTCCCCAACCCAGGAACATCTTCAACACGTCACAATAACAGAAAGGAAGCACAGGTTTTGAGCTAGTCGGGCTAGCTGAGGGACTTAATTGATACTCACCATTTCTCACTTTCTGATGTGTCAGGTGAGACAGGCGCTCACCCCTGCTTACTTCATTGACTCATTGGGGGAAGTGAAATTATATATGACAAATGCCCAGCCAATGATGGGGTAAGAGAAAAGTTGTGATTCTCATTAATTCCTCCTAAAGATTATTAAAATCTTCACTAGACATAACTTTTTAAATGAACATCAGCACTGATATTGTCTGTCTCTGTTGAACAAGGAAGAGGAAGTAGGTAAGAGTCATGGAAAGGACCATAGAGAATGGGGAGCTGATGTGTATCCATGGAAATGATAAAAGAGTGAAATGTCAGAATAGGAAGATGTGGCTCTGGAAACAAACTCCAGCACTGGGTATTCTGTCCACTCCAATCCCTGCCCCCCTCCTCCTGCCTCAAGGTACCTACAGCAAAGTGACAGCTCTCTTCTTATTTTCTTCTTCCATACCTCCATCTAGACTCAGACCTCTCACTTCACCATCTCAAACTGGATGTCTAAGTAGGTGAGGATCCTTAACAAATTTTTAGGGTGAAAGCATGCGGGGGCGGAGAAGATGCTACAGACCCCCAGGCCAGCATTTCATAAAAGCTGTGCTGTCTGCTCTGGCTGGAAGAGACGGGGCTTTCAGGGGAGACCTGATTTTTCATAAGGTAACTTTAACTCACACAGTGGGGGAAAAAAAATCCTTTTCAACTCTGTCTCAATCCTGCTTCAGTCAAAGAGAAAGGCTCCTTTCAATGCAACTCTGTCTTTAGGCTCTCTCTAACATTTTCAAATATTCCTTTTTAATACAAGGAGGCCAGGCCTAAAGATGAGGTACTTTTAGGCAAGAAAGAATATAACTGAATATAGAAGTAAGACTATAAACTAGAGTCTCATTGCACTGTTTTTGTTTTGATTATATTATTTGTGCAGTTATACCATCTATTTAATTATTATCCATTTAGCAAACAATGTTTATTTTCTTAAAGAAAATACTTGTAGTGATAGGAAGTTTCCTTTGCAAATATATGTATTTATATAAGAAGCGGATTAATTTAAAGAAAAACCCAAAAATGTCAAATAGATGAAACAAAAAGAGAGCAGACATTAAGGGGGTACCCGGAAAACTGACTTTTCAGAAACATTGATGTAATCCGATTCCTTTGTTTCAGGGACAGAGTAACAAAGACAAAGATAAGGACAATGGCCTGCACAAAACACCACGTAAGAATGTGGACTTTGGAACCAGCGCCCGCAACCACCTGGGAATATTACATCACCCCTCTAAGCCTCCGTTTGTGCGTCCACGAAATGGGAATCTTGGTTGCATTTCCATCGTGGCTTGAAGCCAGACCCAGAAGTCACATGTGGAGCACCTGGCAGACCTCCAGGCACGACACGAGCAAGACTCCACCTATGGGTGACAGAGGCCTTGTGAGAAAAATGAACTCAACAGTATTTATGAAGGCCTGCTATTACTTTCATTCCTATCCCTAAAACAGAACTGCTCTTATAGCACTGCCCCAAACTGCCCCTATGTACAACATCAAGCAAAAACTATGCTAGCGAGATTAAGCACGAAGTTCTGGAACTGACACATCCCCAGTTCAAATCCTAGGCTTGCCATTAGTCAACTGTATGACCTGGGCACGTGGCTTTATTTCTCTTTGCCTCAGTTTACAGATCTATAAAATAGAGATTAATATAATACAGCAGGCTGTTGCCTGGATCAAATCAATTAATGCATGTAAAGCCGTTAGCAGAGTGCCTGGAATACAGGAAGTGTGCACTATTTGCTTCCTGGCATTATTAGGACACAGTGTCAAGCCGAGCTTCCTCCAGGTCATTCAGCACAATGAGACTCCGGCTGTTGTGCTGTGTCCAAGATGTGACCTGCCAGGTCTGACGGGAAAAGGACCCACAGCTCTATAAAGTGCAAACGCCAACAGATTGCTCCGCACTGCCTCCGGGGAATGAGAGATGGAGTCAGCGAAGGGTGAATTTTAGAAGAACATCCGATTAAAAACACATCAGGAAGAGAAAGCTGGCTATCTGGGTCACGTTCTTCAACTCATAAACCCTGAACTTAACAACTGCTCCGTTCCCCGCCTGGCACCACGCAGCCGCATCTCCCACCTGCACTGCATTTACACAGAACTTGACGGATCCGACTTTTTCAAGACGTTCCCTCCTCCCGCACAGCACCCAGTTCAAAAGCCACCCTGGCCCCTCAAAGGAACTCTTAAACCTTGAAGCCCATCTTTCTGCATTTAAGACCTGCCCCCTCATTCTTTATCTCTATATCTATAGGGTAGCTCCTCCTCAGGTCAGTGAATTCTCACTCACACGGTCCCTAAGAAGCAGACATCCTGGGCAGATACTGAAATCTGAGACACCATTAACTGTCCAAGTTTGTACTGCGTGGGAAGATTGGAATGTCCCCCTCCTGCCTACACTCCCTGGCTGCCCTATACCAGGGAGAGTTAGTTGAGACAGTGCATACAAAATGCTTTAGTACTGTTCCTCACACATAGCAAAGGCTTAATAAATATAATTATTATTATTATTTGGATTATACGCACACACGTATATATTCTAGCGACACACACACACACACACATACATATATCCTAGCACTCTCATATTCTACCTGGCTGATATGAACTTTCTCCAGAATTGCAAGCTCCTTAAAAGTAAAGGTCATACTGCCTTGCTCACTTGGAGCACCAGCACTTAACACACAGTAGGTGTATAACATATATTTATCAGTTGATTAAACTCCTCCGGAGCAGGGACATATCTACTTTATCATTTTAACCACAGCCTCTAGCACAAAGAGCAGTCTTTTCTACGCATGCTCGTTGCATGAATAGGTGAATGTGTGAGCATATGGATGGATTTCCAAGATGCTCTAGTTAAAATGCTTATCTGATACCCAGTGCTGAGGTTCTGAACATACCCCCAACGGCCCAGTTTCTGGCCACACATCCAGCCTCAAATGCCACAGCCATCATCCAATTGTGCAAACGCCTTCATTTTGCTAAGAGGGCCCTCAGTCAGACGATCCATTCAGCATCCTCTGTTCGTGCTTATTCTTATTTTTAACTCAGCCCCTGCTGTGGCTTATACCGAGATCCCCCGGGTGCATAAAAATCAGAGCCTCCAACTTCCTGCCTCCATCCCACACATGACCCAGTCTCCTCTCCTAACCTTAACGTTCCAGCATTTATTTCTTCTCTGCACAAAAATAAACAAAAGAAATCGTTGACAAACTTCTGAAAATCAGCAAAAATCCATGCAACATCTTGGAGTCAGGTATTATCCAGATGGCAGCCTACAAACAAAATCCAGAGAGCCGGAAGCACCACAACCTCTGTCCCACTGAATATTCACAAGCACACATCTGATTCCACTCACGTCATGCAGAAACCCTTCCCATATTGATCCTGTCTTAAGTATACTTGATAACAATTCCAGACCCTGAGCAACATTCTAACTAGTTGCGTTCCCTTAATTCGATCTTCAATGTTAATTTCATCTTTTCATCCATCCCCTTATGATAAGAAGGGTCTTCATTACAGTAGAAAATTTCTGGGAGAATGATAATTCTATTTCTGGGTGTCTCTACTAAAAAGAATGTCCCGTGAAATGCAACAGTTCCAATATCTTCCACCTTAAGGGAAAGAAGTAATCTTACTAATTCTTCAAAGAACTTTCCAGAAAGAGGAAACTACATGGCTCTAAATCTTTTCCATAGGCTACTTCAGCTTTGGGGCCACCCATTTCACTGCCTTGTCTATAGCAATACCCTGCATCTTCTAAGGCCTCTCTTCATTGGAGGCTTTTCCGATTTCTCCGTCCTATGCACATTAGCTTATTCTGAAGTTGTATTGACTGTCAGTTCTGAATTTGAGGTTAAGTGACTTCCAAGGTTACTCAACTAATAGGTTGTCAAGTAGGAACATGCACTCGGCCGTATGATCCAAGGCAACCTGGGCTCCTAACTGCGTCATTTCTGATAGCATGAACGATGAGAGTTAACATCTGCTGCGCATTTCCTGTGTATCAGGCACTGCTCTAAAATCTTTACCTGGATACTCATGTAATCTTCACAACAAATCTGTGGGGCTTTTATTATACCCACTTTACAGATTGGGTAAGCGAGGCGGTACATTGTTAAGTATGCTGTCTGAAGTTACATAGCTAGTTAGTGGGCTCACACTCAGGAAGTCCGGTTCCAGAACCTGAGCCCTTAACCTCTAGCTGACTCAACTTTGAATCTTGACTATAAGCTTCACATCAAACTGAAATTTATTTACACTATTGTGTATGTTTCACTGCACCAAGCAGCCCTGAACATAAAACATGTTTGATTACCTGGAGATTCACTGACTTTATCACATACTTAATGATGACCTATTATTGGCAAGACATTAGCAAGGTATTATAGGAGATGACCAAATACACATAGATATGAGGATAGTATTCTGGATATGGAGGTGGAATGAGAAACAAACTTATTTTGTGTGACCTATAGCATCAACATCAGTCTTTCAAGTTCCACAGCCAAGTCGAATTTATAAAACAAATTTTTCGTGACCAACATGAAGTTCTTAATGTATTTTTGTTCTAGAAAAGGGCAAAAATTGCAATTGCTATCACCAGCAATTTATAAGAGAACATACATTTTATCCATCAACATAAAATAGGGAGGGCATAATCCCGAAGTAAATGATTGCTCTTCAAATTTAGACACCAATTTTAGACCAGTACTCAAGAGCCATCTGGTACAAATCTTGACCAGAGAACAGCACAAAAAGGCACACGCAAAAGAAAATCCAACAGGCAGAGGTGGCAGCAATCGACCGAGGGAGAACTGAGGGCTCTGGGACCTGGCATTCACAAATCCAGGAAGAGGTTAAAAATCTCAGAGGCATTTCAAACCACAGAGTATGTGATTGTATGGCTCTTCCCTCAAGGACTTAAAAATGTCACAAAAAGTATAATTAAAGAAGGACAAAAAATAAAGTTTATGTGTTGTTTTATGGTCCTTTCACTTTGCGGTTCTGTCTCTGGTGGATTGACGAGGAAAGCAACTTTTGTTACATTATCCAGAAATGTTAGGGTACCTCCTATGAACCCACCATAGTGAATGTGAAGGATGTTAATTAACAAAAGTTGAATACCCAACTTCCCCTCAGATTCCCACCTCTTTCCTTGGATGCACCAGGAAGTTGCTCACACAGATTCTTCTCTTTGCTCCAAAATGTCTCCCTGCAAAGGCTGGCAATTTTGCCTGAAAGTCCACAATTAGAGTGACTTCTTTGCAGAGTTCTAAGGGATTTTCTTACCCTTAGAGTAACCATTATTATTACTTGCCCAGCCTCACCCTCTTTTCCAGCTCCTTTCCAGAGCTAACCAGATATTCCTAAAATGCCGATTTGGGTAGCGAAGAGAATAAGAGCAGACATCACAGGCAGACAGACCTGGTTTGGGCTCAAACTGTGGAGGCCACTATCTATGCTGGCACGTCAGGTCAACTCTTTTAACCTCAGTCCCCGCATCTGTCAAAATTGTACCTCTTCCATAGCATCTTATTTTTCAAGCATTCAGTGAAATGATGGATGTAAAGCATTAACACAGTATCTGCCATAAACATGCAGTAGTTAAACACTTGGTAAAAGGCAGTTATCATAATTGGATCTTTTGGTGTTCTGAGACCAATTTCAGTGTGTGCACAGGGTAGGGGGTTTGCTACACCAACCACAAGCAATGCTTGGGTACCAACTGGGTGTCCTACAATTCAACTCAATTCTGACACTGCCTACCCAAAGACAGCATCCGATCCCACAGGTTAAGGGCTCAGTCCTATAAGCATGTCCCTCCCCCAACACTTCAGGTGCCATTCACAAGTCCAGGTCACCACCTGTGCTTTTGAGGGACCAGCTATAGATCAGAGGTTCCCACAACTCCCTCCTTGGGTTTGATTCATTTGCTAGAGCAGCTCAGAGAACTCAGGAAACGCATTTACTCACTAGATCATTGGTTTATTATAAAAGGATCTAACTCAGGAACCGCCAGATGGAAGAGGTGCGCAGAGCAAGGTATGAGGAAAGGGCACAGAGCTTCCATGCCCTTCCAGCACCTCCAGATGCTCACCAACCTGGAACCTCTTCGAACCCTGTTCTTTTGGGGTTTTTATGGATGCTTCATTAGTTAGGCATGAGTGATTAACTCATTATCCATTGATGAAAGATTCAACCTCCCGCCTCTTTTCCTTCCGCTGAGGTCAGTGGGGTGGAGCTGAAAGTATCAACCTTCTTAATCACTCGATTGGCTCCATTGGCAACCAGCACCCACCCAGGCTTTCCAAAAGGTGTCTCATTAACATAACAAAAGACAGCTTTATCGCTCTCATCATTTAGGAAGTTCCAAGGGTTTTTGAAGCTGTGTGCCAGAAAGGAGGATGAAGACCAAAGATACATTTCTTACTATAAATCACAATATCGCATCGGGCTACTTTCTTGATTACATCTATCAATGGTTCCCTCCCACCTCGAGATGTCAACTATTAGCCCTTGTCACTTGACCCCATTATTATCCATGTTTCCCTCTCCACACCTCTTTCCAGCATCTCTGCCTTTGCTTTCTAAATTCCCTACAGGTATTTTCAGCAGCTCCCAATCTGTTTCACCTCTCTGTTACCTTTTCCCAAGCCAATCCTGCTGCCAAGAATGCTGTCCTATCCTACCCCCATACCAAACTTAATAACCCCATGTTCTTGAATATTCAGTTCAAGGCCATCCCCTTGAACTGAATATTCAAGAGTGCCCTGGTCCCCCAGGAAGAGGAAAGCGCAGCCTATTCACAACTCTATGCCGACACCCATTATGCTGTCGTGCACATGTGGGCTTTTGGAGGGTACGGACTGTGCCTCATTCCTATCAGTATCACCCACCCCAAAGCAGGAGCTGGTGCACAGCATTCACCCACCAATGTCCCATAAATAAGTAAGTAAATAAAAGGAATAGCAGGATTTGATACGTGCAGCATGAGTGCAGCATTTTACAATTTGCAGAGCCTTTGGGTTTTAATTAAACCAACCAACCGATCCTCACAACATCCTGGGGCTTTCCCAGGAAACCCAGACTCAGAGCGTTTGAGTGACCTGCCAAGTTAAAACATGGCCAAGTAAGGACTTGAACTCAAGTCTTCCAATGCTAGTCTAATCCCCCTTCCACAACAAGCACAAACCTTATTAAGAACTAGTAATACTGTATTAGAAAAACTATGTAGGCTCTAGCTTAGAATAGGGGACAGACAAGAATCAGAAGAGCATTGATGGTTCCATTGCAAAGAAGTGTAAAAAGAAAAACTAAATGTGGGGTGCCCAGCATACACAGGGGAACACGGTGGCACTGTGTGAGCTCATGAGAGAACCTTTAGTTTGGGTTCAGTACCAAAAAGGTACTGAAAACAGATTTTTCCAATTTTCTGATTTCACCGATGGCCAAGCCCATTCCTGAAGTGCATTGCTTGCTACAGCTGAAGTTTCAGCCCTTGGAGAGAAGCCGAGAGATTTCTGCAAATGTTTTCTCTTCAACAGATGGAGCAGAAACCGAGAAGCATTACAAGGAAGATGGATCGGTGCGTCACATTTGCAACAATAAAAATACAACAACGGTTAAAAGCAGTCTCAGTTAAATAGAACTGGGAACCTAGGGTTGTCCTAAATCTTTTTTTAATTAAAAGTGAAGGAGAATTTCAAAGTTCTATTTCAGCCCCTTGGAGTGTCAGTGCAGTGAATTTGGAATGTTTATGTGGCTTGGCTGGGTGTCAGACTGCCCGAGATTTATGTGGGTTCAGATCATAGCCTGAGTAAACCCTCAGCATAGGAAACTGTGAGGGGAGGTGGAGGGGAGGGGAAAGCACCCAGGCGGGAAAACCTGGGTACAAATCCTCCATGTCTTGGATGCTAATCCTGTACAGCTCACTCTGTCCACACTCCCCTGACCCCCAAGATGAACCACATAGATTTACTTTGCTGGATGATGATGATTCCAGCTGGTGGATATATGTTTACCATGTACATATTCATATATTCACACACCAATGAATACAAAGAAATGTATGTCAAAAAAAGAAATCATGCATACCCACATGTCCATGAGCATGAGTGTGAGCACGCACACACACAATCTGCATTCACACACCACTACAGTCAAATCAACATATAAACAGATATGTCTTAAATAGAGAGACTCCATTTTAAACCCCAGCCCTGATCACTTCAATTCTAAGAGCCTTAAGTTGACCCATCTTCAAAATAGGAACTGTAATATCTACAATAACTACTTCATAATTTTAAAATCAAACACAATAGCATGCATAAAAGCACTTACTTCATTGTCAGAAACACAGTAGATGCTCAACAAAGGTATATCAAAAGCCACGATTATTTACATATCTTACCTATTCATGAGCACATCCATTTCCACGTGTTTATCCACATATGAATGCACACAGGAATCCATGAATACATTCAAAAGCAATTGCATACTCAGGTGAAAAATACCCAAACTCGCAGTGTACGTGAGCAGCACATGCACACGCATGTACACATTCACAGCCGCCATGGTATACAGCAAAGAGCTCTGCACACCCTACACACTTCTTTAAGCCAGGTTCTTCCTGCACGTGTTAACCTATGCCGTTTGATCTGAGGTCCTGGGAGAGAACCTGGGAGAAACAACTGCTACACACAACATGGGCGCAAGGTAAAAAAAAATTTAAAGTCCTGGCAAACAAGCCAATACTTCAGAGGAACCATAAGCAAGAATACGGACCAACAACAGTGTACCATGTGTATACAAGAGGGACCTCTGAGGGAAAAGACAGGAAGACTGGACGCCCAGAAAGCCCTGATATGCAAAACACTTTTCCAGAAACCTTGGAGAAGTCATATGGAACCACGTATCACTGCTAACCTCCTGGGGTTTACGGTCCAAAGAAAGAAGACCAATATTTAGGGGGCTACTTCCTAAAATGACAGTGTGGCTAAGATGGGCCCATGTGAATAATTACAGCAGGGATGGTCAGTGAGCAAAGTCATTAATTCCTATTTGGCTTCAAGCTTTCTATTAAAATAAGTGTTTGTTTCAGGTGTCAGTGAAGTCGACAATCACTCCACTATGAACTTTTATGACATTCAGAAACTCCACTTGTCTCTACCATCAGTGCCCCTGGGCCAACATACTCACCATTAGTGTTATTAATAATAATAGTTTGCTTATGACCACTTTTTCCTATATAGAGATTCTTAAGAATGTTTGTATTTTTAATTCTATATTGGTATTTTCCATGAACTGGGCAGGAGAGTGGACCAGAGAACCATAAAACTCCATTCTCTCCTAGAAGACTCTAATTTAACGATTCTACAATTTTTAATATTTGGTGACACTAAGAGTTTATTATTATATTCTATGAATATTATATGAGTCTATGAGATTCTTAGTCTTGAGTTTTTATTATCCTAAGATTCCCTGATTCAAAGGTTTGATAGACCTTAAAATTCTAGAACTATGATTCCAAAATGCCAATATCATAAGAATCTGGCACTTTGAGCTTACAGTTCTAAGCCACCAACACCTGGATGCAAATGTGTTTATTAGACTTTTCCCATGAAATAGGCAGAACCTAAATCAGAGTCCAAGTATCTATACATAAATGAAGAAGGCAAAGTGGTTGTAAAACGAGAGAAAAAATGCTCAATAAGAGCTCCTAAAACACATCTCAAGGCTTTCCAAACACCTGCATTAGCCCGATCTTCCTCCTGGACACCCTTCAATGGCCTAGAGATTGAGAATATCTATTGCTAGAATACAGATGTCACAGAGACAAGGCTTAGAGATTGTTTGCCATTCTACCCCCTACCATCAACCCAAGGCCTGGACTTAGAAGGCGCTAAGTACATATTGTGTGACGGAATGGGTCAATCAGACTCATTGTAGTGCTCTTCCTCTTCCTTCATTTCCTCTGCCTCTTTCTAACCTCCTTCTACCTTTTTCCTCCTTCCTTCTCTTTCTCCATCACCTCTTTTTTTTTAATAATTTATTTGTTTCTTTTTTAATTTAATTTAATTTTATTTTATTAGAGAGAGGGGAAAGGGGAAAGAGAGGGAGAGAAACATCACTGTGTGGTTGCCTCTCACTCGCGCCCCCAACTGGGGACCTGACATGTAACCTAGTCATGTGCCCTGACTGGGAATCGAACCAGTGACACTTGGCTCCAGGCTCCATCACCTCTTAACAGTATGCTAGAATACCCATGGATAATAATTATACAGTACTCATTAGAATCCAATAATGTTTGGATTATTATACCCATTTTACAGATGAGGAGCCTGAGGCTAAAAATGAAACAACTTAGCAGAGCTCACACAACTAATGTGAGGAAAAAAGCATCCAATCTAAATTTTCTGATCCCACGTTCAGTCCTCCTTTCTTTATCCCACAGCTGCCTTGTCATGCTCTTAATAATAATACAGATCACTTCACAAAAGATTGAGAAAACCGATGCCTCAAGAGAAGGCCTACACTTCCCATTCCTGAATTTAACTATGAATTCATTTTGTTAATAATACCAATTCCCCTTTCAAGATTTCCAACCATGGAGGGCCTACCACACCCAACTGTTCATTTCACTTTTCTGCTTTCTCCTCCTCTGGGGAGTGTTATACAAGGCATGTGTTTATTTTTCAATTAAAGCAAATTACACTTAATTTTGTTTTGAGAACTTTTTTTTTTTTTTTTTTTTTTTTTTAAGAATTTCACAGCCCACGGTGAGATAATTGAGACCCTGCTGTTTTTGGAAGCACTATTTAGAGAGAGCAGGCCTAGATATTACACAACCTCAAAGGAAGTTATCCTTAACCCCTCCGTCTCCCTTGCCCACTGTCACAGTGTCTCTTCAACCCACCCACTCCCTTGTCACTGCCCTCGCCTAGAAGGACATCTTCTGTCATCTGAACCATTACCATAACCTGCCACCAGACTTCCTCTCTCCCCTCTTTCTTATCTTCCTTAATCCCAGATCTAATCAAGTCAAGCATTTTAACAGCTACCAACAATTTTATAAACACAGATTATTTAATATGAGTTCCAAGGCTTTTTATGGTACACCCCAAGATTATTTCTCTAGCCCCACCCCTTAGCATGCTCCACAGTCACAAGGAACTATTTCCTCTCCCACTCTCTACATGGAATGCCCTTTCTCCACCTATCCAACTGGCTACTTAACTTCCATGGCTCACCCAGACAGACCCCCTCTCTGCTCCCTAGCATGCTGTGGCTCCAATTTCAGCACCAACTATCTATACTATCTCAGTTACACGCATGTCTCCTATCAGACTGGCTCCCTGACCCCCCAAATTCTACTACTTAAAATGCGAATCACCCAAGTAACAAACACTCATTAGAGAAATGTTATGAAAGATAGGTAAATATAAAAGGGAGAAAAAAATTCCTTCCTAGTGTATCACCCAAAGATAATCCCTCAAATATTAAGATGCACGTAGAGCCATGCTATACACAATATTTTATACCCTAACTATTTTTAACTAATAATTCGACAAAAAATACGCCCATGTTGATAAATGTCATGACTGCCATTTATTGGGCCCTTCCGATAGCTGAGGCATGTTGCTAAGTGCTTTATAAATGTGACATTCATTCTCCCAGCAACACCGCCCATGAGGTCCCGCTGTTAGTCCCGTTTTATTACATCATGTTCCCTATTTTCTCTCTTCTCTTTAACTTATAAACGTGCTCCCCTATTACCACTCTAAATGACTCACTGAATGTTCTCTACAAGTTTGTGCATAGGTGCTACCATCCTCTAAACTAGAGACGAGGAAACCAAGCCCCCCAAGCTACAAACAGCATCAATGTTGTGTCAAAGATGTGGACTCTCTGTCTGACCTGGACGTGTGGTTGAAAGCTTGCACGCTGGAGTCGGAGTGCCCACTCTGCCGCTGGCCTTGGCCAGCTTACCTGCTGTTTCCGTGCCAGTTTCCTCATCGATAAAATGAGAGTGACAATGGCAATTCCTCAGAGATATTGTGAGGATTTAATGAGTTTATGTGATTGGTGCTTTGAACAACGCCTGGCAGATCGTCAACATTATATAAATGTTAACTATTATTACTTTTTATTATTATTATACTCTGTTGCATTGAATGAAATGTTGCCCATGACCCCAGGTATGTTCTCCACTGGAAATGTCTTACAGGAAAGAGATTATTACCAGGTCTGAGGCACTACCTTGCAAATGAGCTTGCTTAATCATTTTTACTAAGTCTTTGTCCCCGTATGTGGCAATGTGATACCAGCGATTAGAGGAGAGATCGAGAGTAAGAAAAAGCTCAGAAACATATCAAATGACTGAGACAGATTTCTTTATTCTGAATATTGCCATGGGTTAGAAACCAGAATAAATACCTAGGTTTGTCGGTCATTAAAGCTGAAAGTTATCTTCGCCAAAGTCCAGTTTAACTTTCTCTTACTTTTTTAGATATAAACTACTTTCTCTTTAAGACCCAACAGAATCCGAGTTGATTCTAATACCCTAGTACTCTGAAGCCCATCTCATTGTAGCTTTTGATTTGATTTTACAACCTGTAAGACCAGGGTATTCAGTAAGTACATATGGCAGAGCAGCTAACTGACAGCAGAGCATGCTGCCTGCTCTTGTGTGAACTATGTGTATCATCCTTTCCCTCACAATTCCCCTCTTCCTCATTGTTACAACTTATTTTACCAAGTGTGTGCATGTCTTAACACGCTTTATCTCACTTACCCTTTATAGTCACGCCCTGCCATTGAAATTACCCTCCCCATTTTCCTGATGAGGACCTTGTGACTCAGAGGTGAAAGGATTTGGCCGAGTTTATCCAATAAGTGATAGCAGCAGGTCTTCAACCCATATTTTCAGACACAAGATACGATGTTCTTTCACTGGCCTAAACTCCTGCAATGTGCCCCTCTGAGGCGTTGTCCAGCTCTTAGCTACTTGGTGCCCTCCCCAAATCAAGGCTGATTATTGCTGCTGGGTCTGTCGTCTTAGGTGAGGTCCATTGGACTGCAGATCTTCGACCATCTGTCACACAGCCCCTGCTTTCCGTCCCTATCCTGTAGACATCTCAGTGAGAAAGGTGTCTATCTTACGTGGTTCAGGAGATGTTAGAAATGGCACCAGTGACGGGACGCTTCTTAAATCTTCTTAATAACCTGCATTTTCCTTTCTCTCCTTTCTCTGTCAACACCATGAATGTCTTCCCCTCTTCCAATATTTTTCCGGCCGTCAACGTCGTAGCCTACTGAAATACTAACTTAACTTCACAGTGCCTCGGCAGGAAGCGTCAGCTTCGCGTGTTTATCTGCATCGTCAAATGTGGAAGTTCAAGTGCTGCTGAGGCCAGGACCAGTAGTCATAGAATAAGCTACCCTCTAATTCTGGGCCAGAGCTAAGATCTTAGTTTTCTTGGGGATGGAATCAACAAAGCCACCTTTGGTAACAGTAGCACTTTTAAAGGCAGTTCATGAAGTAGCAGCGTGAAGGTGGCATGAATTGTGACAGCCAGATGTTGCAAGAGAAACACACGCACACATACACACACAGGTGCATATAAAGAAAAGAATATTGAATGGGGTTGAAAATTGGTAGGAAAAAGAACAATAGACATAGGGGGAAAGGTTCAAGACCGAGTTTTCTTTTCCTATTAATGGAACTTAAGTGCAGATATGGTCATAAGATGATCTACTATAAGAATGTGATGTGAGGGGTGGGACTTCTAGCTAAAAATAGAAATGGAGGACACATTTGGCCAATAAACCTATAAAAAGCCCAAAATAGTCCAAGTTCTCTAATAATAAAAAAATGAAAATAGCAATGTGGTGCCATATAGCATTAAGAGTTTGTTTTAAATGCCAGTATTCAGTCTTGGCAAGAATGCAGGGAATAAAAGACACTCTTGTGTGGCATTGGTGGAGATCTGTATTGAATACAGCCTTTTATGAAATGTGATTTTCATTCTTTCATTTAAAAACAAACAAACGTTGTTTACTGAACACTAATTTTGTGCCAGACACTGTTCTAGGAGCTGTAAATACAGCAGTGATCAAAACTGACATGTCCCTGCCTCCTTGGAGCTAACTGCCTAGTGAGGAAGAAGATAAATAGGTAAACATATAGGATGTCAGATGAGCGCATTAGAGATGGCAGGTAATGTGGTGGGAGAGGACCTGCTGTTTCATACAGGCGGGCAAGAGAGGTCCTCACTGGGATGTTGACGTTGGGGCAGAGATCTGTGAAGTCCCCATTGCTAAACAAAGATTATATGACACACTTGGCACAAACACTTTGCCACACTATGAATGGTTTTGTAATTGTGACATTTCAGCTACCTCGAAATTTTGTGGATGTCGATCCTTCCATCTTCTCTCACCCTGACCCACCTGGCTCAGTTGGTTGAGCGCCATCCCACAAAGCAAAAGGTCACCATTCCCAATCAGGGCACGTGCCTGGGTTGCGGGCTTAATCCCTGGCTGGGGCATGTGCAAGCAGCAACCGATGGATGTTTCTCTCACACCTTGATGATTCTCTCCTTCCCTTCCTCTTTCCCTTTCCCTTTTTCTAAATATAAAGAAAGAAAATCTTTTTAAAAAAATCCTTCCAGAACCCCCTCAAATTCTATCCTATGCTCTGCCTAGATCTCTAATTCCCACTGTCAGGGATGAGAGAGGAGAGGGCAGGTAAAACTGTGGCTGATCCAGTAATAGTTTCAGGAATCACTTGTAAGGCTTCACTGGACTTTGAATGATGTTGTCCTGTTGACATGCATTCAGAATAAAATTCTTTATGACCCCTCTCAGCCCTCTCTTGCCTCAGCCACCTCCGGCAATGGCATTTGATGAGAACCACTTTATCGCAAAGAGCCATCCCTTCAAAATGTGTCCCAGAAGAAGAAAACACATTACCACCCCCTGCCAGGTAATCTATTTTTTAATCTTTCCCTTACATTCCTAAATATACCCAAAACAGATTTTATTGTTTAAATGGCCCTTGTGCTTTGCGCAGATGTTTTTCTAGCGCGAGCCAAGGCTCCTTGTAGGTCCTCACCCTACGTCTGCCTATAAACTCAGCCCATCACACTCCTTGAGAAATCTAGCTTACCCACTACTGTGTACTCATAAACTAAAACGTACTCACTTAAGGCAGATGCCTGTGTCACAGCTCTCAGAAGGCTTTATGGGGTTCTTTTGGGGTTTCTAGGATCTCTGGGAATTCCACAGCCCACCAGAGTTTCATCTGCTACTGCGGATGGCAAATTCTTAGAATGCAGGTGTGAGAACTGGCCACTTGGAAGGGTGTGTCCTCTAAAAAGCAGTCACATCCTAGAGGTCTGCCCTTGCTCCACCTGAAGCAGCTTGTCATCTGCAATTCGACTGGTCTCCATCACCCCTAGGATCCCTTACTTCTCACAGAGGTTCCCATTGGTTCATTTCCAGGACCTCTGAAAGGGCAGATAAATTATATCTCAGAAATCCCTCAGGGCCAGTATTGGATTAACCCTTACCAAGGGTTCTAGCTGTTTAAATGCGTCATTTCTTTGGAGTCCTGCTGTTTCGACCTTCGCAGTTTCAACAAAAATGATTGCATCTTGCTTTTGTTAATTGCCTTATGAATCTACCTCCTCACCCTTGGGGGGAATACATTCTCCTAGGTGTTCCCAAGGTGGTCCCAACATAGTTGCATGCAGCTTTGCACCCGTGAGAAAAGTCTCTGCAAATGGAGAACGGGATTTGTTCTGAATGATATATTTTGGGTCCCCACCAGGCTCCCTATTCCTCCATGTGTCCTCCACTGGAGAGCAGGCAGCCAGGGTAATTTACCACTCTTAACTCTCTCACACTCGGTCTATTTAGTCTATTTGTCTTAGGTCCACCTGCAATTTCTAAAGGAGAGTTCCTTTGAGAGACAAAGTTCCCCTTCACCTTCATATGAAAAGAAAAGAAAAGAAATTAATTTCACTTTTCCTCAGCCTCATTATCTTCTTAATTGCCTTCTTTGCCCCCTCCGTAGCAAGGGCTGTCCATGGATCTCTAGGAAGCCCTGTTAGGCTACTGCGTTCCAGAAAAAGTGGTTTTCAAGCCACCACTTAATCACATCGATGTTGAGAGTTACAATAGCAGCACATCTATCCCACTCAGCCACCCTGTCTTGAGCCACAGTCTGTGCCCTGAGGTATGATTTCTTTCAGATTTGCTCATTTTTGAGAAGACATCTAAACCTTAGGATGAAGCATGACTATCATGTGTGTGTGTGTGTGTGTGTGTGTGTGTGTGTGTGTGTCTTTTTTTACGAGAATTTCATCATGCAACATTTCCAAAGAGCTTAGCAAACCCTTTCAGTGAGGCAGGACATAGTTTGGTTCGTCTCAGTTTGCAGAAGCCAAGCCTAGGAAGGGGGCAGATGCATTTGTAAAGTGGTTCAGATAAGACAGACTATGGTTGGAGCCAGGATTAGAATCAGGTGTCCCGAGTCCCTGTGCTCTTTCTACATGAAATTTAGAATGAAGAGGGATATAAATGAAAAGATACAGTCTCTGATCTCCAAGGCCTTGTCTTGGCCATCCTCCTCTTCCTCCTCCTCCTCATTATCGCTACCTCTGTATCTTCCTCAAATCTTCCACTTCCCCAACCTCCTATAGAACTTCTGAAATGACAATTACCAGTCTCCCACGAATGGTGATTATTTACAAATTTGCAGATCTCCTCTGTTAGATTGCCATCACTATATCCCTAAATCATTTTGTTCAAGGCCTTTCCAGGACAAGATAGGCAATAAATATTTGCTGATCCAAACTGATTCCAGCTTTCCTCCTTTTTCACCAGACTTCATTTCAATTACCTTGTCCCCAGGTATTCCCTCCCTCCCTCGTTTCCTATCCATCTCTCCTATTCCAGTTTCCCCCTCCCTTCAGATTTGGGTGTCACCAGGGTGTGTAGCACTCAGAGCACGACTAGAGATTAGGATGAGAAGGATTCATTGAAATGACTGATAAAATATGGACGTGATGGAAATCCATCCGGAGTACTTAGTGATAAGCTTCTATCAATCTCCAAACTCTCCTCAGCTAAGTCCTCAGACTACCTGCTTCCCCAAACAGGGGGATTCCAAAAATGCCTCAACCTTTCATTCTCCCACCTTGTGTAAGGCCTCTGTGCTGTGGCCCCTGCCTGCCTTTCTTATTTTTATCTCATGACGTTCTCCTTCTTATTTAAAAGCTCAGTCGCACTATCCCTTAAATCTGATAAGCTTACCCCTGTCTAGTGACGGTATCATTGTTTTTGTCTCTGTCTCTAATATTCTTTCCCCACGTAATCCCACGGCTGGTTCCTCCTACTTAAATCTCAGCTCCAACATCATGAGAAGTTTTCTTCCCCCAACTCCCCAGTCTAAAGTTATACCACTTACATTTCTTTCTAGCTTATTACCTCAAATTATTATTTGTATAACTTGTGTTATTATATGACAATATTTTGCTTATCTAGTTTTGACTCGTTTATTTTTCATCTCTCCGCACTAGACTAGGAGCTTCATGAAAAGAAGACCATGTTCATGATACATTTCTAACGTCTAGATCTGTGCTGTTCAAATAACAGTAGTCACTACCCACATAAAACTATTTGTTATAATAAAATTAATACAATTAAGATTTAAAGTGCAGTTCCTCAGTAATACAGCCACACTTTAAGTGCTCAGCAGTTACAGGTGGTTAATGGCAATCATATTGGACAGTGAGGGACCATAACCTTTATCACAGGAAGTTCTATTTGACAGTATTGGTTTAGAGTAATAATTGAAAAATAGTGGGCACCCAATATTTTTTGAGTAAGTGAATGAATGAATGACCCTTTGTAATCTCTGCCTCACATCAACCTCCCCCACTTTTGTGGCTTCTACATCCTGTAAGTGAAATAAACCAGATAATATCCATAGGACGACATCCAGCTTGGTGAGGGGCCCAAACAAATGGTACAGGAGATGAGGCTGTGAAAATGGCCCCATGTAGTCTGAAGAAGGATGCTCGTAGTGATGTGATCATGCTTCCATAATATATGAAGAGCTGATAACTGGGAGAGAATTATACTTGTGCTGTGTGATTTCAGAGCCTTAGAAGGCAGACTTAGGGTCAAGGTCCCAATAAAGTTCTTTCTATATAGCATAAGCTGCTTTGTGTGGTCATGAGTTTGCTGTTGCTGAAAGTATTAAAAATGAGAGTGAATGGCCATATGTTATGGATGTTACAAAAAGGATTCTTGATTCTTCAATGAGGTGAAAGGTTTGGTTCTTGAGAAGCCTGAAAACACAGATCCTTTGATCTTTTGATTCAATGACTCGGTGACTCCTTTGTAACATCAACTTCAAAGAGTTAATAATAAGCCCTTCACTATTCTTAGCATCTCTTGAACACCCCAATCCTGTTTGTCATCCACGGGGGTTACCATTAAGTCAGTGGTACACTGGAAAGAACAGAGGTGCCCAAGCAAGGACTTAGGTTCAAATCCTACCTCTGTCCTTTATGTGATTTTAGGCCAGGTGTCTAGACAGCATGAAGCTCACTATCCTCTTCTGTGAAGGGGGCTGTATCTGCCTCACTAAGTGAGAAGATAAAATCAGAACAGATCTCTGGAACACAGTAGGGAAATGCTCACTTCAAGTAGGACATAATTTTATCCGTCTGTATCATCATTGTTATCCCTATAATGTAGGTATAGTGGTGCAATTTTGAAGCCGTAATTACATTGCTTTGAGTGAATATGAAGCAATGAGAGAGAGAGGAAGAGAGAAAGACAGGGGGGATTACAGCTTCTGCCGAGACTGGAAAACAGCAATGGCAAACATTTATAGAACAACTATTATGTGTCAGTCCATGGGGATGAAAAAAAAGTGCTCCTAAAAAGACCATATGGAAGAGGGCAAGCTAGACACATACCCACGGAGCTATAAAGCAGGACAAACAGAGGCGTGCCTTAAAAATAGAGTCTCGGAGAAAATTACATGAAAGAACAAGAGAGAAAGAGATTAATTCCAAAATAAGATTTTGGGAAGACTTTCCTGGAAGGGCCATTGGAGCTGGATGTTGAAATATGGGTAGGATCCGATAAAGGAGGTGCTGAAGTTGAGAACTAAAGGAGACAAGAGAAAGGTATTCTTTGCAGAATGATTAGAATGAAAAACAATGAGGGGGATTCTCTGGGGAAAGGCATTTGAAGGCGTATCCTTTTCACACGATCCCCCCGTCTTGTCTTTGACATGGTTACCAGGGGGTTCATTGGCTTAATTTGATCATCTTTGGAATTCAGCAAGTGTGAGGCAGGGAGGGGAAAAGGGCACGATGTGTCTAACCTTAGTAGCCTGTTCAGGTGATATGTATCGGTGATTTTGTCTAAGGAATTGGGAGGGGACAAACTGAAAGGATGAGAATCAGAAAATGTCTCTTTACGCAACTGAAGGCCCCTTGGGCAAAGCCCTTTCCAGACAAATAGAGGACTCTGTGGTCAATCGTTCAAAACTCTTGCAAGCACCAAGATATTTTATTTGGACTGGGCAGGAGAGAGTGTAGAGAGTGTTCTTAAGGTCCCCACCTATCCTGTTTCAAATAAATACCTTGTAGCTTCAGCTGGGCCATCTAAACTCAACAGGGGCCCAGTAGCTGATTTGGAATCTCGAAGCTGTTTCTCCTTGGTTGAAATGGAGTCACAGCTCCCCCTTCTGGGAACTCAAGTGCCATCCAGCCCCAGAAAAGCTTGTGTGGAAAAGGCTCTAATGCAGATGGGCCTGAAACCCCAATTTTTTTCCTCAGTGCTTGCCTGCACCCCGAAACACACATCTAGGAGTCTGGGAGCATACTTCTGTGTGGGCCTGATTCTGACTTCTCAAAAGCTTATCTTTCACGGGGCTTTTTATTTCTCCTTCCCTGTGACTATGTGTCCCAGTGTTCCTGAGGGCGATGCCTTTATATAGGGGAATACAATTTGGTACGGAGGTTGCAATTCCCTTTTAGGGAATACAGCAAGTAGGAGAGGTTTCTGGATCTGTGTGTGCACATGTCCATATGAGTGCATGTACGCATGTGTGCCCACACAGGCTGCTGGGATTGTGAGATGTGCAATATGTATGAGGGTGAGATTCTCATTAATATGAAGACATTAATTTGCCTGAAGTATTTGCATCAGTGAATGGGTGTATACTTTGCTCTACGGAAAACAAACGATTCCTTAATAAAGAGCTCAGGTACAGTTCCGATGCTCTCCAGTCATAGTCGGTATTGGATTCCTGCCTGTGTATATTCTTTGAAGGCAATGGAGAAAGAATGTATGTTGTATGTGTGTGTGTGTGTGTGTCTGTCTCGTGAGGAGAGTGACTGAGGCATTAGACCCTTTCTCTTTGGGGGAATGTTTCCAGATGGAGCAGCTTTGAAATGCATCTCCAAAATGAGAAGTATGATGATAGAAGATGAGCGACTGCCTTGGGTGGGAGCACAGTGGCAGGACAGGGGCAATATATAGTCCCTGGGCAGTGTGGCGTTGACCTGGGTGTCAGGCTTCACAGGCTCTGGCCCTGGACATCCCACCAACACCCTAGAGGGAATTCTCATTCCCTCTGTGGGCTACAGGGTCCTGCCTGTCTGCTCTTTAATATCCCTTCCAGATTTGATCATTGGTGGATTGAAAAAGGAAATATGAGCAGGGGGTCTCCTCCTCTGCCTTCACACCCCTACCCAGAATGAACTTAGGAGCTCTACTCTGGTGTGAGTTTCTAGAAGCAGATTCCTTGTGGCCCTGTAAGGGCTTCAGTTTCAGGTATCAGCCTCTGGCCAGAGAACGGAGTGTCTGCAAGTGCTTGCAGGTAACACCGGCACCCACCCGCCAGGGCAGGTTCTTGCCAACACATGTTTGCTTTTATCTCTCCTCAGAAGACACATATATACATATATATAAATAATTTAAAGCATATTTCTACTTTTATTTTCCCAAAAGGTTTTCTCAGTGGCCCCTTCCCAGCCACGCAAGAGGCTGTGTCCCAGCATATCAGCCCTTGTCCTCCCTTAGCCTTGCTTCTGAGAGCTGAACGGCTGCCTCTTACCTTGGAAAAGTAGCAGCTGCCGAATCTGAAAGCCATGAACAGCAGTAAAACTCAGCATTTTTGCTGAGTAGGGCAAGCCTTTAAGAGGCAGCCAGGAATCAAATCAATGGCTGGCCCTAGAGTCCCAGCCCAGCAGGACCTAGCCAGGGTGGCCAAGGACTTACCTAGAGAGCCTCTTAGAAGGTGGAGGAAAGAGGAAAGAAGGACTTGGCCTGAGCTGTTTTCCTTACTGAGATTCTTCCCACCACCTCTATGCCCTTGGCAGTATTTGGGGGCCAAGTAAGAGATGTGAGGTGCAAATAGTAGGACAGTAGTTGAAGTCAATTACCGTGATATCCTGCCATGAGTAGTCCATCCACAACCAGTTCCCAAACTGTAGGTCTCCATCAGTACTGAAACACGCACACACGCGCACGCACACACACATACACACACACACACACTGCCCCCTGCCTTCTCCCAGTATCCTAACTCCAGAGGAGCTGTGAGGAGGTTGAGTGTAGAAGGAGATTCTCTGGGGCTTTCCAAGCCTGTCTGAAATGGGGAAGAGAGAAGGGAATCTGTCATAGGAAAGTGCCCCATCCATCTCCTTCCATATTACCCAGCGATTCCGCCAAATGAAATTTGGCGGAATTTGAGATCCTGTGTAACTGTAATGGATGAGCAAGTCCCTGCGGATTCTTTCTCCTTCTCCTTTAAGGGGATCCATGCAAACTTGCCCAGATTCTCTCCCAAAGCACCAGAAGCAGAAGGTGCTGTTAATGCTGTTACAATTACAAATGGAGAAGCAGGGCAGTCTATCCCAGACTTGTCAAACCACAGATGAGGGGCCCACTGCTGACTTCTCCCTTTCTCTGTCACCCACTACCCAGTGACTCCAATCCCCCTCAGAATCCTGGAGCCTGCCTAGTGTGGAATTTAAAGTGACAGCATCTCACTGCCTCAAGATTTGGCCATTTCTCTTTCATATGAAATGGTGAGTCCAAGAGTAGCAGGTCTCCATCCTTTGCAGAATTTCCCTTCAAGGGTACCAGTGTTGGGCTAAATAAGGTGCCATCCTTATCCCCATAATCCTCCCCAAACCCCAAGCCCAGAGCCCGAAGAGGAAGTCCACAGCGGATTTCCCAGTGGCTATGTGATGCTGTAGTAAGGATCCCATTCTGTGTAAGCTGGAGACCTAATTAAAAAGACACACAGCGCACACATACAAACACATACGTACAAACATGCACGCACACATCGCCCCTTAACTAGGTTATAGGACCCCTCTTCACCCCTCCGGTGTATGTACACACACGCGCGCACACACACACACACACATCGCAAACACAGGCATCAAACGCAAAC
The DNA here is from genome assembly GCF_987537825.1 of Furipterus horrens. Lineage (NCBI taxonomy): Eukaryota > Metazoa > Chordata > Mammalia > Chiroptera > Furipteridae > Furipterus > Furipterus horrens. Next base: position 192,123,834 of record NW_028327174.1, read on the forward strand.
GACGCTGCACACGCAAACACACACTAGCACCACATCCAAGTTCCCACCATGGTACACACGTCGGGAGCGCGCGGAGCACAGAGGCCACTTATTAAAAGCTGCATTTAACCCTTTGCGCCCCAGAACACAGAGCCGCCCCCCCCCAGCCCCCCACCTTCCCGAGAACCGGAGAGGGCTTAGAGGTGGCGGGAGGCAAGAGAAGAGGGGAAGGGTGCTGGGAGGAAGGGGGCGGGGCGGGCGGGGGCGCCCCGAATGCGGCCCGGGGCCGTCTCCAAGGGCAGATGGGCTGCGGGGCGCTGCGCGCCGGCACCGCCTTACCTGGAGTCAATGTCCGTCTTTGGCGGAGAGCTGCGGGCGGACGCTTTTTATTCGGCTTGGTGGGAACTTGGGAGAGCCCTGCGTCCAGCTCGCATACCGGGAACGGCGCGGGGACTGCAGGCGTGAGGGTACCTGGCTCCTAGCAGCCTGGCTCATACTCAGCCGTAAAGTCCCCTTGGCTGGTCCCGAGGACAGGCATGAATCCCGGCTCCGGAAGGCGGTCACTATTCCCTCTGCCCCCGGCTTCCTCGCTCTTGCTGGCTCGCTCGCTCGTTCTCCCTCCCTCTCTCTTTCGTTAGCCTGAGCTTTCCTCCTCCCCCCAGCCAGATCAGTTCGAAGCCGTGGGGACCCAGAGCTAGGCGGCTAGCGAATGGAGAGGGAAGTCCAAGTGCGCCGAGGTCTCAGGGCGGGGAGCGGGGGAGGCCGGGCTACGCGGGGGGAGGGACTTACCCGGAGACAGGCGAAAATGAATGGGGGAGCGGCTGCGGGGGGGGGGGGGGGGGGGCGGGGAGGGAGGAGCCCAGAGCCCGGGTTTATTCTGAGGAGTGTTTTGTACATCTTTAGGCAGAGGAGGAAGAAGAGAGGAGGAGAGGAGGGAGGCCTCTTTTGAGGGAGGGGCAGCCTGGGTGGCCTGAGACTGAGCCACTGGGGAGTCTCCTGGGTCTGGGGATAGGGTGGCCTGTCCCCAGGAGAGCACGGAAAGGGGCCGTGAAACCCGCACCGTGGTGTTCTTACGCGCGTCTGTAGCTGTGTGCTTCGCGAGTCTCTGCGTGTTTCTGGGAATGCGGGTGCTGGTGTGTCTGTATCTGCCTGAGTGTGATTTCGTCTGGGGAGGTGCCCGTGTGGGTCTGTTTGTATCTATGAGTATTTGACTGTTTGTTTCTCAGTGTATGTAGGCGTGAGCCCACGTAACCTTCCAGAATTAAGCAAGTTCTTCTCTAGGTGGGCAGAATGTAGGAGTGAGAAGCTGAGGGACGCAAAGTTCTCTCGATCGAACAAGACGCAGGGAAGAGGCGAGGTACTACGGGGGCTAGGGAATTAATACAGGGAGCCAAAGACGCGGAATGCAGCCGGAGATGCAGGCTGCAGTCGCCGACACGGGGCCTCTCCCTGAAGCAGAAGAGAAGGCCAGCACGGAACCGGAATCCTCACACAGTGCCTATTCAGTGCGTTTGCTTACTTTGCGTCCTTTTAAAATTTAAACTAAATCAGCAATGAAGATTTGTAGCCCCTGGAAACTTAGGCAGTGGCAGGTAGCAACAGTGAAGCTACCAGATGGAATTGCAGGGAGCAATAAGGAAAAAGTGATGAGGGTTTACATTTAAAGGAAGCCGGATTCAGTAGAAGCGCAGATTCTAGACTGGCTGGGACCCTGGAGCCATGTGAGCTCGGTCCCATACTTCCCTCTCAAGCCTCAATTTCTCGCCTGTATATTAAGAGAATATAACTACCCACCTCACATGGTTGGTGTCAGATTTAAAAGAGTTAATGTATGTAAGAGTACTGAGAATTCTCCCTGACAGCTAGTAAGTGTTCAAAGCCTGTTACCTGTAATTATGCTTGCTATTGTTTATTAATGTTATTATTGTGCAAAGGGTGATAAGAGAGATGTGGTAACTAGGGAGACCTGGAAGGATCTGGGAGCTAGTGCATTAATGAGAGGGAGCGGTGTCATAAAACAAAACAGAAGATAAATTATTGAGTAAGGAATTGAGAACTTGAGAAAAATTATTTCATTGATAAGGCGGGAGGAAAAAATAAGGAGGAGACAGGGAATTGGCCAGAGTGAGCCTGGGTCCCAGCAGTATGGGACTTGGGGCGGGGGCGGGGAGCAGGCCCCAGAAGATGGAAGCAGCGGTGGTACACATTTCAAAGCTCTTCTGTGCTGCTCCTTCAGTCTGATCCAAATCACGGGTGGTCAGCACCACGGACAGCTCTCCAGCCACTGACCAAGGGGGTGATTGATTTTCTCTCTCTGCCTGGTAAAAACTTCTCCTTTTTGCTTGGACAATTTTCTTTTTCCCTGGGCTTCTGGCTCAGGTTCAGATCCTGGGCAGAGGTCCCTGGGACAGTTCTGACTTTGACGGCCAGCCCCCACACTGCTTCTCCCATCCATTTCAGCATGCAGCCCCAGGTCGGCGTCTCCTGTTCCTCCCTCCTTCCTTTTCTCATTCTCCCCTGCCTTTCCTCTCTGTCTTTCTCTGCCCCATCTTGTCCTTTGTTATTTCCTTCTCTTCTCTCTGTTTCTCCATCATCTCTCTTTGAGTGACAGTAGGCACTGCAGCCCTGCTGGGAATGTAGTTTTGAAATCAATCTGAAACAACCTAGTTAGGCAGCTTCAGAGGAGGCCCAGGATAATGACTAATTCTTCCTAGCTCTTCTGTCTTAATCAGTCTCCCAAGATGGGCTGTGTGTGGTCCAGATGCCTTAGAGAGAGAGGACTTAACACTAAAGAATATTTTCCTATCTTCCTCTCCTCCAACCCATACAGTCAATATTTCCCTTGGGAAACACAGGACCCTTCCCAGGCCCAACTATTGTTAGAGAAAAAGAGAATGGGGAAAGAGAGAATTTTTGAACTTTTACTATGCACCAGGCACTTGATTTGGAGCTTCCCTGTATTTTATAATTCTCAAAATGTTGTGAGGTATGAAATAGGTCATACTAATCCATTTTTACATCATAGGAACTTGGAGCTTGGAAAACTTGAGTAGCACACCGAGGGACAGCTAGTAGGTGATGGACTCAGGGATTCCACACCCAAGTTTAAGTTCAAACTCTTTACCATGTCCTCTAGAAATAATGGAGAAGCATTGGGGTGATTGGAAAAGCTTGGAATTTTAATGTGTTCATCACACTCAACTCCAAATATCAACCTAAATGGCTGAGACCACTGTACCCTCCGTGCCAATGGCATATTTACCAGTTCTTGTCCTTGCAGAAGGAGGTGAAGGGTTTGCATGGACAGATCTAAGGCTTACCCGAGCCTTACGGTTTCCGAGTTTTAAATAAAACTCCAAGATTTCCAGGTCTTAGTTCATTTGCATTTGGCTCTGCTCCTGTGAAGAAAGACTAGGAGAGCCATTTTTAAGTCTCCAAAGACTCCTTGGTCATCAGAAAAGTTCTCAGTGCAAAGCATTCTTAATGACTTATGAAGAAAGCAATCGGAACCATATGGATAACATTTCTGCAGAAATACTCATGGGCAGGAAAAGGTTTAGAGGCCAAAAATATATTTCTTTTTTTTTTCTTCTTTGCCAAAGAAAGAACATTTAAAGCAGCTTGAGATATGTGAGAAATGTCTTGTTCTTTCTTTGGGGTGGGTGTTGGTGAGCAGCTGTTTGCTATTTCCACTGAATTTACTAAGGGCTTGCATGGGAGGAGGTGCCAAAGAATTAGGGTAGACTTAACCAAGAACTTCCTGTCTATAGATCTTGGGTGATCTAGAATGGGACCTTTTTTCAAGGACATTTAGTGAGATAATGTAATGGTTCCTTTTTGGTTTTCCCATTATGATGGTTTGATAAGCCTTGGATCATATTTTTAGAGCTATAGACTCTCCCAATTTCTGTAGACCCTCTCTCTTCTGAAAAATATATTTACAAAAATACCCACAAAATTTTGCATGGCATTTCAATTGCCAGTCTCTTTCAAGGATGTGTATACCTGGATCCCAGCTTCAGGACCTCTAGAGTAGTTAACTCTTCTGGTCTCCAGCCTGACCTTAGGCTTTATAGCTTCATTACATATGAACTTAAGAAATGGAAAAGTGGAAGTCAATAGGGAAATCAAGAAGCAAACAAGCAGCCTTTTCTTTTTCTAGAAATAGATGATAAAAACAGATAAATTTTCAATGACAAAGTGGAGGTTTCACTTCCCCCTCCTTAAATAAAGATAAGATTTAGCCCTATTTGTGCAGGATTCTGAGCCACCTGCCACTGCCTCAAAAGCTTGAGTTTACTACTTCTGTCAAATCTCAAAGGAGTTAAAATCCCTTAATCTGCAGGTCCTTTGGGTTCAGAACAGACTGAACAACTGCAGAGAGAAGCCCATATTTGTTAAGTGCCTGCTGAATATGAGGTGGTATGAAAGATTCAGAAATAAATATCTTCCCTGCTCTCTGTCTTCTAGGAGTCTAGACAAAGTCCATTGCTGAGCCATGCTTATCCTTAAACAATCACAACATACCATAGAACATAGCTGGCATGTGAAGGTCTGTAGGAAATGCTACAAGAGCTAGGAGGAGAAAAAGTTTGCCTTTATATGAGATACAGCATTTTGCACCTAACAAGAGCTATTTTTACTTTGTTTTAAAAGCAGCTGAATTAATGAGAACTAATATTTACTGAGTGATTACTATGTATGAGCAACATTCAAGCCTTCCACGTCCCATCTAGGTTTTTATTAGCATCTCCTAATTGAATAAAAATGCTATATGCCATTTAGAACTTCTTTTCTCCCTCCCTTTTTCCCTCCCTCTCTTTCCCTTTCCCAAACCTGCTGGGGCCGTATGCTCAAAACACAGTTCTTATCCACCTTGGCATACCAATGTACCAAAGTCTGAACCTTTCTTCCCAGAATTCAATGCTCTCCATCATCTGGCCCATGTTCTTTACTATATTATGTATACTTAGTTATCATCCTTGTATCTTCACTGTTAACAAAAATTAACTGCTCATTGCTTCCAGTTCCCGGAGTCCATCTGTCTGTGTCCTAATTAAACGGGTCCTCTACTTCCATGTCTTTTTCTCCCCAATAACCCTTTACTTCTGAGTGAACAAATATGACCCCTCCTTAAATATCTATTTCACATATGTCTCCTACTACTTTGACGAAAATAAAACACATTTTAACATAAAGTGCACAAGGCTTGATTTTTCTCCTTAATATCATGTCTCCCCCTCCACGCCAATCACACTGGCAGTCTGCCAGTTACTAGAGTTTACAAAGTTCCTTTATGCCTCTAAACCTCTGCACCAGCTGTTCCTTCTGTCAGAAGCCACATTCCACTATCCAAATCCCACTCACCCTTCTAAGGGTCAGGGTAAATGTCACCTCCCTGATCTCTAGACCAAGGAAGGTCCCCTGTTATCAGCGCTTTCACACCTGAATGTCTCCTCCATAACATGTATCATCACTGTAATTAAACAGTGATCAGTGATATGATTGTTTGATATATGTTTTCCTGAGCCAGAACTCAAAGGCTTAAAAGTTATATTCATAATGAGACCTTGGCACATGAAAATACAGCGGAAAAGGTATTAACCATGCCCTGTGCCCCAGAATGACTCTGTGTTTTACAAATATTGTTTCATTTAACCCTTCAAATAGTCTTGTGATATCAGTACTCGTCGTCAGCAGCCGTCCGTCTCGAGAGACGATGGTGTAGCTTAAGAGTCTACCTGCACCGCCGAGAATGGCTGTGCAGTCCAACTCGGGAGTGACATCGTATCTGTCTCCTCCCGTGTTGAATCGACATCTTGCGATGACCCTGGAGTGTCCTCTCCAGTGAAGCTGAAGCTACAAATCCTGGGCAGGGTGATATGGAGGGTCTGCTGTTGCCCATGCAGCAGACCCCCCCTCTCTTCGCAGCTGAAGGGTCCAAGGGAAAGACGAAGTCAATACAGCTTGGCTTCAGGTGCGCCGCAGGAGTTGCCGGTGTTGACTACAACGTCAAACCGCCTTAGGGACTCCGGCTCCGGATTTTCTGTCGGGGTTTACTCCCTTAGCCTTTCCCCTGAAGAGGCATGCCGCAAGGCAGCGGAGGTTTTTTGGAGTCAGAGTTTTCCTTCTCTGATGTGCCCTGACTGGAAGATCGAACCAGCGACACTTAGCTCGCAGGCCGATGCTCAATCCACTGAGCCAAACCAGCCAGGGCTAAATATCAGTACTATTATTATGATAATAACTCCCATTTCCATGTGAAAATACTGAGACAAAGCAAGGCTAAATGCACTTCCCAATATTACATACCAGATCCAAGACCCAAACCCAGGCCGCCCTGCTGCAAAAGCGAGGCCCAGAGTCAGTGCGTTACTCCAGGCTTTCATGTGGGAGAAGCCCGGGATATAGTTATTGGATAAACAGGAATTCTTGATAAGCCCTTCAACCTTTAAGAATAGTAATGCTCTTCACTTCCTGCCTTTTATGATGCTTACTTGCATATCTGAATCTTGATCTTGGTATTCCCAGCTACTGCCTGTGATCTTGCAGCAAGCACACTGATACAGCATTCCCTCACTTATCGCGGGTATTACATTCTAGACCCCCCTGCGATAGGTGAAAATCTGCAAAGTAGGAACCTTACATCTATTTTAGTATTTATATATATTTTAAGGCTTTATAAACCCTTCCCACACACTTATAAACCATTCCCAGTCCCTTGTTAACCTTTCCCACTCCCTTATTAACCTTTCCCACACTTTTATAAACACTACTTATGTTCTTAAACATATTCTACACTCTTAAACCTACGTAACTTTAACAATATATGTGTACAGTCCCGCAAAATCCCGCGATATAGCAAAAAATTCGTGATAACTAATTAAATATAATATTTTTTAAAATCCCGTGATACAGTGAGGCCGTGATAAGTGAACCACAATACAGAGAGGGACTGCTGTGTTCTGGAGCCAAGCCATCACCTGCTAGTACCCTGGCTGGGAGTTTCACGCTTCCTGGTCTCCCAATAGGCTCGCTCAGGCACGAGAACCTATGTATTCAAACATGAGCACACGCAGACCTGTTTCACAAGATATGCTCCACTTTCTCTCTCAACTCCCTCTCTCATCTGTGCTGCAGCTTCCTTAGGCCTGAGCTTGCCCAGGGTGTTACCTTGGTGGCATATGATTTCTAAAAAGGATTTTTTAAAAAGATTTTATTTATTTATTTTTAGAGAGAAGGGAAAGGAGGGAGATAGGGAGAGAAACATCAATGTGTGGTTGCCTCTCATGCACCCCCAAATGGGGACCTGGCCCGCAACCCAGGCATGTGCCCTGACTGGGAATCGAACCAGCGACCCTTTGGTTCGCAGGCCAGCGCTCAATCTACTGAGCCACACCAGACAGGGCTAAAAATGAATTTTTAAAACATGTCCAGAAAAATACTGTCTTGTTGGCTTAGTCTCAATGAATAACCCTACTGAAAATTTCAATATTCCACTTGAATTAATAATTCAGCATGTGTAAGCCCTTTGAAATCTCAGAGAGTTTCTCCCTTGTTTTGCTTTTTTTTTGGAACTGTACTCTTTGCAATGACTGAAAAATGAGGTAGGCACAGCAGGGAGTCCCACTTTACAGAAAAGGAAAGAGGCTCAAAAACTTAGTATGACTTACATAAGAATAACATTTTGTATTGATGGGCCCACAACTTGATCCCAAGAACTCAAACTCATCAAGACTGGTATACTGGTTCTCTCTTTATTTCTCTGTTAAACACTGTTTTGGTGGTTTAATGATCAACTTACTCCCCTCACCTCCTCCCTCCTTGCAGTACGCCTGCCCTATCGCCATCCTGCCCTTTGCCACATTCCACTAGGGGGAGCCCTACATAGGCTATTGGTAGCATTTGGCTGTCTCGCTTCCATTTTTCTATTGTGCTAACACCACCTGTATTTTCCTTTGGGAAAGCAGCCTTCTAATTATCTCATCCATTTGGTTCTACAGGTGCAGATTCTAGCCCCTGGCACTAGGGCATATGACCAAGACTGGCCAGTCAGAGTGTGCTATCCCAGTGGTCACCATGGTTGGTTTGGATATGGGTACTGACACAGATTGGTACAATCATTGTCAGCCCTGGAATATTTACTGGAATGATTATTAAGAAGTAACTCATAAAAACAAAATGATAATAATGGACATACTTAGCCGGTAAAATCCGAGCCTGGAGTTCTTGTGATCACCTTTGCTACCGAAATGAGGAGGCCTGACTGAGAATGAAAGGAACGTGGAGGAAGGCTTAGCCACAAAATAGATCTAGACAGACTTAGGGTCATAGACAGACACTTGACTCTATGAGCCAGTACCATTCCCTTCTACTTAAGCCAGTTTGATTTGCGTTTTTGTCACTCACTACCAAATGTATGCTAATAGAGCATTATCAATCAGGATGACTGAGTTGTTAGATACACAACATGAAGCGTTTGATTTACAGAGACCAGAAGTAAAGATGAACTTGGAGCCAGGCGAATAGCCATCAATCCATGTCCCCAAACAAATCAAGTCTATTTGTCCTTCTGGGACATGTGTTTTCAACTTATTTGGGAGGCAAAATTCTATAGCTGACCCCCAGTGACCCTTGACCATGTATAATCCCTTTTCTTTTTTTGTGTGTGTAGAACCTGTGAATATGATATCACTCTTGTGATTATGTTAGATTATGTAGCAAGGAACAGTGGGTGGTCTCTAGGCCCTGACTGACAGCTAGCAGGAAAATAGGAACCTCAGTCTTACAAGCAGAAGGAAATGGATTCTGCCTACATTGTCTGAGCTGAGAGGATGATGCCAAGCTTCAGATGACAATCATAACCTTAGCTCATCTATGATTTTCAATCTGATAAGACCCTGAATGGAGAATTCAGTCATTCCATGCTTGGACTTCTGACCTACAGAAACTGGGAGACAATAGATGTGTTTTTTTTAAGCTACTGAATTTGTGAGAATTGGTTGCACACTAATAGAAAATTAATATAATCTATAAGTTAAGTAGTTGTATCAAATCATCTCTATAGTCTTTCCTTTCAGTTCTGACATTGCATGTCAATACCTGCTGGTGCTAAATACCTGCAGATTCCTATACAATATCTCAATGCCTGATAGCCTACCTCATGTCCATTCATAAATACCTCCCAGACTAGAGACAGAGAAACTCCTCTCACTCAGCTTGTAAAGCTATTCCATCCAGTAACTTCTTTTCTTATAAAGGCTTGCACTGTTGATTTATAATTTTGAAGTTAATTCCATCTGGATAAACATGATTATTGGGGGTGAAGGATGTGAAAGTGGGTGTCTATTCGTCCCACAGCTTGCTCTCAGTAAGACGGTTTTTAATACGGTGATATCATTTTTTCTAAGGTATGAATAAATCCTGATTATTTTCAAGTCAGTGGGCATAATGGATATGAGAAGTAGACTTTGGAGTCAAAAGTCAAACAGATTTGGGTTCAAACGTGACATCACAGTCTCCCAGGAAGGCACAAAGTGAGACTTAGCAGGAAATGTACACATGTAGCATTAACCCCTTCAAGCCTTGATGTCTTTATTTGACAAATGAGGACCCAATAATTTATTTATTGAGTACCTTCTCTGAGCTATATCGGTGGTCTACAGCAGTGAAGAGATCATTCCCCTTGGGAATATACAGTCTCATTAGGAAGTAACCCTTATTTCATCAAGGTTGTTGTAATGTTAAATGAGACAAATACATTGCATGAAGCCTGACATGCAATACCTGAATCAGTGGGAGCCAGGCTTAGAGGTGTTATATCTCTAAAGTTCCATAATTATTAACAACAGCATTTCTTGAGTACTTACCTTGGGCCAGGCATTTCTCTAACTGCTTTCCATATGTTACCTCATGTTATCTTCACAAAAACCCCAATAGGTAGATGTTATGATGATTATCCCTAAAGAGAAAATAATTAGTAAGCATTAAACTAAGATTTAAATTCATATAGTTGAACTCATAATTCCATGCATTTAACCACCATTTTCTACTGCCTTCTATTCGATGCCTTTAAAGCAAAAGGGACGACATGGGGGAGAGTGTTTTTGTTTTATCTATGTTTCTTTTTGAATGATTACACCTTCCCTATACCTCAATCTTATATACCCATGAGCTCTAGATACGACAGATTCTGAGCAGGTTACCATCACTGACTGGGTTAGACAAAATGGTATCACTAGCATTGTTGTTTTTCTTTACTGTTTTTAATTACCATATATTTCATGACTATAATGTGCCAGAAAGTTTGCTAAGAGTTTCACAAATATTATTTGATTATATTAATTGATGAAAATAAGCTTTGAAAAAGCCATGAGTCACAGGTTATCTCTACTATCGTATATGAAGAAACTGAGGATTCGAGAAGTAAAATGATCTGCTTAAGAACCCACAGCTAGCAAGAGCTGATGTCTGTCTTGAAATCCCAACTCTATCAGTCTGTGTCCTTAATTGCTGTACTCTCCTGTGCTCAGCCATGCTGGGTCCTACTTCTGCAAACTATAACACAGGACTGCTTTTACTGGAGTCCACAGTGATATTAAACTGGCATATAAACACATTTTCATTCAGCTCCGGCATCAGTGTTCTTAAGAAGGTATGGTTGACTTGCTATTTTAGGACATAAATATCCTTTTGTCGGTGTTTATAATTGACTTCTACGGCTATGAGCTTGATTATGTTCACTGGCTAATCTTTATTTTGTTTCAAACCACCAGATAGTCTTAGACTTTCAATATTTATTGTTGTCTCCTTAGTGTTACCTCTTGTCTATCTCTTGCCTGGGGCAGCCATTGCTAGTGGATCACAAAACCCTCTCCCACAAAACACCAAAACACTTCTGAGTACAGCCCTCCAGGCAACAACCACCAATCAATTAGATTAGTCGTGAGAGATGAAATCTAAGTGTCAGTCTCACGTGTTCTCTGCCTGAGACAGGCGAAGGTCCTCTGTAGATGCGAGAGATAAAAGTGTGCTTGTCTGATGAAAAGATCAAATGGAAAGAATTATCTAAATTGTGAAATAAGGATAGCTTCATCTTTCTATCCTGAAGGTCGAGCACTGTGTAACTCTTTGCCTTCTCCATATTTTATTACAGAGGTCAGCATGGAAACTGTTTGTGGAGCCTGGGTCTCTACTGCTACTTGTATAAAATGCCATATTTATGAAATCCAGACATATTTGTAAATATCAAGCCCAATTTCATTGATATGTGGGCACTGCAGGCTTTACTAGGGACAGATATCCCAAGAAACAAATTAATGTCTGTTTGCTTAAACCATGAGAGGATAAACAAGCCATGGTTAATGGATTTAGTCATTGGCTTTCTTTGCTAGGACGTGTGCCTGCCTGTGTTAGATCTTGATGGTAATAACACTGTTAAGTAATCACACCATGATACAACCAAGCCATATACTTTTTCATGCTAATCATCCTGCAGGATCACTACACACTCCAGGGGGCTACAACAACTTCAGACAGGCTTTGAACAGGAGCACTTAATCAAACTTGCAGTATCAATTAGCATTCTCTTGCTTATAGATGACAAGAACTCATATGAAACTAACCACGGCAAAAAAGAAGGAAGGAAGGAAGGAAGGAAGGAAGGAAGGAAGGAAGGAAGGAAGGAAGGAAAAGAAATGTATCAGTTCATGTAACTGAAGGAAACAGATGTAGAACTTGTTGGATTTGGCTTCATGTCATCAGGACCCACCCTGTCCCTTCTCAGTTCTTTGCTCTTCAGGTTGGCTGAGTGACTAAGCAGTCATTTTTTACAAATAGCTGGAGGGCAAATGTTACCTGCTCCCAGAAGTCCCCACCCTAAATCCCAAGGCTGTGTCTAAATGGCTGCAGTAGGGTTGTGTCCCCATCTCTGAATCTCCATCATGGTCCTCTTATGTTCCATATCCAGAGCATGACTCAGTATTACCTCAACCAGATTGATTAAGGGGAAAAGGTGGCTCCTCAGAAGAAACTCGGGTGCTGCCACCAGAGACACGGAGAAGAGACAGCTGCTACATAAGCAACAAATGTCCACGCCACCAACCCATCTGACCTGAATCACAGCTGACTGTGATTATTATCTCCTAGGAAAATACACACCATAATAATTTTAAATTTTAAGTAATTTTTCGTATTTCACCTAAAAGCACCGGCAGATGCTGAGAATATTCACCTTCACCACTAGCTCCGGTCCCCTCAGGAACTTCTTAGAACTGGTATCTTCATCTGCAACAAGCAGATCGTTTTTTTCTTCCATCTTCCTCAGGGTTTTTATAGAATCCCAGAATGCTTTAACAAAGAGATACTTAAACACTGTTGAACCTTCCATGGTTTACGATTCAACTATCACAGTTAATTGTGAGATATTTTAATGATGTTATTAAACATCATCAAAGATAGTAAAGATTGATTTTATTGCTTTTTATAAATTTACATGCCCTAACTCACAAGCATCACAAAAATGGAAGGAAATGTATATGATTAAAAAGTAGAAGCTAGAAATGGTTTTTTTTAGTTGCCTCTTTTTCCCAGTTCAAGAGACTACAGAACACACTTCAGGTATCTATGTATTAAAAATATCAAAGCAATTAGCAATAACCGGCATAAGGCATTTTCCCACTCTCTGATTCCCAGTAGTAGCTTTAATATATTGGTTTCTTTATTGCATATGGATGGCCAGGTCTAATCAATATGTTGAGAGACCTATAAAACTGGTACGTAAGAAGAGCCCAAAAATGAAATTTAGAAGCCCGTATTCTCCTGGCAGCTTTTCTACTTATTCAACAGTATGACCTCGTGATTAGCACAAACTCTGATGCCCAGGTCTCAGCGCTATGGCAACAGACTCTCAGCTGATGATCTGTGCCTGAAGATGACAACAATCCACTCTGTCCTACCAGATCATCGCCAACCTTCTAAAAGCTGGCTGGTAAAAGCAGCCACAAAGCTCCTAAGATCCCATAGAGATATTCAGGGGTAATATACAAAATTAGCTATATCACAATAAAATATGACAGGAGAATAGTTCTGTGTGGTTATAAAGACTTCCCCATAGTGGTAAAGAGTATAATCTTTGCAGCCAGACTAACTTGGGTTCAAATCTTACTTCTGACGTTAATTTAATTGTGCCAGATAGCTTTACCTCTCTGAGTATCATTTTTCTCATATGTAAAATTGACCCAATAATATTTAGTTCAGAGAACTGAGTAAAGATCAAAAACTACAAACTACTACTGCTTGGCAAAATGCTTGACACACTTAATTCTCAGTCCAGTGTGTGATGAAATCAGATTGCGTGTAATCTCATTGTCACGGGAATTAAGGTTCACAAAGTGGCCTCTACCACATAAATGGTAGATCCAAGGCTAAAACTCAGAACCTAGGGTCTCATCTGGCATACAGCATGCATTCAGTAAATACCAGTTAAATAAATTAATGAAAAAAATCAACACACCTACATTCAACAACAACTAATCCAGTCTTCTTTTTCCTCTTTTCTGCAAAGATCAGAAATTCTAACATACTATGAGCAACCAGAATAGGTTTTCTGCTTGGCGCATTAACCTAGATAATGAACTAGTGAAACAATGAAAAATATTCCCCTAATATGTATAATATTACTCTTTTTTTTTTTTTACCATATATAGTGAGGAAGGTAAAGCATATGAATGGAGGAGGCATTTTTTTAATTCACTCTGTTTAAAAAAAATAATTACCAGTAAGTTGAAATGAACCTAGGAGCTAAAGAAGAAGCTCTGGCTGGTTCCTCAAATCCTTGACAAGCCATTCAAGATGGACCAAGATATGTCCTTCCTGTTTTGCAAATATTTGAAGGCAGCCAAAGGGTTCTTTGCATAAGGGACACTTCATTTCCCATTGGTATTTTGTAGACAAGACAAGCAGCGAAGTCTCTTGAGCGATGAGCTAGAATCAGACCTTGTTTTTTGCCCATCATACTATTTTCAAGACATGAGTCTGTGAGCTGGGAAGAAGCAGGGAGGTGTTTTTCCAGCCCCGTTCTCAAGCGATGCAGCGTGCATTTTTTTTTCAAGTCGGAATAGTTATGTCTGTTCATCACAAGCTCAAACGGGTTGAATGTGCTCCTGGAGAGCTGTGTTGATATTCCACAGCTCTCCGGATCTCTGGTAGAATGCCAATTGTATTTCTTTTCTGCAAACAAATGCCCCTCTAAGTGGTGATCTGATTTGACGGTGCCCAGAAATCATTGCACAAACATCTGTCTCCTGGGTAGTTGCCATATCTCCCTTCAAAAAGATCAGTGGGCCTTGACTATCTTCTGAATTATCATAGGTATGGATCCCTCCCACAAGTCTCTGCAGAGACACAGGTGAGGCCAGACCTCTCCCAGGGTTTCTGTGCTTTTTGGTATCCAAAGGAACCCAGTCCACATATCAATAGCTATGTAAATGTTCAGGATTAACAGATTCAATTGGAACTGTTTGTCTCTTGCTCTAGTCTTGAGAGTTAAGGCAAAATATTATTTCATCGGTGGATTAGGAAGTCTCTGTTTTATTTTTGTTTTTGATGTTGTTGATGATCTTTTTTTAACAACCATCATGACCCTCATCCTATTTAAACTGCATAATCCTTCTTGCCTTAGTGAGCTGGCCAACTTTAGGATATGGTAGACTGAGCAAGGGTTTTACACACTTGGACACATCTGCATTCATGCTGCACAAACAGAATCCCTTCGAATCCAACAGCATTTCAACTCTTGAACATTGTTAGATCGGATGCAGGGCAATGGGATTCTAACCTGATCTGACCCAGTCTCCTCTCAGCTGCTTTATTTATCTGAAAAACTAGAGATGCCTTTAAAAGTATTTACAGGGCACTGAATCAAGGATCAAATGACCTTTAAAGGTCAAGTCTTGTACTCTGCTCCATCCCATTTTCAATCCGATGTTTGAAACTCAGCTATCAGGGAAGATAGTTAAAACAATTAAAACTCCAAAATTGAGTTGGTATTATGGAGTGTTCCCCAGATCATTGAATGGGTTGTTGCCACTGAAAACTACCCTTAGAAAAGCATCCAGTCCACAGAAATGAAAAACGTTGTCTCCTCTTGGACTAATTCTTGGAAGAGACAGTGGCTAGTCATATGTGGTTATTGAGAAACTGAGTATGGCTAGTCTGAACTGAAAAGTGCTGTTAATATAAAATGTACACCATTTATTAAAAGAGTATGGAAAAGGAATATAAAATGTTTATAATATTTTTCATGTTAGTTCCATGTTGAAACACTGGTATTTTGACATATGGAGTTTAATAAAACATTGTAATTAACGTCATCCATTTCATTTCACTCTTTGTAATGTAGCTACTAGCTACGCCAAAGGATTTTGGAAAAGGAAATAGTCCTTTAGATGAGAACAATGGAATGATCAGATCCTGGGAGGGAAGAGTGATTTAGTCATTAGCCCTGGAAAATGGGTAGAAGGTAAATAATGAATGGTAACTGAACAACTTTATATTTATTCTCACATTAATACCCAGAAAAACTCTGTGATGACATCAATAATTGCATTCTCATTTGACGTATCAACTAACTGAGGCCAGCAGAGTGGAGGTTGCATGAGAAAACTCTAGCCCAAGGAAATGGTAGAACTGGGCAGATAAACACAGATCTTTCTGCTGTCAAACCCACGCTCTCTCCTGTACCAAACCGTATCCCTCTAAAACGTCGTTATTTCGCTATAGCCAGTAGGCTGAAGATTTTTAGTTTTGATTCTTCATCTAATCTCCTGCTGCCCATCACTCACAGAACTGCTAACAGGATTTAATAGGGGTTTTTGTTGTTGTTGTTTTTTACTTCAACCATTTCTGGCCCCTGCACTCTGCTTGGTGCTACACAAAAATAGTTTGCCCTTTGGGAAGAGAGTGCTGGGTCTGTGTACCTCCATGCCTGAATCAGTGTTTATAAAACCAGGCAGGGTAGAGTGAGATAGAAAGTTGGCTAAGTATGGTTCCAGGGGGCATGAATTTCTGGCCAAGTTGATAATGGAAAATGGAGAATTTCATCTCCAGATCAGTGACTGAATCTGGTCCAGTCTTTCACTGTCTGCTCCTATATGATTAGTTGGTAGATAAAAGCTGGGACTTGGGACATTCTCCAAAGATTTCTCTGTCCTCCTAATGCTCCCCCTCCCTCCTTCTATCCCAATTCCATGCCATTACTTTAGGCCTAATTTCTGCACCCCTACCAAAACCTTCCCTTATTAATTGGAAACGAAAAGTTAATTTCCACTGACCTCACTTCCTCTCACACAAAATGAGGGAAAGAATTAAGAACAAATTATATAGAAAGACAGGATTAATGTAATCTCTGTATATTCTAATATAGTTACTATTATCATCATTAAATAGCATTAATTTAATAAAACATCTTATGTGATTTGTTTTAGAAATGAAGGTTTTAATCATATTATAAAGGGTTTTTGAGTTAATGGTAGTTATTAGGCTGTTTGATAATGTTGTTCATATGTATCAGGCATGAAGTATCATTTTTCAAAGGGTGGAACATAGTGGTACAAAGAAAAGTTAATTAAATGCAGAATGAGGAGACTTGCATTTAGATTAGACTCTTCTATTTACCTTTTACTATCTAAGCCTCAGTTTCCTTATGTATAAAATGTAAATAAAATATGTGCCTTTTTGAGTTGTCATATGTCAACTCAGTAAATCAGTTACCCTGACTGCTCATACCATATTTTCACTGTTTTATGTCAGAGAGGAGTGGTCTCCAAGATAGGAAAGCATACATTTTAGAGATGCAAGGATAACCCATTATGAGTTTTGAGAAGAAATTATTAGAATTCTATTTCTATCTATTTTTCTCATCTTCTGAGTTTATTTCTTATGCATGTTGGTGATAATAAATATATAATATAGGTGCAATAGTAAATAATATTTAAGAATAAATATATTACGTAAGTAGAGAGTGTATATTTATGATATTTTTACTGTTGGAATGCACTATCAAAGGTACTATAAATAGAACTGTTTTAAAATGGTCCTTTACAATATTTTTTAATTCACAGAAGTTGAAGATGAGAAAGGTGAAGGTAACTGAACTAAATTAATTATAATGCAAGGTCATGCCTTAAAAGTTAAATTTTAAAATTAATAAATTATATAGTTTTCATATATCTCCCTATTTTACTCATAATTTAAAATACTTTGAAATGATAATTGTATTTTATTTTTAAACAGAATATGTTAGCAGTGTTCTGTGGAATCTATAACATACATAGAAGGAAAATTTATGAAAACAACAGCATCAAGGCCAAAATAGGAGAAATGGAAGTATGCTGTTGTAGTTTTTATACATATGCAATTTGATAGAATATTACTTGAAGACAGACTGCAATATCAGCCAGCCACTAAAATAAACAAAAACAGGATTAACTGGTAAAAAAAATAGTAAAGATAAAATAGAATCACAGAAAATGGTCAACTAATAAGAACAAAAGTTAGGAAACTAAACAAGAAAAAGTAAACAAAGAACAGTATCTACATTAATAATCAAATAAAGTAGACCTAGAAAAGGAATATTACTATAGGACAACAGCAAGATCCATATCCTTACAAGTAAATCTACATAAGCTTAAAATGATCAAAAACTTACAGAGTACATTCTCTGATCAAAATGGAATTAAACTACAAACCAGAAAACACAAGTGGTTTTGGAAAAACCCTGAAATATTTGAAGTTAAAAGAGCACACATTTGAGTAATCTATACGTCCAAGAAGAAATCACAAAGGAAGTTAGAAAACATTTTGAATTGAAAGTAGATTAAACACAACATGACAAAATTGTGGCTTTTAGGTAAACCAGTGCTTAAACAATTATAGGATTATATTTTTCTTTTAGAAAGAAGTCATAAGTCAATAGCCTAACTACTACATAAAAACTAGAAAAAGAAGAGCAAATTAAATCTAATGTAAGTAGGGGGAAAAAAAGAAACACTCAACGAATGGAGATCAAAGAAATGAAGCATTTTGCACATTGAAGTTGAAATTTAAATATTAAAAAATTTAAAAAGGAGGCAAAAAATTGAGAAAATTGATGAAACAGAAATCTGATTTTTGGAAAAATTAAAACTTGACCGAACTTAGCCATATTTAATGGGGATAGAGAAGGACACAAATAACCAATATCAGGAATGAAAAAGGAGACACCATTATACACTTTATAGACATTCAATGAATAATTAGAGAATATCATATCACAAACAACTTTGTGACAAAACTTTTGACAACTATGATGAAATATATGAGGGATTAACTACCAAGGCTCACTGAACAAGAAACAGATAACTGGAACACTATATCTATTAAAGTTTATAGATTCATACTGAGAAACCTTCTCACAAAGAAAATTTCAGGCCCAGATGACTTCATCCAAATACTTAAGTCAGAAATAATACCAATTCTACATAAATACTTCAGATAAATACAATAAGAGATAACACCTCCCAGTCTGTTATATGAATACAGCTTTACCCTGATATCAAAACCATGAAAGAAAAATATAGAACAATATCTCATAAATATAGATAAAAATTACTTAATAAAAAAAATTAACAAAATGAATTGAGCAATATCATAAAAAGACAGATCTTTATGAGTCACTGGATTTTTTTCAGGAATACAAAGTTGATTTAACACTAGTAATACTGCAAAGGCATTCTGACGCTAACTACTCTCATTAGCAGATACTTCACAAGTTTAGAACACAGTCCTCTCAACAAGACTGTCAAGACTTAGAACCCAGCCACAGATTGCAGGATTCCCAGGCTATCAGCACTTCTAACAAACTGGGTACAAAGTTGGGGGTTTTTGCTCTCCTTTTCAGTTCAATAACTCATTAGAATGACTCACATAACTCAGTAAAGTGCTACACGTCTAATTACAGTTTTATTTTAAAGGCTACAAATCAGGACCAGCCAAAAGAAGCAAGCTCTGGGATCAGGTTTGATAAGGTGCTGAACATGGTGATTCCAGGTCCTCCCTCTATTAAATCAGGGCATGCCATCCACCTGGCACATCGATGTGCTAATTAATCAGGAAATTTAAATGAATTCTGGTATCCAGAGTTTTTATTATATAGGCATAGCTGACTGAATTATTGGTCATGTGACTGACCAATTGGTCAGGGTGATATCATGTAATTCAAGCCTCTAATAACATGATTGGTCTTTCCAGCAAGGCCAGCCCCTAACCTGAAACTATCTAAGGACCCATCACAAAACAGTTTATTAGTGTAAACTCAGGTATGATCCAAGGAACCCACCATGAATAATGAGACACTCTTATCAATTGAGAAGTTACAGAGGTTTAGACATTCCATCGGAAGAACCAGGGACAAAGATCAGACAAATTATTATGAGATATCAACATTCCAAATACTATTGATGGTATCTTATCTACTACATTAGTATACTAACAAGAAAATCTAAACGATTATTTCAATCAATGCAGAACAAGTATTTGAAAAAATTCAATATTTATTAATGATAAAAATAAATTTTCAGTAAATAAGGAAAAACATTCTCAATCTGATAAAGGGCATTTACAAAAATCCTGTGATATTATTGGGTTGGCCAAAAAGTCCATTTAGTTTTTTTTCCTTAAAATAAAGGACACATTTTTGATTTTCCCCAGTATCTTTATTGATTGGATACTTTGAGTATGTTGGCTATCTCCCACATTGGCTTCTAGTGGTTAGAGACCAGGGGTGCTGCTAAACATCTTCCAATGTGTAAGACAGTTCCACAGCAAAAAATTATTTGACCAAAATGTCAATAGTACCAAGAAACTTCGCAAACTGCTTTTGACACATTCGATCAGTCACAGCACCTTCTCCGTACACTGCACAAATCTTTTGTGTGTGTGTGTTTCAGTTGTATCTTGACCTTTCTTGAAATAACAAATCATAATAAGTCAAAAATGTGTTTTCTTCAATTTTCAATATTAAAATGACTGCACAAAAATTCACCAATTTTGATGTATTTTTCAATGCACACTGATATGACAGCTGTCACAATACAATCTAACAAAATTATTTCAAATGAAGTTAAAGACAGGTAAGTACTATTAGAACCATAGCACAGAAAAAAACACAATGGACTTTTTGGCCAACCCAATAGCTTATTCAATAGTGAAAGACTGAATGAATTCTCCAAAAGGCCAGAAACAAGGCAAGCATGTTTGTTTTCATTACCATCAGCCATTATTGTATTGGAGATCTTATAGTGTGCCACAGACAAGATTTAAAAATTCAGATTTAAAAATAATAAGTAAGCTGTCTTTATTTCTTTATTTGCAGATGACATGATTGTGCATAAAAATCCCCACCCCCCCTTCCACAAAACCTATTATAAAGCTACTGGAACTAATAAGTGAATTAAGCAGAAGTGCATTATACCAGACCAAAGTACAAAAAGTCGTTTTTCTTATACTAGTGATAAAAAATTAGAAAGTGAAATTAGAAAAAAAAATATAGAGATATGATTTTAATTACCTCAAAAAGCATGAGCACTCTGAGATAAATTTCACAATATATGATATCTGTACAATTAATATTTAAAATATTGTTAAATTGTTTAGAAAGATGTGAATAAGTGGAGATGCGCACCATACTCATGAATCAGAGAGCTTAATATTTTAAGCTGTCAATTCTCCCCAAACTAATCAGTAGATGTATATAAATCCCAATAAACATCCCAATAAACACTTTCTGTAGAACTCAAAAAAGCTGATTATAAAACATGTATGAAAACACAAGCAACCTAGAATAACCAAAACAATTTTGAAAAAATAACAAAGTTGGAAGACTTAAACTACCTGATTAGAAAATTTATTATGAAGCCACAGAATAAAGACAGGGTTGTTTTGGCAAAAGGATAGCATATAAATCAATGGAACATAACAAAATATCAGAAATGGATTCAAACATAATTGGTTAATTGATTTTTAACTAAGGAGCCAAAGAAAGTCAATGGAGAAACGTATTATCCTTTGGAACAAATGGTGTTGGCACAACTGGGTATGTACATATTTAAAAAATGAACCTCAACCCTTACCTCACCAGTCACAAAAATGAACTCAAAATAGATCATAAAATTAAATGTAAGAGCTAAAAACTAATTATAAAAGACAATATATATAAAAATCTTTGTGACCTTGGGTTAGGGGAAAAAATGGATGACTACAGGATACTGAAAGGAGAACCTATAAAGAAAATAGGGCCTCATCAGAATTAAATTTCTTTAGTCGTCAAAAGATACTCTAATGAAAACGAAAAGGAAAATTACACACTGGAAAAATACGTGATAAGTGTATATCTGATAAAGGACTTGTAGCCAGCATATATAAATAACCCTTTCAACTACATAACAAAAAGATAAACAACTAGATTTTCAAAAAATAAAGAAAAAGTAAATAATCTGAGCAGATACTTCACCAAAAATAATATACAGGTGGCAAAATAAGCAGTGGAAAGATACTCAACATTGTTAGTCATTAGGTAAATACAAATTGAAACCACAGTAAGATATTTCTACATGCCCGTTTATAATGACTAAAATTAAGAACAACAGTAAGTTTTGCTTTCCCATACTGCTGCTGGGAATAAAAATGATACAACCACTCTGGAATTTTGTATACAGTTAAAATTTAACTCTGCATTTCCATTCCTAAATATTTACCCAAGAGAAAGAAAAATATATGCCCACACAAAGACCTGTACAGGAATGTTAAGAACTTCATAACAATAGGCAAAACTAAAAAGCTAAATATCCATTAGCTGTTAAGTGGATAAACAAATTGTTGTATAACCATAAAAATAGATCCAGAACAAACTAATGATACCCAACAACATGAATGAATCTCAAAAACTCTATGCTATGTGAAATAAGCCAGACATAAAAGACTATACACTGTTTGATTCCACATGACCTTGAAATCAGCTCAATGGTTGTAAGGAACCAGGGGTGAGGAACAGAGATTGACTACAAAGTGTCACAAGGGATTTTTTAGGGGTGAAGAAAACATTCTAATCTTGATTGTGGAAGTGGTTGCATGATTGCAGAGATTTGTCTAAATTTATCGAACTATGTACTTAAACTTGATGACTATTGTTGTATGTAACTTATACCCCAATTATGTTGATTTTAAAAACCAAACATGTCTATGATTGTCAGTAAAAAGTCAGGGTGGAGATACATTTCTTATTAACAGTGATTATCTCCGTGGTTCAGCATTAAGTACGTTTTTCGTCTTCTTGCTGCCATTCATTTACTTATTCATATATTCAGTAATCTGTTTACTAATTAGTTCCAGTCATTCTACAAATCACTGGAGATACAATGGGTGGCGAGGAAGACACAGTTGCTGTCATCAGGCACTATACACTCAAGCCACCTGTTTCTTCTCTGCAGGTCCTCGTCTTTCTGTGATGAACATTATCATATCTTTGTTACAGGAAGGAGAAAAAAGTCTTTTATAACTTCAAGAATTACAGTGTATTTTGACCTTCTTTTTGTATAAGTCTGCTTTGCTGATTCTTTACTCTGCCACTTTCATAATCATAAGCACATGGTCAGGACACAGAATGTATTGTGTAGGTCAACTGTTGTCATGATGAAAAATAAGAAAAAATGAGAATCTAACTGCTGCTCAATATGTGTTAGAGGAAACACATGACATACTTTAAATTTTACGCAAAATGAATCAATATTGGTATCTTCCATAGCTACATTGTTTATATAAGTAAATACGCTATTTAACTGACTATACAAGTCAAAAAGAGGAGGAAAATGTACTGGTATCTCAGGATGGAATAAGCTATTATATGAGTGTGTATGTTTTAATAATATAGTCATCATAAACTTCCTATAAAATCACTGGCTAGTTCAGCTGGATAAAACCTTACCAACCATCTACTACAATATTCAAATTTTAAAGACTCATAATGACCTTTGAGAAGAAAATGACATTTTGAAGACCAAACTACTCATTATTAGAGGAGTTAATAGAAGCCATGTGTCTCGATGACTCAAAATGCAGATTATACACACGGCTAGTACTTTGGAACTTACAATCTACCAAGCCTTTTAATTATATAGCATGTGTTCTGCTATTTTTCAGCACCAATGCCATGTCCTGGACAGACATTATTAATCAATCACCACACTTTCTGGCTTAACTCTGACATAGCCTCAATCCTTCTTAATAGTTGCCCCCACAGTTACTACCAATAGGTCCAAATAAACACTTGGGTTGAAACCCACATGAAACACACACACACACGTGCACAGATTCCATTTGTACTTACAGCAACCCATCAATCTTCCCAAAAAAGTCTTTACTTTCCTGTCTGTGTCCCACAGACTTGAGCTGAAAAATGCAGATCATAACCTCTATTCTAGCTTGATTTGAAGATTAGATGAGACAAGAGATGTGAAGGAACTTTGAAAGTTCTGACACTAAACAATGGTAAATTGTCTCTATTTCCTGACCCCCATCTCCTTCTCTCGCCCAAAGGTTTGTGTAGCTGTAGCAGAGTACAGGCTCATTTCTTCTACCAAGAATCAGCTTGCATCTTGATTTAGAACCAAGGTATAGTGAAAGGGATTTATGTTGAGTCTTTCAGTTCCCTTTTCCTTTTAAAGGAAAATAACTATAAATATGGGCACTGGGTAAGATGCTCCCAAAGAGAATAACATCAAGTAGTTGGATGGAGAAGTTAATGATTCAAAGTCCAGCCATATCCTCTGATCAATCAGACCAGGTGAGCAGTGACTTTCTCCAGCCATGAGCTGGAGGAGACGTGGAGACAGTGCTGTTCTTTAAGGTATTTTACAGCATGAGAGATAGATTTAGAAATTACTCCTGAGCCCCAAACACAACATTTGCAGCAAGTAAAGCCCCTGGGTGTAGCTCCAAACTCTCTCTTTTGCAAGGGTGATGCCTCTGAGGAGAAGAGCCTCCTGCGGCTTCCACGCCACATTCAATTTGATGGCTAAACTTGCACTCCGAGGAAGAGGACTAAACATCACACAATTATACGAATAAACAACAACAAAGCAGCACATAACTGAAGAGTTGCAAGAGACACAACAACACAGGAAAACACGGTAACATCTTTCAGGTGCACAGAGCAGGCACATTTGAGAAGACGCTATCTGAGCCAGGACGGAGAGATTTGAAGGAGCCAGCAGCAGAAGGGCTGACAGAAGAGAACAGGGCAAGAAGAGGGCCTGCGGTAAGACAGGAGCTAGCTCCAGACAAAATTCTCAGTGTGAATGAGGCTAGAGTGCAGGTGGCTGGGGTGGAAGGCTGGGCAGTGTAAGTGAGAGATATCCAGAGTTTGGGATCCAGAGTTTGGAATTATTTCAGTAGTACTTTCACCCAAGGCCGTAGGCATTTGGGTTGTAGTTGTCTAAATCATTACAGGCAGCCTCTGCAGACTCTGTATAAGCAACACGGGCTCCTCAGCCCCGGAGAGGAGGAACAGGAGCTTTTGGAAAGATGCAAATGCTTGGCTTGACTGAAAAACCACAGCAAGAGTACAAGCTCCTCTTCCAGCGTTGATGCTTTAAGCCCAGCAGATCGGCATGGGCTCCCAATAAGCACATGGAAACGCACGCACATAAGTAAACACATTCCCTTTCTTAACAGGGTCTGTGCTACCTTTAGTTTAGCTCAGAGACGATTAATTGTAGCTGCTCAGAGGACAGGGCATGTTGTGAGCGAATTAATGTGCTCAAAGAGCCCTGTGTGTCTGACTTTTCATGTCGTCTAAATTTGTAACCTGTAAGACTGCATTTCCATAAGTTTTGAAATGCAATGTGTTCTGTGGCCCTCGGAACTCGATCGGGATGAAAAGAGCTTTAGAAAGTAAGATGTTATTATTGTATTTGCCTTCACAAGAGAAAACAGTCAAAGGAACACAAACAGAGAAGGAGGGGAAAAAAAAATGATCCTATATAGATTAGCACTCCCACACACTCCGCAACCTGGGGGAAAGAAAGGGAAGAGGAAGAAAGCCAGAAAACCTCATAGAAGAATAATTTTTATCAAAGAGTCAACACGACAATCAGGCCTCTGTGTGGTGAAAATTTTACCTTTTTGAACCCCCAAAAGAAAATTATACTCACTAGAGGAAGAAAAGAGTTATTAACAAATCAGGTATCTGATGCTTAAATAATATACCTGCTAAAATGAGGCTTCTAAGTGATCCTACAGCAGAGTTAATTAGGTCAGCATTTTGGCAATAACCTCATCTCCCTTCCCTTTAGCTTAAATGGAAAAAAAGGAAAAATGGGGGGGGGGCGGCTCAAACTATTAATACATAACACCAGATATTTTAAAGAAATGAATTTGTCAGGCTGGTCTTTAAATCTAACTGCTCTTCAAATGGAGGTGAATTTGGAATTTTCATTAAGGATTCTGAGCAGAGCCCTGTTCAGGAAATTGGCAACCGTGAGTTCCAGACCTGGCCCTGCGATTTACTACCTGTGTGACAGTAGGCTAGCCATGGAACCTCTCCGAGCATTATTTCTGCCATTTCTACAGTGGGGATATTAATATCTCTGCAGCTTGTCTCTTCAGTGGATGTGATGAGCAACTAAACCATCATAGGTGCAAGTATTTTGAAGATATTCAAGTTCAACACACATGTAATGACTATTGTCCAAGAACATAAATGGAAAAACGTGATAAAATGCTAGTCCTCTGCCATCCAATATGGGAGCCGGTAGATACATGTGGTTATTGGGAGCCTGAAATATCGCCAGTGTGACGAGAAATTCAATTTTTCATTTTATTTAATTTTACATCGTTTAAATTTCCACTTAAAAGTGAATAGGCAAAAGTTGTTAATGAAACAGTTTTCTGTATGTTTGGAAAACTCAGGTTTATGAATTGACTTTTTCAATTATATAAATCTTATGAAATCTAAAATCTGGGTCAAGTTTTAATGAAAAGTTAAGAGTTTGTATTGCGATATGCTTTAAGTATAAAATACACACTGGATTTAAAAAATTTAATGTGAGAAAGGGAAATTATTCTATTAAGAATTTTGTATTGATTATATGTTGAAACAAGACTATTTTGAATATAATGGGTTAAAAATATATATTTCACCTATTCCTTTCTAATGCAGCTACTATAAAATGCAAAAGGACCTGGGTGTCATGCTTTTATTTGTCTTGGACAGTGCCAGGCTAGAGGGTGAAGCGGGGTCTGGAGTCAGCCATAGCAAAATGCAAATGTTTCCACAACTCCAATATGAGCATCATCTCCATTTCCTGGAAGAACATGGACTGGGGAGGATTAAGCACTTAGCATAAACTCACGCAGCCACAAACGGACCGCTGGGATCTGAACCTATGACTTGAAAGGCCTTGTTTTCTTAAAACACCAGACGGAAGCATGGAGTTCACTGCTGGATGAGCAGCTGAAGAATAGGCTGATAGAGGTCTGGTCTAGAGCCAGCAGGTCTGAGTTCCAAGTCAGCTTTGCCATCAACATCCTGTTAGACCTGCCTGGGGACAGAGCCTGTCCCTCGCTGAGACTTAGTTTTCTCACAGTCTGAGGAGGGTGGGGCCCTGGGAAAACAATGCTTTAAAAGTCAGATGTGTGTCAGTGGCAGAGATGCAGTTGGTTTTAGGAGATGCATAGAGACTCACAGCTACATATGAATATTAACTCTATTTCGATTGTAGTAAAATAGCTATATATTTATTTTTATATGGAGAACATATGTAATGTACATATAATGCTTTTTTTGTAAAGATATTACTGTTTTCTTTTTAAAACTCATTTATCTTTAGCAAGCAGAAAGATTTAAAGAGGATGGATCACTGTGAGTTTAACAACAGCAACGACAAAGAACTTGAGGTGATGCGCAAACACCTGAAGTCTGGGAAGCTGCTTTAGAAGACTCGCAAGGTTCCTTTGGATTCAGATTACAGTTATGTGTTGTTGGATTCTGAGAGACAACTTCTCCCTTGGAATGTAGTCTTGCTGGGAGACAAGGTGGAGAGCACTAAGAGCAGATGGAGAGATAGGAACTCTGCTCTATTGCAGCAGAGGAAGAAGAGAGCCCTCCTGGATGCGCAGGGCGGCCTGGGAAGGGGTCACAAGGTTGCCCTTGGCTGGGCCCTGAAGGATGGGGAGAATGGAGATCCATGATGTTGGAGGGGTAGAGAATCTCAGAGGTACGCTTTTCCAGCTCTGACACGCTGTGGATGAAGAGCGAAGGTTTGAGGTCCAGTGAGCTCCAGGCACATCCCGAAGCATATGTTTGTTTAAAAGAAACAGGGTAGCAGGCGCCTGTCTTCTGCTATGTAAATGGCATCCAGCATCCGTACTGCAGGCAAATTCAGATCCTGACACAATGAGTTCCAACTGTGTCCACTGGACACCTATTCACAAAGAAATTTAAACAGTAATCACTGCCTCAGCATCCGCACCCCACTAGCACGTCCTTGATGCAATTGTTATGCACTCTTCTGGGTCCTGAATATAAATCAATCTTCGTGACAGCAGGGTATAGAGAAAAGAGCCCCAGGCAGGAGGCAGGAGGCAGGAGCACCAGGTCCTCTACTCTGTTCCTTTACCAATTAGTGAGGTGACATTTCCCTCAACACACATTTCCTGGATGCCTGGTATATGTCAGGGGTTATGCTGAGCGTTGGGGAACCAGGGTCAAGGGTAGGCTGGGCCCGCTCCCTGTCTGGACACTGCACTTACTTCCTGGTCCTGGAGGAAGGCAAGGAATGGAATTACGGCAGAAAAGTCACTGCCATTCTCTGGTCTTGATTTTCCTTCTTCATACTAGCTAACTGTGTTAGCTAATCTATGAGATGGGATCTTCCAATTTATTTATTCATTCATAAATACTTTTTTGGAGTTCCTACCATGTGTCAGGCACTCTTCTAAGCACTGAAGCGGAACAGTCCCATGTTTTAGCCACTAGATGCATGTGGCATTGGTGCACTGAAATGAAACCATGCTGAACTGGATTTCAAAAACTTAATATGAAAAAACAAACAAACAAACAAGCAAACAAACAAAGAGCCCTGGCTGGTGTGGCTCAGTAGATTGAGCGCCAACCTGCAAACCAAAGGGTTGCTGGTTCAATTCCTGGTCAGGGCACATCCTGGGTCGCGGGCCAGGTCTCTCGTTGAGGGCATGTGAGAGGCAACCAACTGATTGATATTTTTCTCACACTTCACTGTTTCCCTCTTTTTCTTCCTCTCTTTCCCCTCTCTACAAATAAAAACTATATTTTTAAAAAGGAAAAAAGCAAAGTATCTCATTCCTACTATTTTCTATTGATTGCATGTTGAAATAACACTTTGGATCTATTCATTCAAATAAAATATATTATTAAAATCATCATCACCTGTTTCTTTTTACTTTTTTCAAGTGGCTACTAGAAAATTCAAAATTACAAATGTGGCTAGCAGATGTGACTCACACTGTTCCTCTATTGGATAGAGGTGTTACAGAGACTTGGCAGTAAGCAAAAAAGCCCCCCAAGGATAGAAGCCCATATAACAGCACGGGGGGTGTGGGGGGGACACCAGCAGTCACAACCCCAACGGCGCTTATAAATTCTCCCTGAATGTAAGCCTGCTGAACATCAGGGTCACGCTCTGCTCATTTGGGTTTCTCTGGTCATTTGAAAAACACTGAAGTCATCTTTGCTCAGGTCTTATGTCCACAACATTGTACCTCATGGGCAGGAGGGAGGCCAGGAACTAGAGTGTCCTTCCTGCCCTGCCATTGTCTTTGGAGCCTTGACTAAGTCACCTCACCTTTGGACCAAGGTCTGCCTGTCCATGCAATAAGGGGATTGAACACAGTGACATCTACAGCCCTTCCCAGGCCTGGAATTTTATGAAACTGAAATGATAAAGCCCAGGTGCAAAATGTCCTGTCAAATGTCAGCCTCGAACAACCTTCTGATTTATTAAGAGTCATTAGGCAACATTGCTCCAAACCCCTCTCCTGCCCAGAACGGTGTTTAGGGAAAATTCAAATTAATGAAGAGTCCTCTAAATATATTGTGTCAAACTTTAAAATATGAGCTCACAGAGAAAGGGGTGGGGGGGTCCTTCAAGTGAAGGCATGATGGCTGTGCTGTCACCAAAGCCGCCTGGAGACCCACTGAAATTCCTTAGCAGATTATCATTAAGATGATCCCTCAGGGATCACAGAAGGAAACAGGGAAATATTTGTTCAGTCCACAAATACCAGGTTTGGGGATGAGCTGTAACCCAAACAGGGATTTGGCAAACCCGGTGGCAGCCTGCGGGCATGGCAGCGCTAGGAGTCCTGGGCAAGGACTATCCTTGGGGCCCAAGGGGCCTTTCAACCAGCAGCTTCATGTTCATAAAGGGCCCCAGTTTGTTTGTTTGTTTGTTTGTTTTTTACATAATCTACAAATGAAGTTATACATAACTTCTGTGTGTGTATGTGTGTGTGTGTGTGTGTGAATCATACACTTGGCATATGGCCTTGGCCCCCCACTACCTGTCACAGGTGGTGGTCATAGAAGGAGGTATTTTTCCACCTCTTCAGGAGTTCTTCTGCAAAAGTTTCCTTCCCAGATGATAAAGGTATTCAAATGCAAATACCACTGAGGGAGAAAACAGGCTGGGCCGGGTGAATGATATTCAATGATATTCGTTCGTACTGGGCTACCAAGGAGAGATTGATTAGTGATGGGAATCAATAACCCTGGGTTGCTGTGTGACCTTAACTAAATATCCATCTCTGAACCTTGTTTGAATCACTTAAAAAATAACAAGGTATTAAGTCTAATTCCTTTAGCGTTTCAAACCTTGAACACACATTAGAATTACCTGGAGGGAAGTATTTAAATCAGAACCAGTTAGGCTTAGGTCACCGGTTCCTGATGATTTCAAAATTAGGAAACTGCTCAAGATGAAGTGACCCTTTCTGATCAAAAAGTTGGCTACTATTCATAGTTAGGAGGCCCTTCGAAGAAAGGAAACAGTGGAGACAGGTCTCGGGGTCGGGAAGGTGTCCCACATACTGAAACAACAGGGAGCAAATAAATCATGGCAGAGGGACAGTCCAGAGTGGTGCCGGCCCGTGAAGACACGATGAGAGCTACACACGTGATCTAAAATTTCCTCGCACCCAATGTAGAAAAGTAGAAACAGGCAGAATCCACCTTAATCATCTTTTTATTTAAGTCATCCAAAATAGGTAAGCATGTAATTAATATTAGGTAATTAACTTCCTGTAGCCATGTTCACAAAGTAAAAGGACGTGAACGTCCTCTTAACGATGTATTTTATTTAATCCAACATACCAAAATATCATTTCAACATGCAACAATAAAAAAATTACTAATGATAATTTTACACTCTTTTTTCTATCAAAGTAGTTGGAATCGACATGTAGTTTCCACGCGGGTCGCATCTCCGTTTGAACCAGCCACATTTCAGTTCCTCGTTAGCCACATGTGGTGAGGGGCCCCCAAGTTAGCACAGATCCAGGCCTTCTCGCTCAGCTGTGGTCAGTGGACTACACCCGGGGCACCACCTGAGAGCCTGTCAGAAAGGCAGAGTTTCTGGCTCCGTCCCAGACCCATGCATCAGAATCTGCATTCCTCGGGCGAGCTGTTCATGCGTTGAAACTTGGGCAAGTCTTGTCTTTCCCCAGAGCTAGCGCCAGCTCTCCCCTGCACCAGCACAGGAGCCCCTTCGTCCCTTTGCCCCTGGGAGGTCTAGCCACTGCCCACGTTGCTGGACAATTTATTTCCAGTTTCCACTCCGAGACACAACGAACTGCTGTGTCCCCTTACACCTCTGGACGTTTACACATATTGTTTCTTCTAGGAAACTGTCCGTCTGCCCTCCTCCCTTCTCATGGCTGATTCCCAGTTGAATTTAGCGTTGATTTTTTTTCTTCGGACGACATTCATAACTCAGCCCATCATATCCCCTCACAGACAGGAAGTTCCCTGATGACAGGGATGGCGTCGGTCTACTCACTGCTCCATCCCAAGCATCCAGCACAGGATTGGCACGTAGTAGGTGGGCGTGGGGGGGGTAGGGGTTCCATATGTTTTTGTTGTTGTTGGAAGGGAGGCAGAGAAGAAGGAAGACAAGAAGAGAAGAAGGAGGGTAAGTTCCTCCAAACAGGAAACTGAAATCATATTTTCAGTTTAGAAAATTCTCAATGTAACACTGAAAGTTTGGGCCCAAGGGTGGGGAAGAGAAGGGAACCAACATGGATTCAAGGCCACTGTGGCATTGAGAGACCATGCCTGCCTGGAGATGGGCCATCTGGGGTCTGGACATCTCACTTCATCTCTCCAAGCCCTAGTTCCCTCACTATGAAATAGGGATGGTGATGCCTAATCAGGCGTGGAAATTCACTGAAAACCCACATCTGCAGGGCTTTGTAAACTGTAAAGTGCCCTGAAAAGGAAGGAGCTGTGGTTGGGCTCCCTGACATTGCAACCCCTACCCTGCTCCTCTCCAGGCTCTGAGTTTCATTTTCCACTCAAGTTTAGAAGTCAAATATTTAGCTGTGCTAATGGGGTACTGGATCTTCTCATTACAGCCCCACCACTCCGAGTGCACAGCTTTGCCGAGATAATAAAAAGATGTTAGGCCTGGTCTTGCAGCTGCTTAATGCAGAAATGCTATGGGAACACACCTGGGTGCGACTTAGAATGGAATCAGTGGCGAAGTCGGCCACGTCCCCAGCAGAGATAAAAGCATTAATATCCTATTTCACCCTCAGCCCACACTGGCATGACGTTGATTAAAATTATTTCTGAAGTTTGATTTTTTTTTTAAACAAAATTTGTAAAGCTGTGTGTTGACAGGGAGAGGTTTTTCATCGGAGTTGGATTTGATACCTCTGCTTGAAGTCTGGTTCAGATCTAGTTTTAATAGCATACATTGCCACCGTCCCGTGGCTTAAATGGGGCCACAGAGGGTTCCGCTAAGTGCACTGGGCCTCTGCCACGCCCAGCCCTGCCTTCTGGTCTTCTGGACGAGTTAGTGCATGTGTCCTGGTGAGTCTGTGCAGGCCCGTTGTTTTGAGCCTGTTTTATGGGTTATAAAAGAGAAAGCCTCTGCCGCAGAGTTGACATGTCTCAAGAGAAAAGGTACAGGTGGGCATGAGTGTATCCGCTCTCCATGCAGGTACACATATGTGCATGTGGGTGTTGGGCTGGTGTTGGGATAGGTGGAAGCTGGTAAGAGGACTTATTTGATGAGGAATTGTGCATGTTATAAATATATTTACATTAGAATTATAATGTAAGTGCGTGAGGTCCTATATAGAGAAGAACAGGTATGACCATTGAGAGGGAGGTTTGTACGACCAAAGGTCTGTTCACAAGGTTGATGCAAGGGCGTACGTACCTATTAGCCTACAAATACTTATTGAGGATCAACAACAAACTGGTCAACGAGCATGTGGTCCAGTGCAGGACATGAGGTCATGAATATACTAGCCAGCATCTCTATCCATGTCAAGCTCATCTGTGTGCAGTAGCATTTCCCGACGATGGCATTATTAACATTTTGGGCCAGATACGTTTTTGTTTGGAGGGGGCCTGTCCTGTATATTACAGGGCATGTGACAATGTCTCTAACTAGAAATACAGCCTACCACTTGTGACAACCAAAACTATCCCCAGATGTTGCCTGGTGTCCCTTGGGAGCTAAATCACCATATGTTGACAACCACTGGTCTATGGAGAATGATATATATTTAGAAACCACAAAACTGATTTATAAGCAACTCTATGTTGTAAGGGAGAAAGGCAGGGAGCGCCAAGCATCTGCAGTTAGGGTACGCTGACCAGACTGTTGCGCCGAAGGGTTACGAAAGGCCTCTGGGATGGGTGAGGTGGGTACGTGGGGCATGAAAGGTGAGTATGACTCAGCTGAGTGAAGTGAGCAGGAACAAATATTCCAGGGAGAAGGCACAGTAAGGGAGGACAGGCCCCGGTGGGAGAAGGAAGGAGCACACCATTCAACACAAACCAAACAAAGGTGCTGGGAGAGCCTTGTGGGCATGGAGTGGGTAGGAGAAGAGAGAGCAGGAGAGGCGAGGCCGGCTCTTGGGGTGAGACCCGAGCTCCCTCACCAGCATATGCAAGCAGGAGAGGGTCAGGAAAGTGGGCATCGAACAGTGGCACCCCAAGTATCATTCCCGTCCTGAGAGGCTCTTGGTCTCTGAAAGAATCTTGAGATTATAGCAGCGGAAGCGTGGAGAATGTCTACATACCTGCTTATGCCCAAGGCTTTCGCTTAATGAAGAGAACTTGAGGCAGCGTGGTGCCAGCCCCGCTTGCCTACAAGATCGTCTCAAGAGAGCAGGTGGTTTCAGTTTTACGGAGAATGAGAACCAGGCTTTTCAGTAGAGTGTTTCCACTTACCTCTGAGGTACACCTGGATCCAGCTCCTTCCCAGGCTCACCCACAGAACTGCACAGAACCTCCTTCATCGATGAGCACAAACACTCACTCACTCACTCATACAACTTCACCTACTTATAATTAACCCATAAATAATGAGCAGCACGTGAAGAGCATTTTAAAATACACCAAGAAATATATGGAGGTCATTCACAATTGGTATTTCCAAGGCTCGTTTCTCAGCTTACAGATAAGGAAACTAAAGCTCCGAGAAGGGACAGGACTTCCTCACAGCCACACATTCAAGCCACGACAGACTGGGGATGGGACCCGGGTCTGGCTGACCTCAAGCCGCCTGCGCATACATCTTGCCCCCCCGGGAAGAGTGCACATACACCACCGCTGATCGGGTCGGTCCAGTTTTATAAACTTTCAGCAGCTCCAAAGAACTTTGCTGGAGTCCCTGCTACCAGGAGCCCAGCCCTGATCCAGGCCCCACACTCACAGCAAACTGGCCAGCCACTCCTCTGCTGTGTGTCGGGCCACAGTGCTTAGCAAAACGTCTCCTCAGGGGGCTATCAATGTTCCTTTCCAAACCCTTCTGCCCATCTCTGCAGTTTCACCTGCTGTTCTCAGCATGCAACTTCAGGTGTTTGCATACGCCGTCCCCATCTCTAACGATGCCCTGTCCCCTTTTTGTCCTTAGCTTTAAGAACCTCTAATATCTTTAAAGACTTAGCTCATTTGTCACCTCCCCCGCTCCCCCAAGCCTTCCTTGACCAGCCCGCAACATGTACTCACACCTACCCGCCCCAGGCCTTTTCCACCAAGCTCCCAGCATCTTCCACTGCAATTGCGTGTCTGCTGTGTCTCTCACAAGTCTGGGAGGTCCTCCAGGGCATTGGTTTGATCTCTGTAGACTTAGCTCACAGTAGATGGTCCAGAAATACTTTGTTATTCTACTCCTACATGGCTCTCTTAAAGTGCTTTTGCTCTCTTTAGGAAAGTGAACACCTGATAAACCTGCGAGGTTAAGTCACATGTTTAAATCATTAGAGAGAGAATGGCATGGGGTGAGGCTGGAACAGAGGGAGGAGGAATAGTATGTGTGTGTGTGTGTGTGTGTGTGTGCAGGTACATGTGCATGTGTGTGCGTCGGAGGAAGATTTTCATCAACAGTGTCAACAGAGGTTCCCAGGGAGGGCCTCTTAACATTGGTCTTTTTTTATCTCTCCCCATGCACTAGAACTGGAAAGGTATGGTCCAGTCCACCAATCCTGGCTCTAAGGAGAGTAAACCAGTGGAGCACATGCCAATCTGGGGACTTCTTTCAGGGACCCACAGTGGGAAGTCCAGGAACTGTTGGTTATCCCAGCTTCAAGATGGTAGACAGTGCAGTAACGCAGCCAACTCAACCTTCTGAATTCTTACTCAAGTGCTCCTCTACCAACCTAACAAGTCTGCTTCCCTGTCTGCCTCCAACTAACAAATTATTTCTGTCCTTCCAGTTTTCATTCTCAAAGGAGAAATTTAATAGATTCAGCTCACCCTCCCAGGACAAGCTATTTCGTGCTTCACGACCAGCCAATGAATTAATTCTTGTATGTCAGGTGATTATACCTGATCCAATCAGTATCTACCCCAAAGCAGCAGGACTCTGTAAGTGGGGGAGTTTTGTCTAGAAGTGGAGGTTGGGCAGAGGGGATGCAATAGCTGATGTGCTCCTAAGCAACCTGCTTAACCACATGGGATAAGGCAGGTCCTGTGGCCTGGAGCCTGGAGATGGAGACAATACCGAGGACCAAAACCCACACTTTGAGGACATTCATTCTAAAGATAAAGCAAGTCGTCAGAGGCTGGGGTAACATGCAACGGGCTCAACACACTGGGCTTTGAGGTTCTATTGTGACGAAGTCAGCATTCAGTCAGCATGTGACATTTGGCCTGTTTGTTATAAAACTCACCATGTTCTGACATTCTCTGAGCATCTTAAAAGCCTGGATCCTGTTCTACTCATTGTTATTTTCCAGGGCCAGGCATAGCATCTAACACAGAATTAATGGCAAAAGGACTTTATTAAACTGAATTAAATTCCTTGAAATCTACCTTCAGGTCTGCCTGTTCTCTTGCCAGCTCATGAGCTACTTGAAAGCAGGACTGGCACAGCGTCTGATGAATAAGTAGGTATTCAATACATTTTTAAAAGCCATACTACATACACATGCCTCTCAGTTATTCTTAATACACATAGACCCCGTCTATAGACACTGACATCAGCTCTGGAGTCAGTTGTCCAGGTATAAATCCAGGTTCACCATTTATTGGCTATTTGACCCTGAATAAGTCAGAGAAGGAAAACTCTGATTCCAAAAAACCTCCGCTGCCTTGCGGCATACCTCTTCAGGGGAAAGGCTAAGGGAGTAAACCCCGACAGAAAATCCGGAGCCGGAGTCCCTAAGGCGGTTTGACGTTGTAGTCAACACCGGCAACTCCTGCGGCGCACCTGAAGCCAAGCTGTATTGACTCCGTCTTTCCCTTGGACCCTTCAGCTGCGAAGAGAGGGGGGATCTGCTGCATGGGCAACAGCAGACCCTCCATATCACCCTGCCCAGGCTCTGTAGCTTCAGCTTCACTGGAGAGGACACTCCAGCGTCATCGCAAGATGTCGATTCAACACGGGAGGAGACAGATACCGTGTCACTCCCGAGTCGGACTGCACAGCCATTCTCGGCGGTGCAGATAGACTCTTAAGAAGCTACACCATCGTCTCTCGAGACGGACGGCTGCCGACGACGACGACGACGACGACGACGACCCTGAATAAGTGACTCTTTGTACCTTAGTCTCATATTTCAAATGGGAATAATAATACCTACCTTATAGGATGTTGTTTGTATTATATGAGTTAATACATGGAAAATGTTTAGAAGAGTACCTGGCATGGAATCAATGCAACACTAAATTTTGTTGTCTTGTTTTCTCTCACATTCAAACACTCTCTACAAATAGTTCCAAATATACATGCACCCATCCAATAGTTATTTTTACCTCCTGCTTTATTTATCTGGAATGTTTTCAAAACCTTTCTTTGTTCCAAAATTCTCAATCAATTGGTAGCTTCCTAAGCAGAAGCAAAGCCTATGATAATGTTCTCACAAGCTGACACGTGCCCTCTTGCTCATGAATATCCATCCAGGTAAAGAACTTGTTTTGTTTTGTTTTGTTTTGTTTTTTTTAACAGCTTCTCCAGGGTATTGACTCCATGTGGCCACTTCGGACAGTCTTCCAGAAGCTCCTGACACAAACTGAATTTGCATATGTGGTGTGGGCACTAAACCCAGTCCTGTGGCTACCCTATCCTGACCATAATGAAATCCCAAATGTGAGCTGCCCTGGGAATAATAATAACACAGAAGAGTAAGAGAATGTGATGAGGATGAAGAGGAAGAACACGTACTGAGTTCTTACCATATTCCAGGCCCCCTGCTAATGCCTTGACAGGTACAAATAAGACATGTCACAGAAGAGGATCTTCTTTTCTACTGATGGGGTCATGGAAGACTTCACAGGAGCGCTGGCACTTGATCCAGGCCTTGCAGAATGACCAGGCACATGACTGCTCACTCACTCCACCTTCCATTAATTCGGACAGTGTGTACCAAATAGCTACTTTGTGTTTGGCATTGGGCTAAGCACTGGGCACTTAGAGATGGCCAAACTTGATCCACGGACCCACAAATATAGTGTAATGGTGGTAGAGGGGACACATGAGTGACCATTAAATACAATATTCAGTGCAATGATTACAGTAATTGATGTACATTCAAGGTGCAATTGAATCATTCATGGAATGATGGAAACAGCACCCAAGTCTTCATGTGAGAATCAAAGAAAGTTTCATAGAGGAAGTAATATTTGAGCTAAAATAATGAAAATAAGCCACTTACTGAGTACTTTCCATGTGCCAGGCATTGAGCTCCATAATTTATATGCATTAACTAACTGAATCCCCATAACAATCAAAGAAGGTAGGGAGCATTCTTTCAACTTTTTTTGGAAATTGACAGGGAAAGTGAATAGTTTGTCATGGTCGTGCGGTTAGGTTGGGATGGAAGCCAGTATTCAGTATATCAAGTAGTCAGTATCGGGTCTACTTGATGCCAAACTCTTGGCTTTTCGCAGTTCTCTGCATGGCCTGAATTTCTCTGAAATCAAGGAAAGATCCAAAGTAGAGGGGCTTCTAGGAGAAAGAACTTACACACAATGGCAGAGAGGGGCGGAAGAGCCAGCAGGTTGGGGAAGGCATCAGTCAGTGTTACTGGGGAGCCGGCACTGAGTGGGAATGAGCTCTGAAGACCACGAGGAAGGAGGTAAGGGGAGCTCCAACTGTGAGGACGTTCTTGTGTGACAGTTAGGAGTTTGAGTTTTGTGCTATAGTCTACAAGGAGGCAAGAAGGAGTTTGAGCAAGGCTAAGGGGAAGATGGAGTAGGGCAGAGGCGAGGGGCTCCGAATGCCACGCTGAGGAGTGTGCGCAGTTATGTGAAAAGATGTTGGCAAGAGTTAAAAGAAACACTCTTTCGCCTTTTTCTCTCTGCCTGTCAGTCTAACCCATTGAGGTGGAAGGCTGTTAAGTTTATTTGATTTCAGGAAATGATATATTCTGTATGTTTTTTTTTTTTTTCTTTCTCTTGCTATCTTCATTTTCCCCCTGGACTGCATATCATTGCATGCAGTGGCCTGCACGTTCTCGGTTTTCGCCAAGAAATGTACTTTCGGGGTTGTTGGGCCCTGTACAACATGAAATTAACCAGTGTCGTCTCTGTCACGCCCTCCTCCCTGCTCACCCAGGAGCCCAAATTAAATTTCACACTGAACAATTCGAGCAGCTGACATGCTCCACAGACACCCAGCCCATGGCTTTGATGGCTACAAGGTGGACGTCTCTGTCACCAGGCTCCCTGTCAACCTCGCCACCAGTCCCATTTTAACAGCAAAATGTAGCTGATTTTGGACTTTGGCACCAGCTGCTATCAATTCCCCCAGGGCCAATAGGCTCTGTCCCTGAGCATACGAGAGGTTCCACGGAGGTTTATAGCCTACAAAGCAGCATCCATGAGGGTCTGGCGGGCGAAGAATATATACTTCTCATAGGCTGGGAAACCAAGGCTCTGAGAGGTGACCAAGCCCACAGGGGTCTTTGGCCGCATGGCACGTCCCTGTTATAGCTTCGGATAAGAGGCATATAGGGGTAGCAGGGGAAAACCTAATAAAAGACTGTCCCTTGGTATTTTCTTGAAAGTAGAAATTGCCACTTTCAACGTCCCTCTTTATTTTAGACCCCACCTGCTCTTCCAATTCTATACGAACCACATCACTGCTATTCCCAGAGGACCTGCAATCTCTCTCCGCTTCTCTCTCACTGTGTCCGGATGCAGCTGAGCACATTCCCACCTACCCTGTCTCTACTAACCTTCACTCGCCCCTCATCATGCTTTTCTCCAGAATGCCTGCCTGTCCAAGATTTTCCGTCTCCAACCTTAGCTAAAAGTGCCCATCCACGAAAGTGTAGTTCTCTGTCCTCCTCATAATTCATTTGTCCCTAACCACAGTCACATCCAACTGGAGTTCCCACAGCATGTGTGTCATAGGCTGCTGTGTACTTCACTCTGTAACCATGCTGAGGTCAGAGGCCACGCCCAGTGTACATTGGAGCGTTACGCAAAGCAATGTTGTGCGTACAGCAATCATGCGTGTCTGCTTTATTAGATCCAGTGTCATCCATCAAATCAGAAATGTGATTGTGCCTCATCTTTCTGTGCTTTTGCTGGGTGAGGGTATCTAAACTGGTTTACTAGATCTGGTGATAGTTAATCTTATGGATAAACCTGGAGAATGCATCTGATGAGTAATACTTCTCCCAGGATTTGTTTACATTTTATGTTGCCTAGCAAGTTCGTTGACAAATTTTGGGAGGAGAGGAGAGAGTCTTGGGGGAGAAACATCACACTGCAAGACATTTCTGAGTCTATCTAGTCCAAAATGTAATGCTTTTGACATTGTTCTCCCCCTGATAAAGCCTCCTTTAATTGTTGTTGAAACACTTCCTGGAGCAAGGGGGTCACCATATTACAAGGCAGCACCTCCTAGAGTGGAGTCCCATGGGGAGACTCGCTTTCTGTATCAAGCTTACATCTGCATTTTTCCTTCCATGCAGTGGCCTCGGTCCCACCCTCTGAATAAGCCTCTGTCTTCCTTCCATGACCAACACTTTCAAATATCTAAAGACAACTCTCATGCCCTCTCCATGTTTTCCTTTCTTCACTCCACCCCTTCTACAGAAGTTAATGCTGAGTTTCAGAGGGAAAAGGGGATTTGTACAAGATAACAGAAAGGGAGAGCCATAGCCACTCTCCTGGTGACCTTTCCATTATACTATGAGGAGTGTAATGATTAGTTTATGTACCAACTTGGCTAGACTAAGTTATGTAATTAAATACTAATGTAGGTGTCTCTGTGAAGGTGTTTTGTACGTGTGGTTAACATGTATAATCAGTTGACTTCAAAGGAGATTATCCTCCATAATCTGGGCGGGCCCTCATCTAATCAGTTGAAAGGCCATAAGAGCAAGACCAAGGTTTTGCTGAGGAAGAAGAAATCCTATCAAGGAACTGTAGTTCCTGCTCTAGAAGTTCCAGTCTGTTGGCCTGCCCTACAGGCTGACAGATAGACACATGCACACACACCCCTGGCTCTGCTTCTGCTTTATTTGTCAGCTCGAACCCTGATGAATACAAAGAGCTTTATGCTTTACCCGAAGACTTGATTATGGGTGGGGGGTGAGGGGAAGATTTCAGATTCTCAAGACAAGACTGGAAGTGGAGACCTTGCTGGGCTGGTGGCCCTCCTAAAGCATAATAGAGCCCCTTACGTTCACAAGGGGTGTAGGTAGGGGGAGCCGTGTCTTCTTTCTGTGCTCTTGGAAGAGGAGCAGACTCTGGTCCCTTCCCAAGCGGGTTCTCGGCTCCTCTGCTGCACCAGGATGAACCTGGGAGAAGGAGCCGACCAGACTGTGCTTCTCCCCAAGGCCAATGAGATCGATCAGATGCCCGTGACAGGGGTTAGGCAAGCACCTGCTCTTTGGAAGCCTGGGGCATTCTACTAACCTGGGAAGGAATTTGCTGCTGTAGCTTGCTCTTCGAAAGGTTAGCTGAGAATTGCTTGCAGTGGTGAGGCCTTGGAATGCTTTTAAAACTGCCCCAGGACACTACTGAGTATACAGAAGTAGCTGGGGATGGGGCGGGGGAGGGGTGTGAAAAGGAGGGCTCCACTCCTGGGATCAGCTTCCTTATGGCTGAGAAGAGATTGAGCGGCGTGATAATAACGTGCTTTGGCGCTGAACTGCCTAAGACCTAATTTTGGATTTTTTTAATTTACTAGCTTTGTGATTTCTCTGAGACTCAGTTTTCTCATTTGTAAAACAGGGATAAAAACAGTACTTCCTTATAGGTTTCCATAAGGGTTATTTGCACTTGTAAATGCATGTAATGCATATAACACCTACAGATTTCCTGGTACATAAGTGCTCAATAAATGTTTGTCATAGTTATTGCTATTCATTTCATCCTTAAAACATTTGATTGAAGTTTCATTTGTTCTTAGTCATGGTTGGAAACTTGTCCTTAGCAGATAGGAGAACGGTGAAGAGCCTAAGTCTTAGCATCATACAAGCCAGGGTCTCTCCCTCTCCCTGACTTTGAATAAGTGGTTTGACGGCTGAGTTAACTCACATGGAAATGGGCATAAAAACATCCGGGATGGTGATATAGCAGAATGGTTATGAGAATGGCACTAGGGTCAGGCTGCGAGGGTTCAAATCCCAGCTCTGTTACTTGGTAGCAGTGAGGCCTTAGATAAATTATTTAATCTCTCTTTGCTGTAGTTTCCTCATTAATAAACTGGGGACAACAATAGCACCTATCTTGCAGGGTTCTTATGGGGATTAAATGCATTAAATATGTATAAAGCCTTGGAACAGTGCCTAGCACTTAGTAAGAACCTGATAAATGACCATGATTCTCACTGTGCTCTGAGTAAGGATTAAATGAGATAAATGCTTTAAAAATATCTGGTACCTAGCAGGTGCACAATAAAATAACAGTGATTGTAGTAGTTGCTAATGCATATAGTATTAATAATAATAACATCATCATATTCTGACTTTTAGAGATCAAATACACTTTCTATAAGGCAAAGTTCACCTTCAAGCCTTCTCTGTTTTAATCCCTTTTAATTTTCTAGACTAATCTGGCTGAATCTCAGCTCCATGTGACTTCCCTGTTAAAATAATAAGTCTTCAGTAACTTCCACTTGCAGAATAAAATGCAGCCTCTGAACGTCTTTAATTTAACCTTCAGGATTCAAGCCCTTCATGAGCTTTTCCGGCTTCATTTCTAGTCCCGTGCAATTCCCCATGTCTTCCCTGCTTTTGTTGTGCAATCTGGATCTGAGGTGATGCCTCACTTTAGACCATCCCATCAGAAAGAGTGTCAGGCT
Source organism: Furipterus horrens (assembly GCF_987537825.1). Taxonomy (NCBI): domain Eukaryota; kingdom Metazoa; phylum Chordata; class Mammalia; order Chiroptera; family Furipteridae; genus Furipterus; species Furipterus horrens. Next base: position 192,165,878 of record NW_028327174.1, read on the forward strand.
GGACGAGGTGAGGACCACATAACCATAATAGCGACCAGACACCAGCTGCCAGCCGTGTGCCAGTCACGATGCTAAGTAATTTACACGTAGTCTCCCCTTTCAACTGAATGCTCCCAGTCACTTTGTGAGGCAGGAATTACAGCAGTCCCTCTCTATATCGCGGCCTCACTGTATCACGGGACTTTAAAAAATATTATATTTAATTATTTATCGCTGATTTTTTGCTATATTGCGGGATTTTGCGGGACTATATGTGTATGTTGTTCAAGTTACGTAGGTTTAAGAGTGTAGACTATGTTTAAGAACGTAAGTAGTGTTTATAAAAGTGTGGAAATGTTAATAAGGGAGTGGGAAAGGTTAATAAGGGACTGGAACAGTTTATAAGTGTGTGGGAAGGGTTTATAAAGCCTTAAAATATATATAAATACTAAAATAGATGTAAGGTTCCTACTTGGTGGATTTTTCACCTATCATGGCAGGGGGTGGGGTGGGGTGGATCTAGAACATAATACCTGCAATAAGTGAGGGAATACTGTATTACTCCCTTTTTAGAAAGGAGGTACCTGAGGTCCAGCCAGGTAAAACGACTTCCACTAGGTTAGTTAGTCCCTGGCTGAGCTGCTCACAAGCTTCATTGTTTTACATCCCTGATTCCTTATTTAGTAAAAAAGGAAGCACTTTATATAAGTATAACATGCACAGAAAAGTAGAGATATCATAAATGCATGGTTTGTTGAATTTGTATAAACTAAATATATCCATGAACTAAAATCAAGAAAGGGAACATGAATAAACCCCCCACCCCCAGCTCCCTCGGATGCTTCCTTCTAGCTCCTACTTCCCTGAGGGTAACCACTGCTGTGCTTCAATGTGTTCAATGACCCATGAATCCTGTGTTCCCATGTTGATAAAAACGGAATCATTTAAGCCCATATTCTTTAGCTCAAGATATATGTGTAGGAGTCATCCATACTGGTGCCTACAACTATAGATCATTCATTCTTATTGCTGTATTTCATACTGAATCACCTACAATTCTGTGTTGATGGGCTTGGCCACATGCAAGGCTTCGACGGAGAAAAGTCTATGAGTCTGAGTAAACATCACAGCGCTTAAACCTTGGAAAGATAGGGTTGGTGCTGTGTATGTGAGCAGGTTATACATGCATTAAAAATTAAAAGGAGGCAAGATAAGCTGATAACCCTTCAAGTTCAATACCTGATTCATGTATTATTTTAAAGACTATGTCTAAATCCAAGCACGCAACTTTACACACATGATTAAGAATTTGGAAATATTTCAGAGACTTTCTTTGAAAAGACAGGAACCCCAAACAGAGAACTGAGTGCACTGTTTCGGCCCAAGAGTCAAAAATTCCAGCCCTGTGCGTTCTTCTTTTCTCAGTGACTCTGACCTCCCTGACCTGGATGCTGCCTGTTTCCCTTCTCCTGAGTGGACCTCCCTGGCCTAAGCATGTAGCTTCTGCCAGGTGCATCCTGCTCAGCGGCCCTACACATATTTATCCCTTCAACTGTTCTGGGTATTAGTCTGGTTTCCAGGTCTCTGGATAGTGCTGCCATGAGCATCCTAGTACCTGCATTTCTGGTCTTAAACAGTTTTATATCTCTGTATTAAACTAGACTTCTATGTTAGAGCTCTTAGGTGGCCCAGCTGCATGCATGTTTCCCCCAACAAGGAAAATAAATGAGCATGCACCGCCACGCAGGTATTATTGCTTTATTACCTCTGACAAGGAGCAGTCTCTGGAACAGGTTGAATCTGGTGACTAGTTACTATCCCAAGGACCTCAGTGTCAATTACACTAAGCAGGAAGAGCCCATTTTGGCAGGCATTCTCTAGCATCTTAAAAAGAGTCATGAATTCTCCCCATTCAACAGGTTAATTTCGGCAGCTATTTTAGGGAATCTTTCACAGCCACCTCGTCCTGCAGGCCCATCAGGATAGAGTCATATTCAATAGCAACAGTGACACCTCTCATTTGCACAGCACTTTATAATGTAGAAAGCACATTTTCATGTATTTCTGCAGGTCATGGACAAACCCACGCCTGTTTTATCAATATCTCCTTCGGCTGCATTTTACAGATAAGAGAACAAGTTCAGAGGTGCAGCTGTTACCCAGGCCGCACAGCGGAACCAGGCCTCACATGTGGCTCTGTTGACCTTAAATATTATTTTAAAGATGTCCTGCCTTTTGCCTAAAACAAGATATTTATTTGAGTACTTAGAGAACTTTTCTAGAGATAAGATTACCTGGTGATTCTTACCTTAAAGAAAAAAATATGGGGTTCAAGTAGTTTCTCTCATGCTACACAAATGTAGACCCTCCGTCAACTACAAATTAATTCTCAATGGCTATTTGTATGTGAGGAGTGAGGATGGCCCTAGAAAGCCCTCTAACAGCAAGTTAATTAAAGGGCAGCTCCAAACCTACAAACTGTAGTCCATCAGAGTCAGGCTGGACTACCTGTCCACCCCTGACCCCCCAAACCTGCAACTTCTGGTCTCTAGTTCTCAAATCCACACCACTCAGCTCAAGGTATCATCCTTGTCTGAATTTTCATGATCTGTCCAGCTTCCCTCTTGACCGGGCTCATGTCTCTGATGGGCTTTGCCACCTCTCTGGTTGGCATCCAGGTTTGAGTCTTCCTATTCTTTACCATTCTGCCAGTCCAAAGCCTGGGGAGGATTTGAGGTTCTTTTATGAGAGGAAATCCTGATTCTGCTTACAGAGATCTCCCCCAACCCCCATCTGCACCTGCAGTGAAGTCAGTTACCCTTCTGTTTGGATGAGAGTAAAAGTCTGATTCTTAAAGTTTTCCAGTGGGACGACTGCGTGGTCCCCTCCCCATCTGACATCTAAAACACAGACGAGTAAATGAAGCACCCAGCATAAAACACAAGATCATCTCTTTATCTCTTTGACCAGCGACTTGATTATCTGTATCAGAAATCGTCAAACTTTTCCTGTAAAGATCCAGACTGAATATTTTAGGCTTTTGGGCTATTTGGTGTCTGTGGCAACTACTAAAGTCTGTTATTGTAGCATAAAAACAACGATATATAATATTTAAATAAATGAGTGTGGCCGTATTCCAGTAAATCTTAATTTACAGAAACAGGCAGCAGCCTAATTTAACCTACGGGCCGTGGTTTCTTGACCCCCTGATCTGTAAGACCAATTCCAGTTCAAGAATCCTACCATCAATTTACTCCAATATAGAATCTGCCAAAAATTAGTTATGACATCAGATATTTGACAGCTGAGTAAAATGACCATGTTAATTTCTCTTCATTTAACTCTCCCATTGGATAGGTAGCGCGCTAGGTTGACAAAGCCTCAACATAATTTTTCTACTTAAATTTTGAAGGAAAGAAATACTAAAGGACAAGACGGAGCAAAGAGAAAGTTAAGATATTTTTTGGTTGTCATAACGGATCTTGACTTGCCGTGGCTTCGCCCAGTACATTCATGATTCAGACAGTTAAACCAGAGTCTGTTGATCTCAGCATGGATCTAATGGCTCTAAACTGGTCTTCAAGAATATAGATCCTTTGCATTTCTGTTGATTTCACATTTTTGTGTTGGTCAGCTTATAGCTGCGAGATAGATGTAGTACCTCCCAGCTTCATGTCATCACAGGTTTGTGTCTGAAGTAGGAAGGAAAGGGATTGAGCAAAGGACCTGTCCCTTATGTAGGTATTTTTTTAAGGGGAATAAAAATGTTTCTGAGGAACCCCCCTGAAGACTTCGTCTCACCTTACTTAGAATTATCACATTCTCATCAATAGCCAATAACTAACGAAAGAGAATGGAATGGCCCAATGGCTTAGAAAAATCATGATTCTAGATACAGAGAACATATTAATGGTTGCCGGAAGGGACTGGGTGAAGAAAGTGAAGGAACAACAAACTACAAATTAGTTGTTACAAAATAGTCATGGGAATCGAGAATATAGTCAATAACATTGTAGTAACTATGTATGGTGTCAGATGGGTCCTGGATATATCAGAGGGACACTTTGTAAAGTATATGATTGTCTAACCACTATGCTGTACACCTGAACTTAATTCAAAATGATATTCAATGTAAACTAATTGAAAAAATAAAATTAAAAAGACAAGAAACGATAAAATGGGCATTTTATTAAGTTAAAAGGTAGAATTTCACAATAAAAATAAAACAGCTCTGAAAAAAAAATCATGATTCACCCTCTAGGGTGGGGTACATTCTCTTCAATGAAACAGTAGTAAGTGCAAGAACAAGTGTTAAAGGGAGGAGGGGGGTGTGTGGGTAGGAAACCAGGAGTTTAGATCACATAAAATGCAAGGGAGATACTAACATCCTCTGTGAAGGTGGCGCCGTGCAGAGCCGGCTAGGGTAAGGAGAGGGTAAGATGCTGTGTTGATTTCAAGCTCTGGCTGAGCCAAGGTTTTCAGTCCCAGTGGTTCTCAAACATCAGCGCTCCTTGCAATCACCAGGGGCCCTTGTTAAAATGCAGTGGCCTGGGTCCCTGCCCTAGGAATTCTGATTAAATAGTGCTGGAAGAAGGCAACCAGGAATATGTTTTTCAACAAGTCCCCCGGGAGACTTGATGCAGGTAGTCTGCTGCTCACACCATGAGAATCGATCACTACATGATTTTGAAGCCCGAGTGAAGGTGATGTACACACTTCCGGTTTACGTTACATGCAGAGATGCAGATACGCAAATACTTGGGGCATAGATCTTCCGTTTGTTGTGAGAAAAAATACATCGGGGACTTTTTCATCACATGACTCTCAAGCTGAAGTGCTTGTATCAAAACTATCTCCTACTACACATACAGAGCTGCAAGGTAGAACGTGAACGAAGCTAGGGGAATTTATGTGAGGGGGGTTTGTAAGCTACCTGGAATCTTATACATACACCTTGGGACAAGGGATCTGGGCACAGAGAAACTTGGATTTGATCCCGAACATTATAAATCTGAACAATAGCCTCAGTGTTTTAGCCTGGACAATATGAAACAGAGGAAAACATTTTCCCTTTATCCTTTGATAGAGTGATTGTTTAAAAAATTAAGAAAAAATATATCAGTGTAAAGCATTAATCATGGTGGGAAGGGGCCTCTAAATGCTCAATAAATGTCAGCACTCATCACCATCCTTGTCTTCATCATATTTGTAGTAGTGGCTCTGGTTTATTCGTATTTATGCATGCTTATAGTTACTGGGGACCTGGCTGGTTTGGCTCAGTGGATTGAGCGTCGGCCTGCGAGCTAAGTGTCGCTGGTTCGATCTTCCAGTCAGGGCACATCAGAGAAGGAAAACTCTGACTCCAAAAAACCTCCGCTGCCTTGCGGCATACCTCTTCAGGGGAAAGGCTAAGGGAGTAAACCCCAACAGAAAATCCGGAGCCGGAGTCCCTAAGGCGGTTTGATGTTGTAGTCAACACCGGCAACTCCTGCGGCGCACCTGAAGCCAAGCTGTATTGACTCCATCTTTCCCTTGGACCCTTCAGCTGCGAAGAGAGGGGGGGGTCTGCTGCATGGGCAACAGCAGACCCTCCATATCACCCTGCCCAGGCTTTGTAGCTTCAGCTTCACTGGAGAGGACACTCCAGCGTCATCACAAGATGTCGATTCAACACGGGAGGAGACAGATACCGTGTCACTCCCGAGTCGGACTGCACAGCCATTCTCGGCGGTGCAGATAGACTTTTAAGAAGCTACACCATCGTCTCTCGAGACGGATGGCTGCCGATACGATAGTTACTGGGGTTGTCTTACTAATATTCGCATTTATAGATCTGAAACTGAGTCCCAGCTACGTGAAATAACTTGCCAAGTTTACTCAAATTATCTGGCTGAGTTGAGTCTTGAACTCAAATTGATTTGTGATGCTCTAGTCAAACTCTCTAATAATCTATATACTAAATCCACAATGAACAAATGGGACCCAGTTTCCTGGCACAAGTTAGAAAAGCACCCCACTTTGGGGAAAGCTGTTTTATTTTAGCCCCCATCTCTCCCCCCTCCCCTCCCGCTCTCTCTGCCTTTTTCCTTCTCCCCCCACCCCCTCCTCTCTCTGCTTTTCACCTTATCTCTTTCTCTGTCTGACCTGTGCCCTGGCCTATGCAGGAGGCCTACTGGCATAATCAAAAAGGGGAGTCGAAGTGCTCATTGGTGGGACCAGGAGACAAGTTGATGTGGTTCAATCTTCTGGGAATTGACTGCAATCAATTTCTCTGAAGGCCTGTGGAAGACTGCAAAGGCTGCAGCTGTAAAGCGCTCAGTGAGCTGATCAATGGTGGCCTTGAGTGCAGCAGAGAGAGACATACAAAGTGGTGGCGGCAGCCCCAGGGCAGTCTGTAGCCAGCTGGCCAGCCCAAGCCCAAGGTCAGCCTCTGTATCCTTTCCCACCTCCCCCCTCCACACAGCTCCCTGGCAGAAGTGTCAAAACAGGATGGGGCATCTGAAAACACATGAGAAATCCTACGGGAAGCTCTGTGGGGAAGAAAGAAAACTCATTTGCTAAAGATAATAAAAATAATCATAATCTTATATTCATCATAACTATAATGACAGTAGTGGCAATAATGGTAGGGTACTTGATTTTATCTTCTACTCTCTGAACGTGAAACTACATCTCTATATCCAAATGAAAGTCATTTAAAGGCCGTTGTTTTGTGGCAAATAGAATTCATTACATTTAATAAAATGTTAATTGATGTGAAGGAAGGAAACCTAGTCTTTCTATTTTGCACAGTTGCTCCTTAGTTAAAGAAATAGTCAAGTACTGTGATGGTGTAGCACCCAGTAGGCATTGCAGTTTGCACAGAGTAGGTGCTCATTTTCTGTGGGTAAGATACTGTGTTATATGTTATAAATAAAAGTGTAATGAATAAAATACATCTTTTGCTTTCAAGGAATTCATATTCTAACAGTAGCACGTCGACAGGGCGCTTAGTCCATTTGGGCTGCTATAACAAAATACCAGAGACTGCGTAGCCTATATGTGACAGAAACTGATTTTTTTCTCACAGTTCCGGAGGCCGGAATTCTGAGATCGGGTGCCGGCATGGGTTGGGCGAGGGCCCTTTCCCAGGTTGCAGACTTCTAAGTGCATCCTCACCTAGCGGAGGGCGCCCGGTTGCTCTGCGGGGCTTCTTTTATAAGAGCACTAATTCCGTTCCTGAGAGCTTCACCCCCATGGCCCAATCCCGTCTTAAAGGCCCAACCTTCTAACCCATCACACTGGGTTCTAGGAGTCCTACATGTGAAATTCACAGGGACGTATTCGGACCGTAGTGCAGGGGGTTATGATGATAAAGATAGGAACTAAGCAGTTAAGGAGCCAGAAGGAAACCGGTTAGTTCTGGTGAAATCAGGGTAAAAAGCAGGGTGGGGGTGGGGAGGGAGTAATTTGAGCTTCAGCTTAAAAATGAGATATAATTTCCCCAGGAAGAAAAAGCCATTCAAGGCAGAGTGAAAAGCACAAAGGAAAGAGTGTACAGCAAGTTTGCTGGAGCCAAGGAATCTAGTGTACTTAGAAGGTGCTTGAAGAAGAGTTACCAGAAAGGGTTGGAGAGGTGGGCAGGAGCTTAGAGGAGAGGGGCCCTCTTTCTGTGCAAAGAAATTCACACATTTTCCTTTTCCATTCCTTAGCCAATGGGAACCAAAAAAAAAAAAAAAAGGTTCTTACTAGAAGAATGTTCAGTTCTCAACTGGAAATTGGATCATTATAAATAGAAAAGAACAGGGAGAACTGAAACAATTACGCAGAACAGATAAAAAGACAGGGGCTCAAAGAAGTGAAGTAAAATGCTTGGATCAGCAGCCAACAGTAGGTCTTAGATCCATTTTTGACTCCAATTCCAATACGGTTTCAATACCTGATACTAGCAAGGCAAGTAAGAGTACTGATTTGGGAATTAAATAGATGTAGTTTAAATCTTGACCCTGCCACTTTTGAGCCAAATGACCTCGGGTAGTTTAACTTCCTTGAGGCTCAATTCCTCATCTATAAAATGGGGACAATATGTCTACCTATTGAGATAACACTGAATGTGATAATATATATATATATAAAGATTTCAGCAGAGTCCTTGGCACCTTGTAAGATTTTGATAAATGTTATCGTCGGCAGCCGTCCGTCTCGAGAGACGATGGTGTAGCTTCTTAAGAGTCTATCTGCACCGCCGAGAATGGCTGTGCAGTCCGACTCGGGAGTGACAGTGTCTCCTCCCGTGTTGAATCGACATCTTGTGATGACACTGGAATGTCCTCTCCAGTGAAGCTGAAGCTACAGAGCCTGGGCAGGGTGATATGGAGGGTCTGCTGTTGCCCATGCAGCAGACCCCCCTCTCTTCGCAGCTGAAGGGTCCAAGGGAAAGACGGAGTCAATACAGCTTGGCTTCAGGTGCGCCGCAGGAGTTGCCGGTGTTGACTACAACGTCAAACCGCCTTAGGGACTCCGGCTCCGGATTTTCTGTCGGGGTTTACTCCCTTAGCCTTTCCCCTGAAGAGGTATGCCGCAAGGCAGTGGAGGTTTTTTGGAGTCAGAGTTTTCCTTCTCTGATGTGCCCTGACTGGAAGATCGAACCAGCGACACTTAGCTCGCAGGCCGACGCTCAATCCACTGAGCCAAACCAGCCAGGGGTGATAAATGTTATATGTCATTATTATTAATATTAACTTCAAATACCCTCCCCATGTTTCCTTTCTGAACCTTTCTTCAACTTCTTCTGACATCTCTTTGAATACTTTAGTATCTTGGATTAATTTTAGGAAAGATGATGGACTATCAGAAAAGCTATTTTGGTTTGAAGGGACTTCCCCTTACCGTTTTGCACACACCACCCAGCTGAACATCATATATCATCTGAAGAATGGTTAAAGGAGACAAGAAAATTTGGAAGGGCACGCAAACCATCTTCATGTGTTTCAAAAGCTATCAGTTTTAAAATGGATAAGACTCATTCTTATTTGGCTTGAAAGGTAAAAGTTTTACCAGTACGTGGAAGTTACAGGGAAGTTTGTTTTGTTTTGGTAAAAGGACTTCTACTGACTAATGTGACCTGTGAATCAAATCACTAAATCATCTGGTAGCAAGTTCTCCATCACTGAAAGGATTCAAGTTGAGACTGATGACGGCAAAAGGTATTTTAACTGAGACTGAGTTAAATGATCTCCAAAGCCCTTTCATTAAAACCATGAAGCGATCCACTAACTGTAAATAAAGGAAGCCATTTATAAATGTGTTGGAGTTCTAAATGAGACTATTTGGTGTGGGAGGGAATGCATACTGACAACCAGGAGCCAGAGCCATCCTGCAGGTGTGTGTCTGTTTTCCAGCAGAGGGGCAGGTCATATTCTGTCTAGTTCACCACAGTCCACACCATTCTCTATTGTCCTACCCTCATGAATTTTATCCATTTACTTTAATTGCTTGACCCTGTATGGAGAGAGTTTTAGACCAAAAGTCAGGAGATGCAGTTCTGCTCCTGGCTCTGCCAATGATTTGCTCTGTTACTTTCGGTCAACACCTTCTTGTGTCAGCCTCAGGGTCTTATCTGTAAACCAAGGGTGTTGGATTCAATACTTAACTCCCTTTCCTGTGCTTAGCATTCTGAGATCTCCTATCATAAGGAGACAAACTCACTCTAATGGCCTTCCTTTGAAAGGCAATGCCAGCCTCTGAACTCCCTGGGGAAAAGTGTGTGTGTGTGTGTGTGTGTGTGTGTGTGTGTGTGTGTGTGTGTGTGTGTGTCTGTGTGTGTGTCTGTGTGTGTGTGTGTGTGAGAGAGAGAGAGAGAGTGTGTGTGTGGTGGTGGTGGTGGGGCCTTTTCCAAAAAATGCAATTTATTATCATTAATAAAAACTGATGAACCTGCCATTAGCTTTCTTGGCTTTTCCTGGATTGCCAAGTTATTCCAAATAATTAAAATAGCTTAATATTGCCAAGGTGTTCTCTGTTTAGATAAACCCTTTGTAAGCTTTGTACTCAAAAAACCTAAAGACCCTCCTGCCCTCTTTTAATTGAACTGATTTAACTCACCAAAGCTTCACCTAAAGGTTGTTGTTGCTGCTATCTCCCTATGAAGAGTGGCAGTTTAAAATATGAAGGAAATGATAAGGAAAGAGTAGAATCCCAAAAACTAAGAAAAAAGGAAAAAAATGCAATAACTGCCTGGTGCTACTGAAGCTTGTGTGTGAGGTTCTTTCCCTCCAGAAAGCAACTCCATGGTGACTGGAGTCCATTTACTAATTGTTTGACACGGGGCGCTCCTCCTGCTCCCATTACAGGACAGTCCCTCTTATCTGCTGAGATCAGGATCTGTAATTGTAGGTTAATGGAAAGTCAGAGAAAGCAGGAGTGCACTGCAGTATTTAAAGAGCAGTCTACCAGCAAGGGGGGAGGCTAAGTTTTAGTGGGTATTAGTCAAATCTCCAAAGAAAATGGGAAGTGTTGGTTAATCCAGAGAATTGATTAGTTCAGAAGTCAAGGATGATTGCACTTAAACAATTAGAAAAATACAGAAAAGCAAAAAGAAACATAATAGTCTAAATCCACTCAGAGACAGTTAGCATTTTTATATATAAGTACTTCTAGACCTTTCTCTTACCAAATATTTTCAATATGTAATTCACAGATATATAATATCTAAATATGTTTTATAATATATGTAAGTAATATAACATGTAAAGAGGTCATACAAATAATTTTATAGCCCACATTTCACCTGATATGTCTTAAGCATCCATTAAGAGTCAATAAATGTGAATACATATCACAATTTTATTAGCAATTTTACTTCATCATTTAAAAGCCCCAGTTATTCACAAAATGCCACCATGACACACTTCAATTTTTCAGGTGTTCTACAATGAGCATGCATTAATTATGAGCATGCACTTAAAATGTGAAAAACAGAAAAACAAACCAAAAAAATGCAAATATACTGGTTAAAAAGCGGCATAATTAAAGGTTTAACAGTGTGGATTTGTGAATCAAGCATACCCATTTCCAAATTTTAGATCTGTTCCTATGAACTGTATGACTTTGGACAAGTTACTTAACCTGCCTGAACTCCAATTACTCCATCTCAACAATGGGAGACATAAAGCATAGAGGCTTGTTGCAAGGATTAAAGAAACCAATGTCTGTGCAGTGCTTTGCAGAGACTTGGCACTCAACAAATAGCAGCAAATGGTAAAGATCATCATCATCATCATGGATTTCTGCGATTTTGAGAAGATATATGACAAAGCAGAACAAAGTGACAAAAAAATCCGCTTTGTTTTGGAAGTTTCTGATACCAATACCCATGAATGTTCCTTGATTCTTGGATATCATGTGTAGCAATATCTATTTCCATTTAGAGAATATTCCCCTTTCCAATTATAAACAGTTATGACACTTTGAGTCCAAGGTGGTTAAAAACTATTTAGGATAACTTATAATGATAATATAAATTCACACAATTTTACTAAGGGGCTATTGCTGCCCCTATATTTTTAACAACTTTATTGAGATAAAGTACACAATTTACCCAAATTAAGTGCAAAATTGAGTGGTTTTGTAGGATATTCACAATGTTGCACAGCCATCGTCATGATCAATTTTAGAACATTTTCCTCATTCCCAAAAGAAACCTTATACCCATCAGTAGTCACGCCCAATTCCCGGCACCCAACTTTTTGAGGAACTGCCAGAGTGTTTTCTGAACTGATTGTATCATTTTCCATTTCCAGCAGAAGCGTGTGTGTTTCAATTTGCCTACATTATTTTCAACATTTGCTAGTCTCTTTTTGATTATAGCCGTCCTAGGTTGTGTGTAGTGGTATCTCATTGTGTTTTTAATTTGCACTTATTTAACGACTAATGAGAATCGTTTTTTTAGCTTCTTGGCGACTTGTAAATCTTCTTTGGAGAACTATGTCTTCAGACTGGTTGCACATTTTGTAACTGGGTTACCTATTTATTTTATCATTGAGTTTTAAGAGTTGTTTGTATATTCTGGATACATATCCCTTAGCTAGTATTTTATTTGTCAATATTTTCTTTATTCTGGGGGTTGTTTTTCTCACATTCCTCATGATGTCCTTTCAAGCATAAATTCTTTAAATTTTTTGGTGAAGTCCAGTTTATCTATTTATTTTTCTGTCACTTGTGTTTTTAATGTCTTATATAAGAAACCATTGCCTAACTCAAGAGCACAGAGATTTACATTTTCTTCTAAGACTTTCATAGTTTCAGCTTTTACTTTTAGGTCTATGATATATTTTGGTTAAGTTTCGTGTATGGTGTAAAGAAGGCGCCCCACGTCACCTCTTTCAGTGCGAATACCCAGCTGTCCCAGCACTAGTTTTTGAAAAAACTATTTTTCCTCACTGAATGTGCTTCACATCTTTGTTGAAAATCAATTGACCATAAATGTGAGGGTTCTGACTCCTCAATTCTCTTATTTATGATATTTTTATTCTTATGCCAGTATCACACTATCCCATTTTATATTATGTTTTGAAACCAGAAACTGTCAATTCTTCAGATTTGTTCTTCCCATTCAAGATTCTCCTCCCCCTTGCCCCACACTGTGCCACACACCAAGTATGTTGAGTCCCCTGCATTTCCACATAAATTTTAGGGCCAGTTTATCAGTTTCTGAAAAAAATCAGATGGCACTTTGATAGGGATTACCTTGAATCCATAGATCAGTCTTAATAGTATTAAGTCTTTTGACCCATGAGCATGATGCCGTTTCATTTCTTTGTGTTTTCTTTAATTTCTTTAAACAATGTTCCATTTTTTTTCTGAATATAGGTCTTCAATTTCTTTTGTTAGCTTTATTTATATTTTATTTTCAATGCTCTTATAGAGCCTTGTTCTCTTAATTTCACTTCCAGTTGTTCATTGTTAGTTTTTAGAAACACATTTGATTTTTGTATATTGATCTTCTATCTTAAACACTGTTTAACTCACTTATTAGCTCTAATAATTTTTATATGTAAAGTGATCCCTCACTTATTGCAGGTATTATGTTCTAGACGCCCCCGTGATAGGTAAAAATCCGCAAAGTAGGAACCTTACATTTATTTTAGTATTTACTGTACAGTACCACAAAATCCCACAATATAGCGAAAAATCCATGATAAATAATTAAATGTAGTGTTTTTAAAAATCCTGTGATGCAGTGAGGCCGCAATAAGTGAACTGCAATATAGCAAGGGACTACTCGATTCCTTAGAGTTTTCAACATACAAGATCATGACATCTGCAGATAAAGATAGTTTCTTTCTCTCCAATTAGAATGAATATATATACATATATATATATATATGTGTGTGTATATATATATATATATATGTTAAATCCCCTGGATAGAACCTCCAATACAACACTGAAGAGAAAAACTTTCAGTCTTTCAACATTAAATATGCTATTAGCTGTGAGTTCTTTGTAGGTGTCCTTTATTGGATTGAGGAATTATTTCTAGTTTGTTGAATGCTTTTATCATGAGAGAAGATTGTAATTTTGTCAAATTTTTTTTGTGTCTATTAAAATTATCATGTGTTTTCTGTCCTTTATCCTATTAATAGGGTGCATTACTTTGGTTTATTTTCCTATGTTGAATCAGTCTTGCACTCCTGAGATAAATGCTACTTGGTCATGGTGAATAATCACTTTTATATGATGCTGGAGTCAGTTTGCTAGTATTTTTTAAAGGATTTTGCATCTATACTCATAAGAGATACTCATGTTTAGTTTTGTTTTCTTGTGATATCTTTGTCTAATTTTGGTATCAGGATAATACTGACTTTTTAGAATGAATTGGGCAGTCTTTTCTTCCCTTATATTTTTGGAAGACTTTGTAAAGAACTGATGTCAATTCTTCCTTAAAAGTTTGCCAAAATTCCCCAGTGAGTCAGATCCTGGGCTTTTTTTGGGGGGTGTTTGATCTCCTGTTATTCATATTTTCTATTTCTTCTCTAATCAATTTTTGTAGATTCTGTCTTTCTAGGAATTTGTTCAATTATTATAGGTTATTAATTTGTGGCATATAGCTATTCATAGTATTTGCTCGTAATTTCTGTAAGGTCAGTAGTAATGTTCCTTTTTCCATTCTCAATTTCATTAATTTGAGCCTTCCCTATTTTTTTTTTTTTCTTGGCCAGTCTAAAGATTTGTCTATTTTGCTGATCTTTTCAAAAACCACAGCTTTGGTTTAATTTTCTCTCTTTTCTATAAGTAGGGTTTTTATGGATTTAGTTTCCTTTTTTTCCTTTTCCTAGAGTGTTAAGGAATAAAGTTAAGTTACTTCTTGCCCTCACACTTTGAGGAAGTGCAGGCTCAGAAGTAATAGTCATAATAATAAGAGCAACTGTTTATTTTCTACTGTGTTAAATACTTGCATACATATATTAGTGCTGGACTTGGTAACAAACCTGCAAGTGAGGCATCCTTATCCCCGTTTTACAAATAAGAAAATTGAGTTCAGAGGGACAAAATCAGATGTCTAAGACTACATAGCAGAGCCAGGAACTACATCCAGTTCTATAGGGCTCAAAATCAGTGCTGTTTCTGCCCCAGAAAGAGAAAGAACAAAGCATGAAATTGGGAGTCATTATACCCGAGCTCATTTCCACTAAAAGCACCAACATAAATCCTGCCTGAAGCTCATTTTCCCCAGTGCTTCAGAGAGTCAGGGACCTCTCATTCTTTGGGTCTTCCCTTCAGCATCACTTCTAAGAGTTTCTCTGACCACTCTTTCGAAAAGAGGTCCATCTTATCAACCTATTTCTCAAAATTCTATTTGTTTCTTTTGTTCATTCATTACATTTGTTAATGTGCTGCCATTTACTTATTTATTTACATGTTTGTTTTCCTTTCTTGATTCTGTTTTTTTTTTCTCATTAAAATTCTATGAGGTCATTGTCTTGTTCATTGTCATTTCTCACCTTTCACCATAGACCCTGGTCCATAAAACATGTTCAATAAACATTTGTAAGTTGAATGAATAGGTAAGACAAGAGGTACCTAACGTCTGCTCAGATACAAAGTTATGGATACAAAGCTGTTTTCCAGTGGTAGAAATTCACTCAAAGAAACTCAAGAAAAAGGAAGTGAGAAACTCTCACAGAACTCAATTTCTAGTCCTCACAGTAACCCCTCTCTCTCTCTCTCTTTCTCTCCCTGGCCTCCCATCTCTGCTTCTGTCCATAATGCCTTCTAGTCCTCTAAAGACTAGCTTCTTCAGTTTACCCATAGTCTATCACAGCTATTCCAAAGCAGTTGTTTCAGCCCTTAAGATATCTGGCTCTTACATCTCCGGTGACCCCAGTTACCTGAGTCTCTCTTTCAAGTACAGTATTTCCTCACTTATCGTGGGTATTATATTCTAGACCCTCTCACAAAGTAAGAACCTTACATTTATTCTACACTCTTACACCTATGTAACTTTAACAACGTATGTATACAGTACCACAAAATCCCACAATATAGCAAAAAATCCGCAATAAATAATTAAATATAATATTTTTTTAAATCCCACGATACAGAGAGGCTGCAATAAGGGAAACACGAGAGGGACTCCTGTAGTGATTTCAAATTCCTGAGAGATACAATCTGATTGGACCAGCGGATCAGTAGTGCTTTTCTAGGCCAATCAGTCATGACCAACAGGTTGGTTATATAGTACACAGAGAGGTCCTTTCTCTGCTCTTGAACTATACATGACTGCAGTTGAGGAGGTGATTGGCAGGTATATTACAAATTTAAAACTTTGTGTTTAAAATTTAAATTTTCTATTTAAATTATCCATGTGAATGGTCAAAGTCACATGGGTAGTGAGTGAGATGAAACAATAGGTCTTCTTACTCCCAATGTACTTAGTTATTTTGGACAGAGATTCAAGCTATTCTTCCCCAGGCTCACAAAGTAGAATCTGTTTTGTAAAGTTCCTTATTTCACAGGCTGGGAATCTGGATAGAGTCTACTTATGGGACATTCAGCCTACAGAGGGTCTCTTGACTCTTGCTGCTGAAGAAATTGCATTATTGGATTTTTAAATAAAGCATTGGCCAGAATATCTAAGAGCCTTTCGTGCAGACCTCGACAGGTTTTTTTTTTTTTTTTTTTTTTTTTTTTTAATTAAAAATCCTGGCCTGAGGCAAAATGAAAATGTCTTCAGGTTTGCAATCAGAGCTTTTGTTTCAGGTTTGAAATGCACATTAGAAACTGGAGTTTTGTGTGACCTGGTCATGGGACCCCATGCAGGGGATTGCTGACTTCTGTGAATTTAGGTGTCCTTGATGGGAACTGTCCTTGATCCTTACCAGGAGACAAGAAAGACTCTTAATTACCCCCTATGTGTGAAGGTCATTTTCCTCCTTCTTCTTTCCCACAGTCTGACAGCAATGAATCAGTCAAGCTACACCATGTGATTGAGAAAACAAAGGGCCCATGAAAGAGCCAGGACTGTGCAGAAGGCCTTCTAACACTTAACGGACCTGAATCAGAAGAGATTATGAATACGCACATACGCACTCCTATCAATGTGGGCCAAGAGCACTGAGAAGGTCAGCACTGAGGCAGCATCTTCAAAAGTGCATGAATTAGGTATCCGGTTTATATTTTCAAATACAGTCGTCCCTCTCTATATCGCGGTTCACTTATCGCAGCCTCACTGTATCGCGGGATTTTTAAAAATATCATATTTAATTATTTATCGTGGATTTTTTGCTATATCGCGGGATTTTGTGGTACTGTAGACGTATGTTGCTAAAGTTACGTAGGCTTCAGAGTGTAGAATAAATGTAAGGTTCCTACTTCACGAGGGGGTCTATAGAATGTAATACCCACAATAAGTGAGGAAATACGGTACAATAAATGGTTAAGAAAAAAGAAAAAAAAAAGGACTTACAGTCCCCATTAAAATAGCCAGCACATACAATGATATTGTGGTGAGAATTTTCACGAAAATGTTTGGATTTCACACACGTACCTCGAGAAGGCAATTGGGGATTGAACTAACAAATGATTATCTTCCAATGTTATAGGGTAAATAAAATCTAATCATGTATTTACTTTATTTACTTGTTTATTAATACTCCCTGGGTCCCACAAGGATTAATGCAGAATTCTGAAAAGTATTTTGCTTTTAAATTTCCTTGGTAGAAATCCGGTTTTCACATCTAAGCTGAAGCCAGAATGTTTAAGCAGGGTAGAGATTTGGGAGGACCCTCTCCACACACACCCCATCCTAAACTTCACTATAGTACATATTTGAAAATCAAAACTCACAAGTGAAACAACTGGCCTGAATCCTCCCAATAAGTAAAAGTACGGAGTTAATACTTGCACTCTCGTCCTCTGGCTCCATACCTAGCCCTCTTTTCGTGATCTGAACCACCTCTGATTCGAATGACTCCCAACTCAACAAATCAAGCGTCTGCTCAGGGCCAGGCTCTGGGCTGGAATTGGGCTCAAATAGATAAATGAAACATGGCTCTGACTGTCCAGGAGGTCATGGTCTAGTGAAGAAACAAACAGAGAAATACTCATGACCTCACTGGAGCAATAGCTACAGGAGAAATTGAAAGAGTTATCAAAGAATTACCTCTCTGAAAGCTGCTGATCCCAAATAGGATTTTTTTCCAGGTAATTTCTCTCAAAATTTCAAGAAACAGATAATTCTTATACCTTATAAGCTGCTCCAAGAGCAGAGAAGTTAAACAGCTCTTTTACTCATGGTCTGAAACCAGGAAAAATGGCCAAAAACAGGATCCACAGATGTCAGAGGCTACGTTTCCACCATAGGGCGCAGCCCCAACCTTGGCAGTGCTGCATGGACCAGGTGTGGACCCCTGAACCAATGTCAGCTAATCCACTGGCGGGCCAGCACATAATAGAGTTTCTCTCTTGAGCTGTGGGAAATAGAATCAGAGAGTGGATACAAGGTCCACATTCAATGTCAGCACTCGGAGGACAGTTTATACATTAAGGTACATCTGCCAGCAGAGGAAGTTTTCTGAGCAAGAGCGGGTAGAGACAAGGAGAGATCACAGGCTCAAGAAGCCAAGGGAAGCAAAATATCATGTAACTTTGAAGAGACAGAGAGTGGCTTTGGCTTCCAGTGAGTCGCCTAGCTCCAGTTCCCATGAGGCCATGCTGTGTCGGCTTCTGTTTCCATGGCGTTGCCTTGTGTGTCCTTTCAGTGACAGTCTCTTCACCGCCCCCACCAGACTCACTCCCTTCCCCTGTGCTGTATGGGATCAGTTTCTAGTCTTTGTAATAAAGATAGCTTTGCTAGAATAATAATGGCTTAAAACAAAGAGACAAAATTATCATTAGTTGAAAAAGATAATATTTTGATACCTAGAACACTCAAGAGAATCAACTAAAAACTATTAAAATTAATAAGGAAGCTCAGCAGAGAAACTGGTTACTGGGTAAATACACCAAGATAATAATGTTTTTCTCTACTGGCAATAACTACTTGGGAAATATGATGTTAGAATATCTTATTCACAACAACAACAGAAAATATAAAGTGCCTATAAATAGCTTTAACAAGAAATATGTAAGGTGGTTATGAAAAAAACACAAAACTTGACCGTGAGATTTAAAAAATGCTTGACTAAACAGGAAGATAAACAGTGTTCCTGGGCAGAGGGTCACTAAGGTAAGAGATCAGTTTTTCCTAAATCAACTTATAGTTTGTCATATTTGCCAATCCAAATCTGGATAACATTTTTGGAAACTTAACAAGATGGTTCTGAACTCATCTACAATAATGACAGGTAAAAGTAGCTTGGTCATTTTTGAAAAATAAGAATTATTGGAAAGGTTAATCCCTCCCCCCCCATGCTATATAGCAAAAATCATAAAAACATATTTCTCGTGTAATGAGATATGTCAATGGACAAAACCGGTATTGAAAAATAAGACTGGGTTTAAACACACACACACACACACACACACACACACACACACACACATTGAATATATTATTAAAATTGTATCACAAATTTGTGGGGGAAATATTACTTTTACTATATGATTATGGGGCCCTTTCTCAAGGGATTAAAAGTCTTGGAATGCAAAGATGCATTCACCAATTTTGTCTACTTTAATGAGCTACAGATCTACACAATAATTAAATTAAATACTTTAAAATTGTTTTAAACAAAAAGTAACTAATAGTGAGAACTAATCAAACTGAGGGGCAAGGAAAAAGAGGATATTTTAACTTAAAAAGGGAAGAAATTACCCAAAAGAAGAAAAATTTGATGTTATTAAAAATTTTTTAAATAGTTTCTACTTAAACATTGAAGACAAATTGAAATACTAGGGGGTCAACTGGAAAATTTTTATGCAAATGTAACAGAATAAGAGTTAACCTTAAGACATAAAGAAAACCGATACAAAACTTTCAGATTCCAATTGATAACTGGCCATAGAATGTCACAGGAGGCAATTTGTAAAAAAGAAAATGCAAACACTAAATAAACATATGTTTTAAAAGGACAACCTCACTAGCAATTAAATAAATGCAAATTAAAACAATAAGGTATTATCCTCACCTCTCCAATTAACAAAACTGGGAAACAAAATTCTCCCCTAAACAGGGACCTGTAAGATAAGCACTCTTCTCTGCTCCTGAAAATAAAACTTGTATATCTTTTGAGAAAGCAATTCAAGTATTGTATCCAGAGCTAAATATATTGAAATATTTTAAAGCAGTATTCACATTTATAAGATTTAAAAAAAAAAAAAAACGATTTGCAACAGACTAAAAATACACTGAGATACACATCGCAGAGATTTGTGTGTGCCTATGTGTGCGCGTTTTAATAATAGCATAATTAGAAGCAAAAACATACTTTAAAAAAAGGACTGATTAAAATTGTGGTACATTCCATCTGGTAGAAATTAATGTAGGCATTGTGAATGAGACTGGGGAAGAAAACACCCCTCCACAGAAGTTGGGATCTCCGCTAAGTTACACACACAACAAAGACCCTTCGAGCATGGAACCACTGTTACTGATTGAGTCTGGGAGACAGAATTCCTAAAGGTTTTCAAAATTTTAAAATTCATTTTCTACATTTTTAAATATACGTGTGAAGGAATACATATTGCTTTTATAACCAGGAGCAAAAAGGGGAAGGAAAAATGGGAAAAGTCATCTGGCTACCATGAAATAAGTGCTGTGATTACAGGCTTTTGCTTTGTGAGCACCAAATCTGTCTTGAGGAGTCAATGGAAATTATCATCTAGTTAGAGAAGAAAAGCATGAAAAAAAAAATCCTAAGTAGTTTATGCTGAAAGAGAAATCAAGCAGTAAAGAATGAGGTGTGGGAGCAACAAAGGAGAGGAGAATCAGAGGCGGTAACAGGGACCTCCCAGTTGAGCCCTCTCTCCCAGCCTTCCGCCCTGTCCATTGATGGGACCCTCCCCATGTGCATTCAACTTGCCTGACCCTCTCTCACCGTCTGCCGTATTTCTCGGTCTCCCCACGCCATTTCAACAAGGACGGAAAGAGAATCATGGCCCGTTCCAGTCAGGTAACCTCTGGGGCCTTTGGTTTTCTCAGCGGGGGGACTACTACGTTTAGGGTGAAAATGTTGCTATGATTTGAAGATGTTTGGTTTGTGCTTTTTTTGAATTTTTCCCACTTGAAAAAGGAAGACAATTCTATATGGAAGGTTACTGAACACCTCATTAGCCAATTAGATGCTGACTTAATGCACCAGTAATCTTATCTGTGCAAGATATTGTGCTAGATTGATGCAAGGAACTGGAATGAATGAAAAACAAAAGAATCCCCACTGCAATAAATTAACGTTGGCTGCCCATTGTAATCACCCAGGGAGCTTTAAAAAACTCTGATGCTCAGATCACATCCTCAGAGATTCTAATTTAATTGGTCAAGGGTGTGGTCTGGGCACCAGGAGTTTTAAAAGCTCCCCAAGCGATTCTAATGGGTAGCCAAGTTTGGAAACTACTATCTAAAGGGAGCGGAAGACAAAATGCCTAATCATTAAATGGTCCTGATCAGTTCACTTTCCTGGATCAAATCCTTAATGGATTTGCATGTGAAAATAAGTTAAAACTCTACGTTGGCATTGATGGCCCTATGTAATCTAGTTTTCAATACCTGCTGGACCTTATTCCTCCGAGACTCCCCAATAGAAGGTCTATTGCTTGAGCATGCCTTTAGGCTGCTGACTCTGCTTTAGAAACAGAAAATAGGCAAGTACCTGCCAATTTTAATTGTTTGCTATTGGCCACCTAGAGCAGTGAGCTTAGAAAAACCTCGAGACCATTACAAAGCTCAAAAGGAAAAAGCACCATGATCTATTAGTAATGTCTGCCATGGGCAGGAAATAAAAAAGGGCAGATCCAGTGCTAGACATTGGCCGTGCTGGCATTATTCCCCTCCCTGCGCCAACTGTTGGTCTGTCAAGCCCGCTAGACCACCCCTCAAAACATATCATTGGGGCCTTTCCTCTCTGAGGCCTTCTTCTTATTGTCCTCCACGTTCTCCCTACCTTGTCTCACAGTTTATGAGCTTTCCTCTTGAATCCCCATTAGTACTGTGTTGTCACTTTTATGACAGACATCAATGTCAGCTTTTGCGAACATGCCTCAAATAGTATATGATTGATTCTCCAACTTTAGCTTGCATTACAGTCTCGGGGTTTTGTTAAAACACACATCCACAATTTCCGATGTAGTGGGTCTGGGGTAGGGCGTGAGGGTTTGCGTATCTGACAAGTTCCCAGGCGAGGCTGATGGCTGCTGGGCTGGGTATGTCTGACAGCCATTGTTCTAGAAGGCCTGTCTCAACTTTTAGCAATATCTTGAATATAGTAGCTGCTAATTTTTCATCAAACTAAACCACAGCACTCCAAGACAAATATGGTAAGTGAGAAATTGTAGGTACAGACCCACACACTGTAAGAGGCCACATTGGTTTGGATTGATAAAAGATTTTTAGATGACAGATTATGTGTCAGACAGAAGAACAGAAATCAAGACGATTTCTGGCTCAGCCTTTGCAGCTGGGGTCACAGAGACAGGGAGCATTTCAGAAAGACTCCAGGCTTGTAATTTGGAGACACACTTATTGTCTCCATCTGTCTCAAACAGGCAGGCCCCAAATCAACCATGGATTTCATGTGGAGGAAGAGAGCCTGCAAGTGCGATCAGGGTGAAATGGGGGGCCAAGGGAAGGAGAAGCAATGGAAGTGGGCTTCCAGAAGAAGTTCATCTTGCATCTCTGGAAATATGTCTCCATTGGCTTTATTGAAAGCCACCCCAAGGCAGGTGGGGGAGGTAGGGGAGCTGATACAAGATGAATGAGAGGACTCTCCGGGAAGATTTCCCCGGCTCTCACCGTCTGGGTTTTAAAAGCCATTTCAGCAATTGTTCAGAGCTGTCAAATGTCTCTCTCAGATCGATAGGTTACTGTGGAATTTGCCCAGACTGTTGGCCAATCAAAATGTAAATTCCAGATAAATTTAATACATAAACCAACTTGTCTTCCTCAAGCCATTTTGAAAGTCATGAAAAGCAATTTGACTTTTCCTCATGACTGTCATACAGGAGACACATTTCTGCTGGTGTTAAGCATTTATTTGGCCTCAACATTCATTATCGGTTCAGTGATGGCAAGGGAAACGCAGGTTTATGTGCACTTATGGCCAGATCACCCATGTGCTTCAGAGCAGGCTGGCAGGTTTGATTATTGGGGTGCCTTTTATGGGAAATATACAAAGTAATACAAATATGTGTGGTGTCTGTATGCACATGAGGGGGATAGACTGGCTCATGGGATGCATGAAGAAAAAGCCATGAACTCCCTTTTTATGTCTCCCATGGGCAGTCCCATTTTCTAGCACGTGCCATGTGCGCCTGGGTGCATGATTATGCATCTGCGTGTTGCAACCTGTCTTCTCCAACAAGAACCATAAATCTTTACATTGAAAGAAAAGATTTATAGCCCAGCCAGGATGGCTCCAGGCCCCATGGGAAAGTAAGCATTAGAGACATGTCCTAATTTTTCACATTGAAAAAAAGTCGTAATAGGAAAATCATGTAAGCAAGAGGTATAGAGCTTTAAACTCAGGAACATCTAAAGTAGTGATTTTGCACTGAGTCATTTTTTCCTGTGGTCATTAGACTGCAGACGACCTACATCCATGTGACATTAGCTGATCAAACACTTTCACATCCATTATGCCACTGGATCCTCACAATGCATATTGAAAAAGCTAGGATGGCCCTCGTTTCACAGGTGAAGAAATGGAGGCTCAGGTAGGGGAAGTGGCTTGCCCACAGCTGTGCAGTAAGGGTGGAGCCAAGACTTAAACCCAGGTGTGCAGAATATTCCCCATTGTACCCTCAGGGACTTCCTACCCTCCCCTATCCTAATCTACCCTTTTACATAATGCATGAGGTAGACTTTCATACCACTTTGTTATGGCTGCTATAACAAATCACCACAAATTTGGTAGCTAAAGACAACAAGAATATATCCTCTTACAGTTCTGAAATGGGCCTGGGTGGGTTGAATCGATGTGTCCTCAGGGCTCCGTTCCTCCGGGAGGCTCTAGGACAGAATCTATTTCCTGGCTTCTCCTAATTTCCAGCTGCACTCCTTGGCTCTCTTCAAAGATGTCCAGTCGGTGGAGTCCTTCTCATGCTGCCATCGCTCTAGTTTTCTTCTTCTGCCTCCCTCTTCCATTCTTACAGACCCTTCTGATTCCATTGGGTCCATCCAGATTCTAACACAGGAAAAATCTCCCTATCTTAAGGTGAGCTGTTTAGCTCCCCTTTTGCCGTGTGACCTACCAGAGTCACAGAGTCGAGGCTCAGGACAGCCATGTAGCACAGCTCTGCTGCTTTTTAGCTTCTAAAGGGTCCAGCCACTAGGGGGCACCGGCGGGAGATCGGGAAGAGAAGTGAGAGCGGTCCAGGTGTTAATTTTCCCTGTTCTCTCCTTACTGTGCTGCGTTTGTGCAGAGGCTGCAGTAGTCTGTGAAGGCCACTGCTCTGTTAGGTGGTCCACTCTGGTAGCTCAGGATTCCTCTGGTTCCCACCCTGCCCATGTTCCATCAGGTCTAGGGGGGTAACTGCTTCCCTTTGTTATCTTCTTGCTGCTTCATGACCGTTGGTGGGGCCCTTCCCCTTCCCCACACCTTTGTGAGCAACACTTCCATTAAGCCATTTTCGATCACTCCTTCAAGTGTGGCATCTGTCGCTTGCCAGGACCCTGGCTGATGGATAAAGGTAACACCTTCCAAGTCAGCTCTTTCCCCTACGCCACACTTGGCGAAATGAATGGGATAGCTACCAAGGCTACGGAATGGTTCTATTTCAACAACAATGTCCCTCTTTGCTCTGCTCTGTCCAGGGCATAACATCAGAGCTCAACTAAGAGCAATGGCTATTAATATGCTTACGTTAATTAATGGAAGGGTCTGTTTTTGAAAACAGGAGACAGAACTCCCTCTGGTTCAAAGTGGCTCAACAAATAATGAGAAGAATGCATTCATTCCTTAGTTCTAGTGAATTTTAATACTCAGAAACAGCCACGTCTTCTGCTTACCCCAGTCCCATTTCTCTCTCAACTCTGCAACTACCTGATTTGTGATGTAGAATAAATGCCAAATACCCACTGCACACCCCAAGCCCCGCCCCACCCCCAGGCTCTTGTTTACTTCTCTGGTCTCATCTCCTACCACATCCTCCTCACCTCCCTCATTCCACCTGAATCACCCTGGCCACCTTTTCATTCCTTTACCTGGAAAAACGATTCTCACCTGAGAACTTGCCCTTGCTGTCTCTCTTCCTAAAACCTTCTGTACTCAGAATCTTCAAATGGCTAGTTCTTCTCAATGTAAGGGTCTTAGCTAAAATGTCACCTCTTAAGGAAGAGCCTCCTTGACCAACCTAAACAGCGGCTCCATTGCAGCAGCTCATTTTTTTCTTTATAGGACTCAACATCATCTGATATTACCTTTAGACATTTTTGTTTATATTCCATCATTCCCCAATAGAGAATATACTCCAAAAGATCAGTGGTCTCTGGATCTTTCAATGCCATATCCCAGCTCCCAGAACTGTGACGGGTACAATCAAAGTTGTTATTTAATTATGAAACTCAATGACACTAGCTAACATTTATTCAAAAGTTGTATGCCAGGCCCTGTTCTAGCTGTTCTATGTGAATTTACTAATTTTCATTCTCTAAGCAACATTATGAAGTTAATACTATTGTTATGCCCCCTTTAATGAACAGAAAACTGAGGCTCTTAAGAACTGTGAGTTTGATCATCCCCAGTTACAGGTGGCAAAGCTGGTAAATAGCAGAGGAGGGTTTTGAACACTGTACTTCACTCTCTGTTCCCTATACGAGGAGGAGCTTCGGGGTTTCCATGTATGGTTTCTTGACACTCATTCTCCCTCTTCACCTTCTTGAATGTGATCTCCCACATCAATTTCAACATTCATTTCTGAGAGAATCCTTCTTTGCTATCTTCCTATTTCAAATTATATCATTTATATTAGATATATATCAAATCATGTCAGAAACATGGACTAACTTCTAATTGTTGACTCTTTAAGTTAGAAACCCTCACTCGTATCTCTAGTGTCCAGCAGAGTATGTATTAGGCACACAGTAACTGACATGTGTTAGACAGGCTATATTTTAGACACTTAATAATTATGGAATACATAAAGATACTTTATGACTTCTAAGCCATGTAGGCTGGTCCAAATTTTTGACCATTTAGTCCCAAAGTTCCGAAGAATATTGGAATCAATAAATTCAAACAGGGAAAATATATGACAGGATGTGGCTCCATCATGGAGCCTGATCTGACTCCAATGTCCACAGAAAAGGCTGGGGGATGAGCATACGTCCAGAGGAAGTAGCTACACTGGGACCACTTGCCAGAAAAGGGGAGCAATGATGGGGAGAAAAAGGGAGTGAGTTGTTGCTATGAACTTGGCAGCTCATCGAAGCTAAGTGAGGATCCCAGCCTTGGATAACACACACCCAGAACTTCAGTCTGGCCTTCCTTCTTAAGTCTCTTGTACACATGCTACTTCCCACCTCCCAGCATTGCTTCTTCTACTGGTCCCACTGGTCAGTGCACACACATCCTCCCTGATCACCTAACCAACTGTAGCAATTTATCCTACAGAGTTTTCAAAAAGAAAATTGCAAGTGTTAGGGATTAATTAGGAACCACGAGTTCTAAGAAATGGCCATTGGTTCGAAAGTGATGGCAGTTCAGAAGCAACAGGGATGATGAATGAGAACATTAAAGAGGGAATGGGGAAAGTTGTTGGTTACTGTGTGATTTGTACAGCTCCTTTGTTAGAGAGTTTATCGAAACAGTGGGTGATAAAAGTGATGAGGATGAATAAGAAGCCTACAGCAGTCATAAAGCTTGAGGCGGCAGTGCTAGAAAAAGACAGATGAAATCAAACACAGGATTTGCTCAAGATGTTTAGATTTTTATAACCATGTAGTCCTCTAATTTAATAACAATAAGTATAATTCTAATAACAACAAGCAACAGGTTTTACTGAAATTTCTGCAAGAAAAAATAACTGTGACTGGTAGCATAAAGCAATCTAATCCTAGGAATGGGCTCTCTTTACCTTTGATAAGTTAGGGCTTGATAATGGGAGATTTCTTTGCCTTGTGTTTGCAGATCAGACTGAGGTTCCTATCCTGCATTATTCTAAGATGAAAGCCTATATCCTTCCTCCATCCAGGCTACTTTGTTCCATTCCACCACACTCCCGTCTTTCTGGCATCTTGTGCATCAAACACCTAAATTAACGATTTGGGTTATTCTCTAAATAGTTACCATACATATTTCTCTCCTACCAAGAAGATTCTGAAGTTGCATGCCTTTAAAGGCCAGTAGTAATAGGGATAGGCGCAGCCCTGACTTTCAATGGATGCAGGTTAAGTCGAATTGGAATGAAATTTGCCAAAAGGATTTGCAGAATGTTGACAGATGTTGTACTGGAGTGTAAGCCAGAAGGGAAGGAGGTGGCAGGTCTCCCAGGTCAAATCCTTTTGGGAAACACTGGGTTAAACAAAGTTTAACAGGTTTCCTCCCTACAGGGCTCCTCCATCCCTTTGAAATGCAAAAGTACATTATGAATCACTGAGAGGGGGCTTTCCTGGGCTGAACTTGCAAAATGTATTGGCCACAGAAGCCTTTATTTTACAAAGAAACTTAAGGGATTAGTACTCCACTGAAAACACTTAGAAAACATTGAGTTTAATTAAATATAGATCAAAAAGAAACCTTCAGGATTACTTTTTCCAGTCCCCTTAGTGTCCTCATATAAAAAAATAGAGATGATAATGCCTCCTACCCCCAAAAGTTGTTATGAAGATTAAATAAATGAAAATTAAATAAATGAAGATATATAAAGGACTTAAAACAACAGTTGTTTACAATCACCATTGTATGGCTGAAAATATTAGTTCCCACTGCATATGGCTTTAGGGGCTCAAAGTCAAAGCTTTGGAATCAGACCAAGATGCAGTGGGTTTGCAGTGACCTTGCAGTCTCTCTTATCTTATCCTCTTCCTTATCTGTGAAATGGAGTTGGCAGAGCCAACTTTCTGGAGTTGACGTAAAAGAGTAAAGAGGACAATGAGGGTAAAGGCTCAGCACAGAAATTGGCCCCCAGGGCCCACCCTGTAGGTGGTAGCTCTTAGTTATGAGATAATATTCAATGAGTTACCTAGATGCAAATGTTGATTTAAAGGTTGATGTATATTAACACATGATCTTAATGAACAAGAGGCAGAGGCATTTTTCGTCCCACGTTATAGAATGAAAATTGAGGACCACAGAGGTGAAACAACTCTCCCAGAGCACACAGCTAAGTGAGAGAGTCAAGATTCAATCCTCATCGTGCTGACGGAAGACCTAACTCTCTCAGCTGCTGTGCAGTTCTGTCTCTTAGCGTCAACCAGCCTGTGCCCCATCCACAGCGAATGGCACTGGCCGAGGCTGGTACTTAGCTCCTGGCTTGTAGCCGCCAGCACACTGAAGAGCAGAATGCATTCTGCCCGGAGGCTCCTTAGACCCATGTCTGTCCAGGACGAGAAAGCTGCAGCCAGGCAGTGTGGTTGAAAGAGGCCTTTTCTGCATTACTCAGTCCAGGCCTATCCAGGCAGGTAGAACCCCAAGTCAGAGGCCCTGCTGTCCCTGTCCCAAAGGGTCTCAGTATGCTCACAGAGCTGGGGACAGTGGCCCCAGGTCTTGCCCTGAGAGACAGAGGACCTGGGCATTCAAGGGTCAGTCCAAATCAGACACCCTCCTGATAAAACCACAGGAGAAAGAGAACACCACAGACACCATCTGTTCAGAGGAAGATTTGAGTCTGAACCTGACTGAAGCCCGTGATACAAGCAATTGTTCCCTCTCTGAGTAAATTGAGGCCTAGAGAAAGAAGGTGATTTACCTTTGGCCATTGAGCCAGCAACTTGCAAAGCAGGGACTTGCACTTGCAAGCTGTGTTCCTCCTATACTTCTCCAAACATAGCCAGCAAATAAAGAGGGGTCTGAAGAAAGGAACTGTGGGTGAACTTCAGAGCTTTCATCTGCGGATGTGATGCAATGGGCTTTGGGCTTAACTAACACCCGTGAGTTCAAAGATGCCCAAGATAAGAAGCCTACAGCCAGTTTCCTCTAGAGTTAGAAGCTGAGACCACGACATCTGCCTTGTTTCCTTCCAAGATGTCACCTGATGGTGACCGAAGCTATGTCAGCATTTCCAGGAGCTGTATTTATGTAGTGCTTTTATCAAGCGAGGCCATGGCCATGAGCCCACAGCAGGGCCAGGGCAGGCAATTGAAGCATTACATCATCCCTGTTGAGCGGTTACAGAAAGAGGCTCCAGAAGAAAAGGGGAAAGGGGCCAGGATGGCGGGGAGCAAAAACCTTCACATGTTAAAACAGGTAATATGTGCTACCTTCCGGTGCAGGTGCCTCACAGACATTATGTGAATCAATCTTCACAAGAGCCCTGCAAAGCCGGCATTAAAAACCAGTAGTACAAAGGAAGAAACTAGTTAGAAGGGTTAAAGAGGTCTCCCATTTCGGCAGAAGTGTGATTTATCTCCCTGATACTGAAGTCCGCCCTATTAGCTCGACTTCTCTCTGCCTCTGTCTTCAGAGCTGGTGCTGCGTCTCCAGTTAACTCGCTCCAGGGTGAGTTCCTTCACCTCTCTGAGCCTCAGATTTCTTCTCCGCAAGTCACAGTGGTTCCTTCCTACCTAGCACTGGTAGGACGTGAGGATCAAAGATTTGAAAACATTTTGATCAATTAAACAGTAGGTATGTAGTATTTTTGTAAATAGAGAAGAGAGCTATTAAAAAGAGGCAAAATAGCAAATATTTTGCCTTGTTTCTTCTTTTTAGCAGCTCTTTTAACACATACATTTGTCTATATATACAGGTTGGAGCAAAAGTAGGTTTACAGTTGTTCCTATGGAAAATACTACAATAATTAATCAATAATAATATAAGAATAAACTGTTTCATGTACTCACAACTGTAAACTGATTTTTCCTCACCCTGTGTACGCGTTATGTATCTATATATGTGATATATGCATATATACATAGACATAGATACATAAACACACCATATATGATTAATTGCACATATATAATTATTATAGCCAATTCTTTCATAAAGTCATTCATAAACCACTCAGCACTGTGCGTTCCTTTTTGGACATGTTGGATCTTCCTATGTTTTCTTTTTTTGGACCTTGACCTTCCAAAGTTTCACTTAACATTCCTTTCAATATTCTAATCTCTAATTGCATCACTGAATGACTTACCTTCATGGTTTTGTGCAAAATATAAAATATTTCATGTGCTTTGTGAGTTTTTCCTTTTGAAATCAAAGCTAAGGTCCTTAGAGGTATACAAGGTCCGTCCAGGAAAAGTCCAGCCATTGTTAACATAATGAAAATGGTTTGTGCAACATTGATGTAACCTGGCAGCCAAGGAGAGTGGACTGGAATGTAAATGCATGAACAATGATGACTTCACTCTACTAGTCAGTGGGGGTGGTAGATGCCATTGAGTGAGCGTGTGTACTGTGTGGCTGTCACATTCAAAATGACTGAGCAAGTAGAGCAACAAATCTGCATCAAATTTTACACTAAGCTTGATCATTCCTCTGAGGAAACTATTCAGATGACTCAGAAGGCCGCAGCTCTGGGCAACTGGTGATTGGCAGCTTCATCACAACAGCACACCCGCTTAGGCATCACATCTTGTGCAGAGTTTTTTGTGAAACATCAAACCATCCAGGTGACTCAGCCTCCCTACAGCCCAGATTTGGTGCCCTGTGATGTCTAGCTTTTCCCAAAACTAAAATAACCTTTGAAAGGGAAGAGATTTCAGAGTTTCGATGAGATTCAGGAAAATATGAAAGGGCAGCTGATGGTGATCGGGAGAGCTGTGTGAGGTCCCAAGGTGCCGACTTTGAATGGGACTGGGGCATCATTGTCCTATGTATAATGTTTCTTGTATCTTGTATCTTCTTTAATAAATGTCTCTTTTTCATATTACATGGCAGGATACCTTCTAGACAGAGTTTTTATTTCTTTAGAGTGCTGTTTGAACACTACAGTTAGTCTGGATTCAAATCGTGGCCTTGCTACTTATCTGCTGTGTGGTATTAGTGTTTTCAGAGAAGGAAAACTCTGACTCCAAAAAACCTCCGCTGCCTTGCAGCATACCTCTTCAGGGGAAAGGCTAAGGGAGTAAACCCCGACAGAAAATCCGGAGCCGGAGTCCCTAAGGCGGTTTGACGTTGTAGTCAACACCGGCAACTCCTGCGGCGCACCTGAACCCAAGCTGTATCGACTCCGTCTTTCCCTTGGACCCTTCAGCTGCGAAGAGAGTGGGGGTCTGCTGCATGGGCAACAGCAGACCCTCCATATTACCCTGCCCAGGCTCTGTAGCTTCAGCGTCATCGCAAGATGTCG